>NC_140585.1:1141880205-1143080205 GCF_964204655.1 Triturus cristatus | reverse complement strand
CGTGTGCCTCAGGCGGGAAGGGGGGCGAGGATTCAGTAGGTTTGGAGGGGCGGGTAGGGGGGCGAGGATTCAGTAGGTTTGGAGGGGCGGGAAGGGGGGCGAGGATTCAGTAGGTTTGGAGGGGCGGGAAGGGGGGCGAGGATTCAGTAGGTTTGGAGGGGCGGGAAGGGGTGCGCTAAACCTTTAAATGAGTAAGCGGATCATGGAGGCTATCGGTAGAGAGAAAACGTTGCATGCTAACAGGCGCACAACGCCCATTGGGCTGAAAGGGCTTCAGCCCCCCCCCCCCTGTCGTGTGTGGCAGCCCGGGCTGAGACAGCTTCCTGGTCACACACACAGCCGCACTGAGTACTTCACAGGTCTTTAAAAGACCATTCGCTTGCTAACGAGGCTTTGTTGCTTTTTCACTCCTTCTTAGAGCCCCTGCATCTCCACTCTGACTATTATCACTGGAAGAATTAGCCCACCCCGAAATTTTTAGTAGCCCCCCCCCCCCCCCTCTCGAAATGTGGCTCTAGTTCCGCCTCTGCATGCTAATGAGGCGTGTTCATCTTATTTCCCAAGACCCGGCCCTTCGGGGTCCTGTCGCGGCCACTCGGCTTCGGCGCACCTTTAATGCCAGGATTGGCGCGAAGAACGTGGACCCGGCGCAGGCCGGCGCTGCGCTGCTTCCTGACCTTTCCTCAGCCCTCCACCTCAAACCCCCCACCTAATGAGAACTGCTTATATTGGCTTCCAGCAAAATATGAGCGTTTTATTTTTATATTTCACTTCTACAACATACAAACTAACCAAAGCGCTTGCTCCGGGTGGGTGTATTTCAAGCCGAAGGAATCAATTCGTATTGATTTTTCTTGCATTATTAGATCCCGCAGTATCCCTCCGTGGTTTAAATTAATATTCCCTTTCTGGGGAAGGGGCCTTATCTGGTAGCTAGGGGTGATACAGCCAGCCCAGATGCTATCCTGCCTCAATATCCGGTCTCGAGGTTCTCATTTCCTGTTTGTGAGTCTAGAATCCTGTGTGCTATGTCAAGGCGAGAGAGAGAGGGGCGCGGGGAGAGGGAGATATGTATGAGAAGAGATGGAGATATCGAGAAAAAGAAGACCCACACAATGTGGGGGTATTTGTGAGGGATACATGGAGAAAGAGGGAGCGGGAAGTGCTTAGAAAGAGAGGGAATGTAAAAAGAGGTGCGCGAGGGGAAAAAAGAGACAGGAAAGGAGACGGTATGGTTGGAATACACAGAAGAAGAGAGATTTGCGAGGAAGGGAGAAAGGAGAGAGGTGCATGGGCCAAAGAAAGAAATAGAGATGTGTGTCAGAAAGAAATGAGAGCACTGTGTGGAATTGAGAAGGTACATAGTAGGCACAGAATGGGGAGTGAGGGAGACAGGGAATGGGCAAGAAGCGTGGGAGAGATTGTAAAAGTCATTGAGAGATAGAGAGGAGTATAGAGAAGGCAAAAGTAAGAATGAGCAGGACAGAGGAAAGAAAAGGAAGACGATAGAGAAAGAGGAACAAGAAGGGTGAGAGCTGGAGGGAGAGAAAGAAGAAGAGTAAAGACGGAGACAGTGGTAGAGAAGGGAGAAGGGTGGTAGAGGGAGAGCGAAAGAGGGAGATTGAATAAATGATGCTCATGGTAGACTCAATTGCGTGGAAGATTGAGAACAAAAAAGTTCAAGGAAAGTGTCAGAGAGAGATGCAGTGAAGGAGAATGAAACAGAAGTGTGTAATGAGAAAGAAAGCACGAGAGATGGGATGAGGGAGAAAGAAAAGTTGAGCATGAAACAGAGAAGAAGAGACAGGGCAGAGAAGGAATGCATAAAAAAGGAAAAAGTCAAAAAGAGAAAAAAAGGAGTAAAAAGAAAGAAAGAGAGAAAGATAAACACTAGGCGGAAGAGGACAGAGAGGGAGATGTGTGGCAGTCTTTCTTTATTGAAGATTTAATAATGGCAGCAGGGAAGTATATCATTAAACATTCATTAGAGTTATTTAATTAAATCTTACTTTGGAGAAAAAAAGAGATTAGATATGATTCAGAAAGCAATATTGATTAAGAAGAGAACAAGAGGTGGCAATGTGATTTAAATTAAAGTGTGCTTTTTTAATACAGCGGTGCGAGGGATGGAAGCGCATACATTACTCCATCACGTACTTCAGGGATCGTTAGGGGTGGGGGATGGGGTAGATAGAGAGAGATAGAGAGAGACGATAGACAGAGGGAAAAACTATTGTTAGAGGATGGCTGTGTTATATGCACGATAAGTGAATTATTGTATTTGTCACTACGTTGCCCATATAGTGCCCACACTCTGAGTACCAAAGCACTATATCATGCAAGTGAGTATGTTTATCAAGCATTTGCTTCACCAGTGAGCTACTTGCCTGGGAAGAGAGTTTGGGGAAGTTTCTGGAAGTGTTGCAGGTTTGGTTTATTGCTGTGTAAAATTGGTATACATTTTTACATTTGTACACAAACTGGTTGATTTTATTTCTTCCTACAGTAGTAAGCAAATCCAGCGGAAACAGATGTCCGTGATCTTAACTTTCAAACATCTAGGATAGTACACTAATGATTTCTATCGGCCGCCTATGATAGCTGTTGGAGAACCTGCTAGGAAATACCAATATATAGTTTACCATCCCACAACTTTCTCAAAGAACTAGCTGGCTCAATCTTTGAGTATACTAGAAATGCTTATCTTTCAATAGAAATCATAAGCGGTACTTTCCACAGCAGGAAGTAGAGTTTTCAGTTGCATTTCCATATGTCACAATTTCAGTGTCTAGATAGGTAGGATAGGATCCCAGTTATCTGAAGAAGATACAAACAGAAAACATATCTGTATTTTAAATGTTGAATTATGTATAGGAAGAGATGTTTTTTTCATAAAATAGCAACTGTTACCTAAAGGTGAACTGGCACTGCTAGTGGTGAGAATTTTAAGAAAATTCAGTCTGAATGGGCTGTCCTAAAAGACACAGGATCCCAAGGTCAATCACACGAGCTTCTTCCCAAGGACACCAAATGCACACAGTTATGAAGAATGTGTTATCCATGCATCGCCAAGTGAGGTATGTACCTGTGCAAATCAAACACCTGTTGGTCACAGAAATGGAGAGACTTTATGCCAATGACATCAAAAAAGGGCATGGCATCAGGTAAACCAATTGTGACTAATTACAGTTATAAACATAAGCAATGGGTGAAGATGAATGTGTGATGAACCCAGGGACGGTAACAAGAATTTCCTAGATGATAGTCAACTTCGATCAGCTGGAGGTGACAAAACCATAGTGGATTGTTCAAACTTACACGATACAAACTATTGCCACTGTGAGATATTTGGGTGGAAAGTGTCAACGCTGTCATGTTTACAAGAATATACAATTACTTTTACCATAACTGTTCCATGGAAAGAATTCAAGAACCATGCTGATATAATATGAACCATTTTTAGACTAAACCAACATAACGAGCAAGGCAGCCTGTTTTCTCAGATTTTACATATGTAATCCCACACTTCTTTCCTGATCATTACATACCTTCACTGCACCTTGGCGGACTCTATACATTGTACCCAATTAGAAGTAGAAATTGTTACTATCATTTTTTTGAACTGGGAAAAGTTGACACAAATCAAACAGAAGGGCAGTTTAAGAAAGCACAATACAACAGTAGTTTAGTGATATAAAACAAATAAGAAAAAAAAGACTGAATAGGTTCTATGGTAGACATAGGAAACACTTTCACATTGAAGGAAACTGAAAATGGCACTTTCACGTCACAGAACCTTTGGTAAATGTTTGTAATCTCAATTTCATTGGTTTCCCCTTCAAACCAAGGGTAAAGAAGTTGGGTAAAATATGTCAAAAGTGTCAATACTCATTAAAAGTTCCAGATTTCGACTGCTTCAAATAATTGACAACACATTTCTCCACTCCATCTGTAGACATTACACCTAGATCATCGCTTCTCATTTCTAAAAATTTGTTTAAATTGCCAAATGCTCCCTCAAAATTCGTTTTCTGCCTCGTGGCCTCTGAGCCTCTATACCCTTGCTGACCGTGGTCCTTTCTCTGAGCTCTCTGTCTCTTCTTTTTACTCCGTCCTTCCACCCTGTACAGCCTCAGCTTTGTATTTTGTACCTTGCTTTCTTACAATTTCCCTGCATCACCTCTTCTTACGCGGCCACATCGTCCTATTGGAGAACTGAAAAGATCACCACATTCAACACTCAAACCGACATTTATGCAGACAGTTTTCTCTGCACTGCTTCCTTCTTATGTTTTCCAAATTCACTTGAATGCCAATATTTTTCTTTCTTATTATTAGGCAAAACTTAAGCTCCTGCAAGCTCTTTTTAAGAAAAACAAACCGGTCACGGTAGCATTATATCGTATGTTAGTAATTGAGCGATGTGTAGAATGTTTTCTTTGTGTCATTCCATGTTCTAGATTCTATATATTTATTGATGGGTGTGAGAATGTTGGGGTCATTCTTGTTGGCCTCCTTGTTGCTGTAGCATCCGTGGTCTTGGGGTTGAAATGAAAGAAGACTTCGTCAAGTTCTTGCGTGTTTGGGTTATTCTTACTGATGGAATGTTACAGCCACCCAAAAATGTATAGTTTCTAAGTAGAACTGACCAGATCCTGCCCATTTTATAACCATTGGAGCAAGAAAAAAGCTATGGAACACAAAGCAAATTTGAATCACAGAACAACAAATGTGTTTCCATCAATATTTTTGGGGAATGGGCACCGCCCTTAGTGACCACCTAGCTTAGTTTACAGACATAAGCTGTCATTATGAGTTGACCCAGAAAATGGTCTAATAATACTGTTTCCTGTGGTATCAGTACTGGTTGGTATTACCACTCTATGTACTGGCCATTACAAGTGTGATGGAATAACCTGCAAGTTCACGAATTGCTGTTTTTTTACCACTTGTTTTTACTGAACACCTGCTCTTAGCAGGTGGGAAATGTAAGCAGATAAAAAGGTGATATTAACCTGTGCAGTTCTGCTCTGGGTGAAATTTGTAATCATTCCAGGTAATCATTTAATTTTAAAAACCATTAGGAATTCCACTTTGCACAAATTGTACTGAGGGAACAAGAATGAGGCAAAATGCCTTGATAAAGTTGCTTGTTTAGTACAGCTAATGGTCCATCAGGCTAAGTTTTATTTTAAATAATATATTTTGTCAGGTTGAGGATGACAACTTATGAGTGGAATCACAGCCAATCCAGTTCCACTTTTAGTATAGAGAAATATAATCCATTCTCAATTGCAAACAGCGATCTGAACAACAACTTTCTTAAATGTTATCAGTTTAGGAAAATGTACCATGCAAAAGTGCCAGAAGGCTGAGAACTTGCAAACAACAAAAATGCAAGCGATTCTATAACAGGAGTAATTAAGCTCTGAAGGATGTAAGACCATATGATTCACAAAAACAGAGCCTTTGCGACAGAAAAATAGCTTTTGGGTATGTAGAAAAACTATATTTTGATTCAGTAACTCATTCCCAAATCATACAATAGGTTTCAGGGTAGATACCGAATTGCAAATTGGAAGGGGCGCTTTAAGGGCGTCCCTACCAATTTGCAATTCCTTTAGCTATGTAGCAATGATTTGTAATCGCAGTGATGGTCGCAAACTATTGGCAGGTTATCGAAACCTAAAGGGAAGTGATAACCCATTTGGAAATGGGAAGGGCTCCCCAAGGGACCCACTACCCTATGTGAATGGTGTCAAAAATATTTTTTAGGAGTAGGTAGTGGTCCATAGGACTTCTGCCTACTCCTAAAAAAGTTAGTGAAACGTTTCCCTTTTTTTTTTTTAAAGCTGGAAGGAAAATAAGCTGCATTCAAAAAAAATCTTTATCTAAAAGCAATCACAAGCACATTGATTTACTGACCCTAGCAGGCCACCATCCCTGTGATGGCAGCGCCTCATAGTGGATTGCAATTTGTGACCTACCTAATTAATATTCATGAGGTAGTTCAAATTACCAGCTTCTTATGATTATGTATTTTGCAAACAGACCTACTAGTACATGGGTCAGCTCGTAAAATACCAATGTATTCGATAAAAGTTGGTGTGCAAATTGCGACCACGTTGGCCAAATGCATTCTTAGTACATAAGCCCTTGAATCACAAAGACAATATTCTGTAAATACAAGTTAATAATGTTTTTGTATGTTACCTGTTCATAAAAGGTAAAAACTGATGCATGTCCATAAAAGTATTATGCTTCCTAATTTAGGTACGTATATGTGATTAACTCAAGCCCACTTAAGTTTTACTTGTGTGGCATGCTATCGCTTAAATAATCTGTATGCTTATGGCGCGCCCGATTTGCGGGGATCAGGGACAGTGTTAACCTAGAGAATGATGAGGTAATGTGTCCATAGAGGTGAGATTCAAGTAACATTTCAAAATACAAACAATAAGAAAGGACTGACTCACAAAGGGAGTTTGTAATCACAATTTTAGGAAAAACCTTGTAGGTTTATTAAAATGTAAGTATAATTCAGAAAGGAGAAAATGCAAATGTAGCAGTAATAATTAGGATACATAGGTGTCATTTGCCGTGAAGGCCCACAGATATAGGCATAATGCAATAATAAGTAAAATTGCGGAAAGTTGACTACGTTCAAAATGTGCAGCAAATCAATGGAAAATCTGGCAGTATCTCTAGAGGCTCGGGAAAGAGTAAAAAGATCCCTGGCTCACATTCAAATTCAGGGTTTCATATAACCATTTTCAGCATAGGAAACCGTGGAAACTGCAAAGTCAGCATGGTGTGGGCATAATTCTAAAACGTCACATAATCATGCCATCTTAGTACAAACTCACTACATGAACATTGGTTTGCCCCTACTGACCTGATTGTCATCCGGAGGTGTCAGAACAAACTAGTTACATAAACAACAACAAAAACTATGTTAGCAGGAAGAGCCTTGGAAAGTAGCAAAAAGCTTCCTACAGCGAGTTATTCGAGAGCAATATGCCATACCAAATAAAGAGTGCACATCCTGCTGCATGTGGTGTCAAGGGAAAAAAACATAGAAAGAACATCATGATACAGCAGCTATTTTAACAAAGATGTCGTTGAGGCCTAACTGAAGCCTTGTTTAGTCTAAGCCACAAAAACACACTAAAACACACCACAATGATTTGGTTTGAATTGCAATAGCTTTAGGTTAATACACATTTGTGAATCAAATGTGAACAACCAATATTAATGCATATTTTTAGTTCAATTATGGAAAACCTAGGTGGAGTCCTCACGGTTGTGTAAGCACAGTGGTTGGGTAAAGTCCTTTCAACTCTGGCACACATCTAGTCAAATGTACCTATTTTGATATTCACAAACATGTTAAGTGCATTTACTGCACTCATCTGAACCCTTAATTTACAACTAGAAGGATCGTTGGAACTGCTGTAAAAGTAGGCGGTAGGAGCATCAATTTCCCCTGTTTTCAGAGGGAGGGTGAATAGGAAAATACATTATTTTTCAGAGGGAGAATAAAGGATTTTTAAAGTTAATTTAAAAATGTGTACACTTCTTATTTCTACACTGGCATATTTTATATGTGTTATATGCAACTTTAAGGCAATGATACCAACCACCAGAGTCTTTTTTCATCAGTTCCACTCACAATTGGTCCTTAATACAGTCATAAAATACACTTAGCAGACATGGGTGTAACTTAAGAGTCATGTGTTAGGCCTGTTTTCTTGAAAAGGGGCCGTAAGTACCTGTATAAATGTTATGTACCTACTACTGATTCCTGTAAAAGGGGGTATAGTATTATGGAGCAATCTAGACATAAGAGAGATTGTTGGTTACCAGCTGTTGGGCTCAGGTATTTAAGCTGTCACTACTGGCATTGGACGTGACCTTCAGTGCACCAGTTATAAACCTGGCATGGCAAACCCGGTGTTTCATCATTCTGCATACCTTTTGATAGTGTAATCATTTAGACCATAGTAGCAGCTGTTAATTGTAGCTCTCAGAAATAGCACAAACTGTGGCATTACATGCTGCATAAAATAAAATGTCAACCTTGTTTAACTTAATGGTAGCAAAAATCTATGAATAAAGGAACATTAAAAATCATCGTCCACTTTATGAAGACATCCATTGAAAACAAAACTCACTCTACTACTTATGTGAGAGCATGGAAAATAAATTGAAAGCCAATTATCTCCAAAGATGCAGGAAGTGATACCAACTTTTATTTTTTTAAACTGTCAAACACTTGACTTGGAAAACTGAAGATGATATTACAAAGTATGAATTTTGGCCATCTCTAAGGCCAGGGAGGACAGTATTTAGTGTGTGGTAGATGGGATTTAGTACATTATAAAGATATTGCAAGCCATGAAGGAATTCCATGACCATATAGAGGAATGAGGGTGAAGGCAGAGTTCATTTGTAAAGTCATAGAACCCGGAAGTGGTTCGCAATATTGTTTTTTCAGGAAAGGCAGTGGGTAGGGTATTTTTTTACTCATAACACATTGTCACACCATCAGCCTTTCCACAAACTTATTAAATCATTGGTATCTTGCTCATCCATATGAGAGATAGTTTGTATACAAACATAAATGATAAAAGTACAATCTGTCGGGCAAAATTAAACACATAAAAAATCAGTTAGTTATAAGTTGTTAAATGATATTCGCATCAATTTGATATGTCAAATAAAAAAAATGCTGTAGATTAGAATGTGTAGAAACAAGCAGACGGTTCTACCATTCCTGCATTGACGTTTTGTGTGGATCAAAATAAAAAATGTGGCCAAAAATATCTCCTTTCAACTGACCTCTTTTCATTTTATAAATCAGAAAAATGCAGAGCCAGTTCTCATTTTCGTTGTTTAAAATGAAACTGGCTTCGTGTCCTGTCTTTCACTTTGGCTGTTGGCTCTGACCACAGACATTATGAAGTCATAACTTTACTGTAATTTTTATTACAGTTGAGCAACTTCGTCATCTTCCTAGAGACGTCACAACTCCATTGTAATAAAGAAATTAAATTAGAGAGATTAAGGACAGACTTTTATATAGGGATTGCAGGCTCTCATGCATTAGAAGTAGTATATTTAGATACACGAAGTACAAGATTTTCCCCTGGTAAGGGCTGAGTTAATAAATATCAGATATGAAACAAGCATTTGCAATTCAATAGGTCTCGCGTTTACTAGAGTTTGAGGTATTGGCACTGTAAATGACAAGCCTTTTATTTACTTGAAGCAAATCCATTTTTGGGGTAATTAAAGCTAATGGGAAGATAGGAGAAGATGTGAGGTGTACAACTGTGCCCTGGTACAGGAGAGGAGATGCTAGAGAGGGGGGTTGGACTTGGAGGTGCAGGATGAAGGGCGAAGAGGGACAGTGGGGTGGAAGCAAACAAGGGTGAGCCATCACGGAGGGAAGTGGGGAGGAAGCACACAGGGTGAGCACATGACGGAGGGAAGTGGGGAGGAAGTACACATTGGTGAGCACATAACGGAGGGAAGTTAGGAGGAAGCACACATGGGTGAGCACTTCACGGAGGGAAGTGGGAGGAAGCACACAGGGTGAACACATAACAGAGGGAAGTGGTAAGAAAGCACACATGGGTGAGCACATCACGGAGGGAAGTGGGGAGGAAGCACACATGGTTGAGCACATCACGGAGGGAAGTGGGGAGGAAGCACACATGGGTGAGGACATCACAGAGGGAAGTAGGAGGAGTACACATGGGTGAGCACATCACGGAGGGAAGTGGGGAGGAAGCACACAGGGAGAGCACATCAGGGAGGGAAGTGGGGAGGAAGCAAACAAGGGTAAGCACATCATGGAGGGAAGTGGGGAGGAAGAAAACAAGGGTGAGCACATCATGGAGGGAAGTGGGGAGGAAGCACACAGGGTGAGCACATGACAGAGGGAAGTGGGGAAGAAGCACGCAAGGGTGAGCACATCACGGAGAGCATCCCTTCAGTCTCTCCCTTACCAGGGGCCCTGTTCTGTTCTTATCACAAGTACAGGTCCCTTCACTGCTGAACCAGGACACGGCACAGGCACCATGGGGATTGATTCACTCTCTTTACGCCCCCTCCACACACTCCCCTTGTCCTAGCACTCTGGACACCGAGATAGCCAGACCTAATAGTTCTGTTAACAGAAGGAGTCTCCTACAGTCATTGAAGGGGACTCTCTCCGGTCCCTCTCGTCTATCCTCTGCCTGGGCTCTCTGCACCCCGAGACCTCGCCTGGAGGGGTGAAGTGCCCACCCCGTGACTGCCTGCAGTGATACCACTCATCGGTGTACTCCCCCCCCAACTGTCTGTCACTTCCTGACGTTCTCTGTGCCTGCTGCCTGTGCACACATAGGCATTCCTCGCTGCCTAGGCGCCTATCACAGACTCTGCTTCTCCTGGGACAGTGGGGTGCGGTGTCTTCACTGAAGGGAGTGAAGTTTTGATCCTGAGTGTGCCTGCTGTTCCACTCTTATGTGCACTCTCACCCTGGCTGCCTGTGGCTTTCAGTCTTCCTTTAGCCCTCTTCCCTGAAAACAAGGAGGCATTCCCATGTGCACACAGATATTCCCCATTCTCTAGGCGCTAGCCCCAGCTTCGGCCACTCCTGAGATACAAGGGTGCAGCGTTTCCACTGACAGGAGTGCAGCTCTGACCCAGTGGCTGTCTGTTGTGGTTCCACTCGTGAACGCCCCCTCCCCCCATCTGTCTGTGACTTCCTATCCTGTATGTGTGCTGCCTGGGCACACTGAGGCATTCCTCACTCTCTAGCTGCCTGTCACGCTTGCGAGAGGAGATGCAAGCACTTCCACTGAAGGGAGTGCAGCGCTGACCCTGCGGCTGTCTGTCGTGGTTCCACTCGTGGGTGACCCCTCCCCCCATCTATCTGTGACTTCCTATCATACGTGCCTGCTGCCTGTGCACACTCAGGCATTCCTCACTCTCTAGCTGCCTGTCACTCCTGAGAGAGCAGGGCAGATCACTTCCACACACAGGAGTGCAGCGCTGACCCTGTGGCTTCCTGCCGTGGGTCTCCCTCTTCCTACCTCTCTGGCCCAGCCTGGCAGGCAACCCTGGCTGGCTGCAAACAGCCGCGTATGGTCACTTGACGCATGGTGTGTTCAATCCTCGTGCACGTGGCTGTAGCGTCTGGCAGGCTGCTTCAGTGCGCTTGTGTGCATGGCATGGAGTCACGGCAGTGCACTTCTACCTGTGCAATGTGCAAATTTATGGCTGTCGCAATATACGTATATCTGCAGCCAGTACGTGTTTATACATCTCTATGAATCAACACGTGTATACATCAACTCACTTTCTATAAATCTGTTATATTTTAATTTATATAAATGTACATATCTGTGCGTGTATATCAGTAAATAGATATTCACTAACAACAGACGCCGGTCAAGCAATCGCAAAAGCGATTGCTAATGTAAAAAAAAAAAAACGTCACAGCGAAACATGTGGTTTCAATTATCGCGCCCGTGTCTGGGCACGATAATTGAAACCACATGGCCATTGGTGCGCGTAATAGACACCAATAGGCCTGGGGCGGAGCAATGCGCCCGCCTTTGGCCTATTGCGTGCTCTTTTTGGAAAAAACACGCACGCAAAGGCCAATAGCAGGGCACAAAAGGAAAAGCACACACATGAGCGTGTGCGATTCCTGGCTCCGTTTTGGAACCCCGGACAAAAGGACTCTCGCTGCGCAAGCATCGCTAGGCGCGAGACCTAAAAATAGCAGTATATTCATGGTAATACTAGTGTCAGGATTATAGTTGGTGATTATCCTACTCATATTCTAAAGTCATGTAATATCACTACTAGGAAACAAATATACACAAAGTTAACCTCAGCTCAACCCTTTGGTAGCTCTGGCACAGAGCAGACAGACATAACTTAGATCAACCTGTAAAGTATTTATGCAATACCAAAACAATAATAAATTCAGAATATGAAACAATAAAAGTTCCAAACTGAACTAGAATAACAGAATAACATTTCGTAAAACAACATCAAAATGATAAAAAATCAATATGGGGAACTGGAGACATGAGTTTTTAAAGATTTAAGGGAACCTAGCACCAAAAAGCACAAAGTGCCAAAGATTGTTGTTATGGTCCGTTTGTAATGTGAAACGCACACCCCACAAATATGTGCAGAAGTGCTCCACAACCCACGCAGCCGCCAATGCTTTTTTCTCTGTTACAGCACAATTGAGTTCCATCTAATTCAAGGACCTCGAAGCGAACGCTACTGGTTTTTCTACTACCCCTTCATTTGTGACAAATTCCACTGCAGCTGAAGAAAAATTCCAGCACTGTCTATCCACAGTCATGGATTGGATGAAATCAAACCACCCCAAATGTAATAGCCAAAAAAAAGGAAATCATGTTGCTTGGGAAATCTAACTTCTTTATGCCCAAACAGTGGTGGCCGACTGATACGGCTCCACCTCCTAATGCAGTAGACACTGTGAGGAACTTAGGGATTAGATTTGATTCTGCACTATCCTTTCACCAGTAAGCCCCCTCGGTGGCAGGCACATGATCAAAACCCTTAATTTTTTTTTTATCTACTCCCTGTCACTGCTAGGAAAACAGTTGCAGTAACATTAATCCTGTCACATTTGGATTACTACAACAGCCATTACGCAGAAGCAAAAAAGGCAGTTCTGAAAAGACTACAGAAAGTCCAAAACACGGCAGCCCAGCTGGTATTAAAACTACCTAGGGGGTCCACGTCTACAGCAGCACTTAGAACAATCCATTGGTTGCCCTTACATAAAAGGATTCTCTTTCAAATCTTCCCCTCCCCCTTCCACCTGCTGACATCCAGAGGGGGAAAGTCAATGGCAGTCCTAGGAACGAAAGCCTGGAATAGCTTGCCCACCCAGCTGAGAATGGCGCAGTCTGAACCTATGTTCAGGAAACTCTTAAAAATTTGAATTTATTCTGCCCTAGATCATACCGTGCTATCACTCATCTGATCCTAAACCCCTCTGGGCTCTCTAATCTCCTCACCTCAGACTTCCCTGTTTCCGATAGCGCCAAGATGCTCCTCCGAGTGAACAACGCGCTTTATAAATGCCCTCATTCATTCATTCACTCCAACCCCCATGGGCACTCGCATCAACTGTTGACATACTCTTGCTACAAGGATCAAATGGCGTTCACTTTTCCGAAGCAGCTGTTTCATCCTTCACCCTCAAAAATGCCTGCTCCCCCATACAAACTCACCTACCTTTTTGACCAGTTTTCTCAATGCTTCTGGTTTTTCAGCATTGGTGAGGGTTTTATAACCGAGAGGAGTTGATAAGGTTTCCGTGAGATTAGCAACTTTTGCGTCCAGGTTATAGGGGTATCGGTATGAAGATGAGTATGTTCCGGGACAGAAGAATGTGCAGGCTGACTGTTTGTCAAGGTTGCCTCTACAGTCGGACAAGAGGGAAGGAAAAGAAACTGAGATGTTGTATGTGGTGGCAGGCGTGGAGGATGCGGTAGAAGGTGAATGTGGTGCTGTTATGCGGGAGGCGTGGAACACAGCTGTGAGGGAGAATTAAATGTTTCAAGATCTCGCGAAAAGTGTCTGGGAAGGTTGGAAACAGGAAGGTGATGTGAAAGTTCCTTTGCAGTGTTATGTCAAGTTAGAAGAGGAGCTGAGATTAGCAGCCACAGATGCCTTAATGTTGAGGGGTGCAAAGTTCGAACCTCTGGAGGGCGTTAAACAGAAGCTGGTGATATTGGCACATGAGGGTCATCTAGGACAGTCTTTAACAAAAAGGCACGTGAAAGAAAAGTTTTGGTGGATGGGCATCGAAAACAACGTGAAGGATTCGGTAGAAAGGTGTAGTAGATGCAGAGAAAGTGAGAAATGATTGAAGGTTGGAACTGAAAGTATGGGTACTTTGGGTGATGTGGAAGGTGCATGGAATAAAGTCTGTTTGGATCCATGCATTATTTAAGAGAGTCTGAAAGGTTTGCGTTGGTAATGGTGGATGTGTTTTCCAGGTGGGTGACTGTGGAGTTTTTGAGGGATAAAACTTCTGAGAGTGTGGTGAGAGTATTGGAGATGGTAAGCAGCTTACCTCAGCTATTATACAGGGATTTTTGAGTAAACATGGTCTCAGGCATGTTCGTACATCATTATATAACTGCATGGTTGAGGGTATTGTACAGATGGCAGTGAGTAGTAGAAAGAATGTGAAGAGTGCAGTGGTGGGAATGGTATGGGCATACAATACCACAGAGAACAGAGTCACAGGTGAAGAGCCTTTTCTGAGGATGAGGGGAAGGGAAACGAGGTCAAAGTTGTCGCCGCAGGGCATGAGTGAGGGGGAAACTACAAAATAAATTAACATACCAATAGAGGGCAGAAGGTTTGGAGAAGGGGACCATGTAAAGATCAAGTTGAGGAGAAAGAGTGATAATTTTAACAAGTTTTCTGATCCCATGGAAGTGCATGAAGTGCACAAGTGGCATGTTGTGCTAAGAAACGGACAGAGATGGAATAAGAGAAGAGTGGCATTTTATTGTAAGAGGAGTGATGAAGCACGGAAAAGGTGGGAAGGTAACGATGAAGAAAAACAAGGGTACAGTGGATTTATGTTAATGACTGATGCAGAAATGGCGTGTGTGGCGGGCAAGAGGAGAGCAGTGGAGGTGTGTGAAAGAGTTAGTTGGCAGGGTAGTGGAAGCAGACAATGTTGTGTTCCCCGCATGTCTCAGGATTATGGAATGTAATAGCTTTTGGTGTTTAGGGATAGGGAAAGAGTAGTGGACATGTATGTACTGTAGTGAAAGGCAGTGATGTAATTCCGTTGTAGGGCACGTCTATAATAGGCTGTGATGCTATTTAGCAATAGGTCATGTGTGTAATTTAGTAATAGGTAGAGTGTAGTTTAGGAATAGGACATGTGTGTAATTCAGTAATTGATCTTATTCTACTTGATGGTTGGGAGTTGAAACTGTGATTTTATGTTGCACGGGTACAATGGTTCAATATTGTGTAAAGAAAGGAGATGTGTTATGGTGGCTGATGCCATGGTGCACAGGAACGTTAGGAGGTTTGAAATTCTGGACACCGGCAACAGTTGAAAGCGGCAAGCAGATGAAGCTGAGATCGAATAAACGAGGAAATACCCACAAAATGTTACTCTGATTACTTCAGGAGTCTATTTTCGCAGTAGACCAGGACCTACGTACAATTAGAAGCTAAGCTTGAAGGACAGTGGACCTGATACACCAACCAAGTTTATCCAGGTCAAAGATTTTACCTTCTGACTTAGGGTTGATTTAGAGTTTGGCCGATAGATTAACCCGTTACAAACGTGGCGGATTGCCCAACATCCATAATACACATGCATTATTTCCAATCACACTTGTAATATGGAGGAACAGGATATCCGTCACATTTTTGATGGAGTAACCCGACCGTTGATCTCTAAATCAGGCCCTAAGTCTTTTAAGCCCCAACAAACCACAGGGGTATACCTCTAACCCCCCCCCCCCCCCAGGTTCTCTGGGAAATCACTTAGAGACTCACAGGGTGTGAGGAAGAGGCCAACAGCAGGGTCCAGTCCGGGTCTAGTTGTCTCTGGTCAGCTGGTTACAGGGAAGGGTCTCTTTCAGCTTGTTGTCTCTCTAAAGCCATAGAGGAGGTCAGCCAACTGATAATTGGAGTCCACTTTTTTTTGTCCTGTGTACAAGTGGGAGCAGGCCTAGTCCACCTGGTCTCCTTTCAGGTCACAGTCAGCAGGTCCAGCCCTCGTCTGATCTTTTGCAGGTAAGGTGAGTGTTCTGAAGAGGGTACTTTGGGATGCCACATTTATGCCTGCCACTAGTTGGTGGGTGGGGGTGGCTTCTGGCCCCTCCATAACCAATGGGTTAAAAGTTACCAGGGGAAACCCTGCCCATCTTTGTAGCAGTTATTGTATGTCTTATTGCAAACGGGCCCAAAATTGCATGTTTTCCTTGTTACATTGGTGGATGGCACAATACATGCTATAGTCACAAGTTACATTCAACATCTAGACACTGGCTGCACTTGTTACACCATTGACTAGGGACTTATAGGCAAGTTAAATATACTAATTAGAAATAGGGCAATTCAATTGTGTTTAAAGGGGAGCACAGACACTTGCCTACTGGTTAGCAGCGGTAAGGAACACAGTTCTAAAACTAGCAAACAAAGATAGGGCCCAGCAAAGTAAAACAAATCCAGAGTGACCATCCAGACAAGGCAGATTTCCTACATCCACAATAAAGTAAAAGACCAAATAAAGTAATGTCCAGCCCGAGGCTTATCCTTTTCTAACAAATGCATTTGATTTTTTTTAAATCACAGACATTGACAGTCATAGAAGCGACATAGATTATTTTTCTTTGTTTAAGTCAGTTTAACAGGTATTAGCACCAATAACTCAAACAGTACATTCCAGTGCTTATGATTTATAGAAAAGAAAGTACTTTGATCACACAGTGGAACTAAATGCTATATAATGGATGGAAGAGGCATACAAGGTTAAAAACTAGGTTGCAGCATGGGGTGAGAGGCTACACATCTTACTTCCACCTATACTCAAACCCTCCCACTAGGGTCATGACCTCATATTGATAGTCTCAACACACTGCAGGTTCTAGGCAGAGATTAGGCACAGGTGCAGATAACTCAATTTCTCTCACGGGGGACAAGAATATTGTCTCTTTACCCCTTTTCAGCAGTCTTAGTGCGTGTGGCAGATTCCTCTGCATGTGTTGAGTCTTTCTAGTCCTTTGTGCAGATTATGACTTCACTTTGTTACTTGCTGATTCATGAAGCTATAGTGTCAGCATGTCAGGACCGGATCCG
Organism: Triturus cristatus; assembly: GCF_964204655.1. Lineage (NCBI taxonomy): Eukaryota > Metazoa > Chordata > Amphibia > Caudata > Salamandridae > Triturus > Triturus cristatus. The sequence goes on along the minus strand of NC_140585.1, from coordinate 1,143,063,318 downwards.
CTCCTGGGCTCTTAGCTCTTCTCTGATGCAGGCCACACTGGCAGCATCATTCAGGATGATAGTCTAGGAAGCTATCAGTGGAACTGGCCTGTGCAGCAACGCCCTATCTCAGCAGCAGCAGTTGTGGTCTCCAGGTTGACCGTATCGAAATGTCACGCACTAGCAGTTGCAGTTTCTGGGATGATTTGGGCTTCTATCTCCATGCTGAAGCTCTATTTTTGTTAGCGCAATGGCATCACCAGTCCTTCTGCCCATAGCAATCTGCTAGGCAATACAATTAGTTGTTTTGAGACAATCTTCGATGCAGATTACACAGAAACAGTACGGAGGTTCTAGCAGACCCCTTCATAACACAAGTCTCTCCTGGCATTGTGCTCTGAGCAAAGTCACCTTTCTCTGGTAATACACTTCCACTGTCTGGGGGAAGCTGTCTTGATCCTTCACCTTGTGCCATGCTATCCCAAGGGCATCCAAAATGGATCCCACTGGCTCCAATATTGTGGCTCATACATGGACAGAGTTCTATTACCATACATGTGGTATGCTCACGCTACACACATGCACACGCTTGACATACACACAGAATGTCAGTGCAAATTTCTTAGTTTCACACCACAGCTGACCTTTGCACTACAGTGGTCAGTAGAGTGCGCTTTCACTGACTCAGCAAAAAGGTCTTCTCCCAACTACAAATTCACAAAATACTCATATGCAGGTATGATTGGTGTGCCCCTCCAAGTCACAGGACAGGCCCTGAACCTTTGATTATCAGGGAGAGTCCTCGGCCTCTGCCTACACACTAGATTAGTGTGACACCAGGGTTAAAATGAAGGATAGGATACATGACTTGTAAAAAACTGCCATCATATTTATCCGTTAGAGTCAAAATATTGATGAGACCAACTTCTGAACATTTTAGTTGGACCTTTTCACAGGGACTTGTTAACTGCGACAGTCCTACCTGTTGTCATAAACAGAAATAATAAACCTGGAAAGAGGACAACTTTCCAACCTGGGATTAAGGCTCAAAGAACTATCTCCATAACTATCCAGAAAGTGAAATTTTCTCGAAGGTGCCAAAAGAAAAAATTTCATTCTTTCGCCACAAACTCTTCACATTCCAGATCTCCAGAATCTTCTCTTACCTAATAGCTGGATCTTAAAATCTGAAGATTTTATAAGGAGTGTATCTGACACAATGCTCTAAATATCCATTGTTGGGTTCCCTCCCCCTAGTCATTATCCAGTACGAAACCTAAGCTACTTGTGAGAGAGAGCAGTTTGCCCTATGTACCCTCTATCACAAAACATTTGGGGCCCGATTATGATCTTGGCGGACGGGTTACTCCATCACAATGGTGACGGACATCCCGTCTGCCGAAATATAAATCCCATAGGATATAATAAGATTTATATTTCGGCGGACAGGATAGCTGTCACCGTTTTGACAGAGTAACCCGTCCGCCAAGATAGTAATCAGGCTCTTGGTCTAAAATGATGAGATTCTGAATGTTGGATCCTTCATAACTCCTTCAGCAAATAAAAACCATGCAACCACTCGCCCTTGATGCCTGCCTGCTCCTCCTGGCCTTTGGGCTGACGTGATCAGCAGAACGGTAATCTTTGCCTTCTAAGGTCACCTAAGTAAATAGATATATATCTGTGATCACAGCTGCCAAAATGTCAGTGCAGAAATCCTCTGAGTCCATGCGCTCTTTGGATAAATGTCAGAAAGTGACACGGTCTTATTTATATAAAGTAAAAAAAAAAAAAGAAGTGCATCCTACTTACCTGAGCATTAGCGTACTGGATCACTGTGTAGCTGGACTTCGTATACTGTAAATTCATGGCATAATATGCAACTAAACATATTAATTGAAGCAAAATCATTTAAACTTTTTTTTAAAATAATGCAAAAATATTGTTAAGAAGAGCAGAGCAGTTAGTATTTAGGGAACTACCTAGAAATTAATGTTGGTGATCTACATTGTGTTCTACATTGTGTAAAGTGATATTTTGTGGAGAACCATAGTTCTGAAAAATGTAAGATTTAAAAAGACTACAAAAACACTGTTTACAACATGAGTGTGGCTTTTGACACAAACATAATAAATGAAATAGACCATGTAGAACCTTGTGTAAAGAGTCCTCACGTCTTTCCACATAAAGAGATATGTTTGGAGAAGTCACGTTTTGGAGATATTTTACTGCTTACAATAGAAGACATAGGGGGATATTCTCAAGAACGTGAGATAACTAGCGCAAAATTTGCTTAACGCAACTTTGCACATCGCAGTCTATCGCGGGAAAATAACGCTGTGTTAACGTTGTATTCTCAACCCGGCGGCACCATGCGATAGTCTCACAATAACGCGCCGATATGGCCAATCGCGTTACAAAAATCAGGCCTGCAGTTCCCACACGTCATGCGGGAAAATGCACTATAAAAGAAACAAAAAAGGCCTAAAAAAATAAACTGCATATCACCATGGATGCACCCGGACCGAGTGCAGAGGACAACGCGAACCCCACAAGCCCCTCAGACGACCAGCAAGGAACCTCGGGGTCGGGGAATGCCAAGGGGAAGAGGAAGACACGGTTCAGTCCACAGGAAAACAGGATCATCTTTACGGAGGTGATAGAACACTACCAGCAACTGTTCGGCACCGCAAACGTGTCATTGGCAACAAAGACGCAAATATGGCAGACTATCTTGGACCATGTGAATGCAGTTGCAGCGTTGAGTAGGACAATGGAAGAGGTCAAGAGATGCTGGAATGATGTGAAGGCCAAAACCAAGAAAAAACTCGATGCCAACATGAAAGCAGGAATGCTCATTGGAGGTGGGGGTCCAGCGGCACACCAGGAGCTAGAAGACATGGAGAAAATGATGGCCACAGTCCTCAGTCGGGACACGGTGCCAGGAGTTGGGGATCCGGACACTGCTCAACATGACCTGACACAACATCAACAGGGTGAGTACCGACCAAGGACTGTGGGGGACGGGGGAGATAGGCACAATGGCACACATGCACTATTAAGCAGAGCACATTGCACACCCACAATGACCCTGGATCATGTTCCTGACATCCCGTGGCACACTGCAGCACACATACAAACACCAAGTAGGCCCCCGTCCACAATGTGCCCAATATCACAACCAACACATGCACACGTGCGAAACCCAGCAAAGAATCGTATTTGTGAGCCACACCGACAATGCAAGTGACACTACATGATGATTAGCATGGCTGCAGTCCAATCATCACGACATTGTGCACGCCACAACACTGAGGTGCCTGAGTGTGGCCCACATCTGGAAAGGAGCAGGCCACACTCCGACACATCCACGTGCACAAACCACCCCTGATGCAAAAAAAATCTGCGAACAAACCATGCCCAAGAGTCACAAGTCGACCAAGAGCCCAATATACCAAAGTCCGAAACATCCCAGCACTGTCGAAGACTAGAAATCAAAGGCACACCGCCTGAAAGGGATAAGGGGCAGCCAAATTTGAGCAGCAGGGGCCACTCACCCACAATGCAGCACACACACATAGCAATAACAGCACATCAACATTGACGACAATGTGGTACAAAGTGCAACACTACCACGACAGAACAGAGGACACAACTGGTTCCGTCTGTGCGTGGAAACTGGTCAATCACATCTGGCATAGCAGGAAGCTGTGAGATGAAAATGTATGTGTACAACCTCACATCCGTGACGTAGTTCAAATGTCCACTGTCCCACATCAAATACTCAGCTCCTCCCAAACAGTCACAATGTACATTGTCATGCAGTCCCGAGGTGAACATGAACAATGTGTCAACATACATGTCAACACAATGTTAAAATGCATCTCCCCTTCACATAGCAGAGGGACAATCAACACCTCCTGCAGAGCAGACCAGATAACTCATCAGTGATGATGAAGACTACCCCCAAACCTTCGACAGAAACGCCCTACAACAGCTCATGGACATCTTAGGCAACCCACCTCCAGGAGCAGGGCAGCCCAGCTGCATTTAGGAGACCCCAACCCCTGCACAGACCACACAGCAGGAAGCACACACCACCACGGATGGCTCCCAGCAGCTCACAGAAGCACACATCGCATTCCATGGGCAGGTGTTAGACTGCCAGAAGGAGGTGGCTAAACAGGTGCGGGTGAGGTTCGAACTCATGGTAGCCGAACTCGATTACAAATGTGGGTGTCTAATTCCCATCAGGGACCACTTACACTCACCAATGGACACACACACTGTGACACAGCCACACACATTTGCACATTTCCAGTACTGAACCACACCCAGAGACCTGGGACAATCAATCACACCCCTACGCTGGACTTGCGTATGCCGGGCCAGTCCTCTACTCTTACGTATGAAGGGGGGGATGACAGAGCTACATGTACAAGGTCTTACCCACTGCCTGGGGTGATATGGTTGTGTCCACTGTACAATGCACAATGTAATGTGGTAGGGCCCGGGGCCATCATGCATACGTAATGAGCACACGGACACACTTTGAAAGTCAGTTGTACTGGCTACAGGCACGTGCGCCCGGCCACTCTTTATTACCAGGGTCACCTGACCAGTGACGCCTTTGCTGGATGGGTGTGGGGTGAGTGTAGGCCAACGGACCAATTACGCCACCTGAAATGGTGCCGAGTGGTACCAAAGGACTTTAACGAAAACTTGTTGGGAACGGTTGGGGATGAAATGTATACGTGTTTGCAGGACGGAATTTTTGGTGAAGTGGTCCTGACAGCTTATGGTAAAATCTGTTCACAGGTAAATAGTGACCTTAAAAAAGTCTGTAAGGCCAAACCCATAATCGGGGAGAAATGGTTTGACCATAGCTGTTCATTAGCCCAACGCAAGTTATTGAGAGCCTTGAAAGCTGTCCCACCTGACAGAGCAGAAATCGCTGCATTTAGGAAAGCCTATAAAATGGCCCAGAACAAGCGTAAAAATGAAATTAGGGAAGAGGCATGGAATGAACTTTTATCTATTGATGTTATTAAAAATAGTGCCAAATTTTGGACCGTGGTAAACAAGCCCTTTTTTAATGATAAAAGCAATAATGAGCTTGACTGCGGTATTCAAGAAGATAAGTGGTTTAACCATTTTAAACACGTGTATGATGGAGATGGCTCTAGGGTGACGCCTACACTAAACTTGGAGAACTACACTCTGTCTTTTACAGAATTAGAGGTCACACATGCCATCTCGCAAATGACTAGTAATAAGGCACCGGGACCTGATGGAGTCCCGGCAGACCTTTTTAAATCAGATATAAAAACCTGGTCTAAAATTTTATTCAACGTCTTCGCTAATGCATGTCAACTGGGTCTGCCTCCGACTTGGGCGAAATCTGTCATCATACCCATATATAAAAAAGGCGATAGAGGTGATCCGAGCTGTTACCGTCCAATATCCCTAATAGATTCTTCAGTGAAAGTACTGGGGAGGGTTGTCCTTGACCAACTGACCGGTTGGCTAGAGGAAACAGGAACACTCTCTAAGGTCCAGTACGGATTTAGAAAAGGGATGGGTACCATAGATCAATGTCTAAACCTACAACTATTAATAGGCAAATACACGGTGGCCAAGAAGGGAACCTTATTGGTAGCCTTTATGGACTTGTCATCGGCCTTTGACCGTGTAAATAGGTCAAAACTGTGGACCTTGCTCCTTTCCTATGGAGTAGACAAAAACATCGTCTACTTCTTAGCTGATCTACATAGGGATTTATCGGCTACAGTACGGTATGATCAACTGGGCAATTGCACAAAAGACATCCCTATATCAAATGGAGTTAGACAGGGGTGCATTTTGGCACCACTGCTTTTTACTCTTTACATAAATGAATTAGACAATGCCTTAATCTCCTCATGTAATGATATCCCCCGTGCAGGGAATTGCCTAATCCCTGCACTCCTATACGCCGATGCTGCCGCTTTACTCGCAAGAACGGGAGTGGGCCTTCAGTTATTGCTAGATTCATTTGCGAGTTTTATGAAGGCGTTGGATTTAACTGTCAATTTTGCAAAATCGCATGTTATGGCTATTGGCCCGAAATCTGTAAAGACTAAAACTTTTAAATGTGGGGGTCACCATTTATCAAGGGTATCTTCATTCCCTTACTTGGGCGTTCTTTTTGATGACCAAGGTTCTTGGGTAACCCAAATAACAGCAAAAAAGATTGTTTTATCTAGAGCGACTGTGGCGGTCCTAGGTTTTGCCAGAAAGCTAGGCGCCAGACCAATGAAGGCCCTTATTCAAGTCTATAGAGCCAAGTGCCTTTCTTTGGCAATGTATGGAGCTGAGGTATGGGGCATTAAAAATGTTAAGAGTATTCAGATCATTGAGGATAGGTTCCTAAAAAACCTCCTCTCAGTCCCGATCTCAACTGCTAACTATAATGTCCATCAGGAGCTTGGAATCGGTTTTGTAGAAGATAGCATTGCTCTGGCCCCATTATTGAAATGGATTAGCATTTGGCTAAACCCGGACCTCCAGTTGAACCGTACAATTATGAAAGATTGTATATTGCTAGATTATGGGTTACGTATACCTTGGCTGAAATATATTCAGAACCTGGCCATAATGTTAGGTAGGCCTGAATTATATCAGTTTCCAGAAGCCCTAGTAAAAGGTGATATAAAACGGTGCAAAGAAACATTCTTGCACATATCTAACATGGATAGGGAAGGGAATGAGCTGGTAAAGGGCACCGTTAGGGCTCACCAGCTTTGTAAAACAACATTATCCATGGAACCATATTTAGGATTTGTCACAAATGCAAATCACCGTTTCCTATTGACTAGATTCAGACTAAATCAACCACACTTTTTGTTTGGAGAAAGGAAAGGTTGGAAAAGGGTTGAGGATCTTGGCCCCTGTTCTTGTGACAATTTCTCTCTACAGGATATGACACATTTTTTCTTCTTCTCTTAGCACTTTATTGACATTAGGAAACGCTTTTTACTCCCTATACTAAGAAACAAAGGCTTTGTGCAGGTGAGACCTGCTCTTCTCTACCTCCAGATGTTAAATGGTGTTTGGGAAACTTTTAACATTGCAAATTTTTTATCTGTTGTAATTCGTTCTTTGAGGAAATGAACTGTGTCCTTTCTTAATGTTTTTAGATGGATCTGTAGCTCTGTTTTATTAATTCGTGTTGATGTATTTTTAACTGTAATGATTATTTATAATGAAATCTGTATCTTTTAAGTATTTTTATTGTAGCATGCTTTTATGGTTTGCACTTAAACCGAATAAAGACTTTTGACTGACTGAGTGTGAGCCAACCCTCAGGGAGCGGTTGGTGCTGGCAACAACTTGAACAGTGTTCACCATTAAAGCGGAAACAGAAAACACCAACATAACACAAACAACTGCGAAGCATCATGTTGGTAGCAGGAGCAAGTACAGAGGTCACCCAATATTCAATTAGAAGGGTCGGCGAGTCGCAGTGCACTGAGGTAGGGGCACCAGAGCTGATCATGCTCATGTGAAGAAAGTATCCAAGATTGTGTCCCTTCTGGATATTCTTGCTGCAGCAGGGTGTGTTACACCTGCAACATCTTCTCCATCATCGTCCCAGGTCTTCCCAACTGCCTGAGGTGACATAGTTGCGTCCGCAGTCCACAGCACGTACCTCATTCATAGCTCCTGGTGAGTAGTTGGACTACCACCTCCAGTCTGCATTGCTGCCTTCTTGTTGTTCCCTCCTGCCCACCCATTGTCCGTGCCTTCACCCCTCCGCACACCGGCCACATCTTCCTCATCATCGTCCCAGGTCTTCCCCACTGCCTGAGGTGACATTGTTGCGTGAGCAGTCCACATAAAAAAAGATTTATTGGAAAGGGTCCATGAGTTGTGGTGCACTCAGTTGGTGGCACCTGAAGAGCTGAGCAGGGTACCAAGCTGATGATGGCATCCAAGACATGTGTGAGCAACTCTGATAGTCTGGCTGTAAGACTCTTTCGACTCTGGCAGTTGTTGGATGGAGGTGATCCTGGCGGTGGTGGCGTGTGCATCCTGCGGTGATACGTCGTCCGGGCAGGTCAGGACTCGATTTGATGTGGAGTGTTTTGGGGGACAGTGGAAGGTGTCCTTCCAGGGCATGATGCAGAGGGCAGAAGCAAGCCGAAACAGGCAAATGGAGGAGTAGAATGCTACAGACTACTTTTTACCACACAGTCAGCATCAGCTAAATGATGATGTAGACAACCCCCAGACCATAGACTCAGACGCCATCAAAGTTCAACCAGAGAGTGTCCATGTTTTCGGGGCACAGAGTCAGTGGCACCAGGTCTGAAAGGGGATGCAGTCTGCGATGAGGCCTGTGCAATGATATAAACTCTGCCATGAATGAATCAAGGCTCAGATCCAAATGTTTGACCTACTTGACCACAGTGTAGGCTGGAGGCAGCGGTCCACATGGGCCCACAGCCACGTGTCGTTCGGATGCTATGCACAGAGTTGGTGGTCGAAGGGAGTACAGTGATATCAACTTAGCCATAAAGTGTGTACTCTGCCATTGCATAATCAAGACTCAGTTCCAAATGTGTGACCTACTTGACCGCAGTGTAGGCCGGAGGCAGCGGTCAGTGCGGGACAACCGCTATTCAGCAAGCTCCTCCTGGAACTCTAACACACAACGTTGAAATGGCATGTGGAGATGACTTGCGGTTGACGGAGGTAGAACACCAGAGCTGAGCGGGTGTGCAGCCTGCGACGATGTCATGTCCTGCCTGGTACAGACTGGATTGGTGTGAGGCCTGCTGGACCGCAGTGTAGGCCGAAGGCATAGTCAGCAAGAGCCCACAGACACGTGTGGTTGGAATGCTATGCACAGAGTTGGTGGCACCACATCGATGGGAGTATAGTGATATTAACTCAGCCATAAAGTGTATACTCATTGCATAATCAAGACTCAGTTCCAAATGTGTGACCTTCTTGACCGCTGTGTAGGCCGGTGGAGTACGTCAACGAGAAAGGAGTGCTGCGGGCCTGTCTTGGGGAGGACAGCGATGGTCTGAGGAGGCTGCCAAGGTCGCGGGCCTCAGACTTGGAGCTTGCACAGACACGTGGTGGGCCCTCTTTGGCACACACTGGTGTCGGAAGGTGAGCGGTGTGACTTGGTTGCGCAGGGGCAGCCAAGACGGGTCTGGGGACCTGCGGCCTGGGGTGCAGCAGGCGCACATGGTCGCAGACACCACCGCTCACGGCGTCGGCCTCGTGGCGTGCTGGGAGGCGCCACCCTGGCAGACACATTGGCCATTCCGGAAGAGAACAACGCCCAGAGCTACGGGCTTTTTAGTCACACCCCTACGCTGGCCTGGCGTACGCCGGGACAGCCCACTCCGCTCATGCACTCTTTCCGTGCTCTTCCCCACTGCCTGGGGTAACATGGTTGCGTCCACTGTTCACTGCACTCCAAACACCAGCGGTATATGTCGACATGGGCATGTCTGTGGTCTGCATACTGCAGTCTGGCCAGTGCATCCACGCCACACTTGGCATTGTGTGCATTCTCATTCATGGGTCACTTGCCTCCTTCTCACATGCATGGTTCCCACCTCTCCCCACATTCTGCTATTGTTTGGCTGAGGTGCCATGCCATTGATGGCTCGTGTACATGGCTTGCCCAGGTCACCACAGTAAGTTGTGCTGTTGTGTCTGGTAGGTGGGCATGTTGTTGGGCATGTTGTGTGTGAGTTTGTAACATGTGCATTCCCAGAGTTGTGAGTTGCATGATTGTGGAGTTGAGGTGTGTGGTGTATTCATTTGGTTATTACCAACGAGCACTGCATTCCTATAGGTACCAGCCTCAAAGCGCTGGTTGATGATGGACTGTCGGAAGATGAAGGAATCATGCACACTGCCTGGGTAGTTGGCGACGACATTGGTGAAGAGTCCACGGTGGTCCACTATTGCCTGTACATTGATGGAATGCATGTGCTTCCTGTTGCGGTAATTGTGTGCAATGGCGGCAAGGGACACGAGGAGTACATGTGTGCAGTCGATTGCCCCTAACACGTGCGGGAAGGCAGCTATGGCGTAGAAGCCTTGCTTGGTTTCCAGCTGTTCCTGCGCAGTGTGTGGTAAGTGAAGGTACTGGGGTACCAAGCTGATGATGGCATCCAAGACAGGTGTGAGGAACTTGGATAGGGCTGGGTGTGACTCCTCCGACTCTGGCAGTTGTTGGTTGGAAGGTCCCAGAGGCCAACATGTGCAGCACAGCCAGCAGCTTTGTCTGCGGAGGGTTGTTGGTTGTCTGCTGTGTTGGTACCGTCTGCTTATGGGCAATGATGGTCAGGATACGTAGGATGGTTGTCCTTTTGAGCCTGTAGTGGGCAATGACATCCTCTGGTGTTAAATCTGTGAGGCTGGTGCGTTTTCTGAAGGTCCGCTGTCTTTGTCTGCGCTGCCTCTAAGGTGGTCTGGGTGGGTGCCAGGGGGTGGGGGGGGGGGGTGGCGGGCCTGGGGGTCGTGGGTGTTGTGGCCCTCTTGGGGTTCCGAGCTGCATGATGAGTAGCTCCATGGCATCTGTTGTTCTTCAGGTGTGGCTCTGGGCTGTGCTCCCTTTATGGTGCAGGGGGTCGTCCGACTTAAAACCACGTTGGAGCAGGTGTTAAATCCCTGCTGCTAACACGCCTTATTGCATGTTTTGTGAACTTATCGCCGATCTGGCTGGTTGTTGAGAATGTTGCGAAGTGGTGTTGTCGCGGCTTTTTGCACGGGAACGCCTACTCTGCATCTCATTAGCGTTAGTTGCCGGTGTCATCTGTGGTGATTTTTTTGCAGCTGCTATCGCCGGAAAACTGGTGATATAGGCTATTAGCACCAGCTTGTGAATAGTGCGATGAATTTATCGCAACTTTGGCGGCGATACAGTGCCGCTAACTCTGCTATAGGTCCTTGAGAATATGCCCCATAGTGTGAAAACATGGACGAAGCATCAGATTAGCATTTGAGAAAGTGATTAAACGCCTTATAAATATTTACAAGATAGTCTATGGTTTAGCAGGCTGAGTGGTGAAGTTTAAACAAATTAAAAAACAACTCAATTCTTCATCTAATATGCTGTATATCACCTTTCATTACACGGAAAGGAAGCTATGAATTTGTCTCAGTAAAGAAACACTAACATTTTTTTGATGAAATTTCATACAGTGCAAGTTACAGAGACCAATGTGATTTATATGTAAATAATGCAATCAAGTCACATCAAAGTTAGACGTATGCCACACTTATGTACTCTTTGCAAACTGAGTTAGTTATACTCCAAGAAAACGTTAATTGCTACTTAAGGTTAAGAAATACACATGTTCAAGTGGTTGGTCTTCAAGGATTCCAGGTTTCCTATAGAATATAACACGTTGGTGTACTGTCAAAAGTGGCCTATTACTTCTTGTGACTTATTTTTTATGCCGTTAGTCAGACAGGTGAATTGTTGTAATCTTAAGGTCAGGCAGAAAATAAGAAAGGCAAACATCTACACTGCTCCTGAATTTTGAGATATTATTTGCCCACTAAATACTAAACAAAAAGACTGATTGATATTCAATCACATAGGCAAAACTAGCAGCAAGACTGGGATGATTTTAAAGCCTCCAGAAAGGCATTTAATTACACTCAATGGTGGCTGGTACCCCAAATATGTGGTGCGGCAACCAACCACTGACCAGCATGCCTTTAAGGTCAGCACCAAAGCTGTCAGTCATGGCTCATTATAAACAGTGGCAGCAGGTACCCCAAATATGTAGTGGGGCAGCCAACCACTGACCAGCATGCCTTTATGATCACCGCCAAAGCTGTTAGTCATGGCTTGTTAGAAACAGTGTTTATAACGAACCACAGCTGAGAGCTCTGCTGTTGAGGCTGAAGGCAGTGCGAGTTACAGTGCTTGTCAGTGGGAAATACACTAAAAAAATAAAAATGTACTTACCCCTTCTGCTGGCTCACCTCCTCCGGTCCTCTGCTTCAGTCCCTTGGCTGTGGTGTGAACTTGAAGCAATTGAATTCTCTGCACCAATTCGAACGCTGCTCTCATGCTGTTGATAATGTTCAGAAGCATGACAGCAGCTCCAGAATTGGCTGGAGCGGGCTGCCTCTACACTCCTGCAGGCAGTTGGTGCCTGTGCCTGCTCTCCGCCCAGCTGTCTCAGTCAGCTGGGTGGAGAGGTTTACACTGCACATGTCAGGCTGGCGGTTGCAAGACAGTCGGCCAAAGTGACATTCGCAGTGTAAACCGGTGGATTGAGCACCACGCCCCTGCTGCCAGTCAGTAGCAGTGGTCCCGCCCCCAAACACGAGCGTGGGCTGGGGTGAGGGAAAAATAAAATAGAAATAAATTCAGCAGAGGACCGACGCCCCTCTGCCTTAATGGAGGGGCCACCGCTGATTATACTACAACATGTACTTTTTCGGGTCTCTCACACTCATTAAGATAATTTAAAACACAAGACTACATAGTGAAGCTAGGGTTCTCTAAATTCCTACGCAGTACATTCAAGTGCACATTACACTAAGTTCTCCATGGTAAAGTTTATTTTTATGGACTTCTCACGATCTTATGACCAAATTATACTTTGTTTAAATTTGCATTGGTAAGTGTAGTTAATAGCTACTGCTGTAGTACAATGTATTAACAGCAAATATAAAAGTTTCCTGATAGTTTGTGCTGCGAAATAAAATGCTTTGGAACACTGAAACTTTATTTTTCAAATTAACACACTCATTCTCATCAAAAGCGTACATGTCGTGAAAACTGTAGCTCAACGAACAGAACATTATAGTGTTCTTAAACCACCAGCCCAATACGTTTAGTTAAATAAGTTATTAAGTATGGCCACACTGCAAATAATAAGAACTACTTTTATTGGGAGAAACACAAACTGAACATTTTTTTTAGCAGGAGTTGTTACAATTAGCTAGCTGGACAGTACTCATTTAATTAACTTGGCAGGATGAAAAGTTGAGTTAGCCCTGCCTGTATTCAAACGTATTTCCTGTAAATAAGCATCTATCCCACTGAGCTATCTTACTGTCTAATGTGAGGAAAAAGAAAAGGCATAAACAGATAACCAACACAATAAAGTAAAAAGCAGATATTTAGAAATGTGAACATACGAACCATAAGTCATTGACTTACATCATTGTCAAATGTGATATCAAAGACAGGTCCAGAGAATTGTACTGTTTAATGAGCAATGCAAATGTGTGTTTTCCAAAATGTCCCACTGACTGCCACTGAAAGCTTGTGGGTCACAAAAAGGGTCGTTCTTCTTGTGGAATAGCTTTACAATTCCATACAAAACTTTACAGAAGTTAGTTGTATAGCAAATTAGAATTGCAGGGCTAATATAGTCGACACATGTAATCAACACTTTTTTATGTGCTTGAGCTGTAATGGACTCTAAGAGGGCTTGTCCTCAGCAAAATTTGTAGTGTACAGGGAAACGCATTGTCCTGTGAGCTATGCAACCACTGGTCCACAAACTAATATCTAACCCTGGGTGGACAACTACGCTACGCTCATGAAGTTTGCGTAGTTTGTGCTACTTCGCGCTACGCGAATTGCACGTAGCACAGTGCAAAATCCCGTAGCGTAGTTGGCATTTTTCCTCGCTCGCGGTCCTCAACGTCAAGTTGGCGACCGTGAGCGGGCAAAATGACATCCCGCCTATGCTTGCGACCGCTCGTGATGAGAAACTGCCAGTCCGTGTTGAGAAAGCTGCAGCTCGAGTAAAAATCTACTTGAGCGGCAGAAAACAACAGCTCGCACTATGCAAGAGGTTGTTTTCATTGATTGCACAGTGCGGACAAGAATCCGGCACTGTGCAATCATCGGGACCAGCACACTACGCAGTTCGCGTAGTGCTACGTGTATCTCGCATAGTGCGAAGTGCACTTCACGTAGATACGCGTAGCGCTACAACGCGAACTACACCCAGGGTTACAATATCACTGTGACAACATCTCTAGAAATAAAAATATATTTTAGGACAGTTATGCTTGTCAATATTTTCAGTATTATGGCTGTCATGGAGACAATTTCGTGGGTCATCTTGGAGCAATTTCATAGTTCACATGGCAAAACTGTCAGGGCTCGTTTGGGACAGACCTACTTCCTGATTTACGGTGTGACGGATGGTACTCCGTCCATCAGGCTGGAGCGGACACTATCTCCGCCATCCTGACGGACTACCGTCTGTCAAATTTAGAGATGACTGATGCTCTCTTGAAGGTACAAAATGTCTGGTGGATAGCTGCCTCGGTTTTGACTTCTATCCACCAAATTCTTTTTTCTTTTTTTTTTCAAAAACTAACTCAACATGGGAGTTTGTTTTTGAAAAACAAAAAGATAAAGATCCATTACACACTGGGAGCTTTCTTCCAGGGTATGGTTGGCATTACTTTTTTTCTTTCCCGTCCTTGTGACGGCAAACAGAAAAAAATTACATCACCCACCGTAAATAATACCCCCACAAAAGCATGTGATGGTATACAAAACAGAGCCCACAGTAAACTATGCACTGCCTATAAAACAGCACCTACTCAAAACCATGCACTTTCTTCTGAAATAGCACTCACGTGGAACCTTGTGCTAGCCTCTGAAACAGCATATATACGGATCATTGCACTAGCCCTGAAACAGCACACGTGAAATATTGCACTATCCTCTGAAACAGCACACATGAATCATTGCACTAGCCTCTGAAAAAGCACATATGTGAATCATTGTACTAGCTTCTGAAACAGCACCCATGTAGCCCTTGCCCTAGCCTCTGAAAAAGAACATATGTGAATCATTGTACTAGCCTCTGAAACAGCACATATGAATCCTTGCACTAGCCTCTGAAACAGCACCCATGTGAACCCTTGTGCTAGCCACTGAGACAGCACACTTGAATCCTTGCACTGGCTCCCAAAATAGCAACCTCTCAAACCCATACTCCGGCCTCCAAAACAGCACCCACAGAAATCTATGTACTGGCCTCCGAAACGGCACCCATGGCACCAGGCCCGGATCTAGTGGGTGGGCTGAGGAGGGGGGGGGGGGCAGGCCCCCCCCAAACTTGATCCTGGCCCACCCAAACATGATCCTTGGCCCACGCAGTGACGGCGCAAAGGCCAATACAAAATGGCATCTCTAATTTAAAACGTTACTCCTAACGTTGTTTTCCTTCCTATTCTGGGAGTTACATGATTGGGCCTGGGCTCTTTCTCACAGCCATCTCCAATCCCCCAACTCCTTTTAGAAAGGTGGGCTGTGTCCTGCAGGAACAATAAGGGCATGGCCAAGGGGTCAAATTCTTTATTTGGCACCAAGTAACTTTTGCCTACCATCCTGCTGCATGGATATTTCTTTTTCTGTTCAGCACTGGAGAAAATAGGTTTATACTATTCACCTTTCCTGACCCCTGCAGCTGCATATCAGATTCAGGCTGTGACAAAACGTTTGACTAAGGGAGTAGGTAAGAGGATGTGTTACTATTTGTTTTTATTTTTCAAAATCTGCACAGGCCCAGCATGGCACATACTTTGTGTATGCTTGATTTAAATTGCTTTTATCATTATTATGGCCATGGATGCAAGACAACAATAAAAATGTCAAGATAACTGGTGATTAATGATCCTGCTGGAGAGCAATCCTTTGCCTGTTGGTGGTTTTGAAATGCAGATAATCTGTATTTTATGTGGATAGCTCAGTGGGTTGCTGCCTTTGTCACAGAGATTCTTGTGTTACTTGCAGTTCAGAAATTACAATCCTAACATAGGACAGAGACCAATGAACTGTCATCAAAGATCTGCCTACAAACATGAATGGTATAGTTAGAACTTCACTTTTTTGTTTTACTGTATAGTTAGAACTTCCCACGTCTTTCATTATTTTAATTTTGCTAAAAAGAGTTTGGGCCGATATATATTTTTATTAGGAAAGATAACCCCTAACCACCGGGGTATGCTTTAAATCCTGAGTTTGTGCTTCCCCAGCCCAAATCCTCTTAAAATATACTCCCCACCAGTATGGATGACGTGTGATTCCTACATCTTGTAATCCTCATTGGTTTATATGGCATTCCCTATAGACTGATTTACATACTTGTATGATTTATTGTCTCTGTATAATGTGTGTGTGATGTAAAGTACTGTGACACCCTACACTGATCTGAGTAGCGCTGTACAACAAATGAAATGCATATGAAAGAGGGGCTACGGAGAGATGAGGGGCACTGTCGGAGGGTGGTAGTATTGGTATCTGTGGTGAAAGAGGTCATTGGTGGGACGCCAAAAAAGACTTTCGCCCTAGCGCTAAAGCCAACCCTGTCATGGCTTTTCTGTTTTTATTTAATTAGCAGTTAGGTCATTAGAGCAAGTGTGTGCTAATTATATTTACTGCTATATTCAACCTTTTAAGTTTGAAGGTGATTTTACTAATGTTTTTATGGGAATAATGAAAGTGGAGCTGGATGGTGGCTGATATGGGGCTGGTGCCCAAGGTAAGCTGTGAGATAAGGTGCACAGGAGAGGGATGGTAGAAAAGTGGATAATCGGGCATGGAAGTACTTGTGTTTAAGCCTTGCCTGTTGGAATTTGAGGGTTTGCACTTAGGTCCAGACATTGCTCTTACTTTCAAATAACTCTCCACATGCTCTGTATACACACAAAATCAATCCGTTGTGTCATGGTGACAGTTTGCAAGTAGATATGATGTAATCTAGGGCTTGTAGGCTACCACAAGAAGCGAAAAATTGGGCCCGCAGTGGCCCACCCAAATGCACCCTTGGCCCACCCAAAAAATAAAATCCTGGAGCCGGGCCTGCATAGCACCCATGTACTGAACAATGGAAAACAACTGCGCAAACCCTTGCACTAGACTCCGAAAGATCACCCGCGCATGCGTAAGCTGAACAGCTAACAGAATGAGTCTGCATAACAATTAGCTTAAACGTTAAGAAAACTCAAAAACAAAGCAAACACACTACTATGATCATCTTTATTTTTCTTGTTGGAAAACCTGCTCTGTATACTTATTAAAAATGCTATCCCACTGCTCCTAGACAATGCCAGCTCTGAAAAGTATCTACTGTTTGTTCAGGAGACAAAGAGAATAATTTTTTTTGTCCTTGTATGTAAAATTATATTTTAAACAAAAATTATAAAAGAAGGCTTTTCGGTCATGAAAAATAAAATGACACGAACGACTTACAAATCAACAATTATGATTTCTGCAGTCATTTGCTCATCTTTTTTATACTAGGCCCCCATCCTTCTTTGATTGCTAATATTAGTCTATTCTGATTATTGCCACAGTTGGCGTAGAACAGTTGTTGGGTAAGTATTTTTTGGAACCTTCCTAGATCACACACATGGCTCCTAAGTCCCCGATCACAGACATTGCTATCATGCATGCTTGGTGCTTCAAAATGGCCGACATGCCACATTGGTGCTATAATAAAATGAACAAAGAACTAGATTGTGCTTGGATTAAACCAATGTATGCATTGTGGTATTAAAAGGCTTGGAAACGAAAACGTTTTTGAGTTTTCAGAAACTTCTGACTGCCACTTATCAGCCTTTTCACCCCGAATGTCTACAGGCAGGGAAGCTCTGCTGTCCCACATTTCCTCAGCTCTCCACTTACAATGATTTTTGAAGCCCTAATCAAACGCCACTTGGGAAAGAGAGCGCCAATGTGGCATGCTTCTCTGGACTTTTGTGGTGGCCCCCGTGGTATACAAAATCCAAAAAACAACTCAACTGCCTGAACACTGTTTGTTTAATATGGCGGAAAATCTCAACCATAAGAACGGGACAAAGATGGCCACATCCACACGGGGCTACCACTAGTGTGCAATTAAAGACGCTCAAATGTAGAGTAGTGAGAACCAACTATCATATAATCCGGGTGAGTATCATCAATTTATTTTATGTATCCATCATACAAATATTTATATAGCCGTGTACATCAGCTTGTCATAAATAATCAATACAATTCATACAAATGGAAAGAACACATGTAGAAGGACACAAAACCCTACAGGTCAGATCATACTTCATACACCCTGCTCCACATTATCACAAATTCATTCAGCACGAGCTCTTACATTCACACTCTCACTCCGGCACATGAACAGGACATGGACTACAACCCAAAGGACCCAATACAAAGAACTGACAAATAATCATAAATATACCAGATACACACAAAAAACAGACATTAATACATACTATTGACTCTCCAATACTGAATTGGTGTCAACAAGCACTGTTGTTAATATTTTAAAGTTTAAAAAAAAGTTTTTTTATATACATATTTTTTCCAGAACACGCCCCGGGGTATAGCTTGGTCAATAAGACTGGGGGGGAAGGGTGAGCAGATTTCCCAACAATCACGCTGGGATATCTTGTTAAATTACATTATACGAGAAGCAGGACACGAGGGGGCCTTAAGTGACAGTGGAAAGAGAATGGAGGGCGGACTGTTAGGGCACCTAAAACCAGCCGTGGCCCGTGGAGGGAGTTCCGTGGGGTGGAAAGGCGGGGCGGGGGAGGGGCAGCGTGGGGGTACTAAAAACCGGACTATGGATAATTGGAGGTAAGTAAAAAATTAAATAAATAAAACGAATTTCGTAGCGCGTGCTGCATCGCAATTTGCGATGCAGGGTGCGCTACGGAATTTGTTTTATTTATTTAATTGTTTACTTACCTCCAATTATCCATATTCCGGTTTTTAGTACCCCCCACGCTGCCCCTCCCCTACCCCGACTTTCCGCCCCACGGAACTCCCTCCACGGGCCGCGGCTGCCTAAAACACAATATTTTTTAAACTAATCAGCATTTTGAAGGTATGAAAAACAGAGAGGAGAGAAAGACTGTGTGTGTTTTTGTCAGTGTGAGCATGTAAAAATCTCAGATGAAATCCGATAGGCACTTCGCCATACCTGACTAAAAGCACGTCTACCCAACTATTTACTATAGAACAAACTTTTTAGGGGGGTGTAACACCCCCTGAAGCTACGTCTCTGAATGGCACCACATAAGGTGGTTGTCGAAAGTAGCCTAAAAGCAATGCAGGCCCAGCCTACCCCCATTCACCTGGGTGCATATGTCCATGTTTTCCAGTGCCGCTTCCGTGTTGATGTGGATAGAAAGAATGACGTCGCAGCGTGCTGATCTGGCAGTTGGGCCGCTCACACTCATAGGCTGAGGCAGGAAATTATCGCACCCCAAAAGAGTTGTGCTGAATATCGAGCACTTCATTCATGGTTGTGTTAGTGTTGGTCGGAACCAACCTTTATTTTAGGGTATTGGACTTCTTTTTCATTATTAGACTTTGACACAGAGCAAGAGAGGGAGAAAGGAGGAAGACAAAGGAGCAAAACAGTGCTAAATGGTGAAAGTTGTTAGGAAAAAAGAGCCTGCAAGAGTAGGAAAAAGAGGCAGGAAGTGAAGGGTGGCAGAAGAAAGAGGCATGAGTTGTAATCAAGACTTGGAAGCCTTGCTATTTACCAATGCTGACATTTGGCAGGACCACCAGTGAGCTCCCAAGAAAAGTTTTCTGCCTCGCACCAATTGCTTTCTTACTAGTTAAGTACAGTAGTCGCCTTTTAAATGTATTTAAATAAATAAGAGTCATTTTCCATGTGCCCTCATCATTTCTCAATCCTGGCTCTGAGTAGACTATTTTGCATTGTTACAGCAGCCTTCCCCCTTCAAGCTTACAGGGTGTGGATCACATAGCACCAACGCAACCAGTTAATTACAATCATACTTTACAAGTCTATTCCTCACGCATCTACGCCCCATCACACAGCTAGGTGCTGCACCCCAAGACAACATAAGAGCACCTCGGTGATCACTCACAATGACAACAAAGTACTTCCCACATAAGTGCACAACAACAAATAGAAAACATTCCAACTGTGCACTTCTCCATGGTGTAGGCTGCTACTCATTTGATAATGCCCTTGACAGCCTCAAAATGTAGCACAGAGAACTATATAAATTCTACAGTACATTACAATAGCACTTTCTGCACATCACCAGTTTGTAAGGCACCAGTTTTAAGGCTCTCACAACGTGTTCATGCATTATAACACAATGGGTCTCATTACGCTGGCAGTCGGAAAAGCGCCAGACATCTATCGTTTTGGGCTCGAGCACATCTGATAAAGAGTCAGCAGTCCAGACAGCCCAATTACAATATGATCGCCGTGCATACAGTCGTAAACATCTTTTCTATTGCGGCTTGTGCTGCGGTCCGGAAAAGAGCTGCAGAACAAGCTGCAATAGAAAAAGGGATGTTTTTAAACATCCATGCACCTGGCACACAGTGGCTTAGCAAGGGGGGTGGGTTGCGAGTTTTGGGAGCGGCGGCCTTCCCCCGCTCTTACCTGTGGCAGTTGCAGGAATCGTCAGCACCCCCCCACTCTTGAATAGAGCCGCCGCAGGGACCTCCACGGGTGGGAAAATGTTTAGCTACGCCACTGCTGGCACACAACGCATGGATATTTGGGAGGGCACCACATGTGCCCCTCAGGTCATATCGCAGAGGCCTAAGGTGGAGGAGTGTGGCTCAATGGTTAGAGTGGCAGACCCTGAAGAAGAGTTCTGTCCAGGGACCAGGGTTCGATTCCCGCCTCGGCGGGGTTCGGGCTCAATTTCCTCGGACCTGTCTATTCTCGCCTCGGTGCCTATTCTAATCACGGGCCCCACGCTGCAACTCTGGGCAATAGCTTGCTTAGCCTCCACACCGGCCCCAACAGCGCTAAGGATGCCTGGCTTCACCCTGGGGGTGCCCAGGAGTGGACACTTCACAGGGAAAGCCAGGAGGGGTTCCACAGCGGTATGAGTATCAGCGCCAGGAAACCGCAAAAGGTGACACCGCAAGGTGGACGTCTGGTGACAGTGCGCTCTATAAGTACCTTGACATTTACATTTAAGGAACAATGGCCCTGTTTGGGGCCCCCGAAATCACTTTCCAACAGCCTTTTCATGGTGGTCCACCATGAAAAGGCTGTCGGAAACTGATATCCCAATCCCTACGGCGATGCATCCACAGGCACTGACTCCATTGTAGGGATTAGGCTCATACCGCCACTCCGACGGGCTTCTTGAGCCTGTCGGAGGCGGCAATCATTCCCCTCGCCCGCTGCGCTCTAACATCATAATCCGGCCATCTGAATGCTGCCCTAAATGTTGGGCGGACCGTCACTGGCGGACTGTCGGTGGTGGTCCGCCCGACATCGTAATCAGGCCCACAGTGTCAATATAGTCCTAAGGAAAAGCTGCCCCTGTTCATCAAAATCCACCACACAATTTGTCGGCCCTCCTCTTTTTACCAGGAATGCACTTGAGGAGACTCCGTTCCAAGAGATACGAATCACAAGTTTATTTGATAATTCTTCCATTCATTCATTCGTGATAGTGAGCTTGTTTATGCAACATTGCATAAGGTGTCAGACCAAAGGGTGATTTTATGACTTACCAAATAAGGAGAGAATACACCATATTGTAATGGGTTTTTATTGACTCACTTAACACTTAGTTAAATAGTAACCAACGGAACGCCAGATATGGACCAGGACATAAACCATAAACAGATGTCAGCAAATACTCAGACAGGGTCCACAAATATTTCGGAATAATTACTTTGTCTCTAGGTACCCTACAACTAACCACCTAAGATAGGGGCTAAGGTTGAGGAAATGAGGAGCACCTCATATAGTACAAATAACTCTGTCAGAGTCCAAGAGCCCCATATTTGCGGGTGCTCATCCTTCAACTAATTTGGAAGGAGCAGCATCAGGCAGCTAGTGCAGGATACTAGATGGCCTCAGCAGTCAATAGCTAAGGCAAACTTTGGGTGGGTCTTCCGGCCACGATCTACCTTACTGCGGCAGTGTCTTCCCAGAAAATCTGGGCAGCTTTGAGCTATGTGAAACTGCAGTTTATGTTGCCCAATTACACCATTAACGAGACAAAAAAAAATCATCACCATTTTTATAGGTTTGGCGTACAGACTGCTTTAACTTCTCGGAAGCATCATGTTTTCCCAAAAATTCATTTATCAACATATTTCAGTTCAGTATATTACATTTTACCAGTACTTTGAGTACAACCAAGGACAGACACATTAGCCACCACCTGAACTTCCACCAATTGATTGATTGATTGATTGAGCGACCCTTGTAATTATTCTAATTAGAAACTTAGAAACATTTATGTTCCTCTGCCACTGCCCTGTTGATGAGGCTATAAGTGAACCAGGAGGAAATCAGTTGTCTTTTGCCCCCCTATGTGGCATAAGGTAGTGTTTCTTAACCCGTGATCCAGATACCCTTGGGTCTCTTCAAAGCCAGCTCAATAGGTCAGCAACTGCTTAGAAAATTAAATAATATTAACAGATTAATAAAGCGCATATAAGTAAAAAAAGCAAAATGTACAATTAAACATTTTAAAACATTCTGTAACTATGAAGGAATTTGAAATTGGAGGCTAAAAATTAAGTTAATATCCTCAGATTGATTTGTTAGAACAGTGCAAGTGCATCAAACAGAATATAGAATGATGAGTGGCCTCAATAGAATTTACAAATGCTCCAACCTTTCTATTAAAATTAAAATGGTGACTTTTTTGTATATTTGCTTGTGAGTTACATAAAATAGTTCATCATTTTTAAATTTGTTTGATGAATGCTTGTTTCTGTATTTTTTGTGTATTGTTTTGTAGTTTAAACCATCAAAAATGCTTAGGCTGGACTCCCCGGCTTCTAGTAATGCCTCAGTGGGTTCTCTCGATTCCAATCATGATTCAGTAAGGATCCCCGGGTTCCAGTAATGATTAGGTGGAGGTCCTCCGAAGGAAAAAGGTTAAGAACCACTAGCCTAGAGTGTTACTATAGAATAGATGAAGTAACATTACAAGACCCGATTCTGAGTTTGTTGGACTTAAGGTGCTATTCATCGCACCTCATAAATAATGAAACCCCAGGGTACGTTTATTAGATGTGATAAATTGCACCTAATCTGAGTTAGTGGATCATAAAATGCAGATTTCGGTGGTTATTGCACCAAATTCCGCATGGTATTGTAAATACCATACACTTTTCCCCCTATTGAATTTTTACAAACCTGACCTGTCAAACTTAATGAATGGTGAGGTATTTAACTCACCCAGTGACTACTAGGAATTCTGACTCCTCTGCAAACAAATGTTTGCACAGGAGTCGATAAACACTGATCCACTCATAATCAGGGCACAAGTATTTTGTCTTTGTGCAGTGGACACCCTGAACTGATATATTTAATAGAGTTCCTATGTTATTAGGAAGGCAAAGGAGGCACTGTGAACCAATTGGTTAGGATCACACACTGTGGTCGAGTCGAAGCCGGGACTGACGCAAGGGCTCCTGGTAAAACAATGAGCAATTCTGCCACTATATGGTTATTTTTGTCTAATTCGATTTTTAGATCACAGCGTAATGCTTTGTGTGAAGTTCTTTGACGCACTAAATCAGTGCACTGTGGTAAATATTTCCAGGCAATGCACGTCTCACAAGGATTTGTGGTGGTAGAGCTTTAGTGGTGTGATGTTTTGATGCAGAAGCTAAAATGAAAACAAGAGCACTCACCCTTGGGCAGCTCCACACAGCTAATAATCTTTATTTATCTAAGATTTCTAGTCTTATTTTACTGAGAATAATATCAGGGCTACAAGTTCTCCAAGTCTAAGAAGAAGCAGCATTGATAAAGCTAATTTTGCATAGGCAAGACTTATTGGCTTTGCCAATGCTTGTTTTATAAATTGCACTTCATACAACACTTCTGCCCATTCTAAAGACTTAAAATCATAAGTAGTGCATTCCCAAACGTAATTGTATCCATAGGAGGAAGCAGGTATGCAGGAGGCATGGGTATTGTGGATGCACTGGGGGTAATGAGGTGTTGTGGTGTGGTGTGGTGTTGTGGGGTCGGTCTTGTACTTAATGACTAGTGAAGAGCTTATGTAGGAGAGTAAAGTGGCTTTAAGTGTGTATGGGCAATGGATGAGTCTGTAATGTTCATGTAAAGAGTCTGATCAGTTGTGGCTGCGTAGTTTCTGGGGTGTATGTGAGGGTGTGCAGCAAGTGTGTGGCATGTGGTTGTGGTTGTGTAAAGTACATATTGGAAATTTGAAGTGAATGTGTGGTATTACTCATTGGGGCTTGAGGTATGATGTGGTTCGGTGGTATAGATCCAAGGGAAAATAGTGTGTGTGTGTGTCAGTCGCGGCCAGCATGACTCGCTGGTGGGGACATGTGGGGGTTGCGCAGGGAGGGAGTCACGCAGGGGAGGGGGGATTACTTTGAATACATTTCAAAAATAAATATCACTTACCTTCATGGCCCGCTTCGGTCTGGTCCTGCGTTCTCTCCACACAGGAAGCAGCCAAGCAGGCAGCCTCCCTCCCCTCCCCTAAGCCAATCACAACGCTGCAATGGCGTTTTCCCCATGCAGGCTGCATGCAGCCTACATGGAGAAAACGGGAGAGTGTGCATGACTGGTTTGGTCGGCCCTGGGGCCGACCAAACAATCAGCGCCCACAACAGTGAGTAAGCCACTCCTCCCCTGCCTGGAGCAAGACCCTTTTGCTTTCTCGCAGTGCGAGAAGCAGAAACATAAAATTATATTCATAATACCATTTTATGTTTCTGCTTCTCACACTGCGAGAAAGCAGTAGGGTGACGCTCCTATGCCCACATGGAGGAGCCGCTGTGTGTTTGTGTGTGTGCGTGTGTGAGGTTTGAGTGTTTGGAGTGAGGGTGGAGAGAACCAGTAGGGCTTGTACATGTAAGGTGTAGGTTCATGTTGTGAGATCTATGGGTTTCACCCCAAGGTGTGGGCTTGGTCAAATAAAATGAGTATGTGATGTGAGACTTGAAATGTTGATGCCAGGTTAAAGGATGAGTTTGGATGGCTGTGTGAATGTGGGGGGATTTTAATTGGTCTGATAAGTGGATGTATGAGGTGAGTATAGAGCATGTAGGAGGAATGTAGGCAGTGTGGGTCAATGTGTGGTTGTACAGGAAGCGTTGTTATTTCTGCATGTAGAAATTCTAGGGTGAGTTTAGAGTGCTTGGTGGGATTTTAGCGTATAGAGAGTTTGATGGAGGATGTGGGTGAGCATAGTATAGAAGATTAGGTTGAAAATATTTAGTTTAAACAGTAGTAGGTATTATCAGTTGATGGATGTGTGTTGAGGTGCTGATAGGCAGGTTAAAGGGGGTGTTTGGGTTTGGTCACTGTGGGTATAATAGGAAAAGATGTTTGGCTTATAGAGGTTGTGAGGTAGGCAGAGGATATTGATGGGTGTAAAGGTTTTCGTTGGAGAGTGTGGTTGGGTAAAAGGTGTTGGGTGGGATTGTTGTGTGGCTGTTTTTAGAAGTTGTGCAGTGTTTGGCAAAGTTTTGTGGGGATATTAAAGACTGAGAGTGTGTATAGAGCGTGTGGGTATAAGTAAAGAGTGAGAAGATGTAGGTGGTGATATTGGGTCAGTTGTTGTGCTCGGTTATTTGGATGTACAGGTTGAAGGATGAATGACTGGAGCATCTGGCTAGCTGTGGAGGGTCCAGGTAGATGTAGATTAGCACGAGTGAGTGCACAAAGTAGTAGTGATTGAAGAGGATGTAGGCGATTGAAGAGGGTGTTGATGGGAGTAGAGGGTTTGACTGATTGTGTAGATGGTGTGATAGTATGTCGGGAGCATGGTGAGGTGGTCATAAGATCTTACAGCTGGGCCAGGTGGGTGTAGAGACTGAGGATGGGTGTAAAGAGTTTGCTTGTCTGTAGAATCGGGGTATGAGTGTAGCTGGCACAGGCAGATGTAGAGGATAGGGCGGGTGTAGCAAGTGTGGGTCAGTGTAGACCTTGTTGGTAGGTGCAGTAGTTGTGGATGGAAGTATATGGTGGGAGTGGGTGAATAGGGTGTGAGTGGGATTTTGGGAGTAAGGTGGGTGCAAAAGGACTGGGTGGTTTTAGGGGTTGCAAGTGGGTACAGGGGCTATGAATGGTTGTAGAGAGTGTGGCTGGCTGGAAGGGCCTGAGTGGATGTAGAAGGTGAGTGGATACGTGGTGTGGTTGGGTAAAGAGTTTGTGGATGAGTGTAAGGGAGTGGGGTTGTGAAGAGGCTGTGGGACATGCACTCTGGGACATGCACCTGCACAAGAGGGGGCGGTAATCCTGAGGGGAGAGTTCCGTTCATGAGAGGTGAAGGGAACTGGAGCAGATTTAGGGAACATCAGGTCATGAGTTGCTAGTACAAATGCAATACTTGACATACTACACCCCAAAGAATATGACATGGTAACATGTGATACTAATGCTGTTCCGGCTTACTTCAGCCAAGTGTCTAAGAGACGTGCACGATGTGAGCCCTGAAAAAAGTTGGCATTTAAACATGTAATATCCCCCCAAAAATATGATAAAGTCTCTTCTAAATTCAAAAAGTATATTTCTTTAACATGGGGATGCGTCTCACTTAATCTCCTCCGTGCATGAAAAAAAATACATCTGTCCCTGTGTAATGTAATCTGTTGCTCATGGAAAGCGCTCCAATGCCCTCAGGCTGAATTTGCCCTATATAAAACTGGACAATATAAATGGGAATACGGAGGGCCAGCAATGACACGGAGCAGGAAGATGGTCTGTAAACACATGCAGGTGGCATACTAGAAGTAAAGTAAAAAAAAGTACCTCAATCCAAGCACAAGCTGGGGAAGGACACTTATAATGTAATTAATCAGTACTTTGTCCATGCTCCATCAGAAGGACGTAACAGAAAGTGAAACCTCATGCTCTAACAAATAAGAAGCAACAAAATGAAAGTGACGATGAAGCCAACCAATGGTAAGTAATGGACATGCTCCAGGTCCTTTTTACGTTTTTTTTTCCTAACGAAAGGTCTCTCAAGCAACAGCACATGCTCTGTTTCTGGTGAGACTTAAAAACATAACTTGACTAAGTAGTCACTCATGGACCTGGGAAACTTCAGAGCTATGATGGTAATATAAACATCAATATAAATACAATGCAGAGTACTGTCTCACTGAAGATAGGAGCAAATAGATTTTAGCTAGTAACCCACATATGGAAATCTTTCCAAACTAGAGGCAAGCGGAGACTAGCACACATGCTGATTAAACGTGGCCTGGTAACAAGACACAATAATACCGCACGGATGCGATTTGCATGTAATTATGACATCAAATTTAAAATGAGGAATAACACGGGAAAACTGGTATTACCCCTTTTTTCTGCATGTTTTTTCAATTTTCTGGGACACATTACCACCTTACTTTGATAGAAACACCAGCACACTTGTAATCCTGTTTCAGAGAACACCAGGCTCTTTGGCCACACATGGGGTTACAGGTCTTCTTGAAATCAGCTTCTTAGAACTTTGTCAGCTGACACACCCAAAACAATCTCACAGTTTCACTCTACCACATATATTACAGCTCAAAAACATTAAGCATCAGTTTACAACACGCATACGGCAAATTATCTGGTAATCTAACCATGCGCTTGCTGGCTCTTCCAAATACTTTGATGTCTACCCTCTCTGTGGATATTTGGAACCAGCCTGCTCTCTTGTTGCTCTTAACTAAAAATGGAGGCAATACATCAAATTTGTGTAACATTAGGAGTTGCACTTTAAATTCAATAAAGCTGTGTGTATATTTGATTGAATAAAAAAATAATTTCAGAATATGTCAACCCCATTTCCTCCTTTTCTTTCTCTGCTGCCCCCGCCTATCTCGTCCCAGGATCTTCCTAAATTACGTCGACGTGTTTTATACCAATTCCACCTGTTCAGATTGTTTTTAAAGTAGCATTAAGTATACATTAAATTAGAAACCTTAAGGAATACAACAGTTTTGTTTGTGTGTGTGTTTTTATAATCTCAGTACTGGGGATACGATAGCAGATATAAAAGTTACAATTCCACAAAACTATATTTTTTCTTTATTAGCTAGTTGGTCATTAGTGAATGAAACTGTCTGAGGTTGCTTGTGGTCTCTTCCGAGGGGGCCTCGCGTGGCAGTTAGGGACGAACTGTTTCCATGAGAAGCAAGTTTAGTACTGATTTTCATAAAGTGGACCTGCATCTAGAGTGCCGTGGTGAGCGAGAAACGATGGACTAGAATGTGGCCACAACCAATTGCCAGTGGCTAAGATGAATCAAGCATTCCATCCATCACCTTGTTGTTGCTGTTGCAGTTGATGCCCTAGGTGCAACGGGTATGCCCAGTCGTAGGTGCCGTGCTCATTCTGCCATAGGACTCCAGCTAAACCCTACTGATGAGCACCAGGTTGGGTGAAACCGGTCTGGGGTTTTGTGTGGGTTGTTCTGGAGAGGGCCTCTTTTCCCTTGAAGAACAGGTGTAGTGCTGATTTACATAAGTTGGGCTTTGTTTATAGTGGTCTGGAGGGTGAAAAACAATGGACGGGAATGCGGCCAAACGATTGCCAGTGGCTGAGATTGATTCAAGCATTCCATCCATAACCCTGTTGTTGCCTTCATAAACATAGTCATGCATACACTCATGACTCATTCCTCAGCCTGCATTCTTGAGGTTATTTTCCAAACTGGAAATCCGACAAGAGGACATAGACCTGGTCTGCCGGTGGCCCTTGACCTTCAAAGCAGGCGTTTAATGGCTCAAGCATCCCGGGGAATTGCCCAATCTGATAAATGGCCAGTCCAGCCATGCCTGCCTTTATACCCTCTGCTGATCTAGGATCTCATATTCAAAAGACTTTATAGCTAAAAATCCTGCACAGTTAACTTTTACGAATACAAGTCAGAATTCGCAATGGTCAAAAGCGGTTTTGCGACAGATAATTACAGTTATGAACATCGGAGCACACACTGCGACTATTTATAAATTTCAAGGGAAAAGGAGATGCAAAGGGCTGTTTCTCACATTGGCGATTCGCAAAGGCATGCAAATATGCTTTGCAACCATTGTGTGGCTCCAAACCATGGAATGGCCGAGAACGGGAGGTAACCATTTGAATGGCCACGTCGTCAAAATGTGACGACTGTTTACACTCTGATAGTGCAGGAAAGGGACGGTAGAAGGAGCTGAGAGAAGTCCTATTACCCTCTGCATTCTACCCCAGGTCAGCATCACATTGTGCCACTTGATAACGCATTGTGACCCGTAATTTAAGCGGCTAAGGATTTGAGGGACAGGGGTTACATTGCCGGCACATTGTGATTTTGAACGGTTTCGTGGAGCGATGCTGTCCTATCCACCTCTCCATTGCAGAATTTGCAACAGGTCGCAAGGAGATGCAAGCCCTGTTAATAATAAAGAGGCAAAACTTTTGTGACTTATTGTGAACTGTCACTTTGAAGTGCAACAGCTTTGAACATTCCTCACACTGCAAAGTGAGAGGTTGGCTGCAGCACAAGGCAGAAACTGCTCTGTGACCAGTTTCCTTCCTGTATCACTAAACAAGCAAATGTTCAGGCAGCCATCAAACACTCTGGAGCCTGCAGGAAAGGCCCAAAGCTGGGGTTCTCTACACTATGGTTGCCCAGTGGTGGCTCCTTTGTTATGGCAGAGGAGTGTCACTCCACCTGCTGTGAGCGCAGTAGGCACACACATTAATAAAATGATAATAAATACCATGTTATTATTATGTGTTGCAGGCTCACACTGTTACAGCTCGAGGGCAGGGGGCGGGGCTGATTAGTGCAATTGCACTAATACTTCAGCCCCTGCCTGTGAGCATGTCAGATTGGCCGGCACTCTAGAGTCGGACAATCTGTCATGCGCACTTCAGAGCAAGCAATCCCAGGGCTGTGAAACTGAGAGAGGGATTGCAGCCTCAGGCCCTCACCCTCAAAATGAACGCTGTGTTAGCCTGCTCCAGCCAATAAGGATTGGTTGCTTTCACTTTGCACAAGAGAGGAAGTCCTTCTCTTTCTGCCCCATGTCACTGCCGAGGAGAGCGCCAGGAGAAGAGAGAGAGACCGCAACCCGACCCTGCATGCCAACAAACAAAACATGGTGAGTTTTTGGGCATCGCGCCCCACCATATTTTAATGTCGCTAGCCGCTAATGCAGTTACCACCTCGCTTTGAATATTACAAATTACTGCTATCATTTGTGTTGGTCGAATTAGCTCAACAGAAGCAACTCATGATTACAACACCCAGAGTACAGTTTGTCAAATAAACGTTTAGAACGTGAAACACGGTGACTTGACGACATACGGCTTGGTGGCAACTCACCTGTACTTGACCTCTGCTAAAAAACAAAATGCCACTTGAAGAAAGTTACTGCAGTGGGAATTGTATTAGCTATTCCTGGTGCTGGATGCACTGGCCATAGTTTTTTTGTGGAGCGCATTTGTACTCTTTGCTGCCTTTTTAATAATCACACTAGGCAAAACAGGCCTACAAGCAGTCAAAAAAATGGTCCACATACTATTCTTTCCGACTCACCCATCGGGCACTGCTTGATTGCCCTGTGGCAACACAAACTGGAATTGCATGGTGAGAAACAAAACGATGGATTTAGGCCCAGATCCCTGTACTGAGGGTGAATGTTTGACAATGTTCAGCATTCCGTCCATCATCTTTTTGTGCAGCTATAGTCACCGCAAGTGGCAGGGGTATGCCCAGAAGTGGGTCTCGTGCTTACTATGCCATTGGGTTCAAGCTAGCCTGGCTAATGAGGGGTGATATCCTGAAGCCGGTCCCAGGATGCTTCTTTCTAGTCCAGAGAAGACCTGGCTTGGCCGTTCGGGCTGGACTGTTCCCATGGGGAGCAAGGTCAAGACAGATTGCATATGGCTGGGTCCAAACTAGAAATGACATGGTGAGCAAAACAACTTTAGAATTCGGCCGAGATCTCTGTAATTGGGTGAATGTTTGACAATGTTCAGTATTCTATCCATCATCTTTTTGTGTTGCTGATTGCCCTCTAGGCCAGTCCCACCCTGGTAATATAACATGCATGTCTGTAAAGCACACGTTGACCCCTTAGGAATCTTGACACTGAATAACAGATGTTTAATATTACCAAATTCCAATTTAATTCATTTTATAGACTGTAGAACAATAAGATGATGACTGGACATGCCTAGATTCAAACCTACGGCAATCAGGTACGACACTCATTGCAGGAGTTGATGCATTAACTTGCTAAGCTGTCAGGCCTTGTTGGCACTGCATGGTGCAAAACTTAAAGGTTGCAGTTGTTTGGCTGAAAATATGTCATGTAAAGAAATGTCTAAAAAGGAAAGCCTTTACAGGAACCCCTCCCCATAACGCTAAAAAAAGGACAACATAGAGAAACACGCCCATTTCTTTTGTTACCATTACAAGAAAAGGATTGGTAACACCAATACTTCTTGCCTGGAAGCTGGTGCAATGGTTATTTTTTTTTGCAAGTAAAGACAACAAAAATAAAAAAGAAACACATCCATATGCTTGTATTAAAAATGGATAATTAAAAAATAACAGCAATATATTTTAATTGAAAAGTAAGCTTCCCCAGAGCAACATAGAAAAGGTATCAAGACCCTTTTAGTTTTGATCCACAACAAAGTAAGATGTGCTTCTTATTAGGGGCAAGTAATTTTTTTTAATCTACAAGTATAACAAAAAAATATCAAGGATAAAAGAAAAAAAAATCAGCAAAGTAAAGTATTGATCAACCAGCCCTGTCACTAAGGTGCACTTTTTTTAGGGGGGTGTGCACATGTGATCAGGAAATAATGTCAAATTTCACATGCTCGAGAGCTAATGGGTGAAGTTGTCTGACCCGCTGCGCCATGCTGTATATTGTGGTTTGCAGAAGTAACAGATCAGTCTAACCAGATGCTCATCCATGCATGTATATGGCTATGTATTGTTTTTGTTGATAAACAAATTTTTATTGTTTTATGAGAGTACTGACAAGTCACATAGCCAGTCCACAAGTATGCCCCACTCAATGACAATTACAAATGACAGTAACCTTGTCTCGTCAAATAACAGTAACCTTGTCTCATCATCCGGTTTAGCACACAAAAGAAGAAAAAGCATAACAATTGTACATTTCACACCAGATCGACACTCCCACCGAGACCCCGAGCCATATACTACAAATCTTTGCATGCTTAGCAGGGCATCCCCTGGCCTCATACACTGGTTTTCTTGTTGCGCACACCAGTCCAGCCCCCGACGCCACAACGCCAGTGTCGGTGATCTAGTGGTCTCCAGTGCGCGACAATATAACTTTTAGCTACCACGAGGGCAGTGCCCAATAAAGCCCCGTCAGCCCAGGTGCCCCCTATGCCTTTGTCCACCCCCAAGAGGATCAATAAGAGGAGAGAGACAATGTCAGGCCCAACATCTCCAAAAGCACAGCCACTACCGCCTCCCAGTAACGTGTTATAATAGGGCAAGTCCATACCAAATTAAAGAAATCTGCATGTGTGGGAACAGCACATGCAGGGTTGGCCATGAGGCCTGCACGAAACAACCTGGCAGAGGTAAGGTAGGCACAGTGTGGATAGTACATTTGCACCAAGTGAAGCCTAGAAGAAATTGGGAGGACTCTAGGAGCCATCAGTGCATCGCGCCAATCCTCATCCTCCAGAGACCCTATCCCTTCTTCCCATCAGGATCTAAGGACGTTCAATGTCCCAGGGCATTACGGACCAAGATACGATAAATCTGGGATACACCCCCATTTCCCAGGCGTCCCATCATGAGTTTAGCTTCCTTGGGGCTGAATTCCGGGAGCCTGTCTCAGGGGGGATGTGTGTACGTAAGGCACGGCGCAGCTGCAGAAACTTGTGGAACTGTTTTTGGATAGTCCATCGGTTTGTTGGAGTTCGTGGAAGGAGGCCATATGTGTTCCCATCGAGACATCACCCAGGAGTGTGATACCGATGGTGTCCCAGGGAGCATATCCCCCCAATGCTGCCACCTCCCCCAACCACGTGCCATGTCACAGCGGGGTGTGCTAAGTCAGTTTCTTCCACTACGCTGTATGTTTATGGGCTGCTCTACACCCGTAAACACTGGGTGGGTCACTTCTGGCATCGTGCCAGGCATCACAGCACCATAGATCAGCTCCATAATATGTGAGAAGCCTAGCATGGCAAGATGTCGTCTGTAGGCCGGGTCCGACCAACCCCCAGTGAGCCAGTCGTTAGCCACCAAGAGGTGATGTGTATGTATTTTTATGTATGATTTCTTTCATCATGAAATGCTGGCGAGACAAATAAAGCTGTCCCTATGCCAGACCAAAAATACTTTAAAAAGCAAAGTTTGAGTTGTGGTAGGAGTGGCTGTTTGTTCAAGAGATACATTTAGGGCCAGAGTACTTTCTAAGAGTTGGATTTCGGTTAAAGGATTCTTTGAGAGTCAGGAAAAAGGACAGGCCACAGGTTAAAAATTAGGGTTAAAAACAGAGTTAACAATAGGATTAATGGCTAGTTGGAGGGTATCTATGGAGATGAGTTGTAACAAGAGGCATGGGGCACTGGTTAGGTAAATAGAATGAGTTTCGATTAATATAATGCATGAGTCTTCAAGAGTGTCAGACCCACATCAGATTTTCAGGATATCCACTGATCATGTGGTTTCATATCTATTAATGCCTGTGAATTTATCTTATTTGAATAGCCTGAAAAATGTGGCATGGATCCAAGCCCTTCCAGGCCCTCTTTGAACACCTCTCAGATAAGGCATAGGGTTCGGGGTTAAAATAGAAGTGACAGTGTTATGGAATAAGTTTTGGTTGGAGTAGAGTTAAGGTTAGCATTGAGGTGGGAGGCACACACTATATTCAGCGTGGAGATCTTTTTTCAATGGGACTCGTAGTAGAAGATATTACGTGATAATTATAAATGGTTGTGTTGCCTTCATGAATAGGGATTCTCTTTAACGGTTGTTCATTGTCATGAATTCTTTGTGATGACAAAAGTCTGTTTCAGTTACAAGACACTCTGATGCCAATCCTGCCACTTTATGAATGCAATCCAACCTTTGGTATTCTTTTGTCATTAGGCCAATAGGAGACTGTCTCCAGGCGCTATCTCTGCAGAAGCATGAAGGAATGAAGCAGGGGAATCGTAGCATGTTATTTGCACTGCTTCAATGGAGCAAAATTAGGACAATTAAGCCTTACATAAAAGTTATCATAAGTCATCAAAAGTCACTCTTCTGGTGTAGCTTCAAGAAATGGCTTGAGAGCGACAAAACCCCCATTCCTGGAAGAGCATTCCCACGTTCCAGCCAACAGCTTCAACATTCAAGCCAACAAGCCAACAGCTGAAATTAATGCACACAAAAAACGCAAGGAGGCACAAATTATGGAGATGGGGTGCAAGCAGGCGGGGTTGGCCACTCAAGTAAGGCTTTTTAAGGTGCTTTGTTCATCACCAGGACATGTGGCAGATATTTTCTAGACTCTGTGGACAACACAAATGGTCACATACGCTGCTTGTAGAGCGCCCCGTTGTCTAATAGCTTGGTTCATGCACTCTAAATCCTGCACAAACATACATTCAAAGCTGCATACATATGATCACACGCTAAAAGCTTTACCTAATCACAGTATTGCCAAAAATGGCAATACTTCGGGGTATATTCACAAGAACGTGTGATAACTACCGCAAGAGTAGCTTAACGCAACTCTCAAGATCGCAGCCTATCGTGGGAAAATTACGCCGTGCCAACCAAGTATTCACAACGTGGCGGTAGCATGCGATAGTCACTAGATAACACGTCAAATAGCAGCGCAAAAATCAACGCCACACTGCAAAAATGAAAAACGCGAACGCAAAAAATCATGCGATGAGGCCGATCGCGGTACAAAAAGTAGCGAAAACCAGCCACAGGCTTGCAAATCCCATGCATTTGGTGGGAAAATGCCCCATAAAAACAACAGAAACAACACACCAGAAACAAGCCAAAGCACGTAGAAACATGGATGCACCCTGACCAACGCAGAGGCAAACCCAAACCCCACAACCCCACAGACCACCAGCAAGGAACAACGGGACGGGGACGGCCGAGGAGAAGAGGGAGAGGAAGACGGGGTGCAGTCCGCAGCAAAACCAGATCAGCGTCACGGAGGTGACAGAACACTACCATCAACTGACCCACAAGTAGACCACCTGGAATGCCGTCAGAGTGCCGAGGAGGCCAATCGAGGAGGCCAAGAGGCGCTGGCATGATGTGACAACCTAAACCAGGCACAAACCCGCTGCCAACAGGAAGGCTGCAACGGCGATAGGAGGTGACAGTCCTGCGCCACAGGGGGAGCTGGAGGAAACCGAGACCACAGTCATCAGTGTAGAGACGGTGCAAGGAGTAGGGAATACGGGCACAGCTCGAGAGGACCTGACACAACATCAACAGGGTGAGTAACTGACACAACATCAACAGGGTGAGTAACGATCAGGGACTGGGGGACGGGGGGAGATGGGCACAATGACACACATGCACAACAAGGTGTAGCACACTGCACACCCACAATTACCCTGGATCATGTCCCTCATCCCCTTGGCACACTGCAGCACACACACATAGCAAGAACAGCACACCCACATTGACGACAACGTGGTACAATGCGCAAAGCCGACACTGCAGAACAAAGGACACAACTGGCTCCGCACATGCCTACTACATCTGACGGAGCAGGAAACTGTGAAAAGGAAATGTACGCATACGACCTCACATCCGTCATGTAGTCCAAATGTTCACTGTCCCACAGCAGTATTCAGCACCTCCCAAACAGTCACAATGTACATTGTCATACAGTCTGCATGTCAACCAGAAAAATGCGCCAACATACATGTCAACATGCATCTCCCCTTCACATTGCAGAGGGGCACACAACACCTCCAGCAGAGCACAGAAGACAACACATCTGTGATGCCAGAGAGGACCACCACACCTCTGACACCGATGTCCTACAACAGCCCATGGACATCTCATGCAACCCACCACCAGGACCCAGGCAGCCAAGCTACTTAGAGGAGAACACAGAGCCTGCAACAGACCACACAGCAGGAAGCACCCGCAAGCACAGCTGGCTCACGACACTACACCCACCCACACATGGCACCCCAATGCTATGTATCAGCACGCCAACAGGAGGTGGCCGAACAGGTGTGGGTGGGGTCTGAACCCATGGAAGATGAACTAGATCATATACGTTGGTGTCTATTACCCTTCAGGGACCACCTACACCCCACAAAGGAGACCCACACTGCCATAGAGACACATGCAGATGTACATTCACAGTACACAACCACGCCTAGGGACACGCAAATAGCAGTCACGCACCCAAGTTGGCTCTGCGTACCATGGCCCAGGCCACTCCCCTTATGAACTGAGTGGGTGACGACAAAGCTACATGTCCAAGCTTTAACCCGCTGCCTGCGGTGACATGTCTGCATCCTCTGTACACAGCACAATGTAATGTCGTAAGGCTCTGGGCCCTCATGCATACAACAAGACCACAGGGACACACACAGCTATTATGTTGAGCTGGCCCAGGGCATGTGTGCCCGGTCCCTTTATTGGCAGGGCCACATGTACAGTGACGCCTGTGCTGGATGTGTGTGGGGTGAGTGTAAGCCAGCACGCACGGAGTGCTTGGTGCTGGCAACCACTTGAACAGTGGACACCAGTGCAACAGAAACTGAAAGCACCTGCATAACAGAGTCAACTGCTGAGCAACATGGAGGTAGCTGGAGAAAGTCCAAAGGACACCCAACATGCAAACAGAAGTGTCCTTGAGTTGCAGTGCACTGAGGTTGGGGCACCACAGCTGAGCGCGCCCATGTGAAGAAAAAGTCTCGGATAGTGTCCCTTCGAGATATTCCTGATGCAGATGCAGTGGGGTGCGTTAGACCTACATCATCTTCCTCATCAACATCCCAGGTCTCCCACACTGCTTGAGGCGACATTGCTGCACAACCTCTCCACAGCACAAAACTCAATCAGTAAAGGACGATGGCTTGCGGTGCACGGAGTCAGTGGCACCTGGAGTGCCGAGCAGGGTATCAGTCTGATGATGGCATCTACGATAGGTGTGAGCAACTCCGTAAGTCTGTTAGGACCACCGTTTCGACTCTGGCAGATGGCGGTTGGAGGTGGTCCTGGCAGTGCTGGTGTGTGCCTCCTGCTGTGATGCAACGTCCGGGCCGGTCAGGACTCGATTTTATGTATGAGCCCTGGTGGACCGCAGTTGAGGCCGGAGGCAGCGGACTGCGCAGGGCCACAGATGCATGGCATTGATGACCCCAAGGTCATTGACTTAGAGCCCATCCAATATCTCAGAAGAAGGGGTCCCGGACCTGACCAGCACAGAGTTAGTGGCCCTGGATGCACAGCGGCCGGCACAGGCACCCTGCCACGGGACGGTGACTTCCGGTGCACTGAGGTAGGTCCACGCGCAGTGAGCGTTTCCTCATCGATGTCGAAGGTGAATGTGGCGGAGGCTTGCGGGTGACAGAGGAAGGTGTCCTCCAGGGCATGATGCTGAAGGTCTGATGTTATTCGGAAGCAGCAAATGGTGGAGTGGAAAGCGACAGCCTCGTTTTCTCCATCAATTCGGTATCATTTACATGAGGATGAAAACTAGCCCTTAGTCCATAGACTCAAACGCCACCAATGTATGACCAGAGAGTGTCCATGAATGTCGGGGAACAGACTTAGTGGTATCGGTGCCGAGAGGGGATGCAGCCTGCGATGATGCCGGTACACTGATAAGAACTCTGCCATCGCTAAATGAAGACTCTGTAACCTACTGGACCGCAGTGTAGGCTGGAGGCAACAGTCAGCAGTGGCTCACTCCCACTTGTCGTTGGCTCGCGATGCACAGAGTTAGTGACACCAGGCAGTTGTCGGTAGTGTTCGATCACCTCCCTAACGATGATCCTATTCCCTCCAGACTGCAACGTGTCATGCTCTTACGCCCCTCCGTGCGCACGATGATATGTATTCTGCCTTTGAATAATCAATGTTCAGTTCCAATTCTGTGACCTACTCGTGCGCAGCGTAGGCCGAGGGCAGTAGTCCGCGTAGGCCCACAGACACGTGTGGTTGTACTGCTATGCACAGACTTGGTGGCACCACATCGAAGGGAGTATAGTGACATGAACTCTGCCTTAAATAATGGTGTAGGCTGGAGCCGGCAGTAGAGTACATCAACGAGAAAGGAGTGGAGGCTGTGACGGTCTGAGGAGGCTGCCATGGTGGCGAGCCTCGGGCTTGGAGCTTGCGGAGGCACGTGGTGGGCCCTCCTTGACACACGCCGTGTCGGAAGGTGATCAGTGTGGCCTGGCTGCGCAGGGGCGGGCCTGACAGGTTCGGGGTCCGGCGGGCCGGGGTATGGCAGGCGCACAGGATCTCAGGCAACTCCGCTCACGGGGATGGCGTCGGCCTCGTGGTGTGTTGAGAGGCGCCGCCCTGGCAGAGACGTTGGGCTTTCCGGAAGAGGACCACGCCTAGGGCTACGTGCTTTTTATTCACACCCCTATGTTGGCCTGGTGTATGCCGGGCCAT
Organism: Triturus cristatus; assembly: GCF_964204655.1. Lineage (NCBI taxonomy): Eukaryota > Metazoa > Chordata > Amphibia > Caudata > Salamandridae > Triturus > Triturus cristatus. The sequence continues at coordinate 1,143,024,717 of NC_140585.1, read as the reverse complement.
CCCACTCCACCCACGCTTACGGGGGGGACGTAACAGGCAACATTTCCACAAACTCCCCCACTGGTTGGGGTGACATGCTTGCGTCCACTGTCCACTACACTCCATACACCAGAGGTGTATGTCGCCATGGATATGGGTGTGTTCGGCATACAGCGGTCTGTCAAGCACATCTCCGCCACTCTTAGCATTGTGTACTTTCCCAATCATGGTTCTCCTGCATCCTTCACACATGCCTGGTTGCCACCTTTCCCCACATTCGGCTAGTGTGTGGCTGAGGTGCCATGAAGTTGATGGCTCATGTTCACGGCTTGCCCAGGTTACCATTGTGAGTTGTTGTGTCGTGTCTGGTGGGTGGGCATGTTGTTTTGCATGTTGGTTGTGATTTTGTGACGTGTGCATTGCCAGAGTTGTGAGTTGCATGGTTGTGGAGTTGAGGTGAGTGGGGTGTTCATTTGGAACTTGCCAAGGGGCTGTGCATTTCCCTTGGTGTCATCCTGGGAACACTGGTTGCTGATGGACTGTCGGAGGATGAAGGAATCATGCACACTGGCTGGGTATTTGGAGGCGACATTGGTGAAGGTTCCACGGTGTTCGGATGTTGCCTGCACATTGATGTGAGATGTGTGCTTTCTGTTGCGGTGATTGTGTGCTGTCACCAGAGGGCACAGGTAGGACATGTGGGCTGTGGATTGCCTCCAACACGTGCGTGCATCCTGCTATGGCGTATGGTCCTTGCTTGGTCTGCAGCAGATCCTGCGCATTGTGTTGGACGTATAGGGACTGGGGTACCAGGCTGATGGTGATGTCCAGGACAGGTGTGAGGGACTTGGATGTGGCTGGCTGTAAGACTCCTCCGACTCTGGCGGGTGTTGGTTGAGGGGTACCAGGGGCCAGCAGGTGTAGCACAGCCAGCAGCTTTGTGTGGGGTGGGATGTTGGTTGTCCGCTGTGTTGGTGCCGGCGGCCTGTTGGGCGATGTTGGTCAGGATGCGCAGGATGGTTGTCCTTTTGAGCCTGTAGTGGGCAATGACATTGTTAGGTGTTGCGTCTGTGAGGCTGGTGCGTTTCATGGGGGTCCGCTGTCTTTGTCTGCGCTGCCTCTCTGGTGGTCCGGGGGGGAGGGGGGGTGGAGGGTGGGGGTTGGGGTCCTAGGGTGCTGGCGGTGGGTGTTGTGGCCCTCTTTGGTGCCTGGGCCACATGACCAGTTTGCATACAGACGCAATAAAAGTTGAAAGGATCATGTGGTCAACTCAAGGATTAAAACTACTAACACATTTTTACAGACAAGTATTGAAAACAATAAAGCAGTGGTAGGTAATTTCAAATGTACCACTTGTAAATCTTGTGACACTGCTATTGAGGCATCGACATACACTTTCAATGGGCAATTAATATCACCTAAGAGCTTAACTAACTGTAAATCTACTGATGTAGTCTACTTAATCATATGTCCTTGCCATCTGGGATATGTAGGCGAAACAGGTAGAAGACTCAATACTAGACTGACAGAACATCGATCAGCAATTCGAACTCAGAAATTAACAGCACCTATGGTGCAACATTATGTGGAAAATAGGCATACACCTGAAGCCATGCAATGGTATATTTTGGAGAAAATTTACCATAAACAGGGCACTACTACAGAAAAGACTAGAAAGTTAAGAGAAGTCTATTGGATTTTCATTTTGGGCACATCAGTAAAAGGACTTAACCAAGAAATACCGTGGGATCAAGCCATCAAAAATAGCAATTAGAACGTTTTTCAATAAATACTGATCCATATAACTTTCCCATCCTTATAAATAGGATATTAGCTGCTATTTCTGCGAATATCATGGATTTATCTGTAATAATTTTATGATCTCTCAAATATATATGTATATTGTTCTTGTAATCACATTAGTGAACCATCCATTCGAGTTATGAAGAGAAGTCTCTATTATAACAATTAACCTACCCAGGTGTTATACAACCATTATAAGATGGCGCCTCCGTTAGAGGTTAACCTTCTCATCCTGTCAGTCCTCTTTCTATGATGATGCATAGCACGTACGAAGCGACATGAACAAATAAATAGAACTCAAATGATTTCATTTGCCTAGACAATTGACTCCAGTACAAACTCGGGAGACTCGCGTCGCCAGCAGGTAAGACACACCTCCTGTGTCAACAGATATCTTTATTCACTTGTACGTTATTTAGACCTTTTTTCTAAGTGTACGTTCGAGGCATAGTTAGTGGGGTCACCTATAGCCAATTTAATAGTAGCTATCTTATATAAGAGTCCTCTTCGATATAATAGTGATTTTATTAGTCGCTAATTTGGCATAATCTCATTGTAACAAGATATTTACAAATAGCGAATCGACTTATGGACAAACATGAACACTATATATACCACTGCAGATAGCCCGTATTAAGCAGTGAATCTGCTTATAGCGGAACGCGGTAGCTATTACATTAACGCGTGAATCCACACGCTGTTCAGGGCATTTATATCATAGCCTTTTCAATTGGGCTGTTTATAGCGGAACGCGGTTGTTTTTTAATAATGCGTGAAACAACACGCTATCCAGAGCACCCATAGGGTAGCTACTGCAGCAGATATCTTTATTCACTTATACGCTAATTAGACCTTTTTTCTAAGTGTATGTTCAAGGTATTGTAAGCGAGGTTACCTCAAGCCTACTTAATAGTAGCTATCTTACATAAGAGTCCTCTTTTGATATAATAGTGATTTTGTAGTCGCTAATCTGACATAATCTCATTGTAACAAGTTAGTCACAAGTAGTGAATTGATTTATGGACAAACTTGAACACTAAATATACTACTGCAGATAGCCCGCACGAAGCAGCGAATCTGTTTATAGCGGAATGCGGTTGCCTCTGTATTAACGCGTGAATCATCACGCTGTCTAGGGCATTCAGAGCATAACCATCACAATTGGACCGTTCAAAGCGGAACGCGGTTGTTTTTATTAACGCGAGAAACAACACGCTATTCAGGGTACCCAAAGTGTAGCTTCTGCAATTGTTTCTTGTTAGCTTGCTGCCTCTATTTGAAATACATGACACCTTCATGAATATGTAGACTGAGTATCACAGTACACAGTTATGTTCATTATTTACACTATTCTAGTTCAAGCATATGAGTAGGTATCAAGATATACTGCTCTATATTTAAATTAATATCTTTTTGTATGTTCCTCAGTTGTATTTATCCATCCGACTGATGCAGTAATATCCTGAAGGAGCTCCAACTGGTATCTTTAACAATTAAGTTTATAGCAGAACGTTTCTCTTCAATTATGATCAGATGGTCAGTAAATATTTAGTACTTGTAACTATATGAGGCATACTTACTTTGTCAAGACATAGATTATATGTTTACCTATTATATTATTCCAGGCTAATCACTTTTAGAGACTATTGACATTTCTCTTATTACTAAGAAGAATCTACAAATTCAAATTAGAAATTATGAAAGATCATAAAAAGGTAACAGTCGTTTCATCTATATCTGTATTAATATCAGACTTCATACTGTCTAGCCAGTGAGTTGAGTCTATATCTAGTTGGACTTTTTCTTTACATTTAACAGATATTATCTGATTAGTAGTTAGCTTTGTTCCCCTTATTTTTGTTCTTCTCATTAATACTAGGTTTATGGTTAGTGAACAATACTCTTTGGAAACACAGCTATATATTCTACTCCAGTGCAGCAGAGGGAAAGAGAATGAGAACACTCGCTAAATAGGTACATACTAACTAAGAGATAAGGTTGAGTTAATCAATAAAAAATGTAACTTTGTAACATATACCTATAAGCAACTAATATTAGGTGTTTCTCTGATTTTTCTGTTTTAATGAATACAGTCATTTTTAGAATTGAGATTAACATCATCTATAACCAATTTCATGAGATACTAGTTACGTCAAGACATTAAAAAGGTATTCTCCTAGAACCTTAGATCATGAGTACTATCTTTTTGTCTATAGTAGATTCTTTCTTTATTTAATCAGGCCTTAGCTATTCATCTTTTATTTACCTTCTGCAAATTGGTGAGAGGCTTTATTCTAATGTAATCTCTTTCATTGCTATCTCTGTATCTTCAAGTAGGGTAGAGGTTCACGCAATAAGCTTCTTTCTTTTCTATACACTTTACCTTTTTCTTATTAGTATAACAATTTCAATTGTTTGTAAAGCTTGTCACAATTAAAAGCTTAACTTGAACTATATTGCCTGATAATGGTGTAGGAACCTCAGACGCTATCATCTTTGTTTCACATGTAATTGTGTGCCTAATTTTTAATAGATGTGTTTTTATATTGGTCAACTCTAGACTATTATGTTGCTTATATATACATTTTTTTCTATTTAGTTAACCACAATGAGCGGACACCTGACGAAGGCTTAGCCGAAACGCGTTGTTTGTCAACAAGTCCCCCATATTTCAAATGTCTAACATATTTTCAAAATATTAGTTGGTATAAAAACATTAAGAGATGTAATAAGATTATATCATGTACAGAAGTAGACATTGTATGTTATGAAAATCATCAGAAACATGGCCTTTTTCTGCTCCACGGAAATGAATGTATGTGGTTATATATATTATTGAGACAATTCAGTTATTATGAATACATTTTCTATTTATTAAAAATGTATTTTTGTATATTCAAAAAAAAGATAAATTAGAATATTAAAAAATAAGCACTTTCCAAAACAAAATTGTCACTGTTTATTCATATTCATGATTGTATCTCTAGTTCAGACAATTCGCCCATCTAGAGTTGACATGTATATTTTTTAAATCTTGCACACTTTGTTTCATGTTACTTTTTTCTTTCCCATTGAGCCACATGACCAGTGGCTCCATGGCATCTGTTGCCCTTCCGATGTGGCTGTGGGCTAGGCTTCCTTTTGTGGTGCAGGCTGTCGTCCGACTTTGCACCAGGTCTGAGCAGGTGTTAGTTTCCGGGTGCTAAAGCGCCTTATTGCCTGTTTTGTGTTCTTATCGCCTATCTGGCTGGTCGTTGAGAATGTTGAGGTGTGGTGTTGTCACGGCTTTTCGCACGGGAACGCCTACTCCGCATCTCATTAGCAATAGTTGTGGGGGTCATCTGTGGCGATGTTTTTTGCGGCTTCTATCGCTGGTATACTGGTGCTGTGGGCTGTTAACACCAGCTTGTGATTGGGGCGATAAATTTATCGCAACTTTGGCTGCGACAAAGTGCTGTTAACTCGGCGATAGACCCTTGTGAATATCCCCCTTAGACAAGAAACCAGCATGCTAGAGGGGGAATTCTAGAAACAAAGAAAAGTCCTCACTGTAATCAATAGGAAATGGGAGCCATAATACTGAATAGTATGAAATAATAATTAATAAAGTCATGCCAATGTGGGGTATAAAAGCAGATTATGTAGAGGGGAAAAAGGGGGATAGCGAGGTTTGTAAAGTATAGAACAAATCAAGCTCCTATCAGCAATCATATATTACCAACAATGCAAACAAGGTATTTGAGGTAACTAAATCAGTATTGCTTGTTATTGACACAGAATAGGGCAGTGTTCGATCTCATGGTTGTGAGAGTAACCGTTATTACATCACAGAAATCAGACTAATGATTACATGCTCAAAGGACTTGTTTTTGTTGAAACGTTTCAACTTTCACAATTATTAAATGTGGCCTTCATCATGACACATAATAGTAATACATAATTCTATGCCATTATATTTGACACAACCATCAATTACTGACTTGCAGATTTTGTTAATTTAGTATCATAATCTTCGTGCCTGGCTCATTTTAAGCATCACAAACTAAATCTTATCTGCACATTTTAGCAGATGGTGTATGTATACATTGATTATCATTTCCTTTCATAAAATCAACAAATATTGTAAGCATGTCACAGCCGATTCCTGTATATCCATCCTTTCACTTTACAAATGCTCTAATAATCTTTGCAATGTAGACAGATTTTAGTACTCAGTGGCAAACATCCAGCTATGTGCCTGTAACTGGCATGTGGAACGAACATGCTACCCTTTTTTACCCTTTTCCCTCTGTAAACTGCTCTACTGCCACAAGGAGCTAGCTCTCTGCTATATTGACACTCAAGAAATAAATTAATCAGATTGTATTTTACTGTGCCAACTTTAGGAAAATAAAAGTATGCACCATTTTGATGGAGCTTAAGTGTGGGCACTAGTTGCATTAGTGAAGGATGGCTAAACCTACTTAGCAGTAGAGGTGTGGGGCCACTGATAAAACCTGACACCTTTAGTACTGGTCTTTTACAGTGAGGCGTTAGTCGGACTTGCCTTGTACAGTAATTGTTTATGTGGTGCCACCCTCTGGAACATTGGGATAATACAATGACTCACAAAAATGACTCACAATATCTCTTTTGTTATAGAACGAAAAGTGACCAAATGACGGCACAGGTATTAGAGCCAACAAGATGACGCTACAAATTAAGCACTTACTGATAACATCATTGTGGCCTGCAGATCACAAGCTAGAATACAAGCAGCGCCTGCTCAGCCATTTCATCTTTCTGAGGTCATTAAGTGCATTGCCACTAACTAGTAATAGTAACATGCTTTATTTACAGTGCTTAAAAATGTCAAAATTATATGATTATGTCTATTGAAAATGCAATTTAATATTGCACAGACACACACAGCGAGAAAAAACAGGTCACCACTTCCTTTTCATCTATCTCATCGAAAGCACTCAAATCTTCAAATGTCCCTAAAAAATTCGAACTACCGCACTCTCGCGCATTTTTAAAGATCTAAGTGGCAAGAAACTATATGTATGGAAAAAAGCGCTATGTAAAACGAAAAACATGACATCAATAACATGAGAAGTACATCAAACGTTCATATTGCGTTATGGCATTAAAATTTAAAAGAACAATGATTACAAAACTCATTTTTTTTATCCACTCATTGGTAAACAGGTGTGTTCCCCTACTTTGGGTGCTCAACCAAGTGTGTATTATTATTATTATTATTATTATTATTAACGAGTTTTATAACGCGCCTGGTTACCCTTGGGCAACCCCGCGCTCATCCAGAGAGAGACGCCATAACACGAAACACCGGAGTTTAAGCAGAGAACAGGTGGGTTTTTAACAACTTGCGAAAGCGTAAAAAGCTTGTTTCCGAGCGCAGGTACAGAGGAAGGGGCGAAGGACCCGCAAAACGCGGTGAAATGCCAAGATTACTGTGCAGGTGTGATGACAGAGGTGGGGGAATGCGAGGCCAGGCAGGTAGGACCAGGGAGAACTCTAAAACAATTTAAATTAAATGCCAAACGAGTATATTAAAAACAAACGCTGCCACAAAACAAGCGCTGCATAAATAGCGCTCGCGCTGTATCTGACATCCTGACTTATTTTGGAGACAGTGTCATGCTAATTTAGTGTGAATTTAGTGTGAACGCAAGAGCCAGGTTTGTCTTTGACCATATGAGATCCAGGAACTCTCCTGTGACCTGGATGTGTGAACCAAGTACACCCTCATGCTGGACAGAAGACTACTGTCCCTTCCTTGCTACAGTTCATAATGTGGTAGTGGCAAACATACCATATTTTTTTTTGATAATGTGACTAGAATTTTTTATTTGTGTTACTGAGAAAGAGTGAGTACCTACCAGTAGCTCCCCAGTGCTGCTTATGTGAGGCACTTCCTTGACTCACCTCACTTTTTTAGACCTGCACGTTTGTTAAAGTTTTGTGGGTTTCTGGCTTGCTTTGATTGATTTTATATGCAAAAAAGACACATATGGGAGTGTCTGACTAGAAAGCAAACCCTATTCTGCCGAGAAAGAAATGGTGCGACTTTCCCTTTCAATTTGAATTTATATGTGTAATATGTAACCTTGTCTTCATATATTTACATTATTGAGTGGAAGGCAACCTGGTTTACTTTCCCTCTGTTGTTTCCCCTTTTGGAATATTTACTGAGAGAGTGGCCTACTGGCCCCTCTTGTGTAAAGGCCCACTGTTATGTGTATGCCCAGAACCTTGCACTGGCATCATCTTTGTATGTCACATGCATGTGCGTGTTTAATGTGTGTGTTGCGTGTGTGCAGTAGCAAGGCTCTGTGTGTGAGTGAGTCTAAGTACTAAAGCCAGGGTGGTCTATTTTGGATGCCCCTGGTTTGGCACAGTACAAGATGGAGGATGAGAACATTTTCCACAGACATTGGAAATGTATTGTCTGCATGCCTTCGGCCAGAGTGGGAAGTGGGAGATCCAGATACAGAATCCAAGAGGATAAAGGCAGGCCTACCTTTACAAATCCCATGAGGACTTTCGGCTCAATTGAGACTGCATTTTCTGTGCAATTACATCCGCCCGGTCAGGCCTGCATCTGCCGTGGGATGACACTGACCCAACAGAGGATGCATCTGACAAAGTGACTGACTGGCCTAGTCGAGGACCCAGACCTGCTTCGCTGGCAAAGCAGAACCACAGCAGCTTGGTGCACATATGTGCTCCTCGTGCTTGAGCTGCTGCAACGTAACCACCATGCTGAGTGATGTATGTTCAGAGACTGTGCCACGCCTGGCTTATATGGCAGCCCGATGGCTGTCCTCACTCACTGTAAGCCACATGTGGGCCTCTCCTAAAGCAGGAAGAACTACAAGGCTGGCAGATATATTCTGGTGTGAGCAACAGGAACCACCACCTAACCACTGGCCCACCAGTGGTAAGAAATTAAACTGACCACACTATGTCCCTGAGAAGCATGTGACTGCTCACCCTCACTACCCTGAGAAGCAGTTGAACCTTCAGAGCCATGGAAGGATAGGTCCCAGAACACTAGTGACGAATGACCTCAACCACCACAGTTGAGGCTCGGTAGCCAGTGAGTGCCGTATGGCCTACGGCCGCCCAAACAGGGTCTGCCAATCAACAACTTTGCTGCATATTGAATAATGCTTGCAATAACCACAACATCAAGACACAGAGAATTGTTACACCTGACACATTTGAAGGAGAGTATTAAAGGTGTATAGAGAAGATCATTCTCTTCATTTTATCCTTAGTAATACAGAAGCATCATTTATTTGGTACCGTCACCTACAGAACAAACTTGTTTTATTGGCATCCTCCAATATGCAAGTGCCCACTCAATATTAGTTGAAATCGACTACCAGTAACTGACAAATGGATGTGTGCGAAATAAGCAATTGTTATGTTTTGCAAAACATGTGTTATCATAAAGTCATATGTATCATGCTCAATGCATGAGACCAATACCTCAAATAACTTAATTTACACAAAAATATCATGTGGGATACCAGCGGGAGTTTGGTTCGAAGTGAAAATGTCTTGCCCGAGGAGGAAATATCTTTCACCAAGTCATTTTCTACTCAAACCAGTCTCCAACAAGATCGAATCACAAAATTTCAACTGATGTGAATTGGACAATAGTTACCACATTGAGAGTAATGCTATATTGGGAATTATGGAAGCTTATGCCAGCATAACAAACCTTTTACATAGTCCTACAAAAAATATTTAAGTAAGGATAAGCATCGGTGGCATAAACTGTAGCATTTAACAAAGATGAAATCCTGTGTTGTGGAAGGGAACGTTTTTACCCAAAGCGTAGATGTCTTATCCATCCTGTGAGATATCTAGCTCTAGTTCTACCTATTTTGTTTAGTCAAGTGCAAGAGCATAGATATCACTGGTGAGTGGCATAAGAAGCAATTGAACTGGACCAGTTGCAAATGGTGTCTACCTACTGATAACATCATGGTTTGGGCTCATTCACTGAACTACTATACAAAAATCAATTTTCTTTCAATTGCATCTTGGATCTTGTTCTGGTGTTTATTAATTTTAGATAGTGTTTTCACTTAACGATTATAATTTTTTAAAATTTATTTTAAGCATTTGACCTTGAGTTCGATGTCAAAACTCCATATACCGGAGGAGGAGCCTAGCGCACATCCAAGATGGTCGCGTGAGCACAGGGCTCCCCGGACCCTCGCTGCTCCTCGGAATTTATCCTGACTTTATCCTGATATGGTTTACGGAAGCTGGAAGATGAAGGCTGGCTGAACACGGATCTCCTTTCAGAAATCGAATCGGACCTGGGAATCCTGATTTATCGTGGTCTGAACTTTTGAGACCCACCCAACGGCGGTGCCCGGTGCGAGGGTGAACTGTGGAGCCGGGGCGTAATCGAACAACAGCGGCTGCAGAGCGGTGCCAGTGGCCGCTCCAACACTTTCGGTTTCACTTTTGGACTTCAAAGGGGCTGGACGGCGGAATCGCTTGGAGTGGCTGGGTGTTTCCTTGGCCTCTGCGTGAGGCCTTTGTCTCCGCCTGCTACTAGTGTACCCATTGCCTTTGGTCCCCTCGCACCGCTATACTGCGGACTCTGGTGAGGCGCCCGTCTGCGGTGCCGGTGCCCCCTCGACCCTTGATCGACGGTCCCCTTCGGTGAGCGTGGCCCACATGGGGGGCAAAGGGGGCCCCGAGGGGCGTAAGACTAAAGCTTCCCTCCGCGGGGGACCGGTCCAGGCGAACAACATGGACCGCTACACTCATGGCAGAGGGTCCCCTGGAGCGGCCGGTGCCCCCCCAGACGACGCCGGTGGTGGCACGTCCGTCTCTCCGGAGCTGTCCCTGCAGGACATCATGGGCGCCATTAATGGCATCAGGGAGACCATCGCCACGCAGTACGAGGCCTTGGCCCGTAAAATCGACACGGTGGCTATCGATGTCACATTAATTCGGGCGGATCTCTCTAAAACCAACAAGAGGGTTCAAGCGCTCGGTGTGCGGACTTCCACCCTCGGTGCGGATGTGTCGGACCTGCAGACCACTCTGGGCGACATCAAGATGGCCAACGATCGGCTGGCCCGGCGGCTGGAGGACTTCGAGGGACGAGCCCGACGCAATAACATCCGTGTCATAGGCGTACCGGAGTCCTCCGACAACCGCCCGGTTGACCTCCTGGTCGAGGAACTCATCCTCCAACAGCTGGCCCCCGCTGGCCTAAGTAAGTTCTTTGCCGTGGAGCGGGCCCATCGAGTTCCGGGCGGTCGGCCGCGGCCGGGGGCCCCCCCGAGGCCTATTGTAGCCAAACTTTTCCACTACAGAGACCGAGATGCGATTCTGCAGGCCTCACGGGTCCACGGCCCGGTTCGTCATGAGAACTCGTCAATTAACTTTTATCCGGACTTCACCCAACTTGTCCAGAAACAGCGGATGGGTTTCCAGGGGGTGAAGCGTCGTCTCCGTGACCTGGGCCTTAAGTACTCTATGCTCTATCCCGCAAAACTCCGAGTGGAACACGAGGATCGGACTGTCTTTTTTGACTCTCCCGCGACTGTGAGTGACTGGCTGGACTCGCTGCCGGACAGGGGTGACCGGCCGGGGCCCTCTGCCGGTACCGAAGGTGACGGGTCCCCTTTGGAGTGACTTTTGGTCCTTGACTTTGCCATTTTGCACTGTTCGGCTGGGTTTTACTTCTTTTGTTCATTTTGTCTCATTATGACCTGTGTGGGGGGCGGGCGGGGACGGGTCCCTTTCCTCCTCCGGGGTCTTTTCGTAGAATGGGGCTTGTAGGGCGACAGGCATACTGCAAGTTGGGGTGGTTTTTTGGCCCGCAGGGGTGCAGGGTGGGGGGAGTTGGAGTTGGGGGGGGGTTGGGGGGTGGGAGGGGTTGTTTTGATGTGTGTTTTTTGTTTTCAGGGCGAGGTACTGATTTTTGTCCAGTTTCGGGTGCTGCGCTATTGGCTGGGGGACCTTTGATCTACTGGAGGGGATGGGGGGGGACGGGTTGAGATTGATGTCATGGAACGTCAATGGGTTGGGGGACCGTATCAAGCGGGGTGTTGTGCTGCAGTATTTGCGTCGTCTCGCTCCTGATGTGGTGTTTTTACAGGAGACGCATCTGGTTGGTAATGTTTGTCATGCAATGAACAGGGGGGGATACCGCCTCGTGGCCCATTCTGGTTTCACCACTGGTTCTAGAGGGGTGGGCATTCTCCTGCGATCCTCACTTCCGTTAGAGATCACCAGGGTAGTCCCGGATGATAGAGGGCGCTATGTGGCTTTGACTGGGAGATGGGAGGGGCAGTCACTTTCCTTGGTCTCAGTTTACGTTCCCCCGGGCCTCCAGAACTCCACCTTCTCGGACTTGGGTCGAATGCTGCTTGAACTTCCGGACAGTCTTTTGCTTATGGGCGGGGACTTCAATTCGGTGGTTTCGGGTGACCTGGATCGTCACCCGCCCAGGGCCCTCCCCGCTGCCCAGGCGTGGCTCGGCGGACTCTTGGAGACCTTTGGTCTGGTAGATAGTTGGAGATTAATGCATCCGACACAATGTCAGTACACCTTTCACTCTGGGGCGCATGGGAGTCTTTCCAGATTGGACTATTTTCTTATGCCCGCGGCCCAGACTGCCCGGATTCGAGAGGTTAGGCACCTGGCGCGGGGTATCTCTGATCATTCCCCGCTGTGGCTGCTCTTTGACACCGGGTCGCGGTCTGCTGGGCGGATCGCTCCCATTAACCCTTGGTACCTGCGAGACCCCACGACTCGCGACAGCCTGGTCAAGTCGATTGACCAATATTTCCTTGACAACGAGGGGTCGGTGTCGTCCGCAATGTCCCTGTGGGAAGCTTTTAAAACCGTGCTCCGCGGACAAGCCCTCTCCCAGATAGTGGTGGCTAAGAAGCTCAAGAATGAGGCAGTGGTGAAGCTGGAGACTGACATATCGGGGCTGGAGTCGGCCTTGGAGGCGGGTGTCACTCCGGATGGGCTCCATGCCCTCAGCTTGAAGCAGTTTGAATACAGGTCTCTTGTTACCGATGCTGCCAAGACTATGTATAGGGAGCATCAGGGTAGACTGTATGACGCCGGGGACAAGGCGGGTAAATTGATTGCTTGGCTGGACAGGAAGGAGAGAGTGAATCGTGTGGTCCCGGAGCTTCGGGTTTCGGATGGAGCGTGTGTGACTGAGCCTGGTGAGATTGTGGAGTGTTTTGCTGACCACCTCCGGGCCGTGTACTCCTCGGTGACTGATAGGGATGAGGAAGACTCTCGCCTTCTGCTGCGGGATATTGCTCTGCCCGGCTTGTCCGTCGAGGACCGTGAACAGCTGGACGCCCCCTTGTCTGTCGACGAAATTGCAACTGCGATTCGCTCCCTTCGCTCTGGCAAGGCTATGGGTCCCAACGGCCTGCCTATTGAGTTGTATAAATTGCGCCCGGATAAAATCGCGCCTTTCCTCCGTCGTATGTTCCAGGAGTCCCTCGAAACGGGTTCCCTTCCCGCCGACCAGCGTCTGGCTACTATAGTCGTGATCCCCAAGGATGGTAAGCCACGAGACCGCTGTGCCTCCTACAGGCCTATTTCTCTATTAAACGCCGAGCCTAAGATACTGGCTAAAGTCCTCGCCACTCGCTTGCTGAGCGTTATCTGTGATCTGATCCATCCGGATCAATGCGGCTTCATCCCTCATCGTAATACCGCTCTTAACCTGCGGCGTCTTCACGGCGCCCTCGCTAGGGCGGAGTACCTCTCCGAACCAGCCGTACTGGTTTCTTTAGATGCCACGATGGCCTTTGATACCATCGAGTGGCCATTCCTCTGGGCTGTCCTGACCAAATTCGGCTTTGGGGAGGGATTTCTTGGCTGGGTGAAGCTTCTTTACGCTGGACCAATGGCTCAGGTGGTCGTCAATGGGCGGGTCTCTCAGCCTTTCGCTCTCGGTAGGGGTACGAGGCAGGGGTGCCCGTTGTCCCCTCTGCTCTTTGCTCTCGCCTTGGAACCGCTCGCTGCCTGGCTCCGCTGGGAGCCCTCGATCAGAGGGATCCGGTGGGCCCCGGGCTTCGAGGACCGGGTCTCGTTGTACGCGGATGACATTCTTTTGTATCTCACCTCGCCGCGGCAGTCGCTTAATGTTCTCTTTGATGTCCTTACTTCCTTTGGGAGAAATTCGGGTCTGACGATTAACTGGTCTAAATCTTGCGTGTATCCTATCTCCGGTGGCCCTCCTCTCTTGCCGCCTCGGCTTCCGATCCAACTATCTCTGTCCGGCTTTAAATACCTGGGGGTGTTCGTTTCGTTGGACCCGGCGGTTCGCTATGAGCAGAACCTCCTGCTTCCACTTCGGCGTTTGAGGGAGGATACGGCTCGGTGGTGTAAGCTGCCCTTGTCCCCGCTTGGTCGCGCAGCTCTGTTTAAAATGATGTCCCTTCCCAGATTCCTTTATGCACTTCAGAACTCCTTCGATGTCATTCCGGTTGCCTACTTTCGGGAGGTGGAGAGCCTGCAGAGGAGACTGGTGTGGGACGGGCGGGCGCGTATCGCTCTGGCAAAGCTCACTCTCCCCTGGTACGACGGGGGCATCGCGCTTCCCGACATTAGAAGGTACTATTGGGCCTCCCAACTATCGGCCATTAACCATGCCACGTATGCGCCCGGCTTGAGCCCGGCGTATGAGATGGATAAGTTTCTGCTTCCCGGCGGTAACTATAATAGGGCGCTTTACTCCCGCTTGGCTGGAAGGACCCTTACGGGCCCTACTAAGATTGCGGTAAGGATCTGGAAGGCAGCTAATGTAGCCATGGGCTGGAGTGAGCGTTTAACGTGTGCTACTCCTTTATTCGCCTCCGACCGATTGGGTAGCCTCTGGACAACGAAAGGCTTTGAGCACTGGGACACGATCGGTATTAGCAGAGTGGGAGACTTATGGGTTAAGGGCGCGGTTAAAACCTTTGCGGCGCTCCAGAGCGAATACGAGCTTACTGAAAGGGAGTTCTTCCGTTATGCCCAGGTTCGGCATGCCCTGCTTTCTGTCTTTGGGGAAGGGACCAAGGTCCCGGCTTCTTCGCCCCTCGAGGACTGCATACTCGATGGTCACGTGCCCGACAGTACTATCTCTCTAATTTACAAAAAACTGATTAATAATCGGGCTGACCTCTTGGTGCGTCTTCGGGAGGCATGGACGGGAGATGGGGTGGAGTTGGACGACGAGGACTGGCAATCAGCACTGTCGTCCCCTAAGGAGGTGGCCATCCGGGCCCGTCTCCGTCTGGTCCAGCTTAAGATTCTCCACCGGGTTTACGTGACGGGTCCCCGTTTGGTTTCGATGGGATTTTCTGACGACGGGCTCTGTAAGCGGGGCTGTGGGCTTAGTGCCACCTTTCTCCACATCCTATGGGAGTGCCGCGAGGTGGCGGAATACTGGCGCCGGGTGCATGAGGTTATGGGACGAGTCACCGGGGTTGCTCTGTTGCCGGAGGTGCGTCGCTGTGTTCTGAATGTGTGGGAGCCCAATGATTATAACGCGGCCCAGACTCGGTGGGCGGCCCTGGGGAACATGATTGCCAAGAGAGATATAGCGCAGCTTTGGGGTTCCCAGCGGCCTCCCACCGTGTCTGTATGGATGGAGAACATGGACTGGTGCATGTTCAGGGAGAAGACTGTGTATGTGGCTCGTGGTAAACCGGGGGCATGGGGCAGAATCTGGGGGCAATGGAATGAGTATCGGGGGAATATCTGTGCTCCCCCCCTGGTGGACACCTCAGAGGTTGCCTTGTCCCCCTGACCCGTGATGGTTCCTTGCGTATTTGGAATATCCGAGTGTAGACCTGGCTCACCCGTGAACCCCCCCTGACCTCTTAGTCCTCCTTCCCCTTGACCGCCATCTGGTGGTCGGATGTGAAGTCCCCCTGCTGTAGTCTGACGCCCACTTCATGTCACTACGCCTCGCCTTTTGTTTTTTTTAGTTGTTATTTATGTTAAATGTATGTATCCTGATTCCCTTATGTGTAACCGGAGCTTCTGTAATGGGCTGGGCCCCATGAGCCGGTTAATGACTTTAACACCGTGTGATCCTTTTTGATTCTAGCGGCCGGCCCTGGTGGTTGTAGGCCCATGCTTGTATCCTTTTTACTGTTCAATAAAAAATTTTATTAAAAAAAAAAAAAAAAAAAAAAACTCCATATACCAGTAACTATGTGAAGCAGAAGAAAAAGTAAAAACGTGTAAGCAGTTATCTTGAATTTTTCCAATAAATGTAAGACTAGGTTGAACTTGTGGTACAACTTAACAAAATATCAAAGTTCTACATAAGAATAAATGTGTTCTGATGTTCAAGCAAACTGTATGCTTCAATCTATTCCAAATTCGTATCTATTCCATGTATGTCTCCTGAAGCTCAGCTCCGACAACAATCGCATAAATAAAAAAAATAAAAAAAACGCTAGGTGGCATTTTTAAGGGGCTTGTTTTAGAGAACTGCCTTATCTGCATAAACAGAGGTTTACAGATTGAAATCCCCCTAAAATTGACTGCGATTCTCATCCTCCAACGGTCGATAAAAAGAGGCATCAATTGTAATTTCGTAATAATAAGGTGTCTCCGAGTCTGTCAAGGGCCCGGGAGAGACGCCGAGCCGTGACTGACATAAAAGTTGGCAGATTTTAATATGTATGGCCTCTCAAAATTAAATTTTACCGCAATCATGTTGATCCGTTTACTTCCCCGGGAAGCTGATATGAAAGTGCGGATGCCCCTTGAGAATAATCAGAAGCCATAACGGCGGCAAAATGATTGCGAAAAATGACTCCCGTGCGCGCAGGGGGTTTCGCAGAAAAATGACTGCGGCGTTACAAGGAACATTTGTAAAATGGTGGCCTCGGGAGATCATCTCTTTTCCAATTCTTGTATTTGGTGTCTTGTATTTTGATTTTCTTGTGTCTGATTTTTTTTCTCGAACGAATTGATATCCTTGTACATTTTTTATTTTGCTTCCCTAAGTTGATTGGCATGTTAGATGGAGCGCATTACATGTACAATTTGAAAGCATTAAAAGGATTTGCTAAATGAAAGAAAAATGTTCTGCTAACACAGAAGATTTTCCTAAAAATGAAAGGTAAAAAAATGTACATAATGAAAGGATACACGTCTATACAGGTGCAATTAGTTTTATATAGAACTGTAGGCCAGATGTACGAAAATCGACTAAGGAAAAAGTTGTCTCAAATTCTGCACCGACTTTACGTGAATGGAATATAGTTTTGTGAACCGACCTATATAATAATAGGTTGGTTCAAAAAATTCCCATTGGAAGTGACTCTAAATGGGACTACTTCATTACTGTTCGTGAGGCGGGCTGCACACTGCGACTTACTCTGGCTGGTGGCCATCAAACGGTTGGTGGCCTGCTTAGCTCAGCAAACCACTATGTCCGTGAACACTTTTTAAATATGTATGTTTCCCCAAATGCAGCCATATATATATATATCCCAAAAGTTCATCCTGACGTAAGGAGCGCCTCAGCCTCTCGGGTGGGGGCCCATCCAGATGCGTCAGACATCTCTCAATATTCCATAAGACCAGCACGCACTCTTCAGGGACATGAGACAGGCCACACCAACAGTGCGTCATCAAATCCTTTATTCAAAGGCACAGAAGTATGACGCGTTTCACCTGAATGCGAGTCTTCCTCATATGCAAATGTTCACTGGGCGGATTCGTCAGCTTTTAAAACATAGCTCACAACATTGAAGAAGGACCAATGCCCACATAATACCTTAAAGAGGCAGGAGATTATATGCCTTGGAGTTCTGGGTACATATATTCTTACTCTGCAGTGATGGTTAGTAATATCCTTCAAAACCCTGTTCGGTTCAGTGCTTCGAAAATACAGTCTTTTCAAAATTCGATTCTTCCATCACTTCATTTGTCACATTTTTGTGTGAAAACTCCTGCTGAGTTCATATTAATACTTCCATAAAACTTCCATTAGACCCACGAACCTTGAGGGGGGGCCCCCCTGCAAGGCACCTGGGGGGGCTCCCTTCGGGCTCAATCAGGAGCCCTGCACCGCGGGGCTGCGGGGGCCTGTGTTACGCCCCTGATTAGACCCCCACTTGGTAAATACCCTTGATATCTTCAAGAGGAAGCTAAAGACTTGGCTCTTCAAACAGTCAATCTAGGGGTCTTGGTCTGTTGCCCTCTGCCTGAGCGCCGGGACACTCCGCTGAGTATCTGCGCCCTTTACAAATCAGAGAAACATAACATATTAATGCAGCAGGATATTCTCTGGGGATTCTGCAGAAAACTTTAAATGCAGTAATGGAAGCTTCAGAGGGAAACAGAGATCCATCTCTTCATTCATACTCACCAAATGCTGTGATGTAGCCCTTTTTCCGAATAAGCATGGGCAAGCTAATAGGTGTTGCCTATGCAAGAGCTGTTGGCTTTGCCAATGCGTTTTAGCCAGGTTGTACACCAGCGTAGCTGCTGTTCAGTGTGGCTAAAAGTTAGTAGCATAGAGGTGAATGGCATGGAATGGAGTGGTGCAGAGTGGAGTAGAGTGATGTAGAGTGTTGTGGAGTAGTATAGAGTGGAGTGGCGTAGAGTGGAGTGGCGTGGAATGGAGAGTTGTGAAGTGGCATCCAGTGTCGTGGAGTGTCGCAGGGTGGAGAAGAGTGGAGTGGAATAGAGTGGAGTGGTGTAGAGTGGAGTGATAGAGAGTGGCATAGAGTGAAGGAACGCAGAGTGGAGTATAGTGTCATAGAGTGTAAAGGCATAGAAGGGAGTTGAGAGTTGTAGAGTGTCGTATAATGGAGGGGCGTAGAGTGGTGGGGAGTGGCATGGAGTGGAGAAGAGTGTTGCAGAGTGGAGTCAAGTGTCTTAGAGTGGAGTAGAATGGCTTAGAGTGGCATAAGGAGGAGAAGAGTGGCAGAGTGGAGCATGGTGTCGTAGACTGGAGTGGTGTAGAGTGGCCCAGAGTGCAGTGACATGGAGTAAAGTGTCATAGAGTAAAGTGTTGCAGAGTGGAGTGCCGTAGAGTGGAGGGTCGTAGATTGGAAGGTCATAGAGTGTCATGGAGTGGAACAGAGTTTCCACCACACTTCTCAATTACAAAAGAATTTGCTTCCTTATTGCTTTTCTAATTCTGATATATTCTGAAATACTTGCACAGTTCATTTACAGACATTTAAGCTTTGATGTGTGCTAAAAAAAAATAACATCGTACAGCCTGCCCCTGGCACACTAACAGTACTCCGCATGATAGTGACATAAATCCTCTCAATTTGAAGTCAAAGAAAGAAAAGTAAGCACAAAGCTCCCGCAGAAGACAATGCCCAACATTTGACCTCTGCCTTTGAATGCACAGCATATGTGACAAGAAAAGGACAACATTTATAGGCCTGTTTACAGAAAACAAGCACTTGTAGAAGAAAACAGGCTATGCTCCACAGGAGGGGAAAAGACAATCTGGACAAATTAAAACAAATAAAGCCAACAAATAGAAAGCAAGCAACTGTGAGTTATAAAACACAAAGCCAATGGAATGCTAAGTAAACAATGTGCGGTATGCATTCCCAGGGAAGATTTCCGAACGTCTCTAAGAAGGGTTTGTTTCGGCCTAAAAAGGATAGGGGTTGCTATCAAAAGAAATGACAACAGTTTCTGGATGCTTACTTTTCGGCTTTGTCAGTTCCTGCTTCATTTGAAAATGTTCTTTTTTCAAAGTTTATTACAAAAATTATTCTAATTTAGCTTCCTGTGTGTACTTTTGTAATAAAATGTTCCAAAAACCACAGAAAAAATAATGAGGTAAGAAGGCTATGTCCAGAGATATGTACACATATACACATGAGCGGCCGTGCAGTTAGGGAGATCTACTCGCCTCACAAAAGGAAGCAATAGTAAAGGGAAAAAAACATTAAACTAGAAGCACACATTGGCTGTGGTGGGCAGAAGCAACATTTGAATGACACTACAGCAGACCAAAGGATGAAGAGGGCTGACTGAAAGCCTCTGGAGTCAAAGAATTATATATGAGGTAAATGAACTTCAGGGGAGCATGCAGCAGTCTGGACTGCTGTCTGCTTCCCTCAATGCCCTCAGGCCACTTTCTCAAGGTGTAAACTGTCTCTCAAGGACAGATTCCACTTTGCAAATGTTTACCTCCAATTATGCGGTGTTGGTATCCTTTCAATGCCTTGTGACTGCAAATGTGGGTAGCAACCTTTCCTATATATCCTTCTGAGTCACAAGGAAGTGGGGTGCCAATTTTATAGCCCTTTTTTCTTGCAAACCGCAAGCAGTTGCAATAAGGGCATTATGAGTCGCTAATGCATTTGTGATTCTTGTTTTTAGTACATAATGACTCTGGGTTATGCACTTGGAATGTCTCTAGTTTTGTTCACCACAAGCTCTGTGAGTGCAAACTCGTTAGTACAGCGGGACCCAGGTCATGTTTCTATAAAACCTTTGCAATAAAGGAGTGGGGGTGTGAGTTAGTGATGGAGCTTGCATGGACTGTTCAGTTTCTGATGACAAAATATCAGTCACAGGGGACTATTTTACTCCTCGCCATTCACAGTCACAAGAAAGACAAATTAAGATTTACTTTCAGTGTCTTCACCTTGTGGCGGCATGGAGATAAACAGCCCTGTGACTGATGGTTTGTCAGGGATAATTCCATACATTATCTACTAAAATAGATCTCTATAAGCGGTGAAAGGGGGGAGAATGGCACCACACTCCCCCTTCCTCCTGCCTCCTATTTATGAACATTGATGTCATTGATGACGCAACGTGAAATGATGTCTGGAAGAAAACTGTGACTTTTGAGGTTGTGTTCACATTAACATCCGACTTTATATTTATTAACACGGTTCTTTCAATAACAATAGCAAATACTGGCAAAGTCAATAGGTCTGGCTTTGATGTGCTAAGGCATGTAAACCCAAGGAATCCCACCCCTGCTTTGACTGCTTTGGTCCTATCTCTGTATAACCTGCTGGTAACTGAGACGAATTCAAGCATACTGCTCACCACTTTTTGTGTTTTTCTCGATGGTTACAAGGATGGGATCTCCTTTTATCTCTTCCTTGCAGGCAGTTGTTTTTGCAGTTGCTGACCCTACTATAGTGGAAGCTATCTTTGTCCCTGTGGTTTCTTCTGTAGTGGCAGCTTTTGGAGCAGTTGTCCCTGCTCTGTCTACAATTGAATGAGTAAATGAATGAAGCAAAATTTGTACAGCACTAGCAGCTGCAGAAGGGCGGCCTGTCGCTAGAGGTACAGAAGACAGGGAGAGGGATGAAGAAGGCTGAAGGAGCCAGGCTCTGAGTAGTTTCCGGAAGGGTTTATGATCTTGAGTTCTTCTCAGATGTAGCAGAAGGGAGTGCCAGAATTTCATATAGGTAGGAAACAGCTCTCCCACCAGGTCTGGTTCTGAAAATTCTAGGGTTCTAGAAACAGACCTGAGGAGGGTCTAAACTTGCCATGAAGTCTAAATTCTCAAGGGTATAGAGGGGAGAAACTAGAGAGATCAGGGCATTGGGATGTTTACCATCCAACCAAATTGCATGTAACAAAGAGCAAATCTCAAAGAAATCAATACTGTACCCGAAGCGGAAATTATCCAAGTTAAGGGTATAGTTGGTGTGGCCTGTGAATATGTTCTGGAAGGAGTGGACATATTACAAAAGTGGCTGGTAAGCCCTCATACACCTATCCTGGTGTCATGCCTCATTCTCAGGGTACCTCGCTCGCAAAAATGATTAAAAAGGCGAACTGACTTCTCATAATATTAGGAAGAACCTAAATATTCTTTCCTCAGGTAAGAACAGTAAGGGGATCCGACAGGTGTGGTTTAAAAATCTCCAAGGTGTCAAAAAAATCGTCATTCATTGAGTACCAAGGAGAGGGACAAAATAATGGGAAATTGGGAGTTGTGGAAGAGGAACTTTGAAGTTCAGAAGACCAAATCAAGATTTCCTAATATTCTGAGTCTGTAGGAATTAGGGGCAAGATTCTAAATGGATTATCAAACTTCAATAGGACAGTAGGTGTTCAATGTAGTAAATCACAAATCACTTTGACTGGCATTGGTCAAAGTTGCCCAACGGGCGATCCAGGTTTGCAGTGGTCAAAGTTGATTCTCTAAGGCTGTGGAGCACACATTTCTTTTTAACCAAGTCTTACCTAGGGTGTTGTGCAGGCCCATACCTCAGTCTTAAGAAGGTATCATCAATTCAACAAACCAGATCGCCAGCTTTAGACAGATTTCCATTTAACCTGTCTAGATTGGTCATTTTGGGGAAAATGGGCCAACCCTGCTGCTATTGGCCAGTCAGAACTCACAATCTATATTGATTTGCACTGCAACAGCACAAGCTGATTGGCCGCCAGGGCTTCCATTGGGCAGATTGGATTAAAAATGGCAATTATTTTACTTGGATTGGCAAATCTGATGGGCCAGTCCTGTTACTGAGTAAATGCTCACTGCTGACATTTGCTAGGCTCAAAGGTCCAGGAGAACATATTTAAACATATGTCAGCTCAGTCTTCAATCCTTCTGAGCATTATAAATCAATATTATCAAATTTAGGAACACCTAGACTATACATAGGGTCACTAGAATTATGCGGAAATGGAGGGACAAATTATGCAACATGATTGACTAACTATGCAACAAGAAAAGGCAAATTATGCACATATGCAGCACATTTTGTGATAGCATTATTTCATTATTTTAGTTCACTGCCAAAATATCGATGCAAAAAAATATAGAAGTAAAAATTATCTATGAAAAAATATAGAATACAAGAATATCGACTTCCTATACTTAAACAAGTACAAAAAATATATTGATGTTAAAAATATAGTTGGACAAAATATCGATTTATCTATCTATCTATCTATCTATCTATCTATCTATCTATCTATCTATCTATCTATCTATCTATCTATCTATCTATCTATCTATCTATCTATCTATATACATATATATATATATATATATATTTTCTCTTTCTTTCGCCCAACGACAAAGATTGACGACGCTCTGTTCTGGCCAAATATTTTATTGGAACAGCTTGGAAGGATGCGTTTCGCCTGCCCAGCAGGCTTGTTCACCAATAGTACTAATAACTATTGGTGCATTTTCCCATAGGACCTTTAGTCGAAGGTACAGCCCGAACGGCCGAACAGAATTACTTGAAATTTGGCAGAGAGGTAGTCCTCAGGTCAGGGAAGTGCCTTTTGCATATATGGAGTCAATTCTGTTCAGGAGTTCCTGAGAAAATTGCAGTTAAAAGCACATACATATCTATAGCCGCGCACCGTGCGCGCACCGTGCGCGCACCCTAACGTGCGCGAGCGCAATTCTGATTGGTTGTTACATGTCAGTCAACGTTCGAATCGGTCGAAATCAGGAAGTGTCGGCCACCATTTTGTTTGTTTTCAGTGCGAGAGTGGAAAAGGAAGGTGGCGAACGTGAAAAGGGGGCAGGGTAGAGAGTTCCTGACCCCCTGGGGTCCCTGAACGACCCCGAAGGCAGAAAAAAACATTAACAAAATTTTTTTTTTAAATCGCGGGGGTGCGCGCACGGTGAAAAACCATAAAAAAAATTAATAATTTTTAATACGTAGTTTATTGAAAAATAAATATATTAAAAAAAACAATACATACATAACTTAGCATTTAAAAAAACGTACAAATTCACTGAAAAAACCATAGGTTTCACACACGTTATAGTTAGGAATTAGCATTTAAAAAACCTTGCAAATTCCCTATGGGAAAATGCATGGGGAAAACGCGTTTTGGGACCCCCCCTTTTTTCTCGGCCCCCGCTTGACGAATCCCCCCGAGACTTTCAGGGTAGGAGCTGAGCGGAGCGCCACAATAGTTTTGAAAATTTCGCGAAGATTCGTCAACCGGCGCCAAAGTTATTCAAAATAGAATTTTGAGATTTCCTATGGAAACACGGTCCTAACTATAACTATCTACTGGCGACCGCCAGTAGATAATATACAAATATACATATATATATATGTATATTACCTACTGGCGGTCGCCAGTAGGTAGTTATAGTTAGGACCCCTTTTCCATAGGAAAACCTCAACATTCTATTTTGAATAACTTTGGCGCCGGTCGATGAATCCTCGCGAATTTCTCAAAATAGGTGGGGCGCTACGCTCCGCTCCTACCCTGAAAGTCTCGGGGGGATCCGTCAAGCGGGGGCTGAGATAAAAGGGGGGTCCCAAAACGCGTTTTCCCCATGCATTTTTCCATAGGACCTTTAGAACGAGCTACAGCCCGAACGGCTGAACAGAATTACTCGAAATTTGGCAGAGAGGTAGTCCCTAGGTCAAGGAAGTGCCTTTTGTAGGTTTGGTGTAAATCTGTTCAGTAGATTCTGAGAAAATAGCCTTTAAATCAATATATATATCTGAGCCCGCTTACGGTACGCTTACCGTACGCTTACCGTAAGCGTACGGTGGCGTGCGCGAGCGCGATTCTGATTGGCTCTTAGATCTTAGTAAACATTCGAATCGGCCGAAACCAGGAAGCGGCGGCCGCCATTTTGTGTATTTCACTCAGAAAAAAAAGAGTGAAAACAAGAAAAGGGGGCAATGAGGAGAGTTACAGACCCCCTTACATTTGTGAGGGGGTCAAAGAAGGACTGTAAAGTACAAAGAAAACATTTATTGATTTTAAAAAAAATCACGGGGTACGCGTACGGTAAGCTTACGGTAAGCGTACGGTAGAAAAAAAAAAAAAAAAAATGAAAATCAGATTTAAGTGTTTAGATATTAGGGGGCTCTAAAAAGAGCCGTTGTGTTTATGAAATGATTTTTTAGTGGTACCTACAAGTAAGTACCGATGCAGAGTCTAAGGTTCAAGAGGAAGACTCTGTTCCCTTCATCATTGAAGTGCACACCATCTCCTCTATAAATGTCTTGCATGTCCTAACGCAAGTTGTTGTGGTAAATGGCACCCATACCATAGTCACGGAGGAAAGCAGAAACAGATTTGTTGACGTGCTTTCTTGCTTTGTCATCGCACCGCGTGCCCACCGTGCGTGCACGGCACTAACTGCGTAAAGTGGGCGCGCGGTGCGCGAAGCGCACCGCGTGCTCACTGTGCGCGCAGGGTGCGCGAAGCGCACCGTGCGCGCACGGAACGAACTGCGTTAAGTGGGCGCTCACGCCACGAATGGCGTAAAGTAACTTAGCATTTAAAAAACCGTACAAATTCACTGAAAAAACCATAGGTTTCACACACGTTATAGTTAGGAATTAGCATTTAAAAAACCTTGCAAATTCACTGAAAAAACCATAGGTTTCACACATGTTATAGTTAGCGGAAATTTTACTGATAAAAAACCAATGAAATTCCCCCGTTATAGTTAGTGCAGGCAACTATAACTCACGCGACCGCAATCTTCTGCTGATGACATATGTGTCTTTATGAAAAAAAAATATTTGTAATATATGTATAGCTAAAAATGTATGGAAGAAGACATGGGCAAATAAGTGTCTAAATACAGTATTAGCATCAGCAGAGGATTGCGGTCGCGTGAGTTATAGTTGCCTGCACTAACTATAACGGGGGAATTTCATTGGTTTTTTATCAGTAAAATTTCCGCTAACTATAACATGTGTGAAACCTATGGTTTTTTCAGTGAATTTATATATATATATGTTACTGAAAAGTGTAATTTTTATTGAAGCTACCATGATGTGTAAATATGCCAGCTCACTAAAGGTCAGGAATAGCCTCCCTCAATAATGGAACCTTCCCAGACTCGCTCAGGGCAGGTTTTCTACTACTGAAAAAACCCGCAACCCAAACCGAAAGATCTGGCCAACTACCAGTCCTCTCCCAACTACCATCCATCGGACACCAACTACCAGCCCTCTACCAACTACTTTTCACCAGAAACCAACTACCAGCCCTTTCCCAATTACCATTCATCAGATAAATAAATACTTGACAAAACAGTCTCCATTCAACTGTAGAACCTGGTCAGCAAGAACAGTTTCTTCCAGGACTGTCAAACTAGCTTCAGACCGTGATACAGAAACTTTCCTTCAGCAAGTCACTGACAATAGTAGCCCATGTCTTTTGATCCTACTTAACTACTCCACAGCCCTCGATTCACACAATCACCAATACTGATTCACACATTAAAACATGCATGGACTTCTCTGACATGGTCCTGCAGAGGTTCATATCTTACCATGCCAATGGCCACTGATCCATTCAGATGGGAACCTTTCAAGTTTAAAAACTGCCCCCATCTCTGGTGAAGTACCCACAGCTGCATCCTCTGTCCCATCATCTTCAGCCTGTACGTATAAAACCTTGGAACACAACAGCAGCATCAAGATCCATCAACACAGTGATGGCATGCAACTCGGTCATAAAATCGCAAATGCTAATGAAATTCAGCCACTCATTTTCTGCCTGGAACTCATTCAGAACTGGATGTCTAATGGCTACATAAATGTCTCCTGAATAAAGTGAAACATTTCATCTAAGAAACCAGCCTCACAACAATAGCCCAAGCTATAGTTAGTTTGCACCTGGATGGAGGCAATGCAGAAGGCCTCATTAAAAGGCCTGGAGACATTCAACGGTATCACCCCAATAATGATGGTAATACCTTTGGTCCTGTGTAACACACAACACCCTGGGATTTCCCAGGGGAGGGAACTAGAGGCTACATGGTATTCAGGGTGAGCAGGCCTCCAACCATTACTGTACACACAAAGAAACTATCCTGAAGAGAAGTGACCGGTAATTTACAAGGTACTAGGTGGAGTACCGGGCATCTAAAAAAAAAGTGAAGGACTGTCCTCACACACCACCAAGTGTCATGCTTCATCATTGGCAGTCCTCGTTCTCTATAAACTGTGTTTGGTAGAGAGCAGGCCTACACCTGGAGACAGGGAGGCACTTCTAAAGTCTCAGGGGGCCGGCTCGGTGGTGGCGATCGTTACGCCATTATAATGAGCCCCTAAGTAGGGGACCATGCAAGAAGTGATCTAAAAACCAATGTAAAAGCTGAAATACATTTATTCGCTGGGCAATTACTTGGTATTAAAAGTGAGCGTGGGGAATGGGGGAGTTAGTATCCCCATCACCACTGTGATTATAGTCGTCCATACCCTTGGTCCCCCTGTGAGCGGTCCTCATCTTCAAGCCCATCTGCAATACATACAAGGCCATAAGAAATGGCACACATGCATGCATGATAGGTAAAATAATTATTTTAGGCAGATAGTTTGTGAAATGTAGCCAAGAAATCACCAGATTATATTAAAAGCAGTAAATAGAGAAAATAAAGCATAAGAGAAGCATACTCCTTGTATGCTCACAGGATCTCGAAAAACACCCCAATTAATCAATCAATCATTGGATTTATATAACGCGGCTAATCGCCTGGGAGAGTATCCAGGTGATGATGAGGCTGGAAGGGCTCAGTCCAGCAGCCAGGGTTTCAGTGCTCTCTGGAATTCCAGAAGAGAGGAGGAGGTCCGCAGCTGCAGGGGGAGATTTTTTCATCTCTTTGCCGCAGGGTATGAGGAGGAGCGTCCTCCACTTGTGCTTCGTTAGATGCAAGGGATGTGGGCAAAGGAGAGGGATGCATAGCATAGTTGTCTGGAAGGTTGGTGGAAGCTTAGGACGTGGTTGATGCAGGTGGCACCTTGGTTGTGTAATGCCTTGCATGTGTGATTCATCAGCTAGAACTGGTATCTCTTCTGTATGGGGAGCCAGTGGAGTTTTCCTGAGGTGGGGGTGATGGAGGTCCACTGAGGGAGGTTGAGGATGAATCTGGCTGTGGTGTTCTGTATGCCCTGAAGTCTCTGTAGGAGGTGAGAGGTGATCCCTGAGTAGACAGCGTTACCTTAGTCCAGTCGGCTGGTGAATAGGTGAAGGTGCGTTTTTTGTCCTGGGAGAGCCACTTGAAAATTCTTCAAAGCATGTGCAGAGTGAGGAAGCAGGCGGAGGAGGCGGCGTTGAGTCGGGACTTCATGGTCAGTTTGCTGTCCAGGATGATGCCGAGTTTCTGGCGTGTTCGACAGGTGCGGTTGATGGTCCTAGTTCCGGTGGCCACCAGGAGTTGTTACAGGGAGTGGTGGTGTTGCTGAAGATAAGTACCTCTGTTTTGTTCGAGTTAAGCTTCAGGCAGTTGTCCTTCATCCAATTGGTGACATTCGTCATGCACATGTAGAAATTGGTTTTGGTGGTGGTGGAGTCTATGGAGAGGGAGAGGATGAGTTGGGTATCTTCTGCATAGGATATGATGTTTAGTCCATGAGATCGGACGATGTTGACCAGGGGGGTCATGTAGATGTTGAAGAGGGTGAGGTTGATGGATGAACCTTGGGGGATACCACATATGATGAATTTGGGTTTGGAGGTGAACTGTAGTAGGCAGACCTTCTGAGCTCCTCATATTGTGATGTGGTGCAGCCTTGTGCTCAATATGCAGTTGGATACAGTGTCAGATGTCGCCGAGAGCGCAAGGAGGATACGTGAAGCCATTTCTTCCCGGTCGTGGAGGGCTCGGATGTCATCGATGGAGGCTATCAGTGCAGTCACTGTGATGTGGTTGCTGCGGAATTCAGACTGAGAGGTGTTGAGGAGGTGGTTTTGTTTCACATGGTTCATGAGTTGCTTGTTGGTGGCTTTCTTCAGGACTTTGACCAGGAAGGGGAGCAGGGAGATTGGGCGCTAGTTTTTGAGTGCACTGGGGCCGGCTGATGGCTTCTTGAGTCCTGGTTTGACCTCGGTGTGTTTTAGTCGTTGGGGAATGTGGCCATGGTTAATCGGGTGTTGAACAGAGTGTTGAGTTTGTGGCTGAGCATGTGGATTCGAGATTTAAGATGTGGTGTGGGCAAGGGTCCGTGGGAGCTCCTGAGTGAACAGAGTTCATGATTGTGGTGGTGCTCTGGGGATAAGCTGGAACCATGAGGTCAGTAGCGGATCAGTGCAAGTTGCGGTGAGGTAGTGAGGGTTGAGGAAGTCTTTAGGCATGGGCTGGGGTTCGAAGTTTCTGTAGATGGTGATGATCTTGTTGTGGAAAAAGTTGGCGAGATTGTCTCAGAGTTGTTGTGAGGGTGTTATGTTGTTTTCTATGGCAGCAAGATTGGAGAGCTCCCTGACGATCTTGAAGGAGCTGTATTTGATGCGATTGGCTAGGGCTCTCTTCTTTTCTCTCAGCATCCTATGGTAGAAGTTGAGGGAGGTTTGAAGGTGGCCCTGTCGAAGATGTTCTTGCTTGCATGCATTTTCTCACCTGTCACTTGCAGTCACATTTTGCTGTTCTCAGTTCCAGTCAACAACAGAACTGTCCCAACACTCCTGCAATTAAGAAAGATACTAAAGGCCCACATATTCTAGAACAATACATTGCTATATGGTAATTTTGATGCCTTACATAATTTTATCTCTGGCTCCTGACCATTTCCAGCTATTGATTCTCTCTAGTTTGTGCTCTGCAAATGCCCCTAGAAATGCACATTAAAAAGGCAGGTAGCTGTTAGATCCTAACACAAGAGGGTATTTGAACTCTACATGTATGATATATATTGCACCTCTAAAAACCAAACTGTTTGTCAGGAAACAGCCTAATCTGGGAGTGCGCAAAATTATAATTCCACAAGCAAAGATTTGCAATGATGAGCGATTTCCCTTGTAAAACTTCATTTGAAATTCCCTATTAAAAAGATTTTGTGAGTGATTTATTTCACACCAAAATTGTTCAGAAATAAAGGTCTTTCTGGTTGTAGTTTCATGCAAAAAATATGTTCTGTATGATACTCTCACTTGTAATATTTTGTGTTTCAAAATCTTTGCCAACTTTGTTGACTAGCTTAATTTTACTGAAAAGTTTACACAACTGAAAAAGCCATCTTGGGACATTTTACAATCCCCGGCTCTTCTCTATGGTAGCATTATGTATATACGATTTACCTTCTTGCATAATTTGCTTGGTCTTGGGCACAGATAGTGAGATGTTTTTGCAAGAGCTCAATTCAATATGGGTGGGAGCACTCACATTGTTTTAATAGAGAAACAGAGAGAGACAGAGAAACTGTTGAAGAAAGCAAATATTTTAATGTTCTTAGAATACAGCTTAGACTAATATTGTGTATGACTTGAAGAAGAGGAATGATCTACTTTGGCGCATCAGGCTAATTGGCCACTTGTGCATTACAGTGATCCATCTTGGCATCTATGATTGGTGGGGCAAGGATTGCTCCACCAAGGTCACTTAGCAAGAAAGTGAGCTTTCCAAAGTTTTTAGGTCATGATGCGCATTTTCTTCCTTGGCCTAATATTAATTTTGCATTTGAAATATCTAGTGCATGCTGAATAAAGAGCAGAACAGGGAATGGTTTGCATGTAAATAAGCAACAGGAATAAACTGTTAGACTGGGGAAGTTAAGAAATCATAACAAGTTGAACTGGAGGAAACTTGGCTTGGAAATTTCCAATTAGGAATAAACCTACAACATAAACCCTACCTTTTGTCAGTACATCTTTTGAAGAATGATCCACCTTTGTTACAGTATTCTTCAAACCTGAACGTTGGGGAAGTACATGTTGTGTAAACAATCTGGAGAAGAGATCCTAACATCAAGGTCGATCCTTTTCACTAATCTGTCCTAAATCTGATATGTTGGTCATGCAATGCATATTTACCTTCTACAAACTCTCTACTTGCTACCGAGAAACTAAATTAATATAATGAAGGTACAAAAATAGACTTTGTTGAGTGAGTGAATTATCTGATAGGGGAAATCAATTGATCCTAAATTTCTCTGGGTTTGCTCCTTGTTTCTCAAATGATGCCTCTGCGTGGAGTGAGCTAGGTATTGGGTGGAGCTCAGGAAGTTTCACACTCCCCTTAACTCTTCTGCTCATCCACTTATGAATTATTTTTATTGTTTTGGAAAGCACTGGTTTGCGACAAAGAACAGTGTTGTGATTCGGATTAGTAAAATGACGGCAGAGGACAGCAGATCTCTTCCAGAAAATAGGTTGGGGCCTTTCAAATGGAGAAAGGTGCCCGGGTGCGGGTCTTCATTCTATTCCTAGGCTTCTGGTGGGAAGAACTGCCCTTGGAGGGGCATTGCATCTATTTGACTCTGGAGAGAGGTTGTTCCCAGTTGTGTCGAAGCGAGACTAGAAATCCACCTTAAATAGGATCCTCTGAAGATTTTTTTTTTAGTTGAGCTAGAGTGGATTGGTTTCCTGGGTCTTGGATAAGCGAGTTCCAAAGTGTGAGTAACAAGGATGGTTCTACTTCAGTGGATTTTGCAGTGTAGTTTGGCTTGACTGGACAGATTTGCTTTAGTGCAACTCAAGTTTTGTCTTAATGTGCAACGTGGGATCAAATCCTACAAGTATTGAGCTTTGTAACTCCTGTACCTTGAAGACAGCTTAAAGTCGTTTGAAATGTATTCTTTGCCCATTGTGAGCCAGTCGGAGGGTTTGAAAAATGGTGTAATGTGATTTAATGCTGGAGTTTCCAGATCAATTTCTTGGGTGCTCTGGCATCAATGTAAAAGTAATCAGATCACAACAACGCCCCAGCTCTAGTACGTTCAACACAGAGTGTTAAATGGAACATCCGGAGTATCTTTTACCCATCTTCATACCACTCACCGATCTGCTTCCCATCTCACCCCATGTCTTCAGGTCCCTTCCAATTCTTCTTGTTGCTGCTATTTGCCAGGCTCCACATCTCTATGGTCCTCAGTGACCGCTCGAGGCTGCTCCTAACCCCGTTCCCTGGCTTACTGTTCTTCTTCTCCCCGCATCCTACCCCTATTAATCCACCATTGGTTGTTGCACGACAAATGTGTCACTGGACATAGAAAGAACATAATCTCTCGATTGGGGTCATTTCCAAAATTGTAATTTGTTTTGGACAATCCTACTTTTTGCATTTGATTTTCTTCTTATGTACCATAGTTATGTGTAATAAAAATTACCTACTAGACAATTTGTTCATGAACAAAAGAAAGACTATGTTAGTGCAGGTGTGGTTCAGCTGACACATGTGAGGCGACGGTCCTCAGGCTAGGTTAGGACAGTAGGCACAATGGTATGTGGCAATGAGTCAGGGAGTAGCCAGAAAATTAAAATACCCCCCTACTTGAAACATACCTCAAACCAGACCGAGCGGGACTAGCGAGCAAATGCAAGCTTCCTAAGAAGAGTTCCTTTTACTCTCCTTTCATTTATCCATCCATCTATTCATCTATCCATCTGTCCATACTTTCACCTTGACAGATACTCACCCATTGCCCCATCCATCCATCCAACTTTTCAACTATCCACCCATCAATATGTTCATGTAGCCATCCATCTTTGAACCATCAATTCATTCTCTCTTCTTCATCTGTGTATTCTTCAATCATCCCATCCATTCACACTTTTGCCAGTCAATCCTTTCCCACTTCCATGTCATTCATTCACCCTTTCATCCTACGTTTCACCTTTCTTCCATCATTCTCCTCAAATTTCTTTCCTTCCTGTCACCCTTTCTTTCTCCATCCATTCTTTTATCTGGTTGTATCTACCCTTCTTTTTTTGCTCATCCTTATTTTTTCTTTCATATCTTACTCCTTGTTTTCTAACTATTCCTCTCTCTGCGTTTTCCTACTTTTTCACTTTTTTCTTTATGAGTTTCTATCCCTGTGCATGCCAGCTGACAGCTCACAACCCTCTATCATGGTATTTGGTGGTAGTTCTATCTATCAACATTTTGTCTGCAGGCCTGCAGACACAAGAGGCCCATAAACAATTAATGTTTATGTGGACACAGTTCACCAGCTTATGAAGCCCAGTGGGAGCCCCCGCTTAAGATGTTAAAGTGGGAGGCTCCATACGCCCCAGAGAGACTATGGCGAGGACAAGGTTATTTCAACTGATGCATCAAAAACACTGTTAACCGCGGAACCCTTAAAAAACAAGAATAATTGCTATAATTGACCTGGCAATAAGCAGCCTCGTTGTGAGGCAGAAAATGGCGCCCATCAAACTAGCTCCTCATTCCCTAGTGGAGAACATTTAGCGTGATGTTGGACCCACTCCCACCACTTAGGTACCATTTACCTATTTTGTAAATGCAAATACACCGATGTGTAGAGTGTAGTTCACTTTTTCTAGGTTTAATTTCTTTGTTATAAAAAATGTATGCCGGGATGGAACTGAATTGATTTTATAGTTCTCGTTGTTAGAACTATTGTTTTTATGTAATTGCATTGTGTTGGGTTTGCTGTATGTTACTGTAGCACAGAGCAAGGAACCGCAACATACCACTCAAGCAGGATATCTAGATGTACGGGCGGGCAAGTTTCGATTAAAATTAGTTTCGCTAGTCCTCTAGTTTTACACTGAACTAAAAGTAGACAAAAAGGGAAGGGCTTTTAATAAACCAACCTACAGTCAATCACATAATTATAATATTATATGGGAAGCTAGAGAGTCTCCACTTATAACGTGTCAAAAATCCGTGGTTATAAAAAGCAAGTGTGTTTCACTCTCTATTTCTTAATAACGCAGAAGAAACATTTGCATGCGCTTTCTCTGATGATGAGATTAGAAAGTTAATGTTTAATTTCCTGGGCCGCGTAGAGACGGTGGCTCGGCATAATTAACGCCATTCGTCTTTGGGCCTCGCGCTCCGCCGGAGCCTGGCTTCTGATTGGTGCATTTCTCCCCTTGGAACAGCAACGGTTTCTGAGAAACGGGTGCCGTGACGTGTCCGACAGCACTAGTAGGAACGAAAATATCTCCTTACTCACTCCTTTGGGGTTTTTGATGCTGACATTTCTGATGGCCCCGCACACCTCGGATAAATATTGGCATGTCAACATTTTTTATATTTACTGGGTGAAAAGGTCCGGTAAACACCAGGACTTGCGGATTCAGATGTGGAAAGCACCAGATTCTGCATGCTTTTCACCACTGTCATAGGTAAAACTCATAATAGGTGCTATAAATCGCACCTGTTGAGTCCCTGTGCCTCTAACCCACTCATAAGTATGGCCTATGACCTTTGGATAGGCTGAAGGGGTCAGTGTACACGCTCTAGGTCATGTGTTCAGACATAGTTGAGTCTACACAGCTCTTCATCATTTTAAGAATGATAAAATGAACACTATAGTGTCGTGTGATATAAGCATGTGATAATTTAAAGTGATGTGAGGCCACAGAATATAAGGCAGCAAACATCATGGTGCAGCAGATTTACAAGCCCCTTGCGCCACTTTTACGTCATTTTTAACATTGGAAAAATGACGCAAAAGTGGCGCATGGGGCTTGTAAATCTACCCCCATATGTCTAATGATGACAGCTTTCATAGATACTATCGTAAAAAGAACAGATGATGGACAGAATGCTGAACAAATCAAACATTCACCCCAGTCACAGATCTGGGTTAAATCTATCGTTTTTTTGCTCCCCATGCCATTCCAGTTTAGACCTGGCCATATGCAAATCGGTCTTGGCACTGCTCCACATGGCAACAATCCAGCCTGAACTGCCAGGCCAGTTCCTCCCTTGACCAGAAACAAGCAGCCAGGGATGGGTTTCGGGGCATCACCCCTCATCAGCCAGGCTAGCCTGATTCTGGTGGAGTATCATAGATACTATCAGCAGTGAGCAGTCCTGGTGTGAGAGCACAGACAGACAGAGCTGGAGAAAGAGGGCAACATGGAGAGTCGCAATAGACAAGGAATGGGATTTTCTGTGTCTGCTTAGTTCTGTATCATGATCCATACAACTGCTTTCATGAAACTGTCGCCCATATGTGATTGTGGTATGGGTTTCCAAAGCTAGGAATAAAAAGCATTTCAGAGACTCTGCTAGCCTGCACATCTGAGGCATGTTCTATTTTAAAACTTTCTCTAAAGCCTTTTGTCACGGTCACACTCTCAAGTACCTTTACGCTAGATAGTTCTTTTCTTTTGGAGTTGCACATCAACAAGAGATACAGCCAATGCTAAAATTTACACTGGCACAGACATATGGTCTGGCTTTATGATAGGGTAAGTGTTTGGGAATAATTGAGCAACTTTGTGTGATGCTCTAAGCTGTTCTAGAAAAACAAATTCCCAAAGTGAAGCAGGATCTTGATCTACAATATGGAAGTAAGGAGAAGGTCTCTTGGCTGAAAATAGTCTATTAGCAGATATAAGTTGGATCCTCAGTGAAGAGCACTAGGAACAAGTGTCGGAAGCTGACGTTTCCATTGTACATGGTGAGCTTAAAGGGCGTACACAGCAAACTATTGCCTCGCAGACACTTTTGACAAAAGGCCAGTGTTTCTATTGCATCGATTTACATTGTGAACAAAAAAGCAGTAAATGAAACAAGTTATCATAACAGCAGAGTCAAACAAATAAACATACAAGGGCAATTAGTGAATAGCAAGGTGTCCTCATGTAGTCCCAGGCATATGTTCAACAAATAATCCATAAAAGTTTATTGTGTTTGCAAACTAAATAAATAAAGAACACATGCTGATTCTCAACATGCCATGCTGCATCTGTAATCTAACTGAAAGATGTCTTGGTGCCTCATCACCAAAACTAAATCAGAATACACATGTCACTATCTAAACATGCACAAAATACTATGTCTTTGAAGGACAACCCATACAAGTAACGGCAAAGCATGAAAAACACATAATAGTCAGTGGATGAAAAGGACTGACTCACATCCCATACTCTATCTTACTTTCCACTTTGTTATGGGACCTTTTTTTCCTAAAGAAATTATGATAGATCAAACAAGCAACTACAATTCAGGTGATCTGTTTGGATATTTCTTTACATTTATTTAAACTTTTGGAAAGCTCTGCCTGTCACATTTGGGTCTCTTCAACCCACATAGACTCTGGTCAACGGGTATCCCAGCACTGTTATGAAAGCACAATGTAATCAAACAAATGATAGTAAACACTATACAAATACTTGTAACATAACATCAGATTCTCATTTTACTATTTTTATTGACAAAATACCTTGTGCAAAAGAGAGCAGATCATTCCCTGACAAGACTTACAATATTTTCAAATGTCTGCTCCTAAGGTGAAAAATGTTAATGTAAGTGAAAAAGACAGTGTAAGAAATTGGGTTAATTGTTGAGTGAGGTGTGATCCCTGGCCAAGCAGAAACTACAATCCTTGTGAGGGTAAGACACAATCAAACCCCAAAATAAACTGTGCTCCACCCTCTGGTAGCTTGGCACCAAGCAGTCAGCCTTCACTTGGAGGCAGTGTGTAAAGTATTTAAGCAACACTTCAAACAATAACACAGTGAAAACACACCACAAAAAAGATCCTATACCAGTTTAGAAAACTAGACCAACATTTAAAAAAAGACCAAAATGACAAAAATCCAATCAGTAGAAACAGAGTTAAATCATTTTTAAAGAATTTAGGTTAAAATAGCACCAAAAAGCAAAAAGTGGCAACCAGTGCTATCTGATCACATTGGACAGGATCTAAGTCAGACTTTCCGGCTTACCACGATGGAGCGTGGGTCGGATACAGCCACCAAGTTAGGCCTGCGGAAGTTTTACCTTCTCAAGTTCA
The DNA here is from genome assembly GCF_964204655.1 of Triturus cristatus. NCBI lineage: Eukaryota > Metazoa > Chordata > Amphibia > Caudata > Salamandridae > Triturus > Triturus cristatus. Next base: position 1,142,988,289 of record NC_140585.1, on the reverse strand, counting down.
CATCAAGAGTCCCGTTCATGTTAAAGAGAACCTCGAGAAGCAGGGAGAGTGTTGTGAGAGGCTGTCAGTGAAGTGCGAGGAGCCAGCCAGTGTCGCTGGTGGGTGGTGCTGGAGCTTCGCAATGGCGGTGTCCTGCAAGCGGTCAATGCTGCAGTGCGACAAGTCAGGCTGACAGAGCTTCATGCTGATTTGAGTGCAAGCTGCTAGATCTCCGTGGAAATGGGCCCGTTTGTGGTCATGAATAACCCAAAAGCTTGATTTCAGCATCCTTGAGCCACTCCAAGGGTCCAGGACCTGTGAGAAACCACTTGGGGGTCAGGAACTTGCTGCAGCTGGGTCCAGGGGCTGGTGTAGCATGTTGGGGAGCTGAGGCTCTTATCAGGAGGCTAGCAGATTAGCCCCTGGAGTCACTCCGGGGTCTCGGGTTCAAGATGAAGTTGCAGGTCCAGTTCTTCCTTTCCAGGCAGGAGGTCAGGACAGCAGGACAGCAGTTCCTTCAGAGCAGCAGTCCAGCAGAGTATGAGTCCTTTCAGCAGCACAGCAGTCCTTCTTCCTGGCAGAATATCCACCAGTTCAGAAGTGTACTGAACAGTTGGGCCTTTGAAGTGGGGGAGAAGCTTCTAGAGGTTTCCTTTTGAAGTCCTCAGGCATCCTGACTCTCCTTTCCTGGCCTCAGACTAGCTAAAGGGGTTGTACAGCCCTTCGTGTGGAGGCAGGACACTGCCTATTTATGTGTAAGTGGGACTCTGTCCAGCTCCTCCCCCATCCTGCCAGTGGTGGCTCTTCCAGGCACACCTAAGCTTTCTAATGTGTGTGGCTGTCTAGTAGAAATGTACAAAGCTCAACGGTCAGCTACACCCACCTGTGACCCAGGTACAGACTACAGGCACTAAATGGCTCGGCAGGAAAATTCTAACTTTCTAAAAGTGTCATTTTCAGAATTGTAATTACAAATCTGATGTCATCATAGGATATGATTTCTCGTTACAATTTCAATGACACCAAACTTGAAGGGTTCACCTGTTCCCATTTGGAAATTACAACTTCTCAAATTTAATAAGGTAACTCCAATGTTATCTATGGGAGAGGTAGGTCTTGCAGTAGTGAAAAATGACTTTAGATGTTTCCCTCTACCAGGACATGTTAACTTAAAGGTGCATGTTCAACTTCTTAAATACACTGCACCCTGCCCTCTGGGCTGCTCAGGGCCTACTCTAGGGGGACTTATATATATTGAAAAGAAAGGGTTGGGCCTGGCAAAAGGCTTACTTTGCCAGGTCAAAATGGCAGTTGAAAACTGCACACACATGCTCTGTAATGGCTGGCCTGAGATATGTTTAAAGTGCTACTTAAGTGGGTGGCACAACCAGTGCTGCAGGCCTACTAGTAGCATTTAATTTACAATACTTGGACACATGGAGTGCCACTTTATTAGGGACCTGCAAGTTAATTAAATAGGTGAATTGGGTATAAGCCAAATCAACTTGTTTTAAGGAAGGCACACATGCACGTTAGCCAGTGGCGGCTTGCCGTGGGAGTGCTGCGAGGGGTGCTGCGGGGCGGGGGAGGAGCAGGGTGGGGGGTAGTGGAGTCTGTCATACGATGGACAGGAGTAAGGTAAGTAATTAAATAAATAAAACAATTTACCTTGCGGGCGCTGCGTCGCCGAGTGGCGATGCAGCGTGCGTAAGGTAAATTGTTTATTTATTTAATTACTTATCTTACTCCTGTCCATCGTATGTTGGACTCTACTACCCCCCCACCCTGCCCCTTCCCCGCCCCACCACCACGCAGCACTCCCACGGCGAGCCACCACTGACGTTAGCACAGGTTAGCAGTAGTAAAGTGCACAGAGTCCTAAGCCCAGCAAAAATGAATTCATCAAAGTGGAGGGTAAAGCTCAAAAAGTTTGGGGGTGACCCTGCAGAGAGGGCCAAGTCCAACAGACAGATTTAACAGGAACAAGCACATGGACAAAAGAGTAGAAATAGCTTCAATTATCATGGCAATCTGAATGGTGAATGGGTAGAAAGGACTTTGTGGTGCTGGAAAATTGTGTTCTGTAGCAGTTAAACTTGTGCAAGTTAGTGTGTTTTTACGAGCTCTTGTGAAATACGCTACATTCACAGCTCTGCAAACTCACACTTCCTTCTTACATGCTACTAGCATAGCATACCACACTGTTTTATATTTCCATTATATCATTTTATAGATTGCTCATTCCCTGGCATGCATGTGTCTCATAGGGCAATTACCAATGACAACAACAACAATATCTAGGCAGGAGAAACAATGGCATAGAGGAGGAGAAGTAAAAACAAACCCTCAAATGCACTCTTGATTTCAGGACGCAGTTCTGACTGCATGTTGGCCATTGTTGGTGCTACCTAATCAGATAACCTAAGACAAAGCACCTATGCAGGATAAGGGACGGTGTTGTCCGCAAGAATATATGAGGTAATATATCCCTACAAAGATTAGATAGACCGCAAATAAATCAGCATTGTCAATTAAATACGTCTTCTTGAGACTAGTATAAGTTAGAAAGATGAAGGTTTATTAAATAATAAAACATGTAATGCAGAAGACAATATATTAATTAGTTAGAACTAGAAGGCATGGTAACTCAATATAGGGAATACGCATGAGGCTAATTCAAATACAGCAAAGAGTCTGACATGAAGTCAAGTCTCACAGTAAAATATACAAAGTCCTAAGCAAGAGATGGACTGACCAGGGTCTGCTCTCAAAGAGTCGGGGCAAACCAGACTGGCTCACATCCAATTTTGGGATCTTATAGCACAAATTTCAGAACAAAAGTCAGGTAATCAGCATAAAATAAACTAAATATTACATGGTTCAACCAGTCACAATACAGCAACGTGCAACACAATTGAGCGAAATTAAATGATTATGAATCCCTATTTTGCCTTATTTGAACAGATGTGACAGTACAAATCTAGTAACACACAAACAATGAAAAGGTTATGGATGAATGGCCTCACAGTGGTACAGACAGGAAGAACGAAAACTTCCAACGGAGTTCTTCGAGAACATCATGTCAACACAGATCATTTCAATAGTCCACAATGTGTTACATGTAATGGGAGGAGAAATATAAAACACACATATCATGGCTGCGTTGAGGTTCAAGATGGTGTCAGGGCTAGATTGGTCCAGGTTTAGCCAAACATAAGGAAACAACAGTTTTTGCAAAATGCAGTGTTTCCAATTTCTAGGCAAAATGTTCCTGATGGTAAACATACAATATTTAATAATCAGAAATATCTTACTGAACATCATTTATATACCTGTTTTGTCAAGCACTGCTTTATTACCTTGCAATTATTTCTCAGTTTTCAGGTGGGGTTGGTGCAACTGAGGCCTCTTGTTGATGGGGAAGGACATGCAGGGAGAAAGTGGAGCACATTTCTGAAGGTATTCTACAGGTGACAACTCGCAGGCCCTTGCAGCTTATCCCCAGGTTTACTGGCTGCCAGTTGAGGACCTTTAAGGCAGGAGTGATGTGGCTGATGCCTTCTAGACCTGCAGAGTCTGACTGCTTGATTTTACATGCTTTGGATTTTCATAATTTCTTTCTTTGTGGCCTAGAGAAGCCTTTTCTTCAACCCTAATGTAGCACATAATAGGCTAGCACAATATACATAAGAGGAATCCTGGTAATTAGTTATACAGTCATCTCTCATTTTTCATGACCAGGGCTTATTTTTCATCACTAAACACAGCCCAAGATCACAAGAGACATACTGGCACATGCATCAACAATGCCATTTGCGATTCCTTAATAGTGAAAAATAAGGATTCGCTAATAAGGAATAGAAAAAGGCTATGCATGTAGAAATCGCTTACAAAATAGCGATTTCTAAACATTCCTTAATTGCTACTCGCAAATTGCGAGTCGCAATTAAGGAATACCTCCCCATTGATTCCTATGGGCCTAGAGGCCCATAGGAATGAATGGGAAGACTTTCTCAATTTGCTAATCTCAATTAGAGAATCGCAAATTGCTCATGCTATTTCAAGGGTGCCAGGGCGTCAAAAAGACACCCTGTTGCACCCCTGAAATCTGCATATGAATACATCTTGCACACACACATGCCCCAAGGGCATGTGTGTGTGTAAAATGAAACTTTGAAAAATGCACTTTAGTGCATTTTTCAAAGTTTTTGCAAATTACCATGAAGTTCAACTGCATGGTAATTTGCTCCCCCTATTAGCAAAATCGCTAATTTTTAAACTTTCATGCATTGCATTTAAGGAATCGCAATTTAGAGATTCCTTAAATCACGATTTTTGCATTTGGGATGATGCATCCCAAATGCAAAAATCCCAGTCGCAAAGGGGCAGATTCTGAGAATCTGCCCGTTTGCGACTGGCTTTTGCTTTGATGCATGTGGGCCATAAAGGCATGAAAAGGGAGAAAGAAGGAGGAAAATAAGGATAGAAAAAGAGTGAAAGCGAGACACAGTTATGGAGGAAAAAAACTTGGAAGAGTGAGATAAAGAGGCAGGAAGTGTACGGTGGTGGAAGAAAGGAGTATGAGGTGGAATCAAGAACAAGCACCCTTGGGTTTCGGCATCCCCAGCATTTGGCAGCACCAAGAGTGAGATCCTAATAAAAACTTTGGGCCCTTGTTCTTAGCAAATAGAAGCCTTCTCTTAAGGCTGTTGCACATATAAGGTTCAAGGTGATTTTTCATCTGTAGATGAGATTTTCTGTAGCACCTACTGAGAGAACTGGCATCATGTCATTAGTGCAAATGTAGCAAGTGCATCCAGAGCATATGACAGTGGTTGAGGATAGAGTTTGGGTCTGGTAATAATGTATGGGGGATTAACCAACATAGGGCACGAGTGCTTGAATCACTGCCCGTTTCAGAATTACAATATGTAACTCAAATTAAATATTTATGAAATAATTAAATGAATATATTAATTTAATTTATAATTATTTTAAATAATATTTTAAATCCTACCCTATCATTTTTATACTAACTTATTATTTATTGAATTGTATTAAAACTGATTTGTTTAATTAATTTTGATTTAAATGTTAAAAGTTTTATTTCATTATTTTTAAATAAAAAGTAAACATCAAATCAAAATAATTTGAAATGTTAATATAAAAATGTTAACACAAAAACGATATGTAATTTAAAATGTGAAATTGTTTATTTTATTCACCATTATGTGGGGTGATATTTTAAGTCCTTACCCCAATTAATTTCTATGGGAGTGTATTGCAGTACTCTGAGTGGCCATGTGTGGTTGTGGACTTACTTCAAGGCTGAGTTTGAGTACGTCTACTACTGTTTTGGGTCCTTTTTGCCTGTAACAACTTTACAGTTTACAACTTTATAAGTGCTGTTTGAGAATAGCACTAGGCTTACGCTTTTGTGGTTGGGTGTTTGTATTTTCATGTACTTCGCAAAACTCCTCTTTACCCCTTCCTAAGCCCCTCCTTACTTCCCTCCCATTTAGCGGTAAGTGTTTTCCCTTTTCAAGGCACTGATCCAGGTGACTCCCACATTACTATATACACCTACATGTGAGAAGATCTCCGCAAGAGTGGTGGCGGCAGCCTCCGCATAGGATAGGCGAGGTGGAGGTCTCTGCATGTAGGTTAATGAATACCATTGTGTAGTACTATTGTAGTAGCACTAAATGTAGTACAAAGCAGTACAAAGTGCAATTTGTGAATAGATCTCTTTGTATTCAAAACATTTTCAATGACTTTTAGCACTCGCTTATCACACTTCAGTGGTAAAACATGTGAGCAAATTTAGATGGTTGAGTCAGTTAGTATGTGTGCTGGAGCAATCTGGCTGGAACCTACAGATAATACTTTTTAGTCCTTATTACAACTTTCAGACCTTCCCTTGTTGACTGATGAAACAAGTGTTTTATATGATGGTGCATTTTTTAAAGCACTTTGACACCGAACGTTCCTGGAACTACAAAGGAAAAAGTACCAGAGCTGTGCATGTAAGAACAACATGGCTGAAAGTAATGTTTTGAACACAAATACGTCATTTTGGTCTTGGGCAGAGTATAGTAAACTCTTTCGGTTCACATACACTATAGTCAGGGCCACTGAAATTATGTGGCAGTGGAGCCAAACTATACAACAGAGTTGAATAAATTATGCGACAAGAAAAGTCAAATTATGCAGCATTATGCGACACATTTTTTTATAGTATGACTTCATTATTTTGTCAGTTTTAATCTTTGTAGTGACAGTCTAATACACAAATATAGCAATAAGCAACAGAAAAGTGACCAGTCCAACTTTGCAAAGGTTCTTCCACTAAGCGGAAACATGTGTTGCTGTGTTTTTAGTAACTTTTGATCTGTTTGAGATAGAATTTTTTGGGGTTAAATCTGCAGATTATGAAGCAGGTGATGGATTATGTGGCAAATCTATAACTATGCGGAAATCACTTTGGCTGCAAAATTGCATAATTCCAGTGGCCCTGACTATAGTAGAGTGTCTGTGCACCCTAGATCTTTAGCCCTACCCCCAAAATCTTGCATTTTTACATTTTTAAGGCCAGGCATGTGGAATTTGAGATAATAGATTCATTGAGACTGTTACTTGGTTGATCAAGTTACAATTTTGGCACTGACTTTGGGAAGTGTCACACGCTTACAGTGCGACGAAGCCATATGACTGTGGCAGTAAGAGCTACATATACATAAGTTTGCATTGGTCACATCTTTTGGATGGGTGGATTTCGAACCACAATATCATCGCACATTGTCAGTGCCCCAGAGCTTATCCAGGCACTTTGTGCAAGCTGTTTTAGGGCACCCGACCTTCAGTGTAAGGAGTTTGGGAACGTTGGCACACAATGTGGGGATATTGTGGTACATAAAAAGCTTGTAGCACATGGCAGGCAGTGTGACGAGCTTGCAGCCCATGGACAGACAGTGTGTGGGTCAAGGGTCATAGATTAGATAGCTGAAGGAATCTGGAGCACTTGAATAGACGTTGTTAGGGGCCTAGAGATGAGGCTGCTGGGGCGCAGAACTTGCTGTATGGTGAGACTGGGGTGCATATACAGACATTGGGCAGCTTGGTTTAAATGGACTGACAGGGGGCGTGGCCAAGATGGCGGGGTGAGCGGACGCTTCCTCCCGTAGCTCCTCCGGCCCGGCCAAGCTAAAGCCTTTTTGTTATGCTTTTCTCCCCCCGCTGAGGCTCAGCGCGGGAGAGGAGCGTGGCGGAACATCAGGGGCACACATCGGTGCTGTTTTGGTCCGGATCGCCCCGGGGGAACCCCCCCAAAAGTTCGTCTGAGATCAGGGGACGACGGCGGTGAGCCCGAGGGGCGGAGCGTATTGGAGAGCTGTCCGGGCGCCTCGGTTGGGCCTGGTGCTGAAAGCTGCGGTCTGGAGGGGATCTGGCCCGCCGCTCGACGGTGACTGAAGGAGCCTGGCGGGAAGGGGCCCGACGGTGTGGAGGGCTTGGGACGGGTGCCCCGGCACTCGGACTGGTGACGGCGACACCTGGCACTGCGGAGGCCCTGACCCCTAGCCGAGGTACGGCGGACTCCTTGTTGGGGTCGGATCATCTGGCCCCCTGTGCGTGACTAACGGGGGCCGGTGGTGGAACTTATTTCACGGCGGGGCACCTCGGAGGCCCCGGGGGTGCCGCCGGGCCTAGTCGGTGTGGCTTGCTCCGCCCGGCCGCCATTTTGTCCCCGAAGGAGCAGTGGTGGCGACCTCCGCTGAGCCCTGGATGCTGGCTGCACACGACCTCCCGATATTGCTGTCTTGACTACCGGAGGGATGAGCTGTTGGGACCCCCTCGCTGCGGCCCCCTTGGTTGTCTCACGCTAGCTCTTGCGGCTGACGGTGACCGGGCTCGGCCGCCATTTTGTCACCTGTGACGCAGCGACCTCACTTGTGGGGGATCCCCCGGCCCGAGTGCTTGCCGGCGGCTGAGCATCTCTGGGGCGCCTGGATCGGGGCCCGACTGCGGAGCTGACGATGGCCGGGAAAGGAGGCCCGAAGAAAGGGGACCGTACTCTGCCGGACATGCTTGGCAGGGCCCAGCACTTGCGGGACAGGACACAGCCCTCGCCGGGGCCCTCCCGGGCTCCGGCGGATGTGACTGGAGGGGAGCCACCCGTCACGAGGGCCTTCATGGAGGAACTGTTTAGCTCCCTCAGGGAGGACTTCCAGACACTGAAGCGGGAGGTGGCCAGCGAGGTCCGAGAAGTGCGCAGAGAGGTGGAGGGCCTAGGTGAGCGTGTGGAGGCGGTGGAGACGGAGGGCCAACAGCGAGCGGAGGAGATAGTCCACCTCCAGCAGGACGTTCTTCGCCTCCGGGAACAGTGTGTGGAGCTCCAGGCCCACTCTGAGGACCTCGAGAACAGATCTCGGAGGAACAACATCCGAGTGCGTGGCGTGCCGACTGCGGATGAGGGGTCCGATCTGGGGGGCTATCTGCGGGCCCTGTTCCGAGAAATCCTGGGGGAGGCCGCGGACTTTCCCATCAGCATCGACAGGGCGCATAGGGTTGGCCGCCAGCGCCAGCCATCGGCACCCCCACCAGACATTCTGGCCTTCCTGCCCGACTTTCCACTAAAGGAGCGTATCATGACTGAAGCCCGCAGGAAACAGCCCCTGACCTTTCGGGATCGGCCGGTGGCGCTGTACCAGGACCTCTCTGCCATCACTCTACAGAAACGCAGGTCCTTTAGGATTGCCACTGACTTTTTGCGCGAGCATGAGACGCCGTACTCTTGGGGTCACCCCTTCCGCTTGATTTTTCGGTGGAACGGGGTATTGCATCAGCTACGCTCCTTGCAAGACATTTGTGGTGTCCTGGGGCTCACGGCAGCGGAGGAAGAGGGAGCTACGCCGTCGTGGAGGTCCTCGGAGGGACGGAATCGGCGGAGGTCATCGAGGCGGCGCTCAGCGACCAGTGCAGGGCGCCCGGACTCCCCTACCATTAGGGCGGACATGGCAGACGCCCTGAGGGCGGCGGCCGGGGACTCGATCGGCTCCTCTAGCGTGGCCTTGACGGCCTAACATACACTCCGGGGGGAGATGTCTTTAGCTTCTTAACATGCTTGGCACGGGGCGGGGGGGTTGGGGGGGAGCGGGCGGAGGTGAGTGGCTGGACGTCCACTTTGCTATTTTCTACGGACTTGCCCGTTTTGGGGCTTGACTGAGACTATGGGGTGTTTGAGTTTGGGGATGGCTAGTTGCCAAGGTTGTGTTTTGGGTGGGGGAGGGGGTTGTTTTGGGGTTGGGAAGGTCCCGTCCGATGTTGTCTTTGCCCGCTTTGTCTTGGCTTGTCCCGCGCTGCGGCCCCGCGCGCCCCACCCGCTGATTCCCTACCCATTGCATGGCGCTCCCGATCCCTGCGAGGAATGCCGGGCCTAAAGGTAGTGACCCTTAATGTTCAGGGTCTGAATAACCCGGTGAAGCGCAGGGCGATCCTGTCGTTGCTGGAGGGGACGCAGGCGGACATTTGCCTTTTGCAGGAGACACACTTATTGCCCCGAGACTGCCACAGGATGCGCTCTGCTAAGTTCCCCACCCAGTTCTTTTCCTCGGCAGCGAACAAGACGGCAGGGGTAGCCATTCTCCTAGCGAGCTCCTTTCGGGGGGAGGTGTTGCATAAGTGTGCTGAACAGAAGGGGAGGCTCCTTGCGTATCGCATGAGCCTGGGAGGCATAGCATTTACGGTTGGCTCCGTTTATAGCCCAAACGAGCACCAGGAGCGCTTCCTAGACTCCGCGCTGGTGGATGTCACTGCTTCCCCGGACCGACACGTTATCTTGGGCGGAGACCTCAACATTGTCTTTGACTCTGGGATGGACAGATCGGCGCAGCGCTTCCCGCAGACGGGGGAACTGTCCCAGGCTGGGAAGGCCCGGATTGCGGACATGGACTTGCATGATCTCTGGCGCTCCCTGCACCCCACGGATAGGGACTACTCTTTCTTCTCGCACGCACACCGCACTTACTCACGGCTGGACTACCTCCTGGTGAGTGGACCGATGCGTGCCGCTGCCACGGCGGCGGACATCGGGGTCCTGACCCTGTCTGACCACTCTCCAGTTGTCGGCGTTTTCCAGTGGCCGGCGGCCTCCCCCTCTCGGGGGGTGTGGCGCCTCCGGGACACACTTCTACACAAAAAATCGGTGGTGCAACGCATCGGGGAGGTCATACAGGACTATCTCACTCACAATAGCAACACTGACACCTCGCAGGCGACACAGTGGGCGGCATTGAAGGCCGTCCTACGGGGGGAATTCATCTCTATCTCTGCAGCCGAGAATAAGGAGCGACAACTGAAGAGGGATGAGTTGACGGCTCAAGTTCGGGAGCTTGAGCAGGTCCACCGCCGTACGGGAGCGCCGAGGGTCTGGAGGCAGTTGAAGGCAGCGAGGAAGCTCCTCTCGGCTCTGGATCTTGATAGGGCGGAGTACGCCGCCTTACGTTTGAAACATGCCTACTACACTGGGGGGGACAGATGTGGCAAGCTCCTAGCACACCGGCTCCGGGTCGCGCAACAGCGCAGCGTCGTGAAAGAATTGGTGGGCGCGGACGGGGGGGTTGTCTCCGGGGACGCGGAGGTAGCGGAGTCTTTCCGCGGCTTCTACGAGGCGCTGTATGCTGAGGAGCCCTCCCCGCCACGGGAGACCGATAGCTATTTGGAGTCGGTGACCCTCCCGGTACTGGACCCGGCTCAGGCTGACCACCTGGAGCGGGACATCCATGTGGAGGAAGTGATTTCAGCTATTGCGCGGCTGAAACATGGCAAGGCCCCGGGCCCGGACGGGTTCACGTCGCTATTCTACAAGACTTTTTGCACGGCCGTGGCCCCTGTCCTTACGCGGCTGTTTAACTCTTTCTCCGCACCGGGAGCCATCCCTCCGGATCTCCTGAGGGCGACGGTCGCGGTAATCCCGAAGCCTGGGAAGGACCGGGCCCTTTGCGGCTCATACCGGCCCATCTCTCTCCTAAATGTCGACCTCAAGTTGTACACGGGGATTCTCGCAGCCAGGCTGGGTCCACACCTCCCCGACCTGGTGGAGGCGGACCAGGCTGGTTTTGTGCCCGGTAGACAGACGGTTGACAACACCAAGAGGGTGACACATGTTCTGGAGAAGGCCTCAAGGATCTCGGGGGAGCGGATGTTGTTGTCCGTTGATGCAGAGAAGGCCTTCGACAGAGTTCACTGGCCGTATCTTGAGCGGGTCCTTAAGAAACTGGGAATCGGCGATAAGTTCCGCACCATGGTATTTAATTGCTATAAGCATCCTTCAGCGTCGGTGCGGGTAAACGGGTGTAGCTCTGGTAGCTTTGCCATCGAGCGCGGCACGCGGCAGGGCTGCCCTCTCTCGCCGCTCCTGTTTGCCCTCTACATGGAGCCGTTTGCTCAGAGGATTCGTGACAATCCGGATGCTGTCGGGGTCCGGATGGGCCAGTACGTCCACACCGTCAGTCTCTATGCGGACGATGTCCTGCTGACTTTGGACGACCCTAGGAGGTCGCTGCCTACTTGCCTCCGAGAGTTGGACGCCTTCGCGGGGGTGGCCGGCTTCAAAATGAATATGAGCAAGTCGATGGCACTGGACGTGTCCCTGGCTGCGGAAACCAGGAGGGATCTTCAACGGCTCTTCCCCATGCAGTGGTCCTCGTCCACGGTGCCGTATCTGGGGATTCTGCTGGCGCCTACACTGTCGGAGATGGTTACGGCCAATTATGCCTCCCTCAGCGGGAAGATCAAGGACGAGCTTGGCCGCTGGAACAAGGGCCTGCTGTCCTGGCTGGGGCGAATCGCGGCGGTCAAAATGACGGTGCTGCCCCAGATACTATATCTTTTCCGGGCCCTTCCACTCCAACCCCCGGTGGGCTGGATACGACAAATGCAGGCTGACATCTCCCGCTTTGTCTGGCAGGGCCGCAGGCCACGCATGAAGAGGGTCCTCTCCACGCTTGCTCCGGAAGCGGGGGGTCTCGGCATTCCGGACCTCCGTAAGTACTTTCAGGCGGCACAGCTCCGCTATCTGGTGGAGTGGAGCAGGTGGGAGTCCGACAAACATTGGCTCTTCCAAGACCAGGCAGTGGCGGGCCGCACCTTACAAGAGGTTCCATTCCTGCGCCGCGCGCACCGCCCCGCTAATCTTTACGCTTCCTTTGTTACGCGGGTCCCCCTGCGTGTGTGGGACGCGGTCTGTGAGGCCCGGGGCCTTACCACCTTCCCTTCGCCGCTCACGCCCATTGCGGGCAACCCGGACTTCTCCCCTGGGATGGAGCCGGGGGTTTTCTCCCACTGGGTGCAGGTGGGCTGCAGGGCACTCTTCCAGATCTATGGCCCGGAAGGAGTGGTTCCCTTTCAGCAACTCCGCCAGGAGTTCGGCCTGACGGAGCTGGACAGATTGCGCTACATGCAAGTTCGGCATTGGGCCCTCCAGCCTCAGGTGCGTGCCGCCGCTGCCCGTCCAATTACACCGTATGAGCGGTGGTTGGCTACTCGGACCTCCGACGCTAAACTGATCACTGATCTGTACAAACACCTACAACCCCCGCCGTTTCACTACTACAATCCGGGGAGGGAGCGTTGGCACAGGGAATTGGGTAGGACACTCAGCCACAAGGAATGGGACAAAATTGCGTATCGGGCGCGGCACTCTGCATACCACACGGGCCTTACGGAAACCTTCACTAAAGTGTCCACATACTGGTACTACACCCCGGAGAGACTGTATGAAATGCATAGACACACTGACAAGGGGTGCTGGCGGAGCTGCGGGCAGGAAGGTACCCTTACACACATCCTATGGGATTGCCCAGTGCTGACCGCCTACTGGAAGGAAGTTCTGGACGAGGTGGATGAGCACTTTGGCATAGAGCTGCCGCGCCTCCCGGCGTATGTCCTGCTGGGCCTCCCCAATGACCTAATGTACCCACTGAAGTCCCGCAGGGGTAGGCAGATTGCGATAGCGCTGGGGTCTGCGGTTCAGAACATTCTGATCCACTGGCGCACATCCACCGCCCCCTCCATCACCGGTTGGTTGCACAGACTCTGGCATGTGCTGGGGATGGAGAAGCTGTCGCTTACGGTTGCGGGGGAGATAGACCAATTTGAGGAGCTATGGCAACCCTTTCTAGCGCTGCTGTCCACTGAATTCCGGGAGCTCACCTGCCCGAGGTATCTTAGGCTTCTCAGGCTGCGGCCGCCGGTGACCCCGGCGGACTAGCTTACATGTGAGATGGGGACCCCCGGGGGGGGGGGGGGGGGGGGGTGCGGGGCTTCCTGGTTAGGGCTACTTTGCTGCGGGACCATAGGACGGGGGGAGGGGGGAGTGTTGTTGTTTTTGTACTGGGAGGATGGGGGATGGGAGGGGGGGGGACTGTGTTCTGTTGAGGGGTTGACTGGGGGGGGTTTTATTGCTCTGCTTTTGGGTGTCGGATACGCGCGTGGGATTCCACAGCTTGTAATTCTAGCGTTCATTTACTGTGTTCTTCCCTCTGAGCCAACGCTTCACCTATCGCCAACCCTCTGGAGATGCATCCCTTCTTCCTTGACTGTATTCCACGTATCCTGCCTCCTGTCCCCCTCCCCCATGGTTTGTTTTGTCTCAATAAAAACGTTTTAAACATAAATGGACTGACAGTGTGAAGAGTTTGGGGACTGTGGTCACACAATGTGGGAACCTTGTGACTTACACTTTCCATGACTTAACCTTCCTTTCGGATACTCCTTAATCCTGTATTTCTCAAATATACTATTGTTATTCCTGCTCTGCTCTCTGTATACTTGTAAAGCGCTCTAAAACCCACAAGGGTCATGTTCGCACTGTATAAAACTATCAAAATAAATGAATAAGGGACCTGGGGCCCCTGAATAGACAGGACACGGGCCCCGAGTATCAGTTCCGGACAGTTTGAGGAGATCGGAGTAAACATGCTGTGCTCGGAACTTGGGGTGCATGAACATGCTGTGCTCGGAGCTTGGGGTGCATGAACATGCTGTGCTCGGAGCTTGGGGTGCATGAACATTCTGTGCTCGGAGCTTGGGGTGCATGAACATGCTGTGCTCGGAGCTTGGGGTGCATGAACATTCAGAGCTTGGGGTGCATGAACATGCTGTGCTCGGAGCTTGGGGTGCATGAAGATGCTGTGCTCGAGCTTGGGGTGCATGAACATGCTGTGCTCGGAGCTTGGGGTGCATGAACATGCTGTGCTCGAGCTTGGGGTGCATGAACATGCTGTGCTCGGAGTTTGGGGTGCATGAACATGCTGTGCTCGGAGCTTGTGGTGCATGAACATGCTGTGCTCGAGCTTGGGGTGCATGAACACGCTGTGCTCGGAGCTTGGGGTGCATGAACATTCTGTGCTCGGAGCTTGGGGTGCATGAACATGCTGTGCTCGGAGCTTGGGGTGCATGAACATGCTGTGCTCGAGCTTGGGGTGCATGAACAGGCTGTGCTCGGAGCTTGGGGTACATGAACATGCAGTGCACGGGCCGCAGGGCCCAGAGATGTTGACTACCTTGGTTTGCATCAACAGACAAAGATGGGAATTTGAGTTGGAAGAACAGGCCGTGTGAGGAGCTTGAGAGTAAGGACGGACATCCTGAGAGAACGGAGTCACTAGGGCAGAGAGCAGGAGCTTGAGTCAGATGGACAGTCTGAGGAGCTTACACCACGGGGAGTTTAGAGTCTGCAGACAATGTGAGGGGATTCAGTCAGATGGTGAAACTGAAAAGGGGGGGCTCTTGGCCCCCCCGCCCGCATGGCGGTGCGGCGACCCCTCCCCTTGCCCTCCGGACCTCTCGGTGGTGGGGCGTGTCCACTGGGGCGCGCCCTGCCACCGATTGGTTGCCACTCCACCCTTGACCCGGATGGCGTTAATCGACATCCGGGTCGGGGGGAAGGGGGGGTGGGCCGCTGGGAAATAAAGAGGCGGGGAGCACCCAGGTGACCCCCTTGTTGCCTGGACGCTCCCCCACACCGGACGTGCCCCGCGCTCGGGGCCTCGTGTTTTCTTTTTCTTTTTTCTGTTTTTCAGGAGTTGGCTTCGTAGGTGCAGGCGTGTGGAACGCGGACGTCTCGCCGGCGGTTTTCCTTGCTGCTGGACATCGGAAGCGAGTGGGAGGCTGGGTCGGCATTTAGCGTTTCCTTTTGAGCTGCGGGCAGGCGGACTCCCGGCAGGACGCAGGCAGTGCTGTACGATCGCTCAGGTGCTTCGCGGATAAAGCGGGGTTAGCACTCGGTGTCCAAGTTCGAAGCGGACGCGCGGTGCTCATATCTTCGTTTGTTTGACGAGGTAAGGTGTTGGGGGCTTGGGGCGGTGTTCGTGCGGCCCTCCCGGTCAACGGGTGATTTTTAGGCACGGTACTCTTCCCAGTCGACGGGTGACTTTCTAGAAACTGTGCTTTTCAGCTCCTTTCACTAAAGTGCTAATGTGGCAGTGCGCAGCGGGATTAGAACGTAAAACGCTCGGCGCCGCGCACAGGCTTCTCCACATATTCGTTGAATCACGGGCGGGGGGGGGGGACATAGTGTGGCGCTTGGTGCCGGCCCACCGGGCGGATCGCTGCGGACGTATGAGGCGGTGTGCAGGCCATTGGGCCGATTTGTTTTGCAACGTTTGCGTGCAATTCTGAAGGGGATATCAGTTTTTAATTTTCATACTGTTTTTTCAGCGCTCATTCTACCGTTTACAGCTGCTGGGGCGCGAAGATTACCCAGAGGAAATAATTTATTGTTTTCGTTTACATAACAGGAAGGCGGTGTCTGTATTTGCAGCTTGGTGAAGGAGTTGTACACCGATCGTGCAAGCAGTTTCAAGCGGTTACAGGTGCCTTCTAAATGGTGTGACGCGGCGATGACGTGGAGACCTGCGCAGAGCGTGCCTGAGGACACGGTCTGTGGACTGCGACTGGGAGTGCGCAGGTTTGGGACGGTAAGAGGAGAGCGGGGGGCTCGCATTACATCGCTTCTGGTAGCCGCCGGGTGGGTCTACGTTAGAGTTTACTCACCCCTGACAAACCGGATAAGCCGGGGCGTTGCGGTTACGGTTGCATGGTGCTTACAGCCCCCTGTACATCCTCCTTCTGTTAAAGGTATTAAGCACACTCACACCTGTGTCGGAATACTAGGAGTGTAGGGCGGTGCACCTCAGTCATGCCGAGGTCGATGGGTGAGAAAGGAGGGTCCAGGATGGAGGTTATGATGCAGGCCATGATGCAGGAGATGAACAGCATTAATAGGCGGTTGGGGAAGGTGGATGAATTGGAGGCCCTCATGAATGAAAGGTTTGCTGATTCCCCAGGCCCTTCAAGCAGGCCCGCGCGGCAGCGAAAGGCGCCCTTGCCAAGGGGCGATTTTGCTAGCCCGCCAAAGAAGTCTAAGGCCAAGAGGCCTAGGTGCAGTGCCCCAGCCCCAGTAGTTCCGGTCTCTATTCCTCCCGCACCCGCGAGTCCAGTACCTTTGATACCTGTGCTGGTAGTTCCGGAGCCCGCTGCACCGGCTCCTGCCATGCCGCCGGCGTCACCTCCTGTGGGCCCTGTTTCCCCGCCCATGGTGTCGGTGCCGGGCTTGCCGCCACCGGTTACTCCGTTGCCTGCCATACCAGTGCCACCGGCCACGCCCCCTGGGGCGCCCGTAGTCCCGGAGCTTGGGGTGCATGAACATTCTGTGCTTGGAGCTTGGGGTGCATGAACATGCTGTGCTCGGAGCTTGGGGTGCATAAACATGCTGTGCTCGAGCTTGGGGTGCATGAACAGGCTGTGCTCGGAGCTTGGGGTACATGAACATGCAGTGCACGGGCCGCAGGGCCCAGAGATGTTGACTACCTTGGTTTGAATCAACAGACAGTGATGGGAATTTGAGTTGGAGGAACAGGCGGTGTGAGGAGCTTGAGACGTAAGGACGGACATCCTGAGAGAACAGAGTCACTAGGGCAGAGAGCAGGAGCTTGAGTCAGATGGACAGTCTGAGGAGCTTACACCACGGGGAGTTTAGAGTCTGCAGACAATGTGAGGGGATTCAGTCAGGTGGTGAAACTGTGAAAAGCTAGAGTCATTTGAGCACAACAACACGAGAATCTTGAATCGCGCGGACGGACAGACAGTGAGCAGCTTGAGTCTGATGGACAGTGTCAGGAGCTTGTTAAATGGACAGTGTGAGGAACGTGGAGTCTGCGTACAGGGTGTGGAGCTTACGGTATAAGGACAGTGCGTGAAGAGCTTCAGTAAGAGTCCCCGACAGGAGGCGCTCGAGTCAGCTAGGAAGTGTGAGGAACCCAAATCAGATGGACGGACAGTATGAGGAGCTTGCGTCAGAGGACAGGCGTGTGAGGAGTGGGGAACATGGGTAGGCAGTATGAGCAGTTTCCTGACGCAAAAGGTCTGGGGGGGCTGCGGAATGTTATGAGGGGCCCCTGAGCCTTCCATATTTCGCAGATATTCATTGACCTGGGGCTGAATGGAGCCCTCTTGCAGGTTTGGGGGCCCCTGAAGGGCTGGGGCCAGAGAAGTTTTAAGTCACAGGAAAGTGGGCAATTCCCCAGGGCCCCGACCTTCCAAGGGCCCCCCTGGGAAAGTGAACATTTTGTTTATTTGAACTCTGTCACCGCACTGCCTCTCGCTGCCTGCCTGCTGCACCTCTTAATCTGTTTCTCTATCCCCACTGTCAGCTGGAGAATGTTCCTGGTCCCTGGCAACGCAGTTATTTTTGTATGACCCAGATTCTGCAAGTTTAACAAATAACTATATCGTTTTAGGAGTAGGCAGGCTTGGATTAGCAGGAAATGCGTACTACATTTGAGGGTTGTTCAGAACAGGAGACCCCCTACACATGGCTTGGCCAGGGCCCCCAAAATCCCTTAAAAGCTAGATTTATAAAGCAAGAGAACATGATCGAATAAGTTTACTTCCCACTACTCTCCGCATATTGCGCCCACGTGCTATTCAACTGCCTCTGTGCGCTATATCCTTTGCCTTAAACTGCCCCATCCTCTCTTCCTGCCCTCTAGCCTCCTGCCTCTTCAGTGAGTTCTGCCGTCGAAACGAATGTTGTGCCCGTTCACCCTCACGGTTAGAATCAGCCGTATACATTACCTCAATGTCAGAACTACTGTTTCCCTTCTGTTAAAAATGCCTTTGTAATTGTTGTGCGGCCACGCCCCCTGGGGCCCTGATCGCGCTCTAGAAAGCCCTTAAATAAAATCCAATAAATGCCCGAGTCCCGGGCGCTCCCGGGGGGCGTGTTATTATTACCCAGACTGAGAGCCGCAGACCCTGCAGCCACAAGCCCCCTCCTGGCCTGTTCTTTTAATCTCCTCCCGCTGGTTTTAAAATTGACTGCTGGGTTGCAACCTTCTCTCCACGCTAGGAGGAATCCTAGCAGGCTTCATCGCACAGCAACGCTGCTCGTTTTTTTCGAGATTAATATCTTTGAAAAAATAAACACGGCAAAGCCCGGTTCCAGCGCAAAGGCAATTGTGCGTAAGTGGTTAATGAGGGGACTGACATGGCTGCCTGCCCCTCCCCTACTGCTACCGAGCCCTTAAGCCCAGCCTCACTTTTTAGGTCTGGCTTACAACCTGTTTAAGCTACGTTGCTAACCTCATGTGATCAAAACATTTTTTTACAAAATCAGCACATATATGTATGCATTAAGGTGTTAGGCTCTCCTTAGCCATTGATCTGTGCAAATGTCATTCACATTTTGCTTCCGCCCCCTGCAACAGAGCTTTGGGGAGTGTGCCAGCCTACTTCAGCCATGGGCTCTCTTGCTCTGTGCTCTGCAGTATTCCTCTTGCTCATATATGCACATTAGCATTCAAAAACTGCAGTTCAATGCTAGGGGCTGGTGGGCGAATACTTTGTTTTTTAAAAATCTTTTTTGTATGTTAAACCCTGTCATCAGGTTACATTACTCCAAAGCCAATAGTACTTTTTCTTTGCAGCAATAATAATCACATTTTCCTCTGATGTACAGTAAAATTGAAAAGGTTTTTTTATACCTTTTCTAAGTACACTTGCCTGCTATGAAACACCCACATGGTTCTATTACAATTATTTGCGATATTTATTTATTTATTACATTACATTTTTTATTGACAGCAAGTGGTCACCACATTTATGCAGTGGTATGCTCTCTTTTTTATTCTTTGTATTTTCGTAATAAAAAAAATCTCCAATGCATCAGCAAAACAACTGTAGGGCAATTGACCTTACCAATGCTTATTTTTATTTGGCTGAATCCCTATTTTTATGTCTGATTGTGGAGCTCATGTATCCATTCTTCAAAAAAGTAGAACAAGTGCAGTAGATTGTGGACTTTGGGTCATGTCTCCTTCAGCCTTTGGTCTTCGTGTGCATGGATTGCCATTCATTGGGTGATCTGCAAGGGCCTGGCATTTTGGTGATGGTTACATTATCCCATTTGTTTTGCTATTAGGTCTTAGTAATTAAGCCATCAAGTAGACCCTTTGACACTGTAGATGCTACATGTAGATTGAGATCAAATGTGAGCTTTTTTCGTATTTTCTTTGCTGACACCAGAGCATATTGGTTGCTGATTTATGCCCTTTTTAGGAAAAGCTTGGGGTTTGGTTGCCTTAGCTTTTCACTAATAGTCTTTGCCTGTTTACCTTAGTGCCGTGATAAGATGTTGTTGTATTTATGTTTTATTTTCAGAAAATACAGACGTCCTCAAGTGGAGGGTTTCTCAATGATGCAAGAAAAATCCTAGTCCTTTAATCAAAGTTTTTATTATTCAATATTTTGCTGTGTATGATCTTTAATTCTTTTAATTACTTTTTAATTTTTTGTTATAGTTTTATTATTCAATGCCATAACATAGTACATAAGAGTATTCATTTCTGGCTAGGTTTTCATAGACAATATTACTTACACTCACATTATGTTACCATCGTAGCTGAAGGAGCCTTCATTACAATTTATAAATTATCAAACTTATAGTGTATGATTTTTAAGTTCACCACTTACAACTCAAACTTCATCTTTATGCTCCCTTTGTAGTACCATTCTTTTAGCGTACAGCTTAACTCTTCTAATTAAATCTGTTCAGTCATAGCAGGAGTGTCATAGGGGAGAGGATGTGGTGTAATGCTCAGAACTGCCAACTTTGGAACTGGTGAACCAAGTTTGAGTCTCAGCGTCGGCTCAACATCCTGTGATTCTGGGCAAATCACTTAATCTCCCTGTGCCGACCAAAATATGAATGTGTCCTTGTGTAAGGTAACTGGTGCTCATGTGAGGTGCTCCAATACTTTTGGGTCGAGGTTTGCACTATATAAAACTTTTTTTAGGTCTCACCTGACCCAGCGCATGCGCTGGTCTGGCGAGACTTATTGAGAGGGCTCCAAAAAGTGCTACCAGGCCAGCCTAGAGCTACAGTGCATGAGCTCGGCGTGTGCGCGCCGCGCCTTACCGCGCTTTACCGCGATTTATTTTACTTTTGCGGCCGCACGGCCGCTTAGATGTTTGATGTGATCGCGATTGCGATCACTTTTACTTTTGCGGCCGCACGGCCGCTTTGCATAGCCAATAGATCTCGCTTTTGGGACCTTATAAGTATTTAGTTATGCAACTGTTGCATGGCTAAACACTTATAAGGTTCCAAAGGCGAGACTTATTGGCTATGCCAATGCTTGTTTTAAATAGCCCTGGCTTCCAGAGTTCTGTCCCCCACAATGTTGTTTAATTATGGGATTTTCTCCCAACTTTTACCAAACACTTCTGCTAATGAAAAGCCAGACTAATTGACTTTGCCAATGCTTTCTTTTTCTTTAATTGGGCATTACATTTCCATCAATAATCCAGATGGATATATATCCTTCTTCCTCACACATAAATTGGATAAATTACAAAGGATTACATTTTGCAAACGACTAAGAAATGTGATGCTAGGACAAAAGTAGGGACAGAAAAGCCTCTTGCCACTGAGCAGTAGGTGAA
Source organism: Triturus cristatus (assembly GCF_964204655.1). Classification (NCBI taxonomy): domain Eukaryota; kingdom Metazoa; phylum Chordata; class Amphibia; order Caudata; family Salamandridae; genus Triturus; species Triturus cristatus. Next base: position 1,142,967,307 of record NC_140585.1, on the reverse strand, counting down.
GTACAGGCTGAGACAAATTACAAATTTCCTTCACTGGGATAACAAGCAAACATGGTTTTAATAAAAATGAGCTTCTTCAGAACGCTGCATCAGATTTTGGCATGCATAAGTCTTTTACCGTGCAGGAAAATGAAGGCATTACACTCAGAAGGAGCATTAGTTGTAAGGGGAATCGTTTGCGAATAATTCTTGAAATTTATTTTACTGGCGTGCGGATGAAATATACTAAAAATAACTATTTCCAGTCGGCAACTTTAAAAAAGCATAGGGTAGCCCTAGTTAGAAAGCAGCAATGTGATACTGCACTACTAACCAAACATTTGAATGTTAAATTCTCATAAGACTTCTTTATACACAGCATAATTTCAGGACTAGTGGAATGACGTCCTGCACTCTTTAACCCTCATTGACTTCAAGAAGGTTGACTCCTTGTCTTACCCTAGCTCCTCAACAACTTCACAGTTTCTGCTGAGGAGGTAGGAACAGAAACTATCAAAGCAAACATGACTCACAAACACACTGAAAGCTATCATGAGAGAGAAGCAAATATCAGCCTTGCCTAAGGAAAAAAAGAGCTTCTGCTGATATAAAACAACAACAGCAAACCAGTCTTCCAATGTCCAAATGGTACAGTGTGGACAGAAACACAAGAAACATTAATCCACCAGAATACTGAGCACATATACATTTATTTAGCACAAACTATGTCAATCACGACACCAGAGCACTCTTCAACAGAGAAAATGTACATACATAAATCATATAAATCGTATGATGACATTGAGCTTTAGACCATGAATGTTGACAATCACATAGATTAAAAATGGGAACTTGAAAGTATTCGCATACATGTAAATTAACAATAATGGAGAATAATATAAAACATTTATGAAACTAAAATATTGTCTACATGAACATTTATTATCGGGAGTAGATAGTTGTGGGAGATTTGATTCCCCAAATTCAACTTTGAAGGATTATAGAGATTTGCACTTTTTGGAAAATCATGATCTCTCTAGATTTGGAAGATCTCTCACAGGCATGAAAGAGTTTGCTGGCTATGTCAAGAATCTGAACCCCCAATGTGATCCCAAAACCATGTTTGACCTGCCTTCAGGTTTGGACTTCTCCAATACTTGACCTATCATTTATTACTTGACCCATGTACATTGTTGACTAGTTCAATGTGATCTCTGATCGCTTGAATTCTCCTGCATCTCTAGATTTCCTATTAGGGAGATACATTTAATTTGAGCAAATGATTTGTCTTTAAGCAATTAGAAATCAAAATGACCAAACAGAGTTTGATTTGACCACGCATGTCCAGTTTAGTTTCCTTACAGCAGTTAAAATGTTATTTGACCCACGACAATATTGATACATTAGTCAAGATTCCAAGCAATGTTCAAAATAATGTATTAGACTTGCAAATCATGAAATGAAACTAATAGGGACAGAATTATCATAAGTATACAATCCAAAGTTCAGGAAGCAAGTAAAGATGGAGAAAGAAAAACCCGAGAAGAAAGTGGCAACTATAATACTGGACCATAAAATGAAGAAATGCTAAGTGGGTCTACAATGCAAACCAACACAAAACACATGATCCCACTGATGGTTTTGTAGTGTCAGTGTGTTATAGAGTGTCATTCTTTGGGGTCTAACCACTCATCTGTGCAGCCCTTGCCTTGTAATCACTTGGGGATGGGTGATTGTCCGTCTCTTAGCATGCTCTGGAGCCTTGGTGTGTGCGTACTTCCTGCCCGTACCTGTAGTCTCCTTTTTGCGAAAAAGGCACGAGCCACCATACGTTCTGAATCATATTCTTACTGACGTATCACGACATCAGGGCGCCCGGCGGAGGTGAACTGCTGTCCTAGTACCACTTGCACACACCCGCCATGACCATAATTCACACTCATGAAGCAAAATGCACAAATCAGCGGATACACAATTTCAAAGTCCACGAAAGTCAGCAGGAGCGTGCCTTGTGGATCAGCGGACCATTGACAATTTCTATTGGTCTTTTGCAGTTTCTGGTTTGCCAGTCCAGAGGCAACTGCCTCGTCATTGACTTTTATTGTTAAATCAGAGTTTAGACCCAATTCTATTCAATGTTTAAGTTAAATGACAATGAGGATATAATGCCTGTATTCTTACTGTTTCAGATGTTCTTGTGCTTTGCAATGATAAAAAAAAAAAAGTATTGAAATAAAAACAATTGTTTATGGTAGACAATTAAAATACTCAAACATGCAACAGCTTTATGGCTGATTTAGACTAGTCGCCAAGTCTTGATCCTTTTCTCAGCTGTTTACGGTTTGTTTTTGGAACTCTGTCCGACCTTTCAGAATTTGGGATTTCAATGTCTGGTGGATACTCCAAACGTATTTTTCCTTGCTTTCGGAGTCTGCCTCACAGCCTGCCCATTCCCTTTCTTTGATGCACCTTTACCCTTGTGCTCCTTATGCTAAGGTTGGGGTAAGATGTGTTTTGGAAGGCGGAAGGGATGGGGGAGCTCCTGACAGACTACTACCGGTTTGGGGGGAGGCTATAAAGTAACATTGTAATATGTGACTTTCACAGGTATTGCTTCTATGATTTGTCTTCCTATTAAGAGGTTTACACTGTATCCCCTACATGTATTTAAAGCTTGAGAATTAATGCATGTTGGACTTTTGCAAATGCATACTAGTTGACCTTCCTAAAAACTCACACCTCCAATTTGACAAAGGTATAAACTTTGCACTAAGAAGCCTAGAAACTTCCTAAAAAACATTCTTAAGTCCCACTATTTTCATGAAATTGGCTTGCTACAGAAGAAAATAAAACAGTTTACAAACTGTGGCATCTATTTTCTTGGTCTGGCCTTTGACAGCATAGATATCAAACAGACCTATTGCTAAATATATTTACATAGAGTGGACTTTGGGTTTTAAACTGGCTTTTATCGTCCGGCCTCTTTCAGCCATTGGTTGGATACTTTGTCAATCACGCCTTGGCTCAACCAGTGAGTATTCATCTCTCACCTAATGCAATAGGCTGTTGGGGTGTTTCCTTCTGCCTCCAATCGAGTGCTTGCATTGAACTGCACGAAGGACTACTTTACAACTATATTCCTCTCTGTCCACTCCTGCAAGCTCCCTCTCACGTGACATGCTCGAATGCCTACGGCTGTGTGTTTTAGCACATGAAAAGCATAACTTTAGGGTTGGACAGTTTATGTTAATGATATCAATGATATATCCCTTAACTACCAATACCAAATACTCAGCTAACCTAATCTTCTTCTATTACTGTGCTGCTTCACCACTCTGCTCTTTCCAGCTCCTCTGTTCTGTCTCTTACTATGCTTTCAAAGCTGCAGTAAAATCTCACTTACTTATGGTTGAAGGAGGCCTCAATTAATTCTTATCAGCCCCACTCCCACCCTGACACACCCTCCTTCAACCTTACAATGTAAATACATGGATATGTGTTTATAGTAAGTCGTTCAGTGTTCCCATTGCAAATGTATGCATAGCCCGCATTATGCCTCAACCAATATCCAACATGCGGGGAGTCGACGGACTCAGGTTACGCACCTGCGTTGCTACGAGAGGTACTAGACCTGATAATGATTTTAGCAGCTTACATTGCAACCCTACACTCTTTCCTACTCCCTGCTGACGAGAGGCAACTACCTCGAAACACGTGTCCAGGGATGGCTAACGCTATTCACACTTGCACTCACGACACGAGCATAGGTGTATCCGCCGACTCTAACTACAGGGACCACAGTTCTTTGGGGTAACACGCAGGTAGGTCAGCAGTGTGCGACCATTTTGTTGTAACAATATCCAACATGCATTTTACACACAAACATCCTTCAAGTGCCAGCCTACCTGCCCGCCCTTTTGTACCCTGCTTCTGCGGCGCGTGAAGCATTCCTTGAAAAATGTCATCTTACCTTTTTCAAATAAATAATAAACAAACATATAAATAGGTGTAGTTCTGTCCAGCAGCACAGTGGTCCAATCCATTCTGATAGTCTGACAGTAAGGTGGGAGCAATGAGGGGACTAACAGAGCAGGCTGAAATGTTCCTGACAAAGCACTCCTTCCTGTGTCTGCCTACACTAAGCACATATTACAAGTAGTGCCGTTTTTATAGTAGTTCTGCTTATCTGCCTACACTAAACACTCGACACACATTGTTCAGTGTGCGCATGGTGTGTTTCTGTGCATGCTTACACCAAGCACACAATAAGAATATTGCTATGTTTTCCAATCTGCGTGCTCAATATAAATAGTATTGTTTCTATTTTGCTTGCGTCTGCCTGCGCTGTGCACTTGATACACATAGTGCGGTGTTTACAATCAGCCTGCATTAGGCAGATGACTCAAATAGTGCAGTGGTTGCATGGTGTGTGTGTCTGGCTGCACCAAAAACACACAAATGGAACAGTATTTAGAGTCACTATCTGCAGCTGGTCCAGTGTTTAAAAGTGCTCTTAAAGGAACTCAAACCCACATTTGGGCCAGTTGGTTTTGCCAGTGTTTGTTGTAGTTTAGAGAAACCTCTGGCAATACTCCCTTTCTCGACCTGGGAGGGCGGAACACAGCCTGTTTCCCCCCCCGCTCCCAGCAGCTCGAGCCTGTATTATAAAAGCACCATGTCGCGGCGTAGGCTTCGTTATTAGGCCAGGCCTTATGGGGCCCTTGGTTCCTGGCCCCCGACAGAACAGCGCAGAGGTTCACTGCAGCTCTGATGATCCTGTGAAGCCAGCTGCCTTGGCCAACGAGACCCTGAGGGGCGCCTTTGTTTATTAAAACGAGGCTAATGATGTCTCTGAAATGACACAAGCTTCCATGATGGCTTATCTAGGGATAAGTTAATTCCTTTAGGCGGTGTCAGCGGTGTGCATACTTTTTCAAAAGGGTCTGTTCCTTAATTCCTAAACTCGATCTGACAAACACAGCTGAATTTTACTCCTAAGAAAAAAGGATTCAGAGTTGATGCACAAAGGCTCCATAAATTCCAGAATTTCAGCATATCCCTTTTGGGCACATTTACTTTCAATGCACCTAATTTGGAATGATTTTAGTCAGTGGTTAACTTGAAACTTCTGCATGCGTTGGTAGTGTAAGGGAAAATGATTGGGGCCCCCCTGCAAAAAGTGAAGAGGACTCCCTGAGTCTCCTATATTTCACAGCTATTCATTGGCCTTGCGCTGAACAGGAGCCTTCTGAAGGGCTGTGGTACCCCTTAGAGCCCCCCCAACCCGCGCACCGCAGGGACATGTATCACGCCCCTGGCATCGATCCGGCCTGGTGGTCTCATCTCGGCTGCTCCTCACTTACAAGGATTGCCCTTGTGAAGAAAATCGCTCAATTTTTTCACAAGATGCCAAGTAGAGTGTGAGACTCCAACAAGCTCAAAAGATCACTAAAAGCAGTCAGTAGCTGTCGATGTCACTGTCATTTGCAGCCTCCAACCATCACCGGACGGAAATGGACCACTCAGCTGTTTGCACCTCACTTCTAGGTCTCTCGTTGAGACTCGACCTTGGTGGGTAGCCATAACAACTGGATTTGGAATTAAAGTCAGAATTGGGACATCTAGGCCAGTGTCCAGTCTGATCCAAGGGATGGTCCATCAGTCTGTCCCTTACTCAATGCCATGCTCATTCAGGGCTTTCCACTTATGAATGTCTGTTTTCGCCACTGAAGGGCAGCAGATCTTTGGAACAACTTCACATTGGAGTGGAGGCTCTAAAAAAATCTGCTCCTTGACATATGCGAAAATACTACATGAGAACTAAGCACCTATAGGACTTGAATCTTTTTCATATCAGGAGCCCCTGCTGCAAATTTAAATTCTTGTTGTACGCATATTTTATTGTCACACACTCTGAAGGAACCTCAGGTTAGTATATTATTACCAGTGCTTAATTTGTAAAAGGATAAGTGCCGGGGCTCTTGTCGGGAGGCCACTGCAGCTTGCACCTCACATAACCCATGCCAGCGCTGCCAATGACAGTACATACACAGCTACTAACCTGCACACTCCTACAAGAGTGACAAGTCAGACTATTACAGGCCCCCAACGGCAGAAGAATTGCGTGGGAAGCAGATATTAGTCATTATTAATGCAAATTGAATAAATAACCCTCTGTTGTTGTGTTCATACCTACATTTGCAGGACAGCGCCACTATGTGGCAGACTGTCATAGCCCCGGTGCTGACAATAAGGTGCCGGTGCTGAGCACCGGAACGCACCAGCTCAAATTAAGCACTGATTAGTACCTTAAAAATGAATAATCACCATAATAAACAAACACAACTATTTGGTGGCTTCTTCACAAGGTTTGAGATAAATCCTTCAGAAATGCGACATTCCCAATTTGAAAGATGGCCGCTGTACTGCACTAATTACCATGAGAACAGACTCCATTTTGGAAAGAGTAGAGTTGGCAGACAGAACTGTTAATCTCTCTCTGTAGCCACTTACTAAGAAGGATTGGAATGGCAGTGAAATATCAGACAAAGGCAGGACAGGTTTTGTGGGGGTGTGAGTTTACATTGTGTGTGGACATGGGCAGGGTCGGACTGGGATGGAAAATAGGCCCGGCACCAAAATAAAGGGTCTCGATTCACTAGTTAGTCAGATAGCTAAAAGAAAGTGTTCCATGTTTGCAAATTGGGGCAGTTTTGCACTTGCATCAGAGCTTAATTTGTAAAATCATGTGCCAGAGCTCTCGTCAGGAGGCCAGTGCAGCTTGCACCACCCATTGCCCCTGCCAGCACTGCCAATGACATACCAACACAACTACTAACCATCCCACTGCTACATGTGCGACAATTCAGACTAAGCCAGGCCTCAACAACTATGAGGCTTGCTTTGGCGGAATTTATTAGTCATTTTTTATGTACATTGAAATCATAAACAACTGTGGTTGTGCCCACCTTCAAAGTGCACAAACAGTGTCACCTTGTGGCATACTGTCATAAGTGCCAGTGTTGACATTAGATTCCGGTGCCGAGCACCGGAAACCACCAGCTCAAATTAAGCGCTGTGCAAGTGTTTTGCAAGGAGTGGAAGATGGCATGGAATTGAGCTTGCTGCAGACAATGTTTGTTTTAATATCAGGAAAATCAACAGTAAAAACCCGCCCAGCAGACCATAAAGAAAGTCACAAACAGCCCAAAAAACTTCCCACACACTGACATGTCAGATCAGCCCTCGAGGAACTGCCTGATTGCCCTCTAGGCCAGTCAGACCGTGGACATGGTAAAGGAATCTGTGAAAGTAAGGCGGCCTGGAAATGTAGTACTGCACCCTATCACCCATCTGTTCAAGGTCACATGCCTGCCTGAAAGCCACCTGATTCCCCAACAGGCACCCACTTCTGCATTTATTTGTATTTCTCCCAAATTTTATAAAGCACAAACTATGCCTTTTAGTGAGCAAGCACGCTGTTCACAAAATTATAAAAATATAACACATTAAACTTCCTTGACTACATGTTAGCTGGAGGACAGCAAAACCGGGCTGGACTAAAATGGCACCGAATGGCAATCTAGGAAATAAAATGCACAAATTAGCATGGTATGGTATCAAAATATCCACTACTTAATAGTGTGGTACAAAAATATCATAGCAAAAATACCAGTCACCAAAATGAAGAGAAGCGAAGTGCATGTATGCATAGTTTACCATATATTTATTCCGTATACATATATGTTCACTGTATATGGATGTGGAGTTAAGAATAGGAAACATATACGTACTCTTTAAATATTTTCCTCTTCGATATTTTGGTTTTCAATATTTTTACTAGAATATTTGACATACAACAATAGACAGACTGACAGCCCAATCACGCTCCTCTTTTAAAAAATAAAATGTTTCCATATATTTTGTGTAGCAGCTGCAATGAACATCCCCTGTAATGTTTCTGAAAAAGACGCATTGGAATAGGACAACAATGCCATGACATCACTGATAACGCAAGATATGTAATTTTTCAAGAGTACTTTTTTGAAACAGGAATGAAAGTCTTGGCCAATTTTAAAATTAGACACCCTTTTGGGAGGCAGACGCGTTTCTTCATGTTGTTTTTGCAGAATATCCAGAGTTTGCCTCCCACAGACCCCAGGCATGGGCTGAAGAGAGGGTCTGTCGCTTTGGTTGGCATCACCAGGGCCAAAGAAGCCAAGCAGAGGGAGAGCTTCCCACACACAATTTAAACATTAACTTCTGTGGGGAGTTTGGGTGCCAGCAAGTTTCAGGAGCGCTCAGCCACCTAGAACGGATGGCTCAATCAGGGCATTGTGCTTCGTTTCAACAAAAAAGTTCTGCTCGGAAGCAAAACGGGAGTTAGCTATTTGCTGAAAAAAAATGTTGTACAGTGCAGAGATGCAGAACAGGATCAGAAAGAAAAAGAGCTAAAAACAGTAACTAAGGTCGTTTCATTCAAACCACACCCTACTTTGTGTGATCTTCAAATTTGAAGGCTTTTCTTGAATATTCCAAGACCTGTTAATTTCAGTAGGTTGTATGGTGGGCTGTGTAATGTCAAACTCCCTGCTTAAATCAAGCAATTTGTAGAGTGCTGCTTGTCACCCAAGAGGGTATCCAGGCACTGGCATGGTCCAGTTGATTAGCTGAATAGCCAGGTCTTCAGGGACTTTCGGAACTTTAGAAGAGATTGGGAGGTCTTCCACGTCTTCGCTGCTAGGTAGTAGAAGGAGCGGCCACCGCATCTGCTACATCGGATGCGGGGATGATGGTTAGAGAAAGGGAAGTGGAGCGGAGGTGTCTGGTGGACTGATGGAAGTTCAGGCAGTGGTTCGAGTAGGCGGGTCTTCAGTTGTGTAAGGCCTTGTATGCGTGGGTCAGGAGCTTGAATTGGCATCTTTTCTGTACAGGGAGCCAGTGGCGTTTCCTGAGGTAGGGGGTGATGTGGGTTTGTCTAAGGAGATCCCGAACAAGTCTGGCTGTGGTGTTCTGTGTGGTACTTAGTTGGAGAAGGAGGTGAGCTTTGATCCCTGCACAGAGAGCATTGCCATAGTCCAGTCGGCTGGAGATAAGGGTCTGAGTCATGGTGAGTTGAGCTTTGGGGTAGCCATCTGAATATCTTATGAAGCATGCAGAGGATGAAAAATAAGGAGGGGGAGACTGAGTTGACTTGATTCATCCTGGTTAGTTTGTTGTCCAGAATGATGCCTAGGTTCCTTCCTATAGTGGTCAGTAGGGGTGGGAGTAGCTCCGAGTTGCGAGTGCCACCAGGATGCGTCCCATGGGAATCTTTTGTTTCCAAAGATCAGTACCTCTGTCTTGGCTGTGTTGATCTTCAGACAGTTGTCCTTCATCCATTTGGTGACATCTGCCATGCAGCTGTGGAAGTTGGTCTTGGTGGTATGTTCAAAGGGGTAGAGGATGATGATGAATTGTGTGTCATTGGCGTTGGATGTGATGTTTAGCCCTTGAGTATTGACGATGCTGGCCAGAGGTGTCATAAGTGCTGCAGAGGTTGGGCTGAGTGAGGATCCTTGGGGTACTTCACAGATGATTTCCTTGGGTTAGGAGGTGAAGAGGGGAAATCAGGCATTTTGCATTCATCTGTTGAGGAAAGAGGCAACCTATCTGAGAATGGCTCCTTGGATGCCTATGTTGGGTAGCCTTCTAATGCGTGTGTGGTGGGAGACTGTATTGAAGGCTGCCGAAAGATCTAGGAGAATCAGAGACGCAGTCTCTCCTCAGTCAAGTCGAGCTCACTTGTGGTCAGTAGCAAAGATGAGGGCTGCCTTGGTGCTGTGGTTGCTGCAGAATCCAGATTGGGGGGAGTTGAGTAGGAAGTTCAGTACCAGGAGTGAGGAGAGGTGTTGCTTGATGGCTTTTTCTAATATTTTAGCCTGGCACAGGAGCAGGGAGATTGGTCAGTAGTTGTTGAGTTCACTGGTGTCTGCAGATGGTTTATTTAGTGGGGCGTTGACTTCTGGGTGTTTCTAGGCCTCAGGGAAGGTGTCTGTGGCCATTGAGGTGTTGAACAGGGTGGTGAGTATGTGGCTGACTCTGGCTCCGCCTAGGTTGAAGATGTGGTGAGGACATGTGTCGGTTGGGGCCCCTGAATGGACCGAGTTCCTGATGGAGGAGGTGTCCTGTAGGGTGAGCAAGTTCCATTCAGTTAGTCGGATGTCTGTGGTGGTAGCGTGGTCATTGTGTTGATTGAAGAAGTCATGGCCTTTGGCTGGGGTTTTAAGTTTCTGTTGATGTTGGCGATCTTGTCGTGGAAGAAGTTTGCAAGGTTGTCGTAGAGTTTCTGTGAGGGGGTAATGTTGTTTTTTGCAGCTGAGGGGTTGGAAAATTCTTTGGCGATGTTGAAGAGTTCTTTGCTGTTATTGGAGCTTAATTCGATGTATGAGGCTATGGCTTTTTTCTCCGATTTTCTCACCTGTCTGTGGTAGAGGTTGAGGGCGGTCTTGAAGTTGGTCTTGTCGGTCGTGTCCTTGCTGGAGCGCCATCTCCTTTCCAGTTGTTTCCAGTGTTGTTTGGCGGTTCTGAGGTCTTTGGTGTACGAACTAGCCTGCTTGATAGACCTTCTATGGGTGTTGTTGCCGATGCTGTTGGTACAGTTGGTGAAGTTGGAGATCCTGTCGTGTAAGAAGTTTTAAAGGTGGTCACAGTGTTCCTGTGAGGGGGTAATGTTGTTTCTTGCAGCTGAGGAATTGGAGAATTCTTTGACGATGTTGAAGAGTTCTTTGCTATTATTGGAGCGTAATACGATGTGTGAGGCTATCGCTTTTTTCTTCAATTCTCTCAACTGTCTGTGGTAGAGGTTGAGGGCTGTCTTGAAGGTGGTCTTGTCGGTCATGTCCTTGCTGGAGTGCCATCCCCTTTCCTATTGTTTCCAGTGTGGTTTGGCGGTTCTGAGGTCTTCGATGTAACAACTAGCCTGTTTGGTGGACCTTCTGTGGGTGTTGTTGCTGATGGGGGCAACTCTAGCGGTACAGTTGGTGATCCAAAAGTTGATGGTTCTGATGTTCTGGTCTAGGATGTTTGAGGAGATGGGGTGGGTGGTATTGAGGGCATTGATCCATGTGCCCTTTGAGCCTTTCCTCCAGCTGCAGTGGGGTTTGTTGGGCAGACTGAGGGGGGAGGTCCGTGAGCTGATGATGTTGAATTGGACAATGGAGTGATCAGTTCAAGTGAGTTCCATGGCATGGCTGTAACTGATGTGGTTGCTGGAGGTGAAGCTGGGGTCCAGCGTGTGGCCTGCGGTGTGCATGGGGTCGTGGACAAGTTTGATGAGTCTGTTGTTGTTCATGCTGTCTAGGAGGTTGGTAGTGTTGATGTAATTGTGGTCATTGAGATGGAAGTGGAGGTCGCCGATGAAAATGTAGTTGTTGGAGTCTATGGCAAGGGGTGCGATGAAGTTGGTGATGAAGTTGCAGAAGGCTGGACATGGTCCTGGAGAACAGTAGGCAAGGGTACCCCTGATGGTGGTTTTCCTGTCTGTTTGAAGTCAAAAGTTGAGGTGTTCCATGTCTGGGGCAATGTTATCTTTCGTTGTGGTGCATCGAATGGATTCCTTGTGTATGATGGCGATCCCTCCGCCAGGGTTGTTGATGGAGTTGTGGTGGGTGATCTTGTATTCTTCGGCTATTGTGGTGGTGATGTTGAGTGCCGAAGAAGGGTTGAGCCAGGTGTCAGTGAGGAAGAGGATATTAGGTGTGAGGACAGTGTAGGCTTAGACATAAAAACAAAGGTCCTTACTAGAAATAAAAATAGTATGCTCAGCACAGTGTCATAAGAGTGCCTCCCAGCACTATCTAGTAGGGTGATGTTGGCCAATTTTGAAAAATTTGGAGTTAAGAATATCAAAATAAGATTCCCTAAAATTCTGAGCCCAAATGACTTGGAAGTAAAATTCTAAATGTAAAACGAAGCTATAATTGGATATCAGACATTGAATGTAGGAAATCAGAAATATTTATGCCTTTTGAATTGCATTAGACAAGCGTGATCACGGTCTGCGTTGGTCACAGTTGATTCTAAATGACAACCTGCCTTGAATGATCATTTTAAACAAGAATTGGCCAATCCTACTGCAACTGGCCAATCAGAAGTCACGATCTGTGTTGATGTGCACTGCAACAACACCAGCTGATTGGCCACCAGGGTTCCTGTTGGTGAAATTGTATTCTGAATGTGAAATAAATCTATCTGCATTGGTGAATTTGAGTGAGACTGGACTGATCCAGTTGTGGTTGCCATTGCCTCACGATGCATTTGGTCAAACGTCCACAGCAATTCAGGATTAGCAATTGTAACATACAGGGGCATAACACAGAAATGAAAGTCCATGGTAAATTACAATTCATGTCTATCAAACATGTCAGTACGTATGTAGATCTATATTGGCAAATTGATATCAGCCAGCATCAGGCACAATGGGATATCCTGAAATTAAAGTAGGTGTCCAACAGTGGGCCACAAGGCTGGATCCTTACCAGACTTTCAGGATAATCATCGACTATGTAAAAGGTTCCCATTTAGATATAGATTCATTGCACGTAAATTCATCTATGGTGGATATCATGAAAACCTGGCAAGGATCCTATACGTACACGAAGCATCCATGCCAGTCCGACTCAGGCATTCATGTTAATGATTTGCTTTAGATTATGGTAGGGGTTCTAACAAGAAGTGTTATATTTATTTTATGTAAGACAATTTAACCACATGAATACCAGAGCACTGGACAGATAACCCAGGATGCAGCCACTTACAAGACACACAGGCAAAGGCATGGAAAGCTTAAAAGTGGAGGAGAGTGGAGCGTGGGAGGCATAAAGAAGGCGTAGAGAAGGACGAAGTTTGAATGAGAGACCAGCTGTTCTCCATAGTAAAAGACTGATTGGGCATAGGTAGAATGAATAAACAAGATGACGGACCCTCCTTGATGAACTAATCACCCAGGCAAAAAAACAGTTTACGTTGGTTAACTGTGGATCTCTGATGGGAGTTCATTTAGCTGGCATCTGCTAGGATCTGAAGGCCACAACTATGAATCCCGGCTTATGCTAATTCAGTCTTCCATCCTTCTGAGCATGATCAATTAATATTATCAAAACTGAGGAACATCTATCCTATAAAGTGCTTAGAGTTGTATGTGGTGCTGAGGGTATTATTATAGCTATATGGTATCGGGACCCCAGGCGGCTGTTTGACTGCTTGATGTGTCAAATATTGGAAGAATCAATCTTGATAGGCGCTCGGCATCTGATCTTACATCAGCCTCCCGAGAGCTTGAGTTGGATGGTCAGGTAAGCAGGTTTTTGAAGGTGAAAGGTACTATATGTAGGACAGACAAATGTAAATTTAGTGTGGCTTCCAGGGGGAGCCGGAGTAGCACTGTAGCTTATGGGAAGTCGTTCGAGTGCCTTTATCGAAGTTGATGCCAGATATAAAGGCCTCTGCAGCTGACCCACAGCCATGGAGTGGGTTGATGTCCTTTATTTTATTAGATAGGTGGAGATGTTTTTTAGATAATATCACTGCTTACGTTTGCATCCGTAGTAAGGGGACATTTGTTGAAAAAATTAAATGATTGCGCTTGTATGGAAATAGCACAGGAGTAAATATTTATACTGAGCTGCAATAGGATGGTTTAATCAAAACAGTGACTGGTTTGCTTAAGAAACTAGATAAGTTGCTTTCAGCATGCTTTAGACAAAGGCAATATATTCTATTAGATATCGCTGAATTCCTGAAGGTCAGTAAGATGTGACTATACCAACACAAGTTGAAATTGTTGTGTGAGTGTATAATTAAGTTTCATTAGAGCCAAAATTGATTTAGTGAGTGTTTTCTACCATTTACAGTTTAAATAAATATAAGAAAAATGTCTACATCATATTTCCTTTCTCAATTCTATTGATATCTTTGCACAGTGTTACAGACATTACTGAGTGGTTATGGATCATAAAAGGCTTTTAATTCTCTTTCCATTATCATATGTATCTAAGGCCATCACTATAACGCCACTGACTCACTTACACACTAATTGATGAGCTCCCTCACACAATCTCTCACTCTCACTTACCAACCCATTGACTCATTCATCCACTAAATTACAATTGTAAATGTTATATCAAGTTACGTGATAATACACTCACAGTCACCCACGTGCTTGCTCAAATTCCACACTTACTCACATTACAGCTCACCCACACATCCATTCACTCACACATCTAAAGACCCACTCATTTGTATGCATGTGTATCTATGTCTTCACTCACTCATTACATTTCCACACCTGTTTATCGACATAGTAACGGAGTGCCTTGCCAGCTAGATCACTTGCCTGCTCACATATGTACTCACTCACATGTACCACCCATGCTCACTCATTAGCCACTTATCTCATATACGCGCGCAGACCTGCTCACTCACAAGCATCTACCCACTCTATAATGTATTCATTTATTAATTCATAGGCCCACTCACTCATTTGAGGCCTTCACATGCATTCCCTCATGTACCTTCTGACTCATCTACTCACTCATTCATTCACAGGCATGCTGACTCACTCACGTAGCACCTCACCCACGTCTTCATTCATTCACAGACACCCTCACTGATTTGAGGCTTGCACACTCGCAGGCCTTCTCACTTATCTAGCCACTTACGCAGCTATTCACTCACTTAAATACCAACTCACCTGCATATCACTCACTCTCACACAGGCTTGCTTACCTACAGGTTCACTCACTCATTCCTATGCCACCTTGATTACACAACCCCTCAAACATTGGCTCTCATTCTTAGGTACTCACTCACATAAGCCTGAACTCAAGGGGCTTCGCTTGACCCCAGCGGTAGTCCTCGCTCCCCTCTCGCTCGAGCTGGCTCTGCCCCAGCCGCTTCCCAAATTCCCTCGTGTCTCACCCCTGGGGGAGTCGAGACTCACCCAGCAGGAATGCAGATGGGGGAGAGCAGAGCGTCTGCACGCGGCGGCCGCGGCATAGTAACACACAGCTGCGGGAGTGGGGGTCAGAGAGAGCGCTGAGAGACCTTCACGGCTCCGCTGCGGAGAACTTCTGTCAGCACTGGGGTCACTGGCTGCAAGGAGTAACAAGGCGCTTCTTTGAGTTTAGGCACTCGGAAGCACTTTGTGACCACGGGGGAGGGAACAGCCTGTGACAACACAGCCCTGAGGGCGGTAAGGTGCGCCACAGGACATCCCGCTATTACAGTAACGATAGAAATAAAAGTCATAATAATAGTGTATATGCTTCAATTGTTAATGCGAAATGGCAATTAAGGAACGAGCACAGGTCAGAGCAGGAGCACAACAATTCTGATGCCAATGATAATAATAATATACAATGCTTCCTTACAAATTGGCCACCCAGATGCTATAAGAACATATACTGACATACCTATTGAGAAATAGCAACTTTAAGCCCTCACTAATTTCTTAATGCGGAATCCAGTTCTCAGGCATGCTGTGGTTGGATCTTGCCTATAGACAGCTTTTAACTGTTTAATGTCGAAGTAGCTATTGTTGCCAAATCCAATACTTACAGAAGGTGTTGGGTCATAAGACTGCTTGTCATTGGTTGGTTACTTGTCATTCACAATTGCTTATTTATCGTTGAATGGCTCTCCTTCCTCTACTATTATTTGTGCCCCCTGTGGAACATTGATACTTTACTATGCTTTTCATTGGATGACTTGCAGTGGCGGCTGGTGACATTTGAAAGTGGTAGGGCGTAAATGTTTAGGATGAGTCCCCTGTGGCGTGCGAGTGTAGCAAATGTGCCTGATTGTCATAAGGGGGAGTTGCCCCCACCCCGGGAGTTATATTTTTTTAAGAGTGGGCAATGGTGCATTTTCAAGCAAGTTTGATAAAGCAAGAAAGTTAATAAAGTAATTATAGTTAGGCTATCATTAGGGCACAAGAGAATTTAAGCCTGTAACGCGTGACACAGGCTGATACTACTTTGCATACTATGGCGCTTCTGGTAGTTTTTTAATAAAAACGCCTCTAAATTCTGAGAACGTCCACGGTCGTATCATAAGGTAGAATACAAAAAACATTTAACTGTAAGTATTACAGAAACATACTATGAAACAGCTATGACTTTATGACTGTTAAAATGCTGTCCCTGATGTCCAACCATCAGCTCACTGAGCCATCATTTCAGTCACCACACTACTGTATATTGTTTTGTCTGTACTTTAGGCAAGACTGTAATTGGATGCAGCACAAGTCAAAATTCTGAAACAAAATATTTTAACATTAACAAAAGTAAACATCAAAGGCTCATCAAAATGAATGGTGTGTTGATAAGGCATGCAGATGGAAAAGTTTTGCTTCATGAGCAACCTTTCAGCTTCTCTTATGGGCTCTTTGAAACATTGACTTTCTAAATTTAATAAAAGTAGAAATGCTAGGCACTGGGAAACCCGGGAAGGGGGGGGGCTGATGGGTCTGCTCCTATTCCAGGTATGAGCAGGGATAAAGGAGACATTCAACCACGGGTATAGGGGTATGAGTTTGAGCAAGAGAAACGCAGTAGAAACTAATTCTGTGTTTCAACCTTACAAACGATTGATGCTGCAATCTTTCTATTTCAGGACTGTCAGCATAATTAGAGCAAAGTTTAATCGCACATGTGAAGTTATCTTAAGGTAACTTTGAGTAATTAATACAATCACATCCTGGAAAGATTCATTAAGCTACTTATTGCACTGTTAAACTTAGAGATCAACATGAACTGATGTGTGTGTTTTTCTTAACCGGTGCTCTTTTCTTACCAATAAAGTACAACTGTCCCCTTGTTCTCAGTTTTCCGTTGGCACCTCATTACTAAAGTACTCTGATTCCTAAAAGTCCTCTCTGTCCTCTGCCTTCAGATTCAACAGCTTTTCACAGACTTTTGCGTTAATGTGCTATTTGTCTTCAAACTTCTAGGCGCGCTTCTGCACTTATCAGTCTGACACCTAATGTCCAAAGCTCACGCGCTGACGTGAATGAAAAGGAGAACGCCGGATCCCTTAAATCACTCCTACATTTAACAGATTCATAAACTTCCGTGTCTCTGACAGGAGCGCTGATCATAATCGGTCCACAGTGTATGACAAGGAGAAATACACACGGGAGACGTGTCTCACAAGCACTAAAGCGGAACTGCAAATGACGTTTTCATGCTACGAGCCTGCAGAACCTGAATTATGTCACATTTAGATTACATTTCGAACACAACATAACTACATATAAAGTCATTAAAAATACAGGTAGTTTGGGGTTCATGTATAGTGAAAACACTATCCGAAGCTTCTAACACATAGGCTTCCCTAAAATGCAGCCATATACAGAATTGCAATAGCCGGTAGGCCTCCCAAAAATAACCATAGATGGTGGGCGGCAGCAATGCATGCTTCCTTCCACTCACGTGACCAGATACAGCGTAGATAAAATCACAAGCGTGTATCATGCTTCACTTACACCCAGAAAACGGTTGCAATATGTCCAACAGCAAGCATCCTTCACATGCACAGAACAGGTGCAGTCTTTCAGCACACATGTCACGTATGACACAAATGGCCGCAGTGAAAGATTCACTCACACATAAGAGTAACAGTAATACTAGTCTGTAGACTTACCACACAAACATCAGATGCAGTACGGACAGCTACTTCTGTCACACGTAGAGAGAGGAGTCCTTGGCATGAGCAAATAGCAACCCATGGTTGTCGGAAACACAGAATAGATACAGCATTGCCCGCATGGACGTTAATTCACCAATAAATATCAGGAGCAGCAGAAGTGACATCACATACACTTTACCCTTAGCATCACAGGAAGTGACATCATAAACTTTGAGCCTGGATCTTACCTGTCCTGAGCAGGTCCGGGTCCGCGCCGCCTCGGGTCCGTTACTTCTGGCGCCACCGCCTACACACTCACTCAACAGCTCATCAGTGCTGGCATTGCAAGACCCCTCTCAGCCAATCCTGGTGCTGGAGCAGCACCAGGCTTGGGTTAGAGCAGGCTTACGCTCCACCCGCCTACCCATTAGGAGACCGAAGTTTGAGCCTTGGCTCATCCCTCGCTCTCCTAATGGGCATGCGCCAGCCTTTGGAAAAACTAGTGCGCATGACTGGGCACGGTGCAAAAATCGCCCTCCGTCCCCACTCATGCGCACTTGTGTGCTGCTGGCTGCCTGTCAGTCAACATGACCCCAGACCACCCACCCCCTTCAGACTCTGAAGGGGGTGGGCGGATCAACGTCATACTGACTGACAGTTCTCCCTCAAAGTCTCTGAACTTAAGTAAACTGAGAGTTTACTTAAGTTCAGAGACGCCGAGGAAGCTGCGGGCGTGGGGCGCGGGCGGTGGGGCGACGCCCCAACACCGCCAATGGACGGACCGCCACTGATGACTTGTATCTTTCCACGAATGACATCGAGGAGCTATGTTTTTTTGTTCTACTTCTAGCACTCCATGGGAGTGCCTGCATTTTCTTACTCTGTCTTCTCTGGGCTGTTTCCCCCCCCTTGAATCCACCTTGAACCTTCCAAGCTTTTCCCGACCCAGGTCGTCTCTTGCTTCCCCTCTCTTCTTTCCTCCCCCCCACCTCAGGTTCTTTGTTGCACACTGCCACTCAGCTGAAATGACTCTTCTCCTCTTCCACCTCTCCTCTACTGCTCCCTGGCCACTTTGTGGTAATTGACTTTTACACCTACCGCTGCTCTTCCATGTCAAATTTGTTGCATTTTAATTCTTGATGGCCTGACAGCTGCAATTTATTTCTGGTGTCACCCCTTCTCTATTGTGCACTTTTGCACACCACATTTTTTTAATCTAGTGCTCCATCTTGGAAGTGTAAATTAAAAGTAAACAATATGGTTGCCACAGAGTATTGGTGCACGTAGATCTCCATGATAGGATTTGCTATTTTTCCTTTTTTAGATCGAAGCCTGCCAAACAGAGTACATATAAGGTTTGCTAACGACATCTTGGGGACATTCAGAAAGCTTTCCTGGGAATGCATTGCGCCCACTGCTTACCATTGGCTTGTGGTTTGTAACTCACATTTGCATCTGGAAATGAACTGTGCATATATTTCAGAATATATGAGAATTAGAAAAGCACAAATGAAGCACATTCTGAGGTGTGGGGAAAAGCCTATATTTTAATACCATCAAAACAGACCAAAACACTAGGTGATGACATTTCACACATTCAGAGGTTAATTTGTAAAAAAATAAGTGCCGGGCTCTCGTCAGCACGCAGCTTGCACCAGCCCATTTCTCCTGTTGGCGCCGCCTAAAACAGAACCGGGAGAGGATGTGGCATAATGTCCAGAGCTGCCGACTTCGGAGCTGGAGAACCAGACTTGAGTCTCCGCGTTGGCTCAACATCCCCAATCACTTAATCTCCTGCGCCTACCAAAAATGTGTATGTTCTTAACTAGTGCTCATGAAATTATAGCGCTGGTGTTGATGGTTAAGTGCAGGTGCTGCGCACCGGAAAGCACTGGCTCAAATTAAGCACTGCACATATTATTGTTTGTGTGCTGTATACTTTTATCACTAAAACTGTATGTCTGTGCAAATGCAATGGTCATTTCAATTGAAGATATGTTGTCTGTAATGGCAGCACACTACCACACCATGCATTCTTCACTTTATTCCACTCCAATCCACTCCACTCTACTCTACACCACTCCACACCACTGCAGTCTACTCTGCACTACTCCACACTAAAGCACTCCACTCCATGCCACTCAACACTGCGCTCTACTATGCACCACTCCATTCTACGCCTCTCTGCTCTACCCCATTTTACTCTAATCCAATGCACTCTTCCCCACACCACTCTACTATGCACCACTGCACTCGACACCACTTCACTTTACAACACTCCACTCTGCGCCTCTCCACTCTTTGCCATTCTACTCACATACACTGCACTCTACTCTGTACCACGCCACTCTACGCCAGTGCACTTTATGTCAAACCACTCTAATCTACTTTGTGCTCTGTGCCACTCTACTCCACACTACTGTGGGCATTCCACTATACTCTGAAATAACCTACTCTATGCCACTGCATTCTAGGCAACTGCAATCTACTCTGCACTAATCTACATCGTTGCACTCTTTGACAATGCACTCTACACCACTTTACTCAAAACCAACGCACTCTATGCCACTGCACTCTATGCCAATCTACTCTGCACAACTGTACTTTACACCACTTCACTCAAGGCCATTCTACTCTACTGTACAACACTACACTCTATGACACTCTACTCCATTAACCTCTTCAATGCCCGTGACGAGCTGGTCTCGTCATGGGCCGCGGTCGCGCTGTGCCCATGACGAGACCAGCTCGTCATAAACCCCGCCCGCTAATACAACGGCCGGCACAGGGCGGGGAAAGGGGCGGGCACTGAAGGGGTTAAAATCTACTCCACTCTACAACACTCTACTCCACTTTACAACATTACTCCACTCTATGAGCTCTATGCAACTCCCTCTATGCCACTTCACTTCACTCTGTTCTATGACACACTACTCCACTCTACTACACCACTCAATGCCACTCCACGCCACTCTACTCTACAACACTCTACTCCACTCTATGCCACTCCACTCTATGATAATCTACTCCACTCTATGCACTCTACTCTACAGCACTCTACTCCACTCTATGCCACTCCACTCTATGCACTCTACTCTACAGCACTCTACTCCACTCTATGCCACTCCACTCTATGATAATCTACTCCACTCTATGCACTCTACTCTACAACACTCTGCTCCACTCTACACAACACCCTCTAAATCACTCCACTTTGCTCTCGACCACTCCACGACACTCTATGCCACTCCACTCTACAACACTCTACTCCACTCAACTCTATGCCATTCCGCTGTACAAGACTCTACTCCCTCCATGACACTCCACAACACTCTACACCACTCCACGGCACTCCACTCAACTCAACACCACTCCATAACACTGCACTCTACTCCACTTTATGAAACTCCATACCACTCTCCTTTACCCCACTGTTAACCATGCTGAACAGAAGACACGCTGGTGTACAACATGGCTAAAACATATTGGTAAAGCCAATAGCTTACACAGATGAGAACTATTAGCTTTGCCAATGCTTGTTTCTTCTTGCTGCTGCTGTTGATCAGCATCAACAACAATAATATTTTTTTTCATAGTTGCCAATAGTTTGGGCATCATGTTTTATAGGCTTTCCTAACGCTTTTTGTAATTTCCATTTAGTGTCAAGGAAGACTACTAGTTTGGGAAGCATCAAGAAATATTTCTTCCCCCTTATGGCCAGTGCTTAATTTGTAAAAAACATAAATGCCACAGTCATCATTAGGAGGTCCCTGCAGCTTGCACCATCCATTGCACCTGCAAGCGCCACACGTGAGAGAACTAACACAACTACTAACCATCACACTACATGTATGACTATTCAAGGCCCCCAAAACTATGAATATGTCTTGGGTGGCAGGTATTAGTGACTTTTTAATGTTTATTGAATTAACAAACAACTGCTGTGGTGCTCATCTCTAAATTAGACAAACAGTGCCACCATGTGGCAGACTGTCATAGGTGACCAGGTTGACAATTAAGTTCTGGCGCTGAGCACCGGAAACCACCACCTGAAATTAAGCACTTCTCTTACCTCCTCTCATCCCATGCAGAATATATTTATCCCATTCCTAACCTCTAAGCACCTCCTTTTACCCTTTAATTCCTAAACAATAACAATTTCCCAGTGAACGTCTTTGCAGAGAGATAGAGGAATGAATGAGCATGCAGCCTGAACATAGGTCCTAAGGTGAAGATGCAAAAGAGACATATTGTTGAGAAAAGCAATGAAGCAATGTGGGAGAGTGCCTCCTCCAAAGCACTGTTGACTCAGAAATCAGAAAGGGAGGACGGTGACACACATGACATGAGGTCTCGGTAAGTTTGTTAGGAGCAAAACCTGCAAGGAGGCAACTCATTAGAACTTGACAGCGCAAGCTGTCAGTTTGTAAAAAGTTCTACTGCCAGCTAAAGTGGGCTTAGAGTCTGCCCATTGCTTAAAATGGGGTGGCTTTATTGTCACTCTCATGAACTTACTATTTGTCTTCATGTGAGGGCTTTCCTTCCTTTTCTTGTATTTGCTCATCCCCCGGAGCATTACCTCATTACTTGTGTTCTTCAGCTCAGCCGCGGCCTGTGCAAGTAAGAGAGGTAGGGCAGTGGGGTTTTGTGTGTGTGAGGGTGGGGGGGATTTCAACAGGCGACGAGGAGGGAAAATTTAACAAATAATTAATTTCCCATCATCGTCGTCTGGCGAAATCCTCCCTCACCCGGCCCCACCACCACACCGCTCTTACCTGCACTACTTTTTTCATTTTTGGTTAAGCACGCCAAGTGAAAGAGAGCATGGGGCATATTATCAACTGGGAGCGATAAATATCGCTAAGTGCGCTTAGCGCGAATATAGCTATCGCTGGAATTGATCGCTGAGATAGCGCGTTATTATCAACGGCTATCTCCAATGCGAGAACAATTCCAGCGAAAGCGGCAAAATGCTGGATTATCGCTGGTAATCCAGCGATAATATTTCTGCGATAGGGAATAGATTAAGCCGGACGATCCACCTCCCATAGGGTAATGCTGCTAAGTCAGATATTTTTCTGACTTTAGATTGCTGCGTAAATGGGGATTTAGCACGAATTCTATTCTGGCTTGACGAGTATGGGGCATCGTTGGTAATAGCGCGAAGCTGCGTTATCGATGTTTTCTCATGCTGTGAATTTGAGGCACGCCTACCTTGAATCTCATTAGCGATGAGATGCAAGGCGTTGGTGAAACGGGTGCTACAACAAGGGAACACACGCTCAAGCCTTTTAGCGTGCCCTTGTTGATACTGCGAAAGAATTATTGACGCTTTTCGGCTGAAAACGGCCGCTAAAGCGTCGATAATTCTCTTGATAATATGCTGATACCTGATTGGATTCGGGTCAAGTTTGTGCTGTATAAAACTCTGCAAAAAAAAAAAAAAGTCAATTAAAAAAAAATGACAACCTGTCATATTGTAGGTATGCGTGCAGAACTGAGCATGCATGTCTACAAAATGATGTCTTTGTGCTTTTTTATTTTGTTTAACCTTTTGCAGCTGTTATACTGCTTTGCCAAAGATTGTTTTAGGGTGCCTTTTGATGAGTAAAATGCTTCCACTAATGAATAACTTCACTAGTATAGCACAGAGATTGCAAGTTTCTCATGTCAATATATGAGCAGATAATCCAGTTTTTTTTGTATTTTGAGATTTTTAGTCCTGGTTTGATAAAGGAATAAACAAGACTACTTACTGGTCCCAGAATGCAAAGAAGAAGAAAAAAACAGGCGTGAATGACCGACTCACGCGTGGACCTGCTTTTATGATTACAGTCAAGACAGTTTCCATATTGCCTTTGAACCCATCGGCTGATGCACGATCCCGAGGAAAGCACGAGACGTAGACGGGTTTATGGAATGATCATACGAGATCGAGCCGAGGCACCCAGACCCCCAGCTAAAAACAGGCACCAGACATTTATCGAGTTTTCCTCCCCACCCTTTCTCCGAATCTTGACCCAGGGCCAGGCATGGCTCGAACCTCCGCTCTGGCACCTGCTCCCTGGACTGGCCTGCGCGTGGGCTCACGTGCCCTGGCTGACCACAACTCGTTATCAACAACAAGAAAGGCGATCTTGTAATGGAGGAGATAAAACACGCGCAATGGCTGCCGCTCCGCCGGGGAGGCGTTCGCTTTGAACTTTTCCTGGAATGGCACAGCAGTGATGGAGGAGCGCGCGGGGCAGTGCGGCGGGACCAGAGTCAGGGCCAGGGCCGCTCATTCGTACGACATGCCTTTAACCGTCACCCTCCCCTCTGCTTTGACTGAAACAGCTAGTAACTTCGGGCATAGCTGCCACCATTGGCAAAACGCAAAATAATGCCCCCCCCCCCCCCCCAAATAAGAATGTGATGAGGGGCCCCTGAGTCTTCCATAGCTCATAGTCACAGATGTTAATTGACTTTGGGCTGAATGGGAACACCCCCCCCCCCCCCCCGACTAGTTGGTGCCCCTTGGAGGATTGCAGTGCCCTGCCTTATGCCACTGGTTTCAAAGTGCCCACCGGATAGTTTCATGCATGATTAATTAGGTTAGAACCGATTTTTTAAAAGAGAATTCTGGGACTTTACTCCAGGTTCTATACTGATTTAACTTAGACTACACGTCCCAGAATTCTAAGAAAAAACGCTCTAGCTAATTAAACATGAGCATAGGAAACTTGCGAACCAAGGGGCATATTATCAAGCCAAGCGATAAAATTATCGCCGCTTTAGAAAACTGCCGCTAAAACGGCCATAATGGGCTTGATAATATGCTCTATGGAATTCCAATTGAAGCCCATGTTAAATGTAAAGGACATCTAACCTGAGCTTCAATTGGAATTCCCTAGAGCATATTATCAAGCCCATTATCGCCGTTTTAGCGGCAGTTTTCTGCCGCTAAAGCGGCGATAATTTTATCGCCTGGCTTGATAATATGCCCCTAGGTTTGGCCCCTTCATATTATACAAATTAAGCACTGTGCAAGCAAAACAGTCCTGCAGAGGGGCTCACCAAAACAGCCATGACTGGATCGCGCTGTAGTGAAATCATTCCACGAATTTGTCATATATTCCGCATACTTGCTCAACGTCTGAGGAAGGAAAACGCGGAGTGAATCCCGCCAGTATTCAAAGTGAAGTTCAGGCTGCACTCTCCCTTATAGGGGGAACCACGGCTGACACGCAATTGGTCCTCTGCAGTTGCACGGATGAGCTAAAAACAACGAACTAGACAGCAAACGGCGTGATTAATTCCTACCGGTTCAGATTAATGAGCGCATTTCCATCCACATTCCTGCTGTCTAAAAGATTCAAAGTTGCTGCGATCTGTGCGATGCACACAGATCTCAGCAGCTGTAATTTAACCCCTTGAGCTATCTTGAACCTTTCCGGTCCTGTCCTCCCCTGCTGAAATACTGAAGGATGAAAGGAGGGACCAGGTGCTGGTTAGGCAACTGGCCAGCCTGGAAAACAGCCAGCCAGACATAAAAACACAGAATTGTACAGCAGATAGAGGCCGCCTGGCCTAGATAGGTCTGCATTTCTCTGCTTTCTCTTTACAAAGACATTTTAGGAAGTAAAGATAAAAGTTCAGTCTTTTATAAATAGCGCCTAACACTGGCATTATTATTTTTTGGGCGAACAAAGCAAAACCAAAGGAAATGATGGACGGAGTGTTGAACATTGCAAGCACTCACCCCCAGTCAACTGATCTGGGTTTAATCCATCACCGTAAAGTTGACTGGGGGTGAGTGCTTGCAATGTTCAACACTCCGTCCATCATTTCCTTTGGTTTTTGCTTTGTTCGCCATAAGTTGGCAGGGTATGCTCAGACGTGAGTCCCTTGCTCACTTTGCCACTGGATTCAAGCAAGCCTGGCTGAAGACGGCTGAAATGCCAGAAACCGGTCCTACGAAGCTTGTTTCCGGTCCAGGGAAGACCTGGCTTGGCAGTTCGGGCTGGACTGTTCCCATGAGGCACAGGGTCAGACTGATTTGCATATGGCCATGTCTGAACTGGGGTGGCAGAGTGGGCTAAAGAACGGTGATGGATTAAACCCAGATCGGCTGAAATGCCAGAAACCGGTCCTAGGAAGCTTGTTTCCGGTCCAGGGAAGACATGGCTTGGCAGTTCGGGCTGGACTGTTCCGATGAGGCACATGGTCAGACTGATTTGCTTATGGCCATGTCTGAACTGGGGTGGCAGAGTGGGCTAAAGAACGGCGATGGATTAAACCCAGATCAGTTGACTGGGGGTGAGTGCTTGCAATGTTCAACACTCCGACCATCATTTCCTTTGGTTTTTGCTTTGTTCGCCATAAATTGGCAGGGCATGCTCAGACGTGAGTCCCTTGCTCACTTTGCCACTGGATTCAAGCAAGCCTGGCTGAAGACGGCTGGAATGCCAGAAACCGGTCCTAGGAAGCTTGTTTCCGGTCCAGGGAAGACATGGCTTGGCAGTTCGGGCTGGACTGTTCCCATGAGGCACAGGGTCAGACTGATTTGCATATGGCCATGTCTGAACTGGGGTGGCAGAGTGGGCTAAAGAACGGTGATGGATTAAACCCAGATCAGTTGACTGGGGGTGAGTGCTTGCAATGTTCAACACTCCGTCCATCATTTCCTTTGGTTTTTGCTTTGTTCGCCATAAGTTGGCAGGGTATGCTCAGACGTGAGTCCCTTGCTCACTTTGCCACTGGATTCAAGCAAGCCTGGCTGAAGACGACTGAAATGCCAGAAACCGGTCCTAGGAAGCTTGTTTCCGGTCCAGGGAAGACATGGCTTCGCAGTTCGGGCTGGACTGTTCCCATGAGGCACAGGGTCAGACTGATTTGCATATGGCCATGTCTGAACTGGGGTGGCAGAGTGGGCTAAAGAACGGTGATGGATTAAACCCAGATCAGTTGACTGGGGGTGAGTGCTTGCAATGTTCAACACTCCGTCCATCATTTCCTTTGGTTTTTATTATTATTTTTTTGGCAGCCCCTCTTGTTTTGGCAAATTTGGCGGGTAGTCTCCTGGCTTACACTTGCTTACTAGTACTTCTGCTCATGTGTTGTTGGGATGAGCGGCTTTATTTATTTATTTAGTGTACTCTCGATGCTTCTTCATGGATGAATGTGAAAGCAGGGGCATAACACAGGCCCCCGCAGCCCCCGCGGTGCGGGGGGGGCGAACTGCAGGGGGCCCCCTCCGCACCGTACACAGTCCTGAGAGCTCCATTGTAAATACTTAAGTGGGGGCCCCTTTATGTACCCTGAAGGGGGGCCCCCTCAACTTTCGTTACACCAGTGTGTGAAAGACAGAGTAGTTAGATGAGGGAGACTTCATTAACATGGGTAGAAGCAGGGTTTTAAATGGACTAATAAAATGGGGGGGTGTCTCGCAAAGGGGGTGGCCGATGTAATTAGGGCGTGGCTTAAAAACTCGTAAGCTAAAAATCAATGCTTGTCAAAGTTGCCGCCTGACTGGTATTTTGCTGCTTCTGTCATTGCATCCAGATATATAATACAACAAGTAACATTGAAAGGCCCACTCTCTCAAGGGCAAATAGACAAATGATCGCAACCAATGGAACACGCCTATGAGTAAGAACATTAACTTTGAAGAAATTAGAGACAACGTGTAAAATGCTTGATTCTGTTTCTTTTTATGATTAACATAATTAATTCATTCAGTATGTAATCACAGTAAACAAGGTAAACAAAGACTGTCAACATGACATATTAACATGAAAAGGGTGACTTTGTGATATAAGTGCTCAGTGCTGTACAATTGTGCAGTATATATAGGATGACTGTGGTTTCTATATACAGAGGAGGGATAGGCCAGATAATGATTTAACACCAATCAGTCCTGTCCTGCGTTAGAGTGTTAGTAGGTCTGGCCATGGAGTAAGCATCGACGTTTCAACCCTATAAGTGCCCCAATAGGTGGTAAGTAAATATTCTTACCCATAGGCGTGTTCCATTGGTTGCGATCATTTGTCTATCTGCACTAGGAGCAAGACTAAATTACGTACTTTCTACCCGACAGAACCACTTGTTGTTTGATTTATACTTACCCAGGTTCTGAGGGACACAGGGTTACCCCATTTTTGTGAAACCACTCTCTCAAGGGGCCACTTGGCAACAAGCTCTGCGTCTTTTAAATGCCCAAAATAAAAGCTCTGCGGCCATGCCATTGTACATCAGGAGATTGTACCCGAAATACAGCTTGGAGATGCACCTTTAAAAGTTGCCTTGTGATGTAATATTATTTACCTATATGCTCCTTTTTGAAATCCTCTTGAACACAATGTATGTTGTCTTACCTAAACAAAATGGGCATTCTCGTTTTCATGCATTTTCTTTTGTGTCAATTCTATTCTTCCATATTGTTGGTCACAAATATTCACATATATTTCTCAGTCTATTATCAGTCGTTATTTTTTTAAATGGTACCACACACGTGCGGAGCCTTGCTCTCTTCCCTTCTCTAACCACGTACAATGTTAGTTGCAGTATTTCCACGAGCAAAAACGATTTCGAAGGGCATTTTCTTTCTAGTTGAAGTAACTATGTTACGTCTTTGTAAAAACTTAATTTTTATGTAATTGAAATGAGTATCAATCAATCAGTCAGGGAATTGTAAGTACGCTACTTACCTGCGAGGGTTTCAAGGTGCTGGGGGGTGGTAAGCAGCTCCGTTCAGTCGAAGAGCCAGGTCTTGAGTGCCTTCCTGAAGATGTTGAGAGAGGGGGCACGTCTGATGTTGACCGGGAGCTCGTTCCAGGTCTTGGCCGTGATGTAGGAGAAGACCCTTCCGCCAGTTCTGGCTCTGCGGATGCGCAGGGTTTCAGAGAGCGCGAGGTCGGCCAATCAGAGGTTTCTTTTGGGTACGTGGAAGGAAATTCTCTTGTTGAGGTATTGGGGTCCGGTGTTGTGGAGGCATTTGAAGGCGTGGATAAATATCTTGAAGGTTATTCTCTTCTTGACGGGGAGCAAATGGAGGACTCACAGGTGTTGGGTGATGTGTTCTCGTCGAGGGATGCCGAGGACGAGTCTGGCTGTGGTGTTCTGTATGGTCTGCAGTTTGTGGAGCAGAGACTAGTTGATTCCGGCATAGAGGGTGTTTCCGTAGTCTAGTCTGTTGGTTATGAGAGCATGGGTGACAGTTCTTCTTGATTCGGGTGGATCCTTGTGAAGGTTTAGCAAAGGGTGCGGAGGGTGTTGAAGCAGGTGGAGGCGATGCCGTTGACCTGTCGGGTTATGGAGAGGGATGAGTTGAGTACGATGCCGAGGTTCCGGAGTTAGTTGGTGGGGGTGGGTGGTTTGCCGAGGGCAGTGAGCCACTAGGTGTTGTCCCAGGTGGTGGGGGAGGGTCCATGGATGAGGACTTCCGTATTCTCCGAGTTGAGCTTCAGGCAGCTGCTGCACATCCAGGATGCAACATCCTTCATACCTTTCTTAAAGCTGAGTCTGGTGTGGATGGGGTTTTTGGTGAGGGAAGAGGATGAGCTGGGTGTCATCGGCGTAGGAGACTATGTTGAGTCTGTGCTGTCTTACAATGGCGGTGAGGGGAGCCATTTAGATGTTGAATAGCGTTGGGCTGAGTGATGATCCTTGGGGCACTCCGCAGTTGATCTCTGTGGGTTCTGAGAGGAAAGGAGGCAGTCTGATTCTTTGGGTCCTGCCGGTAAGGGAGGAGCGGAGCCATTCGAGGGCCGTTCTCCATATGCCGGAGTGGTGGAGTCTGGCAGCTTGTGTGGTGGGAGACGGTGTTGAAGGCTGCGGAGAGGTCAGATAGGATCAGGGTGTTGCCCTGGTCAAGGAGGGTGCAGATATCATCTGTGGTGGCGAGTAGGGCAGTCTTGGTGCTGTGTTTGCTGCGGAATCCGGATTGGGAGGTGTTGAGGATGGACTTCTCTTCGAGGAATTTCGTAAGTTGGCGTTGACTTTGGCCGCGAAGAGAAGGAGGGAGATGGGTGAGATGGGTCTGTAGTTATTGAGGTCTGAAGGGTCAGACGAGGGCTTCTTGAGCAGGGGCTTGATTTCTGAGCAATTCTAGTCGTCGGGCAGGTGCCGGTTTAGAAGGTGGTGTTGATGGTGTATTGTAGTTCTGGTGCGATGGCGGAGGCGGATCTGTGGAAGATGTTTGGAGGGCAGGGGTCTGTGGGTGCTCCTCAGTGGATGCCTTTCATGGTCAATTCGGAGTCTTCGGTGGTAGTTGGGGTCCAGGCGGAGATGGTGGGTGGGCTGGCATTGCAGGGCGTAGTTCTGAGTCCGGGGTCCGTTCATTGAAGATGTCATAGAGGGACTTGATTTTCAGATGGAAGTAGGAGCAGAGCTTGTTGCAGAGGTCTTGGGAGGGGGTGAATTCTGTGGCCTCGCTGGGGGGATTGGTGAATTGTTGAATGATGCTGAAGAGTTCTTTTGTGTTGCCGGTGTTGGCGGAGATATTGTTATTGATGAAGGTTTGTCTGGTTGATCTGATGAAAAGGGGGTATTCCGTCATGGCATTCCTGTATGTGGTGCGGTCTTCTGGAGTTTTGCTGTTTTGCCAATTCTTCTCTAGATGCCTGCATGTGCGTCTGGATTCTAGGAGATCGGCGGTGAACCAGGTGGCCTTCCTGGGGCATTGTCTATCGGGGTTGCGGAGGGGGGGTGAGTTAATCTGCGCAGTTGGAGATCCATCTGTGTAGTTCTTTAGCCGCGAGGTTGGTGTTGGTTGAAGTGGAGGGGGCTTCGCGGTTGAGGGTGGAGTTGAGGTGCTCCTCAGTGACTTTGCTCCAGTTCCTTTGTGGTGGGCGGGGTGCGGGTATGTGGGTGGTGGGTTTGTCAACGAGGAAGTGTACATGGTGGTGGTCTGTCCAGAAGGGTTGTGTGGTGTGGCTGAAGTGCATGTTGTTTCCTCCTGCGAAGATTGGGTCGAGGGTGCGTCCTGCCTTGTGGGTGGGGGTGGTGGCGAGTTGTTTCAGTCCGAGGTTTGCGAGGTTGTCCAGGAGGGTGGAGGAGTTGGGATCATTGAGGTTGTCGAGGTGGAAGTTGAGGTCTCCGATGAGTATGTAGTCGGTGGAGGCGATCTCATGGGGTGCGACGAGGTCAGCGATGGTAGAGGCGGATGCGGTCCAGGGTCCGGGGGGCCTGTAGGCAAGCGTGCTGCATAGAGTGGATCTAGGGCTGGTCTGTATCTGGAAGTGGAGGTACTCGGTGGTGGACGGGGAGTCGCTCATAGTGGAGGTGATGAGTCGGAAGGAGCTCTTGTGTGCAATGGCGAGTCCTCCTCCTGGGCGGGTGGGGCGGTCCTTCCTCTGGATCTTGTATCCGTCTGGCATGGCGGTGGCGATGTCGGGGGTGGAGGTGGCGTTTGTCCAGGTTTCAGTGCAGAAGGCAACGTCTGGCGAGAGGGTGTCGAGGAGGTCCCAGATCTCTACGGCGTGTCTGTGTAGGGAGTGCACGTTGAGGAGGATTCATTTCAGGGCTTCGGTGGTGTTTGCGGCCGAAGTGGGGATGGTGCCCGTGGGAGTGCGGTGGGTGGTGACGATCTGGCAGCAGGAGATCTGTGGTGTTCGGCGTGGCCAGCTCGCAGTTGTTGTTTCTTCCAGGGTTGAGTGCGAGGAGGGCAGCGGAGTCATAGCCGAGTGTCAGAGTGGAGTAGAGTTTAATGGAGTAGAGCACCTTAAAGTGGATTGTCATAGAGTGGAGTGTAGTAGAGTGGGGTAGAGTGGCCTAGACTGAATTGGCTTAAAGCACAGTGTAGACTGGCGTAGAGTGCATTGGTTTTGAGTAAAGTGGTGTAGCGGGCAGTGACATAGAGTGGCTTAGACTGGTGTACAGTAGAGTGGAGTGGCACAGTGTAGATTGCAGTGGTGTAGAGTGCAATGGTGTAGAGTAAAGTGGTGCAGGGTGGAGTGCTGCAGAGTGCAGTGGTGTAGAGTAGATGTTTCAGCGTAGAGTGAAGTTGTTGAGGGTAGAGTGGAGTGGTGCAGGAGTGTAAAGTAGAATGGCGTAGAGTTTGTGGCATGGAGAGCCGTGGTGCAGAGTAGATTAGAGAGGTGCAGAGTGTGGTGGCATAAAGTGTAGTGCCATAGAGTTTAGTGGTGTTGAGTGCATTGGTGTAGAGTGCAGTAGATGGGCGTAGATTTGGGAGGTGAAGAGTAGAGTGCAGTGGGGTAGAGTGCAGTGGTGTAGAGTGTGGTAGAGTTCAGTGGCAGAGAGTGCAGTCTTGCAGAGTAGAGTGTCATAGAGTGTACTAGCATAGAGTGCAGTGGCGTACAGTACAGTGTTGCAGAGTGGAAGAGTGATGTATAGTGCAGTGATGTAGAGCGCAATGGTGTAGAGTGGCGTAGTGTGCAGAGGCGTAGAGTGCAGTGACGTAGAGTAGAGTGTGGCAGATTATAGTGGAATAGAGTGCAGTGGTGCAGAGTGCATTGGATTTGAGTAAAGTAGTGTACAGTGCCTTGGCATAGAGTGCAGTGATTTCAAGTAGACTGGCATGGAGTGCAGTGGCCTAGAGTGTTTACAGAGTAGAGTAGAGTGACGTAGAATGGCGCAGGGTGGATTGGCATAGAGTGCAGTGGCATAGACTAGGTTGTTTTACAGTAGAGTGAAGTGGTATGGAGTGGGGCAGAGTGAAGTGGTGCAGCATAGTGTGGAGTGGCATACAGTGTGCTGGCGTGGAGTAGAGTGGTGCAGAGTAGAGTGGTGTGGTGGAGAATAGTGTGGAGTGGCCTAGATGGGAGTGGTGTAGAGTGCAGTCGTGAAGAGTGAAGTGTTGCGTAGTAGAGTGGAGTGCAATGTCATAAAGTAGAAAGGTGTAGAGTAGAGTGGCATAGCGTGGAGTGGCATACGTCCAGTGGCATAGAGTGGAGTGGCATAAGTGCAGTGGCATAGAGTGCATTGGCGTAAAGTGGTGCAGAGGCCTAAAGTGCAGTAGTATAGAGTAGAGTAGCATAGAGTTCAGTGCCAGAGAAAGCAGTGTTGCGGAATAGAGAGTCATAGAGTGCATTGAGGTAGAGTGCGGTGGCATAAACTATTGTGGTGCAGAGTAAAGTGTCAGAGACAACAGTGGTGCTGAGTAAAATAGAGTGGTGTATAGTTCAGTGATGTAGAGTGCAATGGCGTAGAGTGAAGTCTTCCAGGGTACAGTATAGTGGTATACAGTGTATTGGTTTTGAGTAAAGTGGTGTAGAATGCATTGGCACAGAGTAGAGTGGTGAAGAGTGGAGTGGTGCAGGGTAGATTGCAGTGGCACAGAGTGGAATGGCGTAGGGTCGAGAAGCACAGAGTGGAATTGAATGGTGTAGAGTGCAGTGGCATAGAGTAGATTGTTTCAGAGTACAGTGAAGTGGCATACAGTGCAGTGGCATAGAGTAGAGTGGTGTAGAGTAGATTTGAGTGGAGTGGCGTAGAGTGGAGTGGAGCAATGCAGAGTAGAGTGCAGTGGCTTACAGTGCATTGGCATAGAGTGCAGTGGAGTGGCCTAGAGTAGAATGGTGCAGAGTAGAGTGCAGGGGCATAGAGTGCAGTGGTGCAGAGTAGAGTGGCATAAGGTTCAAGGCATGGCATGGCGTGGAGTGGTGCAGAGTGGAGTGTTGTAGAGTGGAGTGATGCACAGTGAATTGGCGTGGAGTAGAGTGGCATATAGCGTATTGGCACAGAGAGGTGTAAAGCAGAGTGGTGCAGAGTAAAGTACAGTGGCTTAGAATGCAGTGGCATAGAGTAGCGTAGTGTAGAGTTCAGTGGCAGAGAGTGCAGTGTTACAGAGTAGACTGTGGTAGAGTGCAGTGGTGTATAGGAGAGTGGCGCAGGGTGCATTGGTATAGAGTGTGTTAGACCTGGCATCTTTTGGCGAGATTTCCAATGTCTTTTTGCTTCTGACCTCCAGTTTTTGACTGTGTGCTGCCTTTAGTTTTTTCTGGCTGTAGGAGGCTGGCTTAGTTTATGGTGCTCACTTATTTAAGTGTAGCATCCTGCACTAATCCAGACAACCCTTATGGTGATTTTGGTGGTCTTAGACAACTTTAGAAAGCTCTCTTAGGGGAAGCTGTGGTGAGCAGCCTTCAGGCTTAGTCCAGGAGTGTAAAGCAACTTGCTTTACCAGTACTGATCATATAGTGTAGGTGACGTGAAAAGGAACCACACACTGTAGTTATAAAAATATGTATTTATTAAGAGATAGAGATATAACCACAATATACACAAAATTATGATAACAGAACACTTAAGTAGCACAAATACACAGTGGTCTCCAGGGGAATACCAAACCATATATTAAAATAGTAGAATGTGAACCACGGCCTAAATAGACCCAGAAGACGTAGAAGAGTCGGAGACCCAAGTAACCACTCAAGGTGAGTACCCATGAACCCCGTGGAGGCCGGGTGAAGAGTGGGAACACGACAGCGGACTCAATACAAGTCAATAGGTAAGTTGCATTGCAGTTTTTGAGACAAAGGACCCCTCCCAGAGAACCCTAAAGAAACTCGGTGGAAGATGGAAGGTTGGAAAGTCACCCGACCCATGGATACCCTAGAAACCAGGATACCTACACCAGGAAAGCCGGGTACAGAGGTGAGAAGTGCAGTGCTTAATTTGAGCCGGTGGTTTCCGGTGCTCGGCACCGGCACTTGATTGTTTTCAGTGCTCAGCCCGGCATTAAATTGTCAACATCACACCTATGACAGGCAGCCACATGGTGCCACTGCTCATCTAATTTAGAGATAAGCAGAACAACCGTTGTTTATGAATACAATATACATTAAAAATTGCTACTACCTACCTACCCAGCCATTTCTTTAGTTTAGGGGACCTCAAATAATCTGAACTGTCCCACTTGCAGACGAGAGAGTTGTTTTGGTACCGTCACTGGCAGCGATGATGGGCAATGGGTGGTGCAAGCCGTAGTGGTCTTCTGGCCAGGGCCCTGGCACTTATTATTTTACAAATTAAGCACTGGCAAAGTGACATCCGAAACTGCCGAAGACCACAATGGAGGACTTCAGTGAAGATGCAGCTGGTGAAGAAGGTGAAAGAGTCCGGTGGAACCCAAAGGTGGATTCAAGATGAGAGAAACCTGCAAGCAGAGGGGACAGAGTCTATGCCACTCAGGAGTGACCAGGAGGCACAGAAGGGGAAGGCCCACCAATGCCAGAGCTGCAGATGCTGTGGAAGACCAGGAGCCATTCACAAGCTGTCCCACATCCGATGTCAAGAGCCAGTGGGTCAGTGTCCGGCAGGGGCACCAACAAGCCTTCGCAATGGCAACCAATGTAGTAGTCAAAAAAGGGGCAGTGTCGGGACCAGCAAGGTCCAAGTGACTCACCACGAGCAGATAAGTCAGAGCAGGCCTGAGCAAGCAGGGAAGCCCACTAGAGCCAAAGAAGACCCTTAGAGGACCCATGGGCTGCAGGAGTCGCAAGAGAACCTTGTGCAGCTCACCAAAGGATGAAGGCTCACGGTGCAGAGGATGTGGTGCAGGCGACGATCTTGGTTGCAGGATATGCTTGAAGCTTGAGCTTTTGGAGCACGAAGATCTCTGGTGAAGTGAGTCAACAAGCCTTGGCAACGGCAATTCGACGTGGCGCACAGGGGTATTGCTCCAGTTGTTCTGATGAGAGATACTGGCTTCAAACTTGCTATGAAGACAGTGAAGGCCGCCTCGAGGGAGTTTCAGAACCACAACCTGTGTTACTGAACCTTTCGGACTCCGTAGGAGATCAGGAACAGCAGACCGGTCAGCTTCATTATGGTGCCTACAGATACAGGGAAGGGAATCTTCACTCCAAGGAAGATTCCTTTAGGTGTTTTGAATGTCCACAGTCCTGTAGAAGAACCTGTATGGAGCACAGGCACACACTATGCAGAAGACAGGCAGGACAACAAGCAGAAGTCTTCCCAGTTGCAGTCTTGGTTCCCAAAGCGAAGTCCAATGAAGCCAAAATTGCCCAGATGGTGGAAGATGAAGTGGTTTCGGACCTGAATCTTGTCCCACAATGAATCTAAGGAACTACCCACAGGTAAGCCCTTAAGCACCCTAAGGAGAGAGTTGGGACGATTCAGGAACCCTCCCACAGAAGGGGTCTGGACAGTGGGAAGGATACTCCCATGTCCTTTGTCCAGTTTGGCACCAAAGCAAGAGCCAACGGCTTCATGAATTGGTTCCAACTGGAGTATGCAAGCAGGGCACCAAATGTGCCCTTCAAAGCAGTCTAGTGGTGGTGGCATGTGCCCCCACCCTGTCCAAATACACAATGTCCTGTCTGGGAGGTGGTCACACCAATCTGTGACAGGAAACCTATTGTTCTGTCTTCCCTTGCTCGAGCTTGGCTCAGCAACAGGAGGGCAGAATCGTGTCTCTGGTCGGCAGCAGCAATAGTTTGCTAACCGGGTCTAGAAGACTGGTGCAGGGAGCATTGAGGGCCTCCTGGAGGAGCTTTTCAGTGCATGGAATAATACCTCAAACACCGTTCATGGTATGGTGCAGTGGCATAGAGTGAAGTGGCATAGAGTGCAGTAGCATTGAGTACAGTGGTACAGAGTAGATTAGAGAGGAATAGAGTGAATTGGCATAGAGTCCACAATCATAGAGGGGGAGTGGTACAGAGTAGAGTGCATTGGTGTAGAGTGCAGTGGTATAGAGTGCAGTGTTGCAGAGTAGAGTGGCATAGAGTGGACTGGCTAAAAGTGGAGTGGAACAGAGTGGAGTGGCGAAAACTGTGGTGGTGTAGGGGCAGTGGTGCATAATACAGTGATGCATAGTAGTGTAGGGTGGAGTGTATTGGCATAGAGTGATGTAGAATAGAGAGACATAGAGTGGAATGATGCAGAGTAGAGTGGAGCGGCGTAGAGTGGAGTGGCGGAGTGTAGAGTGGAGTAGAGTGGAGTGGGGTAAATTGGAATATGTATGATGTTGTAGTGCACTGCCATTACAGACAACACATCTTCAATTGAAATGACCATTACATTTGCAGAGACATACAGTTTTACTGATAAAAGTATTCAGCACACCATCAATAATGTATGGAAATGGCATTAACTAGTGTATTGATGTGTTTTGATTGTATTCAAATATTTGTTTACACCACATTTCAGAATTACAAAAAAAGAAACATACTTTTTCCTACTTGTTAGATCTGGCACCCTTGGTGTGGTTTCCTTTGGCTTTTTTTGCCTTCTGACTTTCTGTTTTGCTGACTTTGTTTTTGCTAGCCTTAGTATTCTGGGCATTTTACCACTGCTAACTAGTGCTAAGTGCATGTGCTCTTTCCCCTAAAACATGGTAACATTGGGATAGCCACAACGGGCATATTTAATTTACCTATAAGTCCCTAGTAGAGTGCACTACATGTGCCAATGGCCAGTGAAATAAATGCTACTAGTGGGCCTGGAGTGTTGATTGTGCAACCCACTCAAGTAGTCCTTGAAACATGTCTCAGGCAAGCAATCGCAGAGCCGTTTTGTGCATTTGAACTTCTATGTCGACTTGGCATGTTAACCTTATTGCAATGACCAAACCTTCCTTTTTAATACATATGTCACCCCTGAGGTAGGCCCTGGACAGCCCCAAGGGCAGTGTGCAGCGTAGTTAAAATGTTGAACATGCACTTTTAAGCTTTACATGTCCAGGTAGTGAAAAACTCCTAAATTCGTTTTTACTAGTGCAAGGCCTATCTCTCCCACAGGTTAACATTGGGATTACCATAGTACATTTTAGAAGAGTAATTTCCAATTGGGAAAAGATAAATATTTTGAGTTTGGTGTCCCTAGATTTAAAATCACAATTTATGGTAAAGCCAAATATTAAACTGTACGTAAGTTGGTATTTTTTTACTTTAACCACTCTGTGCTGTGCCTCTGCCTTTTCCTGAATCCACATCTGGGGCAGTGACGGCTGCCACATACACAAAGTAGAGGGGTGCGGGAGGAGCGTGGAACAGAGCATGAGATGGAGTACGGCAGGGGGAGGGAAGAGCATATGAATAAAACATAAAAAAAATATAAACTTACCTACTGCCGGCTCCCTCCCGCGTTGCGCCTTAGTGCTGAGACTTCCTTGTCCCAGCAGACACAGCAGATTCGTCACAGAGCAGTGCAGGGATTGGCCTGAGCAGGCTAGAAAGACGCCTTGCTCAGACCAGAGAGTCTGTGAGGTTTCTATAACTTGGCTGTTCAAAACAGCTGGGTTAGAGAAATCTAAGTGCGCATGTGAGTTGTGGTCAGCCTGAGATGCCCAGCCAAACACACATGGGCACTTAGAGAGGGCACTAGCACTCCTCCTCCCCACTCCCATGCCTCAGCCACTTCCCGCCCTGCACACACTGCTGGCACTGAGTTAGTGGGGCGACGCTCCTCCGCCACTGCGGAGGAGCTGCCTCTGGTCTGGGGTGAGTGACAGCTGGGCTTTGTGCATTCCCTTTAGACAGCCACACACAAAGGGAACTTAGTTGTGCCTGATGGGCCATTCACATCCTGATGGGCCATCACTAGGCCGATGGGCCATCCTGGGCAAGATGGGAGGGAAGAGCTGACACCTGCACCTGAATAGGGCTGCGCCTGTCCCCACACAAAGAGCTGCACATTCCCCTGTAGTGAGTCTGGAGCCAGGGCAGGAAGGGCAGGGACCTTGTACACTTGAAATGCATCTCTTTGAAGGCCCCCACTTTCGAGGCACAACTAGGGATAAGTTCTTAACCCCTGACACCACCAGCTCGGTACACTTCTGGACCTGAGGACACTCTGCCAAGAAGGACTGCTGTGATGCTGAAAAGACCTTCACTCTGCTGGATTGTGCTGGACTCCTGCTGTGCTGTGCTTCCTGTGCTGCTGTCTGCCATCTTGCATCTTGTAGTTGACGTCAACGCTTCCTCCATGAAGGTACTGTTTGCAGCGGGCCCTGCTTGGCTGCTGTGTCCGACCCATGCTCCATCATGGTCAGCCTGAATTTTCTGATTTGACCCAGTCCTGCACAACCAGATAGCCCGGGCAGCCGCTTTATGTTTCTAAGCTCTTTATTTCAAGATATTATTTTAAAAGTCATAACTCTGATTCTACTTATTGGATTTTTGTTGTTTTGATCTTGTTTTGTTCATTAAATTAAGCTCTATTTTTCTGACCTGGTGAAGATTCTTTTTGTGTGGCGTTTTTACTGTTTTACTGTATTACGTATCGCACAAATACTTTACACATTGTCTCTTAAGTTAAGCCTGCCTGCTCTGTGCCAAGCTACCAGAGGATGAACACGGGTTAATTTAGGTTGTCTATATGACTTGCACTGACTAGGATTATTGTTTTGTTTTTCTTTCCTAGGTACTGATCAGGAGCGGTCACATCATACAGCTGTAGCCAGATCTTGAGCGATACAGTTTACTGCCCGCCCTGATCGATTTTGAGGGTATTTTAATTGGTTTTCACGTGCACACTACATTTTATAGTTCTGGTCCTGACGAAGCGCCAACGACCCTTAAGGCGACGCAGGCGCGAAACATGTTGACCTATGTCTTTCTATACCCGGGCATAGTATGCCATTGGGGCTAGATTTTATTCAGCAGTTGAGTCTGCTTAGGGTACACGATTCATACAATTGCTGCATGTTTACCATTTACGAATTTCTCTTAACACTTGCACGCACTTTTTGTTTTTACCCTTATTGGACCCCTCACCCCACACACCCTCATGCACCATCCGGCAGTCCTATAAAAGATCTCCGATAAAGAGACCCTTCGGGGGACCCGTAGGGAATTGCAGCGCCGGCCCTACGAGGAGCAACTGCCCGATGATGAAGCATGACACCCTATGGGGTGTGTGAGGGCAACAGAGGACACATAATGGTTTTTCCTTTCATTTGAGGGTCCCTTTACCTAGGAATTCTTTTCTCTTTCCTTCTTTTGACTCTTTTTTTTACACATGGTGACTTTTTGCACCTTATTGTATGGGTGACTTTTTGCACCCTACTTTTAGGAACAGTGTCCTTTTTGGGATATTTAGGATTATGGTTCCTACTTGGACAGGGTGCATACCTCTGCCAACTAGAGACTCAATGTCTAACAATGCTTCTGATATATTCTGAAATATGAGCGCAGTTCATTTTTGTTGTGGGATAGATAAAAGCCTTTCATTTCCCAGCAAGATTGTCACATAAGTTTGCTCACTTTGAAGTCAGAGAAAGAAAAGTAAACCCCAAGCTCCCTCAGAAGACAGAGAGTGACATTTGACCTTTGTCTTTGAATGCACAGCAAATGAGACAAGATAAGAATAAAATTGAAAGGCCTGTTAACAAAGAATGAGCACTCGGAAGGATACAGTAAATAAGGTTTGGGCAACTGAAGGGACAAACTCAAGCTGGACAGAAAAAAACAAATAAAGCCAGCAAATGGAAAGCAAGAAAATGTTAGTTAGGAACCGCAAAGACAATGGTAATCAATGGGTGGAATGCATTTCCAGGGAAGCTTTCCAAATGTCCTCAAAATGTTGTTAGCAAACCAGGCAGCTGTGCTGTCTGGTAGGCTTCGACCTAAAAAGAAAACTACATGTGCCAGAGTGCAATATGCTGTTGGTTAAAAAGCCTGGACTGGCTGAAAGGGTCACACATGAAATGGGGCCACTTGACAGCAATGTACCAGCCCTTCTTCTTGAGCTTCACTCTTTGTACATTATTATCGTTTATAATCTTTGTTAATATTCCCAACCTAATATTTATTACCCATAATTATCGACCTCAAAAGGAGCAAAGACAGAGGCTTCTGCTTCAAAGAAGCAAAAACAACAACTGTTTGTATTGTATGTTTATATTATGTTGTCTGCCTGTGACAGCCACATGTAATCCTGCTTTTTCATATCACAAATCAGAGCATCCTGAGAGTTGTAGTCTTCGCTTATTTCATTTCAATCAAATGACTAACACACTAGATAGCAATGATTTGTAAAATGAAGGTCTAGGACTGAAAACATAGGGTTCTGTTGACAAGGAGTGACTTGACGACCCCATATAAATGGAACTTTGTCCGCTTTGTACTATTCTCTTTTCAGTGACTTGACAAAAAGGTGGTGTAATATAAAGACTAATTGATGGACATATGCACAACCATCACTGTGAGAAATTGGGTTGATGGTTTGTGGTGGGGCGGTGGGGTGTGTGGTAAAACCCTACTCCAGCAACAGCCACAATCCTTGTCAGAGTGAACAACAAAAAGTCACTAAATTAACCTGTGCTTAACCCTCTGGTAGCTTGACACAAAAGCAGGAGGGCAATGTATAAAGTATTTATGCAGCACACAAACAGTAATAAAGGGAAAACACAATGCCTTAAAAATTCTGTTTGACACCAAAACAACAAAAATCCAATCAATAGAAACAGAGTTATGCAATTTCAAAGATTAACGGTACGTATAGTGCCTAAAGTACAAAGCCAACTTGCAGTTACCTGGTCATGCAAGACAGGGTGAAAGTTACAAGTTCAGGCTGACCATGATGGAGCATGAGCTTGATACAGGGACCAGATTAGTCCTCTGAAAAAGTTACCTTCTTAAGTCCAGCCTGAAGAATTTCATTTGCAGTGGAGGAGGCTGCGAGGAGCAGGGAAGTATCACAGATAGTTGTCGCGAGGAGCAGGCCAGGTGCCATGGAGGGTCGTCGCTCTAGCACATAGATCCTGTCAAGCATCGCATACGGTCATTGCAAAAGATTCACATTGCTGTAGTGGCATAGCGCAGATCTTGTGTTGCCGGTCGTTGCTGGTTGTAGCTGTAGTGTGAAGAGTTGGGTTAACTGGAGCATTGTGTTGGCAGTCAGCGAGGGTGACAAGGTCTTGGCGTGAAGAGGTCCATTCTTGGTCGCAAAGAGCCCAAAACTTCAAGATTCCTTCTTTCCTTCAAGGAGGAGCTCAACTGATGCCACAACAAGGGTCTAGGACCTGGGAGGGACCTCTTGGGGATCCGAAACACACTCCGACAGAGGCCAGCAGGGCTCAGACAGGTCTAGTTGCAGGTCCAGCTGGGCAGCTTGGCAGTTGCAGAATGGCCTCTGGAGATTTTTGTGTCCCTGCAGCTCAGAACAGGAGGCCAGACAGTTGATCCTTGGAGTAGCTTCAGCCTGGGACAAAGAGCGCAGGTCCAGTCTTCCCTCTCAGCAAGCAGGGCAAGCCTCAAGCAGCTGAGCAGCAGGATGTCCTTCTTCTGTGGTATCCACAGGCCCAGGAGTGTACAGAAGAGTCGGTCTGAGGGTCCCATTTTTATACTTGGTGCCCCTTTGAAGTGGGTGTTTTCCCCCTACAGAGGTGTCTGGAATTTCCTGCCTCCCTGCCAAGATCCCAGTCTATCTAAGGGCACAATAGGCCAGTGTGAAGTCCTTTGTGAATGTGACAATGAGATTAAATTAGATCACAGAAATGATAACAGGTTTCAAAGAACAATGGAAAGATGTTTTTAATTCAAACGTTGTCTTCCATCAGTACAAAGAGCGCCAGCCGACACGTGTTTCATCAACAGTAAACAACTGTGAATCTTCAGGGCTGGGAAACAATATGATATTGGATCAAAACAAACCAAAATGCAAAAGGAATGACAATAAGTAAATAAAAAACATGGTTGTAACAAAGCATGAAACAATTGGTGTAACTCTATGTGAGAAAAAACAAGAGCCAATTGAAAAAGGGGTTAACAACAAAAAGGACAATGGCACGAGAAACTGAGCCAAAGGAAAAGGTTCAAAATGGAGACTTAATGGCAAAAGTCATGTAAGACAAACACATCTTGGAGAAAATTGTCTCACCAAGTGGTGTTACCAAAAAAGACATAATAATTACACGAAATGGTAGAGAAAATCTAGACAATTCAACATTGTATCCAGCAAAAACAGTTAGAAAGACAATTGTATTAAATACAACATCCTCAATTAAGCAAAATGAAGATTCGAGAACAAATGCAACAACTGAGAGGCAAAAGGGCAAAAAAACGGGCAAAAAAACGGGCAAAAAAACGAGGTGACATGGCGGAGTGAAAAAAGTACATAATAGTGCAATACGATAAAAGGCACTAATGCATACCACTAAAATGCGGTGAGTAACACTATGTACAAGTGTTGAAGCATGCAACTAATATGGGTGCGTAGCACTATGTAAATACGAAAAAACGACAAGTCTAAGTCGAAAGTGAAATAACAACTATGACTACGAAAAGAGAACGTCAAAAACTGCGGAGCAAGCTGAGAATATGGCATAAGGATAAATAAACCGTAATGTAATGCGGAAGGACAACAGTTACAAAACTCACCCAATTGAACAATGTCATACGGAAAAGAACGAAAAGCCGTCGGGAATACGAGTGAAGTAGTCTCCCAAGGGTCGGTGCGACCAGGAAACCAAAGGGCTAGAAAAAACGATAGGAATGAGCAACTAAAGGGCACAGTATAAGTACGGCATGAAGGCCAAAGCGTAAGGGAAGTAAACACATACCTGTGTATGCCAGTGCGTTATAGCTGAACTTGCTTCCGAAGTGCGGGAGGATGGCGGTGAAACCGGAAAACGGTTATAAAGGAAAAAAACAATGAGGACTAGAAGGCTAACCTTCGTGAGATTAGCCGGAAGTGTGGTTCGTGATGACAAGGGTGAATTAAACACAGAGAAGAGACTATGCCCAATGGA
This sequence comes from Triturus cristatus, assembly GCF_964204655.1. Classification (NCBI taxonomy): domain Eukaryota; kingdom Metazoa; phylum Chordata; class Amphibia; order Caudata; family Salamandridae; genus Triturus; species Triturus cristatus. The sequence goes on along the minus strand of NC_140585.1, from coordinate 1,142,924,001 downwards.
TCAAGTTGTTGCAAACAAACGTGAACAAGTGTTGAATGAAGCAGAAAAGCATGATTGAAAACGCAAAAGAGTGAGCAATGCCACATAAACAGTACAGGTGTTGCAAATAAAGCAAAATCCATTACGAGCAAATAAGACTGAAAATACATTCCATGGTAGGCAAAAAAAGGGGGGGGGGGGGAAAAAAATTGGCGAGATGAATGTACAAAGAAAATGAAGAGGAAGCATAATTAAAGTAATCACGAAGTAATAAAAATATGTGTGAGAGAATAATACGTACTTAGAATGCAAGTACTGAGAAAAAGTGAAAATAAGGAAACAGCATGTATTTTAGAAGTAGTGTGTATATCACAGTATATAAAAGAACAAGATAATGGAAAGTTTAGGACATAGGAAAATAAAGCTATAAGTGCTAGTTGTGAAACACAAGGAAGGAAGAGAGAGCAAGTTGTGGAAAGTAAAAGTGGACAGCAAAGTAATGAAAAAAGTTTAAGAAGGCTTGATATGAAAAACACAAGAAGAGTTTTCAGCAAAAAAGGTTAATGAGTGGAGAAAGACGATCACTCCGAGTTAGGAACCCAAGAAATATTGAAGTTCGTGGTCAGAATTTTGGCCATGGCTCACTGTATGAAGACGCATTATCCAGGTTGCTTCAAGGCGTCTTAGTCTTAGCTCACGGTTACCGCCTCTTATGTTGGGTGGGGCAATGTCAATCCCAAAAAAGGAGAATCTTTTGTGAATCCCTTGGGTAGGGCAAGATCCTATGTGTATGGCCATAGGATATCTTGAGTCGTTGGTGTTGATGGCTCTGGCATGTTCGCTGATTCTTTCTTTTAGTGCTCTGATGGTACTGCCCACGTATTGGCTCTTGCATGTGCACTCAAGCACATACACAACGAATTTGGTGTTGCAGTTGATGTTGACTCTGATTTCAAAACGGTGTTTGTGATGGTTGGAGAAATCCTTGACTCCATTCAATGCCCATTTGCAAACACCACAGCATCCACATTTGTGGAAACCAATGGTGTGCGGTGTGAGCCAAGAGCGTGTGGAGGCAGTATAAGGAACAGTAGGGCTAAGCCTGTTACGCAAAGTTCTTCCACGTCTGAATGTGATCGAAGGCTTGGTGGTGATGATCTCTTTGAGATTTCTGTCAGTGAGCAGAATATTCCAATGTTTGTTCATGCTTCTTCTGATCACAGAGCTCAGGCCATTGTAGTTGGTGATCAGTCTGGTTGTTTGAAGGGTGGGTTTGATCCGAGTTTTGGGTCGAAGTGTGTTATTCCTGTCCGTTTTGATGACTCTGTTGGCAGCTTTATTGATAAGGTTAGTATCGTATCCGCGTTGAGAGAATCTTTTTCCCATGTCAGTCATGCATTTCTTGAATTCAGTGTCTTCACTACAGTTCCTTCTAGCTCTCACGAGTTCACCATAAGGAATGGCTCGAATCTGATGTATGGGGTGGGAGCTGGTGGCATGGAGAATGGCGTTACATGCTGTCTCCTTACGAAAAAGTCTACTATGTAAGGTGTTACTCTTAACATAAAATTCTACATCCAAAAAGGTGATGTGTGAGGTACTGCAGTTGCATGTGAACTTCATGTCCATATCATTTGCATTGAGGTGGATGCAGAAGTCGTCGAGATCTTCTTGGGTGCCAGACCATAGTAAAAAGCAATCGTCGATGTAACGACCCCAGTATACAATAGAATTGGTCCACCTTGCGCCCTTAATGCCCCAGATCCAGGTTGCCTCTAATGAGCCCATGTAGAGGTTGGCGAACGAAGGTGAAAACCTTGAGCCCATGGCTACACCTTTCGTTTGTTTGTACCATTTCCCTTCAAACAAAAAGCAATTGTTTTTAAGTATTATATCCATCATGGATACTAACATGTTGGTATGTTGCCAAAGAGAGGCCGATCTGACCTCCAAGAATTGTGTGACCGCTTCAAGACCAAGATCAGGTTTGATTGAGGTGTATAAGGACACCACATCTAGTGTTGCCATAATCATGCCTGGTTGCCATTGGACATCATCGAGAACACTCAGAATATGTTTCGTATCCTGTATGAAAGATGGAAGGTTCCTAACCAGGGGATTGAGAAATACATCCACATATTGAGCTAGTCGTTCCGTAGGGCCTCCTATCCCTGAGACAATAGGTCTGCCGGGCGGTCGGGTGGGATGCTTGTGTATTTTCGGTAGGGTGTATAACCAAGGAGACACAGGTTTGTCAACCCTCATATACAGTACTTCTTCGTCGTCTAGTAAACCAAGGGAGTGCCAATCACTTAGGTTTTTGTTAATCAGTTTGGTAAGGTTGCTAGTAGGATTGTTGGTGAGAGGTTCATAGCAGGTTGCGTCGTTTAGTTGAGAGAGGATTTCAGCATGATAGTCAGATTTGTTCATGACAATTACATTTCCGCATTTGTCGGCCTCCTTAATGATTATGTCGTGATTGGAAGTAAGTTCCTCAAGTGCCGAACGCTCATTTCTTGATAGATTGTCTCTGCCTTTGTGTCTGGATTTACTAGACTTGAGTTCATGTTTGTTAAGATCTTCAAGCACCAGATTGTAGAAGATATCAATGGGATTGCTACCCGGTAATGTCGGTGTCCATTTGGATTTCACCTTGAGTCCGCTGGCGATGGTATGGTCAATGTCAATGTCTAATTCCGTAAGTAGACGTTCCAGTGTATAAGGATGATCATCCATTTCGCTAAGTGTCAAGAGCAAATGAGTATCTTTGATTTCTCTGATGCTCTGTGTGTTAAGGACGGTGGTCCGGTTCATAGTTTCAGACAGCCTTTTTTCACCGAGAGAACAGGCAAAGTATTTTTTCAGTTTGAGATTTCTGATGAACTTAAAAAGATCAATCTTCGTTCTACAGAGATCCCCAGTTTCATGAGGGTTGAAATTGAGGCCTAAGCTGAGAAGGGAGGTCATGTCTTTGTTCAGTGGTGTCGAGGAAAGATTGATGACTTGGACCTCCTCTGGGTTGGTAGTTATTTGTTGGGATCGCCCGATCTGAGTTTCCTCTTGTATTCGTCTTTTGCCTGATCTCTTCCCTCTCCTGGTTTTACTAGTATGTTCTGTCTTTGCTGTGTTCTGTTTTCCCTTCTTATGGTTCTGACCTCGCGTAAAAAATTGGAGGTATTGGTACTCCCTTGGGGATCAGCTTCGGTATCGCTAGTACCAGGTGTGTTCAATGAAGAGGTGCTTGAAGAGACAGAAGAAGTCTCTCCTCTCTCAGAATTGTCGCTTTGTTTGTTCGGATTTACCAGTCCATCATATTTTTTGGCGAAAGTGAAAACACGTCCCTCCTTGTAATCCGCCTCGTCTCTCTTCAACTGTCTACTCTTCCTATCCTTGATTTCGTTTTGGTGTATGTTGAGTATTTCGTTTAGAATGGTGTAGTTCTTTTCAGTAGCTTCTTTGAGATTGAGATCCTTGATTTCTACTTCAAGTTGTGAGATTTCACTTTGTAATTTCTTTACTTTGCGTTCAGCGTTCTCTATGAGAATGTGGATAAGCGTATTAGAGTTGATTGTGAGTGCTTCCTCCCATTTGCCTAGTAAATCATCATCCAGGTCGTCAAAAGTAGGGAAGATTTGGGAGCGCAGACCCCGTGGTACTCTATTGAGTCTTAAGTACTGTTTAAGGGTTGCACTGTCCCACCATCTAGAGTTTTCGGTTTTCTTCAGCCTCTCAAGTTTAATGAATTTGTCCTTGAGGCCTTCTTTAGGAGTTCCACCTGATGGTGTATCCTTTTTGTAGGACCCCTTCTCCAAGTTTTCGAAAAGTTCTGATGCAATCTTATCCCTATCCATAATAGGTAAGAGATAAAAGAGAGAGGTACCGTTCTGCAATGGCAGCCTATCCTGTATAGAAACGTATATGAACCAGAGAGGGTTTTGGAGACAGGATAAATGGCGCTAAGGCAGATGAACGGACAGATGGAGTCAGAAGAACAAAGAACCAATGCTTAACGGTGCAATCAGGTCAGGGGAATACCCAAAACCCCTGTATAAGGTGTGGACAAAAGCCCATACCAAAATAATTATAAGCAAATCCTGTGCACACGTGACAATGAGATTAAATTAGATCACAGAAATGATAACAGGTTTCAAAGAACAATGGAAAGATGTTTTTAATTCAAACGTTGTCTTCCATCAGTACAAAGAGCGCCAGCCGACACGTGTTTCATCAACAGTAAACAACTGTGAATCTTCAGGGCTGGGAAACAATATGATATTGGATCAAAACAAACCAAAATGCAAAAGGAATGACAATAAGTAAATAAAAAACATGGTTGTAACAAAGCATGAAACAATTGGTGTAACTCTATGTGAGAAAAAACAAGAGCCAATTGAAAAAGGGGTTAACAACAAAAAGGACAATGGCACGAGAAACTGAGCCAAAGGAAAAGGTTCAAAATGGAGACTTAATGGCAAAAGTCATGTAAGACAAACACATCTTGGAGAAAATTGTCTCACCAAGTGGTGTTACCAAAAAAGACATAATAATTACACGAAATGGTAGAGAAAATCTAGACAATTCAACATTGTATCCAGCAAAAACAGTTAGAAAGACAATTGTATTAAATACAACATCCTCAATTAAGCAAAATGAAGATTCGAGAACAAATGCAACAACTGAGAGGCAAAAGGGCAAAAAAACGGGCAAAAAAACGGGCAAAAAAACGAGGTGACATGGCGGAGTGAAAAAAGTACATAATAGTGCAATACGATAAAAGGCACTAATGCATACCACTAAAATGCGGTGAGTAACACTATGTACAAGTGTTGAAGCATGCAACTAATATGGGTGCGTAGCACTATGTAAATACGAAAAAACGACAAGTCTAAGTCGAAAGTGAAATAACAACTATGACTACGAAAAGAGAACGTCAAAAACTGCGGAGCAAGCTGAGAATATGGCATAAGGATAAATAAACCGTAATGTAATGCGGAAGGACAACAGTTACAAAACTCACCCAATTGAACAATGTCATACGGAAAAGAACGAAAAGCCGTCGGGAATACGAGTGAAGTAGTCTCCCAAGGGTCGGTGCGACCAGGAAACCAAAGGGCTAGAAAAAACGATAGGAATGAGCAACTAAAGGGCACAGTATAAGTACGGCATGAAGGCCAAAGCGTAAGGGAAGTAAACACATACCTGTGTATGCCAGTGCGTTATAGCTGAACTTGCTTCCGAAGTGCGGGAGGATGGCGGTGAAACCGGAAAACGGTTATAAAGGAAAAAAACAATGAGGACTAGAAGGCTAACCTTCGTGAGATTAGCCGGAAGTGTGGTTCGTGATGACAAGGGTGAATTAAACACAGAGAAGAGACTATGCCCAATGGATCAAGTTGTTGCAAACAAACGTGAACAAGTGTTGAATGAAGCAGAAAAGCATGATTGAAAACGCAAAAGAGTGAGCAATGCCACATAAACAGTACAGGTGTTGCAAATAAAGCAAAATCCATTACGAGCAAATAAGACTGAAAATACATTCCATGGTAGGCAAAAAAAGGGGGGGGGGGGGAAAAAAATTGGCGAGATGAATGTACAAAGAAAATGAAGAGGAAGCATAATTAAAGTAATCACGAAGTAATAAAAATATGTGTGAGAGAATAATACGTACTTAGAATGCAAGTACTGAGAAAAAGTGAAAATAAGGAAACAGCATGTATTTTAGAAGTAGTGTGTATATCACAGTATATAAAAGAACAAGATAATGGAAAGTTTAGGACATAGGAAAATAAAGCTATAAGTGCTAGTTGTGAAACACAAGGAAGGAAGAGAGAGCAAGTTGTGGAAAGTAAAAGTGGACAGCAAAGTAATGAAAAAAGTTTAAGAAGGCTTGATATGAAAAACACAAGAAGAGTTTTCAGCAAAAAAGGTTAATGAGTGGAGAAAGACGATCACTCCGAGTTAGGAACCCAAGAAATATTGAAGTTCGTGGTCAGAATTTTGGCCATGGCTCACTGTATGAAGACGCATTATCCAGGTTGCTTCAAGGCGTCTTAGTCTTAGCTCACGGTTACCGCCTCTTATGTTGGGTGGGGCAATGTCAATCCCAAAAAAGGAGAATCTTTTGTGAATCCCTTGGGTAGGGCAAGATCCTATGTGTATGGCCATAGGATATCTTGAGTCGTTGGTGTTGATGGCTCTGGCATGTTCGCTGATTCTTTCTTTTAGTGCTCTGATGGTACTGCCCACGTATTGGCTCTTGCATGTGCACTCAAGCACATACACAACGAATTTGGTGTTGCAGTTGATGTTGACTCTGATTTCAAATGATCTGATTTCAATGATCTCTTTGAGATTTCTGACAGAAATCTCAAAGAGATCATCACCACCAAGCCTTCGATCACATTCAGACGTGGAAGAACTTTGCGTAACAGGCTTAGCCCTACTGTTCCTTATACTGCCTCCACACGCTCTTGGCTCACACCGCACACCATTGGTTTCCACAAATGTGGATGCTGTGGTGTTTGCAAATGGGCATTGAATGGAGTCAAGGATTTCTCCAACCATCACAAACACCGTTTTGAAATCAGAGTCAACATCAACTGCAATACCAAATTCGTTGTGTATGTGCTTGAGTGCACATGCAAGAGCCAATACGTGGGCAGTACCATCAGAGCACTAAAAGAAAGAATCAGCGAACATGCCAGAGCCATCAACACCAACGACTCAAGATATCCTATGGCCATACACATAGGATCTTGCCCTACCCAAGGGATTCACAAAAGATTCTCCTTTTTTGGGATTGACATTGCCCCACCCAACATAAGAGGCGGTAACCGTGAGCTAAGACTAAGACGCCTTGAAGCAACCTGGATAATGCGTCTTCATACAGTGAGCCATGGCCAAAATTCTGACCACGAACTTCAATATTTCTTGGGTTCCTAACTCGGAGTGATCGTCTTTCTCCACTCATTAACCTTTTTTGCTGAAAACTCTTCTTGTGTTTTTCATATCAAGCCTTCTTAAACTTTTTTCATTACTTTGCTGTCCACTTTTACTTTCCACAACTTGCTCTCTCTTCCTTCCTTGTGTTTCACAACTAGCACTTATAGCTTTATTTTCCTATGTCCTAAACTTTCCATTATCTTGTTCTTTTATATACTGTGATATACACACTACTTCTAAAATACATGCTGTTTCCTTATTTTCACTTTTTCTCAGTACTTGCATTCTAAGTACGTATTATTCTCTCACACATATTTTTATTACTTCGTGATTACTTTAATTATGCTTCCTCTTCATTTTCTTTGTACATTCATCTCGCCAATTTTTTTCCCCCCCCCCCCCTTTTTTTGCCTACCATGGAATGTATTTTCAGTCTTATTTGCTCGTAATGGATTTTGCTTTATTTGCAACACCTGTACTGTTTATGTGGCATTGCTCACTCTTTTGCGTTTTCAATCATGCTTTTCTGCTTCATTCAACACTTGTTCACGTTTGTTTGCAACAACTTGATCCATTGGGCATAGTCTCTTCTCTGTGTTTAATTCACCCTTGTCATCACGAACCACACTTCCGGCTAATCTCACGAAGGTTAGCCTTCTAGTCCTCATTGTTTTTTTCCTTTATAACCGTTTTCCGGTTTCACCGCCATCCTCCCGCACTTCGGAAGCAAGTTCAGCTATAACGCACTGGCATACACAGGTATGTGTTTACTTCCCTTACGCTTTGGCCTTCATGCCGTACTTATACTGTGCCCTTTAGTTGCTCATTCCTATCGTTTTTTCTAGCCCTTTGGTTTCCTGGTCGCACCGACCCTTGGGAGACTACTTCACTCGTATTCCCGACGGCTTTTCGTTCTTTTCCGTATGACATTGTTCAATTGGGTGAGTTTTGTAACTGTTGTCCTTCCGCATTACATTACGGTTTATTTATCCTTATGCCATATTCTCAGCTTGCTCCGCAGTTTTTGACGTTCTCTTTTCGTAGTCATAGTTGTTATTTCACTTTCGACTTAGACTTGTCGTTTTTTCGTATTTACATAGTGCTACGCACCCATATTAGTTGCATGCTTCAACACTTGTACATAGTGTTACTCACCGCATTTTAGTGGTATGCATTAGTGCCTTTTATCGTATTGCACTATTATGTACTTTTTTCACTCCGCCATGTCACCTCGTTTTTTTGCCCGTTTTTTTGCCCGTTTTTTTGCCCTTTTGCCTCTCAGTTGTTGCATTTGTTCTCGAATCTTCATTTTGCTTAATTGAGGATGTTGTATTTAATACAATTGTCTTTCTAACTGTTTTTGCTGGATACAATGTTGAATTGTCTAGATTTTCTCTACCATTTCGTGTAATTATTATGTCTTTTTTGGTAACACCACTTGGTGAGACAATTTTCTCCAAGATGTATTTGTCTTACATGACTTTTGCCATTAAGTCTCCATTTTGAACCTTTTCCTTTGGCTCAGTTTCTCGTGCCATTGTCCTTTTTGTTGTTAACCCCTTTTTCAATTGGCTCTTGTTTTTTCTCACATAGAGTTACACCTATTGTTTCATGCTTTGTTACAACCATGTTTTTTATTTACTTATTGTCATTCCTTTTGCATTTTGGTTTGTTTTGATCCAATATCATATTGTTTCCCAGCCCTGAAGATTCACAGTTGTTTACTGTTGATGAAACACGTGTCGGCTGGCGCTCTTTGTACTGATGGAAGACAACGTTTGAATTAAAAACATCTTTCCATTGTTCTTTGAAACCTGTTATCATTTCTGTGATCTAATTTAATCTCATTGTCACGTGTGCACAGGATTTGCTTATAATTATTTTGGTATGGGCTTTTGTCCACACCTTATACAGGGGTTTTGGGTATTCCCCTGACCTGATTGCACCGTTAAGCATTGGTTCTTTGTTCTTCTGACTCCATCTGTCCGTTCATCTGCCTTAGCGCCATTTATCCTGTCTCCAAAACCCTCTCTGGTTCATATACGTTTCTATACAGGATAGGCTGCCATTGCAGAACGGTACCTCTCTCTTTTATCTCTTACCTATTATGGATAGGGATAAGATTGCATCAGAACTTTTCGAAAACTTGGAGAAGGGGTCCTACAAAAAGGATACACCATCAGGTGGAACTCCTAAAGAAGGCCTCAAGGACAAATTCATTAAACTTGAGAGGCTGAAGAAAACCGAAAACTCTAGATGGTGGGACAGTGCAACCCTTAAACAGTACTTAAGACTCAATAGAGTACCACGGGGTCTGCGCTCCCAAATCTTCCCTACTTTTGACGACCTGGATGATGATTTACTAGGCAAATGGGAGGAAGCACTCACAATCAACTCTAATACGCTTATCCACATTCTCATAGAGAACGCTGAACGCAAAGTAAAGAAATTACAAAGTGAAATCTCACAACTTGAAGTAGAAATCAAGGATCTCAATCTCAAAGAAGCTACTGAAAAGAACTACACCATTCTAAACGAAATACTCAACATACACCAAAACGAAATCAAGGATAGGAAAAGTAGACAGTTGAAGAGAGACGAGGCGGATTACAAGGAGGGACGTGTTTTCACTTTCGCCAAAAAATATGATGGACTGGTAAATCCGAACAAACAAAGCGACAATTCTGAGAGAGGAGAGACTTCTTCTGTCTCTTCAAGCACCTCTTCATTGAACACACCTGGTACTAGCGATACCGAAGCTGATCCCCAAGGGAGTACCAATACCTCCAATTTTTTACGCGAGGTCAGAACCATAAGAAGGGAAAACAGAACACAGCAAAGACAGAACATACTAGTAAAACCAGGAGAGGGAAGAGATCAGGCAAAAGACGAATACAAGAGGAAACTCAGATCGGGCGATCCCAACAAATAACTACCAACCCAGAGGAGGTCCAAGTCATCAATCTTTCCTCGACACCACTGAACAAAGACATGACCTCCCTTCTCAGCTTAGGCCTCAATTTCAACCCTCATGAAACTGGGGATCTCTGTAGAACGAAGATTGATCTTTTTAAGTTCATCAGAAATCTCAAACTGAAAAAATACTTTGCCTGTTCTCTCGGTGAAAAAAGGCTGTCTGAAACTATGAACCGGACCACCGTCCTTAACACACAGAGCATCAGAGAAATCAAAGATACTCATTTGCTCTTGACACTTAGCGAAATGGATGATCATCCTTATACACTGGAACGTCTACTTACGGAATTAGACATTGACATTGACCATACCATCGCCAGCGGACTCAAGGTGAAATCCAAATGGACACCGACATTACCGGGTAGCAATCCCATTGATATCTTCTACAATCTGGTGCTTGAAGATCTTAACAAACATGAACTCAAGTCTAGTAAATCCAGACACAAAGGCAGAGACAATCTATCAAGAAATGAGCGTTCGGCACTTGAGGAACTTACTTCCAATCACGACATAATCATTAAGGAGGCCGACAAAGGCGGAAATGTAATTGTCATGAACAAATCTGACTATCATGCTGAAATCCTCTCTCAACTAAACGACGCAACCTGCTATGAACCTCTCACCAACAATCCTACTAGCAACCTTACCAAACTGATTAACAAAAACCTAAGTGATTGGCACTCCCTTGGTTTACTAGACGACGAAGAAGTACTGTATATGAGGGTTGACAAACCTGTGTCTCCTTGGTTATACACCCTACCGAAAATACACAAGCATCCCACCCGACCGCCCGGCAGACCTATTGTCTCAGGGATAGGAGGCCCTACGGAACGACTAGCTCAATATGTGGATGTATTTCTCAATCCCCTGGTTAGGAACCTTCCATCTTTCATACAGGATACGAAACATATTCTGAGTGTTCTCGATGATGTCCAATGGCAACCAGGCATGATTATGGCAACACTAGATGTGGTGTCCTTATACACCTCAATCAAACCTGATCTTGGTCTTGAAGCGGTCACACAATTCTTGGAGGTCAGATCGGCCTCTCTTTGGCAACATACCAACATGTTAGTATCCATGATGGATATAATACTTAAAAACAATTGCTTTTTGTTTGAAGGGAAATGGTACAAACAAACGAAAGGTGTAGCCATGGGCTCAAGGTTTTCACCTTCGTTCGCCAACCTCTACATGGGCTCATTAGAGGCAACCTGGATCTGGGGCATTAAGGGCGCAAGGTGGACCAATTCTATTGTATACTGGGGTCGTTACATCGACGATTGCTTTTTACTATGGTCTGGCACCCAAGAAGATCTCGACGACTTCTGCATCCACCTCAATGCAAATGATATGGACATGAAGTTCACATGCAACTGCAGTACCTCACACATCACCTTTTTGGATGTAGAATTTTATGTTAAGAGTAACACCTTACATAGTAGACTTTTTCGTAAGGAGACAGCATGTAACGCCATTCTCCATGCCACCAGCTCCCACCCCATACATCAGATTCGAGCCATTCCTTATGGTGAACTCGTGAGAGCTAGAAGGAACTGTAGTGAAGACACTGAATTCAAGAAATGCATGACTGACATGGGAAAAAGATTCTCTCAACGCGGATACGATACTAACCTTATCAATAAAGCTGCCAACAGAGTCATCAAAACGGACAGGAATAACACACTTCGACCCAAAACTCGGATCAAACCCACCCTTCAAACAACCAGACTGATCACCAACTACAATGGCCTGAGCTCTGTGATCAGAAGAAGCATGAACAAACATTGGAATATTCTGCTCACTGACAGAAATCTCAAAGAGATCATCACCACCAAGCCTTCGATCACATTCAGACGTGGAAGAACTTTGCGTAACAGGCTTAGCCCTACTGTTCCTTATACTGCCTCCACACGCTCTTGGCTCACACCGCACACCATTGGTTTCCACAAATGTGGATGCTGTGGTGTTTGCAAATGGGCATTGAATGGAGTCAAGGATTTCTCCAACCATCACAAACACCGTTTTGAAATCAGAGTCAACATCAACTGCAACACCAAATTCGTTGTGTATGTGCTTGAGTGCACATGCAAGAGCCAATACGTGGGCAGTACCATCAGAGCACTAAAAGAAAGAATCAGCGAACATGCCAGAGCCATCAACACCAACGACTCAAGATATCCTATGGCCATACACATAGGATCTTGCCCTACCCAAGGGATTCACAAAAGATTCTCCTTTTTTGGGATTGACATTGCCCCACCCAACATAAGAGGCGGTAACCGTGAGCTAAGACTAAGACGCCTTGAAGCAACCTGGATAATGCGTCTTCATACAGTGAGCCATGGCCAAAATTCTGACCACGAACTTCAATATTTCTTGGGTTCCTAACTCGGAGTGATCGTCTTTCTCCACTCATTAACCTTTTTTGCTGAAAACTCTTCTTGTGTTTTTCATATCAAGCCTTCTTAAACTTTTTTCATTACTTTGCTGTCCACTTTTACTTTCCACAACTTGCTCTCTCTTCCTTCCTTGTGTTTCACAACTAGCACTTATAGCTTTATTTTCCTATGTCCTAAACTTTCCATTATCTTGTTCTTTTATATACTGTGATATACACACTACTTCTAAAATACATGCTGTTTCCTTATTTTCACTTTTTCTCAGTACTTGCATTCTAAGTACGTATTATTCTCTCACACATATTTTTATTACTTCGTGATTACTTTAATTATGCTTCCTCTTCATTTTCTTTGTACATTCATCTCGCCAATTTTTTTCCCCCCCCCCCCCTTTTTTTGCCTACCATGGAATGTATTTTCAGTCTTATTTGCTCGTAATGGATTTTGCTTTATTTGCAACACCTGTACTGTTTATGTGGCATTGCTCACTCTTTTGCGTTTTCAATCATGCTTTTCTGCTTCATTCAACACTTGTTCACGTTTGTTTGCAACAACTTGATCCATTGGGCATAGTCTCTTCTCTGTGTTTAATTCACCCTTGTCATCACGAACCACACTTCCGGCTAATCTCACGAAGGTTAGCCTTCTAGTCCTCATTGTTTTTTTCCTTTATAACCGTTTTCCGGTTTCACCGCCATCCTCCCGCACTTCGGAAGCAAGTTCAGCTATAACGCACTGGCATACACAGGTATGTGTTTACTTCCCTTACGCTTTGGCCTTCATGCCGTACTTATACTGTGCCCTTTAGTTGCTCATTCCTATCGTTTTTTCTAGCCCTTTGGTTTCCTGGTCGCACCGACCCTTGGGAGACTACTTCACTCGTATTCCCGACGGCTTTTCGTTCTTTTCCGTATGACATTGTTCAATTGGGTGAGTTTTGTAACTGTTGTCCTTCCGCATTACATTACGGTTTATTTATCCTTATGCCATATTCTCAGCTTGCTCCGCAGTTTTTGACGTTCTCTTTTCGTAGTCATAGTTGTTATTTCACTTTCGACTTAGACTTGTCGTTTTTTCGTATTTACATAGTGCTACGCACCCATATTAGTTGCATGCTTCAACACTTGTACATAGTGTTACTCACCGCATTTTAGTGGTATGCATTAGTGCCTTTTATCGTATTGCACTATTATGTACTTTTTTCACTCCGCCATGTCACCTCGTTTTTTTGCCCGTTTTTTTGCCCGTTTTTTTGCCCTTTTGCCTCTCAGTTGTTGCATTTGTTCTCGAATCTTCATTTTGCTTAATTGAGGATGTTGTATTTAATACAATTGTCTTTCTAACTGTTTTTGCTGGATACAATGTTGAATTGTCTAGATTTTCTCTACCATTTCGTGTAATTATTATGTCTTTTTTGGTAACACCACTTGGTGAGACAATTTTCTCCAAGATGTGTTTGTCTTACATGACTTTTGCCATTAAGTCTCCATTTTGAACCTTTTCCTTTGGCTCAGTTTCTCGTGCCATTGTCCTTTTTGTTGTTAACCCCTTTTTCAATTGGCTCTTGTTTTTTCTCACATAGAGTTACACCAATTGTTTCATGCTTTGTTACAACCATGTTTTTTATTTACTTATTGTCATTCCTTTTGCATTTTGGTTTGTTTTGATCCAATATCATATTGTTTCCCAGCCCTGAAGATTCACAGTTGTTTACTGTTGATGAAACACGTGTCGGCTGGCGCTCTTTGTACTGATGGAAGACAACGTTTGAATTAAAAACATCTTTCCATTGTTCTTTGAAACCTGTTATCATTTCTGTGATCTAATTTAATCTCATTGTCACGTGTGCACAGGATTTGCTTATAATTATTTTGGTATGGGCTTTTGTCCACACCTTATACAGGGGTTTTGGGTATTCCCCTGACCTGATTGCACCGTTAAGCATTGGTTCTTTGTTCTTCTGACTCCATCTGTCCGTTCATCTGCCTTAGCGCCATTTATCCTGTCTCCAAAACCCTCTCTGGTTCATATCCTTTGTGAATGTGCTGGGTCAGTGCCTTAGAAGCGAAAGTGTGGTAGGTGAGAGCTCCACTCCTCATTAAGTGAGAATTGCCCATCCTGCCAACACCTAGAATCTCTATTCAGACCCTCTACTGTGATACAGTCTGAGAGGAATACACAAAAGCTAACTGCCAACTACACCTAGTCATGCGACCCAGGATACAGTCTGGAGGCACCAAAAGGTTTAGCCAAGAAATTACCTGTTTCATAAAAGGGGCATTTTCAGAATTTTAATTAAACTCCGACTTTACCATTAAAGAGACTTTTAAATTACAATTGCTTAGACACCAAACATGACATTCCTACCTGCTTCAACACAAAAGATAGCACTCATTAAACTTAGTATGGTAACACAGTGTTATCTTATGGGAGAGGTAGTCCTCGCAGTAGTGAAAAACGAATGTAGGAACTTTTCACTGCCAGGATATGTAAAACTTAAAAGTACATGTCCAACTTTTTTAATGAAATGCACCCTGCCCTATGGGCTGTTTAGACCCTACCTTAGCATTGACTTATATGTAATAAAAAGGGAGCTTTATTTCTGGTGAAAGGTTTATTTTGCCAAGTCAAAATGGCAGCTTAAACTGCACACACAGGCTGCAAAGGCAGGCGTGAGACAGGTATTAAAGCGCTACTTAAGCGGGTAGCACAATAGGTGCTGCAGATCCACTAGTTGCATTTAATATACGGGCCTGGGTACATGTAGTTCCTTTTACTATGGACTTACAAGTAAATTAAATGTGCCAATTGGGTGTAAGCCAATTTTACCATGTATAAAGGAGAGAGTACAAGCACTTTAACACTGGTCAGCAGTGGTAAAGTGCAAAGAGTCCTAAAAACCAGCAACAAAAACAGGTTCAGAAACCAGGAAGGGTGAAGGCAAAAAGTTTGGGGGTTGACCCTGCAGAGAGGACCAGGTCCAACAATCACTACTTACCTGTCCACCGTTATATAGTGTTTAATGTCATCACGGTCCAAGATTGTGCCATATATTCATAGATGGGCCTTGATAACACTGAAATTTTCTCCTGATTAGAAATCAAATTAATATCAACAGGCATCTGATTCCAGATCTTTGGACCCAGAGCTGAGAAAGACCTGCCACTTTACTGAGAATGGTTGAAAAACGGGGCAGAGAGCTTAAGTCAGGAACCTGAATGAAGAGAGAAGGAAGGGCATGCAATTGGATTTTATCTTGAATACATTTAGGTCCAACAACCTAAAAAGCCCTGTGAGAGCAAAAAAGGGCCTCAAGAAGGTGTAAACCGTTGTGTGCCTGAGAAACCCAGTCTAAGTTCATAGGTTGTCAAGGAGTCTAACAGCCATGTTTTAGGTGTGCTTCTGTGTCTGGGTGCCACTAGTCCTAGTTAAAGCACGTTGGCATAGTCAATTCTTAACAGTAACGCTGCTTCAACCACAGGCGCCCTCTGACAAGGAGAGATGAGAACCTATCCTTGCATGCTTAAGACAGGAAGTTCATAGATGAATCTGGTCAAAAATAGGCAGCTGTGTCCTGCTTGCACTGAGCTCCGAGAGACTGTTGTTCAGACTTGGATGGCAGAGAGGCATGCTTGAACTGTGTCTTGATTTCAGATTAGGGCTTATCCCAGCCATAGATGAGGTGGGTGTCATCAGTGGACAATATTGACACACCCCAAAAAATCGAATTATGTTGGATAGTAGTTGTATACAAATACTGAAAATGATGGGGGCAGACAGAAACCTTGAGCTAGCCCACAGGAGACTGACATCTTGAATGAAAAGGGAGGAGAGTTAAGATTTAACTCATTCCAGACAGGAAAAGGCAAGCCAAGCAGGGGTGAACCCGGCAGATCAACCACTGCCCAACAGTGGAGTATCATAGAATGATTCTCAGTATCGAGGGTGGGCAGTGAGATCTAAAAGGATAAAGCTAGAGGTTGTCCACCATCAAGCCCCATCCTAGGATCATCCGGCACAGAGACCAGACAAGTTTCCTTTCCCGTATAAAGGAGGAATCTGATCTGAGTCAAGTACAGCAGGTATATGTTATAGGTATAGGTAGCGAGATATATTTCTCCAATCTTAGCCTCTGGAGACAGTAAAGAGATGGCTTTGTATTTGTCCTCTATATTCATAGAAAGGTTAGGCAATTGTTTTCTATGCACAATGCATCTAGAAGATAAAAAATGTAATGTGTGATGATTCAGTGTACTTTTGGCAAAGAGAATAAGCCCTATGCAAGGCAAGCATTCTATAGGAGGTGGAGGGATGCACAACTGAGCCAATGGCGTACTGTGAGAGAGTATACTCCTTTGAGTAGAGCCAAACCTTACTCTCTGAGTCTGTATATTTTACAGAATTGGTCACAATAGGTCGAGCATACAGCTACACTAAGAATGGCTAATCAATCAGGATATTTTTTAGCATTTTAACACTGTTTCTCCCAAAATGTTCAGTTTTGTGTTAATATTGCTTTAGATTGGAAAGCTTAATAACAAAGGAGGTGAATTAGGCTGACCAACTCCTTCAAGGTCGTTATGGGAACTGCCTCCAATCCTACAAATAATTGATAATAATTGTATTAGTCTAATTAAGGAGGTGGAACAAGACTACAACACTCAGAATGCTTTAAGCTATCACACAAAAGTCCAGAACTGGAAACAGTGTCCGTAATGACCTTGAGGTAAGCAGTCACTTTAGGACTAATTAACTGGCAAGAAAAAAGTCTAAAGGATAATTGAATGGATCTAGCTCACTGTTGAAGAGACAAGTCATTATGAATAGTCACATGGCTTGAATAGGACTTTCTATGCATTTTCTTTTAATTATGAAGAAAATAGCTGAAAGCTGTGTATAAGACTGGACCATTGTCATCTTATAGCACGGGATGGATGGCGCTGTACCAATCCTATGCTTAAAGACTGTGCTGTAGAAATGGCAAAAGACTTGGCCCCTTTCTAGCTCAGCATGGTTGGCACTGTTCTCATCCTATGCTTAAAACTCTGCTAGAAAAACAGACATTTGAGGTGAGCAAGTTCAGAGTGTCGCTGGTGTTGGAGGCTGTTCAGTAATAGGCGCTGCTCTCCACCTAAACTTGAGAATTACCCAGAGTTCTCTGCTTCTTTTTTGCATTATATATATATATATATATATATATATATATATATATATATATATATATACATCTTTTTGGAAAATTTCGTAAAGATTCATCAAACGACGTCAAAGTTATAAGCACATGAAAAAATGCTTTTCCTATGGAAACGTGGTCCTAACTATAACTATCTACTGGCGACCGCTAGTAGATAATATATATATTTTATATCTCATACAAGATCATTGTCATTGTGTTTCTCATGTTTTCTTTACATAATATACTTTTAGCGGCTTTTAGCTAGTCCTCCTCTCCAATTGGTCTGTGATTGTGTCATTCACATTTTTCTTCTGCCCACTGCAGCATGGGTCGGCCCACTGCAGCCACTGGTTAAACACATTCTTCCCTTCCACAAAGAACACATCCACATACAAAGTAGTTCACTTCCATGGTGACTACTACAAAAGCAGCACAATATGCTTTTTGAGGCCAAAACAAACTTTATTTTTTGATTCGCGAGGGCTCAGCAGCTTCCCCAATATTCCAAAAACCAGCCAACACCAGACCTGTTAGTTTTGCCAATGCCTGTTTGTTATTGTTGTTTGAAGCTGTTTGTTTCACTCCTTTATGGTTACATTTGAACTTTTCTTGCCAGGAAATGGACATCAAGGTCTGCTCGACCTTGAACCCACACTGTTAGAGCGCTGGATGTCTCCCTCTCTCGGCCTGACAGCCCCCACCCCCCCCGGCCACCGCTGCCAAGGGCGCCCTCCCCGGCTGCCACCCTGCAGACAGCGAGCGCCTCCCGCCCCTGGGGTGGAGGATGCGGGGGACTCTGGCACTTCAGCTGAGGGCCCAGGATGTGCGCCTCGCCTCCTTCACACTAGGCCTGCTCTGATCCCGGGCCAGCAAGCGGGGCAGGCGGATGTGGTGCTTCGCGGCAAGGTAGCTCGGTGGGCTATGGCGCCTGCTGTAGAAATCCGCACTTAACCCCAAGGCCACAACTTTTGAAGCCATTTAAATGAGTTCCATTGTTAACTGCAGAGAACTCAGAACTCTCCTCTGCACCTGGGTTGCCACCTGCCCAAGAGAAAAATACTGCCCGTTGTTGTTGGGAGTCTGGAAAGGCCTGGTCATGATACTAAATGGGACTTTAAACAAAATCGTATATATATATTAAAAGCATCACTTAACTGCCTTTGTTTTCTTTAATTATTAGTCCGGGACCGTTAGCGGCTCCCACCAACACATCAAAAAAGTGATTTCTACTCATGTTTGCTGTTTGAAGTATGTACAGGCAATGGGAAAACATACCGGCTTTAGGTGATTTTGCACCTTTCACGGCGTTAAACTACCGTCGGTGCCGCTAGAAAGCCTGCCCGGGGCAGCCCCACACGCGGCCCGCTTTGAGGGCGGCTCGGTGCCGATAGAAAGCCTGCCCGGGGCAGCCCCACACGCGTCCCGCTTTGAGGGCGGCTCGGTGCCGATAGAAAGCCTGCCCGGGGCAGCCCCACACGCGTCCCGCTTTGAGGGCGGCTCGGTGCCGATAGAAAGCCTGCCCGGGGCAGTCCCACACGCGTCCCGCTTTGAGGGCGGCTCGGTGCCGATAGAAAGCCTGCCCGGGGCAGTCCCACACGCGTCCCGCTTTGAGGGCGGCTCGGTGCCGATAGAAAGCCTGCCCGGGGCAGTCCCACACGCGGCCCGCTTTGAGGGCGGCTCGGTGCCGATAGAAAGCCTGCCCGGGGCAGTCCCACACGCGGCCCGCTTTGAGGGCGGCTCCGTAGCCCGTGTCAGAACCGGTCCGCTCCGTGTGTCTTAGGCTGTCCTCGAAGCTATCACCGCTGGAGTAAGTAACATCAAACACTGGCTTTAATATGTGTGAAAAGAGCAGCATTGAGGTTTGGGTGGACAATTTCTTACTGCGAGTGAAACGCCGGGCCCCCAAATAAAGAATCACAATTAACGGTTAAATTTTCGAAGATGAAAAAAAGTAAACCGCGCGAACGTTTTTTATTTTTACTTTTCAGTTCGTTCGCGTTTCACTTTTCTAGTTTTTTTTTATCACAGATTATTATTGAATTATTTTAATGTACCTCTGGTGTATCTGGTGAACACGCGAAATCGAGAGATAAGGAGGGGGTGAGGGGAGGAAAGCGAGGGAGTGTTTAGGGTGTGACAGCAATAGAGACGAGAGTGAGTAGGTCAATGAGAGCGGTGCGGGAGAGACTGAGAGAGGTGAAGAGACAGTGTGGGTGAAAACGGAAGAGAAAGAGTTATTGACAGAGACGCACAGAAAGTGCACAGGAGAGGAAGCGAGGGTCACAGGAAAAAGAAAGATAAGTATGGTGTGTGTGCGAGAGAGTTGAGAGCGAAAGGCTGAAGAAACGAGTGCGGGAAGAGAGAGAGAGATGGGGAACACACAGACGTTGAGAGATTGAGGGGTGACAACGAAAGAGTGCGGGAGAGACAGAAAGAGGAAACGTGAGGATGAGAGAGAGTCTAGAGAAAGAGAATGGGAGAAGGAATCAAGGGGGTAAGAAACCAATGAGATAGAGAAAAAGAGAAGATAATCAAGCAGAGAGCGAGACTGCGGGAGAATGAGCGATAGACAGAGATGGAGAGAAGACAGTAAGAGGGGAGAAGAGAGGGGAGGGAGAAGTGGGCAGAAAAAGAAAGGGAAAACATGAGAGTGTGGGAGAGACATAGACCAAAGTGCGAGAGATACAGACTAAGGAGAGCGAGGATAAGTATCAGGGGAAAGGAAGAAAGGAGAAAGACAGAAAGAGGGGATAGAGGAGGTAGAGGGGAGAAGAGAGAGACACAAGTGAGAAAAAGAAGTGAGAGAGATGGGAAGGAGAGAGTGAGCAAGAAACAACCAGCCGGCTGAAAGAGAGATGCACGTGTGAGGGAGAGAAGTGAGAAAAAAAGAGAAGTGGGAAGTGGGAAAGAGTGAGAGAGCGCGAGAGAAAATGTCTGCCTGCCTAATGGAACCAGACGTTTTGGGTTCTTGTCATCCCTGCTTCGCACCTTGTTACGGATTCCGCAACAACCTTACTGCTCTCTACAGCGCCCCGTTCGAGGTCCTTCTGCTAGAATAAACACAAGCTGCTGCCCAGCGAAGCTAAAAGGTGCAATATTAAATGTAAATAAAAGCGCGCCCGAGATAATATGCCATGCTTAATGCACACAATGAGGGGAGAACCCCCTGGGCCAGGCAATAACTCTTCATTCTCAAGAGCGCCCCGGGGCAAGGGGCACGCGCCGCATCAGCATTCATGTATTCCGCCAAAGAATAATTGTCATTCTATTTAAAGATAACTCAAGTGGACTCGGCACACCAAGCCCTTCGGAAATGGCGGCCCTGTGCGCGCGGGGCCTGGCTGACAAGTGATGGCGCGGGAGATAAACGCATTACCTGTCTGCCCCAACTTGGCTTGGAGTGAGCCCAGCATATTGCAAAGTGAAAAACCCAGCCTCACTATTTTAGACTTTTATATAGGACGGGATAAAAAGGAACAAAACACTGTACAGCGAATGTACTTTTATGACATGTTTCTGTATATTTTATTTACAACAGATCATTGCCGCGCAGTGAGTTTGTAATTCTACGACGGGCTGCATGGGCCAGGGCTGAATCAATGCCAACTTCTGAGGATAATCATTGCCAGTGAAGATTATTTCTATTTTCATTAATTGAATGTACATTTATCTGATGTGGAGGTTCTGAAATAAAAACCTGGTTTAGAAATGTGCTCATCAGCTTTCCAGTGGCTACCAGACCCCCAGTATCGCAAGTAGCTTATGCACATTGACAAGGATTTATTGAGACAAATTTGGGGAAGGGTGGAGTCGTGTATTGACTTGACACAATCAATACATCCCATTTTTAGCTGCCACAGTCACTAGACTCAATTACAGGTTGATGACAATATGTCAAAGTCTGAGGTTGGAGAGTAAGGACAACCCCAGAGGGATATGGCCGACCATAGTCAAGCTAATGCGCTGGTGACCACAGCCTATGAAATCATGTGCGTAGTAGCACTGAGGGGCTTTGATCAGCTTTATATGATTTGCTTCCTGCACTGGTTGTGCTGCTGGTCATTTTATCAGCGTTCCATGTTCTCTCCCGTGTCTGATATCTTGGGAGGTAACTGTGGGGAGGTGGAAGCTATCTCAAGCTCAATGCTCGGAAGTCACAAACTAATATCTTCTGAAACAATGCCGCCGTTGTGATGGTGCGTCTCTGCTTTCAACTGACCAGTGACGCTAGTGTTAGTGTATCTCCTGCAGTGGTGTTGTGTGTAGATCAGAGGACAGGGGGAAAAGTGATACCCAACAATCTAAACTCACCTCTGAAGGCATGAAATCATCAAGGGGGATGGTCGATGCCTTGGACTCAAATATCCAGAGACGGGGATAACTGTTCATTGTGACAAAGACATGCTGAACCAGTGCTGGGCTGGTTAAAATCTTAAGGTGAGAAATGGAAGGTTACCCAACCATGGCCTTCTATTAAAATACACGGTTTGACACGAGTAAGACATCCTTTAGAGGCTGGATTAACTGGATTACTCACCTTAGGGGTGCAGATAACATTGCCTTACAAAACTCTCCTTGGAAATCGCCGTCTAGATTACTGTGGAATTCTTTGGACAATTATTTCGACTCTCAAAAACCTCAGTGAGTGCAACATATCTCTGTTGAATGGTTTTGTATTATTCATTATGTTTCGGCAATATTTTATGCTTGCACTTATTCTCTATATAAAATCATTCTAAATCTTTGGAATCTATGACAATTTTTGCATCATAGGATCTTTGTACAGTACATATGTCGTTTTTGGGTTACTCCTGTGCTTACAACTACGTAGCTATTTCTCAATAACTGGCTCCATTGTTTTATTGCTATTTCTTTTTCCTTCTCTCTCTCTTTCTTTCTCTTTACTTTTCTTCTTCTTTTTCATCTTCATTTTCGATTAGTAAGGTTGGTTTCTTGTGTTAATATGGAGCTAACTATCTACTCCTTGTTGTTCCTTTTATGAGAGTTGTTGAGTTTATTTTTTTGTTACTCTAACCTTGAAATTATGATTATTTCTTCATTTTTTTCTGTTTTCTCTTTTGAAAATCAATAAAGTATTTGATATAAAAAAAATACACAGTTTGTTGGTTGCACACACTAGCCATGGAGGTCCCTTGCGTGTAAAGCACAGATCCATATACTGTGGCCTCGATATATTGTACCCCCCAGCCAAACTAGTAACATGGAGCCCCTTGCTTCCATCCACATTAGAACCCTTGATGGTGACTTCACTTTTGAAGACAGAAATTAGCCAATTTTGGGCCTTTGTTGCAGGGTGCTGAGTTTATACTTTATAGCCTTGGATGAATACAAATTGCGTACTAAGACATTTTTACCACAACCCGAGTATATTCCCCGACGACAGTGGAGTCATCTGATGAGACCAGAAGATGCATATCTAAACTCTACAAGCTTTGCTCAGACTCTGTTGAGAATTCTACCCTCCCCCAATAGTGGCTATGGGAAATAGACTTTGGCGCTACTATAGATGGCAAGGCTAAAAAGTACTGCTGCTCTGAAGTCAAATCCATTTGAATGAAACGGAGGCATAGACTTTTCCATTTTAAAATTATAAATAGAGTTTACTATACATCAGGCTCCTTGAAGAAATTTTATTACTCAGATAGTGCTGAATATTGACGATGTGCTATCGACGGGGCCACGCGTGCAACGCCCATTGGGCTCAAAGGGCTTCAGCTCCCCTGTCGTGTGTGTCAGCCCGGCCGAGACAGCTTCCCGGGCACACACACACACAGTTTTTGAGCTGCTGTGGGCTTGCGTACATCTTCTTGCAGCCGCACCGAGTACTTCCCAGGTCTTTAAAAGACCCTTTACTTGTTAACAAGGCTTTGTTGTTGTTTTTCACCCCTTCTTAGAGACTCTGCATCTCCACTCTGCATATTGCTGGAAGAGTCAGCCCCCCCCCGACATTTTTAGTAGCTCCCCCTAAAATTTGGCTGTAGTTGTGCCTCTGGATGGGGCATGTTGTATCTACCTTGCCTGGGAGCTCCCCGACAGAGCTGAATGTGGTAGTTGAGGATAATATAGGCTCTCAGTTGAGATTGGCTCCTCTGATTGATTGCTCTTCTAGGGTACGTAGCAGACATTCTGCTGCCTGTCAGGAGGTTTACTGCTGTATAAATATTATAGACAAAAAATAGAGTAGCAACGGCATGACTAAAACAATCCCCTCTAAAAACAGGCTCCTGGATCCAAGGTGCAGTATACTGCAATGAAGCAGCCAATCGCTTCACCATGCTGCAACCCATTCCTAATAAACTTAGAGACATATGGGGCCCAATGCATGGGTATCAGGCAGGGCCGGACTGGCGGTAGCGGGCACCGGGCATTTCCCCGGTGGGCTGCCTGAGTGGGGGTCGGTTTTGGGCCCCTGGGCGGCCATTTTTGTTACAGGGCCGTTTTTGCAGCATAGCTGCAATTTTGGCCCCAGTAACAAAATCGGCCAAAACCGTCCCTGGCATACAGCTTGGCCGCACCCCCAACCCCCCGGGGGGGTCAGTTGAGCACTTGGCCAGGGCCGATTTTGGTTCCTAGTCCGGCCCTGGTATCGGGATCAACACACTCACCCTGACACATAACTACTTGGTTGGGTATTTGATTCTATGTTGCAGACCCAATGGGATTTACTGCTTGTTGGTCTGCTGTATTGCTTGCAGATCAATGGTGATCAAACAGGACACTGCACATGTCTGAGTGTCCTGTCACAGGGCTCATTAACTACCAATTTAACCTGGTATGATAACTATTTTGCATGCTAATATCTGCTAAGAAGATTGAGGGTTGGGTAACACAGCCCCAGCTTTACCCATTTTTTGTTGATAAGCCTGACAATTTGTAATGAAAGAAATGCTTTGTTAGTTCCAGTATTTTATGAATTGATTGCTGCACTTTGTATGAATTTCATTTTTGAAAATAGAGATAATTGTTTAAAAAACCCCAAAAAAGAATATGGACATCTCTAGCAATCTTTTATCCTGGACTGTTCAAAGTATGTTCCGGAGGATTAGAATCAAGCCGGATTTTCAGGATATGCACATAAACTACATTTACATAGAATGATTTCAAATGGAAACACCATATATATACATGTTCTATAGTCAAAAATCTAGCAGAGACCCTGACCTCCAGAACTTTCACTAGACAACCCTGCTCTTGAGCGAGCTGAGCACATTAACTCAGTAGAATCTTTGCGGCGTTAGCCTCCAGTGTTAAGGCGCTACCAATCACCAATCTTGGATCTTGTCCTACTAAATCTTGGGTTTTCTAGCGCTGGCCAATGAATTCCAGAACTGTGCTAGATTTTCACGATATCCTCATAAGGTAAATTCTTAGCTAAAACCGATGGGAATCATATACATACTCAGTGTTTGTTCAGAATATTTGGCATGGACCTTACACTCAAAGACTAGTGCTGGACATCCCGTGCTAAGCAAATAACATTCCTGTTCATGTGTTGGTATATTGGTGGTACAATGATGACAGAACTTTGGACAGTTTCGTTGGTCCTACTATATACTATGTTTATAGTCAGTAGGGCCATACACGTCATTTGAGGCATCCTTTATAGGATACACAGACCATCACCCATCAGAGTGGCATGATTCATCATTGGGTCTTGATCCTCATTGGGTGGGAGCTGCAATACCCAACGGGCCCCACAAAGTGTCTCTTTGCCAGGGAACGTTTAATCTCTATGCCTAGTGTGACTCCAAGCAGAAGGATGAAGGCCCTTCTCCAGTGTTGTATGGGAGGAGTGCAGTAGATTGAGAAAGTGACTAGGATAAAATTAGCTATGGGCCGCCAGGTATTCTATTCACTGTAAGTGATTGCCCATGCGTACATTAAAAGAGTAGAGTGAACTTCAGGGGTAATGATCAGCCCTGGGTTCTAAAAATCGGTCAACATATTTCTTGACTGTGTAACCCAAAAGTCAGTCATGCAACAATTCATTAGGACCAAATGTGTGTACTAATCTACGGTAAGGTTTGTGAATGAAGAGACATTACATATTTGTAGCCTTTTAGGAAGAAACCAATCTAATGGCACTTTTCAGCGTACCTCAGAAAAACCCTCACAATGGTGTGCTGCCATTCATTTCCTCATATGACTCGTTTGCCTGGTTGGTCGGGCCCCATAGAGAACCATGGAGAAGTTCTCCGCTATGCAATCTGTTGCGTGCCGGAGAAGCATCGCATTTGGCCTGCCCGCTTCCACGGATTCCATGTAGAAAACATTCCATTGCCTCGGCAGCCACAAAAGACATTGTTCTTCTAGTTTGTGAATCGGAACAGTTTAAGTTTAATTAAACAAAATAAACTGAGCACCAAGTCTTGGTCAGGAACTGCTATTCAGTTACTTCCTAAAACGAGGCTAGCCTCGACTCCACTCGAGGATGATGTTCCTTTATGACAATCTGCTTTTTAAAAAGTGACCCAAACTCGGAGACACAAACTCATTCTCCCCATGAAGGAGCAATGGTCTAAAGCTATTGCCAATATGTCGAGATCTTACATGGCCAGATAGCTGGACAGACTGGTTTCAAGGAAGTCGAAGTAACAGTGAGTGGAGAGGCAGATGGGTTGTTATAGTCTTGGCATTTGGTAGTCTACTGTGTTGGCAATTTCTGTGTGTTCTTGCACTCTTTTTGCTCTGTGTGGCTTCAGTTGGGGATGTTCTATATATCCCTGTCATGTGGTATATTATTATTTGAAATGGTGAGTTTTTTGATGCTGCTGTATCTGTATGCTGTTATGTCTGTATATTGCGTTAGAAGGTGCCTGCTTTGGAGTTCTGTTTTATGCTCTGCTGTTTTTTGAGATATTTGTTATTTCACACTGTGTTGTCTGTTGTTGTATGTTCATGTTTTTTCCTGATGTACGTTATATCATCTTTTGTTTTTAAGTGTCTCTACTCGTGATGTATTGTGTTTTGTCTTATGTTGGTGTGTAGTCGTATTTGTTCGTATTCATGTAATCTCAAGAAAGCATCCTGACTATATTACATTTTTATTTGTATAAATGTTTGCATATGTTTTTTTGATATTTCTTTTAATGCTAATTACAACGTACTTTTTTTCTTTATAGGTTACTTAACTTTATTTAGAATAGATGTAAGTTTCATGTTATCTAATATAAAAATAAGCTTTATGCTGAAAATTGTAAAATATAGTTCAACTCGTTCTTAAAGGAATGAAGATCGAGTTTGTGCTTTGAGTTAAGGTTTAGTAAGAAAAACCTGTAAGGATAGAAAGCATGAAAATTCCTGAATAACCATACATTGATGTTACTTATATCTAGGAATGTGTACAATGACTGAGGGTTTCGGCTATAAAGGAGTACTTCTGTTTATTAAGTGTTGTGAATGGATAGTGTATATGTGTATGAACATTGATAAATAGTGCTGATATGGGAAGTGTATACGTGTGAAGATATCATACAAATAATGCTTCATTTGACTCTGTGACATTGTACTGATGGTAATGTAGGGCATTTCTATGTAGGATTCATAGCTGACCATGCGTCTTTTGTGCGAAGTGAAGGAAATTGTTTGGCTATTCTGTCCAGGCCCAAAGTCTAACATTTCCGGAGTTCTGAAGTTGAATTGTGCACTAGTTTTCCTCAGGTTGTCTGCATTTGAAGTCTGGTGGAGAATAGGCCTGGGCTAAAATTTCGTTCCGTTCCCGGAAATTGCGATAATTTGACATTTTCGCATTCTGCGGAAAGCGCGAAAATGTCAAAATGTCCGCATTCCGCAGCTTAGCGATAATTTGGTTCTTGCTCGCGCTGTAAAATAATACATTCTTGCGTGCGCGCGATCGCCTTACCTGAATCCCTGCGTTCGCCGACAAGTTTTCTTGATCCGGTCGTGTTCTCCATGAGATGTTGTATTGTTTTTAGCCATTTGCGCTGTCTCGCGACAGTTCGCGCCCGAAGTGACGTCATGCGTCGTGCGATCACGTCTTTCTTCTCGCGATCATGCACCGCGAGAAAACTGAAAACAAGATGGCCGCACCCGCGAGCAACCGCATGGGTAAGTTGGCGAGCCGCAACCATGCAGAAAATCTCGCGAACATGCGGGAAAAAAACTTACGCATCTTCGCGATATTTCCGCGTGTTTGCGATAATTTTTAACATTTTCGCGATAATTTGCGAAAGTGGATTTCGCAAATTCCGCCCACCCCTAGTGGAGAACTGATGCAATTCATTTAAAGAAATTTGTCCTACATTGCACAAATTGCAAACATGTAATTTTTTTGGCAACCACTTGTAACCTTGGCAACCGCTTGTAAATGATGAAGAATATGCTGTATTGTATGTAGTATACATTTTACTATCCAAAGTTTGGTGATATTTGCTTCACGATTTCTAAAGTTAGGAGACAATGCATTTTAACTTCTTTAGAATATACAATAAAACTAACAGTGGTACATAAGCACCACCATAGTGAACACATCACTTTCGGAATAGGACACACATCTAGGAAACTATAATCAATTGTCCCAGAAGAGGAAAAACGGAAACAGATCTGCCCCAAAGCCCTTGTTGGCTTACCCAATAGAAGCCATAGCAGAAAACACATAATCACACCATGTCTTAGAATATAGATACAAGCTCAGGCCAAGACAGAAGATGATCAATCTCTGCACACTGCTACTATCAGAATATCAAACTTTATCTCGGATTACCAAATACAAAGAGCAGGCACATGCTCTTCAAAAAATGACCCATGCATAATCATGCATATGGGACTGCTTATAAGATGTAGGGAGCTCATTGCATAGTAGAATGAATCACCATTATTACAGCACCACGCTATGCAGGAGGGACACCTCACTTGATTAACACATTCTGCCCCATTAACTCTTTGACAGCCCATGTGTCTGTGCACTCTTTTGCTTGACATTTTCTATATTGTTTGCTCAGATTTTACATGTACAGCATATAGGTTATCTGATTTATGTATACGTCAATAGGGCAGTCACATTGCAGGTCTTTGTAGGATTTTTCTTTAACTGAGATTTGTAATGGCAAAATAAATAACACACCATGCTTATCTTTCAGCTGAAAATTGGTTTGTCGAAATATTATTGAATTGGGCAAGTGTACTCAGATATTTTAAGATATTTTGTAAAGTGTGAGTTCAAGTGTAACAAAAATGTTGTGCATTTAAAAAAATGTTGTGAACTAATGGATAAAAATAAGTTGCAAATATGCACAAGTTGCAATTACGCTATTGCTTGTAAGTTGTAGGTCTGGGCGAAATATCAATTACGCTGGCGTAATTCAAATAATTTCCAGCATATGTTTGCTAAGCTTTTGATATGAAATTTTTTAAATGGAGCCATTATGCCACTTGACATATTCGGGGGCCACTTGGGTAAAATTATTATGACGGGAGCATCAGTGTTTGTGCTTCCAAGCATTTCACGAAGGAAAAAATTGCCAGGTATGAACTTGTTCCTTTTTAAAAAATGCAAGAGCTCTTTGACTGGAACTACGAGGTGTGGTAAATCGGCACCATTTGAGATCCTGATTCTACTGAAAACTTTGACAGAATCTGAAAAGCAAGGCCACTCCTTGTGACAATAAATGGATAGCCAATTTCACATTCTTGCATTATATCCATGATCATGTATTGGCATACAACTAATCAAGAAAAATGACACATAGTCCATGTTCAATAGGGTAAGTAGATGCTATCAATGATCAACTCAGTGGCACTAATTTTATAGGCCTGATTAAAATGAAAAGCCGAGTGAGCCCTGTTGGGATTCGAACCTTGTGACCAGCAAACTATATGGAAATCTCTGGAGCAGGTGCACAAATAACTGTGTTTTCCTACAACCATAAAGAACTTTAGCTGCAAAAAGAACATAACAAATGGGAACCTAATGATCCCCACAGAGAAAACAATGGGATAATATCTTAGAACTAGGCACAAAATCAAAACACACTCTGGGCCTTTCGAATAAATCTTCATTACTCGTTTCCTTCATCTGGCAGTCCACTGAACATCTGTAAACATCTGCTCAGTGAGGGCGGGAAGGATCCTCAAACCACACTAACTTGGCAAAGTTCTCATTCTCTTAGCACACAACAAACATGCATCGATAATAGACTCTGATATGAAATATTTCTGCATGGGAGCCTGGGAAAGGATGCAAGCAAGAACCAGTTCTCATGCTGACTCTGTCCACGAGCCATTCCTTCTCTACTCTCTAACAATTAAAAAAACATAGATGTTCAGACTCCAGGCAGCAGACCAAAACAATTCAGTGTTGTTGTAACATTCATTCACTTTCATGGAATGCTGATTTAGTGTAAGTGTAACATTACTACAAAAAACGTTATCATCAAATAATCCTAATTAGAGTGAGTGAAAATTTTCATTTATTGTTTAGAGAATAGAAATTTGGCACAATTTTTCCTGTAGGATATTCTGATATCTGAATTTCACGTGCATTTCAAAAAAGAGAAAAAGCAAAAAAAAACACATCAAAATAAATATGTTTCCATTTGCCTAAAAACTTGTTGGACAAAACTGAGATCTTCTTAAATTAAGGATAAAAAAGGTGAAAATAAATTAGAATGAAACTACGTAGTTTAGTTGTGATCAAATCAATTGGAAGGGTTCACAAATTGAGATTTCTTCATTACAAATAGTACAGAAATATGTGGACAATATTTTTCAAATATAATAATTGAAGTTAAATTGTTATTAAACTTATTTAAAATACTTGGAACAAAAATTGAGATTAGAACTTTGGATGAGAAATCATATTGAGTCCCAAAAAATTAAGTAAGATTTGGAGTAAACACTTGTAATTTTAGAAGAACTAAAAACATTTAGAATGCCCATGGGAATTCAAATTAAAGGGCAAAGAATGTTCTATGTAAGACAGCATTGTAACTATAGTATAATAATAATGTCAAATGGATGTTATTTAAAAAAATTTCTTTGCTTACAAATCATATTTTATGTGCATTGAAACATAAATAACGCAAAACTTATTTTATAAAATGCATAAGGTTTGAAAGACATACAAGAACACGAACAGAAAAAGTGAAGTTTTAAAACTGAGGCCATAGAAATGTCTCTTTTTCCTTTACACTTGTATGTCCACTTCACATGAAACCATTAAGATCTTTCCACTTGTAAGAATATAAAAGCTCCTGCCAACCACCCTCCAGCAGACACCTATCCGTCTGAATGTACAGGCCACAAATATTAAGATATCCTTACAGCAAATGGTTCAATTGAAGTTTCATTAGAAACTAAGCGGTAAGTGCTCCTCATCTACTAAAATACTCTCTAGAATGTCTGAGTCTGTAAAGTTATAATACATTTTTATGCAGCAATTGCGTTTTATTTGGATAACTGACCAAGAGATAAATGCAGATGAATCAGTCAATAGAAACTAGCTGCCAATGGTAGTAGAGACATCAATGGTATATTGATTGATTTATCTTAATGTAATACTGTGAGCCAA
This sequence comes from Triturus cristatus, assembly GCF_964204655.1. Classification (NCBI taxonomy): domain Eukaryota; kingdom Metazoa; phylum Chordata; class Amphibia; order Caudata; family Salamandridae; genus Triturus; species Triturus cristatus. The sequence goes on along the minus strand of NC_140585.1, from coordinate 1,142,892,977 downwards.
TCGTACAGGGTGATTAGCACAACACATCCACTGCAGTATGTACAGAATCTCATTGTCAATGTTTGCAATGTTTACCCCATATATTCACTCACACTGCTGTGATCATGCAGTTGCTGCTTCCTTCATGCATAGCCCAAAGCTCTTGATAATTCCCTGTATCCAGTCATTACTTTACACCACCTCCCCAGAGCTGATCAGCTGTCCTTGTTGAAGCAGTGTTCTTGAGGGTGCCTAGGAGTTTACCAACTGTTTGCCTGATTCTAGTGCCTATCAAAAGTGTACCTTGTACAGCGCTATCTCAAATGCAGAAAATGCTGTTTCTGTCTACTTTTTTTATCCCCGAATTGCATATTTCTCAAAAAGCATCCTCTATACTCCAAAACCCCTGCATGAAAAGCTATTCTTGACTCAAAACGTCCAATTGCTGCTTCTCCCTCTTTCTTTCAAATTTCCTCTCCTTAGCTTCCATCCTCTGCATGCCTACATTTTCCAAGTCTACCTTAAGCCACAAGTATGTTTGCTTTATTCTCTATTATTGTATACCTGCAAATTGCCCACACCTCATGTCAAAGATCACAATTTCTCCTTCTTTAAAAAGTAAATTCCAGCAACCTAACAATAGTTTATCTCCTCTATTACATGTAGTAACCCCATCAGCCAACTGCATGAACTCACTTCCTTCTATTTCCCCACTAATGATCATATCCAGTTGTATTTACAATACAATACTATGCTGCTCGTGCTGGCAACTATTCATTTAATTCCCTCTAGTTTGTATGCTACAGACATTACAAATTCTGACAGACACTGATATAGAATTGTTATAGATTACAGAGGCTTGTGAGGAGGCTTTAATACTGACAAATTCTTAGTATTTTTTCTGAATTCAGGGTTTTTTGGTAAGAATAAATCAAAAGGATGTTCTACAGCACTGGAACATACTAGGACCTGATGCATGTTCTAAGCATATTAAAGAGAATGTGCTTACCCGAATGATGGATATGACATTGCTTATCTTTTTTAAAAAAAAATTCTTGCTGGCTAGGAATATTCATCATAGAAATATTTACGGAGGACACAGATACATTGAATTTTATTCTTGAATTGATTAATAATCAATGGATTTCCCTCAATGGGGAGGAGATCTGTTTCGTAAGGGTTTACTGGTGATCGTTCAGGCTGCTGTGTTCTGAATTCTCTGGAGTGTTTCTATTTCTTGTCGGCCACATACCCAAGGGCCCCAGGACCAAATAGAAGATTGCAGACAAGCAAAGGCCACAAAATTATAAGGGCCTCTCTGCAGAATGTAGTGAAGGGCCACTCAGATTCCTATATCTCACAGATATTCATAGGCCAAGGGCTATAAAGAGGCCCCATGAAGATCGGGGCCCCTCCAGCTCTGGATGGACAGTCTTGATCTACGTTACTCCCCTGGGTCAACCTAATGATGCCTTCAGGTTCTCACATGGTTTTTGTCAATTCTATTATGTATAACAATGGCAATTTTTTATTAGATATTATTGTAAATTAATTTACATATTTATTTTAAATGTAGAACAAAAGAAAAAAATCCAACAAAACTATTAACTTAATTTTGAAATCAATCTTCAAATAATTTAAATATATTAAATTAAATTGCAATTATTTTCTGAAGTTTACAATAGAAAATAAATTCTCATCAAACGTCTAAAAATGAATTTTTAATGTGAATGAATAATTATTAAAAGTAGTGTACAGAATTATTTAAAAGTAATGTAATTATATTAAAATTGAAGTTTGTTAAAAGGTTTATAATTGAATAATAAATGTATTTTATTTACACATCTTGCTTCCATTAAATTATATTTATTTATATTTTTAACTATTTTACTATAATGTAACATTATTTCCTATGGGTTTTATAATAAATCTCTACCTACACTGATTTCAATGGGAGTGTATTGCAGTACCCGTTGTTGGCCAATGTGGTGCTGGACTTACAACTGTTTCTTTTTTTGGCAGTAGTGACATACACTCGGAAGTTTGGCTCCACACCCTTATACAGGACGTGAAGACGTGTAAGTCTACACTTTTGAGTAACCTTACACTTAGATTTTGTGAATACTCAGAAGTAGTAAAGTTATTTAAAAGTGTAAGAGTGCAGTCACAATTACAACCTACCTTTGTGATTAGTCCTGTAATTATTTTGAAGAGCTGTAACTTGGCAACTAAGTCAATAGCCCTTGCCCCACTTCTTCTGGATGAGTGAAGACTCAGGGAGAGACAGTAAAAAATGTCTGCATGCCCCAAGACATCACTTTGGGACACTATCAACACACTTATATAATGTTGTGACATCACAGCAGTTAACAACAGGGGCCAGATTCTGGTGTGTGGATAATTGAAACTGATGGGAGCAGCAGACATCAAAAACTTTGTGTGGAGTTTATGCAAATTTGTTCAAGCCCCTTGAGTTATATATGACATAAAACACCCATCACTATATGCTACAAGGCTATTGTCATATAGAGAGGGGTTGTGTGACCTTACAGAGGAACAAGACAGAAAAGCGGATTGTTTTATGATGTCACAGAAATTGGAGCCATTGCAACAACCTTTTGTCATATGGCAGTTGGTATTTTATTTCTTGTAATTCATGCCCACAATTTCACCCATCTCTCAACCTTCCTTTAAATCCTTAGTTTCTTTCTTATTCTCACTTCCTTGTATTAAAATCTGCTTAATGGTAGAGATTAACGTAATGCTACGAATCCCAACATTATCAGGGTCAAATATAAGGTGCCAAATGAGAACATGATTTGACCAAGGTTGCATAATTTCGGTCAAGAGAGGTTGGAATTTAAAAACATTTCTCCTACTTTCCCAGTCAAAAGTTTATCTCATGCACCTCCTCTATTTTTTCCCTAAAAGCATTTCTTCTTTTTCTAGGCAATCACATTTAACTCCTTTAATAGAATGACAAATCTCTTCACAATGAAAAGAATGCCAGCAAGTAAGCTGTGCCATGGCCGGAGAACACAGGAAAGTAAAATGGACCAGGGCCATGGTACTAATTGGTACAACAGCAAGAAGTGAAAGAGTCACATAAAGCATAAGATTACCCTCACTAATGGATACTGATGTATGCTAATCAGCAAGGGGGATGTTATAAAATTCATCCAGTAAGCTTCTGCGCTTTGTCACAGTAAACAGTAACTTCTACCAGGTGCAAATATCATCTAGGTGCTCCATTTCACACCTAATAAGTTGGTCTAGTACACAAGCCCATCTTCAGAGTTCCCAGTGCACCATCAGAAGATGAGAATTTGGCCCAGCGCATGCTTTGTAATAGCCAGATATTTAGTAATTAAAATTAAGGCTGATTCCGTTGCACTCCTATATAAGCTGAATCAGACCACATTTTAGGTTTTGTACAAAACGAGTTCCGAACTTGCAAATGTAGGCACAGGAGGTTCTACAGTTTATTTGTGATTTGGTCATGTCTTGGTCAGTTTCACAACAGACTCTCGCATATGAATTAATCAACTTATAAATCTCTTGTTTCCCCAAGCAAGTCATTATAAGTTCAAATGGACACTATTTTTATAAGTCTTCACACCCGTCCAATCTGTGACTCACTTTAATTTGTTGATTTGATTGCATTCCTTCAAGCAATTATACTTTAAATACTAAATAAAAAAACTAAATATAACCTATTAATATGTCCACCAGTTGTATGTTATATTGTGAGTAAATCAGGATTTAAATTTTAACATAAAAAATTTGTGTTAATAAAGACATCAAAAACATTATGAAAGAAAGGAAGCAATGAATAACCAATAGTTGCACCAATATATAGTCAGGGCATTGAGACTTTATTTCAGAGTGGATTGCTCTGTATAGATGTAATAAGCCAGTCAGTATGTCAAATCACATAATTGTAGCAAAACATGACAAATTAATGTACATAATGTCTTTGTACTGTTTGCACTGTTTATACAACACATATAGAAGAAACTCCTTTTGCTCTATTTTTCAGATGTGACAGACAAGGCATATTTGACCGCATGAGGCAAAACAGTTTTCTCCTTAAAGAATGTACATGGAAGCAAGCCTTCTCTGCTTATGACCAAAGACGCATGCTTTATAAATGATGCGAAATGCAACATAACAAAATGTGACCTGCTAGAAACATATCAATGAATAATTCAGAATCAGCGATGTAGGAAGGTTTTTCAATCATGAAACTCTTACAAATTACTTCAGATGCTTGTAAATGTATGCAGAGAATGTCCATGATCATTCATACCTCTCCCAATTGAATCCAGTATGCTCCTGCTCTCTTAATTTATTGGAACTTGTGCTTTTCCAGTAATGCACACTCTTTTCATGTTTTTATATTTTTATATAATAAAAGAATTGCAAAAAGATAAATTGGTGCAAAATAACCTGTTTATTTTAACTTTGAAGTAAACTTTATACTATATCTGTCTCTGCCTCTTAGAATGTTTTTGTAATTGATAAGATTTGCAAAATTGTAAGATAATATAAGCATCATGATTACAATAAGGATATTGGAATGTAAACATAGTAATATAGGTTTGATTGCTTCCTATTAAACACCAGCTGGACCATACAATAAAGCTGAACACAAATACTCAATATGTACAGCGAAATAAAGTAGACACTACTTCAATGACACTGTTTTCAAAATTATAGTTAGAGTGTTTCATAAAGAAGATTCGTACATTTCCAATTTTGTTATTTAGTCATCTTACCCCTTTGAACAAAGATATAATCAATACAATATTAACTAATGTGCTTTGTTCATATTCATAGTTAAAATGATTTACATTTTCAAATACATAGTTTTACTCATAGCAAAATTGCTGTGTTACAAACTCTTCCCTAGAGATCTCAGCTATTGAATTTGAGCTATGCAAAACGATTTATTGGGTAAAACATTTAAAAATAAAACTTTGCCAAAATGGAATTGATAATATTTCAATTCCTTCAACATGAATTATCATGCAAATGTTGATTACTTCGAGAGACCTAAATAGAATGTAAAACATTAAAAAAAAAATTTTTAAACATGAATGTATATGAGAAAGCATAAAATATATTTAAGTCCACGATTTTATGACTCCTGACACTTGTCTTCATTTTCAACTTTGCTGAGATTTTAATGTCTACATGAGACACCTTTTTTCAGAACCTGTTCTCAATGACAACTGTATTGGTATTTTTATGCAGACGATACATTGTTTTCATCAGAAAGAAGGGTTTGTTTTATGATATTCACAGTTTACATTGATGGTACCAAACCAATGAACAGATTTTGTATCTATATATATGGATGGCTAATTTATACTTGCTTTTATTTTTAGGGTATTTATGATGCTACTGTAGTGTGTCAATACATTGTTGTGTTTGATGACTGGCACATACGTGGAGGTCTATTACAATAATTAATTTTTGACTCCTTACTTTTCACAAAGTACTGAAAAAGTATGTGTTGTTATATAGAAAAAACCCTACAGTCGTGAGAATGGGCTCAGTGAAGACAAGAGAAAAGTTGACCTTACTTTTCGTAGTCGTGCTTGCAGTAAAGCTGTCGGTTACGGCAGAAGCAGGTCCCGGAGAGCTGCTGGAGGCAGGCAGCACACTTCACACAGGCCTCATGCCAGGATCTTTCATTGACTCGCATGAGGAAGCGGTCTGAGATTGGAGAGTCACAGCCAGCGCACAATTCGATCATTTTCGACTCCGGGCCTAGCAAGAACAGAAAATATTGATAATATTCATAGGGCTGGTTTCAATGGCTGAAAATAATTCATATAAGAAACTTTCTTCACATGTCCATTCCCTCTAAAAACAGAAGATCTACAACTGTTCTTCAGGACATAATATGGTTTTTATCAAAGTATAGGTAGGTATGCTGTGTAACACCTGGAGGTACTCTGATGGCATTGCCACACCACAGCAACGTTGCACCTTCGTGAGGGTAATGTGCACTCAACCAGAGATCTAAACACTTGCCTCTCACTAACCTAGGGAGTGTAATCTGAGTTATTTCCTAACGGATGCAAGAATGACATATTTGAGTGTGTAGTGTACTACTGTGACACTAGCAACACAAATACTGGCGGTGTGTCAACATAACATCATGGGGGAAATAAACAGCTCGTGCAGAACATATTTTGTTGGAAAGTGTAGTGCTGAGTGATTTTGTCTATTGCTCTAAGCAGTTGTCGTCATAAGCTCATGAAGTTAGGTCTAAGACTCTCTACAGACTCAGACACGCTGCCTGTAGAAAATGTCTTTAACGGAAAGTTACGGCATAGATTCTCATAAAGTCTCTTATTTCTGGACACTACTCTTTCTCACTGATCTGTCAGTCTTGTGTAGGAAATGTCTTCAGAAACCCAGCCGTCAAGTCACAGCATCCAGCCGCAGCCCGTGCAGGTAAGAGCAGTGGGTCCGGGTGCGGGGTATTTCGACGGACGATGACGAGGAAAAATTATTTATTTATTTAATTTCCCCTCATCATTGTCTGTCGAAATCCCCCTCCCCCCCACCCAGCTCCACCGCCCCATCGATCTTACCTGCACGGGCCGCGGCTGATTCAGCATCTGGAGAAGGGATCTGCAACATAGATTGCAGGTGAAGGGATCCTGGACTGCCACTTCCTGTCGTTTTTCTAAGGACTGGGAGATGTGAGCAGAACCAATTATTAAAAGATTGCTTCACAAAGATTCCTAGGAAATTGAATAACTTAGTCCCTGAATAAGTTACTCCAACTCCTGTGGTGTACAACATTGGTCTTTAAGGACTGGCTCTATTCCAGATTTACCATGAGCTATCTATGTGGGATAATGTTAATTGCCTCTGATCTAAATGGGAGAAATTAACTGCGTCAGTGGCTAGTTTTAAAATTAGACATGGATCTGTCCCTCTTGTGCCAAGACAGAACACCACTGCACCAACTTCAATGTGAAAGTTACCAATGTTTACTCATTCAAATACATTGACTCATTCAAATACATTGAAAGGATTCATGCAATGGATGTGATTCAGAAAATAACAAGAGCATTTTGTCTGCAAGGTGGACTTCAAGTTGTGTGCCAGAAACTGGCACACAGTCAGGGATCAATTATTTTAGTTATATTTCTTCAAGGGAAATTATTCTTTCAATTATAACAAATATATATATATGTGACCCCTTAAAGATTTTTTTAAAAGTCAGATTCTTAACTGCTAAAGTGCCCCTTTTTAAACGGAAGGCATTTCTCGTTTTAAAACAAAACAAGAAAATTTACTGAGAGGAAAAGATTGCACAAGCACCTTGCTTATGTTGTGAGAATGATTGCTTCGAAATGTATTCTGTATGCCAGTGTAAACATTGCAACTGATGTTGGCCACTTCGTTTGCCAGGGTCTTTAATATGGCACATTGTATTATTTTGAGTGTAAGTACGAGTTGAGGGATCACCAGATCCACATGACTCTCCCTTGGAAATCTACACATGCAAACCTCTGCATACTCATACGAATTGCGGATTTTCAATGATATGCCCTTGCATAAACTAGTAGATGTTCCACCTGAAGAAAATCCACTGGTGTGCGGTTAAAATGCACAGTAACTTTCTTATGTCTAGAAAATATATTTTCAGATTAAGAAATCCCTTCCTCAACCTGGAAATATACAGCTGTTGTGTTGTCTTTACACACAGAATACACATTTTACTTTATTCTTTTCAGTGCTAAATCAAGGTTTGTAAATTGAACGTGAAAAGCCATAAGGAAGATTTCTGTTTTTACACACTTTCTAAATGGACATCCTCCCCCCATCTCCCTTCTGAAATCCCAAATTCCCACCCAGCCCAAATTTACACTCTGGAAAATTTGTAGCTTTTCCAGCCATAAAGTCCACCACCAGGCTTAAATTTGTACAGATCTTGATTCTGTGACTATGGATATGTAAGTAGCATCTGCAGATGGCACTCTTTGTGAATCTGTATCCCCAAAAATGTAAACAAAGTGTTGAGAATTGGACTTGAGTAGTTTACACCTGCAGACGTACTTTGAACTTCTGTTTCCTATCGTGAATATGGAATATTTTACATATGAGTAAATAACTCACTTACAGTGGATGTAAATGCTTTTAGTAGCTGGGTTCCCCACAGGTACGTAACTTGGGGGAGGGGGCAGGAGGGTCAGTACCCCCTCAAAGGAGCACCCTGCCCACCAAGTGTCCACTCATAATTGGAAAAGTCTCAATTTGTTTTTTTCTTTTAATGCCTCACATGGGTCTGTGGGCCTCACTCTCTCTGCCCATTGAACTGCATAATGACTAGCAATGACTTGAGCATATGTTTGAAAAGGTGTGAAGTCAGCATGGTTGGAAACTGGTTTTATCACATCCATCCAGAGGCACAAGCAGGTACTATGGGGGATTCTGAGACTCCTACCACTTTTTCGCTACAAAATAAAATTGGCATTGGCAAGCCGAACAGGTTTGAATTACGAACAAAAGCACCTTTTGTGTCCTTAATGGTTTTAGGCACTCATCATACACCTTTTCACTCATCTTTGCACAAATATATTCATTCATCCATCCACTGACTCATTCTTGCATTCACCCTCTGACACAACTGCAAAAAAATATAAAACTCAACAACATATACAAAATCAATTAAAACAATTAAAGTAGAAATAAAATCATGCTACTGTCTAAACACTAAACCAAGCAGCGGGTGTGTGTCTTGCAGAGTTTTTCTACATATACTATCACACTATGAGCAACAGCATTTAATAATTAGCTCCTGGTTTAGATAATGTTGCCATGTGGGATGCTGCGTACTGCAGATCAAATGAGCAGCAAGCAAGCGACCCGTGAGCACTGCCTGGAGAGCTGTAGTATTCTTTTAAAAGCGTTAAAATAAAAAGAGAAGAAGCAAAGGAATAAAAGGGGACCTATGAAAAGAGAAAATTGAAAACTAAAGGACTGGCGAACCAGCCCTGATAATGAAGGATTCATTTTCAGGTGAATGTACAGTGAGATCAGAAAATGTAGGAACTCACAGGGAAAAGAGCCAATGGCTGATCTGGGCTGTACCATTACCTCATGCAGTACACTGTCATAGATGTAAACAGAGTGTAAATGACAGACAGACCAATGGCAGACAGAGCTGACCCTAAGGCCCTCTATTTATTTAGATGGATATATATTTATATACATGGGTGTATGTATTAAAAAAAATGTAATCCAAGATCCTGGCAGCCAGCTAAGAAGAGATTCTAAGAAGAATTTTAGCGGTTCAAATCTTCTCGCACAAGGGCTTGTCAAAGGTGGTAACCAACACCACACTCCTTCCCTACAAAGGCAGCATGTGACATTTCATGTATAAAATACTTATCTGTAGACTTTAGTACAGAGGAATAACAATTCACTCTTAAATGTCTATTGATTTTAACATATGCTTCATAATCAATAAGTCAGCTCTACTGCCTTTATCATAACTTTTCATAATAAACAGAAAAGTCTTCTGTCGTTGGAAATATTTTACTAGTGAACCAATCAGGCCTCTAGCTGTTATCATTGACTAGTCACCATAACCAATTCAGGCCTACTGTACTGAGCATAAGCTTTCCCACAAGTCAACCATCAGACACACCGTCGTAAAATGAATACAAAATTACACTCAAATATTATCTCTTTTTTCAGGTAGTTCTTTATTGGTATTTTAAGCATACAACACTGTATCTGTGTTTGGATGTGTGTATGTGTTAAGTACAGTACATATGTGACTTAGAACAGTCCTACCAATAAACATAATGGTACAATTAATGTCAATTCATCCACTGGCGATAAGTTTAATGGTCCGGTCTAGAAAGTGACTAGACATGGGACTTCCCTGTGCTCAACAAAATGAGTACTGTACTGTCAAAAATGTTCAAGGAAAAACGGGGGGTGGGGGTCTATGAGGGGTAGAGGAAAAGGAATTAGGGCCGGGTGGGAGGTCTCAACAAAGGATGAAGGTACAAGTGCATCACCAGATGCTCCAGTGCTTGTGCCATTGGGATATAACAAAATCATTGTATACCTTAATGGATTGTCTGCCCCAGTGGCATCCCACTATCGTGCCCACAGCTCCATTTCAGATAATCAATGCTGAATGTGCCCAATCATACAAGCGGAATCAACACTCAGAAATATGTCCATCCACTACAGATGTAGGACATAGGGGCTGTACCACCAGTGTACCATCAGGGCTGGCTGGGCAGTAAGCCACAGAAAAGCTATGTTGAACTCCCTCACCAGGGAAATAGCCAAGCGAATATTATCTCTCCTAACAAGGCCTAACAAGGATTTTCACAGTGCAAATCTTCTATACACATGATTGTCCAGTGGGGGTAACCAACACCAAAACCCTTCCCTACTATGTTGATATATGAGATTCTGTGTAACAACAAGCATTGACAAAGCCAATGCATCTGACCTTTGCAAGGTACTTGGCTTTGTCAATGTATTAGCCACGTTGTGCTGTATTTTTGCTACTGTGCAGCATGGCTGAAAGTCAAAATAAAATTGCTATGACACAGCCAGCGCTGGCTGTATCATAACGCTATTGTGTTTATTGCTGACAGTAGAAAGGACAGTAGGCAACACAGAGGGACGAAAGGCATATGGGGGCAACATGGATCACAGATGGCGTGAGAGAAAATGCAAAATGACACAGCAATCACAGCACTTTTTTGTTATATGAGTGGGGGAGCAACACGGACAGGAGAGGGAGGCAGGGGACAAATGGGCAATTAGAAGTGGTATGCAAGGGGCAACACAGGCAATGGAAGGAGGGGGTGTGGTGAGGCAACACGAAAAATAGAGGTAAGGGCAGGTGAGAACGGCAACATCGACAAGGAAGTGACAGTAGGTGTGGGGTCAGCAGCACAGACTGTGGAGGGTTGGTGGGTTGGAGGAACATAGAAGTGGGAGAAGTTTACAAGGGATACAGCTGAAAAGAAACACTTTGGTAGAGTGCTTAAACATAAAGAAAAAAGTAGTGCCTAAACAAATTAGCAGTAGACGGACAGGCCCATGCTCCGGTGGAGGGAAAAACACATGAAGAGGAATGAAACCTATGGCAGCTGACCAATAAAAAGCAAGCAATGAGAGTGATAACAAAGCCAACCAATGGTAATCAATGTCTGCATTCTAAGCCTACTGTTAGAAAACAATGGGCCTCATTTATGAGGTTTTGACGTAGGGCAGCTCTGCAAGGAATCTTGCTGCGCTGCCCTACGTCAAAACAAAAGGGCAGGAATGCGCCGTATCTGGGATACAGTGTATTCCTGTCCTTTTGCCCTGCGCTGGCGCACAATGGGCTGCCATGCGCCAACGCAGGCATCCTGGCACCATGGTGCAAGGGTGCCTGTGTTGCGGGGCGGATTGGTTTTGTGCAGGAAGGGACACCTTCCTGCACAAAATCAATCAATTCAGATGATTTCCTCTTTCTGTGTGTGCTGCAGAGGGCAGCACGCATAGAAAAAGGAAAAAACAAGGAGAAATAAAAACATTTCTCCTTGTTACGCCACCCGAACACCTCCCCTGGGGCGGTGTTAGATTCTGGCACATTCCCAGGTTTACGATTTCTTGTATATTTGGGGATGCTTCAGATTCCATGGGTGTTGCTTGGGAACACCCACAGCAAAACCCATGGAATGCCCCTTTCACACAGTATTCTGAGTGAAAGGGGCACATATTTACAAGGCCATGAAAGCCACGTAAAGTGGCTTTACTTGGCCTTGTAAGTATGCCGGGGCACATTGCGCCACCGGACGTCAAAAAAGTGACGTTCTGGTGGCGCAAACGTGCTAATAAATGAGGTCCAATATGTCTTGCAAGAGACAGCACATGCGCTGTTTTAGGCAATACCTAAAGAAACCTATATGTAGACTTTAATTCATAGTGATAGCAATCTACTCTAAAAATGACTAAACATGTGCTTTTCACTATTAATATGCCAGACCTACCGCCTTTATTGTAACTTTCCATCATTAAACAATCAGACCTGTAGCCTTTATCACTGGCTTGTCATCATTACAAACTGAAGCCTACTCTACTGAACGTATGGTTTTCACAAGGCAACCATTCCCAATACAGTCATAGAATGACAAATGTGTACACAATTACAGTTGGCAAAGCAAAACACTGTGGGGGATATTCACAAGGAGCTATCGCCGAGTTAACAGCACTTTATTGCAGCCAAAGTTGCGATAAACTTATTGCCCCAATCACAAGCTGGTGTTAACAGCCCACAGCACCAGTTTAACCGTGAAAGCAGCCGCAAAAAACATCGCCGCGGATGACCCCCGCAACTGTCGCTAATAAGATGCAGAGTAGGCGTTCCCGTGCCAAAAGCCGCAACAACACCACTCCACAACATTCACAACGAACAGTCAGAACTGCGATAAGAACACGAAACAGGCGATAGGGGGCGTTAGCACCAGGAAAATAACACCTGCTCCGACCTGGTGCTAAGTTGGACCACAGCCTAGACCACAAAAGGGAGACCAGCCCAGAGCCACACCTGAAGAACAACAGATGCACCGGGCAACTGAACATGCATCCCGGAGGGCCGAAAGGGAAACAACACCCGCTGCAACCACCCCCAGGACCCCCCCTCCCCGGCACCCCACTCCCCGACCAAAGACATGCCACATCAGTTGCAACCAAACACGTACAAAATTATCCGCATGATGACGCAGAATCACAACTGGTGACATGCATGTGCCGTCCCAAAAATGAGCATCACACATTCATTTCATATCAAGCATCTCTCAACTCCTCCAAAGAAATCTTTCGAATTGTAAAAAAACTCACTCGAACCCCTGACCCCCCTCCGGCGGCCGATCCTACCGGCCGTCACTGTGAAGACCTAGCAGGATTCTTCTCCACAAAAATTAAAAATATCCTTAACCTTCTCCCTCCCAACACGACGGACCCTATATTGACTCCTGAACCCCTGGAAAACAACAGTTGCCTCAAAGCATTCACTCCTCTGTCTGAGGAACTCCTTTGTCACATTATAGAATCAATAAAAAGTGGCTCCCCAAGCGACCCTGCTTCCTTCAAGATCCTGAAGCAGGCAATGCCCACTATTACCCCTCCCATCACCAACTTAGTCAATGCCTCCTTAGCCTCAGGCATAGTCCCTCGTGATTGGAAAAATGCCATGGTAAGGGCGCTTTTAAAAAAACCCCATCTGGACCCCCTGGATCTGGGCAACTATCGACCGATTTTGCTTCTTCCAGGCATCAGCAAGGTCGCAGAAAAATATGTTAACCAGATACTCTCTGCTCATCTGGAAACCTTTAATCTGCTCCACTCCTCACAGACAGGCTTCCGCCCTGGCCAGGGCACCGAGACTGCCTTAATTGCGGTAGTAGAAGAATCACGGAAGATTTTGGATGATGGAGGGTCCTCAGCCATCATCCTTCTAGATCTGAGCGCCGCCTTTGACACGGTGAATGACCGGATTCTGATTCACCGTCTCAGAAATGTAGGAGTAACAGGTAAAGCCCTATCATGGCTGGAGTCATTTCTGGAAGAAAGATTCTTCCAGGTATTTGAAGGGAACGCTCAGTCTCAACCTGTTCCTCCCTGAGCCCTACCCTTTTTAATGTGTATATGTCCCCACTAGCACAGATAGTCGCCCCATTTGGAATCCAACTGGTCACTTATGCAGATGACACCCAGCTCATTGTGGCACTGAACCAGGAAGAGCAGTCCTCCATCAATCTCTGCTCATGCCTCAAAGAAGTTAACAGTTGGATGAGCTACTCTCACCTCAAGCTCAACGGCGACAAAACAGAGCTTATGCTGCTGGGTAATCAAGCTAGCTTCAATCCCAGCAAATCATGGCCGACATGTATGGGGCCTGCACCATTACCCAAACAGGAGATAAAAAGTTTGGGCATATGGCTCGATCATGATCTCACTTTCAGAACACAAGCTAGGAAAACGGCGGCCACCTGCTATGGTATACTCCGCACCTTACGGAAAGTACTTCCTCTCCTGCCCACCCATTCAAGAAAGCTTGTGGTCCAGGCACTTGTCCTATCCAGGTTTGACTATGGCAATGCCCTCTATCTGGGCGCACCGAGAGCAGTGATTTCAAAACTTCAGATCGTCCAAAACTCAGCCGCTAGACTTCTCACTGACACCAATAGCCGCAGCTCAGCCAAGCCTGCCCTGGACGCACTACACTGGCTGCCAATACAAGAAAGGATCCACTTCAAGACCCTCTGTATCGTGCATAAAACCCTTCACAACAAAGGCCCTCCCGCCATCAAAAACCTACTGAAACCCTATAAAGCCTCAAGAAATCTCCGCTCAGACCAACTTCATCTAGCGGTGGTCTCCAGAATCAGAAGGGCTCGAGCAGGAGGCCGCCTCCTCTCCTACAATGCCCCGAAACTCTGGAACACTCTTCCCCTCTCCCTTCGTAGGGAAGCCAACCATCTGTCATTTAGGAAACAACTTAAAACCTGGCTATATCCACCTCCTCCTTGACTCGCACTCCGCAGCGCTGGGATGCCTCCGGGTAGCCATGCGCTATATAAGCACATCTTCATTCATTCATTCATTCATTCATTCAAATCAAACTTTATTAAAATGAACAACGAAATTAAATGAAGACACATTGCGGCTCCCCTCGGGCCAATCCGTAGGTCACAGCCTGCAAGACAAAAATCATGATGAAAAGGCGCACATCAAAGGACAGAGAGAGAGCGAAGGGGAGAGAGAGGAAGAGAGGGAGAGAGAGAGATAAGAAGAGAGGGGAGAGAGAAGAAGAGAGGGGGAGAGAGAGAAGAAGAGAGGGGGAGAGAGAGAGAAGAAGAGAGGGGGAGAGAGAGAGAAGAAGAGAGGGGGAGAGAGAGAGAAGAAGAAAGGGAGAGAGAGAAGAAGAGAGGGGGGGAGAGAGAGAAGAAGAGAGGTAGAGAGAGAGAGAGAGAGATAGAGAAGAAGAGATGGGGAGAGGAGAAGAGAGGGGGAGAGAGAGAGAAAAGAAGAGAGGGGGAGAAAGAGAGAAGAAGAGAGGGGGGAGAGAGAGAGAGAGAAGAGAGGGGGAGAGAGAGAAGAAGAGAGAGAGAGAGAGAAGAAGAGAGAGAGAGAGAAGAAGAGAGGGGGGAGAGAGAGAGAAGAAGAAAGGGAGAGAGAGAGAGAGAGGAAGAGAGGGGGGAGAGAGAAGAAGAGAGGTAGTGAGAGAGAGAGAAGAAGAGATGGGGAGAGAGAGAGAAGAAGAGAGGGGGAGAGAGAGAGAGAAGAGAGGGGGACAGAGAGAGAAGAAGAGAGGGGGAGAGAGAGAAGAAGAGAGGGGGAGAGAGAGAAGAAGAGAGAGAGAGAAGAAGAGAGGGGGAGAGAGAGAGAGGGAGTGCCGCCCCTGCGCACTCAGGCCACATTGCTCACCTGCTGCCACCGGTATGTCTCCAACCACTTGCCGGCATGTAGTGCAGTTTATTAGGTCAGACATCTGAGACAGACCCGTCATCTGAAACAGAGTCCAGATACATGATTGGCACAGTCCACACAATTGCACCAGACAACATCGCCTGCCCGCCCATGCACACCCAGGCAGAGGCACCCCAGCCCCTCCCAGCCTCCCATCGGAGCATGCCCGCCCATGCACATCCAGGCCGCACTGCTCACCTTCCACCACCGGCGTGCAGACAGGAGGTTCCACCACGCGCAGCTGCAAGCCACAAGCCCGGGCCAGCAGACATGGCACACTCCACACCATGCTGCCCCGCTCCGCAGGCCACCAGGTCCCACGTTTGGTGCTGGGTCTTGATTGCTCCATAGCAGAGGACATACCAGTGTACCCGGCCTCATCACAGGCTGCACACCCGCTCAGCCCAATAGGTGCCACGAACTCTGTGATCTCGGAAGCGACGCCACATGGCGGTAGGCCCGCGCTGCCCACTGGCTCTGACCTACACTGCGGTCCTGAAGGGCACACAAAACCTGAGCTGTCCGGACCGCCGGGACAGGGCATAATCGCAGGCTGCACACCCGCTCAGCAGCTCAAGGCGCCCCTAACTCAGTGCACCCAAAGTCACTGTCCCGTGGCGGGGTGCCTGTGCCAGATGCAATGCTCCAGGTGCCACTAACCCTGTGCAACCCCAGTCAGCACCACGTGGTGGTAGGCCTGTGACGGCCGCAAGGCCTTGGGTGCCACTAACCCTGTGCAAACCCAGTCAGCGCCACGTGGTGGTCGGCCTGTGACGGCCGCAAGGCCTTGGGTGCCACTAACCCTGTGCGCAATAACTCATGGGCCCTTTATGATTGAGAACCGTGGAGCGTCTGTCATCCAGTCACCACCAGCAGAGGGGAATGTGATGTCGTCGGCCCCTTATGTTGGCGGAGTCACATGGCCTGTGATGCCTGTGCCGGATTGGTGTGGTGTGCATGCAAACCTGCCCTCAGGGAGTGGCTGTGACATGCGGACAACTAGACCAGTGACTAGCACACCACCAGCGAGTGCGCCTGCGACTCGGAGCGTAAGAGGAGTGGTCTGGCCTGCCGTACGCTGGACTAGTGCAGGGCTTGCAGCAATGACTCATGGGATCTGGGCGTGGTTCAGTCCTTGTCCAGACATGGAAGTGACTGATGCGTGTGTCCCTGTTGTAGTGTTCACGGGACCTGGTATACAATATTCAATGTAGCACCCTCTGACTGGCATCCCACAGGATGAGCATCATTGACGCAAGGGACATCACTGTCCCTACATTCACCCACACATTCATACATGAAAGACATAACACAGCAGTGCGTCACTGGATGTTTATTGCACATCCAGTGCAGTCCTGCAGCTGGAGCGGTACAGGGCAATGCCGAGCACACTACACAATTTGAGCCCGTGGAGGGCCAGCCAGAGTCCATCCAGGGATGACAAGTACTGTGGAAGAGGAAGGGTACAGTCTGCGGTCTGGTCGCCATGTCATCGGTCATCAAACAGGATATGGCAGTCCATGTCGCTGTCCAAGATGAGTGCATCGGAGTGTATCGGGGGTCAGTGGAAGGTCAAGGGGTCATGTGCGGCACCAAGAAGGAACAGGCCAGGTGATGGAGATGAAAGTTAGTGCCTCCTGATCACAAACCCATCCATGTCCTCGTCCCCGGATGTGTGCTCTGCCCCACCTGAGGGTGTTGCAGTACTGGCTGGGGCACTGTGTGCCACTGACACATCAGGGGCCGGAAGAGGGTTGTCGGCCACACTGTGTGACAGTGACACATCAAGTGCCTGAGTGGATACGCCTGCCACACTGTGGGGCACTGACACACCAGGGGGCGGAGATGTGGATGGTGTGGGGGCAGCAGCATTGATATCGGTGCCACGCCTTGTGGCAGCAATGCCATGATGATGATCTGCAGGGCATGGTAGATCCCAGCTACATTTCGCTGGTGTGCAGCGGTGGCTGCCATCCTTTCCGCCTCCATCCGCACCATGTCCTCCATGAGCCTCCGCATGTGTACCAGGTCACGGCTGATATCGCTGGAGCCCCTCTGAGCGGACAAGTGTTCTTCTCTCCATGTCAGGACTCCAGCGATGTCAGTCAGGGCTCATTAGAGGCCATGGAGCGGGTCTAGACACCCATGGATGGCGTCCAGTTTGGTAGCCATAAGGTCGAACCCCACCCACACCCGCTCAGCTGTCTCCTGCTGGGCCTCCAGCACACGGTGTTGGAAGGCCATGTGTTGTTCCTGGGGGTCTAGGGAGACTGGTGGGGCCGTGGGTGCCTCCTGCTGGGTGGTTTGGGTGGTGGGTGGGGTCTCCTCGATGCAGCTGGTCAGCCCTGAACTTGGAGGTGAGTCGCGGGTGATGTCAATGATGTCTAGGAGGGCTTGGGTGTTGATGCTGGGGTTGTCTTCCTCATCATCAGTGAAGAGTGGCTGGGACTGCTCTGCAGGGGTTGTTGACGCTGGCACTGCAATGTAAAGGGGAGATGGTGTATTGCAATGTGTCCACATGTATGTAGCCACATGGGACATGTTGACATTCAGTCAGCATGGCATTGTACATTGTGACAGTCTATGGATCTGGGCAATGACCCAGAGTCATTGAGGGTGTGCACTGTGCTCTGCTTGATTGTGCATGTGTGCCATCGTGGCCATCTCCACCCGTCCCCCCAGTACCTGGAGGTCACTCACCCTGTTGCGGTTGTGTTGTGACCTGTCGAGCAGTGTCCGATCCCCCAGCTCCGGCCACTGTATCCACACTGATGACTGTCGACACCAGCTCCTCCATGTCATCCAGCATGAGCTGTGGTGCTGGGCCCCCACCTCCAGTCTGCATTGCTACCTTCTGTTTGGCTGCAAGTTTCTCCTTGGTCTTCCGCTTGATTTCATTCCATCGCCTCTTGACCTCGTCCATTGTCCTCTTGTGCTCTCTGAAGGCATTCACCTTGTCCACGATGTCACGCCATATTCCAGTTTTGGTGCCCAATGACACGTTGGAGGTGACAAACAGTTGTTTATTGTGTATCATCATCTCCGTGACTAGGATTCTGTTCGCCTGCAGACTGAACTTCGTTTTCCTCTTCTTCTTGTCCTTGTCCTTCCCTGTCCCCGAGGTCCTAGGCTGGTCGTCTGGGGTGCTTGTGGTGTTGCGCTCGTCCTCTGCACCTGCTGCGGCTGTCTCCATGGTGCTTGGGTGTTGGTCAGTTTGTGTTTGGGTGTTATTTCTACTTTTATGGTGATTTTTCCCACCGGCCAGGTGTGTGTTGCAGGCCTGGTGCTGCTTATCGCTAATTTCCTCATCGCGCTTTGGCCCATCGCAGGTTTTTTGATGTTGTGGTTTGTGTTTTTATCTCCATCGAGGTGGTTGTATCGCGGACATTGTCCGTGGTTTTGGCGGACTATCGCATGGTACTGCCGTGTTGTGAATTCCACGTTAACACAAGGTTATTTTCCCGCAATGGGCTGCGATGTGTAAAGTTGCGTTAGCATTTTTGGTGATGTTTAGCACACGTTCTTGTGAATATACCCCTATATCTCCTAATAAAGCATAGCAAGGATGATCCCCAACTCACGCCTACTCCACTGAACGTAAGCCAACTGCCTTGCCATCATAAAATTATAAATGTATTCATAATTACAGTTGGCAAAGCAAAATACTATTTCTCCCAAGGATTATTGTTGTGCACATCTTCTATCTCCACGATTTGTTCAAGTTGATCACCAACACCAAAACCCT
Organism: Triturus cristatus; assembly: GCF_964204655.1. Taxonomy (NCBI): domain Eukaryota; kingdom Metazoa; phylum Chordata; class Amphibia; order Caudata; family Salamandridae; genus Triturus; species Triturus cristatus. The sequence goes on along the minus strand of NC_140585.1, from coordinate 1,142,873,734 downwards.
TGCCTGTTATAGTAATCTGTGAAATTCCATGTAACAAAATACCTGCCTTCAGACTTTAACACAGGGTATTTATCCTTAAACGCCTATTATTTTTAGCACATACTTCTCACAATAAGTAACTCAGTCCTGCTGGCTTTGTCACAATTTTTCAAAATAAGCAGATTAAACTAATGGAATCCTACATTACTTTTCTCAATGAACCGATGAAGCCTTTATTTCTTAGTATTTGTTTTACACCTCACCCAACAATGGCCCATTGCAGTTCACATAAACTGACACTCATGGTGCATGCAGTTATAAAATTACAAATATGTAGAAAAATACAGCTTGCAAAACAATATACTACTCCTATCAAAAGGGCCTAACAGGAATCATCACAGAGAAAAGACCCAGGGTTTGCCGCAGTGGGTGGCCAATGCCAAAGCCCCTGCCTACTATGGTAATCTGTGAGATTGCATGTAACAAAATACCTGTCTACAGCCTGTAACATGATGTGATAACAGTCCACAGTTAAAAGCTTACTGGCTTTGACAAATGCTTTTCTAAAAAAATAAGCTAGACAAACTGCGATTTTCATAGCATTTCGTAATAAGCAGACAAGAACTCAGCCACGGCCCGTATAGGGCGTGTTAGCGGGGCGGTGACGTGGGGCGGAGGAAGGGCAGGGTGGGGGGTTGCAAAATACGGCATTTGGCCGATTTCACGTAAGTTACAAAACAAAAAAATAAAACGAATTTCGTTGCGCGCGCTGCGTCGCATTTGGCATCACCGCCCCGCTAACACACCCTATACGGGCCGTGGCTGTAAGAACTATGGTATAGATATGATGGTTTCCATAACCAAGTCAGACGACAGTTTTGAGAGTAATCCATTTGTCTCAATGCAACCATCAGAGGCACAGTCATAAAATTAGAAAGGTTTACACATTTACAGATGGCTAAGCAAAATACTATCTTTCCTAAGGGAGCCCAGCAAGGATTCTCACAGAGCACACCTTCTATATCTATTGTTTGTCACAGGGGGTAACCAACACCAAAACCATTGCCTACTACAGAAATGTGTGAGATTCCCTGTAACAAAATACCTTTCTATTGGCTTTAACATATGGCAATAAGAAACCACACTTAAATGCCTATTGAGTCTAACATATACTTTTCACGAAAAATAAATCAGGCATAGTGCCTATATCATATAATTTCTTAAATAACAGCTCAGGCTTGTAGGCTTGATCGTTTGCCTGCCATCATAACCAACGCAGTCCTGCTGTACTTAGTGAAAGCTTTGCCACAAAGTCATTTTTTTGTGTAAGCACACAAGTTCAGCCCAATCAAATTTTGTGGATTGAGCCTAATCCCCTCTCTCAATAGTACTCTGTAAGCTTTTTGTTTGTTAATTGCATAAGTTCAGGCAACGGTTGCACTGTCAAGCAAGACCTAAAACTCAATGCACAGTAGTGTAGCCAAGGGCATCTCATATTGCTTAAAAGACAACATTGCACTCTGAAGTCTACAGTTAATGATGGAAAAGGAGGGTGCTGGGACTGCAGTACATTCGAGTGATTAGTGCACTACGCAAATCAACATAATATGCCTTAATAAGACTTGATGGCGGTACTCTTCCCTCCTAATATCAGGAAGGGAATAATAGGGCCAGATGTATCAAAGGGTTTAATCCATTCTGTGTCTATGGGAAAATGTGTTCATACATATGGCCCAAAGTGTCTGTCTTGCATAGAAAGAGGCATTAAGCTACTCTTCCACCTATGGTGTGATTTCTGGTTGATGGATGGCCAAAACGTAGTGCTAAAGTGATTCTTCTATGAGGGGCAATTTGAGGATAGCTTGTTTTCCGCACTTCATGGTTAAAAAAGTCACCTGAAGTTGTAGAACTTTTTTTAGTTGTGCCTGGTGTATGTAGGAGTTGATAAATGTTCTGTGCAACACTAAAAGCTACTTTATTAGAAACATGTTATTTATCTTAACAAGGCAACAGGTGAATTTGTGGAAGAAAAACAAAACTTTATTCCAAGTAAAGATGACACAACGAACCAAGCAGGAACCAGACTCCCACTGCCACAGCATGATATCCTATATGCTTGGCTTAGTACAGAATTCCATGAGTAGCATGACACCAGGGAATCATGGGTTCAAACCACCAGTATGCTTTCACTGTGGAAACACCAACTATCTTGCTTTCAAATGGGGTCAGTGATCCTCCTAAAGGCGGGTGCAATAAGTTACTCGACCGTCTGCAGGAGACTACATAGGGGTCCTTAAGACTTTCTGTCAATCATCCCAAGAGGCACCCAAAGTGCAAGCACTAGTTGTGTGGCACCACTTTGAGGGGCAAACTCAGTATGTCTCCTGACTCCCTTTTTGCCTCTGCACCTGTGTCAGTAATACAGCGCAATGAAATGAAGGAATGCCCCCTTATTTTATTATGCCACGTGATCCGTGTTATAGAAGGGGCTGCACAAGTATCTGCGGCCACTTCTGTAATACTAAAGTGCGCACAAGTCCTTTGTGCCCCTGGGCACTTTTTGCAATAGGTTCACCCAAAATATATAATCACTATCATGGTAACAGTTAAAAAAGGGTCTGAAAGTATTTCTTTGTATAAATATTAAAATAGAGAAAATTAGCGGCATCTTACACCAGCACTAAAAACATGTTATAATAATTAAAACAAAATTAAACCAACCTTTTATTTTCCTTAGAAATGTGTGTGTATTTGCTTATGCTTGTAGTTTTGGCGTGTTACTCGAGCAAGAGAGGAGGGTAATCGGATTTATAGTGCTTTAGGAATAAAAGCAATGACTGTTCTGTGCCATTAATCATCATCGAGTGCAGAGAATCTAAGACATTAATAAAATAAGCCCTCACCGAAGGCGAGACCGGTTGCCGCCTGCTGCAGGCACGAATGACTCTCTTCCGTCTTCATACTCTGCGTCGATCAGAAGCGCTGCCAGACAAATCTATCTGAAAGAACAAAACACTGGTAAGGTGACAACACCAGAACAAATCTAGAACTGTTTATGCCCAATGGGACCATCATAAAGCACTCTATTGTAGGACAATTGAACAGAACTCGAGATGATACACAAAAATCAGCAGTAAAATGATATCATCCTGACAGGGACGGACTGGGAACCAAAACCGGCCCTAGCAAAGTGCCCCCCCCCCCTCGGGGCTTGGGCCAGACTGGCCATAGCAGACTGGCCATAGCGGGCACCGGGGGATTGCCCGGTGCCCGCTATGGCCAGTCCGACCCTGCATCCTGACGGCAAGGTTGACATTATTGGAAAGCAATTTCAGATAAATTGGTATGAAGCTAACACCTTACCAATAAGGATTCATAATTTAAAACGTTGCCAAAATATCATAGGTAAATGAAGTCCAAATGTAGCCAAGCAGCAGGTTCCAAGAAGGTAGTTTATGAGATTCAGTTACAGGTGAGGAAGATGGTAAGTAGATGTATAGTAGCCCCACCAGGAGCAGCCTCCCTGCTGCTCAGCCTGCATCCACCAGATGGCACTCCACACACCAAGCAACCAAGCATTCCGTGACCTCATCACACATTCCAGCACTCATCCTGTCTGAGCAGTGGGGAAGAAGTGAAGAAGGAAAAGGAGAGGGGACAATCAAGTCACAACATATTCCTCATTAGTTATTTGGAGGACAGTTCTGAGTAATTGCACCAGGGCCGGACTGGAATAGGAAATAGTCCCAGGCACCAAAATAAAAGAACAACAGTAGTGAATTTGATAGCTGATAAAAAAAAGGTGGCCCATGTTTGGAAATTGGGGCAGATTTTGAAATAGTTAAGACAAGATGTATGTGTTTTGCATTGTATAAAAGATTGAATGGATTTGTGCTTGCTGCAGGCAATATATTTTTTTAATACCAGGGAACCCAACAGTACCAACAGTGAAAGCTGGCCGAGCAGACCATAAAACAGGCCCACAAAATGTCATAACTGCCCAGACACTGACCTGTTAGACTAGTGCCCCGGGCACGCCCTGATTGCCCTATAGGCCAGTCTGACCCTGAATTTTACCTGCAAAATCTGGCATACTAAGACGGGTGGTTGAAGTGCATTAAAAACATTATGAAAACTGTGATCATGAGTGCTATGGGGCGGGGTCAGTGACCGTGGGGGCGGGGTTAAAGACATGGCTAAACGTGACAAAATTAGTTTTCAGTTTCTTGAAAGTAAAAGCCTAACAAAATAGTTGTTATTTCACTTTCAGTTAATTGCATGTAAAATAACGGACCCACCTTAAATTAAAAAATAAATACAAATTTAAATAAACAGTGGGAAATGCACAATTTTACGGTGTTATACCACTTTGCTTAATGTGATTACTGCATATATCTTTGTGTGTGTGACCAGAGAGCCACAGAATTAAATCCTAGTTGGTGCAATGGGGAATGCTGACTAGTGTATTTTTAATTGTATGGGGTACCATCCTGAGACACAAACACTGTGAACAGGCAATATATTATTTTAAGCTGGTATTATACACATTGTGCGATAGACTGTCCCAAATTATCCAGAAAGATTTATATTTAAGATTCAAAAAGGGCTTTAAAAACATAGATTTTAGTAATACGCAATTAGACTGTGCCTAGTGTAAACATTTTTAAAAATATCCATTAAAAGCACGCACTCCAGAATTCAGCTGGTACCACTATTACCGCCAGGGCCGGACTGTGGGGCAAGGGGGTGCGGCCGAGCTGTTTGCTAGGGCCGGTTTCGGACGATTTTGTCACAGGGGGCCGATATTGCCGGCCCCCAGTAACAATAACTGGCCCCTAGAGGCCCGAAACCAGCCTCCAACCTGGTGGTCCACCAGGGAAACGCCCGGTGCCCGCTACGGCCAGTCCGGTCCTGATTACCTCTCAAAAAAAGAAATCTTTGTCACCATATTCAAGTGACTTCATCAAATAAAGCCAATACTGGCTTCCAAGCAGCCTTTACATTAAACAGCTGTACACATTTACATTTCTTTCAGGTAGCAGGCATCCTGACGAGAAGGTTTGTTTCTTTATTACTCTGTCCCTCCTTTGACACCAGAGTACAGGAGACCCCATCCCTTTCCCTTTCAGCTGAGGCATCTCAACTGTCGTAGTTAACCCATCTAGACAGTTGTCTCATAACAAAAAGTAGGGGAACTGTTTTTGTTAAAAAAGTATGGCCATGCCGTTCCCTGTAGATCCCACCCAGTTCAACTTCTGACTAAGGCAGCCACGGCCCGTGGAGGGAGTTCCGTGGGGCAGAGAGGCGGGGCGGGGAGGGGTAGGGTGGGGGGTACTAAAAACTGGAATATGGATAATTGGAGGCAAGTAAACAATTAAATAAATAAAACGAATTTCGTAGTGCGCGCTGCATTGCATTTTGCGATGCAGCGCGCGCTACGAAATTCGTTTTATTTATTTAATTGTTTACATACCTCCAATTATCCATATTCCGGTTTTTAGTACCTCCCACCCTGCCCCTCCCCCACCCCGCCTTTCCGCCCCACGGAACTCCCTCCACGGGCCGCGGCTGGACTAAGGCCATATTTGACCAGCATTTAGATATGGCACCAGCTGTGAAAATTGCTGTATGAACTGTAGTTCATGGTTTAGAATGATAATAGGGCACACTCAGCCTCTTATCCAATCCAAGGTAGTTTAAATGAGTTGCGATGAGTTGGGACGTATATGTTACACACAGTGCTCCAGCTAGTGATATCGGGGGATATATAAATAACTTGCTTTTTTTCCATTTACTTTACAAGATTTTCTAAAATGCTACAATTGACACTATTTCCAGGTCAGATAATAAAATAATTATGAAACAAAGCACAAATCCTTTTGAAGGAGTACAGTAAATAAGCAACAATAGTCTGGCATTTCAACGTCTATTTTATTGCACTAGTTGGCTACCATAATTTCACAATGAAGCAGCACTTGCTATAATACCCCAAATTATTCGTGCCAGCAAATATTCTGAGTTACAGTTTTCAAGTGATGTCCCCCAATTAAGATGAATTTATATCGGCATTTACCTAAATGCACCAAATCAAATTGTCAATATGCGCAGAAATGGAAAGCAGAAGAAAACCGTTCAAAATAAAGTACAAAATCAAGGATAGTAAAGTTCACATTTCTGATAATGTACTCATTCTAGGATAGTTCTAATTAATCCAAGTTTTCAGATCCATCGCGTCTTGTATTGTCCACACCTCTGGGCACCATTGCCCACCACTTATACACCTTTGCAAGATTTTTGTTTGTGGTTGCTATTAATGTATGGTGCAAAACTATGTCACCTGTGCTTGTGAACTTCAAGTCACAGACGGTATGCAACTTTACAATTCTAGGGAGGCGATGCACATCGGTAAATTTACATAAGCAGCCCTACTTATGTGGTGATGTCTCCACTTTTTTGATCATTTCCAAACTGAATGAAGGTGGAGACTTAAGCGTCTCAACCACTCAAATGAGGGGGTGGAGCCACTTGCCAACCCATTTTACGACTGTAAAATTCTCTGTTTAATAAAATATAGGGAACATTATTAAAGGTTATCATTTATTTAAAACATTGAATACAATTATTTTGATGTAAACTATAAAAGCGATACAAATTCAAAATGACCAAAATTAACCACAAACTAATAAAATAAAATGTTACAACACAGTTAATCCTCAAATTAAGTTTGCAATAAATTAGTACATAATTTAAATATATTGATTTAACTGTTAAATATTTTTTTTTATAATTTAGAAATAAAATAACCCACTGTCATTAACCTTTTTCATTTAATTTGTAATGTACTTGGTAAACATTTATGTTTTGATGAAGTTAATTAATGTTTTATATTTTTTAAAACAACTTAAAAAGTTATTTTACGTTTATTAATAGATTTATTTTTTAAATTAAATTATTCGATCACTATGCTTTATTTTTATCGTTAAAAAAGTAATACTTATAACATATATTAAGAACAATTAGTTCCAAAACTTTCGAGGCAAATATAAAGCTAGGATGTTCAATTCGGGCTCAGGAATGCTGGATCCATGCCAGACCTATAGGAAATCTGCATCGAATGAATGTATATATAATGCTTGCCTACTCCTGGTATAAAGTGTACACACTCCAAGAAGTGGCAGGATATCCTCCCATTCAGCATCATTCCACACACAATCGCAGAAGGGTGCATGCAGATACCCACCATAGGCTCACACTCAGTGCAAGATACCACACTCCACCTTGTGGAGCACTAAGAACAAACTACAGTACAGCACAAGACACTATCCTCCTACTGTTGTAACAAATACATTCTTACTTAAGGACACAACAAAATGAATGCGACACAAATTCCTCCTTGCCATACCACCACAAGACAACATGCCAAAATGCTTTATACAAGTAGGGTCCCATGAATAGATAAACACATAACAATACATAACCACACAGTAAATGGTACTGAACACATAAAAACAAGAAACAAAATGAGCAAAAGTCTATAACCCTTAAAGCATATACAAAAAATCTGCCTCCTCACAGATGGAAACACGTTCGTCTGAGACATAAACCGGGTCTCACTCAACAACAAAATGACTTCTTACATCACAAAGAATTGCATATGTTACACTCTCGGACGCTGACATTCCCTAGGACCCAAACACTAGGCAGGAGCTTGGAGCAGAAGCCACAACTGCCCATCCATTTTGAATGCAACAAAACACAGCAGCAGCAGCCACTGTGATAAACAGAGCTCCACTCCAAGCAAGCAGACTCTTGCATTCAAAGCGACTGACCTATCTGTTCAGATGCTACCGAGATCTGTAACAAGTTTACTTACACCGAACTCTTTTCACAATCAAAGTCACCATACGTCACTTTTTACCCATTTTCCCACTCTCTCATCCTTTCTTTTCCCTGATCTGATTTCCTGATCTTTTGTTGCTCATCTTTCCTCATTCTTCCCTTCTACTTATATTAATATTCCTTGTCCTTTCTTGCCCAATCCTTTTCGCTACCACCCTCTTGGTTTCTCTTCCCTCGATCCCCTTCTGCTAGTCTCAACTAAGGCTCCCTCGGTACATATATTTGAAAACGTGTAGACTTTAGTCGTTGTTGATTGCAAGGAAATCCTCCTTTCTCATTTTTAAAACGTCTGTAAAGCACACTGACACCCAGTGCTTAATTTGTAAAATATTAAATGCCAGGGCTCTGACCAGGAGGCCACTGTAGCTTGCACCACCCATCGCCCTTATCACCACTGCCAAAACAACTTCTAACTATCTCTCGCGCATGTAAATGCGACAGTTCAGATTATTCCAGGTCCCCAAAGCTAAAGAAATGGCTGGGGAGGCAGGTATTAGTAATTTTTTTATGTACATTGTTTTCTTAAACAACTGTTATACTGCTCATCTCTAAATTACATGAGCAGCGCCACCTTGTGGCAGACTGCCCCAAGTGTGGTGTTGAGAATTAGGTGCCGGTGCCGAGCACCGGAAACCAATTAAGTGCCGGTGCTCAGCACCGGAAAGCTCCGGCTCAAATTAAGCACTGCTTACACCTATTTGCGTGTTAGAGATGTGCAATAAAAATGCAAAATAAATCAATTACATTCTTAGCAAGTAATCACTCACCCTCTCAGAATGGAACGCACATACACCACCTGTTGTGTCAATATGCACGGATGCACATCTCACTTGGTATCTCTTGAACATAACACTTTGTGCCACCTGTGGTATCAAGACACGCTCTTGGCATGTCAGCCACTCACAACCAGAGATAAGGCAAACAACTGCATATTTTGAACAAAACTTAAAAGTTGCATGTATATGTGGGCGCCCATCTTTAGCTCACATCTCCTTGTAACATTTACTGATGTTGTTAATTGGTGTGTTTTTGTAGGGCAAACAGGCACCACTCTCAATGGAAATCTGGGTTTAGGGATAATAACCATGAACAGGTGATCTTTAACTGCCCTTCTGAATAAGATTGTTCCTGAATGTTGTGAAGTTTCACAACAGTAGACAAAACAGCTGGCAGCAGGTCACCGCCCTATCACCACCATGAAGAGCCAGACAGCGATGAAGTCCTAATTCAATTTATAGGGAATGCTTTATGACTACACACCCATTTTTAGGTTTTGCCTGTACAGCGCTTATGCTATGCTTATGAAATCTCTTGTATTTAATATATCTTAATAAGGGGCTCTTATCAGTTCCCATAGCCAAATTACTGAGTTCATTCGCTTTTGTGTGTAACTTTTGTTTAACTTCCCGTCTGCACATATTTATGATATTTCTACAAAAGCTGTTCACACTGTTTTAGCCCCATTCACTGTCAAGATAAAATCTCTTCCCACTAAAAAGGCAGGCAGCTTCTAACAGTATGTTGGAATGCTTGCTTATTATTACTTAGTTGTGTAAAGCAGATGCTCTAGACTTAGAACATTTGTGTCATTTCCTAGTAATGCCTCAGCACCTAACTTTGCACTTTGTATTCATTATCAGATTGCTTTTTTCAACTTAATCTATTTGGTCATTTTGATCGAATTCTAAATGCTGTAATAAACATTGCACATTAAAAATACGGTTAATATACAAGGGCTATGCTAAATTTTACTACTAAACAGGCAGCCACAAGTGGAGTTACGTTGCAGACAACAGGGTCATGATTTGGATTGGTACAGCAGGTGCAGCAGCACTGGGCCAAGACGTTATCAGAAGTCCTCTAAACACATAATATTGCTACATTTGACTACTAAACAGGCATACACAATTGCAGTTAACTTGCAGTTAATAGGGACTTGATTTGAATGGTGCAGCAGGTGCACTGGCACCGGTGCCAAAAACTCTAGGGAACCCACTAAACCGAGATTACTGCTAAAATTTAAAACTAAACAGGCAGTCACAAGTGCAGTTACCTTGCAGACAACCGGGTCATGATTTCAATGGTACAGCAGGTGCATTGACACCAGGACCAAAAGCTCTAGGCACCCCACTAAACACCTCAAATTGCTATATTTTACTAATATTCAGGCAGTTACCTTGCAGTTGAAAGTTGCTTGATTTAAAAGGTGCAGCAGGTGCATGGCACTGGGGCCAAAAATGGTTATAACTCCACTAAACACCAAATATTGCTATATTTTATGACTAACAGGCTATCACAATTGCAGTTACTTTTCAGGCGCTAGGGTCATATTTTGATTGGTGCAGCAGGTGCAGTGGCACCGGGGCCAAACGTTCTAGGGACCCCAATGAACGCAGAATTTTGCTAAATTTTACTACTAAACAGGCAGTCACAAGTGCAGTTATCTAAAAGACACTAGGGTCATGATTTCAATGGTGCTGCAGGTGCGTTGTCAGAACTCCTCTAAACACCTAATAATACTATATTTAACTAGTAAATAAGCAATCACAAGTGCAGGTACCTTGCAGGCACTAGGGTCATTTTAATGGTGCAGCAGGTGCAGTGACACCGGGCCCAAAGCTCTAGGCATGCCACTAAACCCCTAATATTGCTATATTTTACTACTAAACAGGCCGTCACAAATGCAGTTATTTTGCAGGCTCGTGGGTCATGACTTGAATGGTGCAGCAGGTGCAGTGGCACCAGGCCGAAAGGTTGTCAGAACGCCTCTAAACACATAATATTATCAATTAATTCTATTATTTCCCTCTTTTATTTCCTTTTTCAAAATGTTGCTATTACTTATCCTCACTACACCACTAGTAACAGCACAATATATTGCCTTTTTGTACATAAACAAGTCATAACACTTTAACAGACTTTCTGTAGATTATATTGTACAACTACTCGGCAAGCTACAACGCATAACAAAAAACTGCTTATTATAAATCAGATAGGCGAAATCTAATGCATTTACCAATGTTTGTTCTTTCTTACTGACAGGCTTGGCAACATAGCTCAAAACGTTCCCTCCCACCGTAAGCATCATCCTTGATATGGATACTCACACCCAGCCACAGGAACATGTGAAACACACTGTAACAACAGACTCAACACAAGGCAACGTGCCTGACTGCCAGAAAGACCATGGCCTAGTGCCGGACGACAGCTCATGTTCACCACACACTCGATCAACGCAGTAAAACCAAAACTGTTCCTAAATGCTCACCACTGTACAGCAGTCTAAAGACACCTGCGAAGTCAGTGCTCTTGACAATATCAACAGAAGATCTACAACCATGTAAAAGTTGTATGCTCACAATACAGAATTTGTTATTTGCTTCAATTCCTTGAATAATCAGTTACCAGATCTGATAGTGAAGGTGCATCACATTCCTAGGGGGTTGACTTTACTTACAAATATCCTTCATCTAGGCCCTTCCTTGTGACGCTCTTTCACAGATCAGACTCTTAAGTCCTCTCTTCAACATTTGCACAACATGGACACGATCTAGCACTCTGCTGCTGTCACATAGGACATTGTCTTCATGTATGCCAGCCAAGCTTCACACCAACCAATGTCTTGCATTTTCAAGATGTCTTCTTTACTAGTCACAGAATGTTAATTTTATTGACTTTGATAATATATGTGTAAATTTCCATCAGGCAGCAACCCTCAAACCAACTATGGTACAGTTAAGGCCTTGCTTGCATGACTACTGATGCCAGAGGCAAGCCGACAACGTCACAGCGTCTTTATCCAGGGAAGTAAGGCAGGCCCCTTGTGGTGCAGGAAGGCCCCAACCTTTGAGCCCATTCAGAGGGCCCCCATTCAGGCCAAGGTTAATGAATGAATGTGAGATATGGGGCCATTCTTCAAATTCTGAAGTGCGGGCCCCATCATATAATCTAAGCTACTCTCTTTGTCTACTCTACGCCTTCATTGTACCCTGCACCGGGGTAGCAGGGAGTGCTTCCGCGGCACTAGGTGCATCATTGAAGATGTGGCCCAAGGTCTAAAGCTTCCGACTTTGGAAATGGGGAGCAAGGTTTGTATCCCATCCTTGACTCAACATCCTGTAAGTCTGGACAAATCTTTTGATCTACCCATGCCTAACAAAAAACTATTCAATGCAATCTGACTCTTGCGTAAGTACTCTTACAGCCTTGGGCCCTGCTTGTCCTATAAAAATAACTTAAAAAACAGTTGTTTGCTACCAAGAACAGGGTAAGGGTCTCAAAGTTGTCTGGTGTATTTCTGATTTTCGAGTGCATTGAATACACGATTTTTCCTTATTCCAAGTGAGGCATCCCATTGTATTGTTTTCTTGCTGTTTTGAATTATATTAGATTCCTTTTGAAAAGGTATAGAACTTTTATCAGAAAACTCAACTTTAAAATTTGGGACTAATTGTTTGAATTCCAAGAGTGGTCAGAGGCTGGAATTTGTGTTCTGGATCAAATGTGGAATGCTGGAAAGATCTCAATATTCAAGGAAATACAGAGACCATAGAAATTAGGTCAAATACACTTTGTTCATAACTTGACGTAATGAATGTCATTGTGAGTAGTATTGATTGTTTGAACAGGGTCTTTAAGATTACGTAGACTCTTGCAGAGAGCGAAACCCACATCACAGCAAAACAATAAAAGAGACTGGCAGTAAGAATTTGAAAGGAGAAGAAGAAGTCAGAGGAGAAGAAGAAGGGTATAAAGTTATGAGACACCCTGTGGGTGTTGGGCGTGATTTAGAACTACGATTGCTTCAATAGAAATTTTGTTAAGATTGTATTGGCCTACTAATAAGCAAGCCAAGATATAAAAGAAGAAGACCATTGTTGGAGGCGTGAGAAATAAAACAGTAGATTATGTCATTTTCTGATGGTTCACTGTGTGGTAAAGCATGTTTGGGTAAATGTTTTATATAGAGGTAGTATGATCTTGGGAAATATTTTGACAGCAGGTAGAAAGGTTATAATTTTGTGGAGTTGGTCTGGAAAGCAACTATTATGTTTTTTAAGAGGAAAGGCGATGACACCTAAGCTGTTGGTACTGGGGAAATTTAACTATAAATAGAATTTTTCTTTTACCATTGTGGTTGCTAGAGATGATTAATTTTGATACGCTGGAGATTTTTTGCAGAAGTAGGGAAGGACACTGATCATTGACTCTATTTAGGATCTATTTCTAGACTTCTATGAGGCTGAATAAATGTTATTTATAGGCATTTTCATGATAGGTTTATTTTGAAAATGCACTCATATATTGTCTACAATTGCATATTTAATTATTTAAATTGTTATCCTATTCAGAATGGCTATATATTTGTGTTCTCTGGAAGGTAACTATCTAATTATATTAATTAATATGATTGAAATTGTCTTTAAATAATGAGGAAGAAGAGCAATTAACTGTGGCTAATGCTCAGTCCTGTGGCCAATAGGAGTTTGGAACCCATGCCCCAAGACAACATCCCACAAGAAGACACACAAGTCCACTTTCCAAGTCTGCATGATTTCCTAGCATTCGTCTGACTGTAATGAGGTAGAGGGCAAATTACAATCAATAATATCCGACAGCCTGAGTGCAACAAGGCTGTTACACCACACATAAGGAAGAACATAACTACTGTTACCATCAGGTTCCCATCCTGACTCCTCATATTCACTAAACTCAAGAAGGATTAGAATACAAACATGAGAAACAAATGACCCATTCTAAGACTTCTCATTGGTTCAGTCAATCTCAGTGTTCAATGTAGGATGCTAAGTGGGAGTAGAAGCACTAATCAATAGGTTCTTCTAAGAGTGGACACGGCTAGTAACAGTTGGCTCGTGGAGTTGAGGGCCTGATGCACAGATATGTATGTTTTCCAAAAGTCAATTGTTCAAGTCCTGATGTGAGTTACTTTTACTTGCCTTGGTCAGGGTCGAGAAAAAAAGGATCAAAAAGTTTGATTCCAGATTGTGGTGCACATCCATTTGTAGGTCTGATGTTAGTCAAGTCATTTTGGTTTTATTTAAATTGCATTATATACTTTGAGGGGTTCCAGCCAGCCCTCTTCATCCATTGGTCTGTTATTGCGTGATTCATATTTTTTCCGCGCACTACAGCATGCTGCATGGGGCAATGGGTCAGGCCACTTCAGTCCTTGGCTAACAACATTGCAACTGATGGCATTCTACCCTTTTTGCAAGAAGCATACCTACACACAAAGCAGGTCCTTCAAGTACCATAGAGTAATGTGTGCTTTTTGAGGTCAAAAATAATTTTTGCTTTAACTATTTTTTAGATTGATAAGTTTTTGGCAGCTTCCCCAACAATAAAGTTTTGCACAATCCATGATAAAGCAAAATAAGCATTGACAAAGGCAAAAGGTTGGTCACCAACATCAAACCTTTCGGCTTTAACAAAGTTTGTTTTTCGTTTGTACTGTCTCTCTGCTTTATTTATTTATTTATTTTTAACAGGGGATCCTCTCAAGCCCACATTTCTCCCCTACATTTTTTTTTAAGTGGTGGGATTTTCCATGGTGTGGTTGAAGAGGACAATAGTCCTGACTAAAGAAGTGCATGTTTATATGCATACTTCTCCAAACCTACATGTTCTCCTTATTAACTGCAGTTCTTTAGAAAATCAAAATGTTTATGACCATAGTTAAGGCGCTATGTATTTATTGACCTTCCTACCCCTATTTCATTGTTTTTCATTTTTTAGTATATAGTTAAGTTTATTTTTGCTACATGAAAAAATGAACTGGCAGCTCGTAATCGTACACTTATTTTAGCGGGTTGCATTGTAGACTGTGTGTTACTGTCCTTAATTGGAAGACTGCCACCATTAGAATGCGTGCTTATTTTCAGTTTTTAGGTCTGGTGTTGCTCAATTTATATATTTAATAACATACCTACAGATGGTTTTTGCCATCTCTCTTTTTCTATTGGTATATTGTTGTGTCATTGACTTTTTCTTTCTGACTACAGTGCCATACAACTTGGGGCAGTGAGTCATCACAATTCAGCCATTGGATAACTTCAGTGTGAATGATGGCATTCTGTGATTTCATAGGGAGCACCTCTGTACACAAACTAGTTTAGTTCAGTGTAAGGGACTACTGAGGCAATCTCTATGCTTTTGAGACCAAAAAAATATTTTTGCTTTTAGCCAATGTTTTTATATATTAACTAGGGCCCGCCAGCTCCTCTGACAATAACAGTTAACAAAAACCATGACAAAGTAAAAAGGCTGCCAGCCATCGCCCGACCCATTCACTTTGCCAATGCTTGTTGCTGTTTTGTCCAGTTTTTAAAGATGCAGAGAAGGAATCAAATGCTTTCTATCTGTATTTATGTGTATTTACCTGTCAATCTTAATCGTTTCTGGTTTCTGTCTGGTTTTGTCACTATAGGTTAAACTGATGAAGTAGTTAAAAAGACTTTTCTCTTTGAACTAATATAAAGAATTATACCACATAGAGGTCACTTATTCCATTCATCCAATTGCACACCTTCAACCTCAATTATAATCACTCCGCATGAAATGTTGGAAAATTATCAATAGAAAAATTATTTCTTTAGTAAAAAACATCAATTGAAGTTTACTAACATATTAAAAAATCTCATTATCATATTAAATCAAATAGAACGATGACAAATAAATAGCTATAGATCAGACCTAAATCATAACGACAAATAAAAGAATATTATATATAAAAACAAAAAGTTATAAAGTGTAACTTTTAGTTCATGTAGAAATGACAATCAAACATTTAATCGTTTATACAGTAGGAGGAACAATAACAGACACCGAAATTGTGTCTTGGATGTGCAAATTTGTAATTTCGGTAAGCAGAAACAATCTGGTGACAATGCACCCTAGTCTCTTATGGTTCTGTTCCAAAACAAATTCCACCCAACAACCTATGCGTCGACGCGTTTCGGTGGTGTACAATAATAAAAACCACCTTCCTCAGGACTGGCAAAATTTGTCCTCCGTTAAATAGCTTTAGCAATCATTCATTTATGTCGCATTAAAAATCACTGACGGATGGCTTCTGGGATAGAGAACAGCCAACGTTATACAGATGATGTGTGACTTAAACCAATCAAATGGAGCCTCACTCCATAGAAGGGATCATATTAATGGCTTGCGCTTCAAGGGTGACACAATCTGTATATATAAATGATAAATCCCAGATGTGTCCCGTTGCGCTTCAAAAATGACACGATCCTCAATTTGAAAACACTTTTAGTTCATTTATTAGAGTGGCCATACGTCATCTAAAAAAGCCGTCCTTGTGGGGCAAGAGGGTAATTTTCCGTTCTACCCGAGATCCTGGATATGGCTTAGTGGTTCAGTGTTCGCGTTTTAACAAACGTCGTAGGGGACCCTACGACGTTTGTTAAAACGCGAACACTGAACCACTAAGCCATATCCAGGATCTCGGGTAGAACGGAAAATTACCCTCTTGCCCCACAAGGACGGCTTTTTTAGATGACGTATGGCCACTCTAATAAATGAACTAAAAGTGTTTTGAAATTGAGGATCGTGTCATTTTTGAAGCGCAACAGGACACATCTGGGAGTTATCATTTATATATACAGATTGTGTCACCCTTGAAGCGCAAGCCGTTAATATGATCCCTTCTATGGAGTGAGGCTCCATTTGATTGGTTTAAGTCACACATCATCTGTATAACGTTGGCTGTTCTCTATCCCAGAAGCCATCCGTCAGTGATTTTTATTGCGACATAAATGAATGATTGCTAAAGCTATTTAACTGAGGACAAATACTGCCAGTCCTGAGGAAGGTGGTTTTTATTATTGTACACCACCGAAACGCGTCGACGCATAGGTTGTTGGGTGGAATTTGTTTTGGAACAGAACCCTAAGAGACTAGGGTGCATTGTCACCAGATTGTTTCTGCTTACCGAAATTACAAATTTGCACATCCAAGACACAATTTCGGTGTCTGTTATTGTTCCTCCTACTGTATAAACGTTTAAATGTTTGATTGTCATTTCTACATGAACTAAAAGTTATACTTTATAACTTTTTGTTTTTTTATATAATATTCTTTTATTTGTCGTTATGAGTTAGGTCTGATCTATAGCTATTTATTTGTCATCGTTCTATTTGATTTAATATGATAATGAGATTTTTTAATATGTTAATAAACTTCAATTGATGTTTTTTACTAAAGAAATAATTTTCATATTGATAATTTTCCAACATTTCATGCGGAGTGGTTATAATTGAGGTTGAAAGTGTGCAATTGGATGAATGGAATAAGTGACCTCTATGTTGTATAATTCTTTATATCAGTTCAAAGAGAAAAGTCTTTTTAACTACATAGTTACCGGTGCTCTATCCCTTTGGACTTTATTGAGCCCCTCTCCTTGTTTTGCAAGGTAAACTGATGAAGTGTCATATTTTCAAATAAGATTATTTTGATAAAATCATACAGTGGCCCACCAGCGGTGAGTTATATGTTCTCACTTCCTTTCATTTTACATGTGCTAATACTGGCTGTTGAATGTTTCTTCCGGTGATGTGATTCACTGTGTGTGGCCACTTCCTGTGATGTCAACACAGTTGTGGAATAACACAACTTTGATATGTATTTCCATAAAATGACAGTATCACACTGCATGCGAGCTGTCTCCTTGTGTACCTTTCACAGTCATTAGGAGGAGCCCAGGTTTCCAGCGGTTTCTCCACCTTGCGAGGTTCTAAAAGTCAAGGTCAATTACTTTTATTCCGAAGCAATGGTGTTCCACCCTCTCGTCAGCAAACCTGAGAGTCTGGATTCCACATGAAAGCACAGGCGCTCAGACAGGTCAGCATCAGCATTTATAATTAGAGCTCCCGGTTTTATGGTATTTATTTTTTCAACATTTCCGTCTGTATTTAGCCATATTTATCTTTCAGCCACCTTATTGGTATTTACCCTTCTTTATTTTGTGTTTTAATAATAAATGGAGTCGTAACAGGGTGTATTCTCACATTTATTTAACTGATAAATATGCTCTCATACTAGCAAATTAAGCAGCCAATATAGCAGAACACTACACCCACATGTAAATATTAGCAATATGTACACATATATGTTAACATATTCCTACATTTAAGGAAATCTCATCCTGTGTGTTGTTTAACTCCCCTTGCTGTCTGCTTAGATGTTTGATTGGAGTACGTGAAACACAGTGTCGAAAGTCACTCACAAAAAGAACAATTTTCTGTATTTTTCTACTTTTAAAAATAAATACAGACAGGAAACGCATTGTCTGTATTTATCTGTAAAAATCTGTAAAAACGGATAACTGGGAGCCTTATTTATAATATCCAGGTGTTGATGCCAGGAAGATGCCAGGTTAATGGTCATGGACGGTAACTAAAGATACTGCTTACACACGATGCACAACTGATTTTAAATTGAGAAAAAACATTAAAGATTGTGACATGAATTAACCACTACCAGCGAGTTCCAGAGCAGCATGCTGCCAGGCGTAAAGCGCTTCACTGCCTCATCAGGGGTGGTAAGGCTATATAAATGCAATCACAGTTATAATAGGAAGTCTGCAGGTTTTATAGGTACATGGAGTTCTCTATTCAACGCCTGCGTTTCTGCCAGGTTTTAACACTTGGCCCAAATGGCCAATATGTAGTCATTGAATTTGTTGCTGGAAGAAGGACAACAGACTGGCGTGGGGAATCCCAGAATAGCAGGCTGTCCATCAGGAGGGGAAAGAATACAGCAAGCGAGACATGAATTGGGGAGTCAGGAAGGTGAGAGGAGGGGAGGGGGCAGGACATTGAGACAGAGAGTGGATGGGTCACTACTGCCGGATAGACCGGAAATAGAGACAAAGGATGGACAAAAAACAGGGATCGGTTAGGGATGAGAAGTAAAGCAAGTGAGGGGGGCTTGAAAAGGGAGCAGCAGGAGAGAGGAAATGTCAGGTGAACAGAAATGGAGTGGAGAAAGGTAATTCATGTAATCCTCTGATTTCTTACGGAGTGCCAGATGGCCAGCGGGTTTTGCTGACTTGCCGAAAGGGATTTGATAGTAAGGCAAAATGTACTGAGACTTAGACTTTGGGCTACACTGGTATCTCACTGGGGCTAACAATGGAATACTAAAATTGATCAAATGTGACAAAATGCAATCACTAACATTGGTGAAATGTGAAAAACTGCAAGTACCAGAAGGCACCACGGGACTGACTACTATGCAGACGCTGCCTTGTCTTATGGCAGGAGCATTTGTTTTTTCAGCCCCTCTCTTTGTACACTTGAATAAACAAGGTTAGCGTGGTCAAGTATCAAGAATTACTCCAAGTCCTGGAAATAGATTTGGCAGAGTAATCACAAACAATAAACTCACTGTACATTCACAGCTATCTCCTTTAAATAAAAAAAGGTCTATATTTACATGTTGAGAAAACAGGGCCGTTATATAAGGAACAGCAGCTCAAAAATCAAAATAAGCTAGTTTCTTCTGGTTCCCAAGTACAGACTCGAACAGTTTTACAGAATGGATGTGTGATGGAGTTATATTTTAGAATGAGATAGGAGGATGCGGTGTATGCTGGGTCTCGTTCAGCACAGGAAGTCCAGCACCTACTTAAAATCCAGCCCAACCGAAAAATAAGAGATTAACCGGATAGTGGTGTTATGTTTTAGGTATATTGGCGCCACGAGGAATCTTCACATCAAGTATTATGATTTGAGCAATCGTTTAACGGTGCTAAAAGGAGGGGAGAACCACCGAACTCCCTAGGGCAAACCTACGTTTTTTTTAGAACAGATAACATTCCTTAGCACATGTCTTGTCAGTTATTGTAGTGAATTTAGTACATAGTGTGACCAGTGAGTACATACATAAATAATGAACAAGTAGTAGTTCTTCTCTCTTCTATCACGTTTGGTTTAATAAGTGCAGTTTTTCAAGAGTAATCTTCTACAGCCAACACGTGTTTCATCGCAAATGGGTGGTAGTCCCGCGACTTTTTCAAGGCTAGTTAATGCGAAGAGAGTATTTATTAATGTGGTGATAATTCCAAACCACAATGGGTTTCTGGGGGGGTGACGTCAATGTAAAAGGATATAATAGTCTTCGTGTTAAAATTTCTCAGATCTCGTCGTGTGGTATAATAAAGGCTTCCCTGACGCCACCGAACAGTCCGGATGCAGAGTACGGTTCCTTGTACTCACTGGTCACACTATGTACTAAATTCACTACAATAACTGACAAGACGTGTGCTAAGGAATGTTATCTGTCAACCGAAAAATAAGTTCCCCTTCTTCATCAGTTGCGAAAAACAATCACAAATTCACGCCTGAATCTCCGAAATGAACTTGAATAGGTTTATTCCCGTGTGAATACTGGTGGGTAATCACTCTGCTTCACCCTTAACTCAGACCTCTTCTTCCAATTACACATCACAAAGAAAACTTTAGACTCTATGGAATTAGCTGCATGCTGAAGAAAATGAAACCCTACCTATGAGAAACTGACATCAAAATGAAATTCCAAGTATTTATTAGTTCTTCTTGCACCTACATCGACTCAACGCCGTGCTCTGAGGTCTACTTGCCACGGCATGTCTCATCAAAGCCTTGAAGAACAATGATTCGCCCGCTCCAACTCCGATTGGACCGCATTGGCTCCCCCGCCCCAATAACATATCATTTTTAGGATAAGCTGCATGACATATAAAGCCATCAGAACTGGAACCATTCCATGCCCAGTAGAGAAAATAGAGCAAGTGGACAGTGCCACACCAGAAACCAGTACAGCATCATAATACAAATAAAAAACTTCAAAACAGCAAGAAAGATAAAACCAAAATATAAGCCTCTCTGTTGTCCCAGGGTTTGCAAAAACACCCCTATCAACACCAGGAAGGGTCAAATCTCACTGAAATTCAGAAAGGAGCTAAAGATCCAACTCTTCAGAGACCACTACATCTCCACATAATAGGATGATTCACCACACAAAAACATCCCTCCTCATTGTAAACAGTCTTGAAGTGTAACTTCGGGTCCACCCTGGCTCAGGGCTATGATACTCGTTAAAGTGTATGCCCTACAAAAGAATAACTACCCCGAAAGGTAATGTGTCAGTGTCCAATCACGGGGCCAGAAGGTGATCCGTTGCTTGGTGAGATGAAGGGTGCTGATGGTGTTCAAGGGAAGACCAGGTGCAGCTCTGACTGTTCAACAAAGCCAATGTTCAAGCAGGGAATCCACTGGTGCTGAGATTAGACTCCACACTGAAGGTGCATCCTCCAGGAGAACCACACTTAAGCAGCCTGAATCTCAAACGCTCCGTCCATCATCCATTTGGTATCGCTCTGAATCGCAAGCACAGCTGGTCACGTGGAAATTTGTGATTGTTGAGGCACACACAGAGAACTGGTCACCCACTGGACCCACTGCATCCTGGTACCAAACGGTAAACTGAGATGTGGTGTCAGAGTCCGACCACATCTGTGAATCGTAGTTTCTCTGGGCACTCAGTTATGGGATTTTGGAGTAGGGCAGCACAGCAAGGCACCTTGCTGCACTGCCCTATGCCAATGTGAAAGGGGAGGAATTTTTGCAATAAGGTGCATTCCTGTCCTTTCTCTCTGTGTTGGCACCATTTCGGCAGCCTGGTGCAAATGTAGGCACCCTTGTACCATGGTGCAAGGGAGTCCACGTTGCATGCAAGATTGATTTTGTGCAAGAAGGAACACCTTCCTGCATAAAAACATTTTAAGTGGTGGTTTTCTATTTCTGAGGGTGCTGCAGAATGCACCACCCATTGAAAGAAGAAACAATGAGGAGAAATAAACATATTTCTCCTTGTTACGCCTCACCTTAGGAGGCATACGGATTTGGCACTTCCCCAGGTTTACATGATTTTGTAAATCTGGGGCAGCGTCAAAGGTCATGGGTGTTGTGTGGCAAAACCCATTGCAACGCCCCAGAAAAGCCTCCCGGACGAAGAGTAAGGTGACGCAGTGATTTGCTCTGTGTTGCCTTTCTCAATATTTATGAGGCCACTCAAAGCCACTCAGGGTGGCTTTGCGTGGCTTTATACATCAGATTGAGAGCCCTGCGTCATGCATGTACCACTTTACGTGGTACAAAAGTGACGCAGGGCTCTCATAAATAAGCTCCTGGGCTCTAAGGGGTTAAACAAATGACTGAAATTGATCTAGAATAAGGGAGAACAACATTAGTCAACAGATACTATCCTAAGACCCAGGGTAAAAGGGCTATACACTTGTGTCACTCTTGCGTTGGTCAGATGGAGATTCTCACGCCCACCGTATCATGGAGGTAAGATGTGTTAAGGGGACATTGGCTCACCACGCATGGATTTCTGGAATGCCCATGCAGGCTCCTGGCCCTTTAAAGAAGCAGATGTCAGTAGGGTCCATCCACAGGCTGCAGACTCAGTGGCCACGAAGAAGGGTCGATTCCCAGATTCTTCCTCTACGTAGATATATGCTGTTATGTCTTCTTCTTTCCCGTGGGTCTGGTAAGTCCTCTCCCGGGAAGATTAATGACCCAAAGATTCCCAGCAGGGTTCAGCAGGACAACTGTATTGCCCTTGGAGTGTTACTAACCATAGGGGCAAAAAACAGCTTCCAAAGTCCTGCTCTTGCGCATATATGCCTCTCAGCTGATGCCGCAGACCTTCTCTCGAGGCCCAGAAAGATATAAGGAAGGTCCTGGGTGGGCATTTCTTATCCAGTTCTGGGGCACTGGCGAGATGCCAGAGTCTTTCAAGGGTTGTGCCTGGTCCAAACCCCATAACTCTTGCATCTCTCTGCTGAGCACTTCTTCCAGAGAATTTCTACAATGGGTTGAGGTACATGAACCATACGTGAAATCAATATGGTTTGCGGATAAACAGAACACATCCCTAGATGGATTATCCTGCTTCCAGGTATGCCTCAACAAGGGACAGAATGTAAGTGTACAGGCTGCTTCATAGGGGAGTGGATGTGGGCTAACGGCTAAGGTGGTCGACCTCAAATCTGGGGAACCAGGTTTGAGACTCGGCATCGACGCTCAACATCCTGTGATTCTGGGCTAATCACTTAATCTCCCCGTGCCTAACAAAAAAATGAATGTTTCCTCATGTAACGCAACTGGTGCTCATGTTTAAAGCGCTCTGATACCTTATATCTTTGGGTCAAGTTTGTGCTATATAAAACTCCAAAAATAAATAAATAAATAGAATGGATGTAAACTGGTTAGTGACATGCCAGACATCCCAATTAAAGTCAAGGTATCTCTGGGGAAGTCTGGCGGCACACAAGCAAAAACCAATGATGGTCAGTCTTTTCTTCTCCAGTAGGGCATGGACCTAGGGAGGGAAATCCACATGAAGGGTGTCAAGTCTACAAGGGCAAAGTGAAGGGGAACCCACAACTCAATTATATATTTCCTGTATCTAAGTAAAGAACACCATCCACCTGCTACTCGACATCAAAACAATTAAAAAGTGACTACAATCACAGCACACGTCATCATACAACACAAAACACACCACATTCTTGCAGCAGAAATTGAAGGAACCAGTTATAGTTGTACATGTGGGGCCGATCCATCCTTCTTTCCAGCGCTGGGAAACCCTTTTGGGTAGCTGAGCGCTTTACAAGACGCAATAATAATAATATTAACCGCATCGCTGCTCATGACGGAACCACTCCGTCATGAGCCACGGGCGCCGTGTGCTCATGATGGAGTGGTTCCGTCATGCTGCGGCCGTTGGCGGCCGCTCCGCCCACGCGGCGCTGATTCCCCGCCTGTGCTGGCGATTAGCACGAGTGGGCGGAGTCGTGAAGGAACCACTCCGTCATGAGCACAGCGCGCCCGTGGCTCATGACGGAGTGGTTCCGTCACGAACATGGCGGCGCCGCGCTGCCCCCAAAGCCCCCCAGCGCCACGGCAAAATTCGTGCCGCGGCGAAGGGGTTAATACTAGTGAGGCGGACTGATGTTATCCACATTGCTCTGCACACACTGTTCCTGGGGTACTGCTCTTGCTAGGCTGGCTCACTATGAGGTTTTTTATGAGATCACGGTGTAGGGACGAATCTCAGTTTTTCTTTAGGTATCATGTGATCTCCTGTCACAAAAAAATGTGTGTATGAGGGTTACTATTTTTAATAAACAATGTGATTCTACCCTATCTAAATAGAAACTATTTAGTATTTTTTGTTTTTTGTTTTAAGTGATGTTAAATGAGGTGTGTTTAGTGATCCATGGGATGTCATGGAAAAGCACTAAGTGTTTTTAAAATACCCCTCACACACTATGAATCCCATAGTGTCATGCTTCATCATAGGGGTCTTCCCGTCCCTCTGCGGGGCGGGACGTGCTACAACCTGCGAATACGGGGGAGCACTGTTGTTATGAAGTTATACAGGAGGTAGATTCTATCCAGACACCTCTCTACTCCCTTATTTGGTACTTTTTATGAGGGTTACTACTCTATTTATTTCTCCCACTACCACAAGATTAAAAACAGTGTAGCTACGCAGGGGTAATTCTGGTCTCCTTGCCGTTATGACTTGTGCAACATGTTTCTGTCTATGTCTGTATGGCTGTCGGCCTTCTTCTGGACCATCCAGAGCCATCTCACTTCTATTGCTTTTCTTAGCTCCTTCTTATTGAGCTAAGAGAGAAAAATAAC
The DNA here is from genome assembly GCF_964204655.1 of Triturus cristatus. Classification (NCBI taxonomy): domain Eukaryota; kingdom Metazoa; phylum Chordata; class Amphibia; order Caudata; family Salamandridae; genus Triturus; species Triturus cristatus. The sequence goes on along the minus strand of NC_140585.1, from coordinate 1,142,849,120 downwards.
CAAAAAGAAGTATGCTGAAGTGGGAGAGGAGCGACATTTAAGCACTCGGAACATACAAATTGGGAAATACGTCAGCAGAAACAGTGAGTAGAAACTTTCCTTCCTGACCATAGAGCATGAACACAAACTAGGCTAGGTGCCAAAAAGACCAAATAGGACAAAAATCAGGCTATATAACTCATTTTTATCACTTAGCATAATAAGTTAGGCAAGGTGAAGAAATAATGACTGAAGCCTAACCACACTGTTTTCAACCTGTGATAGCGAGGGATTTAAATAAACAGAGTGGTAACCCTCATATGCACAATTTTAACACCAATAAACCCCTGGTACACACACAAACCTGAGATTTGCCAATTCTGCACCCTGACATAAAAGCTCATGGAGAAACCTCCTAGCAGGAGCAGCTTCTGGTGAGGAGCGCCCCTGTGATGAAACATACCACCAAGCGTGGATCAGGGATTGCGTCCTTTTAGTAGAAAAACCACAAGTAGTTATAAGCTGGGGCAACCTCAAAATAGAACACATAATAAAGACAATTTAATAAAATCTTCCTTGTGGCCTTAGGCGCCCTTTTTTAACAGAGTTTTAAACAATAGAGAGCTAGTATCGTAAGCCGTTTTCCTCCCGCTCCCCATAGCTAATAATGAGAAAGATGTGCGCCCCTTGGCTTTGGAATGAGCAGATACCAAGCTGTCAGTCTCCCCTGATGAGCGAGGCGGTAGGCCCCGTACTTTAAGGATGCAGGTACACGTCCCAACCCTTCAGTCTCACCCGAGCCTGAGGGGCGAGGCACTGGCCACCGTGCTTTAAGGGTGGAGGTACACGTGACAACCCTTCCGTCTCACCTGAGGGGCGAGACACTGGCCACCGTGCTTTAAGGGTGGAGGTACACGTGCCGACCCTTCTGTCTCACCCGAGCCTGAGGGGCGAGGCACTGGCCACCGTGCTTTAAGGGTGGAGGTACACGTGCCGACCCTTCAGTCTCACCTGAGCCTGAGGGGCGAGGCACTGGCCACCGTGCTTTAAGGGTGGAGGTACACGTGCCGACCCTTCAGTCTCACCTGAGCCTGAGGGGCGAGGCACTGGCCACCGTGCTTTAAGGGTGGAGGTACATGTGCCAACCCTTCCGTCTCACCTGAGCCTGAGGGGCGAGGCACTGGCCACCGTGCTTTAAGGGTGGAGGTACACGTCCCAACCCTTCAGTCTCACCTGAGCCTGAGGGGCGAGGCACTGGCCACCGTGCTTTAAGGGTGGAGGTACTCGTGCCAACCCTTCCGTCTCACCTGAGGGGCGAGACACTGGCCACCGTGCTTTAAGGGTGGAGGTACACGTCCCAACCCTTCAGTCTCACCCGAGCCTGAGGGGCGAGGCACTGGCCACCGTGCTTTAAGGGTGGAGGTACACGTGCCAACCCTTCCGTCTCACCTGAGCCTGAGGGGCGAGGCACTGGCCACCGTGCTTTAAGGGTGGAGGTACACGTGCCGACCCTTCAGTCTCACCTGAGCCTGAGGGGCGAGGCACTGGCCACCGTGCTTTAAGGGTGGAGGTACACGTGCCGACCCTTCAGTCTCACCTGAGGGGCGAGACACTGGCCACCGTGCTTTAAGGGTGGAGGTACACGTACCAACCCTTCAGTCTCACCTGAGCCTGAGGGGCGAGGCACTGGCCACCGTGCTTTAAGGGTGGAGGTACACGTCCCAACCCTTCTGTCTCACCTGAGCCTGAGGGGCGAGGCACTGGCCACCGTGCTTTAAGGGTGGAGGTACTCGTGCTGACCCTTCAGTCTCACCCGAGCCTGAGGGGCGAGGCACTGGCCACCGTGCTTTAAGGGTGGAGGTACTCGCGCTGACCCTTCAGTCTCACCTGAGCCTGAGGGGCGAGGCACTGGCCACCGTGCTTTAAGGGTGGAGGTACACGTGCCGACCCTTCAGTCTCACCTGAGCCTGAGGGGCGAGACACTGGCCACCGTGCTTTAAGGGTGGAGGTACACGTGCTGACCCTTCAGTCTCGCCCGAGCCTGAGGGGCGAGGCACTGGCCACCGTGCTTTAAGGGTGGAGGTACACGTGCCGACCCTTCCGTCTCACCTGAGCCTGAGGGGCGAGGCACTGGCCACCGTGCTTTAAGGGTGGAGGTACACGTCCCAACCCTTCCGTCTCACCTGAGCCTGAGGGGCGAGGCACTGGCCACCGTGCTTTAAGGGTGGAGGTACACGTGACAACCCTTCCGTCTCACCTGAGGGGCGAGGCACTGGCCACCGTGCTTTAAGGGTGGAGGTACTCGTGCTGACCCTTCAGTCTCACCCGAGCCTGAGGGGCGAGACACTGGCCACCGTGCTTTAAGGGTGGAGGTACACGTGCCGACCCTTCAGTCTCACCTGAGCCTGAGGGGCGAGGCACTGGCCACCGTGCTTTAAGGGTGGAGGTACACGTGCCGACCCTTCAGTCTCACCTGAGGGGCGAGGCACTGGCCACCGTGCTTTAAGGGTGGAGGTACACGTGCCGACCCTTCAGTCTCACCCGAGCCTGAGGGGCGGGACAGTGGACACCGTGCTTTAAGGGTGGAGGTACACGTGGGGTTATGCTTTGGTGAATTATTAATTAAAAGCGCACGTAGATTGCTGCGTTCAAGGGAGGAAAAACAATAGGGCAGATGAGAAAAAGTCGAAGAGCGGACCAGTGGTTCCGCTTTCCACGGCATGCGAGGACTTTCATCCCGTCTGCATGCGAGTTTACTGGAAGGGATTACCACAGGAAGGAACACAAAGGATGCTCCACCCCCCGCCCTCCCTCCGTACTTCCGGGTAACCTGAGGTACTGTCCAGTGAAAGAGGTCATTGTCGTGGAGGTGTGGACGGCACACACTGTTACTGCCTAAAACCCGTCTCACTGTCACTACAGCCCATTATTGACAACTCATGGCAGGTGTGTCAGCTGCCAACCCCTCACACACGTCGTGGCCTACGCCTACCCCTGTATACTCACTATCTGTGTGCCCTGGACGTGTGAGTTCACATTAACCCCCACAAAAAAGCCACCCAGGATCTAGCCACAGCAAACAAGTGTGTTGGGTGCTTAATTGAAAAAAGGTCTTGAGCTTCCTCACCCCCCCCCAAAAATAGAATTTATATGTTTTAGAACGGATATGTATATATTTCAGGTGTCGTTGCTCTGTGGATGACAATTTGGTCAGAACTGTAACTCAGCGGCTTTTTTGCTCTCAGTTATTGTCAGTGCTTTAAGTGGGTCGGGTCTCTCTGGGACTGAATACCTGCACTTCATTATTTTAAAAGAGAGGGTACCGGCATTTCTTGAATACCTCCACTCTGACCACTCGTGTCTCGTTTTCAAGCTCAGTTTATTTCTACCCCTACCCAGAGGATGCCAGTGTCCTCGCAAATCCCACAGATTCTGTCAGCTGGCAGACACTTCACCTCAATTGACCTTGTGCCCTCTTTCAAGGGCACTTCCTCACATGCCCACTTCCCCGGAGCTTTCTGCTTCTTCTCTTGGAACTCCGACCTGCACCGACACCATGTTTGTTGTGTTATGTCTTCCTTGTTAATATATGCATTTAAACCTTTAATCAATTGCTCTTGTGTCTTCGCCTCTTTCAAAGAAAAAATCCACCCAACATGCCCCACGTAATCGGAAATAAAGCGCTGGTCCTCATAAAAGGCACAGCACAAACAGCACTGCACCGTGGTGCCCAGGTGATACCTAATCCTATGGTGCTCGTTTCATCAACCATGAAATCATAAAAGGCGGAGCCGGCCCTAGTTCATCGCAGCCATCATTTTGCCCCACAGATTTTGGCAACAGGTGCCAACCTATAAATTCGGATTTTCAGGATATCCAGAAAAGACGCATTTACATAAATCTAATATGAATGGAAATCATCCACAGAACCAGTGGGTATCTTAAAAAATCGGCATGAACTGGCTCTTCTGGACCCACGCTGGACACCAATGACCGAAAACTACTGCGGTAAATTTAAAGATTAGCAGGTAAAGAATAAATACCATAGCAACGGAGGGAAGGAGTGGGTAGGTGGTGCCCCTCTCTCGGCTTGTGTGGCATCGCGGGGTTGTACTTATTAGTAATATTTAAGAAAGATAGACCTCCCTGCGAAAACTGTGCAGCCCTTTTACCACATATGACAGAATTATGTCACAATTATCGTAAAAAATAAACTTCAGATTCAAGTTTGCTTGTCTTTTTCTGTCACACTTGCTGTTCCCACCTCTCCCTGCCCCACTCCCGTTTATTTAAGGTTGGTTTGCATTTTTTTCATTTTCTCTCCTTCTTTGCTCTGTTATTCACTCTCTGTCTCTTCATCCCTCCGTTTCCCTAAACAACCATTTCTGCCTCCGTGACCTTCTCTCCGCTTTGCCCTTTGTTTCACCTCTGCCTTTTGTGGTCTAGTTCTACCGTTTCGGTTCAATTCTTGCTACTCTCTCTTTTTTTCTGTTAAATTCTCTCTTTCTCTTTTTATTTTGCTATTTGTTGTATTGTCTTTAATCTTTATTTTCTATTTGTCTTTCTTCTGTCAATACTTCTCCTTGCTTTTTCTTTCTGGTTATTACATTTTTAAATATTTCCTACTCTCTCGACTCTATGTATTCTTTTTCTTGCTCGTTTTCTTCTTGTACCTTTTTATGTCTTGCTATTTTTCTACAATATCTTTTCGTCTTTCTGTTTATTTAATTTCTTACTACGCAGCTCCCTTGCTCCTGTTAATTTGTATTAATATTGCTTCAATATCCTACGTTTATCTCTGTCTCTTTATTGCCATTTTCATCTCTCTTTCTCTATTTTAGCGGTAGTTGATCTCCCTCCAACCACGTGTAACGCTTTCTTGTTTTTTTTCCTGGCATTGTGTATTTCCTTTTTTAATCCCTTCCTCCCACTTCTATTCTCTTAAATCCTGCTCATTTGTCTGCTTTTTTTATCACCCCCATATCACACCTTTAGCATCTAATTACTTTCCTCTTTCTGCGGCACACCTGCCGTGTTTTGTATACGTTTATGTGCCGCTGTTCGTCTCTTCTTGACCCTCTCCTCTCTCTGTTTTCCTTCCGTCCGCTCACCTCACCCAGAGCAGTGCGGACTACACGAATTTTCTTTTTTGACTGAACCCCCCGAAGTGCCTCCTTTAACTTACCCCGCTCTTCGTACAGCTCAGTGGGGCGTGTGCCTGCTGCAGTCGCGCGTGGCAGTGCGTGAGTTCTGGGCGCGTGATAGCTTCAGGTCGCCGGATTGAATTAAGGAGGGAATGGCTCAGCATTTCATCCTATTAAGGTGGATAAAAGGAGGACCCTTGTCGTGGGAAAAATACCAACGGCCAATAAAGTGTCATAGGCACCGTGCAGTGTCCTCTACATCATTGTTAAAATTATTAATGTTACGCCTGGCCCACCGCACTCAGACCCAAATACACAAGACATTGACAATGTAAGCACCGAGTTTAGGCGTTAGCAAAGATAGCTGAAACGTGTTGTTAGCCAGCGGACAAAAATATGTGCTGCAGAAATCTGGAATACCAACGCAGTGCTTGTGTGACAGCCTCACCCCAATAAAATGCAAGCACAGCTGTGTTTCGAAAATAGCACAATTGTGTGCAGTTGTATTTTTGGTGGGTGTGCCGGTGTGAATTTCCAGGTGTTTGGGCGTTTCCCTGAGAGCTCCTCCAGTAATTGAAATACATTAGATTTAATGTACACATTACACTGGAACTGTGATTCCAGGGACGCGTTTTCTAATTGTCCGCATAGTCAAGGAGGCAAGAAGGCGCGAGACACGCCACAGGGCTGGGTTCTATAACGATGCCTCATGCCCTGCTGGCAGTCACAGGGCGGGACTTTTTAACTTCATCACCCATTTGTCCATTTTGAGAAACCTAGGGTTTGAGGAGAATTTGTTAGCATCTTCAGTGGTCAGAGGATGTGTGAACTGAAGGGCGCGGGATGTCAAACAGGTAAAGTGCAGAGCATTCTCGAATTAAAAAGGAGAAAAGCGTCCCAGGTTCCTACAAATCCATGGGGGCGTCTTACACGTGGAAGTAGCACTGGTTAGGAGCATTTCAACTTTCAAGAAGTAAATTGGCATTTTCGGACCTTGCAGTCGAAATGTTATATATATATATATATATATATATATATATATATATATATATATATATATATATATATATATACAAAATCCCCCTTCAGGCTTACAGTTCCGCAAAAAAAGCATAGAATACTGGGTAATTCTCTCTCTCTCTCTCTCTCTCTATTTATATACATATATATAGGGAATGGGGGTATGTCTTCAAAGTAGTACACTGCGCCCTAACTTCTCACTCCGTTGTACACAAGATTCAGCATGAGCTGAAAACGTTGAAAGCTGGTAGTTATGACAATACCATAACTACTACTACAAATGATAACCTTAACAGTAACGGTCGGCCTAATATTTACACGAATACGAATATATTAATACGAATAATATTCCATTCGCTCCTAATATTGCACATATTACATTTGGTACCGCTACAAATGATGACAATTATCTTATATTTTTTTTTACATGTCATTGGCTAGCACTCGCAAGCACAAACATAACTTAGTATAGCGCTTCAACGCTGCTTCCCCGTAAGCGCTATACAAATAAAATGAACAGCGGTATCATTTTACATAACTGGCGGTAATACTTCAAATAAAGCCGCGCAAGAGGCCCGTTTATGTACTTAAATTAAATATCAACCTTAAGGTTCAGAAGAGGCCTTTGCAGGAACACGTTTTAAATCAAATTAAACATAATTAAAAACTGTGCAAAAACGAGGACTGTGGTGCGGAAGTACAGCGGTGAAGCGTTACCACGGGGAAGAAAAAACACATATGTACTCAAACCTGGAAGAAGGTGTTTGTGAAATACATATATCATAATCAACTTTAAAACACAGGAGGACACGCACGGGGACGGTGAATAACACACACCGCATAGGCGCTTGTGTTTATTGCGAGACCGCTATTAAACGCTAATAACATATTAAAGGGAGAAGAAAACTGCTACGCAAATCACTCCTCGCCGGGGCGAGGCAAATGTTCTTGAAACCTTAGAAACAACTTTTGAGAAATCTACCAAGCCAGCAAAGTTTTATTTTAGAAGACACGCGTTTTGGCGAGGCAAGGGTTCTACTTGCTTAGCTGCGAGAATCTGCGGGGTATCTTAAAATCCTATTTACATTACGGACAGCGACAACATACACACAAGCCACACGTCTGCTAGGGAAAGAGACATCACCTTGTCATACAGGAACTTTGTCACTACTGGGCGTCAAAAACAAAAACAGGTGTAGCCGTAAAAGGTAGAAAACGTTCATAAAAAATAAACATACTTCGCTCAGCCACATAACAGCATTAGCGTGTGCAAGACGAAGCGACATCCCCATTAAATCACAAATACTGTTGAAAGCTGGTAGGGAAATAGCTCTGAAGAATAATCAAAAACAAAACCCAGCGCGCGCGGTCAGGAGTCAGAAATCACACGGGTTGGCACAGAAAGCGACCGAAGGCATTTGAAAATAGCTACATTGAGAGACCGGTAAGAAAAATATACGAAGAAAAGGAAAGTGCCCGTCAATTACAGGTGCCCGTAAAGAAAACAAAAGCATTTAAGAGCGCACGCGGCACACACGGTCGCAAAAAGTGCACAGGATTTTGAATTACTTGCAAAACACACAAGGACAAGAGTACGGTGCACAGATAACACCGCGAAAACTAGTTGTACAGTGAAGAAAGCAGGATTTTACTGAAAACAAGACAGCGCAGGGATTCTCTGTGCAAAACCGAACTCACGGAAAACCAAAAACCCGCTCTGCACAGGGAACTGCGTGTAACTCACACATCTGTGATTTGCGTATACAGAAGCGGGCAGGGGAACTGTGCGTGTACCATAGACACCAGATAACAGGAAACACAAAAGACCCAACGAAACGTCATGTATGAAACAAAAATCAGCAAACAGCAAACAAAACCGAGCAGAAGAAATCGTGTGCATAAAACAAATACCCAGGAGTAAAACCCAACAGAACAAGGGTGACTGTGGGTACAGCACAGACAGAAAAACTCGCGAAAGCAGCCGGGGACGGAGAAGTGTGTGTATTAAACAGACATCATCAAAAAATCAACACACCCGGGCAGGAGTGAATTGAAGCTAACAACAAACAACAGCACGTTGGGAAATGTGTTTAAAGCACAGACAACAGGACATGTCATGCACACAGCCGAAGGTGTGTGTGTGTATAAACATGCCTTCATGCCTACAACCCGGCAGAGAAAGGTGCGTGTGTGTAACACAGACATCAGGACATGTCATGATACAACCTGGCATAGAGAACGGACTCTGTGTATAATGTAGGCATCAGGTCACCAGGAAATGTCATGATACATCGGAAAGGAGAGAACTGCAATGCACACAACCGGACAGAGAGAACTCTGTGCATAACAGAAGGCAGAGAATAATAAGCACAGCAAAGCAAGCGCGACGGTGCGCACGCGACAGATTTCAGGATCTATCGCGAACTCATCGCGACAGGGCGGTCTCGGCTGCACGCGTCACTCGCCCTCTGATCTCAAACGCTGCAGTCCGGCGGCAGTGACAGCTGATATGTGCACTTCAGCGAGGAGAGCTCTAAACAGGGCCCATAAATTAAAAAAAAACAGACACATACCTCCACTGCACCCGAGCAGGTAGTCCGGGCTTCAAAGCGCTTGACCTCACTGGACACCGCGGAGAAGGGTGTTTGTGGACAATGGACACTTTGGTATTCCCCGTCGCCTCTCTGGAGGTTCCTGCGGGAAGTCTGCGCTCCGAGGGATTTACTACCAGGGGCAAATTAAACACAGCGCTCGTCTGTAGGATCAAGGGGCCTACCAGTAGCACCGGCATGCGCACCTACAGTTTGGGGAAGAGAGTATCTCCTGTGTTTGGCCTGGGAGGCGAGGGCCCTAGCATGCATAGACGGGGGCGGGGGGGGGGGGGGGGGGTGCATATACTGTATTATCTAGGCTGGGCTCAATACACATGGTTAGGGAAGCTCCCATGATGTGGAAAGGAGAAAGAGAGCCCTGCCATGCAGGAATAGGCACGTGGGGGCCCTAGCAAGCAGGGATGGGCACGTGGGGGCTCTAGCATGCAGGGATGGGCACGTGGAGGCCCTAGCATGCAGGGATGGGCACGTGGGGGCCCTAGAATTCAGGGATAGTCACAGGGGCCCCTAGCATGCAGGGATAGACATGGGGGCCCCTAGCATGCAGGAATAGGCACGTGGGGGCCCTAGCAAGCAGGGATGGGCACGTGGGGGCCCTAGCAAGCAGGGATGGGCACGTGGGGGCCCTAGCAAGCAGGGATGGGCACGTGGGGGCCCTAGCATGCAGGGATGGGCACGTGGAGGCCCTAGCATGCAGGGATGGGCACGTGGGGGCCCTAGCATGCAAGAATGGGCACGCGGGGGCCCTAGCATGCAAGAAAGGGCACGTGGGGGCCCTAGAATTCAGGGATAGTCACAGGGGCCCCTAGCATGCAGGAATAGTCACAGGGGCCCCTAGCATGCAGGGATACACATAGGGGTCCCTAGCATGCAGGTATAGTCACAGGAGCCCCTAGCATGCAGGGCTGAGCACGCAAGGGGACGGAAGACGCTATAGCGCCTAGGTCAGCCAGGCACAGTTCACTAATGTACACTGTGGGTAGGTGGGCACCAGCAGCCTTAACCTGAGAGTGTGATGCGTAGCTGGCATGCATGGCAAGGCAGCTGGCATTTTGTGCTTGGCCAGTGAGTAGGACGGTCTAGAATATACGACTGGGGGTCAGAAGACCCTATGGGAGCTACAGATAGGGGGCAAGAGGAGCCCGCCATGAAAGGCGTGAGGAGGGGAGTAAGACCGTACAGGACTGGGAGCACGCCGTGGGTGAGATGGGATTAAAAAAGCGTGGGTACCCATCGCCCAAGTTTACCCGTGCGCTACTGAGAAGTGCCGGTACTTTCTCTTCAGCACGATAGCAGTGCAGGTACTCAGTATATGTGAGTACCTGCCCGTTTAAAGCACTGGGAGCAAGTATATACGTCTAAGGGACGGGGTCGATGGCTAGGGGAAGGGGCGCCTGGTATGCGCAGTTACGGAGCGTCAAGGCACTGCTACGCAGGGGGGTTTTCAAGGAGCTAGATTTTATAGCCGCGGGGTAGGAAGGGCTAGCATGTGAGGATGGCATGCAACAGGAAATCAGCAGGTACGGCGGTGGGCTGGGGGATTTGGAATGTACGATGGGGAAGGAGACCCTAGCTTCTGTGACGTAGGAAAAGTGGAAAGGCTCGAGGAAAGAGGCCCGGTATATATGATTAGAGGGTCGAAGGACAGTAGCCTCTGTGACTAGAGGGAACGGCAGGGTGACCCTAGCATCTACCACAGCCAGGGAAAGGAAGGTTCCAGTACTTCTAGTGGCCGAAGGACCCTGGGCTTTCCCCGACTAGAGAGAGTAACATGGCAGCAGGGGGGCGAAGGGCCCTAGTGTTTCAGAGCAGTGGCTGTAGAGCCCTAGCTGCTGTGACTAAAGAGAGCTCGCGATGGCACTAGGCGCCGAGGGAAGAGGGCCCAGGTATCCACGGATAGGAGCAGAAGGACCCCAGCGCCTGCGACCAGCGGGAGGGCGGGAGCACCCCGGCAGCTATGACTACGCAGCGGAAGAACTCTAGTATCCATGGCCACCCACCCTCTTCACCTCCTCCACTCCACAACAAGTTAGAGTCGGACGTCTCTTGATTAATAACTGCCCGCGTGAGCCCATGCCCGGCTGCGCCGCGGCCTCGCGGTGTGACGCGCGCAGGAGCAGTGTCCGGGGTGCCTGCCTTCAAGTCCTGCAGGGGAGATGGATTGCAATGGAAAAGTACAAGGAGTACCTACCTAGGCTCGCGGCTGTCCTGCCAAGCTCCCAGCAGGGTAGTGCAGCCCTGGCGCACCACAGCAGCGACAGCAGCAGCAGCAGTTCACATCCAGGAGGAAGCCAAGGAGATGAGAGGAATGAAGGAGGCTCTGACAACAGACAGCAGACCCCCCTCCCCCCTCTTGTTTCCTCTCCACCCCTCCCTCCCCTCCAGGAGCAGGCTGCTGCTCCGAGAGTCTCACCGCCGGGCACATCCACACAGCGCCTCACGAGAGGAGGGGTGCCCGCCGGAGAGGCAGAGGGACGAGGAGAGAGAGGCTACGGGGGTGTGAGGGGGGATAGGGGAGATGGGGAGAGAGAGGTGTGTGGGGGAAGCCGAAAGAAGGGAGCACTCTGGGTCATACTAAGCCCCTCTGTCTCCTCTTGCTGGGCTCAGCTCACGATATAGTAGTCTGGATTTTTACAGCAGAGGCGCTAATTTGCACTGTGTGTGTGTGAGGGGGCATAGAGTAAAACAGGTATTGCACGTTAAAAGGTGTAAGTTACGCACACACAGATTCACGCACTCTCCCACAAATAAGCAACACTATATTCACTTATCTTTACAAATCATCTCTATAGTGCCTTACGACACACAAAGGCAGTCTCAAAGCGCTGTGGAGAGGAAGAGGTGACAGTGAAGTATGCCCAACACACATATATGGGTACAGAAAAAGACAGTTATCCCCACATGGCACTATGCAGAGATATAAAGAAGGGATTTAGTCAGTTATAATTCTAGGAATCTACAAAGCTAAAACACCTACTCCTGTCATCCATGATTCCATAGTTTGAGCAGCATTAATAGTTTAGAAAAGAGGTGAAAACGTGGCTGTTTCCAAAATAACACATAATCCAACAAACCTGGAATAGAAACCAATATAACTATCCCGCCTTCGATAGCTATAGCCTTGCAGTCTACGGTCCGCAGGCTTGAAACAGTCCAACCAGCACACAACATATGGGACCGAGTCACAACGGCAAACTGAGACGAAAGTCTAACCTACGGCTTTCGGTATTCACAAAGCGCATTTACGTGTAGTAGAGTTCGACTTTTGCCTCAGTTAAACTTAAGTTTTGGTCTTAAGTTTAACAGAGACCAAAAGTCCTAAACTTAAGTTTTGGTCATAAGTTTAACTGAGACCGCAAGTCTAAGGGCTTTTGATCTCAGTTAAACTTAAGACCAAAACTTAAGTTTAACTGAGGCAAAAGTCTACCTTTACTACTCGTAAATGCCATTCGTGAGTACCAAAAGTCATAAAGTTAGACTTTTGTCTGAGTTTACCTTTGTGAATCGGGCCCTTCATGTCTGGGTAAGTTATGCAGGGCTGACCTATGCCTAACCTGGGAGTTATATTGCAATGTAAGTTCATGTTTAACCTCCTTGCTCACACTAATACCAATACCACAACAGCCTGGGGCCGGACATCCTATTGTAGTTCAGACAGGCAAAATGATAATTCCCTTATATGTTTAACCCTCTCACACTCACATGTGACAAAACCCCTAAAGGTCCATGACCATCGCCGAGTACTGTCTCAGTCCACAGCAATGAATCACCCATCACCAATAAAACTGGCATGGATTAATTGAAGAGATCTGCCACATACCAATGGCCCAACAAAATAATCTAATTTAGTTCACTAGTGCAGGTCCCAATTAACTACATATAAAAACCACTTCCTGACACCTCACAACGACAATCACATTTGGATACCAACGTCCCATCCTAGCAGATCTGCCCTCCATCTCTTCCTCAACCCATGTCTGCTCACCATAACCGTTAAACTAAAAATCGTGGACAGGGCAGCCCGGTGCACTAACCAGTTCACTGACATGGGGCCCTAGTACGATGTTGGCGGAGTTTCCTCCGCCCGACACCGTCTTGTTCATGGGACCAACTGAAACCCAGTCAGCGGTCCCGACTGGCTAATTAGGATGTGATCGAACACTGTTCAGTCGCATTCCTATACTTTACAATGGGAGCATGTATTCCGGCCGGAATGCATGCTCCCATTCGAAAATAGGAGGTGCAGTTCATCCCTACACTCTTGGCAGGCATCTCAAGGTGCCTGCCACAAGGTGCAGGGATCAACAGGAGGGCACCATAGGTGCCCCTTCGTCCTCCAACCTGCTGGGGGCCACCAAAGTCGAGTTCCGACAGCCTTTCTGCGTCGGTAAGGCCGACACAGAAAGGCTGCCAAAACCCAACATTGTAATTTCTAGGGCAGAAGGAGCCACCCTAGGGATTGCTGGCCTCATTGCGACTGGCTGACAGGCTCGTTGGAAGACAGTTGGATTGACTGTTTGGATTCCTTTCCGACCGCCTCCATCGTAATGAGGTGGTTGGAAAAGAATCTGACCGGCATATTACGATTTGGTAGGAAAGGCTCCGACTGATGGCCGGAGCTGTTTCCAACTGCATCGTAATTAGCCCCAAAATATCGACTACCAATATATCTACATACAAAAATATAGATTTTAAAAATATTTACTCCCTATACTTATAATTAAAATTACAAAAATATAAAAAAATATAGTTTTCACCAATATAGTTCTCTAAAATATCGATTTTTAAATATATATAAATGTAAATAATAAACATTAATTACATTAAATACTAATACTAATATAATCAAATAAAATATATTTAATTTTTGTGTGAGAAATATAGCAATTATTATTAAAAAAAAAAGTAAAACAAACATATAAATTAATATACAAATTTTTATTTACATATATCACATATAAAATATTAATACATTAATATTTTTATTTTATATTCTTTTCCAATTGTTTTTTAAAATGTAGTAATATAAAAAAATATACATATACATATATAAAATAACATAAAATATTTGAAAAACAAAGGGGCCGATTACGATGACGGGCAGACTAGAGTCCGCCCACCATCGTGGTGGGGATCAGGACGTCCCGCCATGCATGCGGCGGTCCCGCACACCAAATTAGGATGAGACCATCACCATGGCGGTCGCATCTTGCAATTTAACATTGCGATGGGTGCTGCTGACTGAAGCACCCGCCATGATGTCAAAAATGCAGGTTGTGCATTTCACTGCACTACGTGGCAGGCACCACACAGTGCCTGCCACTTAGTGCCGTGAAATGTAGGCTGGTACCATGGGTACCCCCCAGTGCAACGGGTCCCGGAGCAAGGGTAGGACGAAGGCAAGTTGCCTCTCGATGCCTATCACCGGAGCAACAACGTGCTCTGGCCAGCCCCGTCAGCCTCAGACGCTTGTACTAGGGGTCTAGTGAACGCCCCAGTATACGTCTACTAGGGCTCTCCTACCTCCCTGGTAATTCAAGTCATTATACTGAATACTAGGTGGTAGTGCACTCCTTCACACTTACAGGTCCTGATGAAGTGCCAATTGACCCGTTAGGGGCAAACTAGGCACGAAACATGTTGACCATTCACACATAATTTGACCCTTGAGGAACATTATTTTCCACACAGGGGCACACACACAGTTTTTAATTAGGCGGGAGCTACCTAGTTTATTAAAACTTGACCCAATAGGACTGCTCCTTACCTATTTTAACTATCTCACCCCCTCGTGCACTACCTAGCCCCCCACACCCGCATGCACCTTACGGCTTCTTCTTCAAAAGATCCCTGCCAAAGAGCCCCGGTTTCGGAAGCCCGTCAGGCATTGCAGCACCGGCCTGACGAGGGGCAAATGCCCAATGATGAAGCATGACACCTCTCGGGGTGTGTGAGGGCATCACGAAGAAAGACCTGTCTTCCCCACATGTCTTTATAGGAACTGCACACTCCTTTCTAGTTCTTACCCCCCAGTGCACCCACACCTCCCCTAAACACATGGGGGGCCTGCAACAGGACCCCAAAACCAATCCCTGCCAGCTTTTCCATGGTGGTTTTGTCGCCATGGAAAGGCTGGCTGTAGCCAGTATCATAATTTGGCGGACTGTGCCTGCTTGGCACTGCCACCATTTTACATATGCAGACCGCTCCACCAGGCAGTCGTGACGATTACGTGTGGCGGATTCATGAGGTGTGGTCTTTGCGCCCACCACGGTCATGGTCTGGATCCACCCGCCATCCTAAACTGGCAGGCAGTGAATCGTTGTTCGATGGCGGAGGGATCTGATCCCCAAACCTTTGTAATTAGAAATACAAAAAAACTCGAAAAAAATAAGATTTTGAATTTGCCAAAAATTAACCCCTTGAGTGCCCCGCCCTTTCCACGCCCTGTGCCGGGCGTTTCATTAGCGGGCGGGGCTCATGACGAGATAGTCTCGTCATGGGCACAGCGCAACCGCGGCCCATGACGAGACCATCTTGTCATGGGCACTCAAGGGGTTAATACATTCGTAAAAACACATACAAATCATTAATATTATAATTTTAAATAACCAAAAATATATTAATGTAAATGTAAATAATGTAAACTAAACTATGAACATTTTAAATTAATACATATACTATTCCCACTACAACTTATAAATAGTGGACAAAGTGTCGAACTCAGGAGGTGTAAAATTTACAAGTCCCACTAAAAGCAATTCAACAGTAGGGAAAGTGTTGGATGTCGGAGGGGTACAATTTACTATTCCCACTCCACTCTGTACTACAGTAGGAAAAGTGTTGGATTGCGGAGGGATAACATTTACTAGTCCTACTTTAATGAGTGCAATAGTAGGGAAAGTGTTGGATTACGGATGGGGTAAAATGTACTATTCCCACTCCAGTTAGAACAACAGTAGGCAAAATGTTGGATTGCAGAGGGGTAAAATGTAGTATTCCCATTCCTGTCAATGCAACAGTAGGGAAAGTGTTGGCTTTTGGAGGTGTAAAATGTACTATTCCTACTCCAGTTAGTGGAACAGTAGAGAAAGTGTTGGATTGCGGAGGGTTAACATTTACAATTCCCACTCCACTCACTGCAACAGTAAGGAAAGTGTTGGAATGCAGAAGGGTAAAATGCACTATTCCCACTCCAGTCAGTGTAATAGTAGTGAATGTGTTGGACTACAGAGGGGTAAAATTTACTGTTCCAATTCCAGTCAGTTCAACAGTAGGGAAAGTCTGTCTATGTGGCTTCAGAGACAGACTATTTCACTTCAAGTAAAATAAATAATTTCAAAACTATAGTAAATAACAAAAAATAAAAATATTTAATCATAAAAAACTATATTTATTTTAAATTAACAAATTACGTATTTACGACAATGTTTAACACATATGATACATTAATACAAATATATTTTTAATCAAAATACCAAAATCTATTGTCAAAATAATACCAACCAATAAATACAATATAGTGTACAAATTTAAAAAGCATAACACAATAAATACACAATAATAAATTACAATGTACAAATAAAATGTTACTCTTTTTAATTTAGTTATTACTTACATAACTTTCTACCCTATACCTCCACAAACTGCACACCACACATGTAAAATGTATATTTAAATTTAAAAAATTTACACATTTTACATAATTAAATATCTATTAATATATAAATACCAATTAACTACCAATACAACTATTACATTTAATTACCTTTGCACCCTTTAGCCATACAAAACAAACAACCAACACCAAAAAAACATTAATTAAAGAATCTACATATTTAAAAATTAACTAAACAAATAATATTGCAAATTAATTAAGAATACATGAATCATATTTAAATAACTTCACACCCTTTACCCCTACAAATACATCTTACACATATCTAAACAATATTTTAATTCCATATTTAAATAATTAGTTATCATTTAAACAATTATTAAAAACTAACAATATTTAATAATTATTGTAATTTCCTACACATCCTTTACCCATACAAAAACTAAGTATTTTTTAAATATTTATAATTAATTTACTTTCCACTCTATACCCATACAAAACCCACAACCTGCACGTTAAATGTGGCGTAAAAAAAGTATTTATATAATTAACATAAATAATTATCAATTAAATAATTATAAATAATTACATTTTATTTTTTAATAAATAATGATTAATTGCCTTCTACCCAATACCCCTTTAAAACACAGAAGCCACTCCTCAAATGTAAGGAAAAAAAAACATTAATTAGACCATTAACATAAATAATTATCATTTAAATAATTGATAATAATTACAAATTAATTTTAATTATGTTTCTTTCCACCATATAGCCCTACAAAATCCACAACCCACACATAAAACGTAAAAACATAAAATATTAATTATACATTCAATATAAATAGTTAGCAATTAAATAATTGATATTAAATAAAAAATATTTATTAATTAATTATAATTAATTTACTTCCCACCCTCCACCCCTACAGAACCCACAACCCGCACCTAAAACTTAATGGAAACAAATATTAATTATACAGTTAGCATAAATAATGATCAATGACATATTTAATAATAATTTATAAATTGTATTAATTATTTTAAAATATTTTACTTCCCACCCTATTCCTCTATAAACCTCAAAACCCACTATGGTACAAAAAATTACAAAAATCAATTACATTAAATTTAAAAACTACTATTAATTTACAAACAGTATTAAAAAGCTAATAATATTTAAATAAGCATTGTAAAACAGATACAATTGACATATATATTAAAAAACACAAAATAATACAAAAATGATATTATTAACAACGTTTTTAACATCGATATTACTTACCTTAAAATCAATATTCTTGTCCATGATATTCTTGCTCACGATATATCCATGTCACGATATTTCCAACTCAATATTTGTTTCAGTCGATATTATTGACTCAATATTTTATCTGAACACCGCAGTAACCAGCTAAGTGTACTATGATCAGAATGAATACATAAAGGGACCTGCAGAGATTTTCAAAGCTACTAGGTTACTGAAAACCGTAAACATTACATATGTCTCTCACACTTCTTCATTCATCATACTTGTAAGTGATGCATCACTTAGCAATATAACCACAACTCGGTGGTCCTCAGGCATGACATGGAAATATTTCCCAAATAGGATCAAAACAAAGACAACATCCTTCCATCCACACACCATACATGGTGTAGCATGCTACCCATGTAGCAAGAGCTTTAGCGCCCCACGTAGAGGTAGCAAGTGCTATGCAAATATTACAGCATAAAACAATAGAGTTCAATACACCTACAAATGCACCCAGACATACAAACTTATGAATATACATAGAAATGTTTATACAAAAAGAAACATGCACTCATCTGTAAACAAGAGATGTACAGACATATCTGTAAAGATGAAAATGGATAGACACATACATAAGCATTAATGCAAAGAGTAAAAAGGGTAATAGACTCAGCAATAGACCGGCAAATAGACTTCAAGGTGCAGTGTCCATCCCCTAACATTGTTCAATTTGTAATATTAAAAAGACAGGATGAAAAAAAAAAGTTACTCTAGTCTTGGGCTTCACCACTCCATTCTTTATTTCTTGATTAGAGAAAATATATATGTAGCTCTCACTGATGAAGTCATCCATGAGAAAAATTACCACATCTTCTTACACCATAATATAACCTTTGATACACCGAGTAAAAATTTAACAGTTCCATTCTCAAAACCAGATATACTGCAATACCAATCATTACATACCCACTTATTAACTCTTTGGTCTTCATATACCTCCACTTGCTCACCTGTAAAGTCACTCATACTTACAGTCACCCCATACAAAAGTATAATATACATTTCAACAATAATATAGATACTCACACACTAACAAGTATCCATAGAGCTACTGTTACACCAACTCAGTCATGCAAATAATCACACTCCCATTTTCTCACCTATGCAGTAAAACACACTCAAGTTCACTTACTCATAAAAATAGTATCACATTCTCACACTCTTATAGAATCATTGATACAAGCACACACTCATCCATACAGTCACTTTCACAATCATACACTCTCATATCTACTCACTTATATACTCTTACACGCAGATATACTGACTTTCACATATGTAGTTAGTCACAAATGTACTACTGAAATATATATTCAATCCCTAACACACCCATACATACACTCGCTCAACCATACAGTCCATCACAGATGCACTCCTAAAACCATTCACCCATAGAATCACAACTCACACATCTATGCATAGAGTGACACACACCCTACCCACACAAACACTCACGAACCCATACTGATACTCAGACAACCAATCAATTACCCATATAGAGACTCATATAGCTGTTCACAAAACCATGCAGCCACTTATACATCAACATACAGATACATACACACATTTACACAGTTTAGTCGCTAGTCTGCAGTAAGATACATTTAATGACTTACTTAAAGAATAATGTTATGCACCACAGAAAATCA
This sequence comes from Triturus cristatus, assembly GCF_964204655.1. NCBI lineage: Eukaryota > Metazoa > Chordata > Amphibia > Caudata > Salamandridae > Triturus > Triturus cristatus. Next base: position 1,142,829,786 of record NC_140585.1, on the reverse strand, counting down.
TCCATTTACACACTTGCACACCCACTCATTCTTCAACAGGCCTTTCTCTATATATATTAAACATATTAAAATTGTTAAGAAACAGATACTCAATGGATGATGTCATCAGTGATGTCATCAGTGATGTCATTTGAGATGTCATCAGTGATGTCATGAGTGATGTCACTGACCATGTCATGAGTGATGTAATATGTGACGTCATCAGCAGTGGATTGCGGGTGCGCGAGTTATAGTTAGCTTAACTAACTATAACGGGGGAATTTCATTGGTTTTTTACGAGTAAAATGTCCAGCTAACTATAACATGTGTGAAACCTATGGTTTTTTCACTGAATTTGCAAGGTTTTTTAAATGCTAATTCCTAACTATAACGTGTGTGAAACCCATGGTTTTTTCACTGAATATATATATATATATATGACACGTGATCAAGGCTTCTGCCGAAACGCGCTGTGTAATAAACATTCTGACCTGCACTACGTTGTTGCTGTGCCTTTACTACTGAGAGCATACGAACACTACTTGGAGTTTTTTGGAACATATATATATATATATATATATATATATATCAAAAACAAGAGAGTTGTCCCCTCAAAGAGACCACACGCAGAAAGATTTCTTAGTGCTTTAATGGTGAAAGCAGCAGCAAGGATGGCAGAACACTTCACTTGGAATCTTGAGCCCGACGCGTTTCGTGCTACTCTCGCACTTAATCATGGGCAGGATCGTAGAGCAGACGCACCACACTTCAAGCACCTGAAATACTCACAGGACCCGCCCCAGTGGGCGTAGACTGTACCATAGCCTGCTGGTCCTATATATATATATATACACACACACACATTGGAGTGCTGTGGTGTTCTTTATCTGAAGGAAGCCGTTTTGTGTGGTGTATGTGTATCTACACAAAACTGCTTCCTTTGGATAAAAAACACCTCAACACTCCAGTGTAGTAGTTATCATAGTTTTATTCACTTCATAGCACAGAGGAGCTGCATCAACGCCTTTCGGTGCCTGCAACACCCTGGCAATGACACTAAGGGGTCGATTCCGATTCCGGCCGCAAAACGAACCGACCGACACGGCCCCGGACCGAATACCGACCGACACGGACCAGCGCCGTACGACCCGTGCATTACGATGCAATGCAAGTGAATTACAACCGACACGTACGGAATACAAGCCGTACGACCGAGTCAGAGGGAAAATAGTGATCCGGCCGGAAATCAGACGCGATTTTCACCGATCGACACGAACCCGAAATCAACCCGACCGACCCGTACCCGCGATGTACGATTAGCACAGTACGATGCAATGCGTGTAAAACTAGACCGACTCGCACGGGGACCAAGCCGCACGACCGACACGCACAGACAACCCGGCACACAAGCAATAGAGACCGCCGCGAATGACGCCTACCAAACACAGAAGACAGGCAGCGTGAACGAGGCGGAGAAGCCCGCACGAGACAGCGTCCGTTTCTGTCACATGAACGTCTCCTTCATGCCTACAAAACACAAAGGAAAAAACACAAAAAAAGGACCAAACAAGCAATGACTAAGCCAATAAATACCCTAAAAAAATTAATCTGACAAAGACACACCCACAACTACAACTATATAAAGGACCACAATCACTACCATCATCCCTTGCAAACAGGAGACACAGCCAGCAGCAAACACCAGTACACAGCAACCACAGACACACTCAGAACTCACACAACTCACACACCATCAGCACCTCATACAAAAGCACGCACACATATACACAGCAAAACCAACACCAAACCACCATCACTTGCACTCTCACACACACATCCCCACCGCCACCACCCATCACTATGCCTCCATAGAAGAATCCAAAGTTCACAGAGAGTGAGTTAGAAGTGCTGGTAGACGAGATCATCAGAGTAGAGCCACATTTGTTTTGTACATTGGTTCAAAGGACCCCCATCTCACAGAAAACCAAGATGTGGGCGAGGATTGTGGACAAGATGAACGCACAAGCACCAACGTTGCGCACAAAGGACGATATCCAGAACAGGTGGTATGATGTGCGCAGGAGGGTCAAGAAACTCATCGAAAAAGATCACGCCTTGAGTCAGCGCACCGGCGGTGGCCCTCCTGCCAAACCAGTCTACTTCAGGACCTGGGAGGAGAAGGTGCGGGACATCCTACCACCAGAGAGCGTCCATGGCCTAGCAGACATCCCAGAGACTGGTGAGTACACAAACAACATACCCAAGGTTGTGTGGCAAGGGGGCAGTGAAACCATGCACCCCAAGCAAAGCTACAATAACCAATAGATAATCAACCCAAGATGTGTATGCCAGTCACACAAACACTGCCATCTCATAGTGACTGGGGACTGTGTCATGACATGCACTAACCTATAAACAAATACAGCAAGCCAGTGGCACTAAGCCAAATACACCCAGCCAGACAGTTTGACACCACAAACACACCACCTGATAGTGCAGCTGACTGTCAGGAGGGAATAGTGGGGATGCAGGTGAAGTGAGTGTATCCAAAAGCATGATGTTGTTTGTAGTCACAGATAATGCTCCCCTCCTGATTGGCCCATCAAGACCTCTCTGAAACATGCCCACATCACGAGGAGTGGAAATTGACTGACAAGATGGCTGACACTGGGTCCTGCTGTGGGGAGCACAAGGCCCTGCTAGGGCATGTGCGCACATCAGAAGCAGGACACCACTGACTGACATCCTGAAAGACAACTTGCACGCCATACAAAGGAAGCACGTGTCATGATGGGAAGGAGGACTGACAGCCCTGACCATACTAATCAGCATAGGGAGACACCCCCCAACACAAACTCCACACAACTCACCGGGTACAATGCATTGACACACACCTCATTGAAATATCAGCAAAAGATACCCCGTACTAGGTGCTGCTGTGTGAAGTACAGGGGCTCACTTGGGACTTGTAGCCAAACAAACACCAGGATTTCACAGTCAGCCATCTTGCCATTGCTGTCACACCCCCTCACAGGGAAGCAGAGACAAGAGGGAGGAAGCATGGGGATGCTGAGAAGGGGGGTGTAGCCAAGAGTATGATGGGACTCGCAGTCACAGACAACCTACACCCACCCACATGGCCCAGCAAGATCAACCTGAAACATACTCGCCTCACAGGGAGTGGGAAGGGACTGCCAAGATGTCTGAAACTGGGCTCTATTGTGGGGAGCACAAGGCCATGCTGGGACTGGTAGCCATACAAACACCAGGATTTCACAGTCAGCCATCTTGCCATTGCTGTCACACCCCCTCACAGGGAAGCAGAATCAAGAGGGAGGAAGCATGGGCATGCTGGGAAGGGGGGTGTGGCCAAGAGTATGATGGGACTCGCAGTCACAGACAACCTACACCCGCCCACATGGCCCAGCAAGATCAACCTGAAACATACTCGTCTCACAGGGAGTGGGAAGGGACCGACAAGATGTCTGACACTGGGCTCTGTTGTGGGGAGCACAAGGCCATGCTGGCAAATGGCCAACAACAAGATCAAACTCTGTCTGTGACAAGCTGGGAAAAAGCAATGTACAGGCAGGCATCTGTTTGAAAAGTAGAAAATGTCATGTTTGTGAAGCAACGATGCATGTAGAAACATAAATCACATTGTGTGTCTCTTCCAAACACAGGTCGTGCTGGGCACCCATGTGACAAATGACGAGGATACTCAGCCCCAGACTCTGGTGGACACTGAGCTCTCTGGTCTGACTCTCTCACTGTCCTCTTCGGATGACGACGACCAACCTGGCCCCTTCGGTGTGAGCCATCATGCAGCACCAGCAGCAGAAACATCTGCCCCCCCTGTACCCACGCCTCCATCATCTGGACACCGACAGGGCACCCCCGCCAACACGGACAGACCAAGGACAATCAACACCCACAGCACAGGGACACAGGACAACACCACCCAAGGGGTCCCAGGGTCACCTGTGCGTACCGTCGCTGGTCCTGCCCGTGTGGAGAGGGGTGCTGGGAGGGGTGGGAGGCACAGGGCATGCCTTGCAGAGGGGTCTGGACTGCATGATGACCCCCAACTGGCACGCATCATAGATGTGTACCAAGATAGCACCAGAGGATTTGGCCAGGTAGTGGGGATCCTCAAGGACATGCAACAGGAGCAGGTCACCCACCATGCCCGCATGGAGACAAAGTGGGATGCCCTTACTGCGGTGCATCGGGACATACTACAATGCCTCTGCCAGATCAACACCAACCTGTCCCCACCCCCTGTGTGCCCACAACATCTGTCGCAACACCATCTGCCAGCGACACAGGGAGGGAGGAGGACTCTGGCGGAGAGTCCCCTGCACCGCAGAGGCCTACACATGAGGATCCCCCCCCCGGAAGAAGAGGGGTCGTCCGAAGAAGGACATGTGAGAGGCAGATGTCCCAGCACATCCCCCAGGGCCTCTAAACCTGTTCTGGACAATGTCCTTTGTGCTCAACCCGTTCACCTTGTCCAATCGCACACAACTCGCCCACATGACATGGAGGGTTCATGTTGGGGCAATGTAGCAGATGACTGTGGACTTTACTCTGGACATTTCATCTACCAGCACTTCCAACTCCAATGTGAACTTTGGATTCCCAAACCACTGTAGAGCACCCACCATCCTGTGCACCTCACTCACACATGTTTGTAAATAAACTCATCAGTACACCATACTTGCCTCTGTTGTGATTCAAACTTGTCATGTTCAGGGCGAAGTCGATCTGCTCTACAACACAGTGCATGCCAAATACTGCAACAATGTGACCAACTTAATGTCAGTCATGGGGATGTGACACATGTGAGGGAGACACACCACTATGGCAACACAAAACATACTCACCATGGCCATGTTACTCATCACACACAATGATGTTGACCTGAAACACATTGGCATGCAGAGACACAACACCAAGCACAGTCAGTGGTAACAAGTCCACAGGGGAGGTAAGCAGATGTCACTCAGATGTGGGAAGACAGACAACGCACATAATAAAGCGTAGCACAGGTTCATTACACATCAGCAACACGTTTATTCCACAATAGTTGCACGGTAATTCTACGTAACAGTGGACACACGCTCACAATGTGTTGGAGAATGGAAGTCCAGGGATGTGTGGTACATCAGTTGATGGGAATTGTCAACTTCCACACTGGTGTTGGCTTCTCGGTGTTGGGGGTCAGTGTTGACCACACAACAGGTAAAGGACCCTGGGAAGGACAGACAAGATACAGTCAAAAGCACAGACGAACAGGAGAGAAATGCAATACACAAAACATGTTGCAAAACACCTACACAAACACTAGTTAGCAGTACTACCCTATTGTGGAGTACACACCACCTGAATGGGCACATCACAGCACACATCCAGTCAAGTGGCACACAGACACACTCAGACAGCAACAGAGCTGGCTCAACACATTCCTGGCTACTCCATACATTCACATAACAGCCCTGGAAACTCACATTCAGGTGAAGAAGTTGTTGATGAGCTGGGAGCGGACATCACCATCATCTTCATCATCACTGGCATCTTGGCCCAGGCCGGGATCCTCCACAGGTGCCGGACGTTGGTTGTCGTCATCCTCATCCTGGATGAGAGGCACCTCCTTCGGCACCGCCATGTTGTGTAGCATGCAGCAGACCAGTATTATTTTGCACACCTTTGCAAGCTCATATGGGAGAGCCCCTCCGGTCTTGTCCAAGCAGCGAAAGCGGCTTTTCAGGAGGCCGAATGTCCGCTCAATCACCCTCCTGCTCCGACCATGTGCCTCATTGTAGCGCAGCTCGGCTGGTGTCACAGGGTTCCTGAGGGGTGTCAGCAACCACGGCATGTTGGGGTATCCGGAGTCACCTACACACACAAAAATGAACAAGTAGATGAATTTTGTACGAGTGCGGAATACAACACTGACAAACACACACAATGAGAAACAGTCAGTACACACCGACAAGCCAGGCACGCTGAGCTGGCATCTGTGACATCAGTATTGCAATGTGACTACTCCTCATAATGTAGGCACATGTGTGATCAACATGTCAGCAAGACAGACCACCAGAGCATTGATCGAATGGTAGTGCTTCCTGTTACGGTATGACTGCTCATGTGCCTGTGGTGGTATCAGGGCAACATGTGTCCCATCAATGGATCCAATGAAGTTCGGCATCCTCCCCAGTGTATAAAATGCATCCTTAATTTCAGGGAGTTCATCTTGGCTCGGGAACTTGATATACTGGTCGAGGAATTGCAACATCCCCTCCAAGATATCCCGTAGCACCCGACTAAACATTGTTTGCGACATACCACCAGCAGTAGCCACAGTGTACTGGAAGTTACCAGTAGTAAAGAAGTGCAGGGCTGCCATCACCTTCACCTCTGGGGTCAGTGCTGTAGGGTATGTCCGGCCAGGTAGCAGATGTGGTGCCAACTGCTCAACTCCTCAATCAGTGGCCTGGTGAAGCGGTACCGTCTGATGCTGTCGCGTTCCTGCATGGTTGCAAGGTCTGGGAACGGACGATGGACAGCTGTTGCCCTGCAGTACAGAGATGCACAAAGGAAGATTGTCAGTACATCCCCCATGTGGCCATGACCACGATCACTATCACATGCTAGTTCATGACATTACACAATGTACTGAGGTGTGTGCTGTTGGGCATGGACACATATGTCACCTACAAGATCACCACCTCACACCTCAATTCCACATGTCCACATGAGTGCCATGTAGTGCAATGGGCTAATCATCTGGCTGTGTCACCCAACCTATGTGCTGCTGCAACGTTCAAAAAACCCACCCCAGTGACTAATGAGGACTCATGTCTCCCAGGCATCACATATCTTTGCCATGCAGAAACCCAGGCTCCCTGTATTGCCACATCAACACAGCAATGGACATGGCGTAGCACGTACACACCACAAGGCAAGCGTAAGTCCCACAGGTAGTGGCCACTGTTGTTCATGCCGGCCCTACATGTACGTCTCTTAGACACACACCCCATCAAGGTTGATGCATATACCACATGGATGTGGAGACTGTCACCCATTGGTAACATGTGATCAGACACATCTGAGACACAACATGCACACAGACTGTGGGTGCACATCAGTATTGGGGCTACAGGTCTCACTGTGATGTACATGCCATCACCCCCAGGACTCAGGGTGTATGTGACATGCCCCAAACATATCCAACCTGACACTGTGGCCTTCACTCATGCCAATTACTGTCCAATTGCACATCACAGTGCTAATGTGCACAACACACAAAGGACTCTCCCCCATGTACAAGATAACAGCCTGGGAGTGGCTGCACAAAGTGCCAGACAAAAAAACTGCTGTGGCCCCCTCAAGCACCCAGGGAATGCAGCCTCACATGCCATGGGACACTGTGTGGCCAATGCTATAGTGTGGCAGGTGTGTGCAGGTGTCCATGGCCAGTATATGTGTGGTGCATCTGTCTAATAGTCACACTAATGCGGCCCGACGCGGGTGACAATGCGTACGCATTGCACGGGTCATGTCCGAGCCGTGCGTACGCCTTGTCATTGAATCCAATGAGGTCCGACGCGGGTGACAATGCGTACGCATTGCACGGGTCATGTCCGAGCCGTGCGTACGCCTTGTCATTGAATCCAACGAGGTCCGACGCGGGTGACAATTCGTATGCATTTCATGGGCCATGTCCGAGCCGTGCGTATGCCTTGTCATTGAATCCAATGAGGTCCGACGCGGGTGACAATGCGTACGCATTGCACGGGTCATGTCCGAGCCGTGCGTATGCCTTGTCATTGAATCCAATGAGGTCCGACGCAGATGACTATCATGCATACGCGTCGGACAGGCATGGTCCGAGACAGGCGTACGCCTTGGCCATTGAATCGTATGGAGACGGGTGCATGTGTGCATTCAAAATACGCGTTGTACAGTCAGTTGAACGAGCCGGGCGCACCCATTGGCTCAGGACTGTCATGGAGACGGATGCGGATTCAAAACTTGTACGAGTTGTGCACTGGAAATTCAGTTGGATGCCTACAACAATGTTGCAATTTCAAGTGTTTCATGAAGGTGAAGATTTGAACGATGCGGAAGGCGTGTACAAGTCGTACTTTTGAATGGATTGGCCAGATTCATAGAATGCAACCGTGTTGGACCTATCACTTTGGACACATGGTACAGAGTCTGCCTCTGCAGCACAGATATAAGGCTGGCTGGACCCCAGGGAGCTCACTTGCCTGCACTACATGCTACTGGACCACATCCCTGCTACCACTGCTGCTGTCTATGCATCCTCTGGCTCCTGCTATGGCACGTACACTGGAGAGGGCCCCAGCCTTCACTGAGGAGGAGAACCAGGCCCTGCTGGATGGGCTCCTTCCAGAGTACAGAAAGCTCTATGGGACACCAGGGGAGCAGGTGAGTGTGCAGTCCACTGCCTTCCTAATTATGCATATTGTCTGACTAGCAGTACTAGCAGTGTGTACAGCAGTGGCAAGCATTCTCACTGACTACTTTCATCCCCCAAAGTGTGTAGGTACAAGTACTGAATATTTTTCCTGCTGCTAAAGTGCATTTTTGCCATCTTAAACTATCCAGGCATTGTTAATATGTCAGACATGCATGTGAGTTTTCATTCCCCAGGGTTGCACTACCTGTGTAATTAATTTCCCTTTGTGATGATGGCATGTATATCTACTTGTGTGCTGCACAAATCTGGGGCATGTGTGTTAATGTACTTTTCACTTTGTCCTCCTCACAGGTTGATGCCCACCAGAAGCAGGAGATCTGGCTGACCATCGCCCGGGCTGTTCGTTCTGTGGGGGTCTACAAGCGCCGCATCCGCTACTGCCAGAAGAGGTGGCAGGACCTTTGGGGCTGGACCCGGAGGATAGCTAGAGTCCAGCTGAAGCTGTCACCTCCACGCAGGAGGGGCGGACACCGGACCCGGACTCCCCACATGCTCCGGATACTGGCGGTGGTCTTCCCGGACCTGGATAGGCAGCTGAAGGCCAGACAGCAGCAGGAAGGGGGTAAGACCATGCCTGAACTGTGTACTATGTCTGACATGCAAATAGCAGTCTTTTGTCCGGGTCATACTTCCACATTACGTAGGTCTTGTAGTTCCAAAATCATGTCCCTCATCTGTGTGATGCACCCTCCTCATCTGTTCCACAGGTGTGGCCCCTACAGTCTTTTGCTTGTGTCACTAGGGCACTGTGTCCCTGCAGTCAGCTATGTATCAGGTACAAGTCAGCATCAGTTCCCGGGACTCTGTTGTGTGTTTCATGGGTGGGTCAATTGTTTACACTATGCCTGAGATCTGACATGTGAACTGTGTGTGCCCTTGAGATGTGTACCAATTGCTGGTCTGACTCGCAACATGTTTCTGGGGTATTCAATACAAATCCATGCAGCAGGGTACTCCAATGTTTGGGCATCAGGAGTAGGTATAGCAAGTATGCCACAATTGCTTAGCCACCTGACTACTGTCCGGGGCAAAACACTGGTTCCCTTAGTCCTGCCCAGTCCTGCCCCCTCAAGGGCATTCAGAAACACTCTGTAATCCCACTCCTGTGTGTGAAATTGCAGGTTGTACTTCGTGACATGTGCCCTCAGGTGTGTGCCTCTGTGGCATTAGGGTGTGGCTTGTTGCTACGTACAACTGGGGTGTCCATGATTCAGAGGGTCAGCATGACATCTGCAATGTGACTGTGGGAGACAAGACCTGTGTGACATATAGGTGTGTGATCATCTGACAGCGCACAATGGTGTATGCAACTCTGTCCCTCATGCAGCTGGGTTATATGCATGGCAGACTGTGATGTGTTAATGTGCATGGATTTGTGTTTGCTGAGACTCATATGCCTGATTTTCATGATGTGGGGTCTTATGGGTCCTGGATATGTTGTTTGCATGGGATGGGCAAGTGCGCCGGTCATCTGCAGAGTCAGATTTGCCCCTAAACTAGGATTGTGAGTCAGTGCATATTGCTGTTGTCTGGATGCCCTGCCCCTGTGAGAGGAGACAGTGTTGACTGACTTTCAGGGCATCCCAGTGCCATGGCATTGAACATGCTATGAGTGAGCCTGCGTTGTGTTCAAGTGTGCACCATGCACCCCATTGTGGCCTTGCCAATCAGGACATGAGTACATCATAGTGTGTGTTGCTGGCATGCATCCCAAGCATGTGAAATGAGTCTCTGCCCATCCCTTCATCCGGACACCTGTGCTGAGTCAGTCGCAAGAGATGTGCTGTGGGTCTAGTGACATACTCCTACATGTTCACTTGCATGTACAACTAATGTGTGGGTGGTGCATGTTGGCACATTGGGGTATTAGCATCCAACATGCAACGGCCATATGTGTGCAAGTCAAGGAGGGATATGTGTGCCATGGTTGATGTTGAAAATGACAATTGGCTTATTCTAAACAGTGTTGGCACTTTGAGCTGTGTTCAGCTGATGATGCCAGGGCTTGCCCTGTGATGTAATGTACTCACTGTGGTGTGTGCAGTCGGTGCAGGTGACTGATGTTGTTCTCTTACTTCCTATTCCTATCCAGATACATCCACGGCCACAGGAGGGGACAGCTCCACGGACCAGGAGGAGCCACAGAGCCTTACAGGGACAGAAGGAGAGGAGTCAGGTGGACCCAGTGGCATGGAGGGCGATTTGAGCCACACAGAGGAGTCGTCAGCACCATCCCCCCCCAGCTGAAGGCCACAGCAGCTCTGAGGATGACTCCCCTGTTGAGGTGGGTGTCAGCAGCCACCAAACCCCAGCTAGTGAGGCTGTCTCCGCCACCGCCACCACCACCACCACCACCCCCCTCCCATCGGCTCCCATCCCAGAGGTCCCTGTGTGCTCCTGTGTTCGTGAGCATGTCTCCTTTGTGCCAGGCACCGCACCCCCTGCCCCTGTGTCCCCTGCTGCCCTCAGTGAGGAGTCTGTGGACTTACTTAAACAGATGCATGTAGGGCAGACGTCGATGCTGAAGGTCCTCCATGCACACACAGGTCTGTTGACACAACTGGTCTCATTCATGGAGGGCATTTCCTCAGGCATGTCTGCCCTACAGAGGACTTACCAGTCCGTGGCCTCCTCCCTGACGGCAGCAGTGTCCCTCCTCCAACAGTCCCACACCCCTCCTAGCCCTGCACCACCCACGATTCCTAGCACACTACCTGTCCAAAGCACAGAAACCCCCAAACCAAGGGCTAGACGTGCACACAAGCAAGCGCAGGGGACTGATTCCACACTCACAGGGGCTGGTTTGCTGACACACACACAGTCATCCACAACCACTCCACAGTCCTCCGAGACCTCTCCCTCCCAGCCCCCTTCCCTTGCCTCACCTGCAACCCCATCCCCCAGAAGCTCTTCCTCTGTGACCTTGGCCTCTTCCCCACCGACCCAGCAGATCCTGATTACAAGGGGAAGAGGAAGTCCCCACACACAGAAGGGAGTGCCCCTCACACCTGGACACCCTCCCCCAGGTGCAGTCAGACCGAGACGCCCACCCGCAAGTCCCCCCGGTGCAAGAAGAGCAAGACCCCTCCGCCAGCACGCAGCTCCAAGGCAAAGTCTCCGTCCTCCATCCCCCAGGCCACCACTCCAGAGGTTCCCCCGCTTCTCCCTGCCCCGGGTTCCCCCACACACAGATACATCATCCCCAAAATGCTAAGGCCATCCCCTCCTAGCACTTGCTCCTCCACACTTGGTCAGACAGTTGGTGCCACTGATGTGGGGACCATGTCCCCACCCCCTGCCCTGCAGACCTCACCTGTCCACCATTCCACTCTCATGGATGTAGGCACTGCTTTGGAGTCCACGCCCACCATGTCGGACTTGGGCACTGCAGTGGTGAGCCAATCCACTCCATCTGACCTGCCCACTGGAGTTGTGCCGGCACCCACCCCATCTGACTGGTGCCCCACAGTTGTGACAGCACCCACCACTTCAGTCATCTCCACTGCAGTTGCAAGTGTCTCGTCTGCATCCCCACCTCTTCACTGCCTCCTTCTGCTGCGCCCTGATCCTGTCCCTGCGGTGCCTGGCCTGCCCCCATGTATGCCCCTCCGAGGGGATGACCCCGGTCCTTAGCAGTGCAGGCAAGCAAGGTGTGACAGTTGTCACTCTAGTTCACTACTTGGCAATTTGACATGGACTGGCCATTGGCCTTTTGGTTGCACAGACGTTTCAAATTTCATATACTGAATTAGTTACTCTAGTTCACTCCTTGCCATTTGGACATGGACTGGCCATTGGCCCTTTGTTGGAGCAGACGTTTCACTTTTCGTATGCTGAATAAAGCTTTTTACCTTGTCCCTGTGAACTTGATTTAGCTGTACATCATGTTGAGGTTGTTTTATATGCCCTTGCACCTGTAATCGGATGGCAATTAAAAACATACGAAGTAAAAAAATGCGTAGAAAAAGCATACGCGAAGTAAACAACGCGCACTTATGGTATGCGCACTAATGGTATGCGAACTAACAACACCTATTCCCTGTAATGCTTGGTTTACAATGTTGCATACTGATGTGTTGATGTGAGGTACTCCCTGTGGTCCATGAGATATGTATCCTATTCTGGTGGGTATCCATGCCATCCTTTGCAGCTACCTGGGTGTGTCTGGATCAACTATTTGTGTACATCTCTCTGTGAGCATTTAATTGCCATGGTCACATCTGTGGCTTGCACCCCTGCACATATGATGTGCTTCCCATTGTCCAAATTGTCACTTCCACATACTTCGTGCTCATCACTACTGGTCCTACAGGTGTGGGCATCATTGTAATAGGAGAAACTGGGTCCTCTGTGCAACTTGCTAGACATATGTTTGGGGTATGTGCAGCTGACTTAGGGGTGACTCCCGTACCCAGGCTGTTGTGACCAGAGCCTTCATTGTGTGGTAACTGATGGCTGACTGACCAAGTGTTCTGCAGACATGAGTAGGACTTGCAGTGAATATGTTTGGCACGGCTGTGCTACCATAGGAGTTGTGTCCCCTCAAGTTAGTGTGTTGTCTAGTGACATGGCCTGGGCCCATGGTGTGTGTTGTATGTGCATGTGTGTCCACATCCCTGTTCATACACAGACAGTGTTCCCTTGATATGTTCCTGTTGTTGATGCTTGCTGAGTGGTGCTGGGTTAATCCCACTACTTTTCCAATGGGCTACCAGATGTGTGGGTGCATGACACACTACTGTTAATTGGTGTATCATCATTGTGATTTGTCAGTTCTGAGTGTTGATGATGTTGTCAGACACAGATGGGACACAGTGAGGGTTCCTCAAGGCACTTGTTTGTTCGCAATATCATGTAGTTGTCCCTAGGTGGTAGTTTTCAGTGATTGAGACATTTGTATGTGTGTGTGACTGCTCCCACTTGTCGGGTTCACGGCAGCGATGCTGGCAGGTGTCAGCATGGGTGCCTTGTGTTCCTCCTTGGCAGCTGCATAGTCCTGGGACTGTGGCAGGGATTGTGAAGGTCACATGAGCTTTGAGGTCATGGCCATGTACCGCATACTGTACAGTGTGTCTGTCATTCTGCAGGGTTGTAAACAGTCCTTGTGTGATGTGTGTGTGCACCTTAGTTCCTGCCAACATTCCTGTGTTTGTCATGTGGGCATGTGCAATGTCACATGTCCATGTGGGCTTCACAGATACACATTGTTGCAGTTCAGGTGTGTGGTGTTGATGGTGGACTGATGTGAATGTTTGCATGGATGGTCCCCTAGCTCCCATTTGTCCATGGATGAGGGGCCATACTGAGTGATTTGTGTTTGTGTATGTGTGATGTACGTTTGTGGCACAGGACACATGTCTGGGTTTCCCAGTTTCTACGACATCTGCCTTTGTCATCACAGTGGAGGTGTCATGCATGCTTGTGTCACCCCCACTGTCTGTTCCCTGGGGTAGTGGTGTTGTGTGTCAGTCTATTGCTGTGTTAGTTGGTGTTCATTCCAGCTTGTGTCACATGTGTCTGTTGTGCTTCCTCTCATCTCCCATGCCTGATTGCCCACTGAGGGTGTCCCAATGATGGTTTACTTTTGTATGGCACTGTGTCCACATCTGTGTCACTGTGGTTCAACCCCCCTCATGTGTTGTGTAGTTGCCTGGGGATACTGAGACACACACACACACACACATGTTGTATCAGATGTGCAGTGTGAGGTTGCCTGTTTGTGATTGTGCATCTGCATCAGTGCATTGGTATTGCTGTCGTGGGCCATTGTCTGGATGCCGTTTCTGTAATTTTGCCTGCTGTCCCTGTGAGTCATATCACATCATTGTGCACATTCATCCTGGTTGTTAGGTGCCATTGCTGGCATGGAATGGGAGCTTGTGAGCTGACACCTACAGTCTGCACAGGTTGTTTTGGTTAGTGTGTCTATTTTCGAGATGTGTGTATGCTTTGTGATGGTCACTTCTGCTCTTGTGTCATTGTACACTCTATGCATTGTCAGCCCCCATGTGTGGTGCCTGTCTGCACATGGCCGAGAGTGTGTTATGTTTTCACAGCACTGTTAGCCTCGCCACATCTCTGTGGGAATGGGACACAAACACTACTTCACCCCAGAAGTGTTTAATGTGTTGGGAGCAGGGATCATACATGCTGTGACCATGATGACACTTACCTTTTGGTCACTGTGATGAGGAGGGGTTTAGACCCCAGTTTGGAAGCCCACACTTAACTTGTGTTCTACACAGTGAGGGGTGTTCTTTTTTCATTGGCACAGTGCTATGGTGATGCTTGCCTTGTGTATGTCACACTCATGTGTTGGTCACACATGTGCTGTTACTTACATTGTATGCTCGTAGCCCTAATCACTGTTGTGGGCATTTGTCACAGAATACACACTGTTGTCATGATGTCATGGGGGATGTATTTTGCAGACATATCTGATGTTTGCGTATGCTGGATGTGTTGCACATCACCCATACTATGAGTGTGGGTGGCAGGGCTGATGGGCAACAGGTCCCCTGTGAGTGGGGGTGGCAGGGGTGATGGGCAACATAAGCACTAGGAGTGTGGGTGGCAGGGGTGATGGGCAACATAGTCCCTATGGGTGGGGGTGGCAGGGGTGATGGGCAACAGGTCCCCTGTGAGTGGGGGTGGCAGGGGTGATGGGCAACATAGTCCCTATGGGTGGGGGTGGCAGGGGTGATGGGCAACATAAGCCCTGTGAGTGGGTGTGGCAGGGGTGATGGGCAACATAAGCCCTGTGAGTGGGGGGGCAGGGGTGATGGGCAACATAAGCACTAGGGGTGTGGGTGGCAAGGGTGATGGGCAACATAGTCCTTATGGGTGGGGGTGGCAGGGGTGATGGGCAACATAAGCACTAGGGGTGTGGGTGGCAGGGGTGATGGGCAACATAGTCCCTATGGGTGGGGGTGGCAGGGGTGATGGGCAACAGGTCCCCTGTGAGTGAGGGTGGCAGGGGTGATGGGCAACATAGTCCCTATGGGTGGGGGTGGCAGGGGTGATGGGCAGCAGGTCCCCTGTGAGTGGGGGTGGCAGGGGTGATGGGCAACATAGTCCCTATGGGTGGGGGTGGCAGGGGTGATGGACAACATAAACCCTGTGAGTGGGGGTGGCAGGGGTGATGAGCAACATAAGCACTAGGGGTGTGGGTGGCAGGGGTGATGGACAACATAGTCCCTATGGGTGGGGGTGGCAGGGGTGATGAGCAACAGGTCCCCTGTGAGTGGGGGTGGCAGGGGTGATGAGCAACAGGTCCCCTGTGAGTGGGGGTGGCAGGGGTGATGGGCAACATAGTCCCTTTGGGTGGGGGTGGCAGGGGTGATGGGCAACATAGTCCCTATGGGTGGGGGTGGCAGGGGTGATGGGCAACATAAGCACTAGGGGTGTGGTTGGCAGGGGTGATGGGCAACATAGTCTCTATGGGTGGGGGTGGCAGGGGTGATGGGAAACAGGTCCCCTGTGAGTGGGGGTGGCAGGGGTGATGGGCAACATAGACCCTATGGGTGGGGGTGGCAGGGGTGATGGGCAACATAAGCCCTTGGAGTGGGTGTGGCAGGGGTGATGGGCAACATAAGCCCTGTGAGTGGGGGTGGCAGGGGTGATGGGCAACATAAGCACTAGGGGTCTGGGTGGCAGGGGTGATGGGCAACATAGTCCTTATGGGTGGGGGTGGCAGGGGTGATGGGCAACATAAGCACTAGGGGTGTGGGTGGCAGGGGTGATGGGCAATATAGTCCCTATGGGTGGCGGTGGCAGGGGTGATGGGCAACAGGTCCCCTGTGAGTGGGGGTGGCAGGGGTGATGGGCAACATAGTCCCTATGGGTGGGGGTGGCAGGGGTGATGGACAACATAAGCCCTGTGAGTGGGGGTGGCAGGGGTGATGGGCAACATAAGCACTAGGGGTGTGGGTGGCAGGGGTGATGGACAACATAGTCCCTATGGGTGGGGGTGGCAGGGGTGATGAGCAACAGGTCCCCTGTGAGTGGGGGTGGCAGGGGTGATGAGCAACAGGTCCCCTGTGAGTGGGGGTGGCAGGGGTAATGGGCAACATAGTCCCTTTGGGTGGGGGTGGCAGGGGTGATGGGCAACATAGTCCCTATGGGTGGGGGTGGCAGGGGTGATGGGCAACATAAGTACTAGGGGTGTGGTTGGCAGGGGTGATGGGCAACATAGTCCCTATGGGTGGGGGTGGCAGGGGTGATGGGCAACAGGTCCCCTGTGAGTGGGGGTGGCAGGGGTGATGGGCAACATAGTCCCTATGGGTGGGGGTGGCAGGGGTGATGGGCAACATAAGCCCTGTGAGTGGGTGTGGCAGGGGTGATGGGCAACATAAGCACTAGGGGTCTGGGTGGCAGGGGTGATGGGCAACATAGTCCTTATGGGTGGGGGTGGCAGGGGTGATGGGCAACATAAGCACTAGGGGTGTGGGTGGCAGGGGGGATGGGCAACATAGTCCCTATGGGTGGCGGTGGCAGGGGTGATGGGCAACAGGTCCCCTGTGAGTGGGGGTGGCAGGGGTGATGGGCAACATAGTTCCTATGGGTGGGGGTGGCAGGGGTGATGGGCAACAGGTCCCCTGTGAGTGGGGGTGGCAGGAGTGATGGGCAACATAGTCCCTATGGGTGGGGGTGGCAGGGGTGATGGACAACATAAGCCCCGTGAGTGGGGGTGGCAGGGTTAATGGGCACCATAGGCACTAGGGGTGTGGGTGGCAGGGGTGATGGACAACATAGTCCCTATGGGTGGGGGTGGCAGGGGTGATGAGCAACAGGTCCCCTGTGAGTGGGGGTGACAGGGGTGATGAGCAACAGGTCCCCTGTGAGTGGGGGTGGCAGGGGTGATGGGCAACATAGTCCCTTTGGGTGGGGGTGGCAGGGGTGATGGGCAACAGGTCTCCTGTGAGTGGGGTGGCAGGGGTGATGGGCAACATAGTCCCTATGGGTGTGGGTAGCAGGGGTGTTGGGCAACATAGTCCCTATGGGTGGGGGTGGCAGGGGTGATGGGCAACATAAGCACTAGGGGTGTGGGTGGCAGGGGTGATGGGCAACATAGTCCCTATGGGTGGGGGTGGCAGGGGTGATGGGCAACAGGTCCCCTGTGAGTGGGGGTGGCAGGGGTGATGGGCAACATAGTCCCTATGGGTGGGGGTGGCAGGGGTGATGGACAACAGGTCCCCTGTGAGTGGGGATGGCAGGGGTGATGGGCATAGTCCCTATGGGTGGGGGTGGCAGGGTGATGGGCAACATAAGCCCTGTGAGTGGGTGTGGCAGGGGTGATGGGCAACATAGTGCCTATGGGTCGGGGTGGCAGGGATGATGGGCAACATAAGCCCTGTGAGTGGGGGTGGAAGGGGTGATGGGCAACATAAGCCCTGTGAGTGGGGGTTTTAGGGGGTGATGGGCAACATAAGCACTAGGGGTGTGGGTGGCAGGGGTGATGGGCAACATAGTCCCTATGGGTGGGGGTGGCAGGGTTGATGAGGAACAGGTCCCCCGTGAGTGGGGGTGGCAGGGGTGATGAGCAACAGGTCCCCTGTGAGTGGGGGTGGCAGGGGTGATGGGCAACATAGTCCCTATGGGTGGGGGTGGCAGGGGTGATGGGCAACAGGTCCCCTGTGAGTGGGGGTGGCAGGGGTAATGGTCAACAGGTCCCCTGTGAGTGGGGGTGGCAGGCGTGATGTGCAACAGGTCTCCTGTGAGTGGGGGGGCAGGGGTGATGGGCAACATAGTCCCTATGGGTGGGGGTGGCAGGGGTGATGGGCAACATAAGCCCTGTGAGTGGGGGTGGCAGGGGTGATGGGCAACATAGTCCCTATGGGTGGGGGTGGCAGTAGTGATGGGCAACAGGCCCCCTATGGGTGGGGGTGTTAGTGGTGCTGGCCATGCGACCCCTATGGTGGGCTGTTGTTAGTGGCCAGGATATGGATCCCCTGTGTGTGTGTGCCATTTTGCGGGTACGTGTCGTTTGTTTATGTGGTCGGCGCAGGCGGTAAGTCAGACGACTTACCGCCTGCACCGTCGGCGTCGGTCCCTGAGCCGGTCATAGATGTAGAGTACTGGTATGACCTGCGCGATGGGATTCATGAGGTTTTCGTGTCGTACACGCTACTTGTTGCTTCGTTTCGTACCCGCTGCAAGCTGGTCCGTCTCATAGCCGTGTATTGATTTGTGGCACGAATCGTAGCTGATATGCTTGTTTTCCGGATGCTGTGACGTGCTGTATGTGACGACCCGTCCGGCACGTAGGAAGTACGCATCGTACTTGTCATGCCGCAAACTGCTATGGATACTGCTTCCGGGCGACACGGTTCCTCTTTGGGAGTTACGGCTTGGACGGAGAATGGGGCTTGATTCACAGGCTACGTGTCGGTCGTGTTTTTGGCAGTTATGCGCATCGTACTTACTCTACAGCACAGACCGGCTCCGGGTACGTGTCGGTCGCACGGTAAGGCTACGGACAGCTGTCCGACCGGCTATCGGAATCGGCCTCTAAATGTCAGCTGCAACTTTTCACTCAGGTTGCGGCCACCCTAACAGTGCCTTGCTGGTGGCACATGACTTCCCAGATCCACCACAGGTAACCCGTGAAGGGTTTGCGTCTCTAGACATACAAATTTGTTTTTGCTTTAATATCTCAAAAACTACCAAACAAATTTACACCAAATAACAAAAAGGGCTCTTTCAGGACCAAGATCTGGCTTTCTGCCCAAATTGCTGTAAATCCTTTAAGTGGTTTGTGCTATAGGTGTATTCCAAATAGCTAAGGGAAATTGCATGGGGGAAAAAGTGTTTTGGGACACCCCCTTTTTCTCAGCCCCCGTTTCACAATTCAACCCAAATTGTAAGTGCAATGTCCAAAAGAACAACAGTTGGACAGCACTGTGGGTGTCAAAGAAACTGTTTTATTATTGAGAAGTGTACATGTATATTTCCTATATTCATGAGCGTGTGCCATTGCACTGAAACATAAGCATTGTAACTATTTTAATGCATTATATACTGTGAACAGCCCTCCCCAAAGTGTTGCTGAGATTTGTCCTTACTTTAGGTTGTTAATTACATTAGCACAGGGGTTTGTTTAAATGGAATGTAATATTGGTGATCAGCGTCGTGAAAAAGTCGTGCACGCGCTGAAATGCATTGATGTTGGTCTTTTTCGACCAAGCAATAAACATGCAATATCTTCATCTTGGAGTGCTGAGACTTTCTTGTACCAGGAGAGAGCTGCTTTAGGAGTTTTTCAGCACTTGGTGTAGTGCTGTACTCGAGCACCACCGGTGATCTGACAGCCCGCAAGTAGCAAGCTTCCATTTCCGAAGGTGTACATATTTTCACAAAAAAAAAAAAAACATGGGTTACAGGGACGTTATAGTTAGGTTCAGATTTTGGACACACAAAACCATAGAAATTCAGAAGTTATCATTATACTTATCTCAAGAAACTATAACTTGTGCGCTAAGCTAACTATAACTTGCGCCCCCGCTATGCACAGTTTTCTTATCAATGATGTCATAGAAATGTCATGACTGATGTGAAATAATTAGCGGTACATGACGAGGGCGCAAGTTATAGTTACCCTAGGGCACGACTGGATTAGAGGTGTATATATATTCATTATGTGGAAGAGAAATTGCTCCATTGGTGTTGTGTGTTAATGTTAATGTTACTTGCATTTGTAGAGCGCTACCCGAAGGTGTCCTGGCGCTAAGGTAAAGATCTCCAGGGGGGATCAGAAACGATTGATGTATTACGCTACCTAACTTGTGAAGTGCCAAGTTTTTAACACCTTCCTGAATGCCATCAGAATAGTAAGGCCCCTCAGATGAATTTGGAGGGTATTCCAGGCCTTGGCAGTATTGGCGACAAAACTTCTACCGCCCCAATTAGCTTTTTTTCATCCGGGGCATCATCACCAATTTAGCATCCGAGGACCTGAGTGCTCTTTTAGGTGAGTACCAGAGGAAGTGTTGTTTTAAAGTCTGGCCCTGTACCCTGAAGGGCCTTGAAGACCAGGCATAGGGCCTTGAACTGGGTGCTCTTCCTGACAGGCAGCCAGTGTAGTTTTTTTATCTCTGCTTTGATCTATACATACTTAGGAGTGCCCGTGAGGAGTCTGGAAGCTGCATTCTGCAGCATTTGTAGTTCATTGATAGATCCTTCTTGTAGCTTGAGGTAGAGACTGTTGGAGTAGTCTAGTCTGGACGTTACTAATGCAGAGACCACCGTTTGTTGTGCGTCTTTAGGTAGTAGAGGCATTATTTTTCTACACGATCTGAGAATATACGAAGTAGTGGATATCACAGTGTTCACCTGATCCTTAAAATTAAGTGTGTCATCGATCCATACTCCCAGGTTCTTCACCTTCCTAGTCGGGGAGGGCAGGGGTCCTAAGGTGTTCGGCCAGCAGCCTGGGGTCCAGAAAATAGGATTGTTGCCAAAGAGCACAACCTCCGTTTTACTGGAGTTCAACTTTAAACAATTCTGAGCCATCCAAGTTCCCACCGCTTTCATACAGTCCTGTAGTTTGGTTGTGGTGTCCTGTAGCAGCTCAGGTCATATTGCCACCACAATTTGGGTGTCATCTGCATAGGAAGTCAAACTAAAACTAAAGGATTCAATAAGGGGGGCCAGAGAGGACACATAAATGTTAAAAAGCATTGGGATTAATGAGGACCCCTGCGGGACTCCACAGGGTAAGGAGAAAGCTTCTGCCTCAAAGGTGTCCAAGTTGACTGTTTGGGTACTTTCTGAGAGAAAGGATTTAAGAAGTTTTTTGGCAGTGTCCTTAACTCCTATCTCCTCTAGTTGGTCCACCAAAAGGGCATGATGGACCGTATCAAATGCCGGCAAAAGGTCCAGCATGTTCAGGGCGGCCCTACCTCCTTGGTCGAGAATGATCCTAATCTCTTCTGTGGACTTGATGAGAGCCGTTTCCGTGCTGTGACCCTCTCTGAAACCATATTGGTTCGTGTTCAGAGCCTGCGATAGTTTTAGAAACTGGTGAAGTTGGATGTTCATATTATTTTCTATCATTTTAGCTGGCAGAGGTAGTCTTGAAATGGGTCTGAAATTGTTCGGGTCTTTGGCATCTAGATTGGGTTTCTTCAATAAGGGCAAGATGGAAGCCTGTTTCCAGTCTCTAGGGAAGTATCTTTCTATGTGCATTAAGTTGAAGATAGATGTTAGTTTACCTACCACCACCATCACCGCTAGTTTTGATATCTCTATCGGGCATGGGTCATGCGGGGAGCCTGACTTAATTTTAGCAAGGAGGTTATAGGTATCCACTTCTGTGAGGGGACTGAAGCTGTTAAATTCCATGTTATTATTTGTTTCTTTCATTGGGCAGGCGGATGGGTCGGTGGCTTTTGATTTGAGGGGTTTGAGGATGTTTGAAAAATGGCATTAACTTTATCGAAAAAGAATTTGGCTATGCTGTTGCATAGTTCTTGACTCGCTTGGATGGAAGGGGAACAAGGGTGGGCTAGAGTATTAACTGTTTCTAACCGCACTTTGGGCGATTTTTTGGCTTCTTGAATTTTTTCAGTAAAGTACTTTTGTTTGGTGCTTTGTTGCAAATGTTTGTATTGAGCTAAGCTCTGTTTGTATTCCTTTTTTTTCTTCATCTTTATAATCTTTCCTCCAGCTTCTTTCCCGGTGTTTGCAAACTAGTTTTTGGTCCTTGAATTCCTGTGAGCACCAAGGTGCGGAGGACCGTTTCCTGTGGAGGTGTACCCGTTTTTGGGGGGCTAGCTTATTCCCTGCCTCTTCTAACCAATTTGTGTAGGATTTTGTAGCTTGGTCCAGATCTGAAGGCAGCTGGTTTTTAGTCGAGCTAAGTAGTTTGCATAACTCGACTGCTTCTATCTTTTTCCAGGCTCTTGTTTCACAATATTTTTTGGAGGGTTTTATACCCGAGTGGGTGTGAGTGGAGATCTTGAAAAGTACTGCCATGTGATCGGACCATGTTAGAGGGCGTAGATTCATAAAAGATAACTGAGGGTTGTTTGAGAAGATACTATCAAGGGTATGACCTGCTAGATGGGTGGGTCCAGTAATCAGTTGTTCTAGATTTCCGCCCTTCATCAGATCTAGAAGGTTGGCGGTGTAAGGGTCAGAGACTAATTCCAGGTGGAAGTTAAAGTTGCCCAAAATTGTGTATGAGGTAGTGTTTAACCATATTTCTAATATATTGCTTACTTGAGTTATGAAGGGACTTCTGGGGCCTGGGGCCTATAGATGAGGGAGCCTCTGAAAGAGTCATGGTGCGTAAGGTTGAGCCAAAACTCTAAGGCTCCACATTCCTCATTAACTAGTGGGTTAAAGGATGACGTGATAGATTTGTGGTGTATAACCGATAGTCCTCCCCCTTTTCTCTGTGCTCTATTTAGAGAGTAGCAGAGATAGTCTGGTGGCGTAGTTTTCACTAGATCCGGACCGGAAGCTTAGTCCGTCAAAGTTTCTGTAACAAAGGCCATAATAATCCCCTCGTGTGTCACTCCATTAGCATATGATTTTGAGAAGGACTGCATGAAATGTGGCCACTTCCATACTATTTGACATTACGATTGGGATTACAAAATACTTGAGAATATTAGGCCCAGGTATTAAACTCAGCTTCGCTCACCGAGTTTGTGGAATTCGGGCCCACCGTGCTCCGCGGTGGAGCACACAGCTCTTGGATTCCACCTTCTGGGTGCGAAACAGAATTTTGTTCCCCATTCAAGAGCTCAAGATTTGTTTTCGCGCTCACTCGCTAGTGCCACGATTCTCTGTGTAAGCCTTCACGCTCGCACGGCTTCTGGTCACATTGGTGCCAATTAGTGCTGCTCGCTGTCCCATACTCACCATTCAAGTAGCCTATGTGCTCAAGAGGCAGATAAAGAGGTTTATCAAGTGAATTTTCTTCTTCAAAGGATAGTTGGAGTTGTTTTTTTGTGCGAGAAGTGCACCAGAGACTCCAACTTCCTGTTCCTACACAGCAGGCTCCTCCCAGTGCTTTGTTCATCTCCTGGTCACTTTTCATTTGCATTTGGAGCTGGAAGAATCACTATCCTTGACTGCTGCATATATACCATTGGATTTATGGACTTTGTATTTCAGATTGCACAAGTAAGTTCCACAATTCTTGTATAAGGGTGTTGTTTGTTTAGTAGGGGGCATGCACCAGTATATATTTGTACTTTTATTCACATGTTAAAAGTTATTGTGGTGGGTGGCTGCATTTTCAGTAGGGGCCTAGTCATGTTTTTGCATTTAATTTGTCTTCTTTTGTAAAGGAACAATGTTGCAAAGTTTAATAAATGATCTCTGTTTGTTCAATTTGTAATATTTATTTAGTTTACTTTGTGGCCTTGTCTGCCAAGGGGACATCTAGTAGGTTCAGGCCAGTGCTAGTCATGGGTGCATGAAACAACTGTTTCTGTGGTATATGTTGTTTTAAACTATTATTTAGGGCTGGGGTGGCAATGGATTAAATGAAAATGTGGTGTTTTTGTTTGCATTTCGTGGCTTCTTTGTGTACAAAAAGTTTATATATGGGGTAATATTTGATGCTTTGGGAGGATGTGTGTTGTTGTAAAACATTTTATAGCTCAGTTTATTTTTGTTTTTGGCATTGCTGAGTTAATGTTAGTGTTTTCTTCAATGTTATCATGCTTCCTTTGTCTGTCCAGTGTGTGTGTGTGTGTGGGTATGCGTGTGTGTGTGTGTTTTCCAATGGCAACCAATGATTTGTCTTTGTTCTCCATGCTACACAGCTGGGCCATTTTGTGGAGTCTGTATCCATAGGCCTGAATGTATTCTCTTTGTTCCCTATGCCTCCTTGCTTGCTGTTGCTGTTTGGTAATGTGGCTGGCAGCCATTTTGTGCAACCAGCCAGTGTGCCTTTGCCATATGCTTGCATGGATGGATGTGCTATCAGTTCAATAATATGCTTGAGGATCATTGTAGTATGTATAATAATAAGCATGATTTTGATGAACACTGCTTATATATTATATGCATTTTTTGTATTTTTTCTTATTTGCAACTCTTTGCCTCACAATAGGTTTCTTATCATCTTCCCATATAAATATCGACAATTATTGGTTGTTTTTTTATTTTAATTTTTATCATTTAAATTTGTTTTATTTTAATTCTATTTGAAATTTAAAACATGTATATCTTTTAATTTTTGTTTTTTGTGCTTTTTAACTTTTTTTTCATTTTGCCTCGGTTGATCCATCCAACCATCCAGCAGCATTCAGGTATTTCTTTAGGTATAATTACATTTCCTCCTGGACACCCTGGCTGCAGTGCACTGCAGATACAGCAACATGATTTTTTTCATGATTATTTAATTTCCCCCTGGACCATGTTGCCTGCCACAGGCACACACTGACCTCATTTTTTAAAAAGATTATTATTCCATTTACCCATGCAGTTCGGTTTGTGCCACAGGTGTCTCCTTTCGACTATAAGGCATAAAGAATAGTGCTCTATCTGTATAGTGTGTGTTATCCTGATAGGGAATTACATTTCATGGTTTGGTGGTGTGGTTTGACTTTAAAGCGGTTACTACGTAAGGAACCAACCACACTAACAATTCCAATTTTCACTAAATGTTTTTCTTGCTTGTTTGCTTTTAGGTGCACTAGAGAAGTGACATCACCCGCAGTGCTGCCAAACAGAAGGCCTGTACAGTGACATCACACATCAGTCCTCCAATCTCTTCTGCTTATGCAGCTTAGTGCCACTGCCAACTGAGAACTTTAAGATGGCCCCAAAGAAACTGCTTTTCCTATGGAAACTAGATCCTAACTATAACTACCTATTGGTGACCGCCAGTAGGTAATATATATGTGTATATATTTAGTTGACATTATTAATTTAAATGATTTGTCCATTAATTTTGATTTTTAAATTAGGTTCCATATATGCTTTAGTAATGTATATGTTATTTTTTAATTTTAAGTGATTGTTAATTTACTTAATGTATTAAAAAAATGTTTAACTATTGCTTTTATATTTTAAATGATAGCTATCTATATATATAAATATATAAATATGTTAATCCAATTGCTCTGGAGCTTCACAGGACGCACTCGGCAGCGGGCTTACCATATGACTTTCCAAAGACAACTCGCCTCCTGTTCAGGTACAGATGATTGCCTGATGCGTTTCAAGGCTATTACGCCCCTTACTCATAGGCTGCTCACAAGTGGATTCCGATATGCTCTTCCCTTTAATTTATCAATTTGCATGCCAATGATTGGTTCTTAGCCCTCAGTGGGCGTCACTTAATGTCTTGGTGATAAAATATTGCATGATGGGACCAGCAGTCCTGAAAGAAAGAAAGAGAACAGTCTTGTCATCCTCAGGGGGCTGCATAAGAACATTTATACTCCTTAGTAGGATCCTGAATATTCAGGCGAATTAATTGCGCTTGACTCGCTGCGCTGTTCCGGCTGGAAACCGTTTCCAGCCGCAGCCTCTCGAAAGATGGTGCAGTCCTGTCATGACTGGGCCGCCGTGTACATCAATGTTAAACCAACTGCCCTGGAGCTTATATATACACACAGACATACATATCTATCTATCTATCTATCTATCTATCTATCTATCTATCTATCTATCTATCTATCTATCTATCTATCTATCTATCTATCTATCTATCTATCTATCTATCTATCTATCTATATATATATATATATATATATATATATATATATATATATATATATATAAAGTTTATTTACATTACTTGTTAAAATTATTTGTTTTTAATTATTTTATTTTCTACTTTAATATTTTAAATAAATTACAGATAGATAGATAGATAGATAGATAGATAGATAGATAGATAGATAGATAGATAGATAGATAGATAGATATATTCCAACCTTTAACCTTTTTTGATGACATTCTGTTCCATTATATTATACATTATCTTGGTAGCTTACATGCAAAGTATGTAAACGTTATATTTTTGTAGACAATATTTTTGACACAATATTATGGTGTCATGGTAATTTTATTCACAATATTCTGTAACCCCATGTAGCAGAGAGGCCCTAAAGTGAACTTTCATAATTTTTGGGTAAACTCTGAAAAAAACTCAAAAGCACAGGGACTTCACAACAGGGAAAACCACATAAGGCAGGACAGCATGCCCATATCTGTGCAGGGTTCTTTCTATCCAACCAAAAAACGATGTATTGCTTCTGTCCAATGCAGGAATCTCATCGCTCTTGTTTTTCGCCGCCAGTTGTCTTCCTCAAGCTCAACATTACAAGGGTTGGACTGCCTAATCTGTTGATATGTGTACCACTTCCGCTACCTGCCAGTTATGCCCAACATACAAGCCCTAATCAGACACCCACAAACTAATAATTAAACACACACACCATTAAACACCCACGTGAATAGCATCAAACACCCTCTCACAGCATAAAACCTCTTGACACACCATCACAAATCAACACACACTTTATACACTCACCATCAGATAGCTACACACCTAGTCATTTGTCCTCTTACCCAACAGCAGATGCCGCCACACTCTAATCACATGATCACACATACACTCATGATAGGTCCAGATTCTTGCCTACCTGGTTATCTCCAAGAATCCTCTCGGGTTGCCAGGATCTTTTTATCTGCTAAATAGTGTAGAGGGGAGAAAATTCTAATCCACGACAGCTTCAACACCACCACGACCACCCCGACATCGTCAGCCCCCTCCCCCCCAACGAACACCACCCGCATCAACCGCCTGACCTCCTGGACCAATGTCAACAACGACGAAACACGCAAGACCATGAACTCCATCCACTCAGGATCACCGTCAGACTCCTGCCCACACCACATATTCAACAAAGCAGACGCAGCCATCGCACCCCAATTACGGAAAGTAATCAACATCTCCTTCGAGACAGCTACCTTCCCAGAAAGCTGGAAGCATGCCGAAATCAATGCCCTTCTCAAGAAGCCTAAGGCGGACCTCAAGAATTTTCGGCCCTGCTCCAGTTCCCGGCGAAGGTCATCGAGAAAATCGTCAACATGCAACTGACCCGCTACCTCGAGGACAACGACATCCTATACCCATCCCAGTCCGGATTCTGAAAAAACCACAGCACGGAGGCAGCCCTCATCGCCGCCACAGACGACATCAGGATGTAACTAGACAATGGCGAAACATCAGCCCTCATCCTCCTGGATCTGTCAGCCGCCTTCGATACGGTCTGCCACCGTACACTAAAGACACTCATCCAAGAAGCCGGAATCCAAGAAAAGGCCCTGGACTGGATCACATCCTTCCTCTCCGGCAGAACCCAGAGTGTCCGCCTCCCCCCTTCCGCTCCGAAGCCACCGACATCATCTGCGGCGTACCCCAGGGCTCATCCCTCAGCCTGACGCTGTTCAACATCTACATGGCCCCCCTCGCCCACGTCGCCCGCCAGCACGACCTTAACATCATCTCCTACGCCGATGACACCCAGCTCATCCTCTCCCTCACCAAGGACCCGCACACCGCCAAAACCAACCTCCACGAGGTAATGAAGGCTGTCGCTGGATGGATGAGAGGCAGCTGAATGAAGCTGAACTCGGACAAGACGGAGGTCCTCATCCTCGGATCCACCCCCTCATCCTGGGACGACTCCTGGTGGCCGACCACGCTGAGAACAGCACCGACACCCACCTGTACTGCTCGATTTTCCCGGCCTTTCTGTGTTAAAGGGGAACTAATGTGACTTCAGTCTCTTTCCATCCAAGTCTAAGGGTTAGAGTAGTGTATAGAGCCTATTTATTAGGCACTTCGACATGATCCTGTGTTCTTCCCCATAGATCAGGGTTTGCACACATATCCTAGGGGATAGATTCGTTAGTATTAGGGGTAATTTATTCTGTAGTGAGGGTATTTCATGGAGCCGTGCTGAATTCAGGCCTGGTAGGCCTCAAACGGGAGAGACTCCATCTTTCTTCCTGCTCCGGCAGCTTGGGATGCTTCTAGGTCATAGGCAGTGTTTTAGTTAGGAGGTGTTATTCGCTTGGAGAGAACCGGTTCAGGCCGGCCCTTATCGAAGGATTGTATTTTTCTTCATGCCGAAGACACTACATCAGGCCGGCCGGCTGGGAACGTGTCCTTGGCACGGGGAGGTACAAGAATTTGGTGGGCGGCAGGTTACGGGCTGGAATGTTCCGTGAGAAAATGCACCTCTATATTAGTGAAAGTCTGAGGCAGATACTGGCACTTGCTTTTAGTTCGTAGGCGGCACCTGGCCGTTAGCAGTAAAGCTACTACTTATTCCAGGGAAGACAGATGACAAACTTGAAGGTGGAGAAAAAACCGGGAGATAGATATTCTTCTAACAGAATAGCCAAAGAGAAGAGAGTAGCCGATGAGGAAGAGGTCCCAGTGACTCGGAGAAGGAGAAGGGAGTAGATCCGTGACTGCGGAGGTGTGACTCCCAGGCGAAGCCGAGGCACAGACGAGAAGGGAACCTAGATGACCATTGAGTGCAGGCTACATACGACCAAGGTGATGTCGACCCCTTTTTATTAGAGTGTACAACTTAATCTTTCACTTTTTTTTGCAGGTTATATGTCATAGTATAATGTTATGTGGTTACGTATGTAATGAGTAATAAAGTACCCAGTTTGTAGTGAATCAACATGTGCTGCGTGTTCTTGTATAAGAGGGTAGCCTATTCTTCTAGTCAGCTGTGACTTGACATGAACAGATGTTAATCCTGATCAGGTAAGTGGTAACTGAATAAGGGAGAAAGGAGCCCCTCGAACTGGGGAACAGGTTGTGCTCAACTGGCAGTCCTTGTGTGATCTGATACATAGTAACACTGATTCCCTTGTTGTATGTCGTGGTAATTATAGGATGAACTCGTGCTAAGGCTGCCGTCTGGGTAGGAAGTCCTGGGTCCATCTAGGACCGCGAGGCTGAGGCTGCCGCCTGGGTAGGAAGTCCTGGGTCCATCTAGGACCGCGAGGCTGAGGCTGCCGTCTGGGTAGGAAGTCCTGGGTCCATCTAGGACCGCGAGGCTGAGGCTGCCGCCTGGGTAGGAAGTCCTGGGTCCATCTAGGACCGCGAGGCTGAGGCTGCCGTCTGGGTAGGAAGTCCTGGGTCCATCTAGGACCGCGAGGCTGAGGCTGCCGTCTGGGTAGGAAGTCCTGGGTCCGTTTGGGACCGCGAGGCTAAGGCTGCCGTCTGGGCAGGAAGTCCTGGGTCCGTTTGGGACCGCGAGGCTAAGGCTGCCGTCTGGGCAGGAAGTCCTGGGTCCGTTTGGGACCGCGAGGCTAAGGCTGCCGTCTGGGTAGGAAGCCCTGGGTTCATCTGGGACCGCGAGGCTGAGGCTGCCGTCTGGGTAGGAAGTCCTGGGTCCACTTGGGACCGCGAGGCCGTCACTTGTATTATAAGAGGTCTTGGTATATATATATATATATAGTAGGAATTCCCTGTCCTTAGGTGGTATATATATGTGGTTTTGTTTGTGAATAGGCCCTAGGGAGGGGTTAACGTTCTGGCTGGGTTAGAGAGGCTCTGTTGAGCGGGTTCTATCTGATCAGAAAAACCCAAGCAGAACATTTGGCGTCACGAACCGTTTTCGAAACCTGTGTGCGTCGTGTTGTCTTGTGTTTGCTTTCGGCGTGTGCGTGGTTTTGTTTGTATATTATTTGTAGTATAATTGTGTGTATAGTTTTTCTTCTTCTTTCTTTTCTTTTTCTTTCTTTTCTTCTTTCTTTTTCACAATGTTTTCTAGAAAGTCAAAATCTACTTTTAAGTTGCCCGTTGATATTCCCGGATGGGATTCAACGCCTTATGAAGCCTTAGCCCGTGAGTGGGCTGATTCTACTGGTTTGAGTGAGAATTGGAATTCTTCTTTGGAGCTGGCGGAGCCGGCTAATGTGATTACTTGTTTGCAGAAGGCACCCGTATCGAAGGGTGAGGAGATTCCCGTTTTGGGGCGCAGAGGTTGGATTGTTCTGTCTGCGTACAGGATTCTACATGAGAGATTGTTGAAGTTACAGATATCTCTTAAGGATGTGGAAGCGCACTTTGTTGAGATTCAGAATTCTCATACTTTGTTGCGGTGTCAAAATAAGTTGCTTGCTGATAAACTTGAGACTTACCAAACTATTGCCGAAAGGGCGGCCGTGCGAATTGCTCGTTATAAATACAAGAACAGGCGCGGTCGGGTTTTGACGCAAAAGGTGCGTCTGGTCGTGGCGAAAGCCGGGCTGGATTGGAATCCTGATGAATGGGATGGTAATATCTGGAACTCGAGTGATTCTTGTTCCTCGGGTGAGGAGTCTGCCAAGCGCGAGTCTCCTCGCTCCCGCCATGATTGTAAGTCTGCTTCTCGCACCTCTGATGGTGCACCCCGTGATTACGCTCGTTCTTCGAGTGGGATCGATGCCTCTTACACTGATTGTCCCTCTACGAGTACTGATCGGGCTCCTTGTGATGCTCGTCCCGCGGTCTCTGCGCATCCAGTTTTTCGTCGGAAGTTGCAGCAGTCTCCCAACGCTCCGCAGGGTGTTTCTTTAGACTGTTTAGAAGACTTTACTCAACAAGAAATTAGTGATATTTTGCAGCGATTTCGGCAGCGAGCTGGTGAGTCCTTGCTCACATGGATGGTGCGCCTTTATGAACTGGGCGCTGCTGGTATTATGTTGGATACTGGCGATTGTTTGAAGTTCTGTTCCTTGAGTTTGGATTCTACTGTGCAGGATCATTTTCGTAACTATAATGGTGGTGGTCAAATTTCTTTACTCCAATTGGCGACTGAGGGTTGTAATCAAAAATATCCTACTGAATCTGACTGGCCTGTGAATGACAAGCCGTGGTATACTTTGCGCGATGCTGCTCAACGTCTCAAAGAGGAGGTGATGAAAACGGCAATTTTTCTGGGTACTGCTGACAGGTTGCTTGATGGTTTGTTGACATCTTCTGTGCGGAACCGTATTATTCGATCTTCCCCTGTTGCCTATAAGCAGGTCATGATGACTTTATTGATTAATCAGACTGGTAATGTGTTATCTACGGTACTGGAATCGGTGCGCCAACTCGGTGAGTTGGGTGAGTGGTTTAAACCTGAACGTCAGTCCCGGCCTGACACTCGTACTCCTGGTGAAAATAAACTTACTAGACGTGATATCTTTTCTGGTCTTCTGGCTGATGGTGTGCGTAGGGAAGACATTGACGGTGAGACTACCGCTCGTTTGTGGGAGTTGTTTCGCAAACGTGGTTTGGATCGGAAGGAGGGTGCCCGGCGTGTTCGGACCACTGAGTGTGATCGTGGTGGTTCTGACGGTAGCGGTGATGACGACCGCCGTGGGCGCTCTGTTCGTCGTGATGATCGACGTTATGTACGTGATATGTCCCCCCGTCGAGAGAGAGACAGGGAGAGAGAGGGGGAAAGAGAAAGGGGGAGAAATGATTATGTTTACAGCAGACGTAGAGATGATAGGGATCAATCCCCTGAGTTGAGGAGGAGAGAGGATCGTCACAGTTTGGTCGATCGTAACCCGCAGTACAATGCTGAAGACTCGAATCCGCTCCGTACTGGGAATGGATATGAACAGGAGGTACCGATACCTAAGAAACGTGAGAGTCTTTATCCTGATTTATCCTGGTACACAGAATGCAGTAAGAATGACTAGGAAATAGGTCAAGCTCCGGTACACAGATGGGCTCACAGAGATAATAGACCCTATGTAGATATTGATATTTATTGGAGACATCGTAATATCCAAAGGGCCCGAGCATTGGTAGATACAGGAGCGGAGGCCACTCTTATTCATGGAAAATCAAAGAAGTTTACAGGTCAGCCTTTTACAATTACCGGATTAGGTGGAAAAGAAACTCCTGCAGTTCAAACTTTGCTTGAAATGAGAATAGGTAGAATCCCTAGAAAAGAATATTCTGTACTAGTGGTGCCTCTCTTAGAATTCATAATTGGAATTGATATTTTGAAAGGAATGACGTTGCATTTAGATGATGGGTGTTACCAATTTGGAACCACGCATTATATATCGTCCAGGCCTATACGGGTTGGTCGTTTAAGAATGCCCCCCATACAAGTTCCCCAGGCGACAAAAGTGGTTTGTCAGAAGCAGTATCAGATTCCAGGTGGTCATGAAGAGATTAGTACCACTATTCAGGAGTTGGTGGATGCAGGTGTTATAACCCCGGTTACTTCTGCTTGGAATAATCCTGTTTGGCCTGTACGTAAGAGTGATAATTCTTGGCGCATGACTGTTGATTATCGAGAATTGAACAAACACACGCCCTCTTTGACTGTTGCAGTACCGGATGTTATTACCCTAATTGAAAGAATCCAAAAGCATCCAGGTACATGGTATGCGTCCATTGATATTGCTAATGCTTTCTTTTCGATTCCAATTGCCCCTGAGTGTCAGGAACAATTCAGTTTTACGTGGGACGGGCGTCAGATGACGTTTAGAAGTCTTCCTCAGGGCTATGTGCATAGTCCTACGATATGTCACCGGCTGGTGGCAGAGCATTTGGCTGAGGTACCGGTTCCTCCCCAAATTCAGATATGTCATTATATTGATGATGTTTTGATCCAAGGTGAAACACGAGAGGAAGTTCAGACACAATTGGACAGGATCATTGAGTGCCTGCGTGGGAAAGGTTGGGAAATCAACCCGGATAAATTGCAAGGTCCGTCCCAGGCTGTAAAATTTTTGGGTATTAATTGGCATGAAGGGCACCGTGAAGTGATCCCTCAGGTTAAACAGAAGATTCTTGATTTTGCAGTTCCGAGGAATAGGAAAGAAGCCCAGAGTTTCATTGGTCTGTTTGGTTTTTGGCGCCAGCATATTCCTCATTTGAGTCAAATATTGGCCCCTTTGTACCGGGTCACGCGTAAAAAGAATGCATTTGAATGGGATAAACCGCAGCAAGATGCGTTCAGTCTGGCAAAAGAAGCAATTCAACATGCTCTGGATTTATGGCCTGTACGTGATGGTGATGTGGATTTGAATGTGTCTGTACAGGGCCCTTATGCGAATTGGAGTTTGTGGCAGAAACAAGGCAGGAGTAGAGTACCGTTAGGTTTTTGGACCAAAAAGTTACCTGATGCTGGTGAGCGTTATACACCTTTTGAGAAACAGTTACTTGCTTGTTATTGAGCTCTGGTGGATACCGAGCAATTGACTTTGGGACATGATATAGTTTTGCGTCCTGAAATTCCTATCATGCAGTGGGTTCTGAGTTCGCCGAAAACTCACCGAATTGGACATGCTCAAGAGGCGAGTGTGATTAAATGGAAATGGTATATACAAGACAGGGCACGTGTGGGCCCGAAAGGAGTTGCCTCTTTACATGAGCAGGTGGCGCGAGCGCCGTCGACTGAGACTGAGAGTGAATGTTCCGTACCTTTAGTACAGGAGTCTCCTGTCAAGTGGGGTAAGCCTTTTGATGATTTGTCCGCAGCGGACAGAAACCATGTTTGGTTCACGGATGGTTCAGCGAGGTTCATAGGGACGACACGGCACTGGAAGGCGGTGTCCTATAATCCGATCACACAAAAATTGCTGAGCACAACTGGTGAAGGTAAAAGCAGCCAATTTGCCGAACTTTATGCTGTTTATCAAGTTTTGAAATAAGAGTTACCTGGTACATGTCATATTTTCACCGATTCTTGGTCTACTGCCAATGGACTGGCTGTTTGGTTGCCGACTTGGCATTCCCATAATTGGAAGTTGCATTCCAAAGAATTGTGGGGAAAAGAGTTATGGCAAGAGATTTGGGAGATGCTCCCACAGAGTACTGTTACAATCTTCCATGTGGATGCTCATACCCCGATAGATTCTCTTGACAAATTTTTTCATAACATTGCAGATGAGAAATCTAAAATTGCTGAGGCAGTGGTGGACAGGCAAGATTCTGATATTGCGGGATTGGCGAAATGGGCACACCAGAAGGCAGGACATTTTGGAGAGAAGGCCACTAGCAGGTGGGCTGCTGATCGAGGAATTTATATTCCCCTAGATTTAATTAAAAATGTTATTTTACATTGTCCCGTTTGTCAGCATGTCAGACAGCGTAAGGTGCCCCAAATTGTTAAAGGTCATTTACATCGCGGGAAACTGCCCGCTCAAATTTGGCAGATTGATTACATCGGTCCACTTCCTATGAGTAGGAATTGTCAATATGTTTGCACTATTGTTGATACATACAGTGGCCTGCTGGTAGCCCTTCCCTGTAAGCAAGCTACCCAATTGAATACCATTAAAACATTAGAATTGATTATGATGTATTATGGTGTGCCATTCCAAATTCAATCTGATAATGCCTCCCATTTTCGTGGAAGATTGGTACAGGAATTCTGTGTGGAAAACAATATTGAATGGATATTCCATATACCCTACTATCCACAGGCCTCGGGTCTTGTGGAGAGGTTGAATGGCTTGCTAAAGGATCAGCTGCGTAAGTTAACAGATGACAAGTATAAAAATTGGCGAGACTTTTTGCCCCAAGCAATATTGATTTTGAATAATCGTCCTTTTCTAAATGCTGAATCTCCACTTATGCGTTTGTTTCCCCCGAATGTTGAGGCTATGCCTAATGAAATCAGAGAGACTGTGATGTATTGGGAAATTACTCCCGGAGCTTTGGCTCCATGTAGAGCGACCCCAGGGTCGGCAGGCTTAGACTTGCATGCCATGGATGACACCGTTTTAAAAAGTAAGGATCGGGTCATCATTGCTACCGGTGTTGGTATTCATATACCACCTGGGAATTTCGGATTGATAGCCCCTAGATCGTGGCTGGCTGTAAAAGGCATTCAGGTGCTTGGAGGAATAATTGACAGTGATTATCAGGGAGAGATTAAGGTGCTCCTGCTGAATAGCAGTGAGGTTGACTTACTGATACTCCGCACTGACCGAGTGGCTCAATTACTCATTATGCCTGTTTTCAGTGGTTCATTAATGAAAGGCGCTGCCCCAACTTTGCTAACTGTACGAGGCCAGAAAGGTTTTGGCTCTACGGATAACCCTGGGGCTAGGGTTTGGGTGCAGTCGCCTAAGAATCCCCCTGAACAAGCAGAGGTCATTGCCACCGGTCAGGACAATACCATCTTGGTTATGAGACCAGGGAAAGATAGCTGGGAAGCGGTCCCGGCTGACAAATGTTACTTACGAGAATGATTAATGCCTGTATTTGATTCTCTTTCAGATCATTCTTTGGACTGTTGCTGCAGGATGTGTCGGCGCTGGACTCCTTTTGGGCTGGTACGACGAGAGAGGAGGGATCCCGTCAACCCGGGATGAACTGAGAACCAGAGTGTTGCGTTCCTTCGCTGCGTGGGATTCATCATCGAACTTTTGGACATCGCTAGCTAAGAGGGTGACTGATGCCCCTCACTTCTGTTTGACACCGATGAGATCTGTACATGATATCTTGGCGACCTGTCTGGTTGCTGTCCCTGCCTCACTGGAAACTCTAACTAACATTTTCAATGTTTCAAAGGCTCGCCCCAATGTTCTCCTGGGTGATTTCGCTACCCATGTGTATTGCCCCTCATGTACTGAAATGCTAGACGAGCAACCCCCCATCCAGTCCCAAATAGTTACTTATAATATCACACAAGGTGACTTATGTTTCTTTCTTACGTGTAATCCTAGTGCGATCTCTGAATGTTTACGCCTAAAACTGAACGGTGCCATTTCATTTACAGCTCATGAACGGACTTTGTGCTTTCAAAGGACACCGACCACATGTGTTTCAGTTCAGAACAATATGACTTGCAATAGTTTGGTAGTTACCCCCAGTCATTATCGCACGATGTTACTACCTGCCGGATGGCTTTTCTCATGTGGTAATACTTCCTGGCCATATGTCCCTGCAAACATTTCCGGAGGCCCTTGTGCCATTACTAGACTAAGTTTACTAATGTTCTCGTCGCATCCGAATGCCAACTCTCGTGTGATTCGAGATACTGTGATGTTACAGGAGGATTGTGACTCATCTTTACATTTATATTCCAAGTCTGAATACCTTAGCCTAGCTATTTCAATTATTGGTGTTCCTGCTTTGGCAGTTTATAATGCCAAATCTATTGGGAAAATGGCCTGCTGGATGGTGAAATCCATTAATCATACTTCTACAGTCCTGTCTGACATGCTATTAGACGCCCAGGGTGAACGTAGGGCCATTTTGCAAAATCGAGCGGCCATTGATTATCTTTTGCTTAAACATGGACACGACTGTTCTGATTTTGAGGGTCTCTGTTGTTTTAACTTGTCTGATCATACACAATCCATTCGCGCACATATTGACAAGTTACATGACTTAACGGAAGAAGTTAGAAAACACATTGACCAGGGATGGTTTGACTGGCTCTTTAATTGGTTGCCTGATGTACATATGCTACGTCAAACATTAGGTGGTATTCTGATTACTGTTGCTATTTTGATTTCTATCTGTTGTTTTATTCAGTGTATTCCTTCACTACTTCAATTCTGTACACTCGGTACTAGACATAGATCAGTTAGTTTTGTTTCATATTATTCTTCCACCGATGTTAGTTCTGTGTAATGAATGTATAATAGACTGAAGTCAAGGGTGAAATGTACTGCTCGATTTTCCCGGCCTTTCTGTGTTAAAGGGGAACTAATGTGACTTCAGTCTCTTTCCATCCAAGTCTAAGGGTTAGAGTAGTGTATAGAGCCTATTTATTAGGCACTTCGACATGATCCTGTGTTCTTCCCCATAGATCAGGGTTTGCACACATATCCTAGGGGATAGATTCGTTAGTATTAGGGGTAATTTATTCTGTAGTGAGGGTATTTCATAGAGCCGTGCTGAATTCAGGCCTGGTAGGCCTCAAACGGGAGAGACTCCATCTTTCTTCCTGCTCCGGCAGCTTGGGATGCTTCTAGGTCATAGGCAGTGTTTTAGTTAGGAGGTGTTATTCGCTTGGAGAGAACCGGTTCAGGCCAGCCCTTATCGAAGGATTGTATTTTTCTTCATGCCGAAGACACTACATCAGGCCGGCCGGCTGGGAACGTGTCCTTGGCACGGGGAGGTACAAGAATTTGGTGGGCGGCAGGTTACGGGCTGGAATTTTCCATGAGAAAATGCACCTCTATATTAGTGAAAGTCTGAGGCAGATACTGGCACTTGCTTTTAGTTCGTAGGCGGCACCTGGCCGTTGGCAGTAAAGCTACTACTTATTCCAGGGAAGACAGATGACAAACTTGAAGGTGGAGAAAAAACCGGGAGATAGATATTCTTCTAACAGAATAGCCAAAGAGAAGAGAGTAGCCGATGAGGAAGAGGTCCCAGTGACTCGGAGAAGGAGAAGGGAGTAGATCCGTGACTGCGGAGGTGTGACTCCCAGGCGAAGCCGAGGCACAGACGAGAAGGGAACCTAGATGACCATTGAGTGCAGGCTACATACGACCAAGGTGATGTCGACCCCTTTTTATTAGAGTGTACAACTTAATCTTTCACTTTTCTTTGCAGGTTATATGTCATAGTATAATGTTATGTGGTTACGTATGTAATGAGTAATAAAGTACCCAGTTTGTAGTGAATCAACATGTGCTGCGTGTTCTTGTATAAGAGGGTAGCCTATTCTTCTAGTCAGCTGTGACTTGACATGAACAGATGTTAATCCTGATCAGGTAAGTGGTAACTGAATAAGGGAGAAAGGAGCCCCTCGAACTGGGGAACAGGTTGTGCTCAACTGGCGGTCCTTGTGTGATCTGATACATAGTAACACTGATTTCCTTGTTGTATGTCGTGGTAATTATAGGATGAACTCGTGCTAAGGCTGCCGTCTGGGTAGGAAGTCCTGGGTCCATCTAGGACCGCGAGGCTGAGGCTGCCGCCTGGGTAGGAAGTCCTGGGTCCATCTAGGACCGCGAGGCTGAGGCTGCCGTCTGGGTAGGAAGTCCTGGGTCCATCTAGGACCGCAAGGCTGAGGCTGCCGCCTGGGTAGGAAGTCCTGAGTCCATCTAGGACCGCGAGGCTGAGGCTGCCGTCTGGGTAGGAAGTCCTGGGTCCATCTAGGACCGCGAGGCTAAGGCTGCCGTCTGGGCAGGAAGTCCTGGGTCCGTTTGGGACCGCGAGGCTAAGGCTGCCGTCTGGGCAGGAAGTCCTGGGTCCGTTTGGGACCGCGAGGCTAAGGCTGCCGTCTGGGTAGGAAGCCCTGGGTTCATCTGGGACCGCGAGGCTGAGGCTGCCGTCTGGGTAGGAAGTCCTGGGTCCACTTGGGACCGCGAGGCCGTCACTTGTATTATAAGAGGTCTTGGTATATATATATATATAGTAGGAATTCCCTGTCCTTAGGTGGTATATATATGTGGTTTTGTTTGTGAATAGGCCCTAGGGAGGGGGTAACGTTCTAGCTGGGTTAGAGAGGCTCTGTTGAGCGGGTTCTATCTGATCAGAAAAACCCAAGCAGAACACCACCGACCACGCACGCAACCTAGGAATCATCCTCGACTCCTCCCTCTCCATGTCAAAACAGGTCAACGCCGTCTCCTCCTCCTGTTACAACACCCTCCGCATGCTCCGCAGGATCTACAAGTGGATCCCCACCGAGACAAGAAGAACGGTGACACAGGCCCTCGTCAGCAGCAGATTGGACTACGGCAATGCACTCTACGCAGGAATCCCGGCCAAACACCTGCAACGACTGCAACGCATCCAAAACGCCTCCGCCCGACTGATCCTCAATGTCCCCCGCCACAGCCACATCCCACCTGAAAGACATTCACTGGCTCCCCGTCGACAAGAGGATCACCTTCAAGATGCTCACCCACGCTCACAAAGCATCCACAACACCGGACCAGCCTACCTCAACAACAGACTCAGCTTCTACACCCCCACCTGCCAGCTCTGCTCCACCCGCCTCTCCCTCGCTGCCGTCCCCCGCATCCAACGAACGACCTCCGGCGGCAGATCCTTCTCCTTCCTCGCCGCCAAAATATGGAACATCCTCCCTAGCCACCTACGACAGACCCAAGACCTGCTCACCTTCAGAAGACTCCTCAAGACCTGGCTCTTCGAGCAGTAGCAGCACCCCATCCCCCCCCAGCGCCTTGAGACCCTCACGGGTAAGTAGCGCGCTTTATAAGTACCATGATTGATTGATTGAATACATAATCAAAGGAATCAAATCTCAGTTCCAAAGGACCACTGACTCTAAATTTTTAAGATGTTATTACAACCAGGAATAAATGCACATACAAGCACCTCAATACAATGTGAAGAAAATAAATGGGCACTAATACAAAGGAAATTCTATGCAAGAGTCTCATACGACTCAGAATAAAAAGAAAAGTCAATTCTAAAAGCATCAATAAAACAATAGTTAGTCCAATCTCTATATCTGAAACCATTGGCCTAAAAGGAAAACAGTTAGTCTTTCCCTACTCTATCTCTAAGGTGACATCCCTACTTAGCATTTCCCTTCCCAGGCAAGAGAATAAAAAGGTGTCAGAAGTGAAGACTTCCTTAGAAGTATATTTACTTAGTTAGAGCTCGTTCTAAGATGCTCCTTCTAGCTTCCCATCTAAACCTCAACTCCTCAACCCACGGGGCACTGTCGCTAATACAAAATCCCAAAAACGTAGAACACGCCCTTCTGCACACCTCTTCAGCCAGGTCTTCTTCCAGTACTTTTCCAGTGAAACTTGTACTTCATCCAACGACGGTTAGCTTGACCTTGGGTCCCAGGCACCTTCTCCGCTGAAAGTATCATCTGCAAATTCCAATTCCCCTGTTGGCTTCTCGTACCGTCCAAACTCCTAAAACAAAGACCTAGTCTCTCTAACAAGCTAAATGTCCTTGCTCCTGCAACAGAAACATGGGAACGAAAAACTTTTCTCTTCTCTTAGATTTTCTATTCTCCCGAAACCCATAGCCTTTACCAATGGAAATCATTTTCGGCATACAACGTTTAGCTAACATAAGAAAATGAACAGGCCTTTCTCTTTAAACGTATATGCGATCAGGCCTTTACACTGTTAAACACTCCTAAATCACACTCTAAGCATTAGTTTTTTTCATTCTTGTATACGTGAATAAGCAAACTGCACGTGCAACTTTAACATGGCGCACGTTGAAACTAACACATTGCATTACGTATAAATCAAACATCATGCGTTTACTAAAATACATTCACAATGATCTGCAGCATTACTCTCATGAAAAGTGTTGTTACATCTCGAAGCACACCTATGTTAAACAATTCTAGTGATACATTTCTATAGCACACTTAAACTACGTCGATTAATATGTGGGTGCGGACTAACAGTGAATATGATGCACCCCTACAAATTTCAGAATAACGTGACGCTCTATCACTATTAAGACACCCACAGCCAAACACACACACAATCCGGCATGCACGCATACACTGTTAGAAACACATGTACACAATAGGACCCCCATACCATCAGGGAAGCCGGCTTGCCATAGGTAATCGAGATGCACCATCATACACCCTCACCTACCAACACAGCCTCAACCACAGCCATGCCATCACACATTGATTCATGCACCTTCAGATGCCCATTCATCCATCACATGCAACTCTCACACCCCTATCAGACACACACAAACTCAACCCACACACCCCCATCAGACACTCATACACAAATCATCTGATGCCCACATCCACACAAGCCTGCACAAAGTAATACACAAGGTATAGATGACAGAAAAAATGCAAAAGAAGGTGGAAGAGAAGATAGGAAAATTGTGATAAACATAGAAAAGGGCGTTTAAAAAAACCTGCAGGAGGTGTGGAGTGGTGGAAGAAAGAAACACCTCACCTTTGACATCATCGATGACATCACTATTAATGTCCGGGCAGTGTAGCTTCATGCAAACAAAAATAAATCACTGATTGAAATCACACTCCAGATGCTGTTATTTAAAATTGACCAGGCTGTAATCACAACGGTTATGAAGCTAGAAATCATTATTGCTTATCCAGTCAGCTAAGAATGCAGTCTGCCTTTCCTCCAGCTGCTGGCATGTAAGAGCCCATTATGGTCAGTGCAAATACCGAACCCATGCTACGCCTGCTCAAAAACTGTGCTCAGTCAGTTTCCCTGTCTTGCACTTGATCCCAATTGTACACGTCCACAGGTCCTTCCATGTGCAAATACAAGAGCTGGGTGCAGGGTCTGCTGTCTGGTCTCATCCTGCATTCAACCCTCACTGAAGTTACGTCCACATGGGGTTTAATGAAGTTTCATGTTTTAGGAAGAGTAGGTTTTTTGTTGTTTTTTAGGCTACGGGGCGGGCAGATTTACAAGCCCCTTGCGCTGCCAGTACGTCACTTTTTGTGAAGCACTGGCAGCGCATTTCTCTACCCCATATCTACAAGGACAGGAAAAGCCACCCTGCATCACTGCAATCACTGGAGTGATTTCAGGTAAAGTGAGGCAGAGTAAAATCCATGTTCTGTCCATTTAAAAAAAAAAAAGAATAAATAAAATAAAAAATAGTTATGGCATGTCAACACAGGGGCAGATTTACAAGAAAGTGAAGCATCTGTAAAGATGCGTCATTTTCCCAGCGCCACCCTGAGAAACACTTGCGC
This sequence comes from Triturus cristatus, assembly GCF_964204655.1. Classification (NCBI taxonomy): domain Eukaryota; kingdom Metazoa; phylum Chordata; class Amphibia; order Caudata; family Salamandridae; genus Triturus; species Triturus cristatus. The sequence goes on along the minus strand of NC_140585.1, from coordinate 1,142,787,687 downwards.
CACTATGGATGCGCTGTATTTACCATACGGCGCACCATTGCATAAAGATTGACAGATGCATCAGAAGTTCTGACGCTTCTGTTGGCGCAAAAGTCATGCATTGCTGGAGTCGTGTCGTAAGCACGACGCAACTCCAGCAATGCATGGGGAGGCCTATCCTCATTGTGCTGCATCACTCCTTATGCCTGCTTCAAGCAAGTGTAAGAATTTGACGCAGTGGCGTCCTAGAAGTGGCGCAGTGAAATCTCGTAGATTTCACTGCGTCACTTCTACAAGGCTTTTTTGCATTGGAACGCCCACCCTGCATACATTATACCTGACGCAGGTATAATGTGACGCAGGGCTTTACAACGTGATGCATCTCCCTAGATGCGTCACGTTGTAAAAGGGCAGCATTTTTACACTGCTGCGTCACAAAAAGTGGCGCAATGGTGGCGCAAAAATTATGCAAGGGGCTTGTAAATCTGCCCCACAGTCCTTTGGGACGCGGATCAGAGGTAGGGCAGGAAATGCAATCTTTTTCTTAAAGAAACCGACTGGATCTTCCGTGAAACAGTGTGTGGATCGGGTTTGGGGGGTAGTTAACGTGAACTGAATTAGTTGGGGAAAGGGCTGCCTAGACGAGAAACATTCAGCGATCGATTTTATGTAAAGAGATTTAATTGGCCGGTTTCCTTCACTTCGGCTGACTCCGGTTGGAACAAAAGCTAGAAACTAAAATAAAAAGCACAAAATAGGATTTTGGGAAATGGGAAAATAGGCCAGCGTTGTGAAAACTAGAAATTAATAGAGCAATCCAGAGTCTTTGGCTGCATTTGTTTTTAGGTCGAGCCTAGATCTATGGGAGGCCTCTTGGAATCACTCCAGACTTTCTCTAAATTTGTCCGTGTAGTTTTTCAAGTTCCACACATTCTATTGGCCTTTGCATGTGGCTATCAAAAATGAAAGCACGCAATTGGCCAAAGGCGGGTGCATGTCCCACCTTTTCTCTAAATGTTCACTGCCTGGGCATCCAGCTCTCGGGAGCGAGCAGCGTTGCTCAGGGTGCCAGTTGCATTCCTCGTCGTGGATCATTAAACGCAGCGCCGTCGCTTTCACTTTCGCGGCCGCGCTTGTCTTGCCTTGCCTCAAAAACAGACCCCACCCACCACCAACACAGCATCGAGCAGCGCTCACTGCGCGCCTTCATTTATTTATTATCAGCGCCCGTATGTTTTTTTTATACACAGCATCGAGCACTGCTTGCTGTGCGCCTTTATTTAGTAACTGCAATCCTGGATGGGTGCCTGCAACAAATGCCTCCCTGTTCGCTTTGTGTGTTCTCCACTGTATGCCACTACCCTTATGTTTATCCAAAGCAGGGCGGCTGCACGCGCTCCCAGCGCCTGGAAGGTGCTCAATCCTCCACAATCACAGGCCAAGCTCTGTCTGAGCTCCAGTATAATTGTTTTTAACTGCTCTTTGCCTCAAAAGCAGACCCCTCCCACCTAATACACAGCATCGAGCAGCGCTCTTGTGCACCTTTATTTTATTAATGACGCCTGTATGTTGAATTTTTTTCATGGCTTGCCTCCAAAGCACACGCCTCCCACCTCCAACACAGCATGGGCGTGCACAGCGGCATTTTCACTTTGAATTCGTCTGCTTGCAGTGTTGTTTGTTGGATTTCCTCTATAGCAGACCCTTCCCACCTCTCGACACAGCATGACCGCGCGTCTTTCTTTACTTATGAACAGCCCGCTTTTACTTTACATTTATATGTCAATAGCTTTACTTTTTTGGCAGGGTGTCATGGGGAGATAAAGTGATTTGCCCAGAATCACAGGATATTGAGCCAACGAGGAGGCTCAAACCTGGTCCCCTCCGCTCCAAAGTTGGCTGCTTTGGCGGTTATGCCACACCTTCTCCTTTGTAATATCGACTTTAAAAAAAGAAAAAGCAACTTGTACAATTATTCAAAGATGTTAAGAGTGTGTGGGCATACCAGTGGGGGATAATGTACTGCATTGCTAAACACTTATAAGGTCCCAAAGGCAAGACCTATTGGCTATGCCAATGCTTGTTCTTGTGTTTTTAGCAGGGTGATGCTTGCTTCCATTTAGGAGCTGTCAGTCACTGGCGAAGATTGCAACATGTTGTTCCATAGGGCACACGGGGTATTCTGACTTTCAGAAAATGTTCCTAGATTTTTATTTTATTTTCATCAAGTCTCATCTAGAACAAATCAGGGCACTGTGCTGGTAAAACAACATGAGTGTACAAAAAGTATGAGAGTTCCTGGTTTTTCACAGAGGAATTGTTCAATACAAAGGGTGGTAAATACTAGTTGCAGGAGCTTGCAAAACACAATAAGAACTCTTCAGCATCGGTTTCCCTCCTCGCCTTCCCCTCCCCCTATGATCTTCTTGTTATTAGTACCTTGGTTATCAACGATTCCTGTGTCGGGCTCATACATAATGAAAGATGGTGTAGTGCTTGCTGTTAGAGTGAATGGAGGATCTCTGGATTTTATCTAGGTGAAAGATGGCACACTTCATCTGAGATCAGCAGTACTGCTTTGAGATAGCGTGGGCAGGTGAGGTCTCGATATTCGTGTCCAGGATTCGAATAATAAAGTCATGTTGCAGAGCTGCCCTGCGACAAAAATACAGGGCAGGGATGCTCACCATCAATAAGATAGTGCACATTCCAGTCATGAAAAGTGTTGCTGCGACAAGACAGCGTTGCAGCACTTATCACTACGCCCTCCTTGCGACAGCATGGATGCGCTGTATTCACTGGACAGTGCTCCATGACGCAAGTCATGACAGATACGTCAGGAATCCTGACGTATCTGTCTGCGCTAAAGTCGCACATTGCTGCAGTCGTGTCACAACCATGACGCAACTCCATCAATGCATGGGGCCAGCCTATCCCTGTGGCACTGCGTCACCCTCAAACATGCAATCAGGCAGGTGGAAGGTACTGAAGCAGTGCCGTTCAAGAGGGGTGCCCAAATGTGGGCGCTGCTGGAGATCCATCGGTGGTGGTTACACGCTGTGGTGTCATCATCTAGAAGCACTGGCGGAGTGTTGGTGCAGAGGGAGTTGACGAGACGTCCTTCGTTGGCCTGACCCAGCTGCAAGGGGGTGCGATGATGGCGGTGGCATTGGGTGGGCAAGGTAAAGACATGACGTGACCAATGATGGTCGGTCCAGGAGAGTCCGGTGTCGTGGCTGCAGTAGAAGTTCCCGCTGGTGGAGGTGACATGCTCGACCGTGCGTCCTGCCATGTGGCCTGTTGCGGTGACTTGCTGCTTGCGTCTGAAGTAGGGGAACTTCCCCAAGAGTGGTTTGTGACCTGGTCACTGGAGTAGTCCAGGTGGAACTTGAGTTTTCCGAGTAGGAAGTTGTGGGTGGATGAGAAACCCAGGGGTGCAATGAGGTCTACAATAGTATTGGAGAATGGGGGGCCATGGCCCGAGGGGCCTGTACACGAAGGTGCAGCAGAGAATGTGCTTGGGCTAGTACCAGATCTGAGAGTTGAGGTGGTCTATGGTCACCCTTGGGTCATTAGAGTGCGTAGTCAGTCGGAGTGTGCTCCTGCAGGTGATGGCAATGCCTCCTCCTTGATGGTCGGGGTACTCCTTGCGTGTGATACTGCAGCCATCAGTGATGGCGATGGCGATGTCAAGTTTGGAGCAGAGGTTGGTCCTGCCAGGCGAGGCGGTGTCCAGGGTTGATGGTGAGGAGGGTGCTGTTGCCGTAGTGGTGGAGTGTCCAAGAGGAATGCTCCTTGTTGATGAGCGTGGTACAGGGGCAGATGGACACAAACGACGTAGCCTATGGGTTGCCTATTTGTGCGGGAGACGACCAAACCAACGCAGGCAGTACATCGTGAACAATGCAACTCCCACAACGCAGGTGCATTTACATTACATTTGATTACAACACATTGTGAGGTCAGTAATGGGGTAATCTGAAGTTTACGGGTGGGTATGGGTTTCGGATGTAAAATATGAAAAATGGGGTGTGCTATGGGGTAACATGGAAATTAGATAAAATATGAAATTTGGGGTGTGCTATGGGGTAAAATATGAAAATTGGGGTGAACTATGGGGTAAAATATGAAAATTGGGGTGTGTAATGGCTCAAATTTGATTTTAGGGTGTGTTTTGGGTGCTCAAAAAGGAATCCCAGGTTTCACGGTTGGGTTTGGGGTGCAAAGGTCAGTTTAGGGTTGCACTCACTGAAGTGGGAATATTGATATTTATGTCTCCGTCATGCAACACCTACCCTACTGTTGCAATGTGCCTAGTATCAGTATGCATTGGTATGCGATGTCATAGCATGCGTCGTAACTACGTATGTGCCTTTGGCACATGATTGGTACACCCACTGTACATGGGCCCACAGCGTCCGGTATTGAGAAGTGCTGGGGGGGCTGGACAGCTGTGAGGTGGTATACGCTATAAAGAATATTGGATGGTGCATGGACTCGGGGATGTGTGAGTGAGCGGGTGTTGTAAATATATTAATGAGGGAGTCTTACCTCGAAGCTGGGCCCCGTGGCTTTGTAGCTCCTGTGTCTGCTTCCATGAACTGGAAGCCAGCAGCCAGGCTCCCTGCCCTGAGTCAATCACAAGGCTGCAATGCGGCGGTGGGATTGGTAATTGGCAACGGGACAAGGCATGCAGCCAGGGGCTGGAGGAGTGGGCATGTTCTACATGCAGGCTGTGATGCAGCCTGCATTGCGAACAGGGAAGTGCGCATTACTGCTTTGGGCGGCCTGAGTGGGCCAAGCTAACAGTCATTGCACACTTGAGTGGGCTTGCCAATCCACCCATGCACTGCTCCATGCTTGGAGCAGTCCTCCCCACCCTCCCACCCCCTGAGGATACATATCATGATTACATTAGCCAGTTATCATCATGTGATGATTGTACCTCTTCTGCGCTGCTTGAAGGCAGTGGGGCAACGCTCTTCCACCATAGCGGATGAGCCGCCACAGGGGGTGCGTCATCTACGTGTTCTCACATTCTCCTTACGTGGACAGGACCATTGACCACGGCCAGGGCCAGGAACCCTGGATCTAGGACCTTCCACCATTACAAATCCACTACCCTCCATGCAGTCAACCCCGGAAGAAACAACAACTGCCAAAGATCGACGACAAACACCACCCTCTACGACTAACTCACCAAAATCGTTCTGAAGCAGCTCATCACCGCCACTACCCACAGAGTCTGACACACCCTCGACCCCATCTTTGCAGGAGGGACAAACATCCTCTTCAGCCACACCACGGAGCTCCTCTGGACAGATCGCCACTGCGTACACTTCGCCTTCAACAGCACCACCGCACCCAAACCCGCCCGCTCCCACCTCGGAGGTACTGGAGCTATATCACAGAGGAACACCTCAACACCATCCTACTCCATGACCCCCTCTTCGGCAGGGCCCTCAACGAACACCCCCCTCCCCACCACCGACATCCAAACGACCATCACCACCTGGAAAACCACAACTACCAAAGACACCTCCATGACCACAACCATGAAGGACGCCCACTCAGTAGCCCCCACTGACCCCTGCCTACAGCACATCTACCACAGAGCCGCCACCGCCATAGCACCCGAACTATGCCGGACCATCTACGCCTCCCTCGAATCTGGCATCTTCCCCGACGATTGGAAGCAGGCAGAGGTCAAGCCTCTCCTCAAGAAACCCTCGAACCTGTTACACTGCTGGACCATCTCTCTCCTTCCCTTCACAGCCAAAGTCACCAAGAGATTCATCAACGCCCAGCTCACCACCTTCATCGAAGAGAACGCCATCCTCGCCGCCACCAATGGCATCCACATGCTACTCGACCAGGGCCATACTGCGGCCCTCATCCTACTGGACCCCTCCGCAGCCTTCGACACCATCTCACACTGCATTTAACCAGCAGACTGGACTTCTGTAATTCCCTTACGCAGGGATCAACAAAACCCTGCTGCGCAAGCCCCAAACTATCCAAAACACCGCTGCCAGACTCCTCCTCGGACCCCACGACGCAAGCATATTTCCCAGCACCTACGAGACCTACACTGCCTCACCATCGAGAAGAGAGTTACATTCAAGTACTCACCCACGCCTACAAATCCCTCCACAACATCGGACCCACATACCTCAACGAAAGTGTCTCCTGCCACGTACCCAAAAGGAAATTCCGCTCCGCCAACCTGGCTGTGGCAGAGGCCACATGCATCCGCAAAACCAGAGCAGGATGAAGGCCCTTCTCCTACCTCGCAGCTAAGACCTGGAACATGCTCCAAGTCAACATCAGATGCTCTCCCACCCTGCACACCTTCAGGAAGAGCGTCAAGACCTGGCTCTTCCTTTGATCCAGAGCTGCATCCACCCACTCCCCAGCGCCTTGAGATCCTCACGGGTGAGTTGGGCGCTCCATGAAGCCCTGATTTAGAGATTGATTGATGGACATTGACACCGTGGCACAATCCACTGCACTCTCTCCAAATCCATGACTCAGCCAGCAGGAGCCTCAGCCAGGTGTGACTTAACTAGGCTGGGTACAACATTCACCGCCTTGTCCTCTGGTGGAGCTCCACATGCAGTTGATTCAGCAGGGCCCCCTTAGGCGTGTAGTTGCAGCACTCACACCACGCAAGTTCGGCGTAGCACAGGGGCCTCACCCTCCACAGCGTACAGCCAGCTCAACATCATCCAGCCTGCGATACAGGGAGATGGCAACCACCATTGGTAGTCCCCTCTGTGCACCCCGGTGTAGTCGTGGATCATAGTACGTGATGCAGTCCTCACCACGTTGGTGTGCAGGAGCGCCTCTCCCATTAAAAGCTCCAAGGGTCGCAAGGCGGTCTTCTCACACAGGTCAGCAACGTGTCTCCATGCGACCTGCCAGACTTCACCAGCAGGTACGGGCGATCATGGCACCTCAATGTCTACCGCCACGGCTCATCTACTCCACAGCTCCTCCACTTCCCACTTCAGGCTCCAGACGCAGGTCCAGCGAGGCACCCAGGCTCCAGACGCAGATCCAGTGAGGCATCCAGGCTCCAGACACAGGTCCAGCAAGGCATCCAGGCTCTCAGCCTAGTCATCCTGGATGTTGGCTGGCTTGCAAGGGTTGTTGTTGTGTGCTGCACTTGTCCCTGTTGTTTTAAATGCCTATTTCCTATTGGAGGTTGACTGATAGACTATTTTTTACATTGGAGACAAGAAAACTAACATTAGGCTGCCTAACGTGAATTTTTTTATCTCTAATGTGCCTATTGCTGCTTAACGCAAGCTAACACCGGTTTTCCTATCGCCATCGCGCTGTTGTTAGCTGGAGTTTTCACCGCTGATCACTGTTACAATCGCCTGTTAGCAGCGTGTTGAGAATACGCTGCTAACACAGTGTTAGTTTCCCGCGGTAGACAGCGTTAGGAAAGTTATCGCTAAACGAGGTTAGCGATAATTTTCGCCAGCTTTTGAGAATATCCCCCTCTGTCCCAGATTGCCAGGGTGACCCTAGGTATAGAGGAGAGATGTAGCCCACAACTTTGTTGTAACTTTTTTAGCCACAGTGATATCCCTTTATGAGCACCTTATGTTTCAACATCTCCCTTCCCCCCATTTAAAAAAAATCGCGGTTGCGTGGCTGGAAGTAAAATAGAATATGTGGGGTTACTAGTCTCCCTTGTGACAATAGTTTATAAAATATCTTGCAAGCTAGAAGCGGGGGTTAGTTTTGCCATATGAAGGACTGTATTAAGCGTTGAGCTGTCTGAGTATTGTGGGTGGCGCCAGGAATGCTTTGATTTGGAATAAGGAGAGGATCTGTAGCAGGACCCTCATCTTTAGTACCCCGATTCTTCCCAGTCATGAAAACTGCTTGGTTTACCATTGCTGTAGGTCTCGCTTTAGGTCATGGCTCAGTGAGGCTCAATTCATGGTGACTACCTGCGAAGTAGTGTAGTGCATCCAATTTGAATCCACAATTATTTAATTCTATCTGATAACTTGGGCATATTGACAAGCTGTTGCAGCTCATCTGTTTGTCCCGGGGTCCGGTGCAGAAGAGCCTCTGACTTGGCTGTGTTTAGTTTGAAATTACAGATTGCTTAGAATTTACTCTTGCAATAAAATGTGGTACAGAATCAAGGGGTTTGTTAATGAGGCCAAGATGTCATCAGCGACCATTGTGAGTTTAAACTTACGTTTTTAACTTATCCACCTAACTTCTCACTTTGCAAACCCAAAATAGTTTTTAATTTCAATATCTCAAATGTAATGCCTTATTTGATTCTTCACGAGAGCACAAGACTTAAACCTATAGACGTTAATCACAAAAATAAATGTAAGACTAAAGGTAATATGGATACTCCTCAAAAGGCCGCTTGCTTCTGTCTGAAAAAACGCGCGTGCGTCTTGTGAGGAGTAATAAGCACTATACAAATGCAATTACTGTGCAATTGGTAGGCTTTCCGAAATAAACACGCTTTTGTAAATACATTTCAGTGCTGCATACTCTATAGCGATGGTTTGACTTTTACACAGCTGTGGGAGGCCTTCCCTCTAGTGGCAGTTGGATGAAAGCACTGACACTGGGTATATTCTGCGAAGCAGATTTAGCGGCAATCTGTTTAGGTTTCCATGACAAAGTACCCTAAAGTTAATACTACTGAAAGGTGTCCAAAGTGGGCGTCCTACTACTGCTGAGGAACATTGTATTACATTCGACCACTCTGATGCAGATGACAAGAATGAAATCCAGTGAAACCCTCTCAGCATTAAAACGTCGCCAGAAAGTTTATATGATTTGTATGGAGCGCCAGTGCCACCAAGTGGTAATGTTGTTAATTACTACACAGTGATAGACTGACACATCGTGAAAGAGAACGCAGTACTTCTAAAGCATGAGTACTCGCAAACAATTTCTCGCGGGGCAAAAAGTAAAGTCTGGGTAGTGGCCGAGGGGCACATCTATACTAGCGCAAGCCACGGGAGATAGGGTGAGCTGGGTGTTAAGGGGGGCAGAAGAAAAACATGCACCTTTCCTAAAAATTAGTAGGAAACAAAATTCTGTCTTTTTCCACATTTTGCAGCAGCTGATCTCATACTGTATGTAACTTATACATTTTCTAAAGTTTTATTGGCTATGTTATAATATGTGTAATACATGTTTAGACAAATGACATATATTCACAATGCTTACTGTCATAGGATGGGGCCAATAGCACTATAAATACACATCGCATCAGCCAGGATTCAAGTAATGACTCTTCATTTACACTGAAGTCTGGAGCGATCAAACTGTTCTTTCCTGCCAAAGCAAGGTATTTCCAGATATTAGTTTAACTTGCACTAATTATTCATCTAAGGTATGTGCATTACATTTTATATACAGGTGTGGACCCACTTCTTGCACTCACTAACCCTGCCCTGTTATACCCTCTTCATAGATCCCATACGTCTTCATTGCACTTCCACTCTGCCCAGCTTAGGTTTCACCTATGAGCAGGGTTGCCTCATAAATCAAAATCAAACACCTATAGAAACAGCCCAAAATCACAAAGCGATATTACTTGGTTAGCAGCAATGAAACAAAATCGCAACTCAAGCAGATTTATTTCTCTGCTGCAGTCTTCTTGGTTTCCAAAGGAATGTCTGCGGGCTGCAAGGAAAGGACTCCCACTTTGCCAGCAGCACGCGGGCCATACTTTGAGTACCACTGCTCTAAAGCATTGGGACTAACAAGCATTTTCCATGGGGCCAAAAAGTTTGGTCTGTGATGTGAAAGAGGGTTGGGGGGTTATGGTGCCAATAAGATGGGTGTAGGGGAAGCAAAGCATATACATCTAGTGGCTGAATTGCATTGCACAATGTGAAACCAGAAAACTTGGGAATAATCCCAGCTTCCCCATTTTCCCAAATTGTGTGATCCTAGGCAATTGCTTTGTTTCACTTTCCATCCTTGTTCTTCGTTATCACAAATAAGAGGACCCGAAATACAAGACTTCAGATTGTGCTTTATACAAAACCTTCTCCTGTGTTTGATTTAATAAACTATAATGTTGTTCATGTATAATAGAAACCCAGCCACCCATGAGTGCACATAACAACAGATTTGCCTCTTAGTTCACCAATGCCATTTGTAGAAAATTGGGTTGGGACGTGAAACCCTACTCAAACAGCAAACCCAATTCTTGTCTGGGGGAAACACAAGCAAACCTCAAATTAACCTGTGCTCAAGCCATCGGTAGCTTGGCACTAAAGCAGTCAGGCTTAAATTAGAGACAATGCATAAAGTTAATATGCAGCACCTCAAACAGTAATAAAGTGAAAACACAACTCAAGAAAATCCAATCAGTAGAACCGGAGATATGTATTTTCAAAGATTTCAGATTAGTATAACGCCTAAAAGCACAAAACGCCACTCGCACTTATATGGTTGTGCAAGACTGAGTGAAAGTCACAAGTTCAGGCCAACCACAATGGAGCGTTGGCTGGACACAGGGACGGGTTTAGTTCTGCTGAAAGAGTTACCTTCAAAAGTACAGCTGAAGAGTTCCATTTGTGGGGGAAGGGCTTGTGAGGAACAGGGAGAGCATCTCAGATGGTCTTCACTTTAACACAAAAAGCAGGCCGGGCATTTTGAACGATTGTTGCTGTAGCTTGCAGATCCTGTCAGGTGTTGTGGACATTTGTTGCTGGAGATTCACATTGGCGGTCACCACAGGCTGATGATGCTGTAGTGCGAAGTGCAGATCTCACGCTGCTGGGTGTCGCTGACGGTCACTGTGGCACAACAAGTTGGATCCACTGGAGCTTCGCATTGCCAGGCAGCGTAGGTGGCAATATTGTGGCACAAACAGGCCTGTTAGCGGTTGTGAAGAGCCAACAACTTCAGGGTTTCTCCTTCTATTGAAGAGAGCGCTCAACTGATCCCACACCAAGCGTCTAGGACCTGTGGGTTACTTCTAGAGGATCATGAACTCACTCCAGCAGAGGCCAGCATGGCTCAGTCAGGTCCAGTTGCAGGTCCAGGCAGCAGGTCAGCTGGGCAGATGCAGGGAGGCCTCTGCAGCTTTTTATGTCCCTGTAGCTCAGAAAAGGAGGTCACTCAGACACTTGGAGTCACTGCAGCCTGGGATGAGGGGTGCAGGTTCAGTCTCCTTTCTTAGCAAGCAGGCCACCAGGCAACAGGGCAACAGAGTAACAGGGTGGCAGGGTAGCAGTCCTTCTGACAGCAGAGCAGCACAGCAGTTCTACTTCTATAGTATCCACAGGTCGAGAGGTGTACTGAAGAGTTGGGTCTGAGGGTTCACTAATTATCCTTGGTGCCAGCGTTGAAGTAGGAGAAATTTCTAGAGGCCTCCACTCCCAGAGGTGCTTGGAATTTCTTGCCCCCCTGCCCTGGCTCCAGCTAGTCTGGGGACACAAAAGACTAATGTCAAATCCTTTGTGATTGTGCTTAGGCAGATCCTTTGGGATGTGCAAGTGTGGTAGGTGACAGCTCTACCCCTATCAAGTCAGAGATGACCCATCCTACTAACACCTATCCCCTTTTTGTCATTGTCTGGGAACAATACACTAAGACCAACGGCCAGCTACACCTGTCATGTGACCCAGGAAACATGCTGCAGGCAACAAATGGTTAGGACAAGAACATACCAGATTTCTACAAGTGGTATTTTCAGAACTGAAATTTAGAATCCAACTTTACCATAAAAGAGTTTTAAATTACAATTCTTTAAACACCAAACTCAACATTACAACTTGCTCCCAATTGAAAGTCAACACTTATTAAATGTAATAAGGTAACACATTTCTATCATATGGAAAAGCTAAGCCTTGCAGTAGTGAAAAACAAATTGAAGAGGTTTTCACTACCAGGACATGTAAAAGTTAAGCGCATATGTCCAACCGTTTTACACTGCACCCTGCCCTGAGGACTGTTTAGGGCCTACACTAGGGGTGATTTATATGCATTAAGGTTTAGGCTTGGCAAAGGTTTATTTTGCCAGGTCAAAAAAGCTGTTTAAAACTCCACACACAGGCTGGAATGGAAGGCCTCAGACAGATTTAGAAGGCTACTTGAATGGGTGGCACATTTAAATGTGCTAATTGGGTTTAAGCCAATTCTACCATGTTTAGAGGAGAGAGCACAAACGTTTTTATACTGGTTAGCAGTGGTAAAGTGTGCAGAGTCCTAAAAGCCCACAGAAGTGGTTTTAGAAAACAGGAGAGTGAAGGTAAAAAGTTTGGGGATGACCCTGCAGGAAGGGCCAAACCCAACAGCATTGTTGCCAGGGTGGTGGTGGGGGAGAATGAATGTTTCTAAATTACTGTTTAAAAACGATCACTATCTGATGTACTAAGGTGAATGGTTCTGCATGTTAATGAAATACACTGTTGAAAGTTTGAAGAGAGTTTATCATATTTTACACATTTGCTGCAAGATATCTTTAGAAATGAAGGTGTTCCTGAAGGTAAGTGGTGCAGGACAAACAACCTACAGTCTTCCTTTCTTTAACTTCAATTAACCTTTAAATAAAGACTTGCCTGTTTATTCAACATCTTTTTAATCTTAGAGCTGAGTCAAGTAAACAGCAGCCTAGAGAATTAAAACAATTTCCTTTACGCTATCCTTTACGCTATCCCGAATGGCTAATAATCACACACAAACATTCCAGACTGTTCCTTTGTCATGAGGAAAGGTGTTGTAGCCTCCTCAGATGAAATCTTGTGTACATCAGGAAGGTGGGCACCCACCCTCACTCATTTCCTTGCTCTCCTCTGATGAAAGAGGAAGAACATGTTCTCCAATGAATAATCTCGTTGTATGTTTGGTCAGAAGTAGGAGTGAGTCCAGTCGCAAAGACTTCTTTGCTCTTCTTAGTGTCAAAGATACATTCATGATGAACCAATAAGCAGTCTCTTAGATTAGTACATTTTATGACCATTGTGAATGGTTATGGTGGGTAGGGGGTTCCGCCACATTATCGGGCTTTCAATATTCAATATGTGTGGGTAAGAATAGATTTACTAATTTTAACTCCATATCTACATATGTTGACACAGTATATATTAGGAAGGTAAAGAGATGTGGAGCTAAGTTTATTCACTTTATACTTACAGGTATGAACTTACCTTGATGATACAGTGACTTACTCCATTTGACTTCTGAGATACACAGACTCAAATGTGCGACAAGGTTCCTACTGTCTTTTAATATTCATTTACTGTATTTCATTTTAACACTATTTTTTATGCTGCATCCATGAGGACGCATTTCACGCTAAATATTGTGCTAAATGACGGTTTCCATTTCACATAATTTCCTGTAATTTTTGTGGATTTTAGCATAATTACTCAAAAGCAAACTAAGTGATTTACATACACCCCTAATTGTGACTTAATCTGCTATTCATCCCTCCACAGACAAATCAAGAAAAAGAAAAAGGCATGGACGAGATAAGGAGGTGTATCTCACTTTACTACAGCGGGGAACAAATGCTCACCAAAGGTATGAGGGGCAGTGGAACTTGGATGAAGACTTAAACCACAAGCCCTTTGTCCTGGTGTTACTGACCGAAAGGTCAAACCCAGTTCCAATGATTACCATTTTCACATGTGTAACAATGTAGAGTCCAATACTACACAGTTACTTTTAAATTACAACTCAGCTACAAAGTCGGGTTAGTATTGGAATACCAAAAACAACAGGAGAGGAAGGGATCAACACGGCTAGTCCCCTCGGTTAAATATCAATAAACAACGAAGCCAGTGTATAATAAGGGGGCACTCAAATCAATGTGGTACATCAATCAATCGAGCCTCAAGCCTCAGATTCCCTGTGAACCGTTATGTTCATTTGGAATATGCTTGGCAACAACAGAATAATACCCAGTGGGTATGAAAAGCCCTCACTCACCAACCTGGTCGGTGACATGCTTCATCATCGGGCTTCCACTGGGACGACCGAATGTCATCCCAGTGTGCTGCGACGCCAGGTTACTGCGGAGCTGGGTTGGTTGTGTGGGGAAAGTGAATTTAAAATAACCAATTAAGTCAAAAAAGAAACTTTATTAATTTTGCTTAAAAGGCAAGGAATAAAAAGGAGTGAGGGTCAAAAAAATAAAAGACCTGGTTCACTCCGTGGCGGTCAACATGTTTCTGCCTCAGAGATTGTTAATCGGGCATTCGTCAGGACCAGGGGGGGATGTGCGTAGACCCGGTGGTGTGCACGCTCTAAGGTACACCCAACCGTGGGCTAATGTGTGAAAAATCAAAAAAAGCACACTAAATAGTGTGACCTCCGCCAGATAGGTTAATATGGGGAGAGGAACGAGTTTACTCTGATGGTTACAATTGACAAACAAACAAAAAGACAAAACATAAAAGAATTATTAATGTCTGTCACACAAAACGGGCTCAATGGATCAGCACAATAAAACTGATGTGCTCAAAGGACAAGTGAGTGCCTTTAGGTCTACCACAGGTGCAGTAAATTGTGAGAAATTGTGCACCTAGGTATAGTAGAATATCGGTGTAAGGACAACGGTTCGTCGTCCTCTCAGTAGTGACTAGTAGTCAATGATCGGAACGCAGGTGAAATGTAGTGGTGACACTCAATGCGTAAAATCGCGCTAGGGATAGAGTTGACTGCACGCGATGCTTATATGCAGAAGAAAAGGGGACGGGTCTTACAACGAGGCCTGTCCGTTGGAAGCCTCATGGGTCCCGGTAGGGGGGTAGGAGCAAAATGGCACACCCTGCATCAAAGAGGAGAAGGAAGAAAGACAGAGTCCGTGTCAGTATCACGAACGAGTGAGAAAGCGGAAAATCGCTTACCTTGTTGGTTGAGGAGCGGTTTAGTATTACTTACGCCCTTGCTGCTCTCAACCCACGTTAAGCCTAAACAGCCTCTTGCTGCCGGGCCCGGAGAGTAATGCACCCTGAGCGGGCGTGTTCTTAAAAGGGACTTCGAGATGAATCCCCGGTGGAGTGGAGAGATGAGAGCTTGACCCTGATAGGGTGAGTAGCTCAGGCTCGCTAGCTGATTGGCCCTTAGGGAGCCAATCAGAGCGGCGAAAACGAAAAAGGCAAGAGAGTTCGTTGCGCTTAGTTGCGATGGCAACGAAGGGATCGGAGTGTGGAGTACCGTCAAACTTTATTGACACCAGTGCTATGGGGGTCTGAACAGACCGAGAGCAAAACCCCGTGCGTGTGCAGCTTAGCTTAAGTAAAGAAACGGATACCATAGACCGTTATTGGCACAGGAACTGGGGAGTCTAAACGGACCAGAAACAAAGCCCCGTGTGTGTGCAACTCAGCTTAAGTACAGAAACGGTGGTGAAATTGACTGGAGTGATGTTATGGGCACGCGCAGGAATTCAGAGATATCTAGTAATGCGTGCATGGACAACCAGTGGTGAATAATATTTAGCAATGGAACAAAAAGATTACCAATTCGTAATCAATTAAGAAGTCATCAATTAAGACGACATATACCCCTAGGCCAAATGGTGTTGGCAGATGGTGGAGAATGTTGGTAAAAATAGGGGGTATTTTTTATATAGTGAGTGGTGATGAACAAGAAAGTGGGGGACATTAAAGGATATTACCCCAAGGGACATTGTCATTGAGTCCGTGGAGGCTAGTCCCCAAACGGTACACCCACCTCTGTTCCCTTTCAAACAGCACTTTGGGGATATTATAACCGCTTGATATCTCTTCTATCACTGTCCATCTCAGATCGTTGGTAGTGTGGTTTGCAGAGAGAAAATGTTCGCTCATTCTGGTTGTGGTGCGTTTGCACCTAATGTTACTGCGGTGTTCACATATCCGGAGTCGCACCTTTCGTGTCGTCATCCCTACATATCGTAGGTCGCAGGGGCAGGTAATGAGGTAGACCACATTCATAGTGTTGCAATTTGTGTGACCCCTTTGGGTCCAGGTCTTGTTAGGTTCTAGCTCAAGGGTTTTGCTATGTGTGGTCAGGTGGCATACACTGCAGTCAGAGCAGGGGAAATGCCCAGTGACCTTAGGGAGGCCCCAAGCTTCCGTTATAGATCTCATTGGGGTCTCACGTGGCAGCAGTGGTCGTGTGTGTACTAGATTGTTGCGGAGGCTTTGTGCGCGTTTAAATGAGAAGAGGGGTTTGTCCCAGTTGCGGTTTGCGCTGTTGATTATACCCCAATGTTTGTTGATGGTCTTTTTGAGTTGATTAGAAAGGGAACAGTATGTGGTGACACACGTAAGTGGGATAGAGGTAGTATCCTTTGTGTAGTCTGTTAGGAGTACATCCCTCGGTTGGTTTCTTGCACGTTTGTAGCTTCTGGATAGGAGGGGTGAGGGATACCCTCTCATACTCAGTTTAGTAGTTAAATCCTGAGATTGGCTCTTGAAATCACTCAGGGTGGTGCAATTCCGACGTAAGCGGAGATATTGTCCGTAGGGTAGATTTTCCCTTAGTGGACGCGGGTGAAAACTGGTGAAATCGAGGAGATTGTTTCTTGAGGTGGGTTTGTAATAGGTCCTGGTTTGAAAGGACCCTCGTACTTTTGTTATCACCACGTCCAGAAATACAACCTCAGTGTCGTCATATGTATGGGTGAACCTCAGATGTGGGTTCAGGGTATTGATCCATTGTAGGAAGGATTGGAGGGTATTGTCACTACCTTGCCAGATCAGGAGCACATCATCAATGTAGCGCTTCCATAGGGCTATGGAAGAGCGATAGGGGTTTGAATTAGGGAGGATGAACTTCTGTTCAAAAGCATAGACGTACAGTCCCGCTACACTTGGAGCAAAGGTACTCCCCATGGAAGTACCCGTGGTTTGGAGGAAGAGTTGACCCTTGAACTCAAAGAAGTTTCTCTTCAAGGCTAGAGTGGCACACTGTAACACGAACTCTTTAGTTGTGTGGTATTCCCAGGGAATCGAGTCTAGAGATTCTTCCAGGACCCTGATGGTTTCGTCCTGGGGAATGCTTGTGTATAAGCTCTCTATGTCCAACGTTGCCAGTATAGTGTGTTCTGAACATGTCGTGTTATTGAGTAATTTCAGAAGGTCCTTTGTATCCTTTAGATAGGTGGTCGATTTCTGGACCAAAGGTTTTAGAAAATGGTCACAGAACTGGGAAAGAGGTTCAAGCAGAGAGTCGATCCCCGAGACAATGGGGCGTCCGGGTGGGGGGACTCTCTCTTTATGAATTTTAGGGAGTGTATAAAAGTAGGGGGTCTTCCCCGGGCCTTCTGTAAGGAATCGTGCTTCGGCTCTGGTAATGACACCCTGTGTTTGTGCCTCTTCGACCACATTAAAGATCTCTCTTTTTAGCCCCTCAGATGGATCATTGGGCAGTGGTGTATAGTTGAGGCGGTCGTTCAATAGGCGGAGGCATTCCTGATCGTAATCGGTAGAATTGAGGAGCACCACCGCGCCTCCCTTGTCTGCTGGTTTTATAGTCAAGGTTTTGTCCGCACGGAGAGAGGTGATCGCTCTATACTCTTCCGCTCTCAAATTTTTAAAGGTAGTTGGGCTGATAGTATTCTCAATTTCAGTAAAGACTGCTCTTTCGAAGGTAGTGATCTCCACAGGGATGGTGTGTGGAGGGGGATTGAAAGTCGACGGTGGTCGGAAGGGGGTATCCCCTACGTCCAGGTCGTTATCATTGTTCACTCGACTTTCGAAAAAAGCTTTGAGTTTGAGCTTCCTAAAAAATGCTGCCAATTCGCAGTGAAGGCGAAATTTGTCAGGGCGGGCTGAAGGAACAAAACCCAATCCCTTTTCCAAAACCGACCTCTCAGGGTCTGTCAAAGTCTTGTTTGACAAATTGACGATCAGGCTGTTGAAGTGCTCGGTCCCGAGGCCAGCAGTTCCTGGGCTTGTTTGCTCCGTGTGTGGTTTCCCACTGGATCGTCTTGTACCCAGTGTACTCTTTGGTTGTTCCCTCTCCGCCGGCCTTTTCCCCTTTGGCCCCTCTCTAAAAAATGGGGCTGTGGAAAGGGGTTGGGGGGGTACATTGGGGAAGTAAACCCTGGATTCCAACCCATCTGCGGGCCAAATGGGTAATTGAAAGGTATGGGTTGTGGGCCCATAGGACCTTGTTGTTGGGGGAAGCTTACCCAGGGCGCTTGATTAGGGAAGGGACGTGACCTTCCTCTTTGTCTACCCCTTCTTGATGGTCTGATGCTGCCGCTGCTTGAGCCACTGCTGTTTGAGGAATCATCGTCTGTCCCGTAGGAGTTCATTTCGGTCCTACGTGTGGACACAAAGGCCGGGTCAGCATAGGGGTATACTTTGTTAAATTCAAATTTTTTGAGGTCTTTCTGAAATTGGTTAATCTTACTTTGTGTGAGGTTGTCTTTGTACTCGTTGATGTCTTTGTTAAGTTCATCAAGTCTTTTTTTGAAACCAGTGAGTGTGGCTTTGAATTGTGTTTCAGTTTGAGTAATCTCAATCATAATCGCCTCAGAAAGTCGGACGGCTGTTTTAATGATTAAGACTAACCAGTCTCTAGTACAGTGCCATGCTATCATAGCCCAGTCTTTTCTGAATGTGGGATCTTCCAGAAAGATGCGTGGGGCGTTGGTAACTAGTAAGCCCCTTGGGGCTGTGTTGGTCCGTAAGTACTCCGTCAGGATCGTACCATGAAGAATTGTGCGGATTCGGTTTTTCTTCAACTCAGAGAGTTGTTCCCATTCACTAGCATGTGTCACTGTTTGTGATATGGATGGGTCCGCGAAAAGTGAGGGGCGTGCTAGAATAGCATCCACCTCAGAGTCAGAGAAAGTCAGGCCAAGGGAGGCCATACTGTCTGAATTCAAGGGGAATGATGCAGTGAGGAAGAAACCCACCTCAGATTTAGGGAGGGCGAGGAAATAAAAAATAAAAAATTAAAGTCTCTCACAGCTGTGCGCTGCTGAACTATCAAAAACAACAGGAGAGGAAGGGATCAACACGGCTAGTCCCCTCGGTTAAATATCAATAAACAACGAAGCCAGTGTATAATAAGGGGGCACTCAAATCAATGTGGTACATCAATCAATCGAGCCTCAAGCCTCAGATTCCCTGTGAACCGTTATGTTCATTTGGAATATGCTTGGCAACAACAGAATAATACCCAGTGGGTATGAAAAGCCCTCACTCACCAACCTGGTCGGTGACATGCTTCATCATCGGGCTTCCACTGGGACGACCGAATGTCATCCCAGTGTGCTGCGACGCCAGGTTACTGCGGAGCTGGGTTGGTTGTGTGGGGAAAGTGAATTTAAAATAACCAATTAAGTCAAAAAAGAAACTTTATTAATTTTGCTTAAAAGGCAAGGAATAAAAAGGAGTGAGGGTCAAAAAAATAAAAGACCTGGTTCACTCCGTGGCGGTCAACATGTTTCTGCCTCAGAGATTGTTAATCGGGCATTCGTCAGGACCAGGGGGGGATGTGCGTAGACCCGGTGGTGTGCACGCTCTAAGGTACACCCAACCGTGGGCTAATGTGTGAAAAATCAAAAAAAGCACACTAAATAGTGTGACCTCCGCCAGATAGGTTAATATGGGGAGAGGAACGAGTTTACTCTGATGGTTACAATTGACAAACAAACAAAAAGACAAAACATAAAAGAATTATTAATGTCTGTCACACAAAACGGGCTCAATGGATCAGCACAATAAAACTGATGTGCTCAAAGGACAAGTGAGTGCCTTTAGGTCTACCACAGGTGCAGTAAATTGTGAGAAATTGTGCACCTAGGTATAGTAGAATATCGGTGTAAGGACAACGGTTCGTCGTCCTCTCAGTAGTGACTAGTAGTCAATGATCGGAACGCAGGTGAAATGTAGTGGTGACACTCAATGCGTAAAATCGCGCTAGGGATAGAGTTGACTGCACGCGATGCTTATATGCAGAAGAAAAGGGGACGGGTCTTACAACGAGGCCTGTCCGTTGGAAGCCTCATGGGTCCCGGTAGGGGGGTAGGAGCAAAATGGCACACCCTGCATCAAAGAGGAGAAGGAAGAAAGACAGAGTCCGTGTCAGTATCACGAACGAGTGAGAAAGCGGAAAATCGCTTACCTTGTTGGTTGAGGAGCGGTTTAGTATTACTTACGCCCTTGCTGCTCTCAACCCACGTTAAGCCTAAACAGCCTCTTGCTGCCGGGCCCGGAGAGTAATGCACCCTGAGCGGGCGTGTTCTTAAAAGGGACTTCGAGATGAATCCCCGGTGGAGTGGAGAGATGAGAGCTTGACCCTGATAGGGTGAGTAGCTCAGGCTCGCTAGCTGATTGGCCCTTAGGGAGCCAATCAGAGCGGCGAAAACGAAAAAGGCAAGAGAGTTCGTTGCGCTTAGTTGCGATGGCAACGAAGGGATCGGAGTGTGGAGTACCGTCAAACTTTATTGACACCAGTGCTATGGGGGTCTGAACAGACCGAGAGCAAAACCCCGTGCGTGTGCAGCTTAGCTTAAGTAAAGAAACGGATACCATAGACCGTTATTGGCACAGGAACTGGGGAGTCTAAACGGACCAGAAACAAAGCCCCGTGTGTGTGCAACTCAGCTTAAGTACAGAAACGGTGGTGAAATTGACTGGAGTGATGTTATGGGCACGCGCAGGAATTCAGAGATATCTAGTAATGCGTGCATGGACAACCAGTGGTGAATAATATTTAGCAATGGAACAAAAAGATTACCAATTCGTAATCAATTAAGAAGTCATCAATTAAGACGACATATACCCCTAGGCCAAATGGTGTTGGCAGATGGTGGAGAATGTTGGTAAAAATAGGGGGTATTTTTTATATAGTGAGTGGTGATGAACAAGAAAGTGGGGGACATTAAAGGATATTACCCCAAGGGACATTGTCATTGAGTCCGTGGAGGCTAGTCCCCAAACGGTACACCCACCTCTGTTCCCTTTCAAACAGCACTTTGGGGATATTATAACCGCTTGATATCTCTTCTATCACTGTCCATCTCAGATCGTTGGTAGTGTGGTTTGCAGAGAGAAAATGTTCGCTCATTCTGGTTGTGGTGCGTTTGCACCTAATGTTACTGCGGTGTTCACATATCCGGAGTCGCACCTTTCGTGTCGTCATCCCTACATATCGTAGGTCGCAGGGGCAGGTAATGAGGTAGACCACATTCATAGTGTTGCAATTTGTGTGACCCCTTTGGGTCCAGGTCTTGTTAGGTTCTAGCTCAAGGGTTTTGCTATGTGTGGTCAGGTGGCATACACTGCAGTCAGAGCAGGGGAAATGCCCAGTGACCTTAGGGAGGCCCCAAGCTTCCGTTATAGATCTCATTGGGGTCTCACGTGGCAGCAGTGGTCGTGTGTGTACTAGATTGTTGGTTTATTAGTATTGGAATACATCAACAAATCTGAAAACAAATGAAAATTAGGGCTTCCTCTTGCAGTGCTGATAGGGTAGATAACGCCCCCAGAAGAGATATGAAACACGCTCGTAACCACAATCACGTCTTTTTATTCGCCACTCATCCATAGGTGGGCACAAACTTCATATTTATAACTATCTTTCGGCTCATTGAGATTCCAAATCTAGAAATAAAAAGCACAAAGTGGTATTCACCAATCTATGGTCAAAGTCTTAGCTAAAAGGTAACTCTTGAAAAGATCCATCCATGTTTGCTGATGTAGGACTTCTTGAAGATATTGCTTCAGCAGTTCTGGAGAGATCTCAAAACTTGGATGTTCAACCAATGGGAAAGCTAGCAGCATCATCCGAAAGCACCTCAAGATCCTCACAGGTGAATCAGACATGTTCTACAAATCCTGATTGATTGATTGATATGGCGAGTATTTCACACCATTTTAACCAAACCTACATGTGGTAAATTGTAAGTTTACTAGTTAGTTCCACCGGAACACACTTTTTACAATCCAGTTGCGACAAATTGTACACAGAAGTTCATGTCTACTTCTTTTATTTTTCTTCTCTGTAGCTTTTCTTTTATCTCATCCGACACATGTTTCATCGCCTCTTTCGTGACCTCTTCAGGGCTAATGTCTTGTGAAAGTACTATTTATCCGGTGATAATTTCAACCCGGACTGGTATATATTCTCCCTCTACAGTCCGTACTTCAATTTAAATTATTCCCATCATGTAGGTACATCCTCATCATTGTAGGACAGGAAATACCTTGACTAGCGAGTACGCCTAACATCACGGAATTTGGCATACTCGCTAGTCCAGAGAATCCCTGTTACAGGGGATATGTCAAGAGAATTGAAAAGTGAGAGATAGAAGCAATTGAATCAGGGGCCAATACTGATACGATGAACTACCTATAGAGGATTTAAAAGAAGGTATTGGAGAAGTCGCGAAAGATGCGATGAAACAGGTGGTGGCTGAGATCAAAGAAAAGCTACAGAGAAGAAAAATAAAAGAAGTGGACCCTTAGGCACCGTTATTTATTAGTATTTTCTATATAAAAAAGTGGATTGTGTATTTCCATACGTGCCCCTTCGCCCTTCCACAAACCACCATTTGGTGTAAATTGTAAGTTTGTTTTCAAGGCTGAACCATGTACGATTATAGCAAATAAAAAAAAACATATAGCTGCTTGAATTTGATTTCCCAAAATATTGAGGACAAGCTGACTCAGAAATTACAAATTTCATTATACAGTATGAAGTACATTTGTTTTTGTGAAGCACACTGTACAGAACACTTCTATGCTTAAGCCATCCGATATGCTCCTACCCTGCAATCAGCTCAGCAGCCTTGCAAGATTGAAAGGCTGATCCAGGCATATGGCATTCTAAAGTGTGACTTGCAGTTTGCATAAAAACTCTATAGCTGCTGATTTTTCTTTTCAGTGGGTTGAGCTACCTTTCCATACAGTATCACCATTGCATCATTGACAGGCAAATTTTTATACAGTTTCCAAAAATATATTCTACTATAAGTCCATCACACTGTTCCAGAATGTTTTGATTTGTTCGACACTTGACTAATGATATCACCATATCAAACAGATGCAGAACAATAATTGTCAATTTTATCGTAACTTCTATGCAGCAGTCAATTAGTGGGGTCAGTTAATGGTAATTTCAATTTTGTAGACCCAATTGGCAAACAGAAGTGGAAGGTTGGGGTAAAAATGAACACATTTTCTGGCACATGCATCAACAAAGACTTTTGCGATTCCTTAATTGCGATTTTTAAGGAATCGCAATTAAGGAATTGCAAAAGCCTATGCATGTAGGAATTGCTATAAAAATAGCGATTCCTACAAATTCCTTAATTGCGACTCGCAAATTGCGAGTCGCAATTAAGGAATGCCGTCCCATTCATTCCTATGGGCCTCCAGGCCCATAGGAATGAATTGGAGATTGCAGGAGCAAATTGCGAGTACCAGTAGGTACTCGCAAATTGCTCATGCAATTTCAAGGGTGCAAGGGTGTCAAAATGACACCCTATTGCACCCCTGAAATTGATCTGTGCACATATGTTGCACACACACATGCTCTTAGGGCATGTGTGTGCGCAACATGAAACTTTGAAAAATGCACAAAAGTGCATTTTTCAAAGTTTTTGCAAATTACCATGAAGTTCAACTTCATGGTAATTTGCTCCCCCTATTAGTGAAATCGCTAATTTTTTAACTTTAATGCATTGCATTTAAGGAATCTCAATTTGGGATTCCTTAAATGCAATCGCAATTTAAGGAATCGCTATTTAGAGATTCCTTAAATTGCGATTTTTGTATTTGGGATGATGCATCCCAAATGCAAAAATATCGGTCGCAAAGGGGCAGATTCTGCTAATCTGCCCGTTTGCGACCAGTTTTCTCGTTGATGCATGTGGCCCTAAGGGGCATATTTACAAGAACTGACTCATCGATGCACCAGATTACTTGTGCCTGTCGCAAATACCCCTACAATGCCATGGATGTGCTATATTTACAATACAGTGCTCCATGGTTCAAGGATTCATGGATGGCTCCAAAATTCTGACACATCTTTTGGTGCTAAAGTGACACATTGCTTGGGTTGGTCGTAAAACTGATGCAACTCCAGCAACGTGTCAGATTACAGAGTAAGGTCATAGAGTGATGCAGTGAAAAGTTGTAAATGTCACTGTGTCAGTTCTACGTGGCTTTTAACGTGGGAACGCCTACCCTGCATACATTATACATGGTGCAGGTATAATTGAATGCAGGCCTCTACAAATCGACACATTGGACCCAATGTGACAATTTGTAACTATGGAGTAGTGTGGAGCACTGATTGTGCCACAGCTGCATAAAAAAAATATGACGCTGTGGCGGCAATAGCTCCTTGGTAATATGCCGCATAGAGGCGAGTCCCATGTTAAAAGCCCTGCATCAATCCTTACACCTGGTATGAGAAGGCATAGGGATTTAGACACAGTCAAGTCCTAGAGTGACAGAGTGAAAAGTTGTACATTTCACTGTGTCAGTTCTATGTGGCTTTTAAAATAGGAATGCCTCCCCTGCATACATCATACCCGGCGCTGGTATAATGTGACACATGGCTCTACAAACTGACGCATTGGGTCAATGCATTAGCTTGTAAATATGGAGCAGTGTGGAGCACTGATTGCTCTGCAGCTGCGTAAAAAAAAAAATGATGCTGCAGCGGCACTAGCGCCATGTAAATATGCCCTTTTGTCTCTGCAGAGGCGATGCTCTGCCTTTATAGACTGTGCAGGTCATTTTGGCCATGGCAGTGGATTGTCCTCCGTATTAAGAGATTCTCGTCTGCCTGGCAGGGTGCACTGTGCTGTGATGGCAGCTGCTGCTACACAACCTCCTTGCAACTCCTCAGGTTTGCTTAACAGGCAGCATGTTTAAAGAGTACACTCTACAAACTTTTAGGTTTAAAGAAAAAAAAAATGTTTTCTCTGAGCAAAAAAAACCCAACTAGTTCAGACGCATAATGAGTTTTTCGCTCTCTGCATCAGGCCCATTCTACATTTCCCTGCCCGTGTCCGCCATGTTTTGCTTTGTTGCTAAAGGCAGGGGAAACCAGTGACAGTCGGGCGGGTAAAGCATCATTATGGCCCAGCAGTCCTGTGGCTAACGGGCCGCGGGGTTACCGCCAGCAGAGCCGACTGAAGCTAAACGAACCATAACCCAGCAGTTCTCCCGTCTATAAATGGGTCAGGGAACTGCAGATTTGAGGGGGCAGGAGTACCCCTGCTTCAAAGTGTTCCTCACAGTCCTCCTGACTCTTATTAAGGCCCTGGGCGTTTGGATGCATCAGGCACACAACACCACTGCTGCAGTGTTTCATGTCGGTCCGTATTTCATTTAAGCGTACAAATTCTGTGTACCTGCCAACATTATGTGCATTATACTCAATGTGCAGTTTGTACAGTCTCTGGGCCAGTGTGGACTGCACACATGATATAAATACTGCAGTGTTTACAGTGTGTGTCTGGAAGTGTCTGTATGAATGCCAGCAGACCTTTGCCCTGGATGTCAGCAATCTCCCTACAGCAGTCCTCCACAACATCTAAACAAGCTTAACATTGCACCACAAGCCACCAACGTGCCATCATGTTCAGCATCTATACTCCGGTGCATGGATTTTTAGGTCTCACCTGACCCAGCGCATGCGCTGGTCTGGCGAGACTTATTGAGAGGGCTCCAAAAAGTGCTACCAGGCCAGCCTAGAGCTACAGTGCATGTGCGCGGGCGCGCGCGCTGCGCTTTACCGCGAGTACTTTCACTTTTGCGGCCGCACGGCCGCTTTGATGTTTGATCGTGATTGCGATCACTTTCACTTTCGCGGCCGCAGGGCCACTTTGCAAGCCAATAGGTCTCGCTTTTGGGACCTTATAAGTTTTAGTTATGCAACGGTTGCATGGCTAAACACTTATAAGGTCCCAAAGGCGAGACCTATTGGCTATGCCAATGCTTGTTTAATTCTGGAACCTTTCCTTGTAGTTTTCAAGTATGCATCATTTAGTCTGCCTATATCTGAATGGTCGACAAACTTTCTTCATCTTTTTGGGCTTATAGCCTCACGAACTGAGCAAACTACTGCACAAGGGACACCAAGGAGTATTCCCAATACTAGATGTGGCCTGGACACTGTCCTCCGGAACTTGACACATTCCCTCAAATGAGGCTTGAACCTCTGAGTGTAGCACTGTGGAGATAATCTCTGGACTACAAACAACATGGTGTCTGGAATAAGCCACAGCACTCAGGATCTGAAAGTGAACCTCATCTAAGGTTTCATCATCAATATTGACAATGTCTACACAGGCTCCTTTTTCTGCTGTTGGCCGACCGCTTTGCATCTTACTGTAGGTCTTGACATCCTCTTGGCATAATGGCATGGCTTTGCCCCTTTGAATTTACCCAAAAGACAACCCCAAGATTAATCTCCCGAATCCCTTTTGAGTTGACCCAATAGACGATCCCAAGATCTGTCTCCTGTTTGGAGACCTCGAAGTTGTCACCTCCCACGTGCAATGGTATTCTGGATATTTGTGGCATTACTGCATGATTTAGCATTTGTTTGCTTTGAACAGAAGTTGCTACACATAGACCACCCTTCCAGCTTTCGTAATTCTATTTTTTTTTTATTAGAACTATGCAACATTGTAACTACACCAGCAACAGTCTCGAAGTTTGCAAATGTCGAGTTATGCAAATTTAAAAAAATTTCAAAAACTTTAAGTCGATTTTGCATAATTTTTGGCTATCAGACACTGATAGGAACAGAAAATGTCTTGCTCGAAGGACATTTTCTGTTCAAGGCAGTGACCTGCAGGTATCTCACGCGATTATTTTAATGCACGATACTTCTTAGCATGACACTGTTGTTCGTGATACCGCAATCCACATTTTGCGAATTTTCCCGAATTTTGACAAAGAAAAATGACACAATCTTCACACATCTCTAATTTGTATCTGTTCGCTCTAGAAGTTTCAGCCCTAAGGCAATAGCAGCATCAAGTGAAAATAGCTGCAAAGTACCAACCATTTCTAGAGTGATATCAGCTTTGAATGCATTTAAGGGCACTGGCACAATACCCTACCTTAGTGGGGTCTCGCTTCTTCCCTCCGAATTAACACAATTTCCTGGGGTGCTTCCCGCAACACCGTTTCATATTAGGCCTGGGTGAAATTTGCCTTATACCAACATATCTACAGTAATTTTACTTATTATACATCACTCTTGTTATGCAAAATTCCTTATATAATTATATTACACCACATTGCTTAATTGTGCACCATATTAAGCAAAATTGACCTTGATTGCACAGTTTGTTGAAAAAATGTAACTTGAATGCATGGAAAAAACATGAATGACGTACTGTGAGAGGCTGTTGTTTGCTGTGGTCATGTTTTTTTTATTCACTATTTCTTTAGCCCAAAATGCATACTCGCATCAAAAGTGGCTGTGAGGGTGCATTTCACAGTAAAATACTGTGCCAAATCACAGTTTAGAATTTTGTTCTAGTCATACATAAATTAGCATAATTTTACTGAAATTCTGTGCAATTACACAAAAGCAGATTACGCAACTTTCACACTCCCCTTTTCCCTACCCAGTTTATCAACTGCTTCCCTTGCCAAGTCTCTTTATCGTGTTTAAGCACTTGAAGTAGATGGCTGTCTGTCAGGGTGGCAGGGGACATTAATTTTACAGACTACTGTTCCTTAAAATAAAATATATGGATGACCACCGGCTCGGCAGTAATCTCTGTACATTGAAAGGAAACACTGTCACAGTGGTTCCTTTCAATATACAAGAAGTCTTGTGGAGGGCCGCCATAGATTTTGACACCCATTTACTAAACTTTAGAAAAGTTTTTGTGTTTCAGATTTTTTTTCTTGAAATACAAAATAATTAATGTCCCCCCCCCCGCACCTTGGGAGTTTACACGCAGGGTGTGGGGGTAATTTTTTTCTGTCCCTCCCCGGTTTTTCCTGACGGTGATGGACAGAAACAAAGACATTAAACCATCCACCGTCAATAGGATCGGCATGTAACGTCCTTCCTCTGAAGTCCCCTAACCTGTTGGGCCTTTGGGGGAAGTTTTCAATCGATGCAGCCCCATTGACTTAACTTAAGGTCTGCCTGTCTCTAAATGAGTTCGGCAGACAGACTGACGGTTTGTCAGACAATTATTCTAAATCAGGCCCATTTTTATTTATTCATTTTACTTAAGTTGAGTTCTTAAAAATTGTGGCCTCAGCACCACCCCCCTTCCCCCCCATGTAAGACCACCATACGTAGGTGCATACCCGACAAATACAGAGACAGCAATATACAAGTGTGGAAATAGTAACACAGCACTTAGTTTGTACCGCTGGTTGAAAATTGTGGGCAACAGCACACATTTTTGGGGACCAGAACTTAGTAGTCATCATCAGACTTTGGACAAGAACAAGAGAGAGTAAAGAGAAACGGGAGAAAGAGGAGGACGAGAAAGATGGAAAAACACAAGGACAAAGGGAGAAAACGAGGAGAAGAAAACTGTAAGAGTGAGATAAGAAGACAGCTAGGGGCATATTTACAAACCCCTATCGCCATCACAACGTCACTTTCAGTCACAGTATTTTACTTTCAGTGTGACGACAGGAGCCTCACCTTATTTAAAAAGCAGCATTAAGCCACTTAGCGTGGCTTAACGCTGCCTTGTACATAAGGAACCCTTTCACGCTGTATTTAGAGTGAAAGGGGAGGGCAATGGGTGTTGTGGTGGGTGATCCACCGCAACACCCAATGATTTTGACGCTGCCCCCTATTTACTAGGGCAGCGTAAATAGGAGGAAGCACCAAGATTAAGACCAAGGAAAACCTTGTCTTAAAGAGGCGAAACGAGGAGAAATGTTTTATTTCTCCTCGTTTTTGCTGTTTTCATGTGTGCTGCCTCATGCAGCACAGATAGAAACAGCAAATTACTTTTGATTGGCTATGTGCAAGAAGGTCCCACAATGGTGCAAGGGTGCCAGGGTGGTGCTAGGCAGCTGAACTCAGTGCCAGCGCAGGGGGAAACGCAGGGGTGTGCCGTATTCCTGTGATTACGGCACATCCCTGTGGTTTCAGAATGGAGAAGCGTGGCATTAGCACTGTTTGCTTAATGCCACGCTTCTCCATTCTGCTGTAAATATGCCCCAAGTGTGCAGTGGTGGACGAAAGACGCATGCGAAGAAGCACAGCTAGGCAGTTTGGGCATTTGGCAACCCCGGCACCAAGCCGTACAGATAAATGTCTACAAAAACTTGGGGCAACTTCCTTTTTTTTTCAAGTACAAAGATACATTACCTGTGTAATTGATGAAATAAAGCTGAAATATACATAACATTGCCTTGTCTGAAGGTCTTTTTTCATCAATCTCGATTGAAGACTTCACCGAATCCATCGATCTGCAATGGCCTGGTTGCTGATCAAATAATCAGAGAAATAAATTAGTTTTGTCTGTCATGCACGTGCCATGATGCCAAGGACTATAAAAGCCACTGCTTCGAAAAATATTTGTTGTTGTATGATGCAGGATGAGCTAAACAAAAGCAGAATCTCTGCATATGTTGTAATCTACACCGATGTAAACATTCACAACTTCTGCTATGCTTAACTAGAAGACATATTTGAGCTACAAAGAGGCTTTTTTCATTTATAGTAAACTTTTGTTTTGAAATAATGTGTTGACGTTTTTTTATAGATACTATATATGTAATAAACTAGTATTGACTGATTAGTGTGCCAAGAAAATGACGATGTGCTTGCATGTTTTATTTGTAAATATATATATATATTTGTAAAAAGTAACGTTTACTACTTCTGTTGGTATTTTCTTTTTCCCTTTTCTTGAAGATCATGTAATTAACGTAGTAGTATAATGCGTTTATTTTCAACTCTGAAAAATTGCACGTGTTTGTAGGTGCAGCGACGGGTCAAATGGATTTGGGAATTTCAGGCCTGTGACAAAGTTTAAGAGATTAGATACCACTTCCGAAGGAAAGGCCCTGTAGTTCCACATCTCTTGTCCCAAGGGCAGCTGATTTTCAGGAAAGGAAGTCTGTCTCTTGACGGACAGCAGGGGGGAAGGGGAGGTGGGAGGGTCACCGAGAGTGGAGAGTCTCGAGGTGTTCTCAGAAATAAGGGGACAGCGATCTACCACTGGATTGGGGTGCTAATCCCTGCCTCCTCTCTTTCCTACACAATTAGGGCCTCATTATGGCATTTTGATGTAGGGCATACGTCAAAAATAAAGTGCAGGAATGCACCATATTTAAGCAATACAGTTAATTCCTGTCCTTTCTGCCTGTGCTGGTGGCATTTTGGCAGCCTAGTTCCAACGTACGCACCAGAGGCGTCACACAGGCACCCGCAGACCCCGTGGTGTGGGGGGGGGGACCCAAGCTCCAGGGTGCCCCCAAAGCCCAATATTCTTGCTGGAGTGCTCCTGATTGAGTCTGGAGGGGACCTCTTCACGTACCTTACAGCGGGGGGCCCTCAAGTTTCGTTACGCCACTGGTACGTACCCTTGCACCATGGTGCAAAGGTGCCTCCATTGCAGGCAGCATTGTTTTTGTACAGGAAGGGGAATCTTTCTGCCAAAAACATAATCCTACGAAGGGCTTCTTCTTTCCACACGTGTTGCAGAATGAGATCAAAATGAGGCAAAATTAACATATTCCTCCTCGATACGCCTCACCTTGTGAGGCGTACAGCTTTGACGCTCCCCCAGGTTTGCATCACTTTGTGAATCTGGAGCAGCGTCAAATTCCATGGGTGTTGCATAGGAAAATCCACTGCAACGTCCATGGAACGCCTCTCGGGGGCAGAGTAAGGTAACGCAGGGATCTGCGCTACGTCGCCTTACTCATGATTTATGAGGCCCCTCAAAGCCATGCAGGATGGCTTTGCATGACTTCATAAACCTTTATGAGAGCCCTGCATCACGCATGTACCATTTTACGTGGTGCAAAAGTGACACAGGGCTCTCATAAATAAGCCCCTTAGTCCATACTAGTAGGAGTCGCAGTGCTAGAAAACACCTAATGGGTAAGTTACATCTACAGTTCACCAACATTGTAACCATAAATGTTCTAGCGGTCTTTATTACATGCAGTTATCGCTGTGCAGTCCAAAATGTTTCTAGATCCAATTAAATGTCTTGGGCCTTAAACAATCTTGCAGCTGGGCCCACCATGAGTGTTAGAATAAGTTGTAGCAGCTAAACTCCAGGAGGTTTTTACTGTAAGTCAGGCCCGCACACCGAACCATGACAATCATCTTAGCCATAACTGAGTAGTTGCATCAAAAGGCTGCGCTTGTATTAAACCACAACCTAGAAGAGGTAGAACGGAGCCCATGAAATAGTATCATCCTTGCACTAACGTTCAATAGGCAAGAAGAAATGCCTTTATGGGTGTTGGTCACCATACCCATATGACACACATCTCCTCAACCAGAACTCTGGTTTAACTCTGGACTTGGTCCCTTCCAGTACCAGTGGTGGTCCCCATTGCTGGTCACAGGACATGAGCTGGCAGTGCCATGTATTTCGCAAGGGTGGCATCTTTTGTTGTTCTCTGCTGCCTTTACGCATCCCCAGACCAACGGTTGTAGGGTGGCTTCCTTGCCCTGTGGCAATTACAGACAGCAGGGAGTTTGATGAACTGGTGTGGGTCCATTGGCATGTGCAGGGGGGACACCAAGAGTATATTAGGTATACCCTGATTTGTGTATGGTAGCTCATTCTGCCATTGGACGCAAACTGCGACTCTGTACGGCACAAGAAGGCAGTAAGCGTTTGGGAGTTGCTTATGTACGTTTTTAGGGGAGGGACTTGGCCTACTGGTAGACAAGTATTTTGATACAAGGGACCTCACAGAATACTCTAGTAAGCATATTTTCCTGTACTGGTTACCTCCTCTGAGAAACCAGAGGACAGAACATTTACACTGTGTTAATTCTTGTTAGACCTTCTTAGGAGAGTTTGTATATTGTTTTGACAACTAAAGGTTTGCATATATGTTCATGCTATGATGGTATGCCTGATGGTTGCCTTCTGGAAATGTTTACACCTAATACAGGAGGCCTGAGTTGGTTATGGTGAAAAGCCAATGTTTATAGAAGCAGGCAGTAGGACAATTTATGCTAGATGTCACCGGTTTCATTTGCTTATTATTAAAAGATACAACAAAGACAGTAGGCCTGGCTTATTGTGAAAATAGATTAAAGCCAATAGGTCTTTAAGAATGGTTTGTTGTCACGCTGTGTTTAAGCTTGCAAAGATGTATTTGTTACATGGAAATTCACAGATTACAGTAGTAGACAAAGGCATTGACGTTAGTATTTCCCTTTGAAAAACTTTGGGGGAGATTTTCACTTTGATAATATTAGTTAACTCCTGTTAGGATAGGTAGTATATATTTTGACAATTGAAATTGCATACATTTCTTATTATATGACTGTATGCCAAATGATTACCTTGTGAGAAAAGTTATCTGCATTACAATAGGCCTGCGTTGGTGATGGTGACAAGCTAATGATAATGGCAAATGGCTATGACCTGATTGGATCATTTGAAATGGTTTTCTCAGAAGTCATAGTTCGTATGAAAAAGTACAAAAAAGGCTGTAGACCTAACATTTATTGTGAAAAACTTATGCTAGAGGCAATGGTCCTTCAAGGGTGAAATGTTATTACACTGTGTTAAAGGCTATTGAAAGGTATTTTGTTACTTGAAATCTAAACGTTAACCTAACTATAACATATCATTTGCTGTAAATTCGGTCAGTGGTTTTGGCTGTAGCTGTGCCAAATTTTCCTATGGAAAAATGAATATGGAAGACGTGTTTTGGGACCCCCTTTTTCTCAGCCCCCACTTGATAGATCACTCCAAAACTTTCTTTTTTAGGAGCTGAGGTGGAAAAACATTCTATTTGGAAAGTTTTGTGAAGATTTGTTAAAAGGCAGCAACATTATTAGCAAAATAAAAAATGTTTTTCTTATGGAGACACAATGCTAACCCTAAGATCCCCTAGTGTAAATTTATGCTCAGACCAGAAAGAAAAAAAATATTGTATAGAAGGTGATGAGCATACATGCCTTTCCTGCCTGCGCTCCTGCAGGCATAGAAGGCATGTCTGCTCCCATCCAGTGGAAGCTTTAAAAATGTTCCAGTTGGGTGGAAGTAGACTTTTGTTTCCCTGCTCCCGCTCCTGCGGTCAAGAAAGCACTCATTGCTCCCGCCTGGCAGGAGTAAAAATAAACAGCTGCTCCCACTGGGAAGGAGCAATGCCGGTTCCCACAGCATGCGTGGAGCCTGCTGTGGCTGCAAGGGCCCTGGAGCACCCCCGCTGTCCCCAACTTCTGATCTGTTTGGTATCTCAGGGGTCATTGGGGCATTCATCCACAGGAAAGACAGGACCCAGGGTGTATGGGAGCAAACATGTTTCCTGATGCACTAATGCAGACCGGGAAACTACTGGGTCCCAGGGGTAGGATCCTGGGATACAGTAATTAAGCTGGCCCTGATGGATAGGGTCCCTGGGGCCTTTTAAGGCTCAGGGAGGGGAATGTGCAATTGGGTCCCTGAGACCTTTTAGGCTCAGGGAGGACGGCTGCATGGCACACTCCCCTAATGTGTTTATACAGCCTTGGGGGCCCTGGGCTTATTGGGGCTCTGAGAGGGGGCTGCTCCCCTCCTCTTCTTATTTGTGACTAAGGCCCGGGGGTAGGGTCACTGGGTCCTTTTCGAGGCTCTGTGAATGGGGGCCAAGTGCCCCTCTTCCCGAAAGCAAGCTGTCACCCACTCCAGACGTGTATTCCAGAAACAGGCAGAGGCACCAAATGGGTAAAGTAAGTAAATGCCAACTTTCTAAAAGTGGTATTTGCTAAACTGGAATTTAAAATCGGACTTTACCATAAGGTGTGATTTTAAATTGTGAGTTCAGTGACACTAAAAGTATATCACTTCACAATTGGGAGTTACACTTTATAGATGTAATAAGGTAATCCCAATGTTATCCTATGGGAGAGATATGCCTTGCAGTAGTGAAAAATTAAATAGGGAGTTTTTCACTACCAAGGCATATCAAACTTAGAAGTGCATGTCCTAACGTTTACATACATTGCAGCCTGCCCTCTGGTTTGTGTAGGGCCTATTTTAGGGGTGACATATACATATAAAAAGGCATGGTTAGGCTTGGCGGGAGGTTTAACTTGGCAAGTTGATATGAAAGTGTAAACTGCAAATATAGGCTCGGTTATGGCAGACCTGAGACATGGTTAGAGGGCTGCTTAAGTGGGTGGCAAACGCAGTGCTTTATGCCCATCAGTAGTATTTAATTTACAGGTCCTGGGCACCTGTAGTGTACTTTACTAGCGACTTATAAGTAAATTAAATATGCCAATTGGGTATGAGCTAATCATATGCACTTTAGCACTGGTTGGTATTCAGGCAAAATATTGAGTTAGAATGTCGACTTACACAAATATCGAGCTGTAATTTTTGTGACACAGAAATATTGACAGCAAGAATATTGTGGTCAAGAATATCGATTTTAAGGTAAGAAATATAATTAAAAAAAATATAAAAGTCTTTAATATCGTTTGCAAAAATATAGCTGTTTAAAAGATCGATTTTTAAAGTAGTGTCATGCATTTTAGTACATATTTTAAATGCATGTGAATTGTTTATGTTTTTTAATATATGTGTTACATTTTTAGTAATAATCAATTTTATTTGAATTAAATTTTGCGTTTTTTAGTTCTGTGGCGGATTGTGGGTTTATAGGGAAATAGGGTGGGAAGTAATTTAATTATTAATAAATGAATGATTATTTTTCATTTATTAATATTTATTTAATTGAGATTTTATAGTAATTTATTTTTAATGAATTATAATTGGATGTTAATTAATAATAATTAATTAATTGGAAATTCATTATGGTAATTGTGTAGAAAATAAGGTGAGGTTGTGGTGTTTATAGGGGTATAGGGTGGGATTTTTTTATTTTTCATTATTAATAATTAGCTGTTAATTGATAATAATTAATTGATTGAAAATTCATTATGGAAATTGTGTAGTTATCGGTCAATCAAATTTCTTTATTCGGTTTCATGTTACATAAAACCATAAAAGCACAATGTGAAAATCGGGTTAAAAATGGTATAGTATAATATGTACAATCACTAGAGCAAGCCTGTGCAAGTTCATAATTCATCTTAGATGTACAAATTGCATCTAAAATCCCAGACACCAATTATATTAAGATAAAGCTACTAAAAACATTACATAAAAGTCGATATCTAGATCCACGACCTGTTAGCTATACAAGTACACGAAACCAAAAATGATGATAAGGGACGAGCCAGCTAATCACAACTCGCCCTAAGCTTAATAGCAGATTTAAAAAAACTTAAAACATGAAATACGGTATTGTCCGACAACATCTGGAGAAATAAAAAAGCGGGCTGAACTTGTTTAAAGTTGGCCTGTTTCAGGATGGAATGGACAAAGCATAGTAAAATGTAACATTTCCTGTGGAGATACTCCATCTCAGCCGCAGGGCGGAAAAGATTGCCCTCTGTTTGAGCCCCTTGGGTAAGTAAGAAGTAAATAAAACAGATCTAACCAAAACCTGGTCAGAAGGACTCTATCATAAGTGTTCACTAAACCAAGTATATACGGATCAGCCTTCACTGTGGAGCTTAATATAACAAAGTTGCGAACACTTGGCTTCATAAGCTCCCTCTCCTCCCTTAATATGGTCTGACGCATGCTAAACGCCGTCTTGCGAATGGGTATATCTACCTTTCGGGTACCCTCAGGGTTAGAAAAGAGGTCTCCTCTTCCCAGGTTCGTTGGACTTCTTTTAATATATTTCAGCCATGGTATCCTTAATACTTGCTCCAGGATCAGGCAATCTTTAAGAATTGGCTTAATTAGGGAGTCTCCCACCTTAACCCATATTTTTAACCAAAGTAACAGCGAGCGAAAGGCTATCTGATCTGTAATATAGGGCATTCCTATCTCTTCATGGGCAATAAAAGAGGGGATACCCTGGGGAAGTGACAGCAAACGTCTCATAATTTTGTTTACCAATATTTGGACATCCTCTAATTCAGAATATCCCCAGATTTCGCTGTACTTTTGGCAGACACTTTGCCCTGTAGAGCTTTAGAAGAGCCCCCACAGGTCTTTTACCCAGTCTCACGGCAAAATTAAATATTGCGGCAGTTTCCCTATGAAGGACTTTTCTCTTATGGGTATGTTGTGAGCTCCAGTTCAGTTTATCATCCAGGAGTACCCCCAGGTAGGAGAAAGCAGCTGTTTTAGGAATCGGTGTAGGCCTCCCCTTAAAGGCGTATAATCTACTAGGCCGCATCCCCAGTTGCATGATGTATGATTTGGAGTTGTTAACTTTTAAGTCCAAATCACCCATAAACTGGGCGAACATGGATAAGATGGTTTGTAAACCCCTCTCTGTCCTACTCATCAAGACGCCGTGGTCTGCATATAGCAGAACCGGAAGACCTCGCCGTCCGATTCGGGGATAATCAGCCTTAATCTCCAGGAGGATTTTCTCCAAATTGTTAATGTAGAGATTAAAAAGAAACGGGGCAAATATACAGCCTTGACGGACCACGCCCCTAACGGGGAATGAACAAGATACGTTCAAGCTCGACGAATATCGCACTACCACCTTGGTGTCCCGGTGGAGGTCATGAAGAAAGGAGACCATCTCCCTGTCTACCCCTAAGGCTAAGAGGATATGCCATAATTTGCCACTATTTATGCAGTCAAATGTGGATGACAGATCCATAAAAGCCAGGAAGATGGCACCCCTGCAGGCAACTGTATATTTACTGGTCATTAGGAATAGGTTCAAAGATTGTTCGATCATGGAGCGGCCAGGGCGAAACCCATATTGGGCGTCCAACAGAATATTGTTGTAAGTAGCCCAGGTTGATAACCTATCCAACAATATCCTACCAACCACTTTCACCACCAAATCTAGCAGGGAGATGGGTCTATAACAAACAGTGCTGTCCCTATCCCCCTTTTTAAAAACTGGCACAATGGTAGAGGTCGCCCATGAAGACGGGCTGCCAAACCTAGCAACTGCATTAATTACGGAAGTGAGTACTGGAGCCCAAAGTGCCGCGTCCGACAAATAAAGATCAGGTGGGATTCTATCGGGGCCCGGGGCCTTATTGCGTGTCAGTCCAGTGTTACCTCACCTTACTTCTTCCAATACTACTAGGTTTTTTTGGGTATCACCAGGAGTAAGTAAGAGGGACAGGGCAGAGTCTCCCTTGAACATGTTCTCAAAATAACTGACACATTTGTTTTCAGTTATATGTGCTTCTCAAGCATTAGCGGCCTCTTCTCCCAAAATGGGCCTATTAATAATGCTCCAGAACTTTGCAGTGCACTTATAGGTTGTTGCTTCCATGAGGTTGCCCCAGGCTTCTTCCTCCAGAGCTGCCCTGCGTTTACTAAGAGCTAGTTTGTACTGCTTTCTTCGGATTTAAACTAGCGAGGCATTCCTCGGGGAGACGTGGAGAGCTAATTTCAGCCTCCTGGCAGCAAGCGAGCATTCTGGGTTAAACCATCTAAATCGCCTGTCCCTCTGAACTCTCTGAGAAGGGACAGTCAATAATTTAGCGACAGAGCCAGATATTGATTCGAAGGCCCAGATGATAGACTCATCTGACCCTACCTTCGCATTCTGACAGATCTGAAATTCACTCTGGCACATCTCCAATAGAGACCTGCACAGAATGTCTGGGGAAATCTGCCCCCATCTAAGTCATCTCCCTCCGTCTGTTGCCCGTAGAACCCCTCCTTCTGCGATCTGTCTTTTTAAATCTAAAGTGGGCCATATACCTTTAATACACAGGGGATGATGATCGCTGTAGCTACTGGCTTTTATTGAAAACTCTGAGATCAGATAATAAAGGGGGGTAGAGATTAAATTAAAATCAATAATCTAGGGTTCCCGGCCCAGCCCCTTAAAAGTTGGGATGAGATATCACCTAGAGGGGGTCAATTTCCCTATGGTTAGATGCAAATCCAAATCACAAACTAATGCATTTAATTTCTCCCCCTGCCTACAATGATCAAAAGGCACACAGTCTACAAGAGGACAGGAGGACTCCTCACTAGCCCATGAGCCCTCCTGCCTTAAGGCCCCACATATATGCATATTACAGTCCCCTACCGGGACTATGCTACCAGGCTTGCGTGGCAGAACCATACCATTTGTTACAAATGATTAAAAGCGAGTGACGTTACACACCTCAGGGAGAAGAGAATTGGCATTATAAAATTTCAAAAGCATTAGGCTGTGGGACCCTGAAGAGAAGGTTAATGCCAGGAGACACAGATTATCTGTGTTCAATACCCCAATATCACCTCGTAGACTAAGAGACACATAAACTGCAAGACCCCCTTTTAAACATCCCGCCCTTGAAGGAATTGCAGGGATGTTAAAGAGCTTGAAGCCCTCCAAAAAGTAAGCATTATCAATGGTCCATGTCTCTTGGAAATAGATAATGTCATATTTTTTGATGAAAACCAACCAACCCGGATCCGCGAACTTGCTTGCCAAACCGGCTATGTTCCAAGAGATGATGTTAAAAAAGTTATTACCCAACGGATGGCTGCAATGGTTCACCTGAGCTGGCTGGTCCTTTAGGTCCGTTTGTAAGAGCACGGTGGATTTCCCTGGACCCTGTCCACCCAGTCAATCACAGTGGTCAAGATGTCCCAGGGGCTCAAATGAATTGAATAGAGGGACCAGAGGCAGTTGTTGGGGCCATCCAGATGGGGCCGGGGTCGCTAATTTCCTCGGATGCAATACGATAGGTGTGGGTGGGTACAGTTACCCAAGGGCAGTGCTCTTATAGAGAAAAAAAGGGCCTGTTCTATTACAGTGATTGGCGGCATAGAGAATCCTTTCTGCCAGATGTGGTCTGTTGAAATTAATGATTATACAATAACCATCACTACTCTTTTTCAAGCCTCCTTTCCAGGCCACCCTCCTGACCTTGAGGATATCCCTTTCCACTCTAAAGCCCAAGGGTGTGTTGATGTTAAGCCAGTAGAGGACCTTGGGGCATATGTATCAAACGATTTTGTATTCGCAAACGCTGCGATTCGCAAAAAAACAGAGTTTGCGAATACAAAATCGCAAAATGAGATGTATGAGCCATTTTAGCGTCGCATTATTAAGGAATCGCTAATCTTGCGATTTCTTAATTTTGCGTAAGCATTTAAGGAATCGCAAATTGC
The DNA here is from genome assembly GCF_964204655.1 of Triturus cristatus. Taxonomy (NCBI): domain Eukaryota; kingdom Metazoa; phylum Chordata; class Amphibia; order Caudata; family Salamandridae; genus Triturus; species Triturus cristatus. The sequence goes on along the minus strand of NC_140585.1, from coordinate 1,142,748,431 downwards.
AATTCCTTAAATGCTATGTAACACGCACCCAAGTTGTGCAATTTCTCCTTAAGAAATCGCAAATTACCACCAACTTCAAGTTGGTGGTAATTTGCGATTCCTTTGAAAAATGCACATTTTGGCATTTTTCAAAGTGCCATGTGGCGCGCATACATGCCCTTAGGGCATGTATGTGCGCCATATGCGCACACATGCTAATTTCAGGGGTGCATCAGGGTGTCATCATGACACCTTTGCACCTTTGAAATTATTCTCAATTTGCGATTAGCAAATTGCGATTCGCAATTTGAGAATGACTTCCTATTCATTGCTATGGGCCTCCTGGCCCATAGGAATGAATGGGAAGGTATTCCTTAATTGCGATTTCGCAATTTGCTAATCGTAATTAAGGAATATTAAGAATTTGCAAAATATGTGCGATTTTTTAAATACATCCCGTTTTGCAATTCTCAAATAGCGATTCTCAAAAAATCGCTATTTGAGATTCAGAAATGGAGATTTTGATACATATGTCCCCTTGTTCTTTAATTGGTAAAAATCCTCGGTGGTGTCCGGCTTTAAGACCGGCACGTTACCTAAAACCACTGCATACGGTGTTGCTTCAGGGGGTAGGTGAATGGAGTTTGGACCCTGGGGCACTCTGTCCTGGTTAACAGCGGCAAAGATTGGGGTGTCCCCGTCTACTCCCCTCACATGAGGAGCTGACTCCCTACGATGATTGGCCTCTGCTCTAGATGACAACTGATGGCATGGCCTCGCCTGCAAACCACATGTGGAAGGTAGGGGTTGTCTGATGCTTGTAGATGGGCCAGGTAGGGAGATGGTGCTCATTGGGTGGGAGGTTTGGGCAATTTGCGTTTTACTTGAGGCAGAAGTAACAGGAGCCAAGCCGGCCGATGCAACCGCTGCGCCACCGGAACGGGGGGTAGGATTGGATGGTATAAGAAATTGAGACAGATTTAAAAGGTCTCTCTCTACAGAAGATAGCCTTTGCTTAGTTGGTTCCAACTTAAGGTCCAGGCGATCAAGAAGGGAACTCAAACCAGCCTCTAAAATGACCGCCAGGTCATCTTCCAACACGGGTACTGCACTCTGGATGTTTGGCAATGGTGTGTCCACTTTAGATCATTTCGCCTTAGCCCCATTGGTGGTGCATTTGTGCTTGGCCCCAGATCCAACCCTGCCACAAAACTGCCCCTCCTGGACAACTACACGGGCAACTTAGGTTTGACCTAGTAACCTACTCCCTAATGTAGGCCCCGCAGTTGGCTCATCACAATCAAGCTGCTTGCCGATGGTAGTAAGACGTGGAGAGGTGGCTATCGACTTGATTCCTTCCTCAGAGCCCTGTAGCCCACTATTAGAGGCACATGATGGGAGATGATGCACCGGGGACCAGGAGAGTCGGCGGGACACAAGTTCGATTTCTTTTTCAAGAACCCCCGCTGCTCTATTTAAAAGACAGTCTTTTGTGCTGGTGGTTGGCGCAGCGTGGACCACTGCCATTTTGCGCTTTTTACCCATCCTGGGCCGTTTGAGGATGTAAGTGCAAGATTTGCCAAATGGTTATGCCTCCATCTTTAATTCGTTTTTTATTAGTCCCTTCTTCCTCAAGGCCCACATAATGTTAGCAAAACACAATAATGGCAAATAGCTTGCAGGAAAGAGGCTTACAAAACGGAGTACCTAAATGGTGTAACGTGATGCAAAGGGGCTTACCTTGCACCACTGGAGGCTTGAGAGTCTGGTGCTGGGTAAAGATTGTAGATACGGTGGCTGCGACGTCAGTTGTGGTCCTGAATGGTCCGGCCCCCCAGATAAAACACCACAAAGTGGGGGGGCCCGGCCTGGCCTCCTACAGGCTCTGGGATTAGTGGTTTGGGTGCAGGTCAGTCCCCCGCACTTCATGGAAGCAACAGTGGCACCAGCAACAACAACAGGTAAAATGGGTGTCATACATTTTAGGGGTTTATAGAGGTAAAGGGTGGGAAGTGATTTATGTTTAATTAATTATTAATTAGTTGATCATTAATATTATTTAATTAATTGATATTTAATTAGGGTAATTGTTTAATATTTTAGTGCGTGGGTTTTACTTTTATAGGGGTAAAGGGTGGGAAGTAAATTCATTTTACATATTTTATAATTAGTTGTTAAATACTATTAGTTTTTTGATTGATAATAAGTTTTAATTGTGTAATTAATTTTTTTACAGCTTAATTTTTGGGTTGTGGGGATTATAGGGGTAAAGTGTGGGGAGTTAATTGATTTTTATGAGTTTTAATTTGTTTTTTAATTAATATTTCTTTAATTGGTAATTAATTATATTAATTATGAAAGTACATTTTGTTTTTAAATTTAGATGTGGGTTGGGAATTGTGTGGTATAGGATAGGAAATAAAAATAAATGTATGGAATAATGAATGCTTTTGTTTCGAAATATTTTCCAATTGAAAATATTGATTTGTTTGAAAATTATTTTGTATTTTATTTAATATAATATTTGCAGGTATTCATCATATGTATTTAACATTATATTATGTTTTTATTTTTACAATTTTAATATTAAAAACATTTGTATTTTAAATGTTAACATATTTATATTTTTGTATTTATTTTGTTTTTTAAATATTTTTGTTTGTTTTTAATTTTGAACTAACTGGAATGGGAATATTAATTGTTATCCTTCTGCAATCCAACACTTTACCTACAGTTGCACTCATTGGAGTGAGAAAAGTAATTTTTACCCCTCCGCTATCCAACACTTTCCCTACTGTTGCACTGACTGTAGTGGTAAATTTAAGTTTATAAATTTTCAAATAGTTTGTTTCAATTTAGAATAGTATTTTTTTTTATTAGATTTTATGTTATTGGTATATATATATATATATATATATATATATATATATATATATATATATATATATATATATATATATATATATTATATATCTCAACCAAAAGAAGCTCCCGAGCATCGAGCATCGAAGCATCGAAACGCGTCAGGGACACTCAACAATCAGGTGCGAATGCTGTTTGCTGCTAATAAAGAGTTCTGAAGAACTAGTTCCATGTGGTGTGTGTCTCTGAAGCTCGGAAGCTTCTTTTGGTTGATATATATATATATATATTCACTGAAAAAACCATAGGTTTCAGGGACGTTATAGTTAGCTGGACATTTCCCTCGTACAAAACCCTAGAAATTCCCCCGTTATAGTTAGTTCAGCTAACTATAACTCGCGCCCCCGCAATGCACTATAACTACCTACTGGCAACCGCCAGTAGGTAAAATATATATATATATATATATTTATCCAGGCTCGTTGGGGTGACCACAAGGCAAGCAGCACTCGAACACGACACTCTTTTCCCCAGTAAAAGCATTTATTTGGTATGCACAGCTTCGCTTCTCAGTCTATTAGCATACGACTGCCACCTGACGCGTTTCGTAGTTCACTTCCTCAGAGGCACCGCAGTCGAAGGAAGCAAGCCGGGCCACATCCTCCTTTTTAATCCAATCGTCCGCTGATATGCAGCTGCTCTGGATGAGACAAAACGCAATGATTAATGGGAGATGTAGTCCGTAATTACTTATCCATAGATGGTTGCTTCCTCAATAATTGCAAGTTCATAGCTCTACATTGAGCCCCAAGGAGTGAAGCCGCGCTCAATCCATGCGCCGTGCTCCACATTGAGCCCCGTACCTCGGAACTCGTGGCCCCCTTCACATGGGGTGGTGCTCGCTCAGCGGCTGGCCTGCCGCTTGTTATATCCAGGCTCGTTGGGGTGACCACAAGGCAAGCAGCACTCGAACACGACACTCTTTTCCCCAGTAAAAGCATTTATTTGGTATGCACAGCTTCGCTTCCTAGTCTATTAGCATACGACTGCCACCTGACGCGTTTCGTAGTTCACTTCCTCAGAGGCACCGCAGTCGAAGGAAGCAAGCCGGGCCACATCCTCCTTTTTAATCCAATCGTCCGCTGATATGCAGCTGCTCTGGATGAGACAAAACGCAATGATTAATGGGAGATGTAGTCCGTAATTACTTATCCATAGATGGTTGCTTCCTCAATAATTGCAAGTTCATAGCTCTACATTGAGCCCCAAGGAGTGAAGCCGCGCTCAATCCATGCGCCGTGCTCCACATTGAGCCCCGTACCTCGGAACTCGTGGCCCCCTTCACATGGGGTGGTGCTCGCTCAGCGGCTGGCCTGCCGCTTGTTATATCCAGGCTCGTTGGGGTGACCACAAGGCAAGCAGCACTCGAACACGACACTCTTTTCCCCAGTAAAAGCATTTATTTGGTATGCACAGCTTCGCTTCTCAGTCTATTAGCATACGACTGCCACCTGACGCGTTTCGTAGTTCACTTCCTCAGAGGCACCGCAGTCGAAGGAAGCAAGCCGGGCCACATCCTCCTTTTTAATCCAATCGTCCGCTGATATGCAGCTGCTCTGGATGAGACAAAACGCAATGATTAATGGGAGATATATTTATATATGAAAAAACACAGGTTGCCCCAAATGAGGATGTCACATGTGAAGGGGTATCGCACACAGCCACCGGCAGCAGAAATTTTTAGCCAGTCCTCAATTCCTCATAGCGTGACTGCCAGACACGTTTCGAGCACGTAATGCTCTTGATCACTGGCTCTTTTAAACAAATGAGGGAAAGCGAAAAAAAGCGGAAAACAGCCTTTATTGAAGTGAATAGTCCAGCCCACCTGGGCGTTAGCAGAACAAGGCATCATGGTCGGATATGCCGAGAGCTGACAGGAGTGAAGGGGGCCTAGCTGCCGGAATTACATTGGTAGAAATGGAAGCGGCTCTTGCATTCTTCATGCCCACTGGGGTAAGCCATTTGTGAACTTTTTAACTGGGAAAGCGATACCCAACCAGGTTTAGATGGAACTGTGTCCAAGCTACAATGGGCTCTACTACAAATACCATGATGCCTTGTTCTGCTGATGCCCAGGCGGGCGGGACTATTCACTTCAATAAAGGCTGTTTTTTGCTTTAATTCGCTTTCCCTCATTTGTTTAAAGAGCCAGTCCAATAAGGAGCAATCTTAACACACCAATCCAGTTTGTGAGATGTAGAGGTTTCATCGTGAATACCCATTGGTTAAGGGTCCATCCAAAAGTGAATGAGTAGTGTCAGAACCCCTTTCAGGCGCCACCCAAATGAACCCTTTTTAGCAGCATTAGGATAATGAAAGACTGGGGAACAAACATAACATTCTAACATATACCATGCAGTTTACATGCAGCTCTTTGATGACAATTCATAGTTCACTGTACTATATTATGGTTGTAACTTATGAACTGCAAGAAACTAAAAGGAACTCTGTACCAAAAGCAGTAACCACTGAGCGATCCACATAAAATACAATTTGGTGATTTGTGTTATACACATCCATTGCAGCAGGCATATTAACCCTTGGTGCTATATTATCATGAGTGGAAACTGCCACTAGACAAACAATCTCTCTCCAGCAGGAACATTAATCACCAGAGTTATCTTGATATTTTTATTGTTGCCTGAAAGTTTCTAGACTGACAAGGAACTCTGCAGCAGGTTCATTTTAAGGCTGTGTTATTTCTAAACATGAAACCCCCCCAAGGTCAGTGGCAGGTGCGGCTTCAACGGTCGCACTGCCCTTGAGCCGGCCCTGCAAGGCAGCACTCTACAAGTGTAGTCTCCTTCCTGCGAGCAGCGCTGGCTGTTAGTTCCAGTGATCGGAGCTGCTCATGCTCAGCAGACACCAGTTGAGTCACTTCTCCCTTAACAGGGGGTGGGAGATTCGATCCTCTAGCTCCCAACTGGAGTTCCCACAAGGGTGCAACATTTTTAGCAGCATACGCGTGGTTCTCTGAGAATCCGTCAAATGCAGTTCACAGTTGTCTTGCTTGACATCACAGCAATTCTCTTCCCATTTGGCTAAGGGCTCGAACTCTTGGCCATGGTGGTACCGGCAGCCCCTTCCTGTATATGTGGTTGCTGTGGTACTCATGGTCAGGTACAGACTACTCTGGTGTGATCGCCCTCACTACGGCAGCCCCTCCTGGCATAGGGATACGCCAATCTCAGCTGACACAAGTCTTGCACTCCTGACTCAAATAAGTTTAACGGTGGCCCCTCTGCCATACGGGGAAGGAAGTGTGGACCTGGTGCTTCTGCACAGTGCTTTCTTACATGCCTTAGATAGCTGCAACCCTCTCCTGGCATATGTGGTTGCCGGACCGCTCTGGCACAGGGAGTTCTCTTGGTAGGGCTCCCTACTGGACCTTCCGCTCTCTAACGCTCTTCTCTTCCTCACAGGGCACACTGGTCTTGGCAAGCATACAGGCATTGATGCTCCTGGTTCCAATGCAGGTGATCTTTGTTTTCCCTGGGTGATGCCCCCTCACCCAGCAGGGAGACGAATCAGACCTCGTCCTCTAGTCTTGCATAGCTTCCTCTTCTTACTGCAGGGCAAATTCAAGCTATTCATGCTCACCCGTACAGAGAAACCCCTCACAACCTTAGAGGCATAAATAATGACACTTATGAGAGTGAACCACATACAGACTCATCCCCCTCATACACCGGTGCAACTTAAATGCGTACTATTCAACTGCAGGTCAGCCAGCAAACACACCTCTGAAATATTCAACCTCATCCAACACAATGAGATAGACATCATCATCCTCACTGAAACTTGTCTCAATCCCACTTCCAATCCCATCCTAGACCTATTAGTGCATCCTACCCATGACATAATCCATCTAGACAGAGTTTTGAAGACAGGCGGTGGCCTAGCTTGTATACATCGGAGCACACTATCAGTCTCCCACTCGGAGTCCTCTACGCCATACTCATGCGAATACCTTTGTCTCAATAATTCTAGTCACAACCTTCCAGTATGCAAGCTACACACATTTTATCACCCCCCTGGGGACAACCTCCCCTTCATCGAACAATTGATGGAAATCATCTCTGGCAATGTTGATTCCGCTATGGCCCAAATCTTCCTCAGTGATTTCAACCGCCACTGGTCCAATCTCAATGACCAAGCTGCAACATGCCTCAAATCCTTCTTAAGTGATCACGAGCTGATTCAACACTGTGACTGGCTAACCCATAATAAAGGAGAAATTCTGGACCTCATCATCACCAAAAATCACACCATCTTACTTAAGAGAAGGGTTCTCTGCTGGAGAATGTGAACCACAAGTTCTTCGTCTTTGGGGTTAAACTGAAAACTAACGTGAGAATGGCATCTGTGAATGAGTGAGTGTCAGAGGGCGGAAGAAGTTAGACCTCTACATCTTTTGGGTCAATGTGAGATAACGATATTAGGAAGAATACATCCAATATATGAACATGATGCATTGTGTTTGCTAAAAACTAAGGGAAGTTTTTGGCCTTTTCTTTGGTTGGGCAGCTTGTGAAACTCAAGAGTAATTGGTGTTCTGAATATTCCTCAAATTATTGTAGGTGGGAACAGCCATCAGTCATAGAAAGTTGGTACCGGAGATATTGGAACAGTAATAGGAAAACAGCAATCTCAATTAAAGTGACTTCCATATGTATATGTCCCACCTTATGCGCCCGCTTTGAATTTAGAAAAGAATTATGGAATTGCAGCAGGTGTCAATGCAAAGTTACAAGGGATAGAAATGCAAACAGTCACCTGTAATCAGAATTTATGTGAGAACAGCATTTAGAATCCGTAATACTGAGATATAAGCACCGTCTGATTGTGAATGCTATTGCTGATGAAGAAAGCATTATTAGTTTTATTGGTGTTAGTTTAAAGGGCAGTGAAAATGACACTTAACAAGTGTGAGTAAAAAGGCTGGGAGTAGGAGAAACCTTAAAGAGAGTAAGAAGGTGTTCACAAGTGGAATTGAGACTAAATGGAATAAGTACTGAAGTGAAAGTGATTCTATTGAATTAGGAAGCAACTGCTCTACTGTACCAAGCATGGGAGGGTGTACACCAGTGGCCATCAAACTTCTTAAAGCTGCAACACCGTGTACAAAAACAAAATCATTGCCCACACCCCCTTAATTTTTCACGATTATTCTGTTGAATTGGCTATGTTTAAATATGTCTAAACATATTTAAACATAGCAGTTAAGTTCTGTTACCCCTTTACAGCCGCGGTCGGTAGTAGGAGTAACTGCAGGGCGGTGACGTGGGGAGGGGGAGCGGCAGGGTGGGGGGTAGTAAACTATGGATTACGGAGGTTTACAGGTAAGTTAACATATAAATTAATAAAACGAATTTTGTTGCGTGCACTGCATCGCATTTGGGGATGTAGTGCACGCAACGAAATTTGTTTAATTAATTTATATGTTAACTTACCTGAAAACCTCCGGAATCCATAGTTTACTACCCCCCACCCTGCCCCTCCCCCTCCCCACGTCACCGCCCTGCAGTTACTCCTACTACCGACCGCGGCTGCCCCTTTACAAATACTCACAGACAGGATATAAATCACAAAAAATGTTTGTGATGGCCCATAGCAAATTGGTTTACTGCTGCTCATTTTGTAGTACTTAAAACAAAGCATGAGGCTTCTCTTAGCCAGAGCCTGGCACCCCACCGTGGGATCACTTAAGGCACCCACAGGGGGGCTTGTCCTCCAGTTTGAAGACCTCTGGTTTACACCATTGCTTAACAATTACAGATTAAGGGTGGGCTAGCACTTCCAGATTAACTCAAGAGAAAGGAAAGGCAAGTATGATTTTTGTGTTATCATTGAGAGATTCTCATATGCTGTTTGACATCTACAGTGCAATCAAAAACCTGGTTCCCTATTAAACAGCAGCACGTGCAAGATGAAAGAGTGTAAAGAAAGGAACACATAAAGAGAGATAAACCAAGTTTTTTTCACAAACAGCGGATGATAATGAACATGGATAACAGTCTAGCAATGGAAAACGACTTGGTCAGACAAATAAAACCTAGATAACATGTTTGGAGAACTATTGGAATCATTAGGGTGCCGATTACGATCCGGTAAAAAAATTCCCCGTACGACTCGTATCCGGTCTTTTTACCGTACGAATCGTACAAGTGCCGTACAAACTGCCAATTACGATTCGCATGGGAAAAAGTCCATACGAATCGCATTGGGAATAATTCCCCACACGTCCTCGGGTTGGAAAATGTGTCCGACACGTCCACGGACGATTTACCGTACAAATGTGAAAAGTGAAGTCCGACCGCGGAATTACGATCCATCCCGTGCGTCCGATGTTACAACCGTATGGTAAAAACACCGTCCGCACCGAACTCCTATAGCAACCATGGAGACATGTGCCCGCATACACGCCGACTCCCCCCCCAGCCCCCGTACGTTCGAGTCATACCCCCCCAGCCCCCGTACATACGTGTCGAACCCCCCCATGTATGTACACCCGTGTACGTGTCGAACCCCCCCGTGTATGTACACCCGTGTACGTTCGAGTCGTACCCCCACCCGTGTATGTACACCCATGTACGTGTCAAACCCCCGTGTATGTACACCCGTGTACGTTCGAGTCGTACCCCCACCCGTGTATGTACACCCGTTTACGTGTCGAACCCCCATGTATGTACACCCGTGTACGTGTCGAAACCCGTGTATGTACACCCGTGTACGTGTCGAACCCCCGTGTATGTACACCCGTGTACGTGTCGAACCCCCCGTGTATGTACACCCGTGTACGTTCGAGTCGTACCCCCACCCGTGTATGTACGGTGCGTTCCCCCCAGAGCGCTGGGGGTACGCACCGTACATACACGGGTGGGGGTACGACTCGAACGTACACAGGTGTACATACACGGGGGTTCGACACGTAAACGGGTGTACATACACGGGGGTTCGACACGTACACGGGTGTACATACACGGGGGGTTCGACACGTACAGGGGTGTACATACACGGGTGGGGGTACGACTCGAACGTACATGGGTGTACATACACGGGGGGATTCGACACATACACGGGTGTACATACACGGGGGGGTTCGACACGTACACGGGTGTACATACACAGGTGGGGGTACGACTCTAACATACACGGGTGTACATACACGGGGGGTTCGACACGTACACGGGTGTACATACACGGGGGGGTACGACTCGAACATACGGGGGCTGGGGGGGGTCGGCATGTACATACGGGGGCTGGGGGGGTCGGCGCGTACATACGGGGGCTAGGGGGGGGGTACGGCGCGTACCGGGCCACCTACTCTGGTCGTTTCGCGCCGTACTTCGCTTTTCCGGCACTTTTTGGGTGCCGTGAAAATATTGCCGTCCGGACTGCTGTCGGTTCGAATCGTACTTTCTGGGTCGTGAAACGCTGCCTGAAAGCGTCCCGACGTCACGTCGCAGCATTCCCGCATCACATTCGTATGTATATTTTCGTCGGTCGGTGTTTTTTACGATTCGTACGGAAATGGTGTTTCCGTGCGAATCGTAATTCCATGTTTGTAAAGTTTTACGACCGGGTACGAATCGGACGGAGAAAACGCTCCGACCGACGGTTCGTACCCGGTTTTTCCAGGATCGTAATCGGCACCTAGGTGGTGATAATAATTATATTACAATGGGAAACTTACCTGAATAGTTGTTTCAATGTCTTGATGGAATAGTAAGACTTATTATATTCAACAGAGTACAGGTGATGCCTGATGTTACAGTCATGAGCAATATTGTTGTCAGAGAAACAAAAGAAAATGATTTTAAAGATTTTGCAAACTTTCTGCGAAAGTATGATGATAGGAGTAAATAAAATAAACGCAATGGAACTTAATGTGAATCTGATACATATTGGAGAAATGTGGGAAAGAGGTTAAGTTTTAGAAAGTAGAATATGATCAGTATTCTAAGGACTATCTTTGTTCATTTTCTGGGTGTATAACAAGAATGAAGATGAGATCTAGAGAAGGTCCTGCATATTTTAAAGATTTTGTTAGTCATGAAAAAGGTCAAGTGACTAATTAGCACCAACTTTAAAGCAGTAACTCTGTATATTTAGGCATTTCATAGTATAGATATAAAGTGGATCTTCCCATTTTTACCCATGTATCAAGAGGGTGGAGTGTAGTATGCACGGTTTAGTCTGCATAAGAATCTAGATGTCATGCAAGGGTTAACTTAGCTTAGTTGATGTGTGTGCCCAAATGTAAAGACTGGCTGTATTATCTGAGATCGTCTTAAACATGTGGCATATGGGGGCGTGGCTTGATGCCGAGCGTAATGGCCGCTCAAGAAAGGAGTTCCGCTGAGTCACCCATCCGCAACTAACCATCCGACGCCCTATCCGACCCTCAAAGTGCCTGGAAGGCATGCAACACCAGTAGCACCTGCGGTGGCCTGGCCTGTCGACAGTTTTGAGAGCCGAGTTGTCCCCAGACTGGCACCAGGCAGAGACGGCCGGGCCCACGTGGTGGCTCAGTCAGAGTGGCCTAGTCAGAGACGGGCGTTCTGGAGGAGCCCACAGGAGTGGAGGCACAGAGGTAAACATGCCTGCCATCCCCAGTGACATCATCGCAGTCGGAGAATCAGGAACAGCTAGTGAAAAGCAGAGGCACGCCGAAAGGCCAGACAAATTCCTATTTTGGAGCCCCAAAATAAGTATGTGAGGGCTAGACCGTGACAGGGAACCCAGGCGGCGGCCATATTGAAACTTTGGTCTGGACTAATTTTGGGCCCCCATAGGAGACTAGAACGTCCCCAGGACAAGCACCCCCGGGCTGCAGGAGGGCAAGCAGCCACGGGAAGGGGGGGCTGAGGACCAAGAACAGGAGGTCCACCAGGTAGTACCCAATAAATCTGACGCGAAGACCATAAGGTGGCCGGCAATCAGTAACGCCCACCCATAACCTAGGCCAAGCGCTGTGGGCCTCCCTACATCGCGGGTGGGTCACGGACGGAGATAGAGGAGGCAGGCCTGAGAGATCTGCGCAGTGGCCTTCGTTTGGTGGTTGCCGTGCCCACGGGGCAAGAGCTCACCACATCATTGTATGATTAGCCTGGGTGACCGGGCAGATTAGGGAGGCTGGCCATAAGGACCTCCCACAGTAATTTCGGCAAAGAACATAGGCCTGGAGGAATGACGAAGCCCAAAGGGAACCAACCGTCACAATCAAACAAGATGGATAAATATGCTGTCCCAAGATTTCACCAGGAGGAAGATATCCAGCCCAGCAGCCTCAGGGAAACCCTCCCTGGGGGCAATAATGACGACGATACACACTCTTCAATCCTCTCTGGAACCTAAAATATGCTCAGTAACAACTGAGGTGGGCCTACTTAGAGCGGACTTCCAAAAGATGTCTGATAAAATGCACACAGCAGAGGCTGATATCCGCCAGCTCCAGACTGAACTGAAGTCTCTTGTGGAGCAAGTGCAAAAGCTAACTAAGCAACTGGTAGCCCTTAAGGTAAGAGTTATAGACCAGGAAGGGAGATCCAGGCATAACAATCTACAGATAGTAGGAGTCCCTGAAGGAGCGGAAGCCCAAAGCGTTGACCTGTTTGTAGAAGATCTGATCACAAAACATCTGAAACCCAAATGCTTGTCGAAGTTCTTTTCAGTCGAAAGGGCACACAGGGCCCCAGTCCTGCCTTCAAGACCAGGGGCCCCACACTGTCCCATATGTTAAACTACGGGGAAATAGCAGAGGTAGTCGCGGACTTCTATGAGGAAGTATACGCCGCCAAGTCTGGTAGATCTAGTGCAGACTGCACAGAACTCCTAGCAACAATAAACCTAGGCACCCCGATGAGGGAAGATAGGGGGACGCTTGATAGCGATGTGATGACTGAGGAAACAGTGGGGGCTCCTCAGGGGCTCCAATCCGGTAAAGCCCCTGGTCCGAATGGTTTACCCCTTGAACTGTTCAAGAAAACAGCTCCAAGGTTGGCACCTCACCTCTTGAACATATTTTTTGAGGCCAGAAAGGTAGAGAGGCTTCCTGACGACCAAAGAACCACTACCATAGTGATAATCCCCAAAAAAGGCAAACCGCCAGCGGAGTGTGCATCATATTGCCCCATTTCACTGCTTAACGTGGAACCCAAGGTCCTGGCCAAAGTCCTTGCGAGCAGACTAGCAGGTGTGATAATATCGGTGATACACCCGACCAATCCGGCTTTATGCTGAAGCGTAGTACGCGTTTAAATTTAAGACGACTATATGGGGTGCTTCACCTGACAGACGTGCATAGGGCGGAGGATGCAGAGGTTCTCTCCCTCGATGCCCGAATGGCCTTCGACAGTGTGGAATGGAACTACATATTTGCAGTGCTGCCTCGGCTGGGCTCTGGCCCCAATTTCTGTGCCTGGGTTGGCCTGCTCTATGAAGCATCGCGGCAAGGCTGCCTGCTATCTCCCATGATCTTCGCTCTAGCCTTGGAGCCCCTGGTGGCCTGGGTCCGCGGAGACCCACTCATCCGGGGATTTAAAGTCAAAGATAACTGGGAGGAAAAGATATCTCTCTAAGCGGACGATATCCTACTGTATGTGGGAAAACCCCCGTATCTCGATACAGAGGATGCTGCATATCTTTGATTTATTCAGGAGCTACACCGGTTATCAAATTAACTGGGATAAATCCCTGATTTTCCCACTCTCCTCGGACCCCCTGTCCCTGCCTTCCCGATGCCCAGCCTCAATGGTAACAGACGGGATTATGTACCTAGGGATCAGTATCACCAGAGACGAGATTGATCGCTTCCAGGTAAACGTGGGCCACTGGCGTGCACTTCCCCTTTCACTGATGGAGCCGATAACTGTAAGGGGGGTTCACCAAAAAATTTGATCAAAATGTTAACGTGGAATATTGCCGGTTTACGTGCCAAGAGAGATAATTTGTCCTGGTTAAGCTTCCTGAAGGATTTTGACATTCTGGCACTTCAAGAGACCTGGGAAACTGAATGTAATTTTTGGTTAGATGGTTTTACATCTCATTTTGTTCCAGCTTCAAAATCAGTTTCCGGAAGGGCTTCAGGAGGCTTAGTGGTTATGCTTTCGGTGAATCTAAAAGGAAACGTTAGCAGGATAACTTGTTCATGTAACAATTTTCTTATACTGGAATTTAAACTCTCCAATAATAGAAAATTGTTACTGGTAAATTGCTATAATTCCCAACAAGAGGTCTTGCCGAATGAACACTTGCTATGGTTGGCGAACTTTTTAAATACTTATTCTTTGAAGCAAACCACTTTCTGCTATTATATTTTGTTAGGTGATTTTAATGTACACTTATGTAGTCATAATTGTTGTTTATCTGATATTGACGGACCAGAGCTGACATCCCCACAGCATTTTGAGCACTCAAGTAAGGGTGAAGCTCTGGAAAAACTTCTTATCGAAAATCAGTTGTACCAACCAGGCTTTCACGAACAAACCGTACGGGTGCCCACCTTTATTGGAAGGGATAGTAACACCATTATTGACTACATATTTCTCTCATCTGGACTTTTAAAATATGTATGTTTTTATAATGCAATTCCATCTATTTTTAGCGACCATAATCCGGTGGTAATTGAAATGTTAGATGGCCTTTCACTCTTAAATACCTTTACCTCACTCATGATGGACACTAAACTTAGGGCAAAGGATCAGGGAAGAAGGCTAAACTGGTCTAAGGTAGTCCCAGAGGAATTTTTCAACTCAATAAAGCTAGAGGCGGCCCTGGACTTGGAAATTTGTGGGGACCAACTTTCTACGGGGAAGGAAGTAATTTCCTCGTTTGAAGCCATATGCTCCCTAGTGTCAAAGGACCTAACTAGTATAAGTAGACCAGCACCTAAGAATGGAGTCTCCGGCTGGTTTGATCATAACTGCACTAAGGCTCATAATAACCTTAAAAATGCACTTCAGGCCAGTCCGAGGAATAAAATCTTAGTGTCGCAGTTAAGGAGCGACTATAAAAAAGCACTGTTGGTCCGGAAAAAAGAAATTAAACACAACGCCTGGGCCGATCTTATGGATAAGGCAACTTTAAAAGACAGTGCAAAATTTTGGTCCATTATCACTACTCCTCTTTTTTCCGATGTTAAAAACGGAGTGTTGGAAACTAATATAGCAGAGGAGGACTGGTTGAGTCACTTTAAAATCATATATGGTAGTCACTTAGATTTAGAATCCCTAAACGGGCAAGATTCGGCTTCTATTTTAACCCCAGTTAGTTTTCATATAGAAGAAATTGTAAAAGCAATTGAAGACTCTGCAGGAAAGAAGGCTCCCGGCCCGGACGGGGTCCCCACCGATTTGTATAAGGCAAACCCGGTGTTTTGGGCCAATATATTAACTAATGTATTTAACTCCTCAGCTATTGTAGGTTTTCCCAAATCCTGGTCACATTCTATCATAATACCGGTGTTCAAGAAAGGCCAAAGGGCTGACCCTAAATGCTATAGGCCCATATCCTTGATAGACTCCTCTATAAAAATCTTGGGGAAAGTCATACTTGCTAGGATAACAGATTGGGCCTCGGATAATAACATCTTGTCCGATGCACAGTATGGCTTCAGAGCCGGCCGGAGCACGGAGGATCAATGTCTGAACCTCCTTTTAATAATAGACAAATACACTAAGGCGGCTGGGGGCTCCTTTTACCTGGGCTTTATGGATTTATCCACGGCTTTTGATCTCGTCAATAGGTCAAAGCTGTGGACAATGCTTCTGGAGTTGGGACTCGACCCTCCCCTTGTGTATTTACTTTCAGAGCTCCACCATGATTTGAATGCCTCGATGAGGATGACGACGGAGGGGAAGTGCACGGCCAGCTTTAAGTCTAGCAGAGGGGTACGACAGGGATGCATCCTTGCGCCCATGTTGTTCACCCTATACATAAATTCCCTGGAACAAAATCTGCTGGCTGCAACGCAGAACATCCCGCGTATGGGAGGTACCCCGATCCCGGTCCTCCTATACGCGGACTTGCTGTCCTGCTGGCCAGGACACCCATGGCGCTGCAAAGATTGCTGGACTCGTTCGGGGACTTTATGCATAGCCTGGATCTGGTGGTTAATAACGGCAAATCTCATGCTATGTCGTTAGGTCTTGCGAAAAATAAGGTAAAGCCTTTTTTCTGCAGGGGAGCCGAAATCTCAAGAGTGAAGACTTTCACTTACTTGGGAGTAGTCTTTGATGACAAGGGCTCATGGTCCCCCCAGCTTTCTATAAAGGTAAACTCCATAAGAAGCTCATCTGCGGCTGTACTTGGCTTTGCAAAAAGGCTGGGAGGAAAACCGACAGAGGCAATACTAACAATCTACAAAGCCAAAACAGTTTCTATTGTAAGGTATGGGGTGCCAATCTGGGGTTACATTAAACATGACGCGATCTAAACGGAGGAAAACAAATTTCTTCGTACCCTCCTTGGCCTCCCACAATCAACCGCTTCTTATTCAGTCCATTTGGAACTCGGGTTAGGTTACATAGCAGACATGATTAAATTAGCCCCATTACTGCTATGGATCAAAATTTGGCTAAACCCGAAACTTACTTTAAACCATAAAATACTAAAGGACTGTACTCGACTTGACAACATGAATAAAATTCAATGGCTGTCAAATATCGAGAGGTATCTGCCTACATTGGGAGACCAGAAATCTTTTTTAGCCCTGAAACTCTCTGTAAGGCAGATCTTGAGTGGGTAAAATCCAATTTTACGAAGCTAAGGGAGGCCGCGCGGGAAGAAGTCGAACTTCGTAAACCCTCTGTCAGGGGACACGTCCTGGTATCTCAGTTCTCAGGGTTGTCTTTATATCTTACAGCGGTAACCCACCCTTTTCACAAATGGCTGTTGACTAAATTCCGGTTCAACCAAATACACATAGTTCTTTGGGATGTGGCTGGTTGGAATAGGCCTGAAGATGTCGCCCCTTGCAAGTGCGATGATATTTCTCCACAAGACACTACGCACTTTATGCTATTTTGCTCCTTTTTTAAACATGCCAGGAAGAGGTTTATTATTCCTTTGTTAAAGAGTAGGAATTTTACACAGTATAAACCAGCTCTATTGTTCCTAAGCATGCTTGAATGTCCATTAATTATGTTCTGTGTTGCTAGCTTCTTGGTGGCAGCCGTTAGAGAAAGGAGGGTCAGACTAAAACCAATACAGGATGTGGAGCCTATTTGATATATGGAATTTGATCCTGTATTAACATCTCATGTTGATTATGGTCTATTATGAAATTTCATTTGGAATTGTTTTTAACTGTAGATTTGTGAATCGCAAGATTTTATGTTTTTTAATTGTGTAGTATACTTTTATGATTTTAATTAATCGAATAAAGTGGTTTTGACTGACTGACTGACACTGATGGAGCGGGCGGTCCTCTTTAAATGAGGACCATCCTGCAAATGCTATACATTCTTCAAAACACACCATTCAGAATTCCTGAATCCTACTTTAGCAGACTTAATGGCATTTTGAGGTCCCTGTTGTGGGACGGTGGGGCGGCCTGAATCTCATTGGCAAAGCTGTAGCGAGGTGTCTACGATGGGGGCCTGGGGTCCCTGACCTCTGAGTCTATTACTGGGCCTCCCAGCTGGCAGTGGTGAATGACTGGGTGTTTGGGGACCAGACGGAGCCAGCATACAGGGTAGATCGCTTGGCCATGGGAAACAGGGACTATCTGGCGCTCCTATACGGTATGATGGGAGGGGGCCAGCTCCCGCCCCACACACAGGCAGTAGTACGGGCATGGAAAGCAACCAACAGGTGTCTGGGATAGGACAGAAAACTTACAGCAGAGACCCCTCTGTGGGATAGCAATGACCTGGGAGAGGTTAAAAAATTGACAGCATACACAAAATGGCACACAATAGGAATTGAGCACCTGGGAGATGTCTGGAGAGTGGGCACCTTAGTTACATGCGAGGCACTGAAGACTGAATATGCGTTGGCACAGGGGGAGATATTTCCATAGAGGCAATTGCAGCATGCCTTGAAATGTCACCTTCCTGGAAGGGGAGGCCATCCCAGATTACTCCTCCATGGAGGACCGACTGATACTGGACCTGTTGCCCTTCAAGGCAGTCTCTTTGGTATATAGGAAGATCATAAATAATATGCCAGACAGCCTTACCTCAATTATAGAGGCTTGGATGATAGATGTGGGGCCCCTAGATGACGAAGAATGGAGGGAGGTGCTACAGTGCTCCAGAGAAATAGCTATAATTGCTTGATTTCGCCTGGTGCAGCTACGGATATTACGTGTCCTACCTGTCTAGGTTGATAGTATTCAAGATGGGTTGGATAGACTTAGCCGAATGCCCCAGGGGATGTTGTGAGTTGGGCACATTTTACCACACACCCTGGACCTGCCCACGTAACCAAAACCTTTGGTCTGAAATAACCGAGACAATGAGGGAGGTAATGGGTCTACCGGTGCTGCTGGAGGCCAAGTGCCTATTGTTGGGGGTGTTGGTGGAGGAGAAATGGACTAGTCACGTAAACATCTGGCTCAAAATGGCTGCAAGAGTGGCACAACACAACCTAGCCAGGCTATAGGGGGCAAGCAGGCCCCCGGCAATTTACACTGGGGCCAATTAGCCAAACAGACAGTATATCATATGAATTTTTATCGAAGTTTTACTATATTTGAAAAGGTATGGGGGCCGTGGAAGCAATATCGGGGTATGAATAACCAAACAGGGGGTGAGGAAGTGGATATTCTCAATGCATAGTGGGACGGGGCAGAGGCCGAGACTAGCTCTGGTGCTACAGGAAGTTCTACAAAGCTTCGGGACGGGCCAGGGAAAGTATTCAGATCTCAAGGCGCCCTGCGAGTGGCCCATTGATTGCACTGTATTCCGCTTTAATTGATTTGTGATCTGAATCAACTTCTTAATCAAAAGAAGTTTAAAAAAAAAAAAACATGTGGCATATGCTAGCATATATGATACCAAGGATTTTCAAAGCAAGTTAAAAATATTGTCGGTGCTTCCCTGGTTAATCGATCACAGTTGAGGACATTTCCTGTCATGTAATGAGTTTATCTACCATTGATATAGACAGAAGTTTCTCATGGGAGGTTTGCAACAGTGAATGGGTTAACATAATCTGCTAAAGCAACCGGGCTTTTTCAGAATACCACTCTCTGTATAGGGATTACAATGTATAGCGAAGACCACTATAGGGACATCTGCCACAAAACCTGCTACTTGTGCCGCCTCGTAGAGACTGTCTAGTATTGAAATTATGTATAACAGTAGTGTGAACTTATTATCGTATGCATTACATATCAATTTGTATTAGTCCAACATTAAAACACAAGGATGCAGGTTTTCTTGTCCATTAATTCATTCTTTATTATTTATTTACTATACAAATATCCAAAATGCCTCTATTCATGATTCTATCACAGACAATTTTCGAACAGCCAATGCTATTCATTGCATAGAGAACTTCTTCAGGGCTGCAAGATATATGCATGGGTATATGACAATTATATACTTTATTTTTCTTTAAAAATTATGATTCATCTTTATCACTTTATTTTCTTACATTTATATTAAAACTTCTCATATTCTTGAAGTGCTATTATTGCTTACATAAACCCACTTGTTTAAAAATGGAGCACATTTCTACATATTGTTAAGGTCAGAACAGTGACATAATCATTACATTACTAACTGATAGAGTGTAAACATTGTAAAACATACTTCATGTGAAAGATCTATTAGCCAAAAAACTAATATCACACTTTATAGTGATTTTTACCAATATATTCTATTAATATGCAATATGTAAATGATCTTCAATCCACAAACACATGTTTCTATATAATTGCATATATCCCAAAAGTCATCGGTGGACGATTAAGAGCATACATTTTTATTAAGTTAAATTTTTTTGATAAACAACTTTTATTGTTTTCATAAGGTAGCATGCCCTAAGGCAAACTATAGAGCACCCATTTCAAGATAAATAAAATTAGCAGCAAAGACAGTTGCGTACCCAATCCAGCATATACCACAATAAGAGACATAGGGGCACATGCATCAAAGTAGGGAATTGTGAATCCTTAATAGCGATTATTAAGGAATTGCTATTAGGGAGTCGCAATTACCTATGCATGTAGATTTAGCAAAAAAATTGCGATTCCTACATATTCCTTAATGGCGAATCGCAAATTGCGATTCGCTATTAAGGAATGCCTTCCCATTCATTCCTATGGGCATAGAGGCCTATAGGAATGAATGGGAAGGCATTCGCAATTTGAGAGTACCAAATAGGTACTCACAAATTGCGGATGCAATTGACAGGGCAATAGGGGGCCAAAAGGCCAAACTGATGCACCCTCAAAACAGGTAAGTGTGCACATGTGGCGCACATACATGCCCTAAGGGCATGTGTGTGCGCCACATGCCACTTAGAAAAATGCAAAAAAGTTAATTTTTCTAAGGATTTGCAACTTAGCACCAACTTGGAGTTGATGGTAAATTGCAATTCCTTAATGCAGGGTCGCAATTTTTTCATGCTTTTTGCATTGCATTTAGGGAATCGCAAATTGCAATTCCCTAAATGCATTTGCAAAATAGGTGATTGCAAACATTGTGGTTCCCTAATTTGCGATCTGCTTTGGGCTTGATGCATCCCAAATGGCAAAATACCGGTTGCAAAGGGGCAATTCCGCAAATCGTCCCGTTTGCGACCGTTATTTTGCTTGATGCATGTGGCCCATAAAGCTTTTGTTTACATATTCAGTTTGATTTGGTTCATGTATCCTTCGCCCCATTTAACTTACCCCAGATATGTTTAGCAGGATATCCCCTATCTTTTTACACAGGTTTCTCTAGTTGAGCACACCAGCCTACCCTCCACCTCCACAGCTTGAGTGTCGGTGCCCTGGCGGCTTTCCACCGTGCAGCAATATCCTTCTTAGCCACCATAGAAGCAGTACCCATCAACTTCCATTTGTTAAATATAGCATCACAGTATCACATATCTGAATCAAGATAGCTGACCTTAACTAAAACATAACTTTCTTTTGCTGTCTAACATTGAAGGAGTTCAAAGTGACAAGTGGAAGAGACTAACATCTGCTTTACATGGACAAACAGCCAGATTATCTGAAATTGAGCCAGCCAGCAGGATTACATCAAAGTCTACCCATTGTCTCCATGAGAATGATTGCCAACTTATTACTCTGAAAAGGCTGTTGAAATGGACATCAGAGAGGCTGTGATAGTGTAGTGTATACCGCCGTGTGGCTTGATTATTGTCCATCCTTCTTCCATGGTGCTAGCCATGAAAGGTAGCCAGTAGTCTAAATTATTGCTTACAATGGATGGAAGAGAGTTTATCTGTATTGTCTGATAAATCTTATTAATGTTTGGTTATTCTTTGAATCTATGTAACTCAAGTACATCTGGTCTTTTTTTACATTGCTGCTATTTAATGAATTATTGCTGCGATCAATTAAACTGCATTATACGTTCTTATGGAGTGGCTGTTTCCTGTTATTTCTCTATTGGTTATATTCACACATACCAAAATCTAAAAAATCATATTGTTTTTTTAAATTTTTTTTAAATTTTATTTCTTTATTGAATAGAGACCACGGGTACAAACAAGAAGAAACATAACCCAATATTCAATTAATTATGCAATGCAGGCTCGATTCACAGAGTTTGGATTACAATAGTGTTCGGCAGATTTCAAACTAAAAGACAACTTATACTACTGATACATGAAATAATTCCATTATATCGTTCGTTACACACATTGTCAAAAAAAAAAACGACATCAAAAAGACCTCCATTAGATCCTATCAAATCGTAGACAAGTATATGGCTAATCAGTTTACATTAAGTTGTCCTTAAATATTAATGAAAAAGAAAAAAGAGAAAAGAGAAAAAAAACAGATGAATAGTAGGTACGCTAGATATCTTAGGACCTCAATCTTACATGTCCATATATGCACTAACGGCGCCCCATATTAGCTGCCCCAATCCCTTTTTCCGCCTCCCCTTGAAGATATACAAATTGTGTTCCATATTGTACGTGAACAGAAAACGAGTTCTCCACATATCAATTAGGAGTGCATCAGTTTGTAACCACGCTGAGGCAATGCACATCCTAAGCACTGCTGCTGCCATGAATATCAGATACCTAACTTCATTACTGGGGTCTGTGCGCACACCACCTACGTCTATACCCAGCAAAATCTCACTGATTGACAATTGTATAGGAGCGCCGAGAATCTCGGATAAAAACCTGTTTATATGTCTGAGCAATTCTGATAATTTAACGCAAGTGCCAAAAATATGTGCTACATCAGCATGTAAAATATTACATCTGAAACACTTTCCATCTGGATCTCCTCCCCACTTTGCAATTTTATCAGGTGTGCGATAAAGATAGAACAGAGTCTTATAATGTTGTGCCTTAAGATTAGCAGACATAAATAAACGGCTAGCCCATTCAATCGAGAGCTCCAACGGTATTTCAGGGCACCCCAATCTTTCTTCCCATCTCGTACGATGAGCTTCCAAGTCACTAGACATTGTCTCAATAATTATATTATATAATACCCCTATGCGAGCGCGCTTTTTATTTGCCTCAATAAGGGGATTAGACACATTCACAATATTCAATTTAACAAGATACTCACGCAGCTGCAGATACTTAAAAAAGTGCGAAGTGGTTAGCTGATATTGTTTCTTCAGTTGGGAGAAAGATTTTAACCCATCTGATGTATATACATCTCCCACTGTTATTAAACCTCTTAAACGCCAATTAACCACTATATGATCCCAGCATATACTGGGATGCAATAACGGTGCGATTAAAGGGGTATAAATAGACACGTTTCGGATATTATATTGCTTCCTTATTGCCTTCCAAACCTTATACGCAGCGGCAATCACCTTAAACCTAGTGCGCTTGTAATAGTTCCAATCTATGTCAATAAAAAGACGGTTCCTAGCTTCAGTCCCTAAAAGCAGAGAATATATAGAAGGTTGCAGTGCTGGCTCCACGGGTCCCTGACCGGTTAATAAAATATTCATTCGCTGCAACATACATACATAGTAGTACAAAAGAAAATCAGGGACTGCCCAGCCACCCACTGCCCTAGGCAACATCATATACTTCTTAGCCCGTCGCTCTTTCCCCTGGGACCACATGAACCTCATGCAGATTGCTTGCAATTGTGAGATAAGTGTACAGGTAATCTCTAATGGTAGACATCGATAAAGATACAGCACCTTAGGTAATACCATCATTTTCAGGATGTTGCATCTACCAACCAGTGTCAAATGTAAACATTCTAGCTGATCCAGCTGTTTACGGACCCCATGTATCAGCTTCTGCCAGTTGACCTCTACCGTAGTCGAGGCTCCAGCAGTAATCTGCACTCCCAAATAAGTGACCTCGTCTAAGACTCGTGGATCATCGTAAGACTTAATATTCATGCAAAGTATTTGAGTCTTAGCGGTATTTAATTTGTATCCCGATACCGATCCAAATGTCCTTGCAAGATTTTCGATTTCGGGCATAGCAATAGACGGTCTTGGTGAAAGCACGGCAACATCATCCGCATACGCCAATACACGGTACTGCTGTGATTGTATCCTGACTGGAGGTACCCTGCTACTCCGCTCAATCATTTTTAAAAAGGGATCTATATACAAAGCAAACAACAATGGAGAGCAAGGACATCCATGCCTAGTCCCTCGATGTATAGGTACCACTGCAGATTGAAGCCCCATTACATTAATCCGTGCACTAGGTTGTTGATAGAGCACCTGTATTGATTTGATGAAATTTGGCCCAAATCCCTAAAGTTTCAACAGATCCCATAAGAAGGCCCACGATACTTGGTCGAAGGCCTTCTCTGCATCCAGTAATATAAGACTCAGTGGATTCCCAGATACATTTGCATGATCAATTGAAATAATCACCCGGTTAACATGATCGGTTGTACCGCGTTTTGGGATGAACCCATGCTGATAAATAGAAACCAAAGGGGTTATCACTTCTGATAGTCTGGTAGCTAAGATCTTTGAGTATACTTTCCCATCTGTGTTTAATAATAAGATAGGCCGATATGAGCCTGGTAAATCCGGCGGTTTTTCCTTTTTTCTAAACACTACTATACTCGCTTCGCCCCATGTTATAGGATGCTCCCCTTTCTGGGCCATTCGGAATGTGACTAACATGTCCTGTTTTAGAGCTTGAAAAAAAGATTTATATATTTCAAGCGGGAGCTTATCAGGACCCGAAGCCTTTCCTGCTGGTAATGCTTTAAGAGCCGCTTCCAATTCAAACATCTCTATAGGGGCCTCCAATATATCTGCTAAACCTTGATCTAATTTTTGCCCGACGTTTTGCCCAAGAAAGGCCAAAGCTCTATTGCTGTCATATTCTTCTGCTGCATATAGACAGGCGTAGAAACTCCTGAAAACTTCTAGCATTCCACTCTCGGTTTCTTCATATTGCCCAGCCTCATTTTTCATACTCTTAATTCGCTGAGCAGTTTCCCTAGTCCTCGCTCTCTGGGCTAGACACCTCCCACTTGCCTCCCCATACTCGTACAGCACCTGTCTCTTAGTCTCAAAGGTCTTTGCTGCTTCCTTACTCCAATGATTATTAACCTTGGCCTTAAATCGGGTCACCTCGGCTGATGTATCAAAGGTATCCCTGTCATGAGCAATGTCTTGAATCAGCAACTCCTCGACCTTGCCTAGATCCTGGTAAAGCTCCTGCAGCTTTTTTCGCAGCTGTTTTTGAGCATACAATCCATAGCTGAACACCTCTCCCCTAAAAGCTGCTTTGAACGTATCCCAGACTATCCCAACCGCTGCGCTTCCCCGATTTGAATTAAAAAACTCTCAAATCCACTCACTCATATATTCTTGAAATTTAATATCCAGCAATAGCTTACGATCAAAAGAAAATTCCCGGGGTTTGCAGGGTGGGTGTAGTATCCGAATGGACAACACTACTGGCCCATGATCAGACGTCACTCGGGGATAAACCTGTATTTGTGCATCATAAAGAAAGTTGTGTGTAACTAAAAAATAATCTAGGCGAAATAGTTTTTGGTGAGGAGCCGAGAAAAAAGTATATCCGGGATCAGTCTTCCTAAGATAGGCCCAAGCATCTGTTAGCCCGTGTGCTTTCACCAAGGATCTTAGCGCCCTGTATACCTTTGGTTTCCTACCTACATACCTATATTGATCACTACCTAATGTTCCAGAGTGGAGATTAATATTCAAGTCCCCACAGAGAATTATGGGAGCGGTCCAGGTTGCTAATTCGACATACAGGTATTCCAGGACTGCTGCCTCATCAAAATTAGATCCATAGATGGAGCAAACAGTACATTTAAAAGTTCCTACACTACATTCCGTGATTGCCCACCTACCAGCACTGTCCTCTAAAACTCGTCCCCCGTCAACCAGATTTCTCCTTGCTAGTATAGCCACCCCACGAGTTGTAGTAGACTGCTTGGTACACACCAGCACACTATACCCTAAATCACTTATGTGCTTTTGCTTAGACCATGCTAGATGTGTCTCTTGATGTGCAATAATATCGCAGTTAAGCCACTGCAATTCCCGAGCAACTCGTTGGCTTTTATTTAAAGCATTCAATCCTCTCACATTTAGCGTACCTATTCTTAACATTCTAGCTGCCATCTGCTCTGTCTCTAAAAAAAGTAGAAACACTCTGCCCCCTATCCTGCATTACTTTCATATAGTCAGTAAAAATTACACCCGTGATCTCTGTTTTTCCCTTTTTAGCCATCCCCCTCTGACCCGCCCAACCCCTCTGGCCCCACACCGAGGCCACCCTCCCTTTCCCCCTCCCCCTCCCCACTTCAACCACCCCTTGTGAGCAAAAGGACATAGTCCTTAGTGATGCGAGTGTGCGAGATCCACCTCGACAGAGGATCTGCCAGGCCGTTGCCCTCTCCTATATTTATCTGTAGTCTGTTTTTACCGAAGCAACATATTTCTAATCATATTATCTAGCCTTCTGTATGAACATCCTACAGAGCGGCACCTTATCCCATTGCTCTTTATATACTATTAGTTACATAGTCAAGCTCGAGTGTCGCTCATTAAGCAATCCAGCTTTCCTGCTCCAAAAAAAAAAAAAAAATCCAAAACAAAAACAAAAAAGAAACAGACCACGGATACTCAAACAACATTGCAAAGCCTTAGATGTCCAGTTGGTGCGGGCTGGTGCTGCCTCTCCTCCCTCTATTATTATTTAATTCACCTCTAGTACACAGTACACCCCAAAGTGGAATAACATTATAACTAACTATGTTCTTTTTTTTTTTATTCTCTTCCGCGCGATTTTCTTCCCACCATGTTTTTTTTTTCACCTTCAGGGTGATCCACCTTTAGTGTCTATAGACTTCAAATATGCTTGCGCCTGAGATTCCGAGGTGAAATATTTAGATTGACTCTTATAAATCACCTTGAGTTTAGCAGGATTCAGGAGGAATACCTGCGCACCCTTGGCTTGAAATGGCTGAAATAGTTGTCGTAATTGCCATCTTAAGGACACAGTTGCTGAGCAGTAATCTGGCCTAACAAAAAAGTCACATCCAGAACCCTTACGTCGCTTATCCGGGCGAGCAAGATCATATAGTGCTTCTCTGAGAACAAAATTATTTACACAAATTAATATCGCTTGTGGAAGAGCTTTAGAGCCTGCCGGGGCATTTGACTCCCCGTGAGTCTTACGCTGTACAAATGGATATCTATGCGCCCTGGTAATCTCATTCTCCCACTGCCACTCAGCTAGCTCTGGGAATGCTTCTGCAAAAGTCTCTATTATAAACTTTCGGACATCTTTCCCTTCTTTCATCTCTGGAATCCCTAAAACACGCAGATTATTGCGCCGTGCGCGGTTTTCCAGATCCGTCATTTTCCACTCCATATCCTCTCTAGTGGCCTGTAAAATCTCTATCGCGGTTTGATGCTTAGTGAGTATGTCTTCATTGCTCGATATGTGTTCCTCTGTGTCTGTCACCCGCTTGGTAAGTTCATTAACAGACTTAACCATCCGCCGCATAGTATTCTGTAGTTTCCGAACTGCACCCTGAGTACGATTACTTTCAGCCTTAGTCTCAGCCCGGTGGGCCATTATGCTCTTATATATTAAGTCCAAAGTTACTCCATTAACGCCTTGATCTTGGTCCTGCTCCTGCAGTTGAGGCTCCTTTCCCCCCGATTCCCAGAGAGGTTGTAGAAGAGGAGTCTTTTCCTGTGAGGCCCCTTCAGTGTCTTGATGATCCACCAGTCCCCTCATCTGTGTGGGTAAATGTGTCGTGTCACCGTATTCCTCCATCAAGTCTTCCTCATCTGTGAGTGCCACCTCATCATCATCCCACTCACCGTGCAGACTGTTACCGTCATCCTCCAATACAGCGGATATATCTGGCATTGAATAAAATTTGCCATCAGACAATGCAGTCTGTATCTACCAGGTCCACTGTGACTGTACATTGCCCATTCATGCCCCCTTCTCCTTTTCTGATACTGCACTCAGAAGGGGCCGAACTGTTGGTATCAACCCCATCACCGCCTGTCGCTCCTGCAATGGGTCTTGTGCTAATGGCGGCGCCTTTTTTTTTCATAAAAATTGCATGTAGCACAGGTGTTTTTGCAGCATCCAAATTCCCAGGCTAGAATTATATGAGTGTTGTTACTAACAGTCTGCCCACCATTATCGCTGTTACCTCTGGTCAGGCCGACCCCTCCCCCAGCGCCACTCAATGCTGTGATCTTCATATCAGTTTGTTTGGAGGAGAGAGCCGCGCTCCCAGCTATATTTACATTACTGCTGGCACAGGCACTGGTAGTAGCGTTGGCGCTAGCGCTGGTTGCGTTATTTATATTAGCGCTGACTGCGTTATTTATATTAGCACTGGTGTTATTCACATTATTAGCAACAGTTTTTCGTGTGCCTCTGCCTTTCGGGGCCATGCCTGGTTACTTGTTGTTTTGAAGATTGTTCACTTCTCACTATGGCAAACAAAAACCCTTCTCATGTTTTTTCCGGGGGTCCGGGCGCTCTTCAGCCTCTCATCCTCTCAGCTTCTCAACCCCGGCTTAAAACTTGCTGAAGGGGGTCTCGCCGCAAGCTTGTAGCACTGTGACAGAAAAAAAAACCTCCGCAGTCCGGCGGAGCAGAGCAACAATTGCAACAGTTGCAACCTCCCTAATCACCAGTATTGCTCAGTTCAAATTTATGCTCATTTCACGCTCATTCCACGTCTCCGGAGTAGAGGTCTCCTCCACTTAACTCTCGCTGCAGATCCAGCTCAGCCCCCCCAGCTGTCTGCAATCCGGTGTTGGATTGAGGCTTTGCCCGCCTCCGCCTCCGTCTCGGGGCCGAATCCGAGTCCGGGTCCGCCACCTCCAATTGCCGCTTCAACAAACCCTCAACAGCCGGTAAAAGCAGAAGAGAGTCCTCCAAAGTAAGCCAAAAAGCTGGCAATACCATTCCCCTACCAGCAACCGACTACACGCCCTTCAGGCACTGTAATCCTGGCATTTCTCCTCTGCCGAGGTACGGAGCTGCTCACTCACACGGCCGCGCGGCCGCCATCTTGCTCCCGATTAGATCTCTTGCCAACACGCTAACATGATAGTCATATTGGGTTTGATGTCCTACCTGTGTACACCTGTTCAAGACATTTTGGGTCAGATTTACAAACCCCCCTGCAACACTTTTGCGCCGCCGTTGCGTCACTTTTGTGATGCAGCGAAGGCGTAAAAAATGCAGCCAATTTACAATGTAACGCATCTAGAGAGATGCGTCACGTTGTAAAGCCCTGCGTCACAATATACCTGCGTCATGTATAATGTATGCAGGGTGGACGTTCCCACGCAGGAAAGCCTCGTAAAAGTGACGCAGTGAAATCTAGAAGATTTCACTGCATCACTTCTAGAAGTCCACTGCATCAAAACCTTACGCCTGCTTAAAGCAGTGTAGTGGGAATAGGCCTCAAAATGCATTGCTGGAGTTGCGTTGTGCTTGCGACACGAATCCAGCAATGCGTGACTTTTGCCCCAACAAATGTGTCAGAATTTCTGGCGCATCTGTCAATCCTTGCGCCACGGTGCGCCATATTGTAAATACGGTGCATCCATGGTGGTGCAAGGGTTTCTCAGGGTGACGCAGGGAAAGTGACGCATCTCTACAGATGCGTCACTTTCTTGTAAATCTGCCCCTTTGTGTGTGTGTGTGTGTGTGTTGTGTGTTTGTGTGTTATGTATGTGTGTGTTTGTGTGTGTGTGAAAGACGTAAAGTGTCACCAACATACATGGATGCGCAACGATACCACATGAAGTCACATCGCACAACAAAGGCGGGGCCAGTGTGCTATTATTTACAACCTTTATGAAAAAAATAATCGGATGAATGTCACTAACGTGTGCTAAACACAACCACCCTTTTTAAATTCCCGAAAGGTATGTATTTTTAGGGAATAAATGCTTGCAGATGACAATACTAAGTCTCCTCCCATCTCATCCTAGCACTCACCTCAACTCTAATCCTTCCAGTATCTGCAGCTACGATGTGCTTCAACTAACATTTGCATATACGCTTAATGTGCCTTAATTTGGTCATAATATCCTTGGATTAGGAACCACAGGAATTGTGGTAACATGCCAAAGATCTTTGGGAACCTCCATTTTCTACTGTATGAGTACAATGACGAGCAAAGCGCCCAGTGCAAATCACAGAAGGGCGGCACTAGTCATGCTCAAAGCAGGAAGTTGGATCAGAGAGGAGTGGGTACCCTGTTTCCTCTCACCACGCTACCAGGCAATGTCCGATGTGACTGGTCACCTATTGGTAGGCATCACTTCAGCCTTCAGACATTGCACCCACCGGGCAGGGTAAGGGGTACATTTCCTTGAAGGTCATGATCTGTTAATAGCCCTACTGGTGGGGAAGGTTGCATTTGCCGGTGACCTCACCCTATTGTGGTAATTATGGCAAAAGAGATCATTTTATGACCTAAAACACCTTCATTTGATGTATCTGAACCCCATACACGAGGGTTGAAGCTGGGTAAAGGGCCTGGTTGGAGGAGAGCTGACTTGCTGCTGCTCCAGATCTTCTGTCCCTACACTGCTGTTGCCCAAAACATGATAATTTACAGGGTATGATCGGTTTTGGTTACGTAGTGCCTTGAGCTGGGATGGTGCAGGAAGTGGTTTCTTGGTTACTGGTTCTGTAAATAGCTAATTCTGTGTTCAGCAGGAGGTTATGTGTTTACTTGAGTATTACTTATGCAAATGGTTACTGGCTGGGAGGCTGGTGCGATAACCGCGAGAAGGATGTAAATATTATATGTGTAAAATGTTAATCCAAAATTCTGTACGCTGCTATGGAAGGTATGCTAAACAGTGTATGTATTTGGAAAACAATCTGTACTACTTGTCACATGCAATTTCATGATGTGTTTGGTAGTAAATCTAAGCTAATTCCACAGAGTTGTCAGGGTTCCTCTTTCATAGCTCTTGAAGAGAGTGGGGTGCATTACCAGGGCCAGCCTTTGTCATGGGCGAGCTGGGCCCAGGGCGCTAATATTCTGATGGGCATGGGTAGTTGTGTGCAGCAAGGCTATGCAAACAGCAGCGCCCCTTTCACCTTGCTCTAGACTTGACCGTGTCCTTGAGTTCTAGTTAATCTGTCAGATTTGCCAGTTAAAAGTGGCCCTTCATTATCATACCATTGTAGGTGATGTTTTTAACATCCCATTAGCTCCCTTTGTTGCCCTCCCTTTACCCTCTCTCCCTGCTGACATACAACAACAACCCCCCTCATCAGCATGAGGCAGCTAAACTATGGGTGATTTAGGTGAGCTGCAAGGGGTACAGAGATGTTTGCATTTGGGGGCCATTCAGGGCCCTCTGCTGCTTCATTTTATTCACTGGCATCTGCAAGGGCCCCAAATTTCTCTCCACCTAAGGTGCTATCGCAACACAAAAAGATGATGGATGGAATACTGAACATAGTCAAATATTCACCTCCAGTCACAGATCTGGGTTTCAATCCATTGTTTATCTGTTCACCATGCCACCCCAGTTTGGACCCAGCAATATGCAAATAAGACTTGACCCTGCTCCCCATGGGAACAGTCTAGCCTGAAATGCCAGGCCAAGTCCTCCCTGAACCAGAACCAAGCTTCCTTAAGCACAGGACCCAAGTCTGGGCATACCATTCACACTTCGGGTGACTTTAGCAACACAAAAAGATGATGCGTAGAATTCTGAACATAGTCAAATATTCACCCCCAGTCACAGATCTAGGTTTAATCCATATTTTTTTTGCTCACCATGATCACCCCAGTTTGGACCCACCCATATGCAAATCAGCCGTGACCCTGCTCCCCATGGGAACAGTCCAGCCCGAACTGCCACGTCAAGTCCTCCCTGGACCAGAAACAAGCATCCTGGACCTGTTTTGGAGTATCACATCTCATCAGCCAGGCTAACCTGAATCCAGTAGCACCGTGAGCACGGGACCCACTTCTGGGCACATCCTTCCTACTTAGGACGACTGTAGCAACACAAAAAGATGATGGACGGAATGCTGAACATTGTCAAACATTCACCCCCAGTCACAGATCTGGGTTTAATCCATCATTTTAGCAAGGGTTGGCTCTGCCCAGGACCTTGCACTATGAGTGCACTTTAGCTGATTTACTCAATAGCAACAACCATTTTCATTACTGGCATTAGGTTTCACTTGCTCCACGCGACCGTTAATCGTTTGATTGATACACGGTTATCCAACATAAGTCCAGGAGAGCTGAATCAATGCCAGATTTTCAGGATATCCACATTCAATACATTTTGTAGAGTGAATCTACATGAAACTCATTTGCAAATTTAGTGGTCCTCCTTAAAATCTGGCACTGATCCAGCCCTTGCTGGATTAGGTTTGGCAACTGTGTATTAGTGGAATTAATGTTTTTACATGGAAAAAAAACTTTACGTTTAACATGTATGCCTACTTTCAAATCACAGTATTCTCTGCGAACTTAAAGCACCCTGGTTTCCTTGCTAACGTTTAAACACATACCTAGCGCTTACATTTCTTTCTAGCCGTGGTCGAAGATATACAATTGTCCTACACAAACTGTGTGAAGGTTTGCTTTCAGAACTTTGCTACCTCCCTATCGTTTACAACGGTTGTGAAGGTGTGTTCCTTTGTTTGAAATTGCTGGAAACAAATCTTATAAAAGTAGAATGTGTGGGTCATGCTACCAAAAATTGTTCGTGGAGGAATTTTCAGCCACGGGTGAATCAGCGCTGAGGTGACATATGCCGCTGAATTTGAGTGAAATTGCGTAGTTCAAAAAAACTTGCTGGTTGGATTATAATTATGCACACTTGTGACTTTTCAGGCAACCTTCGAGCTGCCCACCTCTATGCCGACCTGGCTACATCTATGTTTAAGTGTCGAAACTATATGGCTGTGAGGGCCAAAGAAATTGTTTATTGGGCAGGTCTGTGCCCGTGGACCAAAAACCACGAAAAAATCATTACCGAAGCTATCTGAAAGTATGTTTCATTTTCCATCCTGTTAGAAAATGGCAGGTTCTCAGATCGGCGTAAACAGGAAACAGCGCGGGATTCTGACGGTAAATTAGCTTATTTTTACCCATTGTCTGCTACAATTCATTTTTGCAAAATAAAGACATTTCTTGAATGAAAATACCGTTCTGTCTGGCTTCAACCCAACCCCTGCGACCTCTCCTATGGCTCTTTTTCCGTCAAGATAATCCCGCTTCTTTCTTGGTAATTAACATATATTTGATATTCCCTTACACTTCCCGGTAACCCAAACGAAGGCTATATAAGGCCTCTGCTGGTGTCTCTCCGTGACCTTGTCACGATGCAGTCCGACGTGGCGCGAGAAGGGCTCCAAGATGATGACTTCATGCTGTTCTCCGGTAAGTGGCTTTGGGAGATGTGGCCTACAGAATTAGGGGCATATGTACAAGCCCCTATCGCCATCACAATGTCACTTTTTCCGACGTTGCGTTGGCGATAGGGGCTTCGCCTTATATACAAGACAGTGTTAAGCCACCTAACGTGGCTTAACGCTGCCTTATAAATAAAGCACCCTTTCACGCTATGCTTAGCATGAAAGGAAAGGGCAGTGGGTGTTGTGGTGGGCGTTCCGCCGCAACACCCATTGATTCTGACGCTGCTCCTATGTACAATAACAATGTACATAGGAGGCAGCACCAAAATTAAGACTAGGGAAAACCTGGTATTAACTGGGCGAAAAGAGGAGAAATGCATTATTTCTCCTCGCTTTTGCTTTTTCCACCTTTGCTGCCTTGTGCCATGGATTGTTTATGTACAGGAAGGTCCCCCCAATTTGTGGCTTTCATGTGTGCTGCATGAAGCAGCACACATAAAAGTGACAAAATAGCATTTTACGATTGTTTATGTGCAGCAAGGGACACTTTCCTACACATGAACAATCCTTCCCTGCACGCAGACACCCTTGCACCTGCGTTGGTGCTACACTGCTAAGTGTATTTGCAGCGCAGGGGGAAACGCAAAGCTGCACCATATCCTTGTAAATATGGCGCAGCCTTGTGTTTCTGAAGTGGCGGAGTGAGGCATTAAGCCATGAAAGCTAACACCTCACTCCGCCACTTCCTCGTACATATGCCCCTCAGTCATTGACTTTGGCACTGAGAGACATGTATTTGAAAACCAGCTTTCCGACTGTATCACAAATCTGCTTGAATCCTGGTCAATTACACGGTCAACATCGGGAATTCTTAGAAACGAAAACACTGATATGACATGGTATTTGTTAAAGAAATATCGGATAAAATACCCGCTGCAGTTCATTGTAGGGATTTTGCAAGTCACATAGGAGTTCCATAATCATATAGAGGAAGGAGGCCAATGACCAAGTTCTTTTATAAGGTTATTGAACTCAGAGGTGGCTTAAAATATCCTTATCATGTATGCCAGGGGGGTACTTTATCCCATATAATACATGGTCACACCATTACCTTTTCAACAAACTATTTAAAACCTTGGTGCGTAGCTCTTTCATATGAAAGACAAAGCATGTTTGCAAATACAAAGAAAAAAAATAAAACCTCTAGTACAAAATTAAACACATCCAAAACCTGTTAAATACTTGTTAAAAAAAGATATTAGAAACAGTGCATTACAAGACATTTTTTTTTAAAACGATGCCATGGCTCGGATGTGTGGAAACACGGAGAAAGATTTTAGCTTTTCTTTATCTAAGGAGTGAATAAATAAACATGATAGTCGAGTTCTGACATCTTTCCTTTATAATCAATGACTTGGTGCATCGCAAGTCACTGGTTATAAAGAGATACTTGACGGCTATTTATACTGGGCAAACAATAATGTGCCACTCTGTTCGTTGTAGAAACTCATAAGATGATTTCACATGATGCAGTGTAATGCAGCAGGAAGTAAGATACCTGTTTTTCTCTGACTTTGGTGCATGACAGGATAATATCTAGCAGTCAAAAACATCTGCTTCTATTGTCTGAGCTCTTCATTGAAATATTTGAGATATGAGGATTGAGTATTTAAGGCAATGCACTTCTAAACATGCCCAAGTTTACTCATTTTTTTTTTAGAAATAAGTAATGATTATTATTTGCAGGTGAGATTTACATGCATTGCTGTTACTTTCAAATAATCTTGTTTCGATGATGTTGAGTATGAAATAACATGCTTGATTTTCAATGTCCGAGCAGTTTGTACCTGTTAAGCAACATCTAATGAAAACCCTAACTGCAATTTTAGGAAGGCACCATACATTTTTCATCATGTGGTCGGGGAGTCGCCAATGTCCCATGGGTACTCACCATTACATAGAACATCAGTGTCACAGACAACGCCATGAGACCATCTCTTTGGGTTAGGGGTCGTAAGACTCCTGGGCATATTTATTATTTACACATCAACATTTTTATCATAACGTTTTGCACAGTAACCACATTATTTACATCTTGTTTACAAGTGAGACCTAGATTTAACAAAGACTCTTGTAAGTGGAAATCACTTAACATAACTAGTCTGTTCCTGTGCAACCAACAGAATACATACCGTTCCGAGTGATATCATGTCGTTCTCTCTGACCCTTCCTCTTACACCTCCCATGTCTAAAGGATGGGCCCCTCCTTAAGGAAAAGCCCCACCGTCCCTTTCCCATACCGGAATCTGTCCCGCCTCAGGACTTCTTGTGCAGGGGATACCAACCATGGGCACCCCTAATCCCTAGTTCCTCTCCCCCAAGGGCCAGTCCTAGCTTGCGCCAAGTGGACATGTGCGGGTGGTTGATAGGTAAGGACCTCCCCAAACAGCTGTGCCCCTGCAGCCTCCTTTAGACTTGGTGCCAGCACCCCTTGGATGGTCCAGTGATGCCAATGTAAATGTTTTAGGGAAAGGATGGCGTAAAAGGGACCAGAAGTGTCCCCACCAATTATGACCTCAACCGCCAACTGACCTAAATACAACAAATCAACAAAAAACCCTATAGCATGACATTTTTAAAGAAAAAAGTGTTAGGCATGACATTAAATATGATACATAAATACTGAATACATTCCTGTAAAAGAAAACAACAAGGTTATCCCAAACTTCCCAGATTGTATAACCCTTGCGACTGTAAGTCTCCCTCCCCCTTGGGGACCCTGCTCTTGGCATGATGGATGGGGAAAAACTGTTCAGCCTGTGCGGCTCCCGGTGAAGGCTTGAAATGGAGGGGCACCAGATGTCCTTTCTGCTTGCAGCGGTACACGCGGCGTTGGGGCGAAGAATTGGCTGCGTTGACCTCGCTTGCAAGCAGTAGCAAAGAGAGCTGTTGCCACCGCGCAGCCCTTTAAATATGGGTGGGGTTTGGTCGGCGCGACCTCAGAAGCCTGGCCCAATCACCACTGCCCTTACAATCAGGACCCGGGACGATTTGCCGCTGGTCCTGTGCTTGGCCCCCTCTTCCCGCTATATCGTCAGCTCTCCAGAGTGGGAGAGTCTCTGTAAATTGCGTTCAATGTGAACCTCATATCAGGTGCTCTCCACTAATATTTGTAAATGTACAGAGTTACAACAGACTTACTGCTTGGGTTTAATCATGCTTTTAAGTAAGATCTGTGTACAACAATGAGAATTATGGGACAGGGGAACTATTGTGCTTGCACTAAATTCCATGGACAATCATTTGTGGAAATCAGCTGCTTTCATCCCTGGTCACCTACCTGTTAAGCAAAGCAGTCTCACGCGCAACTGGACTTGCAAATTTAAATTTTGCATATACATGCAAATTGCTTGATTTCCAAGTGTAAGCCTTCACAGACTGTGATGTAGCACATGTGAATTAATGAAATGTGGTGTAATATTACTCCAGTATATTGAATATTATGCTTGTCTAAAACTCCAGGAGTTGCACCAAAACCGTGTGAGCGTCTTGGTATTAACAAACATGTCCATGACCTCAGTGCTTTAAATGGGGAGGTACAGCCCTGTACAGAGTGCACACACTTTTTAAATTTGAATGGAAGAGTATCTGCCCTTCTCAGCACTTGTACAATACTCTTAATCGGAGAGTACCAGCACTTCTTTAATTTGAATGAGAGAGTACCTGCACTTCTCAGCACTTGTGCAATACTTTTAATAGGAGAGTACAAGCACTTCTTTAAATTGAATGGGAGAGTACCTGCAATTCTCAACAATTGCAAAATACTTTTA
Organism: Triturus cristatus; assembly: GCF_964204655.1. Taxonomy (NCBI): domain Eukaryota; kingdom Metazoa; phylum Chordata; class Amphibia; order Caudata; family Salamandridae; genus Triturus; species Triturus cristatus. Next base: position 1,142,711,682 of record NC_140585.1, on the reverse strand, counting down.
ATGGGAGAATACCAGCACTTCTCAAGAGACATGCTCTTGATAGAGAGTGCCAACACTTCAATAGTTCCATTTAAAGCACCACATGACCCCTTCCCATGATGGAAATGGTAAGAAATAGACTCCTTTCCAGGGCAGGAGGTAATCTCTTTCCATAGTAGAAATAGAGGGAAACAACGAAAATTGGTTGTTTTAAGGGGCGGGATTTCTCGAAAGGCAACACTATTTCTTCCATAGAGGAAAACAATTACAAAATATACAGTGACTCTCACAGTGACGTAGCTAGCCCTTAGACTGTCCAGAGCGGTCTCTGCATTTGCCGCCCGAGGCGGCCGCATTGAGGAGTGGGGGATGCTGGCGGTTTTCTCAGCTTCTTGCCCCCCCCTCGATGGCCACACTAAAGAGCTGGGGGGGGGGGGGGAGATTGCCATCCTGAAACGGCAGGTAAGAGCTGAGGGTAGGTCGCCGCTCCCAAAACTTGTGCTGCCCGTGGCCGACCGCCCCCCCTTGCTACGCCACTGGACTCTCATAAAATAGTATTTTTACATGCACCATTGATTCCTATGTACAATTAAACATGCTGAAAGCCCTTTTCAAACAAAAAAGTTAGCATTGGCAAAACCTTTGTAGAGAAAGCCAGTTGTAAGCGTTACAAAAAATGTGTAAATCTGTGAAAGTGGGCCCCACATCCCTTCTTCAGAGAGAGTGAGAAAGAAAGAGATACAGATAAACAGTGGAAGAGAGACAGTGAGTACAAAATAGCAAGAGAAAGAGATAGAGAGGGAGAGAGTGAGAGCGAGAGCGAGAAAGAAATAGAGAAAGCGAAGTAGAACGAGAAAGACACAGAGAGAAAGAGAGGGCGAGAAAGAAATTGTGCAAGGAAGAGACAGAGAGTGGAAGAGAGTAAGAAAGGAATACAGAAAGAGCACAGAAGAGAGAATAAAAGAGAGAAACAGAAAGAGCTTGAGAGAATGAAAATAGATAGAAATAAAAAACAGAGCGAGAAAAAGGGATAGAGAGAGAGTGCGAGAGAGTCAGAAGGAAAGAGAAAGTGACAGGGAGAAATAGAGAGAGAGCAAGAGCTTGAGTGAGTTAGAATGATGGAGAGAGACAGATAAAAAGACAGAGAGAAAGATAGAGAGAAAGAAAGACACTGAGAAAGAAAGTGAGTGAGTGAATAAATATGATAGACATGAAGGAATAGATATAGATAGCTCAATTTATTGCTGAATAGACCAAGACTGATGTATAGGTAGATACACAAATTTACAGAGGTGGATACACTCGTAGACGTCCAAAGTTTGACAATGATTGTTTGTGGGGTTACAGAGATGACGTGTCTCAGGTCTGCCCTATGTTAGGGTGCTAACATTTGTATGTGAGCTTTAATTGCACCACCAATATTTTTTGATAGGACTACAGGTTTTATCTGCCAATGTGATTTACTGTAATATTGCCTATATTGGGTGTGTTTAATTAATTATATCCTGGGTTTATGGTGTCACTGTATCTCTGGACATTTTAGTAACATTTCCTAATCTTTAAATTACACTACTGGTAGTAGACAGATATAGAAAATTGCTACAACAATTAAACTATTCAGTCAGTTACTTATAGTCAAGTACTCCATGATTAGTTTCGTTCAGCCAATTCCTCAAACTTCTGTTTCGTAGATAGGTGTGTTCCAAGTTTGTCACTTCAACCAAAATTTAAAACTACCATAATTCACAGTATATTTTAAAGACCCCCGAGTTGGAAATCCTTGATTTTTTTAACGATATTTGGTAAAAATGCCCCTGGTACTCGAGGTCACAGGGTTTATTTCGGATGATTTGGCACAAAAATGTGTTATTAGCGTTGGTGGCTTTGTGCTTATTTAGTGCTCATGTTATTGTGCGTTCAGAAGAAAATATAAAATACCGTAAAGGGAATTAAAAAAAAAAACTATTTCCTTCCATGACATTGCTAGTACCTAAGATCACAGATCACTGAAGATGAAATAGCCGCACCCCTTCACTCCAATTTTTTATCTCAGTGATAACTAGCTATCTATTAAATTGTGGATTTATAAATATTCAGTCACTAGAAACTTTTGAGATGTCATCAGTGATGTAATGAGTGATGTCACTGACCATGTCAAGAGTGATGTAATATGTGACGTCATCAGCAGTGCATTGCGGGCGCGCAAGTTATAGTTAGCTGAACTAACAATAACGGGGGAATTTCTATGGTTTTGTACGAGTGAAATGTCCAACTAACTATAACGCCCCTGAAACCTATGGTTTTTTCAGTGAATTTCTAAGGTTTTTTAAATGCTAATTTCTAACTATAACGTGCCTGAAACCTATGGTTTTTTCAGTGAATATATATATATTTATTATACTATGTATACATGTGAAAATGTCTCGGTCCGCCTGTTTGCCTCGGTGGCACAGAAACAATGGGTGGAACTGACGTCAGCACGCCGACGAGGTCCTCTTATGGCTCCGATGACGTCATACAGTGTCACGAGTGGAGCCGTGCTATTATGACGTCCTTGTCGACGTGGGAGAGCAAGGAAAGAATTTCCGTGGAATGCTGGTGAAGGGGATATTCACCTAAGTGTTCAGGCTAGTCCTTTGGGAGCAACTGCTTATGTTGCCACTCCAGAAACCGAAACCAGTGATCCGAGGGCAGAGGCCCTGCAGATGGCACACGAGGTGGGGTATTATAACTACAAACAGGAAACCTAGGGTCAGACCAAAAGAATAAGGATAAAGTAGGTAGATACTACAACAAGTGAAAATAAATCCCATCAGCCACTTAGGTAGCCACCCACATCATTTGGGATTTGGTAGCCTTTCCGGTGCCCTCCATTGAATCAGGGCAACAGGATGAAAGGACCACGTGAACCTTATCTTCACTTTGAGATATTGTATCAACCAAGGTTCTTAATGATGTGGGTAGTAGCGAGGGAAGCAGTGCAACAAACAAAAAGTGAATATTAAAATCATCTACCGGAACAGAAATGATACTTTATTGGTTCTGTTCAGGTGACGAAACTAAAACCAGTGCAGGAGCAGTTTTGAAAAAATAACCGCTCAAGTCCAGCTCAAAAAGGGTATACATGTTTCAGCCACATGATTATATGATAATCTGGCTTTCGTCAGGACCTATGAATTTATGCTACTGCTATATATGTGTGTAATCCATAAAGTAAAAACACAACCAGAACGGAAATTATACAACCTACTTCGGTTGCTGACTTTTTCACACACCACTCTGTCAATTTATCAGTAGTGTTCGTCCATTCCCTAGAGAGAAGGGGAAACAATCAGTGTCCAAACATATGCATCACTCTACTTTATCATTACTTACTATATATCATGGGTCTAAATGTAACTCTAAGAACACTATTGATTTATATCAGTGTTCTCTGTTCAATGCAGGAACCCATGAAAAAACAGAAACAAAAGGGAAAACAACGCTTACCCATCAATGTACGGGAGCTCTCCTCACCTCACCCGGCATCCGCTCGGAGGAAATGAGGCCCCGCTCAATGTGAAAATGAACGGGTATAAAGCATATTATATGTCTTTAAAATAGATAACACATAGATAAATAACGCACATTTCTTACACCAACCGCTTGCACGGGGGATTAATGAAATCCGACTGCGCGAGCTCTCAATTTAATGTTTGCTAATTCTTACTGTAAGAAATTACTTCTGAGCCTATAAAAAAGGATCTGATTATCTCTGCCTTTTTTTTGGCTCTGAAATTGTCTGCGCACACCAATGCTATGCTTGTATATATTTTTCGAGACACACATTGACAGACTTTGAGGCCCAATTCTCGGGAGTTACAGGAGATCGCAACTTCTATTGTTTCGACTAGTACTAAAAAGCCGCATAAATCGTAGGCATTTAATGATCTCTCTGATATGGAATTTCCGCTGAACAGGGAACTGCCTGTTTTGAGACACATTCAATTTAACCAGTCCTTTACAAGAGTCGAATAACGGCACTTTAAGTAGCCTACAAAACGAGGTGGGGTGCCCAGTCATGTGCACCGGCGGGGCAGCGAAGTGACAAGCACCTCAACCCACAAAACAGGTAACGAGGGCACTGAATAACACAGGATCTTCTCTTTGTATCTGGCAGGAACAACAACGTTAAAATGCCCTAGTACCAAAATGTAGAATTAGTGCTACAGTGGTCTTCAAGAGGACCTGCGATGCCGCTTCTGCCTCCCGTACCATGAAGAGGCAGCACATGGGTCACACGGTACGGTCATACTGCGGTGAGACGCACACTCGTTGACCTCTAATGGCACTGCTCCACACTTCAGGCAGGACGCTTTCCATTAGCTATGTTTTCTGATGACTTGTCGTGCCGGCCCCGTCCAACAACAGAACTCCTTTAGATCCAAAGAGACTCTTCCACTTTCTCAGCGGAAGTGAAACCAGGCCGCACGGACACTTTCACAATACAAGAGCTGAGAATGCACTTTTCGATTAAAAAAACACATTCCTTCCTCCTAATTAATTAAATAAACATCTCACTGAAGAACAGTGGCCAGCTTCGATCAGTAAACAGCTGTTACAACGACTCTTTTACTTCGCGATACCATTACAACGCATGCATTACCAAGCATGCGTTGTACATCGCGAAGTCATTACTACACATTTTCTTAGAACGCATGGTCATTTACCACGCATGCCTTTACAACAAATTTTGTTGTAAAGGTATGTATGGTAAATGACCATGCGTTCTAAAAACATGTAGACGATCCACGTTGTTGTAAGGAAACAGAGACTTTTCCGTTTCCTCACAACAACGTGCACGGCCCCTCAGAGACGACGTGAAGCAGGAACCATGAGGAGAGAGGAACCACGAGGAGTGAGAGGTAAGGGGGATTGGGCATGGGGTGGTTTTGTTTCTTCTAGGGTTTAGGGTAGTGCAGTGGTGTTTGGGTAGTGTAGGGGGTAGTGCTGGGGGTAGTGTTTTAGGGTTTAGGGTAGTGCATTGGTGTTTGGGTAGTGTAGGGGGTCGTGATGGGGTAGTGTTTTAGGGTTTAGCGTAGTGCAGTAGTGTAGGGGGTCGTGCTGGGGGTAGTGTTTTAGGGTTTAGGGTAGTGCAATGGTGTATGGGTAGTGTAGGGGGTCGTGATGGGGTAGTGTTTTAGGGTTTAGGGTTTTGCTGTGGTGTTTGGGTAGTGTAGGGGGTCGTGCTGGGGCAGTGTTTTAGGGTTTAGGGCAGTGCATTAGTGAAGGGGGTCGTGCTGGGGGTAGAGTTTTATGGTTTAGGGTAGTGCAGTGGTGTATGGGTAGTGTAGGGGGTCGTGCTGGGGTAGTGTTTTAGGGTTTAGGGTAGTGCAATGGTGTTTGAGTAGTGTAGGGGGTCATGCTGGTGGTAGTGTTTTAGGGTTTAGGGTAGTGCAGTGGTGTTTGTGTAGTGTAGGGGGTCGTGCTGGGGATAGTGTTTTATGGTTTAGGGTAGTGCAGTGGTGTTTGGGTAGTGTAGGGGGTCGTGCTGGGGGTAGATTTAGGGTTTAGGGTAGTGCAGTGGTGTTTGTGTAGTGTAGGGGGTTGTGCTGGTGGTAGTGTTTTAGGGTTTATGGTAGTGCAGTGGTGTTTGGGTAGTGTAGGGGGTAGTGCTGGGGTAGTGTTTTAGGGTTTAGGGTAGGAAAGTGGTGTTTGTGTAGTGTAGGAGGTAGTGTTTGGGGTAGTGTTTTAGGGTTTAGGGTAGTGCAGTGGTGTTTGTGTACTGTAGGGGGTTGTGCTGGGTTCTAGTGTTTTAGGATTTAGGGTAGTGCAGTGGTGTTTGTGCAGTGTAGGGGGTCATGTTTTAGGGTTTAGGGTCGTGCAGTGGTGTTTGGGTAGTGAAGGGGACGTGCTGGGGGTAGTGTTTTAGGGTTTAGGGTAGTGCAGTTGTGTTTAGGTAGTGAAGGGGTCATGCTGGGGGTAGTGTTTTAAGGGTTTAGGGTAGTGCAGTGATGTTTGTGTACTGTAGGGGGTCATGCTGGGGGTAGATTTAGTGTTTAGGGTAGTGCAGTGGTGTGTGTGTAGTGTAGGGGGTCGTGCTTGTTGTAGTGTTTTAGGGTTTAGGGTAGTGCAGTTATGTTAGAGTAGTGTAGGGTGTCGTGCTGGGGGTAGTGTTTTAGGGTTAAAGGTAGTGCAGTGGTGTTTGGGTAGTGGAGGGGGTAGTGTTTTAGGGTTTAGGGTAGTGCGCTCAACCAGCTACAATATCCGTGGACAAAGGGGATCCTGACTCCTTTGAACGCTCCGCCAATTGAATAATTTGGGTCAAGGGCCCTACCACGTCCAAGACCTATCAATTCCTTTCTTGGGATCCCTCAAATACTTGGAGAAAAAGGTACATGGTTTCTCATCAATTTCAGGCATGTGTGCCACCTTCCCCTTCAGTGAGGGCCTTGGGCATTCTCCCCTCATCCTATTCCTGAGCTCCCTTTCAAGGGATTGATGGATTTTCCCCACCACATACTCTTCCACTTTGGTGTCAGGGGTCCACTCCGCCGACCTAGGATGGTAAATTTGGGTAGGCTCGAACATGTCAGAGTGGACCCCGTCCCCAACCCGGGACTGAGAGGAGTGGGACTCTGGATGCCATGGATGCCCCAAGTCCTTATCAACATCGGAGGAGAAATCGTCCTCCGATACACCCTCTCCCTCTAAGGGAAACCCGCCGTCTGGGTCTACAATAGTGGTGACAGCGTCGCAATTTTCTCCGGACTCCTCCTCCTCCTGGCAGGGTGCATGTTTCAGCGTTCGCGCATTCTTGAGGAAGGTCTCCATAAGTTTATAAATTCCTTCCAAGTGCCCCGCGTTATGCTTAACGGCCCTTTTATTCCCCATCTGGGAGCTACTGGGACCCGCCACCACCAGATCTGGGTCACCGAACACCCCAGGGAAGCTTTTAGCCAGCTTATCAACCTGATCCCTAAGAGGAGCCAGCGCCCTAGAAATAGCCAGAGAGAGGGCTTGGTCCACTGCTGGAGGGAGAAGTTGGGGGGGCATTCCTCCTCCACTTCCTGGTAGGAGGAGTAAAAATGGTCTTCTGGAGAAGACATGATAGCAGAGGGTGTGAGCACAGAACAAATGTCCTAAAATCCTTAAGGCAGCCCCCTCGCCGGTGCCCCAACAACTGGGCCTTCCCCGAAGCTATTATAAGAATGGCGCTGGTCACTAACGTGGCCGTGTGGGGAAATCACCGCATAGCGGTGTAAAAATTAGGCGAGGGTTGGTCGGGAATCAAGCGGACACTAAAGGAGTGACCGGATTCCCAAACGCGCGTAAAGACCAGCGGGAGCGCTTGATGGAGGTGCCTCGCTCGGACCAGACGCGCCTGACCGGATCTCACTGCGCGCAGAGCGCATAGCGGGAGAAACTGCGAGGGGGAGAACGCTCTCGGGCAAGAGCCTGCTGCGCAGGGATTATGAAACAATAGCAAGGCAATAATGCTAATAACGTGCACAAGAAACCGCTATACAAACAGCAACAACGTCAGATTAAGCCAAGAATGTAAGGAATGCACTTAACTGATGAGCAGTGAAGAAAGAGGAAGCCGAACGGACGTCACAATATTATATACGATGGACTGTGATATGTTAGGACTATAGTTGCCTTGGAGACTACCCCCCTAATGGTTCATGGGTTGTGTAGTCTTTTGTTTAATGATTGTTGTGTTACGTTTTCTTTGAACTGCTATGCAAATAAAGTGAGGAAAGATATGCATAATTCTCGCCTCCGTCCTGCCATAGAATTCATTAAACTTTATTCAATCTGATTTAGAAACATAGATCATAAAAGTGTACATAAAAACAGTAAATCCTCTTTCCTAATACAATACAGTGAGAATTAATTAAAACCAGTAGGTAAAAACGAGCTTTACAAAGCCCGGTTCAGAGCAACTTCAGGTTAACAGAATTGTAAAGTTCAATGTTTCGCCAGATCAAACTCATGTACTGCGTGCAAAATACGCAATAAGGGGTCCAAGTAAGATGTAACGCTCCAATACCTGACCAGTCTGCACTATATAAAACTGCAGAAAACTAAAACTAAAAAGTGTTTTGCACACTTCTGTCATTGGGCTATATGTGGGCAACATCTGGGTGATATTTGTGCTACATTTGGGCTCTTTTTACTCTGGTGGCCATCTTGGGAGACTTGTTTGTTATGAAGTTTCCTAATTTCCTCATTTACTGCAGTCTCCTCGGTAGGAAATGTTTTCAGTTTTTTACTTTGATTCCATCAAGAAGGCATTCAGATGTGTCACACATTTGCCATAAATTCAGAATGTTAGCACTCTAGTTGTTCATTAGATCACTGTATTAAACTCACCAGGGAGTTAACTGGAAGTCTACTGCAGGTATTGAAAGTGATTGTTTCAGTCTGAATGTCAGAATGTTCTAATGAAATAGCAGAGGATTTGAGATCTCACTTAAAACATGCCCTACATTTTCATTCTGCAGCACTAACCATAATTTCTATGGCAAAATGAACCCCCTCATTTTGTTCCTTTTTAAATTAAATGTTTTAAGTGTTACCAGTCTATTCCAATCAAGATGTCTTCAGAGGTGCCATACTTTTGTCATAAGTAAGGCTGTTAGCGTTCTAGTTGTTCTTTAGATAACTCTGGGAAGCTGCAGTAGAACACAAAGGCGTCAACTGACAGTCTGCTCCTGTTGAAATATAACAGGAAGATATTTGAGATCTCACTTAAAACATGTCCTAATTTTTCTTTCTACAGCACTAACCATAATTTCTATGACAAAATGAACCCCATCATTTTGTTCCTTTTTAAATTAAATGTTTTAAGTTTTACCAGTTTATTCCAATCAAGATGGCTTCAGGTGTGCCATACTTTCGTCATAAGTAAGGCTGTTAGCGCTCTACTTGTTCTGCAGTAGAACACAAAGGAATCAACTGACAGTCTCTGCCCTTGTTGTATGTACATGATTTACTGAGAATGACAGACTTCATTCTCACATGACTGAGAAAGATAATGTGAATTTACAGAAAATATGCTCTCATTTTAGCTTCAGTTTTCTCTCAAACATGATTCATAATATCCCAGCAGAAGGTTTTTCACAGGGTAAAATCACCTTAGAACACACCACAATTCCTGAAATTAGTATGGTACCATCAACAAATGAATTCTAATGTAACTAAAGTCTGTTATCACCCTTTATAGTTCTCCTTTTGGTAACCCTCAAAATCTTCGATTCACTACAATGCATTTCAATGGCGTACTATCATGTATATTGGTCCCACGATGGCTGCCAGCAATTCCAGGATGAAGTACTGACAGCCAATCAGATCTCACAATGAGATGTGTCGTTAGGCTCCGCCCAGATATTGAAACTTTTTCTTTTTCTAATTTCTCATGAACTACTGAACGGATTTACACCATTTAACAAAAAGGGATCTTTCTGAACCAAGGGCTACCTTTTCGCCAAATTTGGTGTATTTCCGTTCAGCAGTTTGGGCTGTAGCCGTGTCTAAAGATTCCTATGGGAATTAACATGGAGAGAACACGTTTTGGGACCCCCCTTTTTTCTCGGCCCCCACTTGCCGAATCACCCCAAAACTTTTAAGATAGGAGCTGACCGGAGTGCCCCACGAGTTTTGAAAATTTCGCGAAGATTCGTCAACCGACGCCAAAGTTATTTGGAAAAGATTGTTATGATTTGCCTATGGATAATAGGTCCTAACTATAACTACCTACTGGCGACTGCTAGTAGGTGATATATATATATATATATATATAAATATATATATAATCTACCGGCGGTCGCCAGTAGATAGCTATAGTTAGGACCGAGTTCCCATAGGAAATCTGAGAATTCTATTTTGAATAACTTTGGCGCCGGTTGACTTATGCTCGGGAAATTTTCAAAACTAATGGGGCGCTCCGCTCAGCTCCTACCCTGAAAGTCTCGGGGGGATTCGTCAAGCGGGGGCTGAGAAAAAAGGGGGGTCCCAAAACGCGTTTTCCCCATGCATTTTCCCATAGGACTTTTAGTCGAAGGTACCAACCGAACGGCTGAACAGAATTACTTGAAATTTGGCAAAGAGGTAGTCCTCAGGTGAGGCATGTGCCTTTTGCATATATGGTGTCAATCTGTTCAGTAGTTCCTGAGAAAATTGCAGTTAAAAGTACATAAATATCTAAATGCGCGCACCTTGCGCGCACGGTGCGCGCACCAAATGTCCGCGAGCGTAATTCTGATTGGTGGTTAGATGTCAGTCAACATTCGAATCGGTCGAAATCAGGAAGTGTCGGATGCCATTTTGTGTGTGGCAGTGAAAAAGAAAGGTGGAGAACGTGAAAAGGGGGCAGGGTAGAGAGTTCCTGACCCCCTAGCCTTTGTCAGGGGGTCCCTGAAGGACCCCGAAGGGTGAAAAAAACATTTTATTTTTTTTCCGAAAATCGCGTGGTGCGCGCACGGTGAAAAACCATAAAAAAAAATTATATTTTAAACTGTTTATGAGTTTATAGAAGATATTAACTATGCTGTTCAACTTTATCCAAAAAAAAAAAAAAAAGAGCTGAGCCATTCCATATTACAGTTTACAGTCAATCTATAACTATATACATAGGTAGTTTATTGTAAAATAAATATATAAAAAATATAATAATACATACATAAATTAGCATTTAAAAAACCTTACAAATTCACTAAAAAAAACCATAGGTTTCACACACGTTATAGTTAGAAATTAGCATTTAAAAAACCTTGCAAATTCACTTAAAAACCATAGGTTTCACACACGTTATAGTTAGGAATTAGCATTTAAAAAAACCTTGCAAATTCACTGAAAAAACCATAGGTTTCACACATGTTATAGTTAGCTGGACATTTCACCCCTAAAAAACCATTAAAATTCCCCCGTTATAGTTAGTTCAGCTAACTATAACTCGCGCAACCGCAATCCACTGCTGATGATGTCACATATTACATCACTCATGACATGGTCAGTGACATCACTGATGACATCACTGATGACATCTCAAATGACATCACTGATGACATCATCCAGTGAATATGTGTCTTTCTGAAAAATAAATATTTTTTATATATGTATATCTAAAGGTTAATGGAAGAATAAATGAGTAAATAAGTGTCTAAATGGATGTTTTTTTTGGTAAAATTAATTGTATAACTGAGTTATTAACAGTATCTTAGTGAATACAGTGATGTAATATGTGACGTCATCAGCAGTGGATTGCGGTTGCGCGAGTTATAGTTAGCTGAACTAACTATAACGGGGGAATTTCAATGGTTTTTTACGAATGAAATGTCCAGCTAACTATAACATGTGTGAAACCTATGGTTTTTTCAGTGAATATATATATATATAAAACCAATACCACCTCCTCGATAGGAAAAAGCACGGCACACTCCGGAGTTTGAAGGCAAGGGCTTTATTGATAAAAATGCGCGTGGTGCTGGCAGTCCCTTGAAACGCTAAGGCAGACGCGTTTCAAGCCTTCCAATGGCTCTCATCAGTGCCTGTTCTTGGGTCTCCGCGCTCTCTCTGATGGTCTAAAGAGGTGCAGGTGAGTAGAAAACCACTCCTTTATTATGTCATCGCGCTCCTCCTCCAATGGGAGGTATCCTGATCACTCGCGCTTTCAGCCTGCCAAGCAGATGCATGCTGGTAAATGCAGTCCATAAGGATGTCTGTACAGTGGCAAAGACTCTCCTCACATCAAGTGATGTCTCCAATTGCTGGATATGGGCAGTACTCCAGCTCAAGTGCCCAGCAGGACGACCAAAAGCCTCTCACCCAACTCCTAAATCAGGCGAACAACATCGCCTCCTCTCTCCCCTTTTCAGCATATCACACCATAATGGCCGTCCAAGCCGCTAGGGGGGCTCCGTGTTTCTGCAGTTCATGCAAATGTCCAAAAAGAAATGCTGGTCTGAACACGGTGCACCAGACCGAGAGGGTGTGCCGTTAGTCAGCGACCTGCTTGCTGACAACACACAAAACCAATACCTCCTCCTCGATAGGAAAAAGCACAGCACACTCCGGAGTTTGAAGGCAAGGGCTTTATTGATAAAAATGCGCGTGGTGCTGGCAGTCCCTTGAAACGCTAAGGCAGACGCGTTTCAAGCCTTCCAATGGCTCTCATCAGTGCCTGTTCTTGGGTCTCCGCGCTCTCTCTGATGGTCTAAAGAGGTGCAGGTGAGTAGAAAACCACTCCTTTATTATGTCATCACGCTCCTCCTCCAATGGGAGGTATCCTGATCACTCGCGCTTTCAGCCTGCCAAGCAGATGCATGCTGGTAAATGCAGTCCATAAGGATGTCTGTACAGTGACAAAGACTCTCCTCACATCAAGTGATGTCCCCAATTGCTGGATATGGGCAGTACTCCAGCTCAAGTGCCCAGCAGGACGACCAAAAGCCTCTCATCCAACTCCTAAATCAGGCAAACAACATCGCCTCCTCTCTCCCCAGTGCAGCATATCACACCATAATGGCCGTCCAAGCCGCTAGGGGGGGCTTCGTGTTTCTGCAGTTCATGCAAATGTCCAAAAATAAATGCTTGGTCTGAACACGGTGCACCAGACCGAGAGGGTGTGCCGTCATATATATATATATATATATATATATATATATATATATATATATATATATATATATATATATATATATATATATATATATATTCACTTAAAAAACCATAGGTTTCACACATGTTATAGTTAGGTGGATATATTTCACTCGTAAAAAACCAATGAAATTCCCCCGTTATAGTTACTTCAGATAACTATAACTCGCGCGCCCGCAATCCTCTGCTCATGACGTCACATATTACATCACTCATGACATGGTCAGTGGCATCACTCTTGACATCACTGATGACATCATCCTTGTGATAGAGTGGCGGTCGTGCGAGTTATAGTTATCTGAAGTAGCTATAACGGGGGAATTTCATTGGTTTTTTACGAGTGAAATATCCACCTAACTATAACATGTGTGAAACCTATGGTTTTTTAAGTGAATTGGCAAGGTTTTTTAAATGCTAATTCCTAACTATAACGTGTGTGAAACCTATGGTTTTTTCAGTGAATTTGTACGGTTTTTTAAATGCTAAGTTATGTATGTATTATTATTTTTTTTATATATTTATTTTACAATAAACTACGTATTAAAAAAATTAAAAAAAAAGTTGTTGTTTTTTTTGGGGTTTTTCACGGTGCGCGCACGGTGCGCGCACCCCCACGATTTAAAAAAAAAAAAATGTTTTTTTCTGCCTTCGGGGTCCTTCAGGGACCCCCTGACAAAGGCTAGGGGGTCAGGAACTCTCTACCCTGCCCCCTTTTCACGTTCGCCACCTTCCTTTTTCACTCTCGCACTGAAAACAAACAAAATGGCGGCCGACACTTCCTGATTTCAACCGATTCGAACATTGACTAACATGTAACCACCAATCAGAATTACGCTCGCGCACGTTAGGGTGCTCACACGGTGCGTGCACGGTGCTCGCACGGTGCGCGCATGGTGCGCGGCTATAGATATGTATGTGCTTTTAACTGCAATTTTTGTCAGGAACTACTGAACAGATTGACTCCATATATGCAAAAGGCACATCCCTGAGCTGAGGACTACCTCTCTGCCAAATTTCAAGTAATTCTGTTCAGCCGTTCGGGCTGTACCTTGGACTAAAGGTCCCTATGGAAAATTGCATGGGGAAAACGTGTTTTGGGACCCCCCTTTTTTCTCAGCCTCCGCTTAACTAATCACCCTGAGACTTTCAGGGTAGGAGCGGAGCGGAGCGCCCCACCTATTTTTAAAATTTCGCGAAGATTCGTCAACCGGCGCCAAAGTTATTCCAAATAGAATGTTGCGGATTTCCTATGGAAACACGGTCCTAACTATAACTATCTACTGGCGACCGCCAGTAGATAATAATATATATATATATATATATATATATATATATATATATATATATATATATCAACCAAAAGAAGCTATCGAGCATCGAAGCATCGAAACGCGTCAGGGACACTCAACAATCAGGTGCGAATGCTGTTTGCTGCTAATAAAGAGTTCTGAAGAACTATTTCCATGTGGTGTGTGTCTCTGAAGCTCGGGAGCTTCTTTTGGTTGATATATATATATATATTCACTGAAAAAACCATAGGTTTCAGGGGCGTTATAGTTAGCTGGACATTTCCCTCGTACAAAATCCTAGAAATTCCCCCGTTATAGTTAGTTCAGCTAACTTTCATCCAAAGGCTCTCCCAAAGGATGGACACAGACCCGAAAATATGTGCAAGATTTTCTTTTTATTCCATTGTCGCCATAACGCGTTTCGGCTCGCCTGAGCCTTGATCACATGACAGTGGCATATGGAGATAGCTCCCTTTTTAAAGTGACAGTGCAACAGTAATCACGATCACGTGACAAGCATGGCGCGTCAATTATCCATGAACATAGACAAAAGCTTAACCAAAACAGAATATGATTAAAACATTTGATGCAGTTCGTGTGTCACAATTACATAATAATGTCCATTTGTTTTTCACATAGTCAAATAAACATTGCTTGATACATCTCGGTAAAATACCGTCATTCGGTTCATGATAATAATCATTTGCCTGTGCTTGCCAAGGTATAAGAGTCTGATATACATGTACATATTTTTTCTTTTGTTCTGATACATGAATCGTGATACGTTATTTTAAAAGCAAAAATAATAAAAATATAAATATTATTTCTGTACAAGTGCAAAGTGTAAATAAAACCCATATGTGTGCAAATACAACCTAAAAACAATATATTTGTATAAATCTTGTTTCAGCAATTTGTGGGACCATATTTGAGAATTGAAACTGATGTTTGTGGAAAGTACATGTAGATTATGTTTCAATGTACTATTATGAGAGCTAATGTGTCCTCTGTATAAGTGGCGGGATTCAAACAATGCCTCGGGTTTATAGTTAGAATAATCATCGAATTATGCTGGTGAAATACCTGGACCTCTATTGATGTATAATAACATTCATTTTAAATATTCAGGTAGTTTTAAATCATGGTTATCATTTTTATATATAGTATCTCAGTCTTCAATAAATGAACGAACAAACGAACAAACCGACCGCACCTGTAAAGTGCATAAATGCCAGTGCAATATAGTGTGTGCAAAAAATGCCAATAAATAAATTAAAAGGTACTTGGACCTTCAAAAATGTATCCATTGACCTATCTATATAGTCTTTCATCTAGATAGGCACCACTGAAGACAAATGTGTTCTAACCACTTTAAATACCTTAAAATGTAATTTACTAGGTGTCGATAAGAACATATTATAAAAATGAATAAATAGTAAGATATCATATTTATAAAATTACCTAAAAGAATCTTTAGTAAAACATAATGTAACCAATGATTAAAATTCAATGATTTAAAATTCTACAAGCCATTGTGGTAAAAGTTCGAGAGCTAAACATTGCATGTGGTTGATTTCTACTCTCTCTAAGGACAATCAGGTCTATTGTATCAAATCAAACATGTGTAAAGGTCTTCTGTAGCGTTGAGACCCGCAGGATATATATATATATATATATATATATATATATATATAATATATATACATATATATACATACATACATATATATATATGCATACATACATATATATATATGCATACATATATATTTTTATATTTTCACTAAAACAAACGGTACAGGTACGTTCAGTTATGTTTACATTTTACACACACAAAACCATAGAAATTCAGTAGTTATAATTAGAGTTATCTCAAGTAACTATGACTCGTGCCCCCGCCATGCACAGTTTTCTCATCAATAATTTTACAGCAAATGATGCAGAGATATTATCAATTATAATTGCTACATTTATATATGTAGGAAGGTGGAATCTGACTAATGGATGCCTCCAACTTTTTGCCTGGTATTTGAGCGGTTTTTGACTAGTCTGGCTGGGATCCTGCTATCCAGGACCCCAGCCTATCTGCTTTCTCCCTAAAACTAATGTGAAGTACCCTAGGTACAAACCAATTGGATGCTGAGGATGCCCTGACAGTCCCTTGTAGATGGTACCCTAGGTACCCAGGGCATGGGTCCCTCAGTAGGCCTACCAGGGCTGCAGCACTTTTTGTGCCACCCTGGGACAGCCATACACACTGACACCACCAGACCACTACTGTAGTCTGGGTAAGGTGGTGCTAGCACCCCTTACAGGGATATAGGTACCCTATATCCCACCCCATTACAACACATGTACTCTCATAGGTCACCCCTATAGCAGGCCTTGCTAATCCTACAGGGCAGGGTGCTGAGATATGTGTGAGGGGGGACCCCTACCTGAGTAGGGCCTCTCTGCAACCCTTGTAAAATCATTCTTGGGTTGTTTGTAGTGTGGCCATACCATATACTCTTAACCGCATTATAAGTCTAGCGCGATAGCGTGATAACTTGAGAATGGCTACACAGAACCATATCGTGTTTGGTGTCAAACATGTAGGAATCATACCCCCAGTCCAGCCATGGGCATGAGGGTACGATTCCCCCCTGCTAGAGGGGCGATATGGGAAAAGCAGCAGAATTGAGACACCAATTTAAAAGTACAAAATGGCTACTACCCGCCACCCACACGACTCTGGCTGGCTGTTGCTGGGGAAAACCCCAGCCTCGCCAGCTGGACAATAGGGCTCCTGTGGCAGGGAGGTGCTAGCATCTCCCCAGACAGGATAATGTGGATTGGAACAGGGTGGGTGCACCAAATGTCCTTTCAGAGTTGCACGTAGGCAGCTGCAGAGCCCTCATTCTGCATACACCGCTTGGAACCGGTTCAGGGGCATCCTGCCCCTCGCCCAGGCGGGAAACACACAAAGAGGAGAGGGTGTAGCCACCCTTTCCCGCCTCACCACTCATTGGTGAACACTACTCTGGACACTCCCCTAATCTTGGGGATAAAGGTGAATAACGTGGCCCCAGAGCCTCAGATTAATCTTGAACTTTACAGTCTTGACCTTTGACTTGCTGCTGCCCAGCTGACAGAAGAAATCTCCCTTGGGATAAAAGAGTTATCCCCCTGCTTGGCAGGCACCTGAAACACTGCAAGTGACCCGGTTGGAACCTCGCTGCTCCTACGGACTTCGACGACTTCCAGCACCTTTGAGGTGGGTTTCCAGCGCATCCCAGTGTGCTCAACGAGTTTGGGCACCGTGGACCACGTGGATGCCGAGATCCCCAATACCCCAGGACACCGGCCACCTCTTGCGTAGCACATGACCCTGACCAGTGGAGAAGTTGTGCTTTGGCCTGTTTTCGAGCCAACCACTCTACAGCAATTGTGCCAAAGACCAGCGCCCTAGCCCCCTCCGGTGGCCCGTGGGTGCCCTTTTACGCACTCCAAATTGCCGCCTCCCACGGTCCCTTGTCTCTCAACCTGTGGGCCCTAGCAAAGGTCTATTTCGACAATCAAGAGTTCCCCTAGTTGCTCCAGGCCTGCTCTACAGTCTCTCCAAAGGAGACCTCTCCCAGACCTCGTGGGTCTGCATTGTAGACGATTTGTTTATTCTTTGTGGGTTGCAGTTGCCAAGGCTTAGTGGATCCAATCTGGACACTAACACAGCAGCGACCCTCATCCAATGTGGGACAGTCGCCCTCCAGAAGCTGGCCTTCCTTGAAGCCTCCCGGAGCCCGTGGCTGCAGATCCAAGCTACATCACTTTGCACCTGAAGCACACAACATCAAAGGGCTCTTTGCTTTGAGCCTCCTGGTCACTTTGCCGTGACCCAGACTCTGTCCCCTCTGCTTTCAGGTTCTTCTCTACAATCTTCACATCTTTGATCTTCACGGCATCATCAACGCTTTTGGCTAGCAGCACTTTTGAACATTTTCCTATAGAAAATCAGCCCGCGACCCGACACCAGAATCGACCTATGCACCCGGCTTCCCTGGGGCGGGTAACAGTGGTACCTCGGTACTCTCGTGGTAGTGGGCTCCTCAAAAGCTTAAGTCTAAAGTTTTAACTTTGTACTCATGCTAGAAGTGACTTTAATCTGTGTAATTTCAACCGCGACATTCTCCATAGACTATAATGGAGATCCCGATAGCAGCTACTTCCACTGCACGCGCCTCCCGTGGGTCCCCTTCCTCATAACCTGGGCTGGATTCTTAAGGGACCAGCGATCCTAAATGCCCTAGGCATTGTCTGTAGAATTGTCGTGGTTCTTATACCACTTTTTTGATATATGGTTTGGTCCCCCCTGGGGCCCAGTGATTCCTGTGCTATTTATTGTGTTTATAAATGCTTGTTTGAATTGTAACTTTGCCACTAGCCTCATAAAGAGACTGTGGGATTCTGTCTAGAATAAATACATATATTTTATATATATACCTGTGTGGGCTACTCTTTCATTTGGTTATTCGAGAGGTTATTATGGTAAAACAATAAGCTTAACACTCCTTCAAGACTTAGCCTGAAGGCTGCTCTCCTTAGCTACCACTAGGATAGCTTTCTTTAAAGGTTGTCTTAAACCTATCATCAATAAGAGTCGAATTGGACTGGTGCAAGGTGTCCCTATAACTAGGAGACAGCATATGCCAGGCCAACTTCTCACAATATAGTTTTGTGTGTGTAAAATGTGAACCTAACTATTAAGTTCATGTGACCTTTGTTTTTGTGTGAATTTCTAAGGTTTTATAAAAATTCTATTTACTAACTATAACATCCCTGTAACCTTTTTTTCTCAGTGAATTTCTCAGGGTTTTTTAATGTAAAGTAACATTTAATCACCATACGCTAATCCAACCTACACCATACACGGCCCTGCGGTCAAACCCCTGCATGCAGCCAACCCCCATACTACTCACAGCCTCAGGATCCAACTATGTCCCAGGGCGATTACAGGCTCAGAGGGTGGCTGCATGGCCCTCCTCCCTTTTTCAAGTGCATGCCAGGCCACAGAGGTTGGGGAGGGAGGGACGGATGGGCCCCTTCCCTATTCTACTATTAGGCTGGGGCCCGAGGGATGGGGTCCCTGGGGCCAAAATAGGCCTGGGAGGGGGGACACATGGCTCCCCTCTCCTGTTTCCCCTTTTGGCTGGACCCTGGGGGTTGCGCCCCAGGGGTCTTAATTGGCCTGGGTAAGGGCCTCACCTTAATAATAATAGTATATTTTCCTGGGACCTGGCCCACCCGGGGGGGCAATTATACAATGAGCAGGGTAGACCGTGCTCGTAATTTAAAAAACAATTTTGCAGCGGGTTTGTGGATTTCTCCGCGAATTCGCAGCAAAAAAAAAAATATATATTTTGAAACCCCCACTACCAAGCCTTGGGGGTCAAATGGCTGCCAACACTTCCTGATTGAAGTGTTGGCAGCTAATTAGATCGCATTTTGAGATCTGTCAGAGCTGTGGAGTGTCTGCATAACTAGACATCTATATATCTTTTTCCTTTAATAACTCCAAAACTAATGAACACATTTGCATCAATTACAAAAAAGCACTGTTTCTGGGCCAAGAACGAGCATTTTGACAAATTTTGTATAATTCTGTTCAGCGATTTGGGGTGTAATAGTGTTCAAAATCCTTATGGGAAATTGCACAGGTAAAACACGTTTTGGGATCCCCCTTTTTCTCTGCCTCGACTTGACGGATCACCCTGAAACTTTCCAGACAGCCGTTGAAGCAATGGGCGTACTAGTTTTGAAAGGTTCATGAAGATTTGACAAATGGTGGCAAAGTTATTTGCAAAACTAAAAACACTTTGTCTTTGGAAACTAGGTCCTGACTATAACTGGGGACTGCTAGTAGGTTATATATATTTTTTGTATAGGAAATGCATTGTATCTGTTGCTAATAACATTGGCACCATTGATGAAATTGATCAAACTTTCCAAAAATGTGCCCTTTGTTGCCTAGTTTGTGCATGGAAAGTTTCGGAGTCATTCATCAAGCATGAGGAAACTCAGGGGGCTTTATCAGGGCTCCTATCACTTCTGTGTGTGGGGGTGCATTCAGGGGGTGCATGTTGTGCATCCCCTGTTACTGAATGGAAAGAAATGCACAATGTTTTGTGGGCTGCAGTGGTCTCACGGCGGTGCCTGTCTAAGGCACACCTATGGGCCTTAGATATGCACCACCGTGTGAATACGGGATTGGAGGTATTGCAGCAGGGAGCTGGGGTGGCGACCTGCTGCAAGACTGTCAAACTTGTAATCAGGCCCTAAGTCTGCTGCCAGTCAGTGTGAGCTTTAAAAAATAACCCACTGGCTGGGAGCTGGCTTTTGATCTTTGTCCCTGCTCTGATGTGGGCAGGGAAACAGAACAACATATTGCTCCCACCTGGAGGGAGAAGCATAAATAGCTGCTCCCTCTGGGAAGGAGCAATGTGGACTCCTGCGCTTTGTGGGGAGCCGGCTGGGGCTGCAAGGGTCCTCGGCTCCTTCCACAGCCCCCAAAGTTATGCTTGGTAGGTGCCCCATGAGAGCACAGGGGCACCTACCTATTTAAATGGCAGGCCCCAGGGGATGGGGTCCCCAGGGTCAAAATAGGCTTGATGAGTGGGGCATCACGGTTTTCCTCCCCATTTAAAAATGGCAGAACCCATTGAATGGGTTCCCTGGAGCATGAGAAAGCTCACGGAGGGGGGCTGCACGACCTCTTCCCCTTTTAAAAAAGGTTCAGCCCTGGGGGATGGGGGCCTTAACGCATATAAAGGTTCGGGCAGGGGGACCGTGTGGCCACCCTCCCCTTTTATTTAAATTTTTGCCCCAGTGACTGGGTCCCAGGCCCTAATTAGGCACAGGGAGTGGAACCACACGCCCTCTCCCTTTATTAATTACTCGACCCCGCTGGATGGTGCCCCCAGGGCCTAATAAGGCTTGGGGAAAGGGGCCACATGCCCCTCCTTTAAAAAAAAAATTGCCCACGGGGGAGGGGTTTGGCTTTACGTATGGTAATAAAATATGACATCATATTCAAAAAACTGAAAATTCACCAAAAAAAAACAGAGGTTAAAGTAGCGTCATAGTTAGGTGTGCTAAAAAAAGATCAATTTTTGTTAAAAAAAAACCTTAGAAATTCACTGAAAAAAAGAAATGGTAAAGGAAAGTTCAGTTTGTTGAACATGTCAGTGACAGCATTAAAGTTTGGAACTAAAAAGAACCACAGAAATTCTACAAGTTGCACCCTTGCATACCATTGCCTATGTCCTCACACATTACATCACTCATGACATGTTCTATGACATCATTTATGTCATCACTGATGGCATCTCAAATAACATAATTGATGACATCACTAATATATAGAAATAGATTTATAGATAGATAGATTGAGGAGGAAATAGATAAAGGAGTAGATAGATAGATAGATAGATAGATAGATAGATAGATAGATAGATAGATAGATAGATAGATAGATAGATAGATAGATAGATAGATAGATAGATAGATAGATAGATAGATAGATAGATAGATAGATAGATAGATAGATAGATAGGTTCACTTAAGTTAGTAAGATTTTAACTTACATTAAAAAGTACTTAGAAATTCACTGAAAAAAACATTGCTTTAAGTTAGTTATATGTAGGTCTTCTAACGTTAAAAAAATAATATTTTAAAATCAAAGATTGAAATTCACCAGTTATATGTAACCTTGCCTAAGTATAACTTGCACTGCTATAGATTACACAAGCCAGTTGTATAATATGTGAGACCATAAGCAGTGCATCTCAGCGGTGGAAGTTTATTCTTCAGGACTCGAGAACTAAGTCCTTGTGTCATGTAATGGTGGCTGCAACATTTCTCCTCATGTTGCGGCCAGCCAATCACAAAGCTCTGTCTTAAATTCCAGTCCTGCAAAATGTCCATAGAAGTCTAGCAGCAGTAGATATCACCATTTGTTTGAGGCTTAATTTCTCCAAAACGGTTGAACAGATTTGCACCAAATCACAATAAGCGCCGTTTCTGAATAAAGATCTAGATTTAACCAAATTTGGTGCCATTTTGTTCAGCCACCGGTTTCTTGTATCATTGTCTAATTTTCCATATAAAATTTCATGAGGGAAAAAATTTTTTTGGGACCCCTGCTTTTTCTCGGACTCCCTTTGACAGCACACCTCAAACATTTCCAGGAAAAAGCTGAGGAGGATAAATTTAGTTTTCTGGAAAGTTTTGGGAAGATTTGTCAAATGGCACCAAAAGTTATTAGCAAAACAAAAACACTCTTCATACGGAAACTCTGAATTACATTTTCCAGCACAGTGGTGATTGCCACTGTGCAATATATACATATATATAACACTTATTTATATGCTATATATATATTACCTACTGGCGGTCGCCAGTAGGTAGTTCTGACCTTGTTTCTATTCAAAAAGCGTTTTTTCTGTTGCCAGCTCTTTGGCGCCGTTTGACGAATCGTTGCAAAGTTTCAAAACGAATGGTTCACTCAGGTCAGGTCCTGTCTTGAACGTTTCGGGCGATTCTTCAAACGGGGGCCGAGAAAAAAGGGGGGTCCCAAAACGCGTTTTCCCCATGTTCATTTCCATAGGAAATTTTGGAACAGGCTACAGCCCGAACTGCTGAACAGAATTACACCAAATTTGACAAAAAGGCAGCTCTTTGTTCAGAAAGCGCCCTTTTTTTAAATGGTGTAAATCCGATCCGTAGTTCCTGTGAAATTCAGAAAATGTATATATCTGAGCACCGAGGAGGAGTTGCGACTCCTCCCGAGCACGAGCTGACTTCTGATTGGCTGCCAACACTCCAAATCAGAATGTGTTGGCAGCCATCTTGTGACTCGGTAACGTTTTTAAAAAATGAAGTGCGGACTCCCACGCTTTGTTTGTTTTAAGCCCCCGGCTGGGCCAGGTCCCGTGGGCAATTTCAAATTATGGTGTGGGGACCGTGGGGGCCCCCACAGCCCTGGGGACTGCCACCTCCCTGGGGCTTTCCTCATAATGGGTGGGGGGCACACAGCCCCCCTGCAGCCCCGGGGACCGCCACCTCCCCGGGCTTTTAAAAAAAAAAAACATGGGGGGGCTCCTGCCCCCCGCACTGTCCCGGGGACAACCACCTCCCGGGCTTTGTTTTAATAGGGGTGGGGGGGCCTCGCGGGCCCCCCAAGCCCCGGGGAGGTGGCAGTCCAATTCAATTAGAGATGTGTGGGGAGGGGCTTCCGTCCCTCCCCACATTGCCCCGGTGACCACCACCTCCCCGGGCACAAAATATGTTAATATGGGTGTCTGTTACAGACCCCCAGGGACCACGACGTCGCGGGGCTATGTTAAATGTTGGGTGGGGGGCTGCGCGTCACCCCTCCTGGAGACCTCGATGGCGCTAAGGACCGCCACCCCCCAGGGCCAGCTCCTGCAATGCCCCGGGGTGCCCAGCCCTGAGACATTGCCGTTTGCAATGACAGGGCAGGATCCGTGCGGCTCCCACCCTGTCATTGCAAACACTGCTTTGCTTCTTGGAAGTGAGAGCAGGAAACCTGCTCTCGCTTCCAAGAAGCAAAGCAGATTTGCTTTTGGGCAAGGGAAGCTGTATGTTAGCAGCTCATCTTGCCCAACAGCACTGCTGGCTCCTGCAGGAGGCGGGGAGCCAGCAGGGACCATGGGAGTCCCCAAAATGAGGCCAGGCCCCGGGGGAAGGGGTCCCCGGGGCCATAATTGGCCTCAGGAGGGGGGCCACATGGCCCCCCTCCCACATTTTTTTTTAAAATTAGTAAAGGCTGGTCACGCCCTGAGGGATAGGGTCCCTCGGGCCAGAAGTAGCCCAGGGAAGGGGGGCCACTCGGCCACCCTCCCACAAAAATTAAAAAGAAACCGGCAACTCGCCGGAAGCCCCACCCCCTCCCTGCATTGCATGACTCTGCAGACGCACCCCTTGGCACGTTCTAAGTTGGGGGATTAAGTCCCCTTCATTCCTGGGGGGCCCTGGCGGCCAACTAGCCCACCAGGTACCTCCAGTAAGCCCCACACAGTGGGATTGCTGAGAGGTGGTCCGAGGCCCCTTTTTACACCACTCTGCAAATGCGCCTCTTGGCGCATTGCTGGTGGGGCGATGAGGTCCTCTTGTGTCCTGAGGACCTCAGGACACAAGTGGACGTCATCCCCTAGCAGCAGTGCACCAGGAGCCACGTTTGCAGAGTGGTGTAAAAAGGGGGCGTGGCCTCAGACCTCTCTCAGCAATCCAGCTGTATGGGGCTTACTGGAGGTAACAGGAGGGCTAGTTGGCCCCCAGGGACCCTCAGGAGGAAAGGGGACGTCATCTCCCAACCAAGAGCACGCCAAGGAGCGCGATTGCAGAGTGGTGGGCAAAGGGGGCGTGACCTGCCTTGAAAACCTAGCAATCCTGCTGAGTGGGACTTACAGGAGGTAATAGGAGGGGTAGTTGGTCCCCAAAGATGTCCTTGGGGCCAACTACCCCTCTTGTTACCTCCAGTAAGTCCCACACAGTGGGATTGCTAAAACGTCTTCGGAGGCCAAGCCGCCCTTTCTCCACCAATCTGCAAACGCACCTCCTGGCAGACTACGGTATGGGGGATGAATTCCAATTTACTCCTGAGGTACTTTGGGGGCCAAGAATCCCTCCTGGTTCCTCCTGTAAGTCCTACGCAGTGGAATTCCTGAGCGCTGGTCGGAGGCCCATCACCCTTTCTGCACCACTCTGCAAACACGACTACTAGTTAAAGAAGTGTTTGCAATGTAATAGGTTTCGCATTTGCGAGAGTTAGAGCTATTGGCGTTGTAAATGTAAAACATTTTTACTAATGTTTTTGGAGTGGAGTGGATGTACGTTGTGTGTAGTGGAATTATGTGGTATGTTGTGCAGTGAAATTATGTGGCTAGAAAGTATGTGGTATTTAGTGTATAGAAATTATGTAGAGTGGAATTATGTGTTATGGAGAGTAATTATGTGGTATGGTAGTCTGTGTTGTGGAGTGGTAACCTCAGGTTTAGTCTTCTTTGTTTCCATTGAAGCTCAACTATGAACTCAGTGAGGCAAAAAAGAAGGAATCACTGAGGAACACTTGTGGACCTAGTCAGAGGCATGAGCAGGGTCACTGGAATTATGCGACTGTTTGGCTGCATCGACTTTCGCACAATTATACATTTTCTGCATTAGCCACATAATTCATCATCTGCTCCCTAATCTGCAGATTTGAACAAAAAAAGTCTTGTTTCTAGCTCAAACGGCTCAAACATACCAAAAATGCAGCGACATGTGTTAAAGCGTGGTGGAAGGCTCTTTGCAAACCTAGAATGGTCACCTGTTACTTATTGCTAAATGTGGGTGTTAAACTGGCACTAATGGTGTGCAAGCCACTCCTGCTTCCTTCTGCGACTCTCTTGCCTCTTTCTGCATTGCTGTTGCTTCTTTGTGCACATTTCTTTCTTTTTCTGCATTTCACTTGCCTCTTTCTGCAAATCACTTCTACTTACTGCACCTCTCTTCCCTCTTTCTGAAAGTTTGTTGCCTCTTTCTGCACCTCATTTGCTTCTTTCTGTACCCCTCTTGCCTCTTTCTGTACCCTTCTTCCCTCTTTCTGCACCTCTCTTGCTTTTTTTATACCCCTTTTATGTCTTTCTGCACCTTTTTGTCTCATTCTGCACCTCTGTTCCTTCTTTCTGCACTTATTTTGTATCTTTCTGCACATGTCTTGCTTCTTTCTGCACCCCTCTTGCCTCTCTATCCACCCCTCTTCCCTCTTTCTGCACTTCTGTTGCTTCTTTTTGCACTCATATTGTTTCTTTCTGTGCCTCACTTGCCTCTTTTTGTACCTCTGTTGCTTCTTTCTGCAGTTCTCTTCCTCTTTATGCAACCCTCCTTCCTCTTTCTGTACCCCTCTTGCCTCTTTGTGCTCCTCTCCTACCCCTTTCTACACCCCTCTTGCCTCTTTTTCCACCTCTGTTGGTTCTTTCTGCACCTCTTTTGCTTCGTTCTGCACTTCACTTGCCTTTTTCTGTACCCCTCTTGCCTCTTTCTGCACCTCTGTTGGTTCTTTCTGCACTGCTCTGGCTTCTTCCTGCACCTCTGTTCTAAATTTCTGTATCCCTTTTGCCTTTTTCTGCACCCCTCTTTCTGCACCTCTCTTGCCTCAGTATGCCCACCTGTTCCCTCTTCCTGCACCCCTTTTGCCTGTTTCTGCAACTCTCTTGCCTCTTTCTGCAGTTCTCTTGCCTCCTTCTGCACCTCACTTGCCTCTTTTTGCACCTCTGTTGGTTCTTTTACACTGCTCTTGCTTCTTTCTGCACCTCTCTTGTAAATTTCTGCACCCCTCTTGCCTCTTTCTGCACCCCTTTTACCTGTTTCTGCACCTCTCCTGCCTCTGTCTGTACCTCTGTTCACTCTTCCTGTACCTCTTTTGCCAGTTTCTGCAACTGTCTTACCTTTTTCTGCAGTTTTCTCGCCTCCTTCTGCACCTCTGTTGCTTCCTGCTGCACTTTCCATGCTTCTTTCAGCACCTCTCTTGCTTCTTTCTGCACCCCTGTTGTCTCTTTCTGCACTCGTCTTCCCTCTTTCTGTACCTTTCCTGCCTGTTTCTGCATCTCACTTGCCTCTTTCTGCACTTCTCTGGCTTCTTTCTATACCTCTGTTGCTTCTTTCAGCAATTCTCTTGCCTCTTCTGCACTTATCTTGCCTGTTTCCACACCTCTATTGCCTCTTTCTGCACTTCTCTGTTATCTTTCTGCACCCCTGTTGCTTCATCCTGCACTTTCCATGCTTTTTCTGCACCTGTCTTGCTTCTTGCTGCACCCCTATTGTCTCTTTATGTACCTCTTTTGCCCGTTTCTGCAACTCTCTTGCCTCTTTCTGCAATTCTCTTGCCTCCTTCTGCACCTCTGTTGTTTCTTTCTGCACTTCTCTTGCCTCTTTCTGCACCCCTGTCCCTTCATTCTGCACTTTCCATGCTTCTTTTTGCATCTGTCTTGCTACTTTCTGCACCCATGTTGTCTCTTTCAGCACTCGTCTTCCCTCTTTATGTACCTTTCTTGCCTGTTTCTGCCTCTCACTTGCCTCTTTCTACACTTTTCTAGCTTCTTTCTACAACTCTCTTGCCTCTTTCTGCATATCTCTTCCTTCTTTCTGTAACCTCCTGCCTCTTTCTGTACCTCTCTTGCCTCTTTGTGCACCTCTCCAACCTTTTTCTGCACCCCTCTTGCCTCTTTCAGCGCCTCTGTTGTTTTTTTCTGCACTGCACTTGCTTGTTTCTGCAACTCACTTGCCTCTTTCTGCACTTCTCTTTCTTCTTTCTAAACCTCTGTTGCTTCTTTGAACAATTCTCTTGCCTTTTTCTGCTTTTCTCTTCCTTCTTTCTGTACCCCTCCTGCCTCTTTCTGTACCTCTCTTACCTCTTTGTGCACCTCTCTTGCCTCTTTCTGCACTTCACTTGCTTCTTTCTGCACCTCTCTTGCCTCTTTGGGCACCTCTGTTGATTCTTTCTGCACTTCTCTTGCCTCTTACTGCACCTCTGAGTTAGAGGTAGTATTAATCCCCCTGCCCTATTATGTGGTAGGGCCTTAAAGGGGAGGTCATGCCAATCACAGGGGTACCCCAACCCATTGTGTACCCTAGTGTTTGTAGGTGTTTTCACTGTATTCTAAGTTTCTTTCAGCATAGCACTGGCTCCGAGCCTGGTTAGTCAGAGTCAGTTACCATCAGCACCAGTCAACAATAATTTGGGGGCACAAGATGACTTTACAACAAGGCCTCTTATTGCACATCTGTTGGTTCTTTTTGCATATCTCTTGCTTCTTTCTGCACTTTTCTTCGTCTTTCTAGACTTCTGTTGCCTCTTTCTGCATTTCTCTTGCTTCTTTCTGCGCCTTTCATCCTCTTTCTGCACATGTCCTACCTCTGTAGGCATAGTTAGAAATTAGCATTGAAAAACCATAGGTTTCAGGAACGTTATAGTTAGAAATTAGCATTTAAAAAAACATAGAAATTCACTGAAAAAAACACAGGTTTCAGGGACGTTATACTTAGTTGGACAATTCACTCGTACAAAACCAGAGAAATGTGGCCGGTATAGTTAGTTCAGCTAAGTATAACTCGCGCCCCTGCAATGCACTGCTGATGACATCACATATTACATCACTCATGACATGGTCAGTGACATCACTGATGACATCACTGATGACATCTCAAATGATATCACTCATGACATCACTGATGATATCATCCATGTGATCCTCTGATGCACCTCCTCACAGCCTGCTATAACCTTTGATACACCCACTCTGAAAGACAAACTGCCGTTCTTAAAACCATAGACACACCAATACCAGTTACTACATACTCATTCACTGCTTTCTAGGTCTACCACACATCCACTCACTCACCCATATAGTCACTCATACATGCAGTCACTCATCAATACAGCCACTATCATATGCACTCATACACCAATACAGACACTCACATACCTCCACTCACCCATAGAGTTACTTACATAGCTAGTTAGTCATGCAAAGAATCAATCACACTCCCATTTACTCACCTATACAGTTATACACACACCATCTCACTTATTCACACAGATACTAACACATACTCACTCTCTTATAAAATTACTGACACAAGCACACACTCATCCACAAAGCCACTCTCACAATCACTCACTCTCACATATAGTCATTTATATACTCCAACACTCACATATTCTGCCTTTAACATATGTAGTTACTCACACATGTACCACTGAGGCATCCATTCACTCACCAACACAGCCATACACACACCCACCCACCCACCCATACAGCCGCTCACAGACACACTCTTGAACCCATACTTCCAGTGAATCACCTACTTACACATCCATGCAGTGAGTCACACACACCCCACCCACCCATATAGACACTCAGGGGCCATGCAGATACTCAGACAAGCAATCAATAACCCATATAGACACACATGTAGCTACTCACCAACCCATGCAACTACTTACACACCAACAGACAGACTGATACAGACATTCACACAGTTTAGTCACTAACCCATGCATTCAGTAAAACACGTTTAACCACTCACTTATACAGTCAGTCATGCACCTACTAAATCATCCATTCAGACAGTCATACACCCACTCATTCTTTAAAAGACATTATATATATAAAAAATATATTTAAACTTTACAGAGACACACAGTCACTGGATGATGTCATCAGTGATGTCATCAGTGATGTAATTTGAGATGTCATCAGTGATTTCATCAGTGATGTCACTGACCATGTCATGAGTGATGTAATATGTGATGTCATCAGCAGTGCATTGCGAAGGCGCAAGTTATACTTAGCTCAACTAACTATAACGAACGAATTTCGGTTTTGTACGAGTGAATTGTCTAACTAACTATAACGTCCCTGAAACCTGTGGTTTTTACAGTGAATATATGTATATAGATGACTTCCTTCCCTGGGTTAATTGACAAGATTGTTAGCTATTCACCATGGGCACATGGTCCTTTGGCATTATGGGTTTCATTCAAGGCTGGGCACTCTTCCTCATTTCACCTTCTATGGGCAAAAAAAAAGAATCCTACCTTTTGAAGTGCAACTGGCCAGGGTCAAAAATTGGAAAGCTCACTGACTCAGGGTTCAGCCAAGGCTGACACCGGGATCCCTTCCTCCATAGACGGCAAAGGAAGCTTATCCACAGCTTGCATAATGCCTCCCTGGGGGTCTGGTGCTAGAGATGGACATCTTCTAAATGTTTGAAGAAAAGGGAAGTGGTCTTAGATAACTACCAAACAGGTTTCTAGTTACTGTAGGGTATCACTCAAATTGTTATGT
Source organism: Triturus cristatus (assembly GCF_964204655.1). Lineage (NCBI taxonomy): Eukaryota > Metazoa > Chordata > Amphibia > Caudata > Salamandridae > Triturus > Triturus cristatus. The sequence continues at coordinate 1,142,681,885 of NC_140585.1, read as the reverse complement.
GTGGTTTTCAGGTATACTGGGATAGCTCAGCGATATCTTGAGGAGAAGATTGTACTGTAAACCCCAGCTGTAGTCTTTACATCTATAGATGAGGTGTTTTTGCAGTGACCACTACCATCCCTAAGGACAGAGGTGAACGTTGCCTTCTAATTCACTAACACTGGCTGTGTGGCATCTGCCATACCTGGTCACCATTAGAGAGGCAGTCAAGTCATTGTTATTTTAATAGAGAACATGGCATTCTGGGTCAATATTATGACATTACTCCATCAGTAGATCATTGGATCATTGGGAACTCCATTGAACACAATCAGAAGGCAGTAACTATAAAACTGGTGGATTATAGCCATCAGCTTTCCAGTCTATCAGGTGTTTGTAAATTATTAAGGCTCCCTTTGAAGTCAGAACTTTGAGCCCCCAGCAGGTACATGTTCCCTTTTATTCTTCTAAGAACAATAACACAATTGTCATTGAGTTGAGTGATAAGTGTTAGCATTAAAAATGTCAAATGTGACAACATAATTTTTGTCAAGTGCTACACAATGATTATTATATTGAATTGCATCATTAAAATAAATGCTTGCTTTTTTGTATTCAGCGATAAGTTTCACAGTGGTACCTATTTATCAATTAATGCCCTGTGTTTGTTTATACTACTTTTTTTATTTAAGACAGGAAACTCTTCCAGAGCAAGGTGAGACTGGTTCATGTGATCTGCGCCCTGCTGGCAGTGTCTTATGTGCTTATCATGGTGCTGTTTATCACATCTCCCACTAGTGGTAAGTTACTCACCATCATTTTTTGACCCTTTAGAGGACTTGTGTTTGCCTCTTTATATATCTTGCCACACAGGCACTTGGACCTTGTGTGGTTATGCAAATGTGTGTGAATGAATGACTGAGTCACGGTGTGAGTGTGATAGTTTAAGAGATTATCTGGAGGGCTAGGTGGTGGTACAGTGTGAGTGAAGGCAGCCATGCCTGAATGGCCATTGGAAATTTGGATGACTTTGTGCAATGCATGACTTCAATGTATGGTATGGCTGGGTTTAATAAGCGGGTGGGTGTGTGTACTGCTCGATTTTCCCGGTCTTCCGGTGTTGCAGGGCAATCCATATGACTTCAGTCTCTTTCCATCCGAGTCTAAGGACTGGAGTAGTGAGTAGGGCCTATCTATTAGACACTTGTGACACAATCCCGTGCTCATACCCTTAGCTCAGGGCCTACACACATAGCCTAGGGGATAGATTCGTTAGCCTTGAGGATAATTTGCCCTATAGTGAGGTTGTTTCATGGAGCTGTGTTGAATTCAGGCCTGGTAGGCCTCAAACGGGAGAGACTCCATCTTTCTTTCTGCTCCGGCAGCCCGGGACCTTTCCAGAGGGAGGGGGATGTTTTAGTTATGAGGTGTTATTCGCTCGGAGAGAACCGGTTCAGGCCGGCCCTTATCGAAGGATTGTATTTTTCTTCATGCCGAAGACACTACATCAGGCCGGCCGGCTGGGAAAGTGTCCTTGGTACGGGGAGGTACAGGAATTTGGTGGGCGGCAGGTTTCGAGCTGGAAATTTCCATGAGGGAATGCACTTCTATATTAGTGAAAGTCTGAGTGAGATAAGGGCACTTGCTTCTAGACCATAGGCGGCATCTGGCCGTTAGCAGAAAAGCTATTACTTATTCCAGGGAAGACGGATGACGAACTCGAATCTAAAGAGGACAGAGTAGCCGACAGGGAAGAGGTTCCAAGGACTCGGAGAGGGAGAAGGGAGCAGACCCACAACTGTAGAGGGGTGACTTCCAGGCGAAGCCGAGGCATAGACGAGAAGGGAACCTAGATGACCATTGAGCACGGGCTACGTACCATAAAGGTGAAGTCGACCCCTTTTTCTTTAGAGTATACAACTTAACCTTTCACTTTCCTTGCAGGTTGTCTATATATATATAATGTATTCTGCGAATGTGCATGTGGCATTTAAATAAAGTATTTAGCTTGTTGTACGTTAGCATGTGTTGTGTACTTTTGTATAGGAGGATAGCCTATTCTTTAGTCAGAGTTGCCTTAAAATGAACAGAGGTTAATCCTGGTCAGGTAAGTGGTAACTGGATGAGGGGGAAAACAAGCCCCTCGAACTAGAGAACAGGTTGTGCTCAACTAATAGTCTTTGTGTGATCTGATATATAGTAATCCCAATTCCCCTGTCGTGTACTACAGTGATAATAGGATGAGCTCGTGCCAAGGCTGCCGTGTAGGTAGGAGATTCTGGGTCTGACTGAGGCCGCGAGATCGTGTGTGTATCGCTGCCGAATGGGTAGGAGATTCTGGACCTGACTGAGGTCGCGAGACTTTGTGTGTTGCTACCGGATGGGTAGGAGATTCTGGGTCTGACTGAGGCCGCGAGATCGTGTGTGTCGCTGCCGAATGGGTAGGAGATTCTGGACCTGACTGAGGTCGCGAGACTTTGTGTGTTGCTACCGGATGGGTAGGAGATTCTGGGTCTGACTGAGGCCGCGAGATCGTGTGTGTGTCGCTGCCGAATGGGTAGGAGATTCTGGACCTGACTGAGGTCGCGAGACTTTGTGTGTTGCTGCCGAATGGGTAGGAGATTCTGGACCTGACTGAGGTCGCGAGACTTTGTATGTCGCTGCCGAATGGGTAGGAGATTCTGGACCTGACTGAGGTCGCGAGATCGTGTGTGTGTCGCTGCCGAATGGGTAGGAGATTCTGGGTCTGCCTAAGGCCGCGAGACTGTGGTTGCTGAGATTGCGAGGCTGTGAGGTCTTGATATATATATATATATATATATATAATAGGAATTCCCTGTCCTTAGGTGGTACGTATATATGTGGTTATTTGGGTGTAAAAAGACCCTAGGGAGGGGGTAACGTTCTGTTTTGGGTCAGAAGGGCTCTGTAGAGCGGGTTCCACCCGATCCGAAAACCCAAGCAGAACATTTGGCGTCACGAACTGTTTACGTAACCTGTGTGCGTTGTGGTTGTCTTGTGTTTGCTTTCGGCGTGTGCGTGATTTTCTTTTTTTTGTATATTTGCGTGTATACTTTTTCTTTCTCTTTCTTTCTCTCTTCCTTTCTTTTCTCTGCGTTTCTTTTTCTTTCTTTTTCGCGATGTTTTCTAGGAAATCGAAATCTACTCTTAAATTGTCCGTTGATATTCCCGGATGGGATTCAACGCCTTATGGTGCCTTGGCCCGAGAGTGGGCTGATTCTACTGGTCTGAGTGAAAATTGGAATTCTTCTTTGGAGTCGGCGGAACCGGCTGACGTGATTGCTTGTTTGCAGACGGCACCTGTCTTGAAGGGTGAGGAGGTTCCCGCTTTGGGGCGCAGAGGTTGGGTTATTCTGTCTGCGTATCGGATTCTGCATGAGAGGTTGCTGAAATTGCAGATCTCTTTTAAGGATGCGGAATCACACCTTGTTGAGATTCAGAATTCTAACACTTTATTGCGGTGTCAAAATAAGTTGCTTTCCGACAAACTTGACACTTACCAAACGGTTGCCGAAAGGGCGGCTGTGCGGATTGCTCGTTATAAGTACAAGAACAGGCGTGGTCGTGTTTCGTCGCGTAAAGTGCGTCTGGTCGTGGCGAAAGCTGGACTGGATTGGAATCCTGATGAATGGGATGGTAATATCTGGGATTCGACTACGTCTTGTTCCTCGGGTGAGGAATGTGCTATGCATGAGCTTTCTCGTTCCCGTCCTGACAGTAAGTCTACTTCTCGCACCTCTGATGGTGCACCCCGTGATTGCGCTCGTTCTTCGGGCGGGATTGATACTTTTCACACTGACTGTCCCTCTACTCGTACTGCTCGGGCTCCTTGTGATGCTCGTCCCGTTGTTTCTGCGCACCCGGTTTTTCGTCGGAAGTTGCAGCAGTCTCCCAATGCTCCGCAGGGTGTTTCTTTGGACTGTTTGGAAGATTTTACCCAGCAAGAAATTAGTGATATTTTGCAACGCTTTCGGCAGCGGACTGGTGAGGCTTTGCTCACATGGATGGTGCGCCTTTATGAACTAGGCGCTGCTGGTATTATGTTGGATACTGGCGATTGTTTGAAGTTTTGTTCTTTGAGTTTGGATTCTACTGTGCAAGATCATTTTCGTAACTATAATGGTGGTGGTCAAATTTCTTTGCTCCAATTGGCGACTGAAGGTTGCAATTTGAAGTATCCTACTGAATCTGACTGGCCTGTCAATGACAAGCCGTGGTATACCTTGCGTGATGCTGCGCAACGTCTTAAGGAGGAAGTGATGAAAACGGCTATTTTTCTGGGCACTGCTGACAGGTTGCTTGATGGGTTGTTGACTTCTTCGGTGCGGAATCGTATCATTCGCTCTTCTCCTGTTGCCTACAAGCAGGTCATGATGACTTTGTTGATTAACCAGACTGGTAATGTACTATCTACGGTGTTGGAGTCGGTACGCCAACTCGGTGAGTTGGGTGAGTGGTTTAAACCTGAACGTCAGTCCCGGTCTGACACTCGTACTCCTGGTGAGTATAAATTTACTAGACGTGATATCTTTACTGGTCTTTTGGCTGATGGTGTGCGTCGGGAGGATATTGATGGTGAGACTACTGCTCGTTTGTGGGAAATGTTTCGCAAACGGGGCTTGGACCGGAAGGAGGGTGCCCGGCGTGTTCGGACGACTGAGTGTGATCGTGGTTGTTCTGATGGTAGCGGTGATGATGATCGCCGTGGGCGCTTTGATCGTCGTGATGATCGGCGTCCTGTACGTGATCTGTCCCCTCGTCGAGAGCGGGACAGGGAGAGAGAGGGGGTAAAGGAAAGGGGGAGAAATGATTATGCTTACAGCAGACGTAGAGATGATAGGGATCAATCCCCTGAGTTGAGAAGGAGAGAGGATCGACACAGTTTGGCCGATCGAAACTCGCAGTACAATGCAGAGGACAGGAATCCATTTCGTAATAGAGATGGATATGAACAGGAGGTACCGATACCTAAGAAACGTGAGAGTCTTTATCCTGATTTGTCCTGGTACACAGAATGCAGTAAGAATGACTAGGAAATAGGTCAAGCTCCGGTACACAGATGGGCTCACAGAGATAATAGACCCTATGTAGATATTGATATTTTTTGGAGACATCGTAATATCCAAAGGGCCCGAGCATTAGTTGATACAGGAGCGGAGGCCACTCTTATTCATGGAAAATCAAAGAAATTTACAGGGCAGCCTTTCACTATTACCGGATTAGGAGGAAAGGAAACCCCTGCAGTTCAAACTTTGCTTGAAATGAGAATAGGTAGAATCCCTAGAAAGGAATATTCTGTATTAGTGGTGCCACTTCTAGAATTCATAATTGGAATTGATATTTTGAAGGGAATGACATTGCATCTTGATGATGGGTGTTACCAATTTGGAACGACGCATTATATCTCGTCCAGACCTATACGGGTTGGTCGTTTAAGGATGCCCCCCATACAAGTTCCCCAGGCGACCAAAGTGGTTTGTCAGAAGCAGTATCGTATTCCGGGTGGTCATGAAGAGATTAGTACCACCATTCAGGAGTTGGTTGATGCAGGCGTTATAACTCCAGTTACTTCTGCTTGGAATAATCCTGTTTGGCCGGTGCGTAAAAGTGATAATTCTTGGCGTATGACTGTTGATTATCGAGAATTGAACAAACACAAGCCCTCTTTGACTGCTGCAGTACCGGATGTTATCACCCTGATTGAAAGAATCCAAACACATCCAGGTACATGGTATGCGTCCATCGATATTGCTAATGCTTTCTTTTCTATTCCAATTGCCCCTGAGTGTCAGGAACAGTTCAGTTTTACGTGGAATGGGCGTCAGATGACGTTCAGAAGTCTTCCTCAGGGCTATGTGCATAGTCCTACGATTTGTCACCGGCTGGTGGCAGAACACTTGATTGAGGTACCAGTTCATCCCAAAATCCAGATATGTCATTATATTGATGATGTTTTGATCCAAGGCGAAACACAAGAGGATGTTCAGACACAATTAGATAGAGTCATTGAGTGTCTGCGTGGGAAAGGTTGGGAGATCAACCCGGACAAATTACAAGGTCCGTCTCAAGCTGTAAAATTTTTAGGTATTAATTGGCATGAGGGACACCGCGAGGTGATCCCTCAAGTTAAACAGAAAATTCTTGATTTTTCGGTTCCGAGGAATAGGAAGGAAGCCCAAAGATTCATTGGTTTATTCGGTTTTTGGCGCCAGCATATTCCTCATTTGAGTCAAATATTGGCCCCTTTGTATCGAGTTACACGTAAAAAGAATGCATTTGAATGGGGTAAGCAACAGCAAGATGCATTTAGTCTGGCGAAAGAGGCAATTCAACATGCTATGGATCTCTGGCCTGTACGTGATGGTGATGTGGATTTGAATGTGTCTGTGCAAGGCCCTTATGCAAATTGGAGTCTGTGGCAGAAACAAGGCAGGTGTAAAGTACCATTAGGGTTTTGGACCAAAAAGTTACTTGATGCTGGTGAGCGTTATACACCCTTTGAGAAGCAGCTACTTGCTTGTTATTGGGCTTTAGTGGATACCGAGCAATTGACTTTGGGACATGACATATTCTTGCGTCCTGAAATTCCCATTATGCAGTGGGTTTTGAGTTCACCAAAAACTCATCGAATTGGGCATGCTCAGGAGGCGAGTGTGATTAAATGGAAATGGTACATACAAGACAGGGCACGTGTGGGTCCGAAAGGAGTTGCGTCTTTACATGAGCAAGTGGCACAAGCACCATCGACTGAGACTGAGAGTGAGTGTTCTGTACCTTTAGAACAGGAGTCTCCTGTCAAGTGGGGTAGACCTTTTGATGATTTATCCGTCGAGGACAGGAACCATGTGTGGTTCACAGATGGGTCAGCAAAGTTTATTGGAACGACACGGCACTGGAAGGCGGTGTCTTATAATCCGATCACACAAAAACTGTTGAGCACAACTGGTGAAGGGAAGAGTAGTCAGTTTGCCGAGCTCTATGCCGTGTACCAAGTTTTGAAACAGGAGTTACCTGGCGTATGCCACATTTTCACTGATTCCTGGTCCACTGCCAATGGACTGGCTGTTTGGTTGCCGACCTGGCATTCCCATAATTGGAGGTTACACTCCAAAGAGTTATGGGGAAAAGAGTTATGGCAAGAGATTTGGGAAATGCTCCCACAGAGTACTGTTACCATCTTCCATGTGGATGCTCACACCCCAATAGACTCTCTTGACAAATTTTTTCATAATATTGCAGATGAGAAATCTAAAATTGCTGAGGCAGTGGTGGACAGACAAGATCCTGATATTGCGGGATTGGCGAAATGGGCACACCAGAAGGCAGGACACTTTGGAGAGAAGGCCACTAGCAGGTGGGCTGCTGATAGAGGAATTTATATTCCCCTGGACCTAATCAAAAATGTTATTCTACATTGTCCCGTCTGTCAACATATCAGACAGCGTAAAGTACCCCAAATTGTTAGAGGTCATTTACATCGCGGGAAATTGCCCGCTCAAATCTGGCAGATTGATTACATTGGACCCCTTCCTATGAGTAGAAATTGTCAATATGTTTGCACAATTGTCGATACATATAGTGGTTTGCTGGTAGCTTTTCCATGTAAGCAAGCTACCCAATTGAATACCATAAAAACATTAGAATTGATTATGATGTATTATGGTGTGCCATTCCAAATTCAATCTGATAATGCATCCCATTTTCGTGGAAGATTGGTACAGGAATTCTGTGTGGAAAATAATATTGAATGGATATTCCATATACCCTACTACCCGCAGGCCTCAGGCCTGGTGGAGAGATTGAATGGCCTGCTAAAGGACCAGCTACGTAAGTTAACAGATGACAAGTATAAAAATTGGCGAGATTTTTTACCCCAAGCACTATTGATCCTGAATAATCGTCCTTTTTTAAATGCTGAATCTCCACTTATGCGTTTGTTTCCCCCACAGGTTGAGACTATGCCTAATGTGATCAATGAAACTGTGATGTATTGGGAAATTACTTTTGGAGCTTTGGCTCCATGCAGAGCGACCCCAGGGTCGGCAGGCTTAGATTTGCATGCTATGGATGACACCGTCCTGGAAAGTAAAAATCGGGTCATCATTGCTACCGGTGTTGGTATTCATATACCACCGGGGAATTTTGGATTGATCGCCCCTAGATCGGGGCTGGCTGTAAAAGGCATCCAAGTACTTGGAGGGGTTATTGACAGCGACTATCAGGGAGAGATTAAGGTACTTCTGCTAAATAGCAGTGAGAATGACTTGCTGATACACCGCACCGACCGAGTGGCTCAATTACTCATTATGCCTGTTTTCAGTGGTGAAATAAAGAAAGGCACTGCCCCAACTTTGCTAACTGTACGAGGCCAGAAAGGCTTTGGTTCTACGGATAACCCTGGGGCCAAGGTTTGGGTGCAATCGCCTAAAAATCCCCCTGAACAAGCGGAGGTTATTGCCACCGGTCAGGACAACACCATTTTGGTTATGAGGCCAGGGAAAGATAGCTGGGAAGCTGTCCCAGCTGATAAATGTTATTTACGAGAATGATTAATACCTGTATTTGGTTCTTTTTCAGATCATTCTTTGGATTGTTGCTGCAGGATGTGTCGGCACTGGACACCGTTTGGACTACTCCGGAGAGAGAGAGGGGATCCTATCGACCCAGGATGAATTGAGAACCCGAGTATTGCGTTCCTTCAACGCATGGGACTCGTCATCGAACTTTTGGACGCAACTGGCAAAAAGAGTGACTGATGCCCCTCACTTTTGTTTGACACCGATGAGATCCGTGCACGACATTTTAGCGACATGTCTGGTTGCTGTCCCCGCCTCGCTAGAAACTTTAATAAGTATTTTTAACATTTCAAAGGCTCGCTCAAATGTTATTCTGGGTGATTTTGCTACCCACGCATATTGTCCTTTGTGTACTGAACTGCCGAATGAGCAACTTCCCATCCAATCCCAAATAACTACGTACAATATCACACAAGGCGATCTATGCTTCTTCCTCACATGTAATCCTAATGCGATTTCTGAATGTCTACATCTCAAGTTAAGAGGCGCCACTGTTTTCACATCTCATGAACGAACTCTGTGTTTCCAGAGGACACCGACGACATGCACCTCAGTTCAGAACAATATGACTTGCAACAGTTTGGTAGTTGCTCCCAGTCACTATCGTGCAATATTGCTACCTGCCGGGTGGCTTTTCTCATGTGGTAATACTTCCTGGCCCTATGTCCCTGCGAACATTTCCGGAGGCCCGTGTGCCATTACTAGACTCAGTTTACTTATGTTCTCATCACATCCAAATGCCAACTCTCGTGTGCTCCGAGATACAACTACGTTACAGGAGGATTGTGACTCATCTTTGCATTTATATTCCAAGTCTGAATACCTTAGTCTAGCTGTTTCAATTATTGGTGTCCCTGCTTTGGCGGTTTATAATGCTAAATCCATTGGGAAAATGGCTTGCTGGATGGTCAAATCTATTAATCATACTTCCACAGTCTTATCTGACTTACTATTAGACGCCCAGGGTGAACGTAGAGCCATCTTGCAAAATAGAGCAGCCATTGATTATCTTCTGCTTAAACATGGACATGGCTGCTCGGACTTTGAAGGCCTCTGCTGTTTTAACTTATCTGATCATACACAATCCATTCGTGCACACATAGATAAATTGCATGACCTAACTAATGAAGTTAGGAAACACATTGATCAGGGCTGGTTTGACTGGCTCTTTAACTGGTTGCCAGACATGAATATGCTACGCCACACATTAGGTGGCATTTTGATTGCTCTTGTTGTTTTAATTTCTATCTGTTGTTTTATTCAGTGTATCCCTTCACTGCTTCAATTCTGCACATCTGGTACTAGACATAGATCGGTTAGTTTTGTTTCATATTATTCTTCCACAGATGTTAGTTCCATTTAGTATATATATAATAGACTGAAGTCAAGGGTGGAATGTACTGCTCGATTTTCCCGGTCTTCCGGTGTTGCAGGGCAATCCATATGACTTCAGTCTCTTTCCATCCGAGTCTAAGGACTGGAGTAGTGAGTAGGGCCTATCTATTAGACACTTGTGACACAATCCCGTGCTCATACCCTTAGCTCAGGGCCTACACACATAGCCTAGGGGATAGATTCGTTAGCCTTGAGGATAATTTGCCCTATAGTGAGGTTGTTTCATGGAGCTGTGTTGAATTCAGGCCTGGTAGGCCTCAAACGGGAGAGACTCCATCTTTCTTTCTGCTCCGGCAGCCCGGGACCTTTCCAGAGGGAGGGGGATGTTTTAGTTATGAGGTGTTATTCGCTCGGAGAGAACCGGTTCAGGCCGGCCCTTATCGAAGGATTGTATTTTTCTTCATGCCGAAGACACTACATCAGGCCGGCCGGCTGGGAAAGTGTCCTTGGTACGGGGAGGTACAGGAATTTGGTGGGCGGCAGGTTTCGAGCTGGAAATTTCCATGAGGGAATGCACTTCTATATTAGTGAAAGTCTGAGTGAGATAAGGGCACTTGCTTCTAGACCATAGGCGGCATCTGGCCGTTAGCAGAAAAGCTATTACTTATTCCAGGGAAGACGGATGACGAACTCGAATCTAAAGAGGACAGAGTAGCCGACAGGGAAGAGGTTCCAAGGACTCGGAGAGGGAGAAGGGAGCAGACCCACAACTGTAGAGGGGTGACTTCCAGGCGAAGCCGAGGCATAGACGAGAAGGGAACCTAGATGACCATTGAGCACGGGCTACGTACCATAAAGGTGAAGTCGACCCCTTTTTCTTTAGAGTATACAACTTAACCTTTCACTTTCCTTGCAGGTTGTCTATATATATATAATGTATTCTGCGAATGTGCATGTGGCATTTAAATAAAGTATTTAGCTTGTTGTACGTTAGCATGTGTTGTGTACTTTTGTATAGGAGGATAGCCTATTCTTTAGTCAGAGTTGCCTTAAAATGAACAGAGGTTAATCCTGGTCAGGTAAGTGGTAACTGGATGAGGGGGAAAACAAGCCCCTCGAACTAGAGAACAGGTTGTGCTCAACTAATAGTCTTTGTGTGATCTGATATATAGTAATCCCAATTCCCCTGTCGTGTACTACAGTGATAATAGGATGAGCTCGTGCCAAGGCTGCCGTGTAGGTAGGAGATTCTGGGTCTGACTGAGGCCGCGAGATCGTGTGTGTATCGCTGCCGAATGGGTAGGAGATTCTGGACCTGACTGAGGTCGCGAGACTTTGTGTGTTGCTACCGGATGGGTAGGAGATTCTGGGTCTGACTGAGGCCGCGAGATCGTGTGTGTCGCTGCCGAATGGGTAGGAGATTCTGGACCTGACTGAGGTCGCGAGACTTTGTGTGTTGCTACCGGATGGGTAGGAGATTCTGGGTCTGACTGAGGCCGCGAGATCGTGTGTGTGTCGCTGCCGAATGGGTAGGAGATTCTGGACCTGACTGAGGTCGCGAGACTTTGTGTGTTGCTGCCGAATGGGTAGGAGATTCTGGACCTGACTGAGGTCGCGAGACTTTGTATGTCGCTGCCGAATGGGTAGGAGATTCTGGACCTGACTGAGGTCGCGAGATCGTGTGTGTGTCGCTGCCGAATGGGTAGGAGATTCTGGGTCTGCCTAAGGCCGCGAGACTGTGGTTGCTGAGATTGCGAGGCTGTGAGGTCTTGATATATATATATATATATATATATAATAGGAATTCCCTGTCCTTAGGTGGTACGTATATATGTGGTTATTTGGGTGTAAAAAGACCCTAGGGAGGGGGTAACGTTCTGTTTTGGGTCAGAAGGGCTCTGTAGAGCGGGTTCCACCCGATCCGAAAACCCAAGCAGAACAGTGTGCTTACTGGGTGAGAATGCAGATGGGCAGTCCCCTCTCTTTATTAACATTTCAGCTTTTTGTTATGGTTCCTTGTGTTTTCTGGTATTGCCTAGGTAGAGCAGATGTTTAGGAGAGTTTGTGTAGTGAAGGAAGTAGTGTGTGGGTGAGTGTAGAATTTATCAAAACTAGAATGTCCAGGACCAGAATATTGTTAAAAAACTGATATGTATATCAAATTTACTCCACATAGACTTAAATTTCAATTAATGTTGATATTAAAGTGAAGTAATAATATAATCAAAAATAAATACAAATATCTAAAAAATATTAAACAAAATGAAAATATATACTTAAAACAATCATAAAATATGTATACAAGTATTAATAATATTAACAATAACAAAACATATAAAATTACATTAAAAGGTAATATTCCCCAGAAACTAAATAGAAAATGAACAATAAAACAAAAATAATAGAAACATATTTTAAAACAATATAAAAAAACAACAATCCAAACTAAGCAACAGTAATGAAAAAGTTGGACTTTTGAGGGGTTAGATTTACTAATCACACTCCAATCCAAGCAACACTAGGGAAAGTGTTGGACATTGGAGGGGTGAGAGTTACTAATCCCATTCGAGCGTAAGCAAAATTAGGAAAAGTAGTGGACTTCAACTGGGTCAGATTTAGTCTTCCCACTATAATCAAGCAAAAACAGGGAAAGTGTTGGACTTTGGAGGATTTGCTATTCTCACTGCAACTGAAGCAAAAGTAAGGAACGCGTTAGACTATGGAGGGGTTAGATAGATTAGTCCCACTCCAATGTGAGGAACAGTAGGGAATGTGTTTGGCTTTGGAGGGGTCCAATGTTAACAAAAGTTGAGAAAGTGTGGACTTTAGAGGGTTTAGCTGTTCTATCCCCACTCCAATCCAAGCAACAGAATGGAAAGTGTTGGTCTTTGGAAGGGCCAGATTTACTATTTCAACTCCTATTTATTTACTAAAATAAAACATTTAAATACAAACAAAAACATTTACACATATTTAAAAAAGCATCTCAATTCATAAAATATAAAACAATTAACATTTTAAAATACAAAGTTTAAATTACAAATACAAAAAAGAATTAAAAAATATAAGTCTTTAAATTAGAACACTTCCCTCCCTACTATCCTAAATAATGAACACTGACAAAAATGAAAATTATTAAAAACATTTAATATGAAAATGTATTTAGATGATAATAGTAATTAAATTAAATACAAGTATCAATATTAAAACAATTAATACATTTAAAATTGAATAACACAATTTAATAATTAATTTACATATTTTACATAATTAATTATCAGTTAAAAATAAATCAAATTAAATTAATTATAAATTACAAACAATAACATACGTTTTAAAAAGCATCTCATTCTAATGCACTACAAACACAACAAACTACTACTAAATTAACAATTTCTATTTAAATAAAAAAATGTATCATGTAAAAATGTAGAAATTATACTAAAACAAATTAAGCACTAACATTATCATAATACTAATTACTTATAACAATAAAAACAAATATTTATCAAACTGGTTTTCAGAAATATTTTATACAACTAGATTAAACAAAACAATATTATATACAATTATATATATAAAAAACAATATTAAATACCTAAAATAACGCTATTCATACCTTCAATATTCAGGTTCATGATATTTTTGACATCACAATATTCTGTCAACGATATTTCTGACCCACAATATTTTTGACCCAATATTTTAGTAAAATACCAAGTAATGTAAACTCAGGGTCAGACCGAGAGTAAGGAAAATGGCTCTGGTGCAGATTAATGCTGAGGAGTTACAGGACTGACTGAACCACTACTTGGCTGACTAGAGACCTGCAGTTCTGGGGAGGACTTCCGGTTGAGTTTCAGTTTACACAACAAGGGGCCTACAGAACTGTCTGACACCTCCAGGTCGTCGAAGAAGATGCCAGAAAGACATTGGGGAAGGAGGTGACAGTGGGAAGCTACGTAGACACTTTTGAGCAGTGCTCAACGCGACATTTGATAGTTTCAAAGAAGGCTAACAGTGAACTAGCATTGAATCACCACCCCTATTGGATGAAAGAACAGTTGTAAATTATCTTTTTTAGATAAGAATAAATACAGTGCAACTAGTGAGGAATTGTATGAAAGTAACGAAATTCAGAATAGGATATGACATTTTTTTGGTTTGAAATAAATATACATGTGGACAAGACCCAGCCATTGAACTGCTCTGTTTTGTGTGCCTTTTAAAACAAAGTTTCGCACTTTTCTATCAGACTTTTCTGCATGAACGTTGGTGTTTTAGCCTGAAAAACATTATTTGCATAACTCCTAATTTCTCAGGAGGAAAGAGAGACGGATCATGTCAAGCCTATAGGGCCATATTATCAAGAATGGCGATAACATTATCGCCGCTTTAGCGGCAGGAAACTGCCTCTAAAGTGGCGATAATAGGCTTGATAATATGCCCTTGTGAATTCCAGGTTCTGGTGTCAAGGACATCAAACCTGGGTGTGGTATCTCCTATTTCTATTGTGGTTGCTGTGTATGACATACTTGAGTTGTTGCCATGTATGACATACTGGAGTTCTGTAGAATCTATGTGTAGTTGGAAGGTTGAGACATGAGAAGGTTGGGGCATTAGAAGGTTCTGGTTGAGAGCGGTTGGAGCTGATCTGGTTTACTGGTGGATAGGATCTTTCCATATGGAATAAATTCATGTTCTTCAACTTATCCTTGTGAGAGCCTACTTTTCAATACAACACTGGCGTAGTCGGCAGTCTTTTCAACAAGAAGATCCTAACACACGTCAACTTTCAAGCTGGTGGTGAGACTTCACGTTATAAGGTTGCTTGGATTTACATTATTGACATAAAACTCACTTGCTTAAACGCTGTTTAAATGCATGCAGTTATCGACACACAGCGCTCGCTTGTAAGCTCATGGGAGGATTTGAGTTTGGGTTGGGAGCCATCGGTGTGTGCTGCTTGTGTTCGTGTTGTAAGTATCATCAAAATAGAGAATAATGTTCAGCGTTTATTTAGTTTGACGGAGCAGTGAATCGACACACAGTGCTCGCTTCATTACATCTTTTATTACGTTTGGGCTGGGAGCAATCGGTGTGTACTGCTTACCTCTGCATATTCAAGTTTAAGACTTTGTTTCCACGCACTTTCTAAGCGCTGATTTATTCAATGTCTTGAACTAAATTAAAGCGAAATCAGTTAAAAGATTTAAAAGCAAACAAGTGACTGTAAAGATCTACTCATGCTGCACGCAAAATCTATTCTCATTGTTGAGTTTTCATCGCGACGGGGAAGATTCAAGGATGCCAACGTAGGAATGCGTGATGAGCTGTGCTGACGTGGTTGCCTAGCTACAGGCTTTGTTGTCATTTTCATCCAGGCTGATTCCTTGGATACCAGAGGTATCGGTAACGAAGAGATTTAATCTGGTATTCATCAGACACTCTTGTGGTATTCTATTTTCACAGCGACACGCACGCTACGCATTTAAGCCTCCTATCAGTGTCGTGTTGCTTCTGCGATACGCACGCTACACATTTAAGTCTGTTATCAGTGACGTGTTGCTTCAGCAATACGCACGCTATAAATTGAAGCCTCCTGCCTCAGAGATACGCATGCTCTAAGTTGCTACAATTTTTGCGCATTGCTTCTGCGTTACGCATGCTCCTTACTGCGATGCGCACGCATTGAATTTCATAAAATTAACATCGTGCCATTAGCATGTTGCTTCAGCGATACGCACGCTCACTTATGTTACAACATCTATAAGACTTTCACTCTAATCTGTGATGTGCACGCATTGCCGATTCGGATCCTGGAAAAATTTCCCCCGTCCGAATTGAATCTGGACTTTTTTCCGTCCGAATCGTACAAGAAGCGTACAAACTGCCAAGTACGATTCGCATGGGAAAAACTCCATACAAATCACATCCGGAAAACTTCCCCACACGTCCTCGGGTCGGAAATTGTGTCCGGCACATCCCCGGACGATTAACCGTACGAATCGGAAAAATGAAGTCCGACCGCGCAAGTACGATCACTCCCGGCCTTTTGATTTCACAACTGTATGGAGAAAACACTGTACGGACCGAACTCCCATAGCAACCATGGAGACACGTGCCCACATACGCGCCGAACACCCCACCACAGACCCCGCATGTATGCGCTAAATGCCCCCCGGCCGCGGATGTACGCGCCGAACCCCCACCAGTGTATGCATGGAGCGTACCCCACCCATGTATGCATGGAGCGTACCAACTCCCCACCCGTGTATGTACGTACCGTACCCACACCCCACCCGTGTATGTACGGACCGTACCCCCACCCCACCAGTGTATTTACGGACCATACCCCCACCCGTGTATGTACGGACCGTACCCCCACCCCACCAGTGTATGTACGGACCGTACCCCCACCCCAGCCGTGTATGTACGGACCGTACCCCCACCCCACCAGTGTATGTACGGACCGTACCCCCACCAGTGTATGTACGGACCGTACCCCCACCCGTGTATGCATGCAGCGTACCAACTCCCCAGCCGTGTATGTACGGACCGTACCCCCTCCCCACCAGTGTATGTACGGAGCGTACCCACACCCCACCAGTGTATGAATGGAGCGTACCCCCACCCGTGTATGAATGGAGCGTACCCCCACCCCACCAGTGTATGTACCGACCGTACCCCCACCCCACCAGTGTATGTACGGAGCGTACCCACACCCCACCAGTGTATGAATGGATCATACCCCCACCCGTGTATGAATGGAGCGTACCCCCACCCCACCAGTGTATGTACGGACCGTACCCCCACCCCACCAGTGTATGTACGGACCGTACCCCCACCAGTGTATGTACGGACCGTACCCCCACCCGTGTATGCATGCAGCGTACCAACTCCCCACCCGTGTATGTACGGACCGTACCCCCTCCCCACCAGTGTATGTACGGAGCGTACCCACACCCCACCAGTGTATGAATGGAGCGTACCCCCACCCGTGTATGAATGGAGCATACCCCCACCCCACCAGTGTATGTACGGACCGTACCCCCACCCCACCAGTGTATGTACGGAGCGTACCCATACCCCACCAGTGTATGAATGGAGCGTACCCCCACCCGTGTATGAATGGAGCGTACCCCCACCCCACCAGTGTATGTATGGACCGTACCCCCACCCCACCAGTGTATGTACGGACTGTACCCCCACCAGTGTATGTACGGACCGTACCCCCACCCGTGTATGCACGCAGCGTACCAACTCCCCACCCGTGTATGTACGGACCCTACACCCAGCCCCCCTTGTATGTACGGTGCGAAACACCACCACCGATGGACGGTGCGGACCAACACCCTGCCCGTGTTCGTACGCACCCTACCCCAGGCCCACACACCAGCACCCTCACACAACATCGGGCAGGTACGAGTCGTACTAAGCCATAGCAAAGGACAGCACTGTACAACAACATGGCCCATGTACAGAGGCTAAAAACACTCCTACTGAACCAGGACTAACCAAAAAAACACAAGGACAGTCAATCCGAGGCACACAACACCACAAAACATATCCAACAAGGCCAAATACATCCTATACACTGACCTGTAACTGACAAACAGAGAAACAGAGGCCCAAACCACTACCACTCCTTATAACACACCCACCCAAAGTTCAAACACAGCCACACCCACAAATGGACCAATAAAAAGGCCCAATACACACAAACCATGATCCTTTCCAACAGATCCACTGCTGCCAGACCCCAGAGACAACACACTGCACCATACTTCAACCATCAATACACCTTACACTTGCACTCCTTCACACAACCACCATCACAAACACACCCTCATCACATTCACACACACACACCTGCACACCCACAACCATCCACACCCACACCCATCCACACCCCCACACCCACAACCATCCACACCCACACCCCACACCATGCCCACCAACAAGAATCCAAAGTTCACAAAGGACGAGCTGGAGTCCCTTGTCGACGAAATCATCAGAGTCGAGCCACAGCTCTTTGGAACATTGGTCAGACGGACCAGCATATCAGAAAAAACTGCCATGTGGGAGAGGATAGTCAATTCCGTGAATGCTGTTGGGGCCACTAGAAGGACCAGGCATGAGTGCCAAGCCAGGTGGTACGATCTGCGATGGACGGTCCGCCGCAAATGACGGACGAGCACAACCAGGCCAACATCACTGGAGGAGGGCCGGCCCGCAGACCGGTACACTACCATCCCTGTGAGGAGAAGGTGATGGCCACGCTGCCGCCGGTGGGAGTAGACGGACTAGAAGGAGTCCGAGAGCCTGGTGAGTACACAAACAACTCACCTCACATGGGGGGAACGCCATATACAACCCAAATACCAATCATGCACGCAACCCCCCTAAAGACAGCACCGGACACAACCACACTCCAAAAACACACACATGCCACTAGCGCCTCCATGCCCCATGCCCCAAGCAAGGCCATGCCAAGTCACAGGCCACACAAAACACCAACACAAGACAGGATGTCCCTGATGCCGGGAGGGTGGGCCTCAAAAATAACATAGAGCAACTCTGAAGCACACAATAATGCCCTCAGCCCATATGGCTTAGGGCACAGCCATACCAACAGTGTGTCCCCACACAGTACTGTTTTGCCTGCTAATGGTGGCCGCGTTGCAGGACGACATGGGTATGAAGGCACAATTTGCACATAACAGCAGCCAATGAAGACGCAGCACACTGAAAGAGTGTCAGCACACACCGCCACAGCAGCAGCGCAGACTCAGACACTACGCCCAATGGGTGCCAGCAGAGAAGAAACAAACCCACATGAACAAGCCAATGGCCTTTGCAAGACCTGCAAACTGTGTGTGCCCAGGAAGCTGGGCTGAGGTGACAGAGGGTGACACACAGAGGGAGGGAGAGGGGCAGAGAGAGGGACAGAGACAGAGGTGGACACAGGGAGACAGACAGAGGGAGGGAGGAGGCTCACAGAGGGAGGGAGAAGGGGAGACAGAGGGAGACGGACAGAGGGAGGAGGCTGATAGAGGGAGGGAGAAAGGGAGACGGACAGAGGGAAGAGGCTGATAGAGGGAGGGAGAAAGGGAGATAGAGGGAGACGGACAGTGGGAGGAGGCTGACAGAGGGAGGGAGAAAGGGAGACGGACAGAGGGAGGAGGTTGATAGAGAGAGGGAGAAAGGGAGACGGACAGTGGGAGGAGGCTGACAGAGGGAGGGAGAAAGGGAGATGGACAGAGGGAGGAGCCTGATAGAGGGAGGGAGAAAGGGAGATAGAGGGAGACGGACAGTGGGAGGAGGCTGACAGAGGGAGGGAGAAAGGGAGACAGAGGGAGACCAAATCACCCTTGGGTGGTGTGGCCATGTCCGCTCGTCAGCAGGTGGACTGTGTGCATGTAGACAAGGTTTGGCAGTGCCTTAACCCCCCCTTCAACCTTTGAAAAACACTAGGCCATGTGTCAATCTGTGCACGAGTTCATCCGTGCTGCAGGCACAAACAGAACCTTACACCCAGTATACCTACACTGTGTTCATCAGAACCCTGTCACAAATTTTTAAGTTGCCTACCTGCATTCTCAAATAGCATGGAATAAACACCATTTGGCCACGTACAGTGCAACACGTAAGGCGGCTCTGCATGGCTTGCTACGCCAGCTCACTACACTGCTGACTGCGTTCCCAAAAGATGCATCAACTAAGATTGTGTCACACATAGGTAAAGTGTCGAAAGCTGTGGCCAAGGGACATACCCATGCACAAGTGCACTGTGTGAGGAATGCTAGCCAAATCCAACCACCCAGAGGAACTGTGCCAAATCAAAAATGAATGAGACATGGATGTCGCATGTAACACAATTAACACTGTCTCTCTCACACACAGGTCAACGTCATCGATCTCCCCCCAACACTGGGGGGGAAGACTCACAGGACCAGGCTCTGCATGAAGAGGACACCAGCGGCAGCGACAACTCTCACCACTCCGTGGATGACCCAGACCAACCTGGCCCCTCTGGTGTCCAACCACCTGCAGCACCTGCGTCAGGTACAACTGTGCCAACCACCACCCCCACTCCCGCCACATCCCAGGAGACACCCAGGAGCCCTGCCCGCACACAACAACACAGCCAGTCTGTCCAGGAGGGACAAGGTTCTCCGGGCACCCAGGAGGAGGCAGGCGACACCGCAAATGCCATCCCTCAGGGGTCCCGGAGATGCAATGTGCCCACAACGGCAGGCCAGGCGCAAGTGGGCAGGGGTGGTGGGAGTGGAGGACGGCGGAGGCGCGAACCTGACCAGCCAGCTCAGGACCCGGCTATGGCACACGTCAGAACCATCCTGGACGCATACCGGCGTGACTCCAGAGGCATCGCCCAGGTAGTGGGGACCCTCAATGAGATGAAGGCCCTGCAGGTTGAGCATCATGCCAGGATGGAGGCAAGACTTGCAGAGCTCTTGGCGGTGCACAGGGACGTGAGCCAATCCCTCCATCAGATCGCCCAAAGCCTGACAAACCCTCCCTGTGCCACCAGGCGTAGAGCAGCACCAGACACAGGGAGGGAGGAGGAGGAGGATACATCTGCTGGAGCGTCCCTTGCATCGTCAAGGCAGGCGTCTGAGGGTCCCCGCAGGAAGGTGGGTCGTCCACGAAAAAGACCGTGAGAGTCAGCGGAACATCACCATCTCCCAGGTCACCTGGCCTGGCACCTGGCCCAACAGCAGCACAGTAGCAAAGGACATTCTCTGCCACATGGCCTTGCTGGTCACTGTCTGACCAATGTTGACAAAGACTGTGGCACAGACTCTGATGACTGTCAATGGCAAGGACACCAACTCCCCCTGTGAACTTTGGATTCTACACTCCCGCCAAGCACCTCTTGTCACCCCCCCAAACACGTACCCCAGCACTAATAAAATTCATCACAATCACAAGATGATGCCGTCATTTTGCATTATTCCACTACATGTCTGTGTTGTAAAGTCAAACCATGCCTGATTACTGAATTAACTCCAAACATCCATACCCTGGGGTCTGAGTCTGGCACAGGACACACATGGGTCACAACGTACCATCCAAGACAGACATGGAGCACCATACTCACCCGTGATGGGCCCAACCAGCTGAGGGGGTGCCCGCACAACTGTGCCTACAGACCTATTTAGAAGAGCAACAGTTATGCGCAGAGGTCAGGGATCATGGGGAGTGTCCTGGGGTGGGAGTCCCAGGTATGTGTAGACACGTGGCAGAACCATGTCCTGCATGCTTGAGTCAGGTGGATGTGGAGAATGGTGGGCCAGCCAAGGTTGGATGCATGGAGATGGCACAATTGGGTGTTGGATCACAGTGCCACAAGGTTGTGTTGTGGTTGTGGGCTGCATCTTGAGTGTGTGCGTGGATTGAGAAGGTCATCCTGCAGCTGGCAGTGATCCATCTCTGTTGGACGTTGATGTGGCCTGGTCGCCGGATGTAGTAGCAGAGCTGTGCAGATGCACCCTGGATGTGGACAAGTATCATGGTATTTCTAACGCACATGTCCGTAGAGTGCAGGGTAGGAGTAGACACGGATGTCATAGTTGACCTGGGGGATGGTCTCCCTCTTGCCTTGAGAGTGGATGGAACTGGGGATCTTGTGCATAATGCAGAGTGTGCTGCCGCATGAGGCACAGATGCTGCTGATCAGCATAGCACATGTCAGCAAGCAATCCATGATGAACACCAGCTCGTTTGCGTGGACACTGGGTGCCCTTGCAGCAGGGCCTGCAGCAGCATGCGCCATGTCAAGGAAACAATGCCACAAGTAGCACACAAAGACAAGGATCTCAGGAAGGAACCATGCAAAAGGTGTATGTCAAGGAAGGAATGTCTGGTTCAACATGGCACACACACACACAATGGATTCACATGCGGCACAGTGGCCGTCGTGGAGACTGACATGCCACAAAACCTACACAGCCATGGACATCATGCACAATACAGAATCTAATCCCTGACAAACAGCTTGCATCTTGCTACTCTACACATAGACTCATATGCACCATCTCTGAGATCAATGCCAGACATGCCGCATGCACATTGGCAACAGACCACCATTGACGGAGACGAGGCACCTTGGAGGCAGAGGGAAACCTTTATTACTCATGTGTGTCGGAATGCTAATGCAACTCTGTCAACACATACACAGGTCATGTGGATGAACACGTGGGACCAACACTGGCACCCCCCTTACCACCACAGATGCTGGAAATCCATGGCACTGGCACACAAGTGACGGATTACAGCTAAACACCCCCTGCTGCTCACGGAGAGCCTGCTATACACCATTGAGCCCTAATGGGGAATTCACACACCATGTCAACCCGGTGCAACCCGTATGTTTCCGAGGCCAGTGTTACACACATTGATGGCTCCATCACAATCCCATTACAGATGACTGTCACCAAGTCTGACGATCAATTCAGGTGAATTCTACTCCAGGTCATGTGCCCCATGGTGAATCTACATGTATGTGAAGTATCCAAACATGAACAGGAGCAGTGCACACACATTCAAAACAAATACCACTCCCAAAAAGCCGTGCTGCATCCCTTACCCGAAGGAGATTTTCGAACTTGTCCGTGCATGTCACTCTGATTCAGCACATGTTGCTGTGTTCATGAGGAATAGCAGGAGCACAACAATGCCACCAGCAGACAGCATGCGCAAGTACCTGTGGATGGGAGACACACCAGAAGTCAGCCAAAAGAAGCACATCCGCATGCATGTGCATGTACTCGACACGTATTAGGTTGTCAACATGCGAGGTGACAATGATGACTCTGGAACAACATTATTCTATTGCACCATCACTCGAGTGACACATCCAAACACCTCTGACTCACTTGGAAGACATGCAGATGGACACACACATTGCAACACATGCCACACACAGCCAAATGCGTGCACACTCAGACACTGGAACTCACCACTAAGCAAAGAAGTCGCGTATGAGCCGACTCCGCATGTCCTCTACCGCCTCCTCCTCCTCCACATCACTTGCCTCGTGCCCAAGCCCTTCATCCTCCACGGGTGGATGGTCCTGCTCATCTGGATCCAAGATGAGTGGCACAGCTTTCTCCACTGCCATGTTGTGCAGCATGCAGCACACGAGGAATATCTTGCAGACCTTCACCGGTGCATATGGGAGTGCGCCACCGGTCTTGTGGAGGCAACGGAATCGGCTCTTCAGGAGGCCAAACGTCCTCTCTATCACTCGCCTGGTCCGCCCATGGGCGTTGTTGTAGCGGTGATCGGCCGTGCTGGGGTTGCGGAGAGGCGTGATCAGCCATGGCATGTTGGGATAGCCAGCGTCCCCTACATGGAAACATCATGGACAACAGTGGGTCAGGAGAAGCAGTAAGACAGGAAGATGACGTTAAATACAGGACTGCCAGAGTATACCCACCAACAATACATGCCCGTTCGTTGCGCAGCTGCAGCATCATTTCAGGCACCCTGCTACGCCTCATGATGTACGCATCGTGTGCTGATCCTGGGAAACGAGCACAGACATGTGAAATCACCATGTTGGCAAGACACACCGCAAGGGCATTAATGGAGTGGTAATGCTTGCGGTTACGGAAGGCTACCTCCTGTGCCTGTGGTGGTACCAAAGCCACATGTGTTCCATCTATGGACCCAATGACATGGGGCATCCCTCCCAGGGCATAGAACTCACGCTTGACAGCTGTCAACTGCTCAGGAGTTGGGAATTTAATGAACTCATCAAGGTGCTCCAACATGGCCTCTAAAAAATCATGCAGAACACTGCTTAACATGGTTTGGGACATCCCACCGACATGGGCAATGGTATGTTGAAAGGTACCCGTGGCCAAGAAATGTAGAGCTGCCATCACCTTCATCGTGGGTGTCAGTGCACAAGGATACCTGTGTAGCGGTTGGAGGTGTGCTGCCAGCCGTGTCGTCAAGTCCACAATCAAACGTTGGGGGAAGCGGTAGCGGCGTATACAGTCATTTTCCCGCATGTTACCCAAGTCCGGAATTGCTCGAGGGAGAGGCGGAGCCCTGCAGTGAATTAGAAGGGACAACGAAGAGTGAGTACAGTACACCACCAATGTCAATGTACAGAGCACATGCTCAACAGGCAATACACATATGCTACATACAGAGTCAGGTCTGTGCAATATGCCCTGGACACGTTTGCCAGCCATGTGACACTCCTACCAAGAGCCAGCTCCAAACGTTGATTCTCAACCTCATTATGCCATGCCATTAAACTAGCAGTGGGCCAGTGTAAGTGAGCAGGCAGACGCATTACAGGAGTTACAGACATCCAAATATGTGCAGAGGAAGGATGTTTATTGTACAGACAGGTTGCGGAACACTAGAGGCACAGGTCACATGTAATAGAAAAAGGACAGACCACACACCTTGCCATGAAGGATTACATATCAAGACTGATCACACATACATTGAGAGTATGCAGATATGTCCTTGTTTTGAAACTCCATGTCGATGCATACATACACACCTTACGTCAGATTACACATGTGTGCTGGTGTGCGTAACAGTGTGCCATGCCCATCTACACACAGACATATGTTGGTTGCAGCAACTGCTGATGCATTTGACCAAACACCTACAGCAAACCTATGGGAACACATGACACACACATGACATAGCTACAGCGTGCAACGCGGGCATTCACTTGTCAGGGGTAACATTCCGTGTACCTGGCATCAGGGGACATTTGCGGGTGTCGGTGACTGTGCCATGCCAGTGACGCATGGCCCACCAAGTCAGTTCTACATGCACACATGTCAAAGGAGTGAAAGGGATGTGTGGCACATAGGGCACCATCACACGTGACATGTGTACACAGCCCATCATACTGTAATTAGCTTCACACCTCAGGAGTATGGTGCCACATCACAGCCTGACCCAACTGTGCCCGACACATGTAGTACTGCACAGACGATGCCTTGATGTCCAGCCTTGGCCATGTATGACAGCTCAATTCATTCCTGTGTGCCGCCTGTCACCACTATCAGGTGTGAATCCCACCGTACATATGCTCCGAGGGCGTGTGTGGGGTCCCTATCACTATGGTGGTGCTGGCGTATGCGTACGCCATAGTGATACGGACCGTACACACGCGTGTGTACGGTCCGGACTACTAAGGCGTACACATACGCGAGCACCCCCATAGTGATAGGGACCGTACACAAGCGTGTGTATGGTCCGGACTACTGAGACGTACGCATACACCAGCACCACCATAGTGTTACGGACCGTACACGCGTGTGTACGGTCCCTATAACTATGGGGGTGCTCGCGTGCGTGTACGCCTTAGTAGTCCGGACCGTACACACACGTGTACGGTCCGTATCACTATGGTGGTGCTGGCGTATGCGTACGCCTCAGTAGTCCGGACCGTACACACGTGTATACGGTCCGGACTCCTAAGGCGTACACGTACGCGAGCACCCCCATAGTGATAGGGACCGTACACACGCGTGTACGGTCCGTATCACTATGGGGGTGCTCGCGTATGTGTACGCCATAGTAGTCCGGACCGTACACACGCGTGTGTACGGTCCCTATCACTATGGCATACGCATACTCCAGCACCACCATAGTGATAGGGACCGTACACACGCGTGTACGGTCCGTTGCAATGCATTTGGGGTGCCCTAGGGCTGTAGGACGCACCGTACCTGTGTTGTGACATAGGATTGCCATAGGGGACACATGAGGGAAAAGTATAGGGGCCTAAATGCATGCTGGTTGTCATGGAGACCGAGTTTCAGGTTTGAATTTTGCATCATGTGCCCAGTAGAAGTCGGTTGGAGACAATTTACTTTGTTGCAATGTGGTTGTTGACATTACATCGTGCTCAATTTTAAGACCATGCAAAGCCTGTCACTGGGGTAGTTTTAAAATGATTGGACGACACGTAGGATGCAAATGTGACTGAGCCAATCACTCTGTACTCCTGTAAATGAAACAGGCCAGCAAGGGAGATATAAGGCAGCCAGGTCCCTTGAGAGAGCACTTGCCTGCACATCCTTGCATTACACACCACTGCTGTTGCTTGTGATTCCTCTGGCACAATGTCCAGGTCTGTGGAGAGGGCCCAGCCATTCACCATGGCGTTGGTGGATGTGATCCTCCCATAGTACACCATGCTGTATGGTCGACCAGGGGAGCAGGTGAGTGCAGACTCCACTAGCTTAAACTGTGCCCCTTTTAGTGACTGTGACTTCTGGCATTGTGTCCAGGTGTGACAGACATGCAGGGTTCTTCATAGTGGGTCCCGGGGGGGGGGGGAGGGCTCATGTCTCCCATGCAGAGCATGCTGTAGTTCCTGTGTGCACAACGCACTAGCATGGTGCTTACTGTGACGATCACTGCATGGTGCATGCCGCTTTCGGACTGCCTCATCCTCCTGGAAATGTTGTTTCTACAGTCCTGATGTGAGTCTGTGCTCCCCCCAGGGTGATATGTGCCAGGACTCACTGATGTGTGTCTGTTCAGTGTACCTGTGGTGAGAGTGTGCAAATGATGTGGTCGTCCCCTGGACATTGGTGTGTGTGTGTGAGTCCCCTGTCATGTGGGTGTGTGCATATGTGGAGTGTTGCACCCCAGCTGCATGTAGGATGGATACACCCTGGCCATCTGATGTGAGCAGGGAGCTGTGCTGGATGTCTGCCGTGCTGAGACAGCCCCACATCTGTGACACCCCCAGTCTAGTGGCACATGTGCAGAGTGAGGTTTGTAGCAGCAGATGCCTATGCCAGGTGATTGTTCTGTGCCTGTGTGTGTCTGTGTACTCTGCTGAGGTAGCGTAAGTGAGCTGGGGCATGTGACTGCTTAGGGGTACTGTTCAGATTCCTATTGTAACTTGGGATGCACATTGTGAGCCTGCATCATTGATTGTGTTGCACCCCTCATGCCACCTGTGTACTTTCAATGGCACCTACTGCATTTGCCCATTCCCAGGAGGATGATGTCACTATGACAAAGGTGCAATGAGTTGGCTGCATACTATGGCCAGTTCAAACATGCATAATTTGTAATATGTGTGTCTCTGTACCATTGATAAGGTGGATTGATGTATTGTCACTTTTGCATCCTCACAGGTAGGCGTCTGTGCCAAGGGGGAGATCTGGAAGCAAGCCGTCAGTGCTGTGAGGAGGACGGATGGTCGGAAGCGGCGCCTAGCCCAGGTGAGGAAACGCTGGCAGGACATCCGGTGCTGGACGCGGAGGATCGCACGGGTCCTGCTGGGGGACTCACCTGTGAGCCAGAAAAACCGTGGGCGCCGGCGTCTGACCCACATCCAGAAGCGTGTGCTGGCGGTGGTCTTCCCTGACTTGGACAGGCGCTTACTGGAGAAGCAGCAGCAGGAAGGGGGTAGGTACATGTGTGTTTGTTGTGTGTCACCAGCTTTTGGAAGTGCGCAGTTGCATGGATACAGGGTTTAAATGTGCAGTGCATATCCTGTTCCCCAAAGTAAAGCGGTGCTGTTCTTCCTCCCTTCCCCTCCTTGCCATGTGTTCCCTGGTCTGTGTGTAGTCACTCTTGCACAAGGTCATCTAGGCTGGCAGTTACTCCAAGTGCCCAATGCTTGCAGCATCATGTGTGGGGGTGGTGTGTAACAGGTTTTTGCACGTTGCCTGTGCCCTCGCCAGTTCTGTCATTGTGGGGTCCATGTTAGTTGGCACTGATGCTGAGTCCCGACATGGGAGTGTGTGTTTCATGTGTACTGCCTTACTGCCTGCATGTCGAATGTTGTGCCCTCTGACATGATGTGCTTGAGCGTGAGATGTGCATAGTGCAGGGATGGTGGCTTGTGTTCCAGTCATATCCATCCAGGGCCATGGAGTAGTGTGGCCACTACAGTCCCCTGGGGCACCTTTTCCTAGGTATCATGTGTGTCATCAGACAATGTGGACATTCTCTGTGTCTTCAGCATGGTTTGGGCCCTGTGGCATAGTACCATGGCCTCATTTGTATTCACGTATACTGTGCTACATGTGTCCACTGTACAGGGTGACCTAAATTAGCTGGTGCATACTCTCAGGGGCCAGTGCCTGCGTGTCTTGGTACAACTATCTGATGATGGTTGTTTGTCAGTGATATATGTGTACAGGCGCACCAGGGGTAGTTTGTGTGCGATCAGGATTAATTGCAGGCCATGTGTTTTCATCCCAGACTAAGAGGTGTAAGTACTTCCTCTGTCTCAATCACATTGTCTCAGGTAGGGGGGGGGGTTGGTACGGCCAAGGCCTACATGTCCAAACCTGAAGTCTCCTTGCTCGGTCTGGCCAGTGTGTGATGTTTGTGTGGCCAAACACTCAAGGTGCAGTGCCCCAGTCATGTTGGCCATGTTTTTCAGTATTACCTTTGCAGCATGTCCCAAGAGATGCTAGACATGGTTCCTGCTCATCCCTTTCTTGGCTACGCTGTGTGTCGCTGATGCTGTGCTAGATTGTCCCCAGAGCCTGGCTCCTCTGTACAATTTGAAATCAAGTTATTTGCTATTGTGTCATGCTCTCCATATTTTAACAGTGGCATGGGGGGTCAACAAACTGTGTGTTGCAGGGACTACATAGGTACCATGTATTGTAGATGTTACTCTTGTAGCTTTTCAGGCTATGCACTGTGACCTATGTAGAGTTGACTCATGTGACATATGTATACAGGTGTCTGATTTCTCCTGTCTCTTCACCTTGCCCACAGCATCGTCGGGGGACTACGAGGGAGACACTGGCACGGACCGTGAGGAGGGAGCGAGCACCAGTGCCAGCAGTGCAGAGTTGTCTGGCACATCGAGTGGCACGGAGGCCGACAGGAGTGCAGCGGAGGACCTGTCCAGTCAAACCACCACCGACTATGACGCAGACGGGTCCGAGGCTGAGCACTCCGAGGGGGCGGAGGCTGCTCCCACAGCTGACAGCAGCACTCCATCACTACCCGCCCCCTCCATTCCGATCACCGGCCTCCCACTTGCTCGTGTCCCTTCCCGCCGTGCTCGGTCACCACGTGTCTCCTTCTTGCCAGGCACCGCACCCCCTGCCCCTGTCTCCACTGCTGCCACCAATGTCGAGTCTGTGGACATCCTGCGGCAGTTGCAGGTTGGTCAGACTGCGATGCTTAATGTCCTCCATGGCCACAGCCAAGTGCTCAACCAGATGGAGGCATACATGGAGGGCATTTCAGCTGCGCAGTCTGACCAACGCAACTTTCTGCGGTCCATAGACTCGACACTGACTGCAGCATTGGGTCTCCTGCAGCGCTATGTCCCCCCCTACCCCTGCAGCATCCACACTTCCCACTCCCATGCCTGTCCAAAGCACATCCAGACGTAGCCATGCACGCACACCACCAGACACAGGCACCACACCACCAGGGAAGGCAAAGCGCACACCTCCTGGCACGCACACACAGGGTGAAGTAGGCACACCCACTGGGTCGGGGGGGAAACGGAAGACACGCAGCCAGAGTGGGAGTCCACATTCCTCACGACCACCACCCTCCAAATCCACTCCCCTCAGCTCTCCTGGCCAAGTGTCGGACACAGGGTCAGTCCTGCCCAGTGTGTCCATCAGCCCCAGTGTGGCACCACCCCGCAAGCGGTGGAGGCAGGACACCGGCAGGGGAGTTGAGCCCCCCCCCCCTGTCCACAACCTCCCCGGTAGCGCTGTGACCCATCTCTGTGCCCCCTTCCCCCGCCTTGGGGCCTGTGGTTCCTTCGGGTGCAGGGGAGACGCTGGGCGACCTGGCAGTAGTGTGCAGCGCCGTGCTCAAATCCACCTTTGGCGCTGCCCCACCCCCTGTGTTGGAGTCGTCCGTCCCTGCACCCACACCACCTACCCTTGCCCCTCCTGTCCCTGCGGTGCCTGGTCCTTCCCCCCACATGATGCCCCCCCCTGTGGATGACAAGGTAGTCTGAACTGTGCAGGCAAGCTAGGGGACACGCATCCCAATGTGTCCCCCACCTGGATTGGAACAATGGACTGCCCTATGTGCCTTGTGCATTTTGAACTCTTCGTACAAATCATTTTGGGACATTGCTGAATAAAGCTATATTATTTTTCTTGGCACACTACTACTTTTCTGGCATTGCTGTTGGTGGTGCTGCTCCATGATTTGGGGTGGCGATAATGTGTTAGGTGTCTGGGATATGTTGTAGTGTGCTGTTCGTGGGGTGGACCCTGTTATCTGTGTGCCATCACACGGTATTTGCTATCAAACTTTGCTCATGTAAGCTGTTGCTGCATGGTGACATTGTCCCAAGGTGTGTACCTTCCTCTGTGGACCCTGACATCTTCCTTGCAGGGTGTTGTGCAGACATTTGTGCAGTGCTGTGTCTACATTTGCTGGGTGTGTGACGGACCCCTTCAACTTTGGCCATGCATGCTGGCCAAGGTCTCCACCTGCATCATTTGTGTCATCCTTGGGGGTCACTGTACTTGTGAGTGGAGTATATTGACAGGACTTCATGTGTACATGTTCCCTTTTCCGCACTTTGCATGTGTGTACTCCCAGCCTCGCACACATGTGTTTCGTGTTCTGCTGGGTCTTTGGGCACCTGACTGACAATTGTGGCCATTGTATCTGTGTGTACTCAACCCCTTTCTTTCCATGGGCACAGCTGGGGGGACTCTGCACACACCCCTCCTGTGTCTGGGCACTGCTGGGAGGACTCTGCACACACCCCTCCCATGTCTGGGCACTGCTAGGAGGACTCTGCACACACCCCTCTTATGTCTGGGCACTGCTGGGAGGACTCTGCACACACCCCTCCTGTGTCTGGGCACTGCTGGGAGGACTCTGCACCCACCCCTCCTGCGTCTGGGCACTGCTGGGAGGACTCTGCACACACCCCTCCTGTGTCTGGGCACTGCTGGGAGTGATAGGCACCCGCCCCTCCTGTGTCTGGGCACTGCTGGGAGGACTCTGCACACACCCCTCCTGCGTCTGGGCACTGCTGGGAGGACTCTGCACACACCCCTCCTATGTCTGGGCACTGCTGGGAGGACTCTGCACCCACCCCTCCTATGTCTGGTCACTGCTGGGAGTGATAGGCACACACCCCTCCTGTGTCTGGGCACTGCTGGGAGGACTCTGCACCCACCCCTCCTATGTCTGGTCACTGCTGGGAGTGATAGGCACACACCCCTCCTGTGTCTGGGCACTGCTGGGAGGACTCTGCACACACCCCTCCTGTGTCTGGGCACTGCTGGGAGGACTCTGCACCCACCCCTCCTGCATCTGGGCACTGCTGGGAGGACTCTGCACACACCCCTCCTGTGTCTGGGCACTGCTGGGAGGACTCTGCACACACCCCTCCTATGTCTGGGCACTGCTGGGAGGACTCTGCACACACCCCTCCAATGTCTGGGCACTGCTGGGAGGACTCTGCACACACCCCTCCTGTGTCTGGGCACTGCTGGGAGGACTCTGCACCCACCCCTCCTGCATCTGGGCACTGCTGGGAGGACTCTGCACACACCCCTCCTGTGCCTGGGCACTGCTGGGAGTGATAGGCACCCGCCCCTCCTGTGTCTGGGCACTGCTGGGAGGACTCTGCACACACCCCTCCTGCGTCTGGGCACTGCTGAGAGGACTCTGCACACACCCCTCCTGTGTCTGGGCACTGCTGGGAGGACTCTGCACACACCCCTCCTGTGTCTGGGCACTGCTGGGAGGACTCTGCACACACCCCTCCTATGTCTGGGCATGTACGGTCGGGACATACACGGGTGTGGGTACGCTCCATTCATACACGGGTGTGGGTACGCTCCGTACATACACTGGTGGGGTGGGGGTACGCTCCATTCATACACAGGTGTGGGTACACTCCATTCATACACGGGTGTGGGTACGCTCCGTACATACACTGGTGGGGTGGGGGTACGCTCCATTCATACACGGGTGTGGGTACACTCCGTACATACATGGGTGGGGAGTTGGTACGCTGCATGCATACATGGGTGGGGGCACGCTCCATTCATACATGGGTGTGGGTACGCTCCGTACATACACTGGTGGGGTGGGGGTACGCTCCATTCATACACGGGTGTGGGTACGCTCCGTACATACACTGGTGGGGTGGGGGTACGGCCCGTACATACACTGGTGGGGTGGGGGTACGCTCCATTCATACACGGGTGTGGGTACGCTCCGTACATACACTGGTGGGATGGGGGTACGGCCCGTACATACACTGGTGGGGCGGGGGTATGCTGCATTCATACACGGGTGGGGGTACGCTCCGTGCATTCCTGTACCCACGGTTTGCAGGCCTGGGTACGTACCGTCCCCAGGCCTTAAGAGCGTGGGTACGGGCCGTACCACGCCCACCACTACGTCACCCCGACAATGGCGGTACGGCCCGTACCCACGTTCGAATGGCCTGGGTACGGGCCATACCAGCATTGTTGGGGTGATGTGGGGGTACGTGTGGTACGACCCGTACCAACGCTCTGAGGGCCTGGGTACGGTGCAGACCCCCAATGGGGTGCCGTAGGGGTACGCACCGTCCCCAGCCCTTCAGAGCGTGGGTACGGGTCGTACCACGCGTACCCTCACATCACCCCAACAATGCTGGTACGGCCCGTACCCAGGCCATTCGAACGTGGGTACGGCCCATACCGCCATTGTCGGGGTGACGTAGTGGTGGGCGTGGTACGGCCCGTACCCACGCTCTTAAGGCGTGGGTACGGTACGTACCGGTATAGTTGTGTTGCCGGTTCGCGTCAACATCCACTTCTGTTGTGGCGGACGCTTGCGTTGCTGGACACGCCCCCATCCCCTCGAGGTGACTAGGTCCTGCAGGTCAGGTATGTCCAGGGCATGTGTGATTTGTGACTTGTGTGGGGGTTATGTGTCCTGCCCCCCCTTTGTCCCTGGGTGTTATTCTGACCTTCTGCGGCGTCTGCGTCGGTGCCTGTAGAGCAGCTGGACTGCTATGAGGGCTGGGATGACACGTAGGTTCGGGTCCATCGCTGTCCGTCGCGTACAGGTGCTCCTTGTGCGCGTCGTCCTGGTTTCCCGGCAGTTTTTGGCAGCCGGAAAAGATCATGCGGGGTGACGTGGGCGCGGATCGTACTTCCTGGTTCGTGAACCGCAGCCTGCATGCATCCCGACGTCACGTCGGAGCCTTCCCGGATCACATTGGTATGTATTTTTTCGTCGGTCGGTGTTTGTTACGATTCGTACGGAAATGGTGTTTCCGTGCGAATCGTACTTGCATGTTTGTAATTTTTTTTTCCCGGGTACGAGTCGGACGGAGAAAACGCTCCGACCGACGGTTCGTACCCGGTTTTTCCAGGATCGGAATCGAATGTTGTATTTATGATTATTGTGATTATTCCTGTTGGTTTTTTTTGTTTTTTTTTTAAATATGTTGATGTTATTGGAGCTAAAAATTAGTTACATATTTATTCATACATCCCTCAGCTGAGCGTTGCACAGAGACCTGATTGATTATCAGAAAGGACAGGTGTTCACCTTTGCGAAGAAGTACGATAAATTACGTGATACCCATACAATTACTGATGTTGTTAATGTTGAGCAGATAAGAAGACACACCAATGAAGCTGGTGAAACAAGTGACAACTTAAGAGAAGAAAGTATTGTCAGCGAAAGTGATATCTCCAGCATTTCAGGACGCGATGGAGTAAAAGAACGTATTTTAACAGAATTCACACTTATGGCAAAGGGAAGATTGACAGCAAACAGACTAACATCAAATCGAAGTTGTGGAAGAGGAGGCAGAGGCGCATCAAGAGGAAGCAGAACTACATTAGGAGATTTGGGAAGCCCAGTGGGAAGTCGGACAAGGGGCCAGCAACAAAAGAAATGATGCAACAGAACACAGTGATAAACCTCTCGAAGCGTCCATTGACCGACACTGAGGTAGAGATCCTTTCTATGGGTTTATCTTTTTGTCCCTCGCAGAATTTTAACTACACTCAAAGTCGCATTGATTTATTTTATTTCACACGGAAACTTAGAATTAAGAAATGGTTTGCGACTAAGGTTAAGGACACAAGATTGAGTGTTGTAGATGACCCTAGCACAACCAGCATAGGAGATGTGGAACTGCTTAATACTTTGAGGGAGTTGGGAGGTGATAATGATGAGGTTGATTTGGATGCCATTACACGTACTGATTGTAGTGCAGGCACTAGTTTTAGACCCAAATCAATTTTCCTTCCTCAAATCAAAAATGACACCATTGATGTATTTGAAAGAGGGGTAATGCAAGAATTTTCGAAATTATCCAGAAAATGCTGGCATGGAAATAATAATTTATCTGACACCCAAATGAATGCCATTGAAAGCCTTAAAAATGATCGCACCATTGTCATAAAGAAAGCTGACAAAGGTGGAAATGTGGTTGTTTTATCACGTGAGATGTATGTGAATGAAGGTATGAAACAGTTGATGGACCCAGAGAAGTATGAGGCAAGCAGTAGAAAAGAATATGAGAACTCTGTTCAGTCTTATCAAACACAACTATCAGTTTGGTTTGAGAGAGGTATTCTAGAGAAAGAAGAATACAATTTTCTTGTCTGCAAACATCCCAAATTACCGGCATTGTACCTGCTCCCCAAAATTCATAAGGATAAACTTAATCCCCCTGGCTGACCCATCGTTTCATCTAGGGGAAGCTTTCTGGAGAACACATCCAAATATGTAGATTTTTTTCTCCAGCCTTTCGTACAGAAATTGCCATCTTACATTAAGGACACAGGGGATTTCCTTAGACTCCTAAACACAATTCAATGGGAAACCCGTTATAACCTTTTATGCCTTGATGTTGCAAGCCTCTATACCTGCATCCCCCATGATTCGGGTATAGAAGCCTGCAAACACTTCTTGAGAGAAAGATCAGCCTCATTTACTTCACACACTGAAATGTTAACCTCAATGATGCTCAGTTGTTTAACACGAAATTTTTTCATATTTGATGAGAAAATCTACAGGCAAACCCTAGGAACTTTTATGGGTAGTTGCTTTGCTCCTTGTTTTGCGGGTCTCTACCTAGGATTTTGGGAAGAGACCATAGTGAATAAAATGGAAACCAGAAAGAAAAATGTAATTGTCTGGGCGCGTTACATAGACGACATTTTTGTTGTCTGGGATGGCAGCGAGGAGGAGGCTACTAATTTTGTTAAAGATTTGAACAGCAATGATTTCAACTTGAAGTTTACTAGTCAATTCTCGAGCTCAGCATTAGAGTTTCTTGACCTCAAACTGACGGTGGTAGAAGGCAAATTAGAGAGCACGCTGTTTCGTAAATAAACAGTAGGCAACAGCCTTCTACACGCAAGAAGCTGCCACCCAAGAAATTTGATCCACAGCATTCCCTTGGGGGAATTTTTGCGCGCAAAACGCAACTGCAGCACGGATTACAGTTATCACCTAGAAGAGGAAGCTATGACAAAACGCTTTCTCGAGAGAGGTTACACCAAGACAGTCATCAGAAAAGCCAAAACTGAAGTCAGGGCCCGCAACAGAATTGATCTTTTGACTGAAGCTAATGTAGAAGCTGTCATCCCTGATGAAAAGATCAGATTTATAACTACTTTCAGCAGACAGGCCCAGCAAGTAAGACAAAGCCTCAATAAATTTTGGAATGTACTTTCCACTGACAAAGACCTGGTTTCACAAGTGGAAACCTACCCTCAGATCACATATAGAAAGGCTAAGTCTTTAAAGGATGCCATTTGCAGGACATTAGAGCCATCTAAAGAGAAGGGTTTCAACATCAAGGGTTTTTTCACTTGTCGCAATTGCAAAGCATGCAAATATAGTAAAAACTGCAAAGAGTGCAAATTATCACCTTCATGCAAACCATTCACAATCCAAAAACATCTATCCTGCAACACAGATCATGTGGTGTATGCTCTCCAATGTCCTTGCAAAAAGACGTACATAGGAAGCACACTACATAAAGCCAAAAAGCGAGTACTGGAACACCTTAGAGCCATAAGAAATGGTGACAAACAATACCCCATGGCTAGACATTTTCAGGCAGCCCACAATAAAGATGAAAGATTACTATCTTTCGTGGTCTTGGATTCGGTGAATGTCAACATAAGAGGAGGCAATCGTGTACAAGATCTAAGACGCTTAGAATCGAGGCTGATCATCCAATACCGCACAATGGCCCCTGAAGGACATAATTGTGATGAAGAATTGTCTGTACATTTAGGATAGAAGTCCACATCATTTAACACATATTGGATGTGAAATGTAAATGTAACTTTTGAAGTTTAGCAAGTCAAGTATTTTCAAGCAACTCAGGTTTGCATTAAAATCTCGCCTGTAAATCCTGCTAGTTTTTCCTGCATCCATGCCTCCACAATTATGAATGTTTAAGTAACTTAATGTGATAAGTATTTTTACAAACTTTAATGAGCTGTATCTACTAGACCTTTCCAATAGTATAACAGATTTTCCTAAGGGAATTTATTTAACACTGTTTTTCTAACATTTTTTATTCTAAAAAGTAAGATCTTTTTAATAGCCTGCGCCATCACACATTTTTGTATGTTTATGTGTATCTGCTTGTCAATGTGTTATTTATGGAAACTTATCGATTATTGTTGGTTTTTGTTTAGATCGCAGATTTGTTGGATTAGGAAGCAGTCATGAAAAGGATGGAGTTCTGTTCATTGTTATAGAAGATCAGCAAAATTTTCGTCCAACACCCTTATATATAATTATTTCGAGACACACAATGATTGCCCACTGGGGCTTGATTATTTTCTTGAGCATAACTCAAGGTATAATTTATGAATTTCAGAGAGGAATAACAAAGTTTTCCCAGGGTTCTATTGAATGGACTCAAAGCTAATAATTACATGTTTAACGAATTTCAGAGCTTATCCTTGAGACTATTTATCTTTCCATTGTGAATGTAACATTGTGAAAAATAATTTAAATCAACAATTATGTTTGTTTCCAATGCTTTGAATAACATTTCATGTTTTTGTCACATTTATTCAACTTTAAAATGACTTTTAGAGTGATGGCAACTCTTCAAGTCTGTTTTCCATTATTATTTGTCACATGATGGTTTGTTTATTTAAGCAGATTGGCCAAACGATACCTGTTACTCGTGATCAAGGGGTTGTCCCCGAAACGCGTTGGGTTGAGTGCGAAGCGACAATAAATCACCGCTTTTTGCAACATCATGGTCTTCGGCTGTTGATTTAACCAAGAAGAATCGACAGTTGTTTGGATTTATTCATACATGTGTGAATACTGTTTTGTGAGTCAGGGTTGAACTGTATTAGTGGGTAAAGGAGCATTGTAATTTCAGCTATAATATACCAAAAAATTCATACATCAGGTGGTGCATTAGATGTTTGGAGCAATGCAGAACGTCACTGCTGCTCCATTTTTCTTAGCTTCTCCGGGTGAGCCCCCGATAAAATAGAAAAAGTGGAAGAAAGTTTTCGAAAGGTAAGCGAGGGTATGTGGTGCATCACTAAGCGCAGAAAGGAAACATCCTTATTACTCCATTGTTTGGGATCAGAAGGGCAAGATGTTTTTGATCATTTACCCGATTTGTCTACTCTTGAAGCTGGAGGTTTAAATGATTATGAAATTTGCATATATAAATTAGACAAACATTATCTTCCTAAAATAAGTACAATTCTTGAAAGGTATCACTTTGGCAAAAGAATGCAACATGAAGAGGAAACGGTGGAAAGTTACTTAACTGATTTGAGGAAGTTAGATTCTTCATGCAAATTCGATGGCTTAGTTGATGAGCACTTACGTGATCAATTCATGTTGGGTTGCAACATGGATAAGGTTAGGGAAGAACTATGGCTTAGGGATGAGCCTACTTTGGATGAGGTTATTGTGGTGGCAAAAAGAATAGAGCACTCGTTGAAGTGTGTTGCCTTTATTAACAAAGATAAAACAGCTGACTCCAAAGTACAAAGTGTGAATGAAAAGAAAGTTGCTCCCAAAACAGAAGACAGGGAGAAGTTTGTTAATAATAAAGGAAAGATTAATAGTTCTTCTCTCTCTTTGAGATATTATAGGTGTGACAAGTCTGGTCATCTCGCGAATGATAAAAAATGCCCTGCTCTAGGTAACATTTGTAATAAATGTAAAAAAAAGGGGCATTATCAATCAGTTTGTAAAACTAAACCTCCTCCTAGGGTTAAAACAATAGATGTGTGTGAGGGTGATGGTGTCAATGCAAGTTATGATGAGTATGAGTGTGGACAGATTATTTCTGAGATTGGTTGTCTTACTAATAAGAGGTCATGCCCATTTGATGAAATTCTAGTTGATGACATTTCAACCCGTGCCTTATTCGACTCTGGTGCTAAAATAACTATTGTGTCCAGTGAATTTTACATGAGCAAGTTAAAGGACAAGGTGAATTTGTTCAAACCTGACAAAACTCAGGTAGCTTACGGTGGAGAACCTATAAAGTTACATGGTTATTTTTTGGGTATGATTGAGTATCGAGACAGGATAATTTCAGGAAAGGTTTACGTGCCAAAAAGGGGTGATAGTCTAATAAGTTGGATTCATCAGGGCGATCTTGGTGTTTACTTAGATCCCAATTCTGATCCTCAGATATTATTAAAGGACCCGGTGTGTGTTGTTGAGAAAGATTTTGATTGTGAATTCACGAGAAAGTTGAAGATGGAATTTCAAAATGTGTTTAATGATGGACTAGGTTGTTTAAAGGGTTATCAGCATAGGATTAAACTGAAAAATATTTCTATTCCTTCATCTTGTAAAGTCAGGGGAGTACCTTTGTCTATTAAAGATGAAATGGAGAAAGAGTTGGACATGTTAAAAAAAAATGGGATAATTGAAGAGGTGGAAGGAACTGAATGGTTTTCTCCAGTGGTCGCTGCAAGGAAAGCCAACGGGGATTTGCGTCTATGCATAGACTTGCGCCAATTGAATAAGAACGTAGTTGTGGACAGATATCCCCTGCCTAATATCAATGAGTTACTAGTCTTATTGGGTGGTGCTAAAGTTTTTAGTACGATCGACCTAACGTCGGCATACCACCAAATTGAACTTGAACCATCTTGCAGAGATCTAACGGCTTTTATTACTCCATTTGGAACGTTTCGCTTCATTAGGATGACTTTTGGTCTTGTTTCTGTGTCTTCAGTTTTTCAAAGGGTTATGGAAAGTTTGCTTAAAGGCATTGATGGTGTGTGCATTTACCAAGATGAATTACTGGTGTTTGGTAATGATGCAGAGCAACATGATTCTCGTCTCAAAGATATTCTTTCTAGGTTAAGTAATGGAAATTTGACAGTAAAGATTGAAAAGTGTAAATTCAGATCAGATTCTTTGAATTATCTTGGACATAATATCTCTGGAAAGGGTGTTAAACCAAAGGAAGACTTGGTTAGTTCTATTAATAAGTTGTCCGCACCTAGTTCTAGAGATGAGCTTATGAGTTTTCTCGGCATGATTGAGTATTACGCAAAATTTATTAAAGGGTTTTCAGAACTAACATCCAATATGACTTCTTCTTAAGAGAGGAACTAATTCTGCGTGGTCGAGTGGATGTCAGGAAGAATTTTTAACTATTAAGGAGAAGTTAGCTAGTGCGCCATTCTTACAGAGTTTTGATACTAATTTAAAATCTATTTTGACTACTGATGCAAGTGAAAAAGGGCTTGGTGCTGTGTTGCAACAGATGAGTCCTAAAGGAATAAAGACTATTATGTTTCTTTTGCGTGGCTTGAAAGAACCAGAAACCAGGTATTCGGTGGTCGAGCGTGAGTCCTTAGCGATCTTTTGGGCTATAAAGAAATTGAAGAAATTTCTGTGGGGCGTTGATTTCGAAGTTAGAACAGACCACAAGCCATTGGTGAAGATTTTTGAGAATAAAGGTTTGGAAATTATATCAAGTAGAATAACTAAATGGATAATTGGTCTTCAGGAGTACTCGTTTTCTATCAAGTATATTCCTGGTGTAGATAATGTGGTTGCGGGTGTATTTTCAAGATTAGTTTCTGAGGATTGTAGTGAGTGTGATGATGTTGATGAATGTGGTGAATGGGTTTGTACTGTGGAACCTAATCATATTTCTCAAGAGAAATGGTCTGATGAGGTGGTAGGAGATGATACTCTCAAAGAAGTTATGAATCTGATCGAGAGTAATTGGGTAAGTGCGAAATGTGGTTCAGATGGGACTAAACCTTTCTGGTATGTGAGGGATGAACTTGCGGTTGATGGAGGCATATTATTCAGGGGTTCGAAACTCATTCCTCCTGAGAAACTTAGGAAAGAATTAGTAAATTTGGGTCATGTTACCAAGACAAAAGAGAGGCTACGTTCATCTTATTGGTGGCCAGGTATGTATAAATGTATTGAGAGGAAAATCCGCGACTGTGTTATGTGCAATGTAAGTGATAAATCCAAAGTACACAGGGTGCAACCCATGGTTGTTAGGTCTCAACCTAAATCACCATGGGATGATATTTCTTTGGATATTTTAGGACCAATTAACATGACGGGTTCTCAGATTTATCTCTTAGTAATAATTGATATGTACTCTCGCTGGCCCGAGGTTTTTTTTTTAACTAGTATTGACTCTACGAATGTCATCAAATGTTTGAAAAAGTAGTTCGGTAGAGAGGGGTTGCCTAAGTCAATTCTGTCTGACAATGGTGTACAATTTGTTTCCAAAGAAATGGAAGAATTTTTAAGTTTGTGTGGGATTTTGCATAAAAGATGTTCTCTCTATCATCCCGAGGCAAACGGAATGGTACAGAGGTTTAATAGGGTTTTAAAAGAAACGATTACTCTTGCAAAACCTCTTGCTCTGGATTGGAGGAGTGAAGTTCTTAAAAAAATCGAGGAATATAGAAGAACTCCTCATTCAACTACAGGGAAAACTCCATTTTTTTTGTTCCGTAGGAGAATTCCTAACACACATTTGGAGCCGAGTTGGGTTAATGAGTACAGTGTGAGCAAGGGTAGAGGGAATGTGCGTAATGAAGATGATCTTAACCTCTTCAGTGCCCATGACGAGATAGTCTCGTCATGGAGCACGGTTGCGCTGTGCCCATGACGAGACTATCTCGTCATGAACCCCACCCACTAGTGCAACGCCCGGCACAGGAGGGGGAAAGGGCGTGGCACTGAAGGGGTTAAGGAAAGGGAAGATTGTAAAGTTAGTAAAAGAAAGATTAATTTTGACAGTAGGAAATGTGTCAAGCTATTAAAAGTGAAAATTGGTGATTTAGAGGCAATCAAAAAGCCTGGGCAAGTTGGAAATGCAAATCTAAAGTATTTTAAACCTATGACTGTTATTAAGGTTTTTAGGAAGGCTGTCAAGACTCAAGATCACCGTGTATGGAATCTGAACAGAGTGGTAGTTCTGAAAAATGGGCACAGCAAGATGAATGAGAGTGATGTTCACAGAAACTTAAAGGAGGATACATTGAGGAAGAATCTATCTACTCCTGCTGTGGAGGTCCGACGTTCATAGAGGGCTTTTTCACGTCCTAATTATTTAAAGGAATATGTTTAATAACGTAGTTATTTTTTTGTGTGTTTTTTTTCCGTTTATTTTATTTTGCAGGAAAGGGAGATGTGTAGTATCTCCTATTTCTATTGTGGTTGCTGTGTATGACATACTTGAGTTGTTAGAAAAGAAAACAGCTGGTGTGCACTCAAATAATAAAAGTAAACCCAAATTTAATGAGTAGTTCACTAACTTAAGTAAAGCTTAGTGTGCTGACCCTGAGGTGGTTCCACCCACCACCTGAATTCAAAAGCGTAAGGAACTAGAGCAAAATGTTCTAGACAGGGAATGCACTACTTATGAAACTCAGAAAATGAGTAAAAGACAAGTAAAACATCATTGTCAATTTAACCCAACAGGGAATAAAGTACAACATATAAACATCTATGAGTTATCCGAAAATCAAACGAGTGAATCTTCTTTTATTCTTGTAGCAGTGTTGATTTATTCACACTTCTATCAAAATCAAAGCGCAATTAAAGATGCATATATACAACGTAATGTATTACAAATGGTATAGCTCAAATTTCATATTTTCCCAATGCATTTCGGGCGTGATGTTCGCCCTTCTTCAGGGGCATCTGAAAGTAAAACATCAATCAATCATGTGTGTGATAACTGATCAAGAGCAAAAGTATGACAATTTGAAGGAAGGCGGTTTTGACGTCACGTGGGTCTTACGACAAAAGTAAAGCAGTGGAGAATTTATAGTTATCATAAAAGACCAAGAGGGGGTGTAGTCCCAGCAAGAGAGCAGCGTGATTGTAAACAGGAAAGTGAAAGGCACCGTGTCTAGCTGAAAGTCGAACGTGCACAGAAACAAACGCGAAGCACCACCAAAGCTGAACGGCGGAGTAAATACCTTAAAGAGCTAGAGTCTCTAGAGTTAATCGAGAAGTGCGGGCAAGAGAAATCACAATCTACAAAATGAAAAACGTAATATTAAAAAATACACCAACAAAGCACTGATACGATAGTACCTTGAGCAAAGAGAACGCTTACCAAAGATAATGCTGGCCCTGAACGGACAATCAACAACAGTCGAAAACTGTATTGACAATGGCGCGGCAACAGCGCGGTAATGAGAAATGTGGCAGCCTGCAAAGTAACAGGTTGGAAAAATAAGACTCAGCGGATAGTAAACCGCGAGAACTCGGAACTAAAAAAAGCCAAGTCAATAATAATACCTGGAAGTGACTGCAGATATCTATCAAATTCGTCCGTATGTTCAAGGTGCAAGGAGTTAATCCACACGTGGATACCAGTAGGGTGCGGGATCACGGTTGAAACGAAAGTGGGGGCGGGTTTATAAACACGGAAGACAATGGCGGCCATGTTAAATCGGGAAATGGGAAACAAGTGCAACGAAAGAGGGACTAATCAACACAAAAGACAGTGGCGGCCATATTAGATTTTCGGTAATAGAGGAACAGAGAAAACATAGAAAGCAAGAAAAGTGGAGAAATATGCAACAATGTAATATAACGTGCGCGTTTCAAGAAATATCATAAATCCTGCCTATTTACAGTCTAGTAGATTGATCATGAAAATACATAAAACAAACATGCTATCTTATTGTGGGTGAAGTCCCAAATTAATGACGATAGTGCTGAAACATGAAAACTAATATTCAAGGCGACCTGCCTATTTACAATCTACAAAATGTATAAAAAGTCAATTAACACGGCATTATATTTAACAATTGACGATGCCCAATTGAAATGTGAATACGTACTAGTGTGTGTATCGACAATTTAAGAAATACGAATGATAAATCTCCCATGATCATACAAAAAATACTAGCTTTATAAACATTAGA
Organism: Triturus cristatus; assembly: GCF_964204655.1. Classification (NCBI taxonomy): domain Eukaryota; kingdom Metazoa; phylum Chordata; class Amphibia; order Caudata; family Salamandridae; genus Triturus; species Triturus cristatus. The sequence goes on along the minus strand of NC_140585.1, from coordinate 1,142,638,582 downwards.
ATGGGCACCATTAAAAACCAGAATCTTATGTGGTTAAAGACCCATGTGTGTACGTGAAAAATAAATTAAGGGCAAATGTGATCTATAGGTGCTCAAATGCAAAATGGGGACTACTATAACTACCCTCCTATGACTGAATGTGAAATTTACAGAAAACAGGCAAATTCAATTTTGTCATTGAGACCTTTGGGACTCAAGGTATTAAGATATCGAATCCAAAAGGACTCCCTTTGTACGATGAATTTACTCATGTCGCGGTCATTGCGATGTTGAACAACCTCAATGACACTGAATTTGAGCTGAGGAATCGTGTGATGTGAATCACTCCAGTGACTAGCCAGTGGTGACGATGTGGATCTGGTTCGAATACGGCTTTTGTGCTCCGTGATGCGAATGCGTACAGATCTCTCAGTTTTGCCTACATAATATAGGCCACAAGGGCATCGAATAATGTATATAACATTTGCCGTGTTACAATTGGCAGTGAAGTTGAACTGAATAGGCTTGCCTGACCAGGGGTGAGCCAGAGACACACCTGTAATGACATTATTACAGTGTGAGCAATTGTAACATCTAGTCATTCCTTTGAATGTCACATCAGTATCCAATACTCGCTTTTTGAGAAGCTCCTTGAGATTATTGGAGCGTTTGTATGCGAAAAGTGGTGGATGAGTGAACAAGTTCCCAAAATCTGGTTCACTCTGAAGAATATCCCATCTGTTAAGGATGGTTTTTTTGATGGCAGGAGAGAGGGTCGAGAATTTAGACACATAGACTTCCCTGGATTGAGAGGGTTTAGTACGTTTCTCCAAAAGTGTTGAACGGGACACCTGATTAAGACGTTGGACTGAAGCTTCAATGAGTTGATTAGGATAACCACGTGTCAGGAAACGAGTTTTTGTCTCTTCAAGGGTGGTATGCAGTTGAGAGTCATCAGAAATAATGCGTTTAATTCTCAAAAATTGAGAATAGGGGAGATGACGTTTCAATGAATGAGGATGAAAACTATCGTAGAGAAGCGTGTTGTTACAATCTGTGGGTTTAGTGAACAAAGAAGTTGTCAAATAATTAGATGAAAGGTCGATATGTACATCAAGATATGAAATTGAATGTTTATCCAGTGTGTGTGTAAACTGAATTCGTGGATTGATATTATTTAGGGCTGACAGTTTTGATTCCAGTGTCTGTCTGTTACCTTTCCACATGATGAAAATATCGTCGATATATCGGCGATATATGACAAGATGATCTGTCCATTCACTGTCATTAAGAATGTTCTCCTGTTCGAATTTCATCATATAGATATTTGCGTAGCTGGGAGCTCCCGCAAAACCCATAGATGTTCCGTGAGTTTGGAGAAAAAATTGATTATTCCACGTGAAGTAACTGTGAAATAAACAAAAGTGCAAAAGTTCCAAAAGAAAGATTTTGTTTGCAGGGATAGTATCCATTTGGAGCAATGCCCATTCAATCGCTTCAATACCCTCAGAATGTGGAATTGACGTGTATAAAGATACCACGTCAATTGTGAGTAGCCAAATGTCATCAAAACTCTGGAGATTGAGATTACTGAGTATCTGCAAAAAGTGTGTGGTGTCTTGTACATATGTACTACCAGTCTGAACAAACGGTTGCAAAAAGTAATCCAAATACCGGCCAATGGGATCATGGATAGAATCACACCCTGATACTATCGGTCGCATTGGTGGATTGTTTAGGCGTTTGTGTATCTTCGGAAGGGCGTAGATAACTGGTCTACGAGGGAATTTGTTGTACAAAAAGTCATGTGTCTTGGTGTTAATCCAATTCATGTCTTTGGCATGTTTAAGAATGGTCAGCAGTGTTGCTTGGAATTCAACAGTGGGGTCCGACTGTAGTGGAACATAAGTGGACTCATCAGACAGCATTTCGCTGATTGCTGATTCATAAAAACAAGTGTCCATTATCACCAATGCACCACCTTTATCGGCCGCTTGAAAAGTTAAAGAGGGGTTATTCCTCAAACTCTTCAATGCGACTTTATCCTGTGGTGTGAGATTCTGATGTTTTTTCGATGGTGCTTCCAGATGCAATAGATCGTGTTTGACCAATGATTCAAAAGTGTCTAGCACTTTATGAGTGCACACCAGCTGTTTTCTTTTCTCACACTCTGTGTCTCTTTTTTCCACCCGCAACAGCTAATTGTAGCACCACATTGAAATATGTCATTTGATGAAATTCTTAATCTAACCGCCAACAAGGCAGATACCTTGGCATATACTGATAATGAAGCACAAGCAATATATGGACTTATACGGGAGGCTCGTACATTTGACGCCACACAGGGCTCAACCACACAGCAACTACGACAACTTGAATATTTGATGCGTCGCGAAATAAACCAGCGACTGCATGCTACTACTTTAATACAGTATCACAAAGCCAGCAGGATTCCAAGAGGGCTGAGACTTCCACTTAGACCTATGATGTTTAAAATGAATAAAAAATTCATGGAAAAATGGTTTTCAATACTCAATAAGTGCTCATTAGACTTAATTTTACTGATTGTGGAAGAACTTTCTAAGGTAATAGCTGACCTTGAAACGGAAATTTCTGAACTACAAGATTCGTTAAAAAAACATATGACTAGTGAAGCTTTGTCAAACTCCCTAGAAGCTATTAACAACAAGTTGGATGGTTACGCTAAGGAAATTCACGAACGTAAAGTCCGCAAGTTTAGGCGGGACACTATTGATTATAAATTAGACGAAGTTTACTCGTGGGCTGAAGTGTACGCTCAGAAACGAACATTTACTAAATCAGGTGATGCTTCATCTGAGGAAAGTGTAGCTTCGCTAAGTGATACCCGTTTAAATAGACCTCCAGTACCAACCGTGAATGAGTCAGGGAGCACATCAGCCCCATCTACTTCTAGCTCTAAGGCTTCTTTTTTAGAAATAAGCCCATCGGCAAACAATCCACCCACGAGCCAATCTCTCCTCGATCCAATTCCATCAAAACCCGTCGAGGTAGTGGAAAGCTCAAAATCGCAAAGCACAGGCAGGAGACAGAAATAACACTAGTTGTGAACATTTCTTCTTCCAATTTGACAGATTCACAGATAACTTTCCTCAATAAGGGCACATCTTTTGTCCCCACTTACCATACCACCTCATTTCAATCAGAGGTTGAACTATATAAATTCATGAGGAAATTAAGATTGCGATACTTTTTTTCAACGCAAATTGTTTCTGCTCCTACAACCAGTGAGTCGGAATTCAAAGAGTTTAAACCTAAGAGTACCTTTGTATCCCCAGTTTCGCATAAAGTGCTAGACACTTTTGAATCATTGGTCAAACACGATCTATTGCATCTGGAAGCACCATCGAAAAAACATCAGAATCTCACACCACAGGATAAAGTCGCATTGAAGAGTTTGAGGAATAACCCCTCTTTAACTTTTCAAGCGGCCGATAAAGGTGGTGCATTGGTGATAATGGACACTTGTTTTTATGAATCAGCAATCAGCGAAATGCTGTCTGATGAGTCCACTTATGTTCCACTACAGTCGGACCCCACTGTTGAATTCCAAGCAACACTGCTGACCATTCTTAAACATGCCAAAGACATGAATTGGATTAACACCAAGACACATGACTTTTTGTACAACAAATTCCCTCGTAGACCAGTTATCTACGCCCTTCCGAAGATACACAAACGCCTAAACAATCCACCAATGCGACCGATAGTATCAGGGTGTGATTCTATCCATGATCCCATTGGCCGGTATTTGGATTACTTTTTGCAACCGTTTGTTCAGACTGGTAGTACATATGTACAAGACACCACACACTTTTTGCAGATACTCAGTAATCTCAATCTCCAGAGTTTTGATGACATTTGGCTACTCACAATTGACGTGGTATCTTTATACACGTCAATTCCACATTCTGAGGGTATTGAAGCGATTGAATGGGCATTGCTCCAAATGGATACTATCCCTGCAAACAAAATCTTTCTTTTGGAACTTTTGCACTTTTGTTTATTTCACAGTTACTTCACGTGGAATAATCAATTTTTTCTCCAAACTCACGGAACATCTATGGGTTTTGCGGGAGCTCCCAGCTACGCAAATATCTATATGATGAAATTCGAACAGGAGAACATTCTTAATGACAGTGAATGGACAGATCATCTTGTCATATATCGCCGATATATCGACGATATTTTCATCATGTGGAAAGGTAACAGACAGACACTGGAATCAAAACTGTCAGCCCTAAATAATATCAATCCACGAATTCAGTTTACACACACACTGGATAAACATTCAATTTCATATCTTGATGTACATATCGACCTTTCATCTAATTATTTGACAACTTCTTTGTTCACTAAACCCACAGATTGTAACAACACGCTTCTCTACGATAGTTTTCATCCTCATTCATTGAAACGTCATCTCCCCTATTCTCAATTTTTGAGAATTAAACGCATTATTTCTGATGACTCTCAACTGCATACCACCCTTGAAGAGACAAAAACTCGTTTCCTGACACGTGGTTATCCTAATCAACTCATTGAAGCTTCAGTCCAACGTCTTAATCAGGTGTCCCGTTCAACACTTTTGGAGAAACGTACTAAACCCTCTCAATCCAGGGAAGTCTATGTGTCTAAATTCTCGACCCTCTCTCCTGCCATCAAAAAAACCATCCTTAACAGATGGGATATTCTTCAGAGTGAACCAGATTTTGGGAACTTGTTCACTCATCCACCACTTTTCGCATACAAACGCTCCAATAATCTCAAGGAGCTTCTCAAAAAGCGAGTATTGGATACTGATGTGACATTCAAAGGAATGACTAGATGTTACAATTGCTCACACTGTAATAATGTCATTACAGGTGTGTCTCTGGCTCACCCCTGGTCAGGCAAGCCTATTCAGTTCAACTTCACTGCCAATTGTAACACGGCAAATGTTATATACATTATTCGATGCCCTTGTGGCCTATATTATGTAGGCAAAACTGAGAGATCTGTACGCATTCGCATCACGGAGCACAAAAGCCGTATTCGAACCAGATCCACATCGTCACCACTGGCTAGTCACTGGAGTGATTCACATCACACGATTCCTCAGCTCAAATTCAGTGTCATTGAGGTTGTTCAACATCGCAATGACCGCGACATGAGTAAATTCATCGTACAAAGGGAGTCCTTTTGGATTCGATATCTTAATACCTTGAGTCCCAAAGGTCTCAATGACAAAATTGAATTTGCCTGTTTTCTGTAAATTTCACATTCAGTCATAGGAGGGTAGTTATAGTAGTCCCCATTTTGCATTTGAGCACCTATAGATCACATTTGCCCTTAATTTATTTTTCACGTACACACATGGGTCTTTAACCACATAAGATTCTGGTTTTTAATGGTGCCCATTCTAATGTTTATAAAGCTAGTATTTTTTGTATGATCATGGGAGATTTATCATTCGTATTTCTTAAATTGTCGATACACACACTAGTACGTATTCACATTTCAATTGGGCATCGTCAATTGTTAAATATAATGCCGTGTTAATTGACTTTTTATACATTTTGTAGATTGTAAATAGGCAGGTCGCCTTGAATATTAGTTTTCATGTTTCAGCACTATCGTCATTAATTTGGGACTTCACCCACAATAAGATAGCATGTTTGTTTTATGTATTTTCATGATCAATCTACTAGACTGTAAATAGGCAGGATTTATGATATTTCTTGAAACGCGCACGTTATATTACATTGTTGCATATTTCTCCACTTTTCTTGCTTTCTATGTTTTCTCTGTTCCTCTATTACCGAAAATCTAATATGGCCGCCACTGTCTTTTGTGTTGATTAGTCCCTCTTTCGTTGCACTTGTTTCCCATTTCCCGATTTAACATGGCCGCCATTGTCTTCCGTGTTTATAAACCCGCCCCCACTTTCGTTTCAACCGTGATCCCGCACCCTACTGGTATCCACGTGTGGATTAACTCCTTGCACCTTGAACATACGGACGAATTTGATAGATATCTGCAGTCACTTCCAGGTATTATTATTGACTTGGCTTTTTTTAGTTCCGAGTTCTCGCGGTTTACTATCCGCTGAGTCTTATTTTTCCAACCTGTTACTTTGCAGGCTGCCACATTTCTCATTACCGCGCTGTTGCCGCGCCATTGTCAATACAGTTTTCGACTGTTGTTGATTGTCCGTTCAGGGCCAGCATTATCTTTGGTAAGCGTTCTCTTTGCTCAAGGTACTATCGTATCAGTGCTTTGTTGGTGTATTTTTTAATATTACGTTTTTCATTTTGTAGATTGTGATTTCTCTTGCCCGCACTTCTCGATTAACTCTAGAGACTCTAGCTCTTTAAGGTATTTACTCCGCCGTTCAGCTTTGGTGGTGCTTCGCGTTTGTTTCTGTGCACGTTCGACTTTCAGCTAGACACGGTGCCTTTCACTTTCCTGTTTACAATCACGCTGCTCTCTTGCTGGGACTACACCCCCTCTTGGTCTTTTATGATAACTATAAATTCTCCACTGCTTTACTTTTGTCGTAAGACCCACGTGACGTCAAAACCGCCTTCCTTCAAATTGTCATACTTTTGCTCTTGATCAGTTATCACACACATGATTGATTGATGTTTTACTTTCAGATGCCCCTGAAGAAGGGCGAACATCACGCCCGAAATGCATTGGGAAAATATGAAATTTGAGCTATACCATTTGTAATACATTACGTTGTATATATGCATCTTTAATTGCGCTTTGATTTTGATAGAAGTGTGAATAAATCAACACTGCTACAAGAATAAAAGAAGATTCACTCGTTTGATTTTCGGATAACTCATAGATGTTTATATGTTGTACTTTATTCCCTGTTGGGTTAAATTGACAATGATGTTTTACTTGTCTTTTACATACTTGAGTTGTTGCCATGTATGACATACTGGAGTTCTGTAGAATCTATGTGTAGTTGGAAGGTTGGGACATGAGAAGGTTGGGGCATTAGAAGGTTCTGGTTGAGAGCGGATGGAGCTGATCTGGTTTACTGGTGGACAGGATTTTTCTATATGGAATAAATTCATGTTCTTCAACTTATCCTTGTGAGAGTCTGCTTTTCAATACAACACTGGGCTTCTATTGGAATTTTCTGCTGCATATTATCAAGCCTCTTATCGCTGCTTTACCTGGAGTTTGCTGCCACTAAAGCGGCGATAATGTTTGCGCCTTTCTTGATAATATGGCCCTATAGTCTTTTCAGGTATGTTGAATGAAGGTAGCGGGTCGAGCGTGTGCACGCCTAATAGCGCAAGATCACACTGTTTTGAAGCTTTTGATGATATGTATGTTTGGGGTGCTCGGCCCATAATGTTATATTCTGGGAGAGACATGTGCCTGCAGTGGACAATAACATGGAAATTGTGTTGCCCCTTTGTGACTGTCAGTGGATTTGTGGGTCCACACCAAATGCAGACAGAGAGTGCCTCTGGAGCAGAGAATGACGGGAGACAAAGGCCATGACAATAGGAGTACTGGCAGCTTCCACCACACATAACCTTGCAGCCGAGCTGCTGGCATATTTAATCGGTGGGTGAAAAGACGGTTGCAGGTGTTTGTGTGTGTGTTTTTTTAACAGAAGAGAGGGGGTCTGGTTAGGTATTTTGCGGATCTGATGGACAAAGTCTCCCCAGGTTACTGCTGCAGGAAACTTGGTAGATATCTTTTTTTATTGGAAGTGTTTTCAGGGAGCCTGTAGCTGCTGATATGAGATTAAGAGAGTCAGGTTAGTGAGCAAGGGAAAAAATGGTCTGAGAAGACTGGTTACTGCCCCAATATTAAAGGGGGATGCATGTGATATTGAAGACGTTGATCTCTGAGAGGGGAAATAACCTTTACAATGCAGTCATTACATCGCACTACATTTACAACGCAGTCATTACATTGCAACATCCTTTACAACGCATGTCACTACAACGCAGCCATTACATTGCATGTCACTGCAACGCATGACACTACAACGCATGTCACTACAACGCAGGCATTACATCGCATGTCATTACAAGGCATACCATTACAACGCATAGTACCCTTACACTATCCAACACTTACCCTACTGTTGCACCCCCTGGAGTTAGAAAAGTAATTTTTACCCCTACACTATCCAACACTTACCCTACTGTTGCACCCACTTGAGTTAGAATAGTGATTTTTACCCCTACACTATCAAACATTTACCTTAAATGCAATGTAATGGTATGCATTGTAATGGTATGCGTTGTAAAGGTATAATGCGATGTAATGGAATGTGTTGTAAATGTAGTTTAAAAAAATTTGTTGTAATGGCATGCGATGTAAAAGTATGCGTTGTAAAGGATGTTGCGATCTAAAAACTGCATTGTAAAGGCATGCGTTGTAAATGTATGCGTTGTAACGTCATACATTCCTCTGAGAGTGATAGGAGGGTTTGTCGAGCCTATTTGTCTTCCAGAGCTTTTAGGGTGGCAGGTTTCTTAGGCTTAATAAAGCAAGATACAAAGGTTAAAACCAATGGGCTACGAGGAATATTTTACTATATAACAAAGTGTATATCCTCATTAATAAACAGAAATGACTTGGTTAGTTCAGCCGTCCTCTTTGTAAACTTGTGCACACTGGCTGCCTCATAGACAGTGATTCAACAAAATACCAAGGTAGTGGAAGTGTCATTGTGTACTTGTCATTGTGTGCCCTTTGGCCCCTGAAGATGACACAGGGTTGACTACTTGGTCTGCGCTTCACCACTTAACACACTCCTACTTATCTAGTACGCCTAGGAGAAGAAAAAGTAGTGTAAACCAAAGAAGTAAACATGGTCTGAGAGTACAGTTGGCTTAGCAGGGGTCAGTGCCAGGCGTACTAAAGGGCACGCCAGGAGTCATAGAGAGCATTAGGATTTCCATCAGCGGCTTCTATCTGCATAGTAATCCTGTGGTTAAGTTCTTAAATATAAATGCTGTCCTCACCTAGATTGTGCTTGCTGAGCCATTGCTATCTACCTGAATTTTTGTCATTTTAGTGGTCACTGAATCCAAAAATCCAATTTGTGGGCAACACGTTCATTTATTTGCTGGTTTGGGCCATTATCTCCACATTTGTTATTTTTATTGCCTGTCTTTTTTTTATGTTTTGTGTGTGAAACTGAGTGATGATTATTATATATGCGGTTGTACTACACTAATACACACTTCGCATGTTCGATGCTTTTGGGAAAAAAAGATGACAAATAAATTAACATATAATTCCTCCATAATTGTAGGCAGGTGTTGTGCAGTGTGTTAAATATTTTTGATTATTTTCACTTTTGTTGCAGGCCGAAAAGAGTAACATGACTGTACTGTTTTTTTCTTGCTCAATGCAGCCAGGAAACAGCCTCAGCAGGAGAAAAGCAATGACACTTCTATGGTCATCGCTGCAATGCAAGGCAATGGTAAGTTTTGACAACAACCACATTTTACTGAGTCCCATGGTGATCCTCTGACTCAAAGTAGTCGGACAAAGTCCAGGAAGACAGGACCCAGGCCAGATTTTCAGGATAACCATGTGCTTGTAAGTGGGATGAAGAACATAGATTTAAATAGGAGGGTAGCAGATTTTTGTTCTGAAGCCAATAATGCAGTGCCCAACACAAACTAAGTTATCTCTAGGATTTTCAATAAAGGAGGCCTGTTATTAACTGATAGAGCAGGGATTCAGAAATCTCAATCTCTTAGTATAATCATCAAAGAGAATTCCCCCACTGGTCGTATAGACCATTGATTGTGGACTTGAAGAGAAATAAAGGAGCTAGCATCAGCCATGCATTTCAGTCACAGTGAAACCAATGTGACTCCACGAGGGCGACAGATAGGATGGTGTCTAAACCTTAAGGGGTTATTAGCAATTTAGCCAGAGTTACAATTCATTAAATTAGCTGAGTTTAGTAAACATTTTGTAAGAGCATACATATGTTAATGGTCATGCAATTGGAATTTGCATATATCGGGGAAAAAGATGCAAAATACAACAACATATAGAAGGTCAAGTATAAAAGAAATTAGTTCCATAAAAGACCACCCCTATTCTAAATTAAGCATTGGAAGTATCGAGGAGATTTCTAAAAGGAAGGTATCAGCATCTGTTGAACTATTTAAGCTTTGGGGAAAGAGTATGAGTGCTCAAGCATAAAGCTCAACACCCGGGGAAGGGAAAATTAGTAGAGTTGAGAAAAGGTATTCTCTCCACGAAATTAAGACAGGATCTGCTAAACTATTCTAAGAAACACATAATTATTACGTGAAAGAAAGTTCTGAAAGACTCTTCCTATTGATTCCCACCAAATGGACCAACCAGCAAGCGTTGTTCTCTGGTAGCAGGTAGACTTCACAGGTTCTCATAGTCGAACAAAGAAGAGTACAGCTGCACAGTCTTGAATGTATCATTGGTCTGATCTGCCTGGTTCAGGATGATCTCTCCCACCACCAAATTCTACACGTCTGCACCTGCAGAGGAGACAAAACATCAAACCTTCAAAGAATTTATGAATGTAGAATACAAGTAAATTGGGCCTGGTTACAGGTTAGGCTAACCTAAATCAAAATGGCTTCTAAGCAAACACAGATAGTATGCAGAAATACATTGATTATATGTCGGGTATATATGTGTGACTTTCACTACGTAGATATGCGGTCACCTAGTGTTATTGAATTAATAAGATGCGGATGAAATGAATACATTTTAACACAAGTTATGGATAAATTGGAGATAAATTGATGATAAATTGGTGGAGCACTAAATTACCTTGCACCATAACTACTCAGTAGTACATGTTTCATGGAACTTAGATTTATGAAAGTATGAGTCAACCCGCCAGGTGCGCATTCCTTCCTGTGGCATGGAGGCTACATGCAGCTTACTAATTAGATATAAGGGCCTCATTATATGGTTTTTGGGCAGGATAGCGCCGCAAGGAATCCTATTTCGAAACAAAAGGTCAGGAATGTGCCGTATTTATGAGATATGGTTCATTCCTGTCCTTCTCCCCTGTGGTGGCGCACAATGGGCTGCCATGCGCCAACGCAGGCACCCTTGTGCCATGGTGCAAGGGTGCCTGTACTGCGGGGCTAATTGATTTTGTGCACGAAGGGACACCTGCCTGCACAAAATCAATAAATGCAGGCAATTTCCTCTTTCTGTGTGTGCTGTAGAATGCAGTACACAACGAAAAAGGAAGACCCAAGGATCCTCGTTGTGCCTCCCTAACACAACCCCTGGGGTGGCATTAGGTTCTGACTCATTCCCAGGTTTCTGATTTCTTGTAAATCTGGGAATGCTTCAGATTCCACGGGTGTTGCGTGGGAACACCAGCAGCAACACCCATGGAACGCCCCTTTCACAGAGTGTTCTGCATGAAAGGGGCACATATTTACTAGGCTATGAAACGTGGCCTTGTAACTATGCCGTGGCACCATAATGTCAAAAAAGTGCTGCACGGGGTCTCATAAATGAGGCCCTAAATATCTTGATATTTGTTAATATTGTCCATGATTCAGGATGTCTAGAGGTGCTGGCACACTAGCCGGCATACCATCAAGTTGGTGCTCTAAATAGCTTTACAGCATAGCATAACACAAGTAGCAAGTGAAAAAAAGTGACAATAGCATCTCTAACATAAAACATGTGTCAGACCCCATTTAGAGGGGCACAAGGCAGACTGGGTGCTACTGGGCTCAAACCGTCGTGGTTGAGTTAATTTGTCACTGGTGTCCCAGTTTTCATTCTACTATCACTCTACAAATTGGGCCATGTATAGCCCTTTCTTCATTTGACTCTCAGTGTAGCAAAGGCAAGTGGTCAAAGCCTTCTCTGAACGATTGTGTGGTAGGCAGTTCACACATTGACGGCCAAATAACATACACAAAAACATCAGATCCAAAAAAACATAATGTTGAAAAGAAAGTACTTTTAATTTCACAACGGAACAAAATGCGACATAATTCAAATTATACATCAAACAGGGTCATAAGTTATGCTTTACCATGAGGTAAGAGGCAGCCGCCCGGGGTGGGCAGCAGGCACAGGTGGCATTCCTGCCCTTATGTGTATTCATCCTTTGAAAATCACTGCAGCGGCTGCTGTGAGCATGACTATTTGTACAGTACTGGGTCTGTGTGCAGGCACACGTGGCACCACCAGTCTTCGGTAGCAGCGACTCTTCAAGGTCGGCTATGGAGTGTCACTTCAGCTTGTGAAAGTTGTGGCCACTAGGCCAAGTCTTCTTCATCATGACTGGGGACAATTGCAGCCTCTGAGTTGGTTTTGGGCTTTCTGATTTGATGGTGGTTCAGTCTACTCCTTCTCGCTGTTGGTGGCAGTATCTACCACTTGTCCTGTTGCAGGCTGCCAGGTAGCACCTAATGACAGGCTCTGATACAATCCTATTGGAAGCTCCTCAAGAACTGTGCGGAGAGACTGGGGAGAACTCTTCACACCTTCGGTCACTCTCGGATGGCTCTCTTTGGATAACTTCCTCTGGGTGATCCTCATGCCAGGAACATCCTAGGCTTCTATTCCTGGCCAGTCTCTCCTCCTGCAGGTCACAGTACACCTCTTCCCTCTCTCAGCAAGGCAGGCAGACAGGCTTATAAGCTGTTCAGGCAGATCCTGATTGCTTTCATCTGAAAGTGCTGACTTCAGGTGATCTCCTCTCCCCTCACGGACACTGGCTGTCAGACAGTCACTAGCCCTGACTACACACCCGCTCTTTCAGTACTTTTCAGAACACTCCCTTCCTTGCTCAAGAAGAACGCAGGACTGGATATAAGTGATTGGTTTGGATCACACTTTTATACACATTTTCCAGACAGGGGAGGTGTATTCACTGTCTGAGGCTTCAAGACTGATTTGGAATGGACCCCTTTCAAATGTCTTTCTCAGGCTTCTCTCCAGACACAGTCTTTGAATGCGGTGGTGGTTCTGACAACAGGTAGCAATGGGGCAGGTGCCAATCTGGAGTACCCAAACAAGGCAACAAGGAAGTCTGAAATCTCAGCACATGATTTTCATAAGCCTTCCTGAAGTAGTAATCAGAGACAGACAAAAGGTCAGGCCACACCAAGAAAATCCTCACCTTAAAGAACAGAAACTTCAGTCACCCCTCATCCCTACAATTTTGTAACAGAAATAATCAGCAATCACTTGTTAATAAAGTCTTCAGGGAATTTCAAAAGGCAACGCTGTGTCTATCCTCCCCGGTCCAGTGTCTGGGTCTCCACCCCCCATCTAAAGTATTGCAGTTAATACACTTCCACTGTCTGCAGAAACTATCCTTACCCTCCATCTGGTACCAGGCTACAAACAGGGGCATCAAAAATTGGTGCTGCTGGCCTCAGTACTTACATTCACACACACAGAAGCCCACTACCATATGAATGTCATGCGCTGACTGTAAATTCACACATACTCAAGATGCAAATAGGATGCCAGTACTATGTTCAGGACTTTACATGAGGAGGTCAGTAAACCTTGGGCTCACTGACACAGAGAAAAATGTCCGGTCACACTACAAATCACAAAATCACTGCCACCGCCGCCTGAGGTGGTCCACCCAGGACAGGGGCAGTAGTCCACTGTCTGCTTTGTTTGCAGGCTTGGTGTGGCCCTACTGGGCACCGAACAGGTCATGGACTTCATAAATCAAGGCAGGGCCTAGGCCTCTGCTCTCATGCTAGATAAATGTGATGGCGGTACCAAAATAAAAGTCAGGATACCAGTTTCACTTGTGTTTGGGGCACTCAGGGCAGGGAAAAACATATGCATACTATGAATGGGACAATCTTGTTCCATCAATGTAACATGAATTGTATACCTCACCAAAACATAACATAATAACCAACCTTAATATAACACCCTATAAAACACAATGTCTAACATAAAACATATAAGAAATGCACCATGACCTAAAGCATATAACTCAATGTAACATAATACTAGTTAAAATAAAAGGGACAATCTTAGCATAAAAAGTGTAAATGTTTGCATTAGTGTCGTAATGCATTATCTGATCCCGCCTGAAATCGCCCCACTTCCAAATACAGCTCCTACCACAGTATTGAGAAAGCACCCTTCCCCTTGCTCATACCTTTGTTACACCAACCCGAATGGTCTTTTAATGGATGCCCATCAAACAGCACATGGTCTTCATAGCCATCTGCTGAGGTCAGCACCAGGTACCAGACAAGACTGACATACTGCAATGGCCAACTACCAAGGAAAGAACTTATAACCTTATTTGGAGTTTGACGGACAAAACACTCTGTAAAAAATGTGGGTGATATTCTTTCTCCAAAACAAAGGGTCCCTTATGTGCTATTTATCGCTAGTTTACCATTGATCAAACAGAGTGCACTGAAACAAAATTGTATCAAAGAATGTATGAATCTAAATCTGTTTGTTAGATTTAGATTTATACATTCTTTGATACAATTTTGGTTCAGTGCACTCTGTTTGATCATAGGTGAACTAGCGATAAATAGCACATAAGAGATGCTTTGTTTTTTAGTTTGTCTAACTACCCAGTCCCTTCTTGGCTCAATTGGGGTGACTCTATTTTTGGAGGAGGTGATATTCTTTCCGCCATAGTACAAGTGCTATAGACTAAAATGAACTTGTAATATGGTGAATGAGACATCTACCACTTTTGTGATGAAGTATCCTGTTTGCCAGACTCTACATAAGACCATTATTTCTTATTCAAAGACACAATGCCTATCGCACTGTGGCTGCCTCACCAGTTTCTTTCATCTAACACGCAAACTTCGAGATGTTGATTATGTCATAGCAATGCATTTTCTACATATATAATTTTAGATTTTGAATTTCAATTAAATTTAATTTCGTTTTTTACAATATGTACCTTGATGTATCCATTAGAGAAATTGGGAACATAAAAAATGTGTGTATCCCACCCACTACTTTTGATTTTGCCTTCAAGCGTCCTATGGGAAATAGTGATGGAGAAGCCTGTACAGATGTACAGTACCATTTTCTTACTTGCAGTATGTTAAATACCCTTCTGGTTTTCTTGATAGTGTTAAGTCCTTTCAGAGTATGAGAGTAGGTTGGCTTCTTTCACTCTCTTCTGTCTGTAAGGGGGGAGCACTGCACTCTATTGGATATGGGAAGGTGTCCGTCAATGCTTCTGCCTTACAACAGCTCTAGAACAGCCTTCATTCACCCAAATGATGAGAGTGTTAGGGGCTTAAGGTACCTGAACAGATGGTGTCAGGAGCTCTGGATACTGACGGTGTTAGAAGCTTTGTGCAAATCAAGAGACATGGTGAGAGGGGTGAGGTTTCTAGACAGCGTTGGTAAGTGAGGGCGCATCAACAGACACTGTGAGAGGCTTCGGCTTAAGAACAGACAGAATGAGCAGCCTAAGGCTCATAGACATACCTGTGAGGAACCGGTGTGCATGGCCAGAATTAGAGTTTGGAAGCACATCAGACCAGGGCACTGACCTGTAGAGGGGGCGCTGACCTCAGGGGCTGTACTGTGTGTAGCAATAACTTGATTTGAGAAATGAGGGGCACTTTTGCCTGGTAGAAGTGTGAGAATCCAAGGAGGAGGTCATGGAGGCGCTAAAAATGGTTGTCGCACAGGGTGCCACTAGCGCTAAAGCCAGCCCTGCCTGAGACACATGGACAAGGAGTGTGTACAGCTTCAGCAACATGACCAGGTATTTTGTGGACCTCAAGAAACATGGACAGTATGAGGATCATGGGACACATAGATAGTATGAGGGGCACAGAACATGAAATACGAGGATCTTGGGACCCTTGAACAGTGAAAGGAGCCTAAAACACTTGAACATGCAGTATAAGGAAATTGGCACACATAGTCAAGCAGTCTTAGAAGCTTCAGGCGCATGGACAGATCCATGCATAACTTCAGTGTTCACCCCCACAGCTGCCACTTTTAGTCCACTGTTATCTAAGTACCAAAAGAAGATTTACCTTCTAGTCAGTGGCGGCTGGTAGGCAACAGTGGCAGGGGGATGGGGTAAGGTGAGGGGTAGGGAAAAAAAAGAAAAGAAAAAGTACCTGGTAGTTGCCATCATCAGCCGTCGCTTCTCCAGCAGGAGCCAGGAAGTAAACAGCCTCCCAGAATCCCCTGACCAATCACAATGCTGCCCTACAGCAGCACTGTGATTGGTCTGAGCGCCGGGGTTCGGCGCTCAGAGAGGGACTAGGAGGCTGTGCATGTTCTCCACCCAGGCTGTACAATACAGCCTGCGGAGAACATGCAAAGTGCGCATGACGGTTTGGCCGTCCTGAGGCAATGGGCACTTAAGATGCAACCACCATTCCTCTTCCCTCGACATCAAGGGAGCCCACCCCGCCCTCACAACCTGGCTGCAGTGCAACTGAAACACGCAAAATAAAATGATAACGTTCCATTATTATCATTTTATTCTTCCTTTGCACTGCATTAAAGCAGTAGGGCGATGCTCCCCCGCCTTAGCGGAGGATCCACCCCTTCTACTAATGAGCACTGGATGAAAAGGATAGTTTTAAATGTTGTGAAGTATGATGGCATCTCGTTTTAACAAAACACTTAATAAAATAAGGACTTTATGAGCACTGATAGTGATCGATGAAATACGGCCGATGACACATCAGTAACACTTTTTGGAGAGATACTTGTGAACTTTAAAACTAAAGTATATAAAACCTACCCTAATTAACTAATTTTCCCCTTGTGTGACAGTTCAAACATCAGCTGATGCCCAGAGAACCCTAGGAGACCAGATGACTGCCCTGCAAAACAAAAGTGAGTATCACCTCTTCCCTGTTTTATCGACATAGGATATGGCCATACTTTGTAAACTTTGGACAAAAACCAAAACAAAACTGCACTATTTTACACCGTTGTTGATTCTTGCATACCAGGGACTGGAGCAAGCAGATTTCATTTCGTCTAAGGTGCATAAAGATTTTTGTTTTTATCAGGGCACAAAACAAGGACTCAAATGGTGCAACTATTGGCAAAATGACAAACTCATCTATTGCTTAAAATGTATTTTACATGTGTAATCAAACCATTCTATGAATAACGTATGCTGTATAAATCTTGATTTGACTGAATTTCAACAAATTGTTTGTTCCCTAAATTTAATTCAAAATTTCAAAATAGAAACACAGATAAATGTTTTTTGTTTCTTTCTTGTCTTATAAGCTCAGCAAAATTAGTGGGAAGTTCTGCTAACTCTGTATGTGTTTTGCTCTTTCTAATTTACTTTGTTTGCAGTGTGGATTGCACCGTAGTGATTAATATTTTTAATTATATAATTTACGATTTCTGATTTCAATAAAATGTAAATTACAAATATATGTTATGTATTTCTATGTATTTAACAAAATATATATGAAATAGTCACAATTTGCATACCACCTAATGGTGCTGGATTTGCCTTGGATCGGATGTGAAAAAGTCACTAAAGGCGATGCAAAGGGGTGGCGTGCATATTATGATAGACAGTATATATTGGCTCGAAAGAGACTGTGGAAAAGTTTAGCAAACTGCAGTATTTTCTGGAATGGGTACATAATCATGAACTAGAAGAATAGCGATATATGTAATTTTTAGCACATCTTATGAAGCTCTGTATAAAAGTAGTTTCTTTTATCATTATCATTATGTTACCATTATCATTATCAAGGAGCAGTATGACAGCAATGATATGCAACTTGATGAATGACTTGATTAGAATTGTCAAATATTGAATCTGACTCTTCCCCATGAGTTGACTAAATATGAGCAGACTTCTCATATTGTGAGATAAAATATTGCAATTAACATGGTGATGTGCCCATTATCACAATATATAAAGTAGGGAAGCTGAGATTGAAATTAGAATTAATGTCTCTCAGTTTAACTCTCATCCAGTTATCCACCGGCGGAATCTATCAAATTGTTTTGAATTGACATATCCAAGAAAAAGTAGAGGGTGAGCAAGAGAATCTGTACATTTCTACCATTTTTCATTGACAAATAACCTATTTGGACTATGTTCCCTACTTCAAGCTTTATTGAGCATGATGCTATATCATCCTTTCCTCCCTGTTGATCACCTGTGAGGTGGACTTCGAGATTTACAAATTATGTGGTACCACTCAAAGACTTCACATATTAAAATCAAAGCTATCGTCTCAAGTTTAGACCCCAGTTCTAGAAGAGCTTTTTTCCTAGCTCGAGTGGCTAGGATGCTACAGATAAACACAGTGTATTGGGAAAGAAGGCTTCAACTTTCCTTGCAAGAAAGCCATGCAGAACACCTGGGCTAGTTTTTGCACATTGTGTCCCTCATGATCACCCATGAACCACCATCTATTTGCATCCTGTTTGACACCAAAGTGTTTCGTGTCATCGAGTTAGTGCTTGTTGGCCATTCAAAAGAAATTTTGAAGCCTTCTGGGACTGCATTAAGAAAAATAATGTGTAACTATTATCAGCTGTATCCCTGGGGAAGGATATTGGACTACAAGTGGCCATCAACTCAAATACAAAGACTAACCAATTGGCATTTAGTAGGTGATAGTGAATCAACTGCCCATGAGTAGAAAACACAAGTCTGTGTTGGGATACACTTTCACTGAATTCCATGTCCAGGACTGTTAGTGCAGACATTTTATATTTTACCTGCTTTGTTAAGCATCAGGACATCCCAATTGACTTTATTTTCTACCATTGAATTCGTGTTTCTTGAATGTCACAAATCAGCTTTAATGTGCTTACAACATTGGATGAAATGCAGGGCCGGCTTTAACACTGGTGGCGCCCTGTACGACAATGTTTGTTGGTGCCCCCAATGACCACGGATTCCCTCACTAGCACCTTTTAACAGTGCCCCTAAAGTCTCAGATTCATTTAGGTTTATAGCACCACTCATACCAGTGTAAGGTGTCAGAGCACTTTACATCACACACACACATTGCACAGAGACAATCATACACGTGTAAATCAGTGTATAGGAAATGTTACATCAGACAAGGTGTAATGTAGGAGTGACATGTCATCGATACTGGTAGGCAATATAGTTTAAGACTCCTTATTCTTTAAAGCATAAATTCAGAATTTAAAACGTAACACCATTGTTAGGGGTTCTCTTTAATAATAAGAATTGTTTTCTACCCAAATGAACCCTTTTGGCAAGATTAGGATAATGAAAGACTGGGCAAAAAACATATCGCATTAACATATACCTTGCAGTTTGCATGCAGCTCTTTGATGACAGTTAATAGCTCAATGTTCTATATTAGGATTTTGACTTATAAACGACAAGTAACAAAAGGAGCTCTCTTACAGAAGTAGTAACCCACTAACTTTTTTACATTATATGCAATTTGTTAGCTGCATGGTACACGTTCTTAGCAGCAGGCATTTTAACCCTGTGCGCTACCTTAGGATTAGTCAAAACTTCCAATAGACAAACCTCCGGTCTCTTTCCAGGAAGACGATTAATCACCAGAGTTATCTTGACATTTAAATTGATACCCGAAAGTTGCTGGAGGCCAGGAATGCGACAGCTGGAGCTCCTAAAATGAAAATATACTTGCAAAAATGACACCCCCACCCTGAGTCACCGCCCTGTGTGGTGGCACCGATCGCATCACCCTTAAGCTGGCCCTGATGATATGTGCGGGAATTCATCTGTCCAACAATTCTTTGCTAACCTCCTATTAATGCGCTAGATTTTCACAAGGAATTTGAAAAATGGGTAATATGTAAGATCAAATCTACATGTATAACCTGCACTCTAAGACGATTGGTGCAATATAGGGATTTTATTTAATGTTGTTGTATTGAGTAATGTTTCGATTTTTTAGTTTGTATGGGAAACAGTTTGCATCTTTTAGTGATTACATTGATCTTCCAAATGGCAGACAATCCCATGTCACTTTCTTTTTTAACTTTTAGTTGACACGCTCATGGTAAAAATGACTGGTTTGGAGAATACTATAAAGAAAGATTTCCCAGGTGAGTTCACATTCCATACTTTGTGTTTAGGATGTCTTCTGAAGAATTTTCCCACTTAGAAGTCCTGCTGTCAAGTGAGCTAATGTTATGCGTGAGATTTAATATGATGTACCATTATCTTATGTGTTGCTCCATGATTTGCAGTTGTCATTAGAAGGTTTGTGGTATTCTATGATCTGGATATATGTTATTCAATAGTATGTTATTTTAATTTTTAAGACGTTTTACCAATATAAGACCATTATAAATCCAACCGTGAGTTACGTAGAAATTCCCCCGGATCATGTTTAATTGGTCTTGTATTGAAATTCATGTTTGCAGTTTTAAGTTAGGATTTGTCATGATTTGTGTACAACTACTAAGCACCTTCTAAATGCTTGTCCTATCTATCTATCTATTTATCTATCTATTTATCTATTTATCTATTTATCTATCTATCTATCTATCTATGTATCTATCTATCTATCTATCTATCTAGCTCGCTATCTG
Source organism: Triturus cristatus (assembly GCF_964204655.1). Classification (NCBI taxonomy): domain Eukaryota; kingdom Metazoa; phylum Chordata; class Amphibia; order Caudata; family Salamandridae; genus Triturus; species Triturus cristatus. Next base: position 1,142,618,038 of record NC_140585.1, on the reverse strand, counting down.
TCCATTGACTTTTCATTATTTTGCTTGCTAGTCAATCATACCACCCAGTCAAGTGGGGTGTGGCCCCTGAATATCTAACCCACAATATTGGTGGGACAGAATATCGAGGACAAAATATTCTAAAGAAATCGACAGGTAAGTGAGTTTAGATTTTCTATACCTAACTCCACATTTATGTACCCACACAGTACATACATCTTTAAGGTACCTAGATGTGGATTTAAGGATATTAAATCTATATTTCTCTATATACACTTATCTTTCGAAATGTTGTCCCTCGATATTCTGTTTTCAATAAACTTGTACCACAATATTCTTGGTGTCAATATTCCATAGTACATAGAAACTACCTAGGAACAACAGTCGCTTCACGACACAGAGACACTGTACAGGGGATTATCTACACTTGTATTTGTAATAAGTCTGAGAACTCCAGACTCTGTTTGCCATAAATATACATCAAATCATGTCTAATATGTTGTTCGTTTATGAAATCCCCTAGGAACAACAGTCGCTTCACGACCCAGAGACACTGTACAGGGGATTATCTACACTTGTATTTGTAATAAGTCTGAGAACTCCAGACTCGGTTTGCCATAAATAGACATCAAATCATGTCTAATATGTTGTTCGTTTATGAATTTTTTTAATGTCTACATTGTTCTATAAATCTGTACACAATGTCTGACAGTTAGTATGAATGAATAGATAGATGAATGTGGTGTACATGTGGTTGTGTCAACTTTTATTTATGAAAATGAAAAATATCTATTAAGGTATCAATAAAAAGGCTTTTGTATTTTTCTATCAATCTTTGTGTCTGTCCCTCCTATCTTGTATGTATTTAAGTATTTTATGAAGTTGTCCTAGGATCCTTACAGTATGTATCGATATTCCATAGTACAAACATCAAGTGTGGAACCTGAGGTTAGAATTCACAGCTCCTTGGTCAGCTACTAATAATGTAACTATTAGTGGTATCTGACAAATAGTTCTGAAGTTTCTTGGCAAACACAAGAAAGACGTAAACAATGATAGAGAGGATTGCTAGATGGTCTTCCAAATTCCATTAACATTACTTTTGAAACCCATACCCTGAGGCTGCCTCAACATTATCATGTGTGGTGAGAGCAGTGAGCAGCTCAGACAGATTAATACCAGAAAATCATGTCAGCATCTGCAGTTTTTTAAAAATACAAAACTTGTCTGGATGTGACTGAAGGAAACTTGGGGCACTCTGTCACTACCAGAAGAGGAGGAATGGCGAGCCTGCTTCATAACAAAAGGAGGTACATTGGTTTGCAGAAGTGCTTGGCTAAAATTGAACTGCTGAGTTGAAGGAAAAAGCAATGGTCCTTTTCCTGAACTTGGCACATTGTGGTTAACTTGTAGAATCCTTTAGGCATGCTTTTTTGTTCAGCACCTACTTATGCCAGCACGAAGAGTAGCAGTATTTGGAGCTGAGAATTGGATTCTAGGAAATCTTAGGATATTTACTATACCTTAGTAGTGGTTGGCTAACCTCATAAAATACTCTAATCCTGGAGGTTGGTCAACACAAGTCGTATCCAGGCCACATTTTCAGGATATTCTTAAAGGAGAAATTTACATGCAATTAATTTACAGAGGAATCACTGACTTAGTGGTTATAGTGAAAATCTTACATGGATCTATTGTCATGGAAAAACAAAGAAGACCTTGGTTCTAACTTTCAAACTGTGTTAGTAGCATAGTTCATCCATGGCGGAAATCTGCATGTAACTCAGTGTGTTCCACTCAACCTTTATCATTCTGAAGCCGAAGACATGAACATGGTGGGAGAATCATACCAAAGCTGATGACATGAACATGGTGAGATAATCTTTTTTGGTGTGCCCTCAGTTACCTCTTTCTCTGCAGATTACCCCACTACCACCCTCGAAAGGTACCCCAAATCTCTCCATAGGCCCTCTTTCACATTTAATTTTGTTGATAGGACTATTCATCCTAATGTAGGTTGTCAGAGCTCTTTACTTGACACACACATATTATGCAGAAACAATGAATCACACAAGTGTGTAGCCCAGTGTCTAGGAAATGTTACATAAGAAAATGAGGGCTGCAAGGTCCAGGAGTTACATATCATCCATACAGGTTAGCGTGTATGTAAAGAACGCTTGTTCAGGAGAAACACAAACCCAGGATTTAAACTGTAAGAACGTTGTTCGGGTTGTCTGCACTAGTAAGCAAGTATTACTATTCACAGGAACCATTTTAACACCCTTAAAATAACAACAGATTGAGAAAAATGCAATAAGGTACTTAACCTGTGCCTTGAATTTTGAATGCAGCTCTTTGATGCTCGTTCATAGCGCCTTGTAATATATTATGATTATAACAAATGAACTACAAGTAACAAAAGGATCTCTGTGGCAAAAGCAGTGACCCACTGAGATATCGACAAAAAATACAAATCTGAGATCTACATGTTACATACTGTGCTTTGAACCAGGCACATTAATCTTTGTGCAGCTTTATCTTTGACTAGACAAAATATAGATCTCTTACAAAGTGCATCAATTACCACAGTAACATGTTGAAGGTTAAAATTGTCGAATTGTCTGTAAATGCAAATGTGAACACCACAGCATGGATATAAGAAGGGAAAAGTTTTAATCTTCCAGAAAATAAAAACACGCAGCTGCTGTGAACCACTTCCAGCAAATATGCCCTTTACTGGAGAAATAGTTAATATTCAAAGAGTCTGGGTGGTGTTTTTCATTAGCAGTAATATGTGAAAGTAATGCAAGTTTTCTTATATACTCCTTGGTACTGAGTGTGTACACATAACAAAGGGCAACAGTTTCACTGTGCTTTATTTGTTAAATCAAATATTAATAATAAATAAGTGCAGGGGCCTTAAAGTTTTTTCTAAGAGCAGCCAGCATTGCCAAATACCAGGGTTGCTTGGTTTTGATTCACCATCAGACACTTCCTGTCTCTTTATCTCATGCTTATAGGTTCTTGTTCATCCCTGCTTTCTCCTTGCCTCCTGCTTTTATATCATTCTCTTTCTGTCCTACTTTTCTGTTTTTCTCTCTCTTGCTCTGAGTTAATGTCTGATAAAAAATAAGACGCGGTCTGCAAAAATGTTTGCCGGTGTCCAACACTTGCAACCACTGGAACAAATGAACTAGAGTATATCAATCATTGTAGTCAAGATAGTAATATTGCCATCACTGTAAGACTCAATCATCAATTAAAGTGCTGTTTGCAATGGAAACATTTAAAAATGATAAAAAATAGATAATATTGTGTTTTCAAACATTTTCAATCTTCTTTGAATTGAACTGGTATGCCACACTGCATCTGTTTATAGATAGTGCCCGAGCCCTGGGATACCCACTAAGTGGAAGGAGTAAAATAGATGTCTTTGCCAACTCTGACCACATGACAGAATAACTTCGGAATATGATGTCTATTGTAGATTTGGTCCACTTTTTAGGTTTCCCGTTATTCAAATAACAAAACAAAGATATGCACTTCATTCTAAATAGGGACAGATAAACTAGAGAAAATATTAATTCCGTCTGCTTTAATTTTTGCTACAATTATGGCTTCTAGTTTACTGGTTTTCGATTTTTACTCTTAGATACAGATAGTAGTGGCCGGCATGGATCAGGGGTGGTAAGGCGGATGGGAGAGAGGGTGGGGGGTGCTAAGGGGATATTTAAAAAAAAGAAAAAACCTACCTTACCGCAGTGTCTCTCCGTCATCTCTCCTTGCGTCGGGAATAAAACAGGAAGCAGGCAGCCAGGCTCCCCTGACCAATCACAATGCAGCAATGCAGCCTTGTGATTGGTAAGCACCCAGGCTCCCCTGACCAATCACAATGCAATGCAACGTTGTGATTGGTCTGAGCATCGTAGTTCGGGCTCAGCCAGGGACTGGGGGCCTGGGCATGCTCTCTCTGCAGGCTGTAATGCAGCCTTCATGGGGAACAGGGAAAATGTTTTGAGAGGGCCGGCCAAACAGTCATTGCGCACTTAGGAGGTTGCTACCACTCCTCCCTTCTCTGCATCCCTGCCCTGTCAAGCAAAGCTGCCACAGCAGGAGGACAAAATACAATAATAATAACAATACGTTCTTAGGGTGTCATTCATAACTGACAGGCCAGTAGATATTCATAATGACACTGTCTAAAGTTAAAATAGGAGGAGGCATACTTTTGAAGATGGAGTTTCAATTGCTACATGTGCTTGTACTACAATATTAGTTTTATTAGATGAATGTAGCGCTGTTTTGTATATGGCAAGTTATAGGACTGACCACCTAAAGATATACAAGCCCAAGCTTAAATTTTGTTGATTAAATGAAAGTGGAAAAATACAGGTGTAGTTTTATTATTTTAAAGAGCAAAAGCTAATAGAGACAAACCGAACTAAGTCAGAGCCCTAGATTGATGTTATTTATGAGGCTTTGTGATGCTTCCCCAGACGTAGGCACATTTCCTGAGATTGACACTCTGTAAACTAATGTAATGTAATGTGATGCAATGTTAAGTATATTGTTATGTACTGTAAATTATGAGCAATAATGTCATGGAATTTAATGGTACATGATATTATGATATATGAAGTTTCATGAGTTTTTATGTTATTTGATGTTGTGTGCTGTGAAAGTTTTGGTGCTACAAAACATTATGTTTTAATATTAAACAAAATGAATGACTATACTATCCAAACACACTCTGCCATTTGTCTGGTCTAAACACGATGATAACACGAGATAATCATTACCATATTCAGTCAGTGGTACTCATATTGCATACCTCGGAAGGATGAAATACCCCGTGGGATCCAAATCTGTGACCTTTCTTCAGGTTATAGACAATGGGTGCACTCGTCCACAAATCTATTTTACCGGTTTTATGATTTTTTTTTTTTTTAATTTATAAGCTTTTTTGCAGTGTTAATATTTCAATTTTATATAACGAATTGTTATACCATTTTATGCAGTGTTATTTTTTATTCGGTGTAACTGTAAGGTATTTCATATTTTGTAATCCAATGTTATGTTTTAAATGTGTGATTGTTTGTCAAACTGTAATGTTGTGCAATGTGATTGTTTGTACAAATGTGATATGTTATTACTCGGTATGTAATGTTACACTGGTATTTAATGTTATGTGTCACCGTATATGTTCCTACCTTCAATCTTCTACAATTAATAGCACCTGCAATGTTTTCACCAGTTTGGCCCTCACTGTGAGGCAGGGCCGTTTCTAGGCGTTTTGCCGCCCTAGGCGAGAATTGAAAAATGCCACCCCCTCACTTTAACTACCATCACTCTCTCCCCCTGTCATCCAGGCTAGAAGAATTAATGCATTAGATTTGCCAAACTCATGTTTTTGGCGCCCTCCCCCTTTTGCCGCTCTAGGCAGCCGCCTAGTCTTGCCTAATGGTAGAAACGGCCCTGCTGTGAGGGGCAATTTATTCCCGATGGGCCGGTAACCCGTTACCGGCCCCATCGGAATCATGAGACCCGCTGGAACACTGCAGATCAGTTTCCTCTTACCTGGATATTTTATCTGATGAAAACAGCTGAAATCTCCTGGTGAAAGTCCAGAGTAAAATGGGAAATTACGCAGACACTGAATTACAGACTTTTTTTTATCATCATGGCACCCGCTTCATGGGTCGCCATGCACATAACTTACATATGCATGGGCGCCACACTTAATATTTTAGCATGGCACCCGCTTTCATTATTATTTTTTAATTACGGTGCACAGGCGCCGCGCTTTATGTTTTGCACGACGCCTGCTTTTATTTTTACAATACAGGTGCATGGCACCCGCGTTTCTGTTTAAGAAAGCAATAGCTTTAAGTCTCGCTAATGCAAGACCTATTGCATTGCAAATGCTTGTTTTCTTGTCTTTGCTACAGTTGGTCTTTGCAAAAAATATTACTGTTTTTGTTGCACAATGGTACGACACCTTGCTGTGTTATGTGGCAATATGCTATGAAGTGAGGTGTTTGTATGGGGCTTCTACTATCAATGGACCCTTTTCACACAGCATTCTTGCATTTGTCACTTCTGTGTTGCCAGCCAACCCATGCGGGACAGGCCCTGAAGCCTGGGAGTATTATGACGGGAGCTGCTATTTGTTCTTGAATGTAAAATCCAGCTGGATGACTGGAAAGGCGAAGTGCGAATCCAAGAGCGCGATCCTGGCTGTCATCACCAGCGAGGGAGAACAGGTAAATGTATTTATTTATTTAATGCATTTTTATATAGCGCAGACTTTACCCGAAGGTGTCAGAGCGCTGCACAACAGAACAAGTTACGTTACATAAGAGAGGTGTTACAAAATAGAACGTTACAAAAATAAACAGGAGACTAGAAAAGGTAGGAAAAACCAAAGAAGGTAAGAACACAATATCAAACACAGCAAGCAAGGGTGGGGAATGTACAAGAAAATATTACAAATTTACAATGATGAATGAACTTCCTAGAGGGGTCGGAGAGTGAAGAAATTAGTTTATGAGGTAAAGGGAGCTAAAAGATGTTCTGCATGCCCTTAACAGTGCTAGTTACCTTTGGAAGCATCTCCCTATCATCAGTGACTATAACACTACCTAAGAGAATTATAAACCATGACTTTTTTTATCCGCCAGCCCCCAAAATTCTCATTGAGCCATTTTGTTGGGTGCCTCTTTAATTGCATTGTATGGAAGCCCTAGAGGATTGACTGCTATAAAAGTAGTCTTCGTCACATTGTCATGTAGTTCCCACTAATCAGTAGGATCTGCGGGTTCGTGGACAACATAAACTTTGGGTGAGGTGCCTAGACTGATTCCATGCACCCCTGTAGTAAATGTTGGCCTAGAGACCAGCTGACTCACAGTGCCACCATAAGCCCCCCTAACCCAAACAGGGAGCGAATGGTTTCTGGCACAACCCTGACCCCTCAGGGATCGTGGTAACAGATCTAGAACCTTTTCACTCAGTCACCCGTGCACTCTCGTTCTCCGAGAAGTATACAGAGAATACCACAGAATAGCATAACACAATAGGTATATTTGGGAAAGTGCACATTTGTCCCCAAGGAGGTCCCTTGGTGCTATCGACATGTATGATTACTGACAGATATACAGTCATTAGACACAGTGTTGGCCATGCTGACTGTTGCTTCAGAGGCATTCCCTGAAATCTCACGCCTTCTTCCACCTTCTCCACAGAGCTTCCTCGCAGGCAAAACCAGGGACCAGAGCTATTGGATTGGTCTCACCGATATGGACAAGGAACGGGAGTGGCAATGGATAGACGGAACAGACTACAAATCCTCTATTAAGTAAGTGGCCAAAGCGCTTGGGGATGTTTATTATACTGGCAGATGAGGAAGTGCCATTGATAGATTTATCTAATTACAAACTTTCGTTTTGCGGTTAAATTCGCCCATCAGCACAGAAATATGTCAAAAGGGACAGCATAAAAGAAAAGACGACCAGAATCTGTAAAATGATTGTTTCGGTGGGAAACACTTTAAAATAATTAAAATATTGAAATTACATGCCCACAGGAATATGTAAAAAGGAGAGCATAACAAAAACAGCCAACATCTGTAAAATGATTGTTTTGGTGAGAAACACATTAAAGTAATTCAAATATTGAAATTATGTGAAGATTGAGTTCTTCCCAAAATAAATACATGAATTATTTTGTTAGGTGTTCTTAACACAAATGCTACTAGCTATGATAATACTTAGGCCAGTATAGTACAGGATTCTGTATATGTATGTTCAATAGGTCATTTAACCCTACATTATCTCTTCCTTATTCCCCACTAGGGGCTATCATTGATCATCTAATAAAGTACCACACCTCAAGGGAAACGAAATTGCAGGATGCTCGTCATAGCTTGGAGAGCTCAGATGCTTCGCCCTGGGAGTGTATAGTTTTTTCATGGTCCCTTTTTCTTCAGACGTTTGCCAAGCTAATGCACAAAACGCATAAAATGGATGAACAGGAACATCTCTAGATACAAACTGCACAAATTGTAAACTAATGTATGTGTTGTGACTCCCATACAGAAAAGATGACAAAGGCACCAAGACCATTTTTGTTCAATAAACTTCAAGATAATGATAATGAAAAGGGGGTACAGTATCTGAGATTTTTCCTAGGTTGATTTAACGGCCCGGTGACTGTTGTACATTGGCCTACTGGAACTAAGAGAATGCAATTAAGGCCAATTAAAATCCGACCAGAATAATATTTTAACTCTCCACATCCCTTGTAAAGTAGCCCAGGTTATTCAGTCTGGCTAAACTCTACTGTCTTAAAATGTATTGACAAAAGCAATTTATTTAACCGGAAGGGTCACATTAACTTTACTAGCTCACACCTTAGAATGCTTATTTAGTGACAGGTTATCTGTTAAAACCTGCTTTTCCTAAGGCAGTGACATCTTTCGGCTAGAAAAGGCTCTTGGAAATGGCTTGCAGAAATATGCTTTGCAACACTACCACCCTTCTGTATTGACCAACAGTTCTTTTGGGGATAGGGGTCATTTTTGGGTGTTTACTTGAGATACATTTTATGAGAGCCTCTCAAAAAACATATGACTAAATCTCTGTTCTTCAAAGGGGGCAAAATAGCAGAGAAAATCACACGATTATATCACACATACACCACTCGCTTTAGATAATATGCCGCATAATGGTCCAAGAGAGCAATTCCGAAGTGTTTCAGCATGGTAGATTCATTGATAAAAACTGAGAGCCTCATTTATGAAAAGTGTTACAACACTTTTCAGTGTGCCCTCTTTGAAACACCACGGATACGTTGTATTTACTGTACGGTGCTCCATGTCGCAAAGATTTATAGATACGTCAGTGTTTCCGACGTATCTGTAGGTGCAAAATTGGCGCATTGGTGGAGTGTGTCTGAAAACAGATGCAACTCCAGCAATGTGTCTTTTCACATGAGGCAAGCCTCATGTGAAAAGCCATGCATAACTCCTTATGCCTGCTTAAAGAAGGCATAAGAATTTGACGTAGTGGCGCCCTAGAAGTGGCGCTCTGTCACTTCCAAGTGGCTTTCCTGCATTGGATGCCCACCCTACATACATTACTCCTGGCGCAGGCATAATGTAGATCAGGTGTATACAAAGTGACACATCTGCCTAGATGTGTCACTTTGTAAATATGGCACAGTGTGGCGCATTTGTTACGCTGTCGCAGCGACACAAAAATTGACCCAAAAGCTGCATAAGGACCACATGAATTAGGCCCTGAATCTAGTGTTGCCGGGTAGTCAAATTTAAAGCCACGTAGATCCCAAAATATGATACTTGTTCAATGATTACAGGAAGTATATCTGCTTAGCTACTTATTTGCTAGTTTTTACGAAATATTCAAATCAGCGCATTGGATGAGGGAGGTTGAGTTTGTATTTTCTTTATTCTTTGAGCGGAGATACACAGTAGATCTCACTGGCTATCTTCAAGGCCACTGGAATTATGCGGCAGGAGAGACACAAATTATGTGGCAGGGTTGAGTAAATTATTTGACAAGAAAGGCAAATTATACGGCATAATGTGGCACATTTTGTAATAGTGTTACTTTACATTATTTCCTGATTTTAAATTTGGTAACACTGTTTGGGCATTGGTTGAACCTCATTATAACAGTTTAACACCCAAATATAGTAATAAGGAACAGAAAGGTGACCAGTCCAGCTTTGCAAAGGGCCTTCCTCTTCGCAACCATTTGACCTAGCAGACATATTCTTTTTTGGTTAAAATCCACAGATAATGCAGCAGATGATGGAGTATGTGGCAAATGTGGCAAATCTATAATTATGTGAAAACTGCTGTGGGTACATTGTCACCTAATTCCAGTAGCCCTGGCTATATTCTAAATTGGGTTAACTCTTTTATTACCAAAAGTTACATAAAAAGGAATCGTGTTATGTGTTCTTGCCCCAGACTTGATGCCACTAGGACTCAGGGGAATGGGTAAAGTAAGGGAAAATCATGAGTTTTGTAGCCAAAGCTCAACTAATAATTATCCACAGCATTTGTAGGCTGATGGAAACATCAAAAATTTCTAAAACTCTATAAAAGGCATCTGTCTTCTGGCCATGAGAAGAAAAGACATAAGCAATAAATAATGTTGGCCAACGTTTTGAAAAATGTCATCGAACTTTCCAGCCATTTGTTTGTCAGGCCATTAATCGAAGTGAAAGCTGCCAATAAAAGGCAATCAATCCTTTATCACCAAGAGTTTACTGTAACTCTATTGGCGATAACATCATTGTTTGTAGCTGATATGATGACATCATCAATAAAGGGATTGCTCTAAGACCGGGTACTCCAAAGTCAGTCCTGGAGCACCAGCTCTATGCCAGATTTTTAAGATCACTAGATTTATCTAAATGGGGATTTGCTAAAAGTTTTGGCATGGATTCCACCCTCCAGGACCGACTTGGAGATCCCTGGTCTAAGCCTATGTATTATGTATTAGACACAAAATAAATCACCTCTCACAAACACTACTTACTTAAAAATGAAAGCTGAAAAGATAACTCAGTGGATAAGCTGCCTGCTACCTAGATAGATGTACAAACCGTTAGGTCATCTTTGAATCACACGATTCACTCAGCCTTTCATCAGCGGCTGATAAATGGTACGCCTTTGAGTAGGGTAGAAGCATAATTTGACTTTTTAGATGGAAGCCATACAGTTTCCTAATAAGGCGCTATGTGAAATAAATATCAATTATGCATTATTTGAAAAATGCTGTAATTCTGAGCATAATCTGTCTTCACTGTTGAAGGCAAGTAACGTTGCTAGTTTTTATTTCTAGGTTTTGGAAACCCAACGAGCCAAATGACAGTAACAAAAACGAAGACTGCGGCCATCTCTGGCAGGGTGGAGAATGGAATGACCTGCGCTGTACTGACCAGTGTTTCATTATTTGTGAGAAGAAAGTGGGCACCTAGCGAGCAGGACTGCCCTCGTTGAAATAGGGACATGTGCCCTTATGTGGGGGGTTTCTTACCCTATCAGCATCATAAGAGCAAGCTTCCCTATTCCTTTCAAACTGCAGATTTGTTGATATACTTCAATACTAACCCAACTTTGTAAATTTCCATACTAAATTGTAATACAAAGTAACTGTGCAGTAATGGGCTCTAAATTGCCACAAATCTGAAAATGCTGTATTTGACTATGTGGTCAGTAGTTGTTGAATAGAATGTTAGTAGCCGTCTGTGGCATATCTTGATATTTCCTGGTTTGTGAAGACTATCCATGGCATATAAATTAAAATCATAGTATATGATGACAAAGAATTTAAAATGGCTCTTCCTGGCACATGAATATTGTCCCTAGCATGCCGGCAACACCTGGGAAATTACAGCGATACCAGACATACTATGATGATGCATGGACATTTGAGGATGAGCATGGGCATAACCAGGCTCTTGAGGTATATGATGGTGTTACTTGGGCCTATGGAGCTGTATGGATATATGAAGCCACACGTGGCCTGGAAAGTTGAATCTGATGTAGGAGATCTCATGGCGGGCAGTGAAATATGAGAGTGCTTAAAGGAAATGAGAAACTCATGTTAGAGACATACATGTATTTGTAAAGGCAAATAAGCTCCTATTTGTGACTAAAACAATTTTAATTTCAGAAAATGACAAGAGAATGCCTTAGGACAAAGTATTTCTATTTTCTAAAATTTTAAAGTTGGTAAATGGGCAAGAAAATTGTGTGTTTTTTAAAACAAGAACCTGATGAGTAGGTGCAAAATTGTTTTTTTCACAAAACATGAAATTTTGATATTTTTAACAAGGTATGTGGAATTAGTAATAATGTCATAGTAATATTTGGGGGAAAATAATAATGTCCTGATCATTAAAGCGGTTAAATTATAATGTCAGAAAAAAATAAGATGATGAAATTGTACTGAATTGTTTTACAAATGAAAAGCTGGTACTTTGGGGAAGGATTAAAAGCATTTTCGGAACCGACAGGGTAATGTTTGGGAGCAAAATTAGTTTACTCAAAATATGAAAACAATTTGTTTCTCTGTCTGCACTTAATTGGGAAAAATGGGGAAAAACAGAAAGCTGGTATTTTGATAAACTTCCCATAAGGTCAATAAACTTGCAAAGCTACCGATTGTACAAATTGGTGACAAGATAGTGTAAAAAACTCTCAGAATTGCCACTGCTTGAAGACTGTCTGCAGCAATTCCAGTTCCCTTTCATTGGGTGCGTTAATTGGGGGAACCCGGGTTATATGCTCCTTGTGAGAAGTTGGCCTGGCATATGTTGGTCACTAGTTCTAGTGGCCACCTTGCACCAGTCCAATTCGACTCTTGGTAGATAGGTTTAAAGACAACCTTTTAAAAGAAAGCTATCCTAGTGGTAGCTGTGGAGAGCAGCCTTCAGGCTAAGTCTCTGAGGAATGTAAAGCAGCTTGTTTTACCTTATAATCTCTTGAATTACCAAATGAAAAGACAACACACAGGTATATGTATGAAATATATATGTATTTATTACTAAATATACTCTACTAATCTCTTTATGAGATTAGTCCCAGGTAGACATTTAAAAGATCAACATTTCTCAACAAATTAAGCACATAAATCACTGTAGCCCTAGGGGCGTACCAGACCATATACTAAGTAAATGGTATAACAAATTCGACAAGCAAAATGAAGAGGCCTAGGGCCTTGGGAATCGCTGGGGCTTCACTGCTGTAGTGTTTTCAGGTAAGTAACTAGCCCACAGGAGGCGCGTGCAGTGTCTAAACACGCACGCGAGTTTCTCATAGACTTCAATGCAAAAATGTCGCGATTTGTATTTTAAAGTTCTAGGGCACTTCTGAGTGGACAACAAGCACACAACTTACAGGGTAAGTATTTCGATAGCCAATGCACACTTGGGCACCGTAATGCCAGAGTTACCTCACCCAGGGAGTCCGGGTGCACAGGTGTCCTTTGGTGTCGGGTCGCGATGCTGATTTCAATGGGAATCGAGGTGTTCTTGCTGCTTGTGTCGTCGAGAGAGGTGTCCGTTCGGTTCCAACGATGGATTGGAGTTGCAGGCGACCTGGAAATTGAGGGGACAGAGTTCAGAGTCACTTGCCAGTGACCGGTGGCCTTCAGGATAGATGACCACAACTGTCGCGTCGCTTTCGTCGCTGAGGGTGTTTTGTCTCTTCGCCCACGTCGTCCAGGAGGGATCGATGACAATCAGCAGCTGGAGTTGGAGGGTCCCACAACGTCTGCAGCTGTTGGCGGTGTCGGCACTCGGATTGAAGCCAACAAACCTTGGCAACTGCAAGTCTCGTGTAGAGTGAAGATGGTGGATGGCTCAGACCAGCAAGGTCCGAGGGACTTACCCAGCGAGGGTAAGTGAGGGTAGGCTCAGAGCAACCAGGCCAGCCCTTGGAATAGTCAAGGATGTCTTCAGGAGGGCTACTAGCCAACGGGCAAGCAACTGCAAAGACGCCTTTGCAGGAAAACTTCAGCAACAGCCCACGGTCACTCGGGACGGGGTAGGCCGCTGATCTTTGGTTCAGTACCTGCTCGGGACTTGGACATTAAGTGGTCCAAAGCACAGGTTTGTAGTTTGTCGTTCAGGGCTTGCACTCGAAATCAGTGCACGGTTCCCTGGTATTGTCGTTCCTCGTCACTCGTGGGGTCCAGACGCCACAGCTTCGCTGGGGACTCAAAATGGCCGTAGAGAGGTCAGGAAATCGACTTCAGGGGACGCAGGGACTTCGGGCTCCGGCGGGAGCGGTAACGTTTGCAACCGTTGTTCAGTCCTTAAGGTGCCTGCAAAGCAGGGGAGCCACTCCTTGGCTCCAAGGGAGATCCTTCGGTCTTCTAAAGGTAGTAGAACGTTGAAGGGACCGGATTCTTCTTCGTAGAGCGTCGTCCAGGTGTAATCTGAATTGCATTGGCAATATTTGGTATCTTATACTGTAAAGATGGGAGGGACTAGCTCTATGGCCACTCCTCTAGGAGGGCCAGGGTAGGGGTGGTTACACCCACTTCCCTTTGTCCAGTTTCGCGCCAGGACAGGGGCAGAGGCCCCTGAACCGGTTTGAGCTGGCATATGCACAGAGGAGCCTACTGCTCCCCTAGTGCAGGACTTCAAAGGCACTCTAAGAGTGCACCCACCCAGCTCCAATACACTAAATCCTGTCTGGAAGGTTGTGACACCTCCCTGTGACAGGAAACCCTTTGTTGAGCTCCCTCCACTGCGAGTTTCGGTCAGCAGCAGGAGGGCAGCCCGGTGTCTGTGCTGGTGGCATCCATTTTGTGATGCCAGGGCTTTAGAAGATTTCTACCGTTTGGTACAGTGGGTACATGTCGTCCCCTCTAGTAGGGTGGGATCATACTCCCACACCAGTTACTGGTGTGGGGGTATGATTCCAAAACGTTTGACACCAAACACGACATGTTTTGATGCAGTCATTCCAAAGTTAGCATTAACCGGGAGGTTATAATGCACTTAAGAGTATATGGTTTAACCGCATCCACAAACAGCAGCAGAGAATAGACTCTGCCAGCTGCAGAGGGGTCCTGCTCAGGCAGAAGCACCCCCTCACATAGTAAACCACACACCCTGCCCTTGGGATTGATAGGGCCTACCATAGGGGTGACTGATAGGTTCATATGTGTGTGTATGGTGAGATATAGAAACCTATACCTCAGTGAGGAGTGCTAACACTACCTCACACAGGCTGCAGTAGCAGGCCTGTGGTGTCAGATTGAGAATGCTTCCCAGGGGTGGCATAATACATGCTGCAGCCCCTGGTAGGCCTGTGAAGTACCAATGCCCTAGGTACCTAAGGTACCATATACTAGGGGCTCACAAGGTACCACAGTATCCAATCACTAGTGCATCTAATATGCACACCAATCATTTTAGGGAGTAAGCAGATAGGCTGGGGTCCTGAATAGCAGGATCCCAGCCAGACTAGTCAAAAACCACTCAAACACCAGGAAAAAAGTGGGGGCAACCATATAGTCAGATTCCACCTTCCTACACTCCTCCCCAGGGATTTCCTCTTGGTACCCCTGGCACTTATTGCCTTGCAACCCCTTGCCTCAGGTCATGAAGACAATGACAAGAACAGCATCCAGGTTATAGGAGCACCCTGTCTCCCACAGGGGTTCACCAGGAAATTGACAGCTTCACTTGCACCCATTGAAACATACTATGGAGATGGTAAAAAGCATGTATAAAGAATAGCGGAGCAGACAGTGCTCCAGGCCGAATGGACCTCCAGCCGCTCTTTATAAACAGAATGCTGATGCCTGCTCCAAGTCTTTTCAAAGCTTATTTGCATTCTTTCTTATAACGCAGTACATCCCAGCATTGTGGCACGGCTCAATACTGCAACCAATTTAAAACAAGGCCCCATTGCTGGCTGAAGTGGCTATAAGCTAATAGCATTGCTAGATGAAAAATCCAAATAGTTTGCCAACCTCTTGTTGAAGGATTTGGCAACTTGGGCCTGAAGCCAAAATGTTATACCATTCAACCAAGCAGGTTTCCATAGAACTGCAAGTACCACTGACAATCTGGTTGCTTTATCAATGCTAATACAGCAATAGGTACACAGGCACCTGGATACAGATCAAGCTGGGCACAAGTCAGTTTGCCTCAACAAACGTTTACACCTATGGCGGCCTCAGACAAGACAGCAACCTCGATCCGTTACTTGACGCAGTCAATTCACACCCACCCAGAATTGGTTCTCAGCCCATCACTTCATTACAGTACGTTGAGCTTCTAAATCGAACAGGGTTAGCCTCCAGATGCTACTAAACGTGTTAAACTGTTACAGCAAAACAAATCAAATGACAGAAAATCTTGAGAAAACAAAAATAGTAGCTTTCGTGAGGAAAGTGTTGGTTAATTATCTCCAGTGTTGTGTGCAGAACAGTGGGCATGTAATACCGAATGTGGAATGAAAGGGTGAAAGTTCTTGGAACAGCAGTTGCTGCTGGACTGGAGAGTTGTAGATGAGTAGTAAAGTACCCTTTCACTCACATGACAAGGAGTCTTGGATTTAAAATACATTCCTTGGGTCCTGAGGGTCTCAAGGCGTTTAATCAATTGCCTAGAACTGAAAGTAGTGGAGATGGAAATGTTTTTGATAAGGCTATTTCTGATTTCGATTGCTACTGTTCACCTTAGGTGTGCATAGGTATCTCAAGGTACAATTTTTTTCAAAGAAAACAGCTTATTAATGAATCTGTTGATAGTTATGTGTCGGCACTTAAGACTTTGTCTTTAGATTGTAAGTTTGGTATTCTACAAGAAAATCTTATCAGAGATCAAGTTGTAATGCATGTTAACAATTCTACAATTCAAGAGAGGCTGTGGGTTAATGGTGATTCTGACCTTGAAAGCATTCTAGCCATTGTAAGAAAATCTGAGATGTCATGTAGAAGTGCTAAACAAGTCAAAGGTGAAACTAACAGTAGTAACAATGAAATTGTTGCAAAGGTTAACGCTAAAGATTGTTTCAAGGAGGAAGATCTTAAAAAAAAGAAACTTACCAGTTCTTTCAAGGGTAAAAATGAAGACCACGAGGAAAATTTGAGGTGTTACAGGTGCAACAGTAAGTCTCACCTTGCCAATTATACATTCTGCTCAGCTTTTAAGCACAGGTGTTCTAATTGTGGTGTGGTTGGCCATTTTTCTAAAGCTTGCAACAAGAAAAATAACAATAACAAAGTCAAATGTATTGATCAAAGTGAAGATAGCGATGGTGAGGAACTTAACACGGATTGTGGTGATGGAAATTCTTTTGTTCTTAACATTAAGGATTCTGAGCTTCCCATTCTGAACATTGACAACTCTGTTGTTAAAAAGAAACCTGTATGTGATATGGTTATTGGTGGTGTAAGCACCAAAATTTATGCAGACTCAAGGACACCTTACTCCATTGTAAATGAGATGATGTGGAATTCCCAGTTTGTACAAAAATTAAGTAGTGAGTTAGAACTGCCTGGCATCAGCCCAGAGGGTTATTCCGGAGAAAGGATTGATATTCTTGGGTACAGAACTCAAATTTTTGGATTCAAGAATCGTCAGTGTACAGCTAAACGTTATGTCTCAAAAAAAGGACCTTCCGTTCTAAGCTGGTTTGAGCAAGCTAAGTTAGATATTATTCTCAACCCCAACAGTCCTGATCCGGTGATGGTTATTGATGAGTCTAATGGCCTTGGTAAGTTACAAAATTTTTCCAGTGTTTTCAGAACTGAAATCGGTAAATTAATTGGTTTCAAGCACGAGATACGCTTAAAAAAAGACTCCTGTTCTAAAATTTACAAAGCTCGTAACATCCCTTTAGCTGTGCCTGAAGAGGTTAAACGAAAACTCGATACTATTGTTAAAGAAGGCATCATTGAGAGGATTGAATCCTCAGAATGGGTTTCACCCATTGTAGTGGCCAAACGTGCCAATGGCAAAATTAGATTGTGCATTGATTTACGCCATGTAAATAATAATATTATTATTGATCAATTTCCTTTACCACGCATTTTTGAAATGTTAACCAGTGTTGGTGGAGCAAAAGTTTTGTCAACTATTGATATATCTTCAGCTTATCACTAGATTGAGTTACATGAAAAGAGCTAAGACTACACTGCATTCATTACCACTTTCGGGTGTTTCAGGTATAATAGAATGCCTTTCGGATTAGCCTCCGCCACAGCTATTTTTCAACGGATCATGCAAGATATTTTGAAGAATTGCAATAACGCAATCTGTTTTCAAGACGACATCCTTGTTTTTGGAGGTGATGTCCAAGAACATTTATCAGCATTAGAAAATGTACTTAAAGTTCTTTCTGATCATGGTTTGTCCATAAAACACTCCAAATGCAAATTTGGAGTGAAATCTGTAACTTATCTAGGACATGAACTGTGTGAGGAAGGAATTAAACCCAAAACTAGTTTGGTTGAAGCTATACAATCTGCTCCGCATCCTAAATCTAAGGATGATGTAAGGTCTTTTTAGGTCTATTCAAGGTATGTAACAAATTTCTCTTGTTGTACATTTAATATTAGACAATTAATTAAGAACAAGAACAAATTCATTTGGTCTAAAGATTGCAAAACCGAATTTATTGATGTCAAGAAAGCAATTTGTGCAGCTACTGCTCTTTCAGGTTTTGACCCGTCACTTTCTTGCATTGTTACCACTGACGCTAGCTCAAAAGGTTTAGGCGCGGTTCTGGCGCAAAAGTCCAATTCTGGTAGGGAATGCATCATTGCTCATGCGTCTAGAGAACTCAAACCTGCAGAAGAGAAATAAGCTACCATGGAAAGAGACTTTGGCATGCGTGTGGGCTCTTGAGCACTTTAGAGTATTTGTGTTGAGTAAAGAATGTTTGATTAGAAGTGACTATAAACCTTTAGTACGTTTATTAACCACAGAGGGCATGTTGAAAGCTTTAGCATGTTTAGCACGCATGTCCATGCGTCTTCAAGATTTTATTTACACTATTGTTTATGTACCTGGCAAAGAAAATGTAACTGCTGATTTTCTTTCTAGAATGCCTTTACCGCTCAAAGAAAGTACTCACAATGAGTGGGATGATTTTTAAATTGCTTTGGTACACAATGAAGACTCTATGCCCATTGACCAAAATGTATGGCGTGAAGAATTTGCAAATGATCCTTTATTAAAGGAAGTTGAAAAGTACATTTCGGGTGGATGGCCTAATAAAAAGAACATCAATGCTGATCTTAGATGTTTTTGGGAAATAAGGAACGAGCGTTCATGCGTAGATGGTTTGCTTAAGAGAGGTGACCGAGCCATTCCCCCATGTAAGTTAAGACACAGTATTGTTTCCCATGGTCACGAAGGTCCTGGTGGTATTGTTAGGACCAAACAAAAGGTAAACAATGGTTTCTGGTGGCCAGGTATGGATATTTTTATTGAACGCATTGTTAGGAACTGCATCACATGTGCAAATGCTGACAAGACTCTGGTCACTCTTAAACCTAATTTGAGTGATCATGCTATTCCAGATGATCCGTGGCATACCATCGCCATGGATATCATCGGACCTGTAGGTCCAAATTCAAAGTATATTCTTGCAGCTATTGATGTATTCTCTAAATGGCCTGTCATCAAAATTGTAGAGAAAGTGGATACTGATACTGTTTTGTTTTTTTGGATGAAACTTTCACTGAGGAAGGGTTACCAGTACGTCTTATTAAAGATAATGGCGTCCAATTTCTTTCTAACAAAGCCAAAGCGTACTTTAAAAGATTTGGTATAAATCATTGTACTACTTCTCTATATAATCCCAGTGGCAATGGTGTCATTGAAAGGTTTAATAGAGTTCTCAAGAGTGCGGTTCAAGTTGCTGGAGTTGACAATGATAAATGGGAATTACAGATTTTCAAAACAGTATGGATGTACAGAACCTGGACCAATGTCATGACTGGTTATTCTCCTTTTGAGATTATGAGGGGTAGACTTCCCAGAACTAAATGTAATCCTGCATGGTTAGCTCCCTCTACATTATCCAATATAGACCTAGTGACAGTAAATCATGCTTATAATAAAGAACGGTTTGACAAGAAAAAAGGTTTGAAACAAGATCCTATTGTCAAAGTTGGTATGCTGGTTAAAGTTAAGAAACCTTGGAAGGTTAAAAAAGGTGAGAGCCAATTCATGGGTCCTTTTGAGATTAAAGAGATCCTCAAGCATTCAGTCAGACTTACCAATAATAAAGTCTGGAATTTAAGCAAAATTGCTGTTCTCAAAGGTGACAAAAGTGTTTATTTTCATTCCGAGAATGAACCAAAGTCTATTGACAGTTTTGATGATGAAGACTTAGTTGAATGCCCAGTTCTTAGTCCTAATTTTGTCAATGTTTCTGATAATATTATTAATACTGAAGAACTAGGTAAACGTCAATGAAAGAAACCAGGTTGGATGTCTGATTTTGTCTCTTTTATAAGAAACAAATTTGTATATTAAATGTTTTT
Source organism: Triturus cristatus (assembly GCF_964204655.1). NCBI lineage: Eukaryota > Metazoa > Chordata > Amphibia > Caudata > Salamandridae > Triturus > Triturus cristatus. The sequence goes on along the minus strand of NC_140585.1, from coordinate 1,142,598,005 downwards.
TTATTGTTTATTAAAGGGGGAAGATGTGTTACATATATCTTTTACATGTTTTTCTCATGCTTGCATGCACAAGCTTGTTCCTATGTTATTTTCTAAAGTCTTGATTCATGGCACGATCAGTATGTTCTAGAATAGAACATCTGATCGGTCCTGAGAATCAAGACAGGCAGTTGTACGGAGCCAGCCGGACACTGAAGGCTTGTAACCGGTGGTGCTTCCTTTTATTTGGATTAAACTCCTATTTATATACATCTGAGTCTACGAATCCTTCGTAACAAAAAGAAAGTCAACTAATCCGGCTCCAGTCACCCTGATGAAAGACGGGTGGAATAAAAATCACTACATACAAACATTTAGGAGTATGTGAATGAATGAATAAATGAAAGGGTTATGTATAGCGCGATAGTTGCTCCGAGGAGAGTCATGGTGCTGCAAAGACCAGGAGTATCAAACACAGTAACCGTGAATTTAGGAGTTTGGGAACAACCAGGTTTTAATACATTTTCTGAAATGCCAATAATTTTGTGCATGGCACAGAGATGCAGGGAGATTGTTCCAGGCTCTGGGTGCCAAAAAAGAGAAGGAGCAGCTCCTGGAACGCCTGAACCAGGAACGAGATGAGCCCCCAGAGAACGCAATGTTCTAACAGGATTATGGTTTGAAGAATGAAGGGGACATTTACAACATATGAATTCGCTCAAACCAAAGTTCTTCCAAGTTTTGTTGCTCAAAACAGCTAACCTGGCGCTAATACCTAATCTCAAAGTGACAGAATCAATCCCCACTGTTGCATATGGCACAGAGGTGTATCCTGATAATTTTGGACCCTTTCTCAACATCACCCAGTGTAAAACGTATAGACTTCTGTTGAAACTACCTAAAAAATCATCACAAACTCAGATCAGACTAGAACTTGGCCTGATGGATGAGCACGTGGTCCAGAAAATAGCATTTTTAAAATACGCTTACAAACTGAGACACGCTCACAAATCTACCCTGAAACATCACATCTGAGAAGAAATGAAACTAGGACCTGTCAGCACAAAGAATCAATGGTCGATTTACCTCTTCACTGTCTTACTCTCATTGGGAGTAGACACTTGGGGCCTAATTACGATTTTACTTACGGGAGCGCAGCTGTGATGGTCTAGCCACCGCCACACTGGTGATCCGACAGCCCAATGCCAACTTTGGCTGTTGGACTGCCATTACACCACCACAACCGCCATTCCCTAACGGTGGCATGGTGGTCAGGAGCTCAGCAATATGCTGGTGGTGTTGCTGCTGTAAAATGATTGTTTTGCTGAGAAACACATTAAAATAATTTAAATATTGAAATTATGTGAAGGTTGAGTTCGTACCAAAATAAATACATGAATTATTTTGTTATACGTTCTTAACACAAATTCTACTAGCTATGGTAATACTTAGGCCAGTATAGTACAGGATTCTGTATATGTATGTTCAATGGGCCATTTAACCCTACATTATTTCTTCCTTCTTCCCCACAAGGGGCTATCATTCATCATCTAATAAAGTACAACACCTGAAGGGAAACGAACTTTCAGGCTGCTCGTCATAGCATGGAGAGTTCAGGTGCTTCGCCCTAAGAGTATGTAGTTTTTTTCATGTCCCGTTTCTTCAGACATTTCTCAAACTACTACACAATACGCAGAAAATGGATGAACAGGAACATCTCTAGATACAAATTGCACAAATTGAAAACTATTGGAAGCGTTGTGACTCCCATACAGAAAAGATGACATAGGCACCAAGACCATTTTTGTCCAATAAACTTCCCAATAAAAGCTACATCATTATTGTGACGCAAAGGGGGTACAGTATCTGTGATTTTTCCTCGGATGAATTAACGGTCCGATAGCAATTGCCCATAGGCCTATGGAACTAAGAGAATGCAATTCAGGCCAAATAAAACCTGACCCGAATAATATTTTAAGTCTATGCAAATCCCTTGTACAGTAGCCCAGGTTATTCAGTATGGCTAAATTCTACTGTCTTAAAATTTATTGAGAAAAGCAATTTATTTAACCGGAAGGGTCACATTAACTTTACTAGATTACACCTCAGAAATGTTTATTTAGTGACAGGTTATCTGTTAAAATCTGCCTTTCTTAAGTCAATGACATCTTTCGGCTACAAAAAGCTCTTGGAAATAGCTTACAGACATATCCTTTGCAACACTGACACCCTTCTGTGTTGACCCATAATTCTTTAGGGGATGTGGGTCATTTCTGGGTGTTAGGATAGATTTTCTGAGAGCTTCTCAAAACAGTATGACTAAATCTCTGGTCTTCGAAGGGGACAAAATAGCAGAGAATATCACATGATTATAGCACAGATACACCGCTCGCTTTAGATAATATGCAGCATAATGGTTAAAGGGAGAGCAATGCCCAAGTGTTTCAGCATGGTTGTTTCCTTGATAAAAACCGAGGACCTTATTTATGAAAAGTGTTGCATCGCTGCGGTAAAACAGAGATGCGTCACTTTTCAGTGCGCCCTCCTTGCAACACCATGGATGCGCCGTATTTACTGTACGGTGCTCCATGTCGCACGAAAGCAGATACATCAGTGTTCCTGACATATCGGTAGGTGTCAAATTGTCAGATTGCTGAAGTGTGCCTGAAAACAGACGCAATTACAGCAATGTGACTTTTCTCATGGGGCAAGCCCCATGTGAAAATACCCTGCATCACTCCTTATGCCTGCTTCCTGCAGGCGTAAGAATTTGACGTAGTGGCGCCCTAGAAGTGGCGCAGTGAAATCTCATGGATTTCATTGTGTCACTTCTACGCGGCTTTCCTGCGTTGGAACGCCCACCCTGCATACATTATACCTGACGCAGGTATTATGTAGCGCAGGGGTTTACAAAGTCACACATCTGCATAGATACATCACTTTGTAAATATGGCACAGTGTGGTGCATTTTGTATGTTGCCGCAGCGTCACAAAAAGTGACGCAACAGTGGCGTAAGGGCCTCATAAATAAGTCCCTGAATCTAGTGTTGCTGGTAGTCAAATTACATGCCAAAATATGATACTTGTTCAATGATTACAGGAAGTATATCTGCTTAGCTACTTATTTGCTAGTTTTTACGGAAGATTCAAATCAGCGCATTGGATGAGGGAGGTTGAGTTTGTATTTTCTTTGTTCTGTGAGCGGAGATACACAGTAGATCTCACTGGCTATATTTAAGGCCACTGTAGATATGCGGCAGGAGAGACAAATTATGTGGCAGGGTCGAGTAAATTATTCGACATGAAAGGCAAATTATATGGCATAAAGTGGCACATTTTGTAATAGTGTTACTTTACATTATTTCATAATTTTTAAACTTGTTAACACTGTGTGGGCATTGGTTGCACCTCCTTAGTAACAGTTTAACACACAAATATAGTAGTAAGCAACAGAAAGGTGACCAATGCAGCTTTGCAAAGGGTCCTCTGCTGTGCGGCAAAATGTGCCACTGCATTTTTAGTATCTTTTAAACCTTTGGACCGAGAAACACATTTTTGGGGGGTTAAAATCAGCAGATTATGCAGCAGTTGATGGAGTATGTGGCAAATGTGGCAAATTTATAATTATGTGAAAACTGTTTCGGCCACACAATTGCATAATTCCAGTTGACGTGGCTATATCCTACATTGGGTTAACTCTTTTATTGATGAAAGTTACCATAAAAAGTAATCGTATAATGTGTTCTTGCCCCAGACTTGATGCCACTAAGACTCAGGGGAATGGGTAAAGTAATGGGAAATAATGAGTTCTGTAGCCAAAGCTAAACTAACAATTATCCACTGCATTTGTAGGGTGATGGAAACATCAATAAAATTTCTAAAACTCTAAAAAAGGCATTTGTATTCTGGCCATGAGAAGAAAACACAAAAGCAATAAATAATGTTGGCCAACGTTTTGAAAAATTTCACCGAAATCTCCAGCCATTTGTTTGTCAGGCCATTGATCAAAGTGAAAGCTACCAATAAAAGGCAATCAATCCTTTATCACCAAGAGTTTACTGTAACTCTATTGGCGATAACATCATTGTTTGTAGCTGATATGATGACTTCATCAATAAAGGGATTGCTCTAAGACCCAGTACTCCAAAGTCAGTCCTGGAGCGCCGGCTCTATGCCAGATTTTTAAGATCACTACATTTATCTGAATGGGGATTTGCTAAAAATGTTGGCATGGATTCCGCCTTCCAGGACCGACTTTGAGATCCCTGGTCTAAACCTATGTATTAGACACAAAATAAATCACCTCTCACAAACACTACCTCCTTAAAAATGTAAGCTGTAAAGAATGATGGGTCATCCTAGTGAAAGGATAACTCAGTGGATAAGCTGCCTGCTACATAGATAGATGTCCAAACCGTTAGGTCATCTTTAAATCTCACGATTGGCTCAGCTTTTCATCAACGGCTGATAAATGGTACGCCTTTGAGAAGGGTAGATGCACAATCTGACTTTTTAGATGGAAGCCATACAGTTTCCTAATAAGGCGCTATGTGAAATAAATATCAATTATGCATTATTTGAAAAATGCTGTAATTCTGAGCTTAATCTGTCTCCACTGTTGAAGGTAAGTCATGTTGGTGGTTTTTATTTCTAGGTTTTGGAAACCCAACGAGCAAAATGACAGTAACAAAAATGAAGACTGCGGCCATCTCTTGACGGGTGGCGATTGGAATGACGTGTGCTGTACTGACCAGTGTTTCACTATTTGTGAGAAGAAAGCGGGCACCTAGCGAGCAGGACTGCCCTCTTTGAAATAGGGACATGTGCCCTTATGTGGGTGGTTTCTTACCCTATCAGCATCATAAGAGGAAAGTTCCCTTCTCCTTTCAAACTGCAGATTTGTTGATATATTTCAATACTAACCCAACTTTGTAACTTTCCATTCTGAATCGTAATACAAAGTAACTGTGCAGTAATGGGCTTTAAATTGTCACAAATCTGAAAATGCTGTATTTGACTATGTGGTCAGTAGTTGTTGAATAGAATGTTAGTAGCTGTCTGTGGCATATCTTGATAATTCCTGGCTTGTGAAGACTATCCATGGCATATAAATTAAAATCATAGTATATGATTACAAAGATAATTTAAAATGGCTCTTCCTGGCACATGAATATTGTCCATAGCATGCCGGCAACACCTGGGAAATTACAGCAATACCAAACATACTATGATGGTGCCTGGGCATTTGAGGATGAGCATGGGCATAGTCAGGCTCATGTGGTATATGATGGTGTTACTTGGGCAAATGGGGGAGTATGGGTATATGAAGCTAAACGTGGCCTGGAAAGCTGAATCTAAGGAGGCGGGCAGTGGAATATGAGAGTGCTTAAAGGAAATGAGAAACTCATGTTAGAGACATACATGTATTTGTAAAGACAAATAGGCTCCTATTTGTGGCTAAAACAATTTAATTTCAGTAAATGACAAGAGAATGCTTGAGGACAAAGTATTTCTATTTTCTAAAATGTCAACGTTGGTAATTGGGCGAGAAAATTGTGTGTTTTTAGAAAACAAGAACCTGATGAGTAGGTGCAAAATTAGTTTTTTTTCACAAAACATGAAAATCTGATATTTTTGACAAGGTATGTGGAATTAGCAATAATGTCATAGTAATATTTGGGGGGAAATAATAATGTCCTGATCATTAAAGCTGATATAATAATGTCAGAAAAAAATAAGATGATGAAATTGTACTGAATTGTTTTACAAATGAAAAGATGGTACTTTGGGGAGGGATTAAAAGCATTTTCGGAACCAACATGGTAATGTTTGAGAGCAAAATTAGTTTACTCAAAATATGAAAACAATTTGTTTCTCTATCTGCACTTAATTGGAAAAAATGGGGGAAAACAGAAAGCTGGTATTTTGATAAACTTCCCATAAGGTCAATAAACTTTCAAAGCTACCGATTGTACAAATTGGTGACAAGATAGTGTGAAAAAAACCTCTCAGAATTACCACTGCTTGAAGACTGGCTCTGCAGCAATTCCAGTTCCCTTTCATTTGGTGCGTTAATTAGGCAAACCTGGGTTATAGGCTCCACCCCAGGGATTTCCTCTTGGTACCCCTGGCACTTATTGCCTTGCAACCCCTTGCCTCAGGTCATGAAGACAATGACAAGAACAGCAGCCAAGTTATAGGAGCACCCTGTCTCCCACAGGGGTTCACCTGGAAATTGATGGCCTCACTCACACCCACTGAAACATATTGTGGAGAAAATAAAAACATGTATAAAGAATAGCGGACCAGACAGTGCTCCAGGGCCGAATGGACTTCCAGCAACTCTTTATAAACAGAATGCTGATGCCTGGTCCAAGTCTTTTCAAAGCTTATTTGCATTCTTTCTTACAACGCAGTACATCTCAGCATTGTGGCATGGCTTAATACTGCAACCAATTTAAACAAGCATTGGCATAGCCAATAGGTCTCGCCTTTGGGAACTTATAAGTGTTTAGTTATCGAGCCCAATATCCTTGGTGCAACAACATCAAGTGTTGCATGGCTAAAAACTTATACGGTCGCAAAGGTGAGACCTATTGGCTATGCCAATGCTTGTTTTGAATGCGTGGCTCATGCAGTTATGCCACTGTGGGGTAGAGATGCTGCGAGTGCTTTTACAGGAGCCCCTGTGACATTGCGCCTCTTCAAAATGTATCTTAGGTCTGGTGTAATACTTCTAGCCCCTATTCCTGCCTCCTCGCACCCAATGCATCCGTAAATGTCCCATGTACAGCCGGGGTTAACACTCCTATAATCTCTTGCCCTCCAGTGACACTTTACCTGTCATGGGTGGTGGTGGTGATGGTGGACGTGGTGGTGGTAGTGGATGTGGTGGTGGTGGTGGACATTGCGGTGGATGTGGTGGTGGTTGACGTGGTGGTGGTGGACATGGTGGTGGTGGCCGTGGTGGTGGTGGTGGACGAGGTGGTGGTGGTGGACTTGGTGGTGATGGATGTGGTGGTGGTGGTGGACATGGTGGTGGTGGTGGACGTGGTGGATGTGGTGGTGGTGGATGTGGTGGAGGTGGTGGACATGGTGGTGATGGCGGTAGTGGACGTGGTGGTGGTGGCGGTGGTGGACATGGTGGTGGTGGTGGACGTGGTGGTGGGGAACGTGGTGCTGGTGGTGGTGGTAGATGTGGTGGTGGACGTGGTGGTGGGCGTGGTGGTGGTGCACGAGGTGGTGGATGTGGTGGCGGTGGTGGATGTGGTGGTGGTGGACGTGGTGGTGGATGTGGTGGTGGTGGTGGATGTGGTGGTGGGGGACGTGGTGGTGGTGGACATGGTGGTGGATATGGTGGTGGACCTGGTGGTGGTGGATGTGGTGGTGGTGGACATGGAGGTGGACATGGTGGTGGTGGATGTGGTGGTGGATGTGGTGGTAGTGGATGTGGTGGTGGTGGACGTGTTGGTGGTGGTGGACGTGGTGGTGATGTGGTGGTGGTGGGGCATGTAGCGGTGGTGGACATGGTGGTGGTGGATGTGGTGGTGGTGGACATTGTGTTGGTGGACGTGGTGGTGGTGGACGTGGTGGTGAACGTGGTGGTGGACGTGGTGGTGGTGGACGTGTTGGTGGTGGATGTGGTGGTGGATGACGTGGTGGTGGACATGGTGGTGGTGGGCGTGGTGGTGGATGTGGTGGTGTTGGACGTGGTGGTGGATGTGGTGGTGGTGGACGTGGCAGTGGTGCTGATGGTGGACATGGTGGTGGACGTGGTGGGGAACGTGGTGGTGGTGGTGGACATAGTGGTGGATGTGGTGGTGGACATGGTGGTGGTGGTGAACGTGGTGGTGGTGAACGTGGTGGTGGTGGACATGGTGGTGGTGGTGTAGGTGGTGGTGGTGGACGTGGTGGTGGTGGTGGACATGGTGGTGGTGGACGTGGTGGTGAATGTGGTGGTGGTGGACATGGTGGTGGTGATGGATGTGGTGGTGGTGGATGTGGTGGTGGACATGGTGGTGGTGGTGGTGAATGTGGTGGTGGTGAACGTGGTGGTGGTGGACATGGTGGTGGTGGTGGATGTGGTGGTGGTGGATGTGGTGGTGGACATGGTGGTGTAGGGGGTGGTGGTGGAGATGGTGGTGGTGGTGGACGTGGTGGTGGTGGTCATGGTGGTGGACGTGGTGGTGGTGGACATGGTGGTGGTGGACATGGTGGATGTGGTGGTGGACGTGGTGGTGGATGTGGTGGTGGTGGTGTATGTGGTGGTGGTGGACATGGTGGTGGTGAACATGGTGGTGGTGGACGTGATGGTGGTGGTGTAGGTGGTGGACGTGGTGGTGGTAGTGGACGTGGTGGTGGTGGTCATGGTGGTGGATGTGGTGATGGTGATGGTGGTGGACGTGGTGGTGGACATGGTGGTGGTCGTTGACATGGTGGTGGTGGAGGACGTGGTGGTGGTGTTGGCGGTGGACGTGGTGGTGGACATGGTGGTGGTGGATGTGGTGGTGGTGGTGGACGTGGTGGTGGTGGTGGTGGAAATGGTGGTGGTGGTGGACATGGTGTTGATGGTGGAAGTGGTGGTGGTGGACGTGGTGGTGGTGGACATGATGGTGGTGGACCTGTTGGTGGTGGACCTGGTGGTGGACATGGTGGACGTGGTGGTGGATGTGGTGGACATGGTGGTTGTGGTGGACGTGGACAAGCCCTGGTAGTTTCTCTGTGGTTGGCTCTATGGTATCTTTCCTCCATAAATGGAGGCAATTGTTGATTGTTATTTTGAAATAATAGCAGATAAAGTACTGCCACTACTTGAGTTATTCAAGCATTTTAGGCCCTGCAGCCGGTAGTAGGAAAGTGACATGTAAACATAATGCAATGCAGTAAAATGGAATGTGATGGGACACTTTGGAGAGAGAGACGTGCACAAGGGAAAACTTATAATGTGATATTTTATGGCTCAGTAGTGTCTGCCTTATATTGAGGCTATTGTTAATTGTCGTTACAAAGAACATTGTAAGACGAATTGCTGTCTCTGTGCAACATGCGACCTATGACAATAAAGAGAGAGTGTGAGCGAAAGAGAAAGAGAGTGAGGGGAATGAAAAAAAAAGTGCTTTGTTTAATCACTGTGAATGACTAATGCTGGAACGCAAACAAGCAGCAGCTGTTTTAAAGCACACTCATGCTTGTGCTGGCCTCCGCCTTGCGGGAGCGAGCAGCGGCGGCGCCAAAGCCATATGTTTTCAATTAGAACGCGTGCCACTGCTCGGTCCCGCAAGGTGGATGCCAGCACAAGCACGAGTGTGCTTGAAAAGGAGCAGACCGATGGCTAAAGGCCCTCCTAGTGCAGCGCATGCATGCTGCTTAGGCGAGACCTAAAAAAGGCCCCACTGCTGGCTGAAGTGGCTATCAGCTAATAGCATTTCTAGATGAAAAATCCAAATATTTAGCCAACCTCTTGTTGAAGGATTTGGCAACTTTAGCCTGAAGCCAAAATGTTATACCTTTCAACCAAGCAGGTTTCCATAGAACTGCAAGTACCACTGACAATCTGGTTGCTTTATCAATGTCAATACAGCAATAGGTACACAGACACCTGGATACAGATCAAGCTGGGCACAAGTCAGTTTGCCTCAACAAACATTTACACCTATGGCGGCCTCAGGCAAGGCGGCAACCTCGATCCGTTACTTGTCGCAGTCAATTCACACCCATCCAGAATTGGTTCTCTGCCCATCACTTCATTACAGTACGTTGAGCTTCTAAATCGAACAGGGTTAGCCTCCAGATGCTATTAAACGTGTTAAACTGTTACAGCAAAACAAATCAAATGGCAGAAAATCTTGACAAAACAAAATTAGTAGTTTTCGTGAGGAAAGTGTTGGTTAATTATCTCCAGAGTTGTGTGCAGAACAGTGTGCATGTAATACAGAATGTGGAATGAAAGGGTGAAAGTTCTTGGAACAGCAGTTGCTGCTGGACTGGAGAGTTGTAGATGAGTAATAAAGTACCCTTTTACTCACATGACAAGGAGTCTTGGATTTAAAAGAAAGTCAACAAATCCGGCTCCTGGCACCCTGATGAAAGACGGGTGGAAAATAAATCACTAAATACAAACATCTAGGAGTAAGTGAATGAATGAATAAATGAAAGGGTTTTGTACAGCGCGATAGTTGCTCTGAGGAGAGTCATGGTGCTGCAAAGACCAGGAGTATCAAACACAGCAACACTAAATTTAGAAGTTTGGGAACAACCAGGTTTTAATACATTTTCTTAAATGCCAATTTTGTGCATGACACAGAGATGCAGGGAGATTGTTCCAGGCTTTGGTTGCCAAACAAGAGACGGAGCACCTGAACCGGGAACGAGATGAGCCTCCAGAGAGCGCAATATTTTAACAGGATTATGGTTTGAAGAATGAGTGGGACATTTACAACATCTGAATTCACTCAAACCAAAGGCCTTTCAAGTTTTGTTGTCCAAAACAGCTAACCTGGCGCTAATACCTAATCTCAAAGTGACAGAATCAACCCCCACTGTTGCATATGGCACAGAGGTGTATCCTGATAATTTTGGACCCTTTCTCAACATCACCCAGTGTAAAATGTATAGACTTCTGCTGAAAGTACCAAGAAAATCATCACAAGCTCAGATCAGACTAGAACTTCGCCTGATGGATAAATATGTGGTCCAGAAAATAGCATTTTTAAAATACGCTTACAATCTGAGACATGCTCACAAATCTACCCTGAAACATCATATCTGAGAAGAAATGAAACTAGGACCTGTCAGCACAAAGAATCAATGGTCAGTTTACCTCTTCACAGTCTTACTCTCATTGGGAGTAGACACTTGAGGCCTAATTACCAGTCTGGCGGTCTGAAGACCGCATGACTTGCGGGAGCGCAGCAGTGACGGTCTAGCTACCGCCACACCGGTGGTCCGACAGCCCAATACCAACTTTGGCTGTCGGACTGCCATTGCACCACCCCAACCACCAGGGAACCACCATTCCCTAGCGGCGTCATGGTGGTCAGGGGCTCAGCAATATGCTGGTGGTGTTGCTGCGGCACCGCCGTGCATATTACGAGTTTCAGGACCACCAGTAGTGTCATGGAGCTCCATGAAAAGGCTGGCGGTCCTGAAAAAAGGAAGCCCTATGGGGCCCCCTGTTACCAATGTGCATTGGGACGCATGCAGGGGGGTAAAACATGTGCCCCCCTGTGTGCATGCACCCCAGTTCCTGCATAGGATGGACTTTACAGTCCATGCTGTGCAGGAACTGTTTTTGGCGTTCCCGTTGGGGTGCCCATTTTCAGAGGCACCGAAATGGGACCGCCAAAAAAAGGCCACCGGACACGAGGAAACTCGTAATCTGGTGGGTAGTGCGGGAGCGGGCAGCTGGCGAGGCGATCTGCTCCCACACCATCAAACTCATAATCAGGCCCTTTGTTGGAACATGACCTCCCATATGCCTCTTTCAAGAAATGTGAACACATTTGCAAAGCGAACCCCTCTAGAAACAGACAAATTAAGTTTCAGTAGAAGTCATGCATGACTAGTATTAAACTCCTATAAACCGTTCTACCCACAGAATCAAGCATCTGTATAGGAAGACCAGAATCCATCAAGCAGAAACCTATGAAGCACACTACAAAATGTAATTCATGAAATCACTCTTTGGGCTTCCTCCTCCTTTAAATCAATGCTGAAATGGGTGGAAAAAACACCCACACAGGAACGTCAGATTTGCAATAGGGATCAGGAATCTCTGGCTCATGCCTTATTCATCTGCACCACTTTATTCAATGAGCACAGATCATGGCTTCGACATACCTTTATTGAGTACGGCATACACTCCTGATGCCATGCCATCACTGTGTGTCTGCTAGGTGATTACTCTCCCGTGGTGACCAGATTCAATAAAGTTATTAATCATGTAGACAGGGTGCCAGCAAGGCTATTGAAGCGCTCGTCACTTTGACGTTTCATGTGTTTCTGGGGCAAACCAAAGTACTGACAAACTTTACCCAGCCAGAGGATGTGTGTTTTCAATGTGCTACCCTATCTTTTAAGTTGAACACAACTTTTAACCATTTTTTTAAATTTTTTTTGTTAGTGAAATCCATATAACAAACATTTTTCATCCATAAATACATCCAGAAAATGTATTAAATATGTCAATATTAATACAGAGTTGTTAAATAGCACCGATTTACTGAGAGGGAGTAAATCCTAAAATCCATAGAGATAAACAATATAAACATTTAAGCCAGTGCGCAAAAGACAAAGAAAACAGTCATAAATATAAACTAAGCAATTGATTAAAGCTTGGGTGCCTAAACATATACCTAAAAATCAGCAAGTATGTGGAAAATACTAAATCATCCCATATTCAATGATGTGACTGAATTACAAGAGAATATCAAAAATTACAACATGAATTGAGATCCTGGTATTACCGGACATAGATGTCAAACATAGTAGAACTACCTCCTAGAAGATAAACTAAATTTTGAGATCTTAATCAAAATAAACTGCCCAGACCCTCTCAAACTTCTTAAGTCCCCCAATTCGCAATGCATAGGTTTGTTCACTCTTTTTAACTTGCTTCATTTTTCGGACCCACTCATATATAGATGGTATGAGATCTGATCGCCATCTCTGAAGCAGAAGTGATCTAGCTACAGCCATTGCAATATATAATAGTTTGACAAGCTTGTCTGAGAGAAGAAGGTCTGGGTCATAGCCAAGTATTATTAGCCAAGTATTCAATCCTATTGAAATACTGCATTGGCGTTCCAGATAATAAAAAATATCATTCCACAACCTCTGGATCAAGGGGCATTGTAGTATAACGTGTGCCCAATTGGCTGAAGGACGATTAAGGCAACGGAAACACTGCGCTGAACTTTTAACCATTTTGTGATTAAGTTTACCATGGTGCAAGGAATCCATCTTGACTAGGCCTGGGCGAAAATTTCGTTCCGTTCGCGGAAATTGCGATAATTTGACATTTTCGCGTTCCGCGGAGAGCGCGAAAATGTCAAAAATTCCGGTTTCCGCAGCTTGGCGATAATTTGTTTCTTGCTCGCGCTATAAAATAATACATTCTCGCGCGCGCGCGATCGCCTTACCTGAATCCCTGCGTTCGCCGACAAGTTTTCTTGATCCGGTCGCGTTCTCCATGAGATGTATTGTTTTTAGCCATTTGCGCTGTCTCGCGACAGTTCGCGCCCGCAGTGACGTCATGCATCGCGCGATCACGTCTTTCTTCTCGCGATCATGCACCGCGAGAAAACTCAAAACAAGATGGCCGCGCCCGCAAGCAACCACATGGGTAAGTTGGCGACCCGCAACCATGCAGAAAATCTCGCGAACATGCTGGAAAAAACTTCCGCATCTTCGCGATATTTCCGCTTGTTTGCGATAATTTTAAACATTTTCGCGATAATTTGCGTAAGTTAATTTCGCAAATTCCGCCCACCCCTAATCTTGACCTGACACTTTTAGTAATACTCGCCCTTAAAGCACATTTATGCAAAGTCTAACATTGCCTTTTTGCACATAGTTTCAAATCTAACTTGTAACTGTCACACCATATATTTTTCTTGCACAAAATACTATTTTTTTGAGGTTTTATCATTTATTGTTATATATAAATGTTATTTATTTACACGAAATAAATTTCAAAGTCAAAGTCCAAAGCAGGAAAAAAGGGGCTCTACGAATCATGTTTACGTTCTGTGTTTCACGTTTCTTGCTCCACCCTCAGATCCTCTGCAGCAAATAAGAGGATGTTGAAGGGTTAAAGCGGGGACAGTCTCAACTGTGTTATGTCATCGGGGTCAAAGGGTGCATGGTGTTACTTCTGAAACCCATTGCAATTAGGTGAATCTATGCCCATGCTTACATTGGATAACAGTAGCACCTGCAATTATCAGATCTTTGAGATGTCAGAAGTGTGTTATGAAGTGCTATATAAACAAGCATTGGTAAAAGCCAATAGGTCTCGCATTTGGGACATTGGCTTTCCTAATCCCTTTTGCCAATTCTTGCTGATACTATGCAGCATGACTATAAGAACAAGCATTTGCAATGCAAAAGATCTTGCATTTGCAAGGGTTTCAGCTATTGGCATTGTAAATGACAATGGCTTTTATTTATGTGTTAGTTCTTTCACCCCTTCCCTGCTCATGACGGAACCACACCGTCATGAGCCACGGGCGCCGTGTGCTCATGACGGAGTGGTTCCGTCATGCTGCGGCCGTTGGCGGCCGCTCCGCCCACGTGGCGCTGATTCCCCGCCTGTGCGGGCGATTAGCGCGAGTGGGCGGAGTCATGACAGAACCACTCCGTCATGAGCACAGCGCACCCGTGGCTCATGATGGAGTGGTTCCGTCAGGAGCATGGCGGCGCCGCGCTGCCCCCAAACCCCCCAAGTGCCGCAGCGAAATTCGTGCCGCGGCGAAGGGGTTAAAACATAAATTGTAGACATTGTTATTTATAATGCCAATAGCTTAAACTCTCGCAAATGCGAGACCTGTTAAGCAACGTGTAACTGGAGCTGCCCCTTTGCCGCTGGCGATGTTGTCAGGACAATGGAACCAGTAAAAGTTAGGAGAAAATGAAACTGAGGTTATGCACTGCTAGAATTAAGACGTCAGTAGTGAATGTCTTAGTTATAGCAGTGCATAATTATAGTTCATACCAAGCAGAGGGGGAGGAGGGGGCAGCTGCCGCGCTGGTATGCAGAGTCGTGCATTGACAAAAATGAAAACGGAATACAAGTACCAGAGAGCAAATTTTACAATCAGACCTGATAAGCAGCAGTATGTGCCTGCTAGGCGGGGAGAGGGGTGGGGGGAGACAGATGCTTACCGTCCATAAACTAATTATTTTACTTTCGTGTATTTTGAAACAAAAACATGCAGGGTCCCATTTTCAAATTTAACATAGCAATAAAAGTCTGCCAACCTCTGCTCCATGTCACACAAAAATGTGGTTCAAAATCATGATTTCATTAATCTACCCCTCTCTCTCATACATGCTGCAATGACACTGAGAGAAAATCCGATGGGGGGGGGGGGGTGTTGCTGGGAGACGTGAATGATTTTACAACACAACCGGGTGTTGGAAAGCATTTAACTTATCTCGTGTCCCTGCTGTGTTGCAGAAAAGCATGTCATGTCTGCAGTAGGACAAAATAATTCAAGAAAATAGTGCTCACAGAATAAATGAGTAGGCGCCCCCCACGCCTAGGGGAGGGGCGCCCTTAGTCGCGCCACGGAGCCGAGCCTCCTCTTCCGGGGGGCTGGTAGAAGAAATGAAATCGTGGAGGGGGCGTCTACTACACGTAAAGGAAACAGAAACTAAGCACAAAGTTATTTAAGGCGTTGTCCCAGGGATCTCGTCCTCTTTGTCTCCTTGGATCCCTGGGAAGCCGCAGGAGCATCTGAAACCACCCACCCACCCGGCAGAAGAGCAAGGCGGAGCGCTGACAGATAACAGCAAAGGGGCATGCACGGCGATAGAGGATCAGCGACTGGATGGACCCCAGGAGGGGGTAGGATGGAAGTGTGCAAACGGTAGGCAGGGAGGGGACTGACCTGCCGGTGGTCCTGGACTCTACTGCCCTAACCCGCAACTTATGGACGGAGTGATAGTTTGGGGAGGCTGCCTGTGTTCAGGTACCCCGGAGGGCCGGTGCGATATGCGGTGCCCTGGATTTCAAGTAATGAACTGTTTGCAGCGCGTTGGGGCCTGCCGGCGCAATGTGCACAGCGGACTGAGTTCAGCAAATTCAAGCTTTGCGGTGCCCTGGATTTCAAGTAATGAACCGTTGGCTGTAGCGCGTTGGGGCCTGCTGGCGCAATGTGCACAGCGGACTGAGTTGGGCAAATTCAAGCTTTGCGGTGCCCTGGATTTCAAGTAATGAACTGTTGGCGGTAGAGCGTTGGAGCCTCCCGGCACAATGTGTGCAGCTGAGTGGGTCGGCCGAGTCGGCCAAATTTGATATGTGGATGTCGCAAAAATCTGAAGCTGTGAATAATGAGATATCCAAGTACAATGCTTTCCGCTCGTAATATACAACTGTTTGGCGTAGCACACTGAGGCCTGCCGGCACAATGTGCGCAGCTGAGTGGGTTGGCCGAGTTGGCCAAGTTTTAAGGCTAGTGTAAGGCCAAGCGGAAGTTCAAATGTAATGTCATGCCTAATTGACTTGCTGCCTTTGACATGTTAATGTCGCTAGAGTTTTGATGTTGTGAATTAATGATATTTGCCTAAATTGAATACTTTACTCTTGCAATGGTTTGTGGTAAGTCACCTGATTTGATATGAATAAAAGTCTACGCCTTGGACAATATAACCTGATTCCTAAAGTTATTGGGCCTGGTGGGGGCAGGAAAGGAATCAGAAGTGGGGGAGGAGGGAGTGTTACGTTGTGCGCGTACTATAAACATACTGTGGAACCGCACAAGTAAAATGTTCAGTCCTCATGGGAGGTTACAAATGCAGGCAAGGCGTTACTAAGGAGGAACTAACAAACTTATGAACTAATCAGAAGCAACCAATCAGAAAGAACAGTAACAGGAGCCAATTGAAAAGATGGTCGGAGAGTAGGCGGAGCTTCAAGTCCATACCTGAATACAGCAACCATCGCAGGGGCCCAGGCTCGACCTAAAAAAGAAAGCAGGATGAAGCAGCCTCATCACATTCTAGACGTGATGTACTATGTGCACATGCGTTATCACACAAGGATGCACATGCATTACCGCACATTCAAGCACTTACCAAAGTACATGGGTGTCATTTTTGCTAAGATAGATCGGTTAAAAAAAAAAATACAAAGAAGCCTTCATGTTTTTTATAGTTGAAGGACCCGCAGCAATTTGTTGCCAGGCCCTCCTAAAGTGAAGTAAAATATTTTTAAAAAATAAGACTGCGTGGGTTGTGAGGGCATGGCAGGAGCCAGTCGGGGGAGTGAGTAATGGATTTAAGTAAAAATAAAGGCAGGTCGAGGGAAGTGGGGAAAAAGCAGCATATGAGGAATGGAGCAGCACTGAGGCCTGGGAGAGAAGCACATGAGGGAGAGAAAAACACAGGGGTGATTTGAGAAGCATACTAAGGAAAGCAAACACGGAGAGTGGGGGCCATGGGAGAAGCATACTAGCTAGAGAGAGCAACACACTCACGGGGGAAGAGAAGCACACAAGGGTGGCAGCTGTGAAACACATGCACTCTCCTGGAATTCTTAACCATAAAGAAAAAAACAGCTCCCTAAAAGTGAGCACTGGAAGGGTAGAAGTCAGCCAATCAAAGATGGTAAAGATACTGTGCTACAGCGGAGGGACTAGCACAAGATGGACAAGCTCGGTCCACGACAGCCATTGAATAAGAGGTCAGCAAATCAGGGTGACAATCAAGAGAACCAATGGTAATCTAAGAGTGGATCATCAGAAGGCTATGTAAACTCTTGGTAATCCCACAATATGTCTTTCACAAGCATCAGGCTTTCACAGTCTGGTGGGCTTGATCTTAAAATAAAGCTCATTTCATTCATTCAGTGAATAGCAAAAATCCTACAGGGCATCTTTTTGCCCTATTCCAGACTGTACAATAACAGCACCTACTCTTTGCATATCAAGGAAGAAGGCGTTGTATTGTAGTCGCATTTATAAAAATAATTCATATCACTGACAAGGTGCCAAAGTGCTGTGGATGGAATACTATGCCAATATGGGTAGTGTTCTGTTGTCGTGAGTGAGAGCTGTAAGGATGCTTTTATCATGTTTAGTAACTGTCCCCAGAATTATTAGCACTGCAATGCCTTACTAAATGGCAAAAAACACACTTTACAGTGAGAGTGAGTTGAAACACGGGCAAAACAGGGGGAAAAGAGTGAAAATAGAAGAAATAGAGGTATGCACGGGCAAAAAGAGCAAAAACAGAGCGATGCACAAGGAAAGAAATAGACAAGCAGGGCAAAAGAATGTGAGAGATACAAGGAATAAAAGAAACAAAAAGAGACACAGAGAATAAGAGAGACAGAAGGGCAAAAGCGCGAGAGGAAAGGAGATCAGAGAAAGAACTGGTGCATGCAGGAGTGGCAGAGCCGGAGCCTTTAGGGGGCCAAGACAGGCCGGTGGACCGGTAAGTCTAAGGATTCATCAGCAGTACAAATGGGTGAAACACTATTACACTCCCTCTGGGTCTACAGATAGCCTTTGCCTTTACCTGGGGGCCAAGACCGGTCAGAGAAGCAGTCCAGGCAAGTCTAGGGGGCAAGGCCTAAGTAACTGCTTATTGTGTGCAAATCGTTATTTAGCTACCTGTCCTGCTTCATCATCTGGGCTAGCCTGGGATAGCAAACCATCCCTTGCAATCATGTCTGACCGGCCTGGAGAGGGGGGGTGTGTTTGCGGAGTGCTGGCAGGACGACTGCTGCTGCTCTTTTGTTACAAGGGGCCAATTTTGCAGCACTTCTGGAAAACCGGCCCCTAGTAACAAAAACGGCCCCCACCGGTCAAAAACCAGCCCCCACCCCGCCGGCCTACCTGGGAAACGCCTGGTGCACGCTACGGCCAGTCCGTCCCTGTTAATCACCATTTAAGGCCAGTTGCTATATTGAAAATAATTCCCATGTAAAGGTTTCTTTGTGTACCACAGATGCTCACTCTACTGCCTTTGACTGTACAGTGCTCTGGTGCCCCACAAGGTCTTGTGCCCACTTATCAAAACTGCCATAACTTCAAAATAAACATTTGTAAGGCTTGTTTACACTCTTACGCGCCATACTTGCACTCAAATGTAAAAACACACATGGGAAATATTATTTTACGTTTACTCTATCAGTGCTGGAGTAATGAAAGATTTCCTGTCAATCATACCTTTCAGCTGCGCTATAGACGCACCTGTCAATCAATCAAGTTTCTTGTAAAGCACGACTACTCCTCACCCGTAGGGGTCTCAAGGCGCTGAGTGGCAGGGGTGGATCTGCGGTTCAGTCGAAGATTAGGTCTTGAGGTCCTTCCTGAATTGCAACAGCAATGGTGATTCCCTGGGGTGCAGAGGCAGGGAGTTCCAGGTCTTCGCCGCGAGGTAGGAGAAGGACTTCCTCCAGCTGTGGTCTTGCAGATCTGTGGGATGGTGGCCAGAGCCAGTTGGGCAGAGCGGAAATGTCTGGTGGGAGTGTAAAAGGTGAGGCGGTGGTTGAGGCATGCAGGTCCGGTGTTGTGGAGGGCTTTGTAGGCGTGCATGAGGAGCTTGACTGTAATTCTTTTGTTGATAGAAAACCAGTGAAGGTCTCTCAGGTGGCCGATGATGTGGCTGCGGCGTGGCATATTTAGGATTAGTTTTGGCGGAGGCATTCTGCATGTTCTGCAGTTTATTTAGGAGTTTCTGGGTGGTGCCGGCATAGAGTGCGTTGCCATAGTTGAGTCTGCTGCTGATGAGCGCATGGGTGTCCATCACTTTAGGAAATTCAGAAATAAATATTCATAGTTGTTGTATAAGAAAGGGGATTCACCAGGGATGTCACTTCGCTCTAGCTGAGCAAAGCATCATGTTTGCATCTGTGGGCTTTTCAATTGTGTATTAATTGCATTTTGGGAATTGTAGTCTTACGTGCATCATTAAACACCAGGACTAGTATCGCATAAGAGCTTGAAACAGATAAAACCATGCCTGGAAACCTACCAACACATAGCTCTGTGGCAGATTTAGTCCATGCATTCTGTGCCATACATAAAACTATCCCGTTGCCATTACCATGGTCCCCCTCTCTTGCATTTTTTTTATTTTTACACAAACCTAAGCATGTACTGTTTAAAGGCAAGGTGTGCATAGGCACTCTAAACATCAACTGGAACCAAACATGGGGCACGTCGCGATTTCAAGGAGGGCATATCGCTAAGAATCAGCTCAATGGGTTGAGTTCACGCTTTTCGACAAATGGTGCGTGAGGTCAATTGAGATCAGATTGCACAAACAAAGATGTTATTGATGTGGGGCAGGGGTGGAGGTGGAAACACAAACATGACAGATTTTTGCACCAGACAGGTCTACAAAAGAATCATGAAATGTAGTCCACTTGATGATAAAAAGCAAAGGTATTGGTGGTTAGTGGATTATTTATTCTTTCACTAAAGTTAACATGATGGAGGTGTAGGCATGGATGCACGATACATTGCTTAATTTGTAAAACACATAAGTCCCATGGCCCTCGTCAGGAGGCCACAGCAGCTTGAACCCCACATTGCCCCTATCAGCACTACCAATGACAGTGCAAACAAAACTACTAATCATCACACCATCACACTCCTGCAAGTGTGACAGTTCACACTGTTCCAGAGCTATAAGAATGGCTTGGGCGGCAGGTTTTAGTATAGAATTATAGCCCGCCGTAGCGGGCTATACCGGCTATTAAAGGCCTGCTGCAGCGTTAAAGGCCCGAGCCGAAGGCGAGGGACTTTAACAAAGCAGCGGGACTTTAATTGAGGAATAGCCCTGCTACGAAGGGCTATAAGGCTATTAGAACATTCTGTCACTAGAGGGCAGAATGTTCTAACAAATAAAACAAAACCTTCAGGGAGCGCTAGGGGATTGAAATCCCCTCGGGCTCCCTGAAGCCTTTGTTCACAGCCAGAGCTGTGAACAAAGAAACATTGGACTGTTGGAGCTCCGGGCTTATACCAGCCATTATAAGCCCGGAGCACTCCATTGTTTTCAATGGAGCTACCAACATTCCAATGTTCTAATCATTATTAAAGTATGTTAAATTTATAATCTACTGTTGTTGTGCTCATTTCTTAATAGATAAACAGCGCCACCATGTGGCAGACTGCCATAAGTGCTGTTGTTGACAGTTAAGTCCTAATGCTGAGCACACGAAACCACAGGCTTAAATTCGGCACTGGTGCGAACACAAATCAAACACCGCCAATATGCTTGAAAGTAGTCAAACTAGCCTATACTGTAATAGTTACAAAAGTACAAATGCTTAGATTTTTAACTACAATGCCAGACCTTGTGATCCGGGCACCATTGGGATCCACAGTACCTACTCAGGGGTTCAGCGACTGCTTAGAAAATTAAATAATTTTAACATATTAAAAAAGTGTATAGAAATCAATAAGCAAGTATAACACTGACAATTTTAATATGTTCTGTAATTTGAAAGAATTTGAGATGGAATGCTAAAAATTAAGTTGATATCCTAAGATTGTTTCGTGTGAGCTGTGCAAGTGCATCACAGAGAATATAGCATGGACGATGTGTCCAACTTAACTTAGAAAAGCTCCAACCTTCCCATTAAAGATAAAATGTTGAATTGTTTTCATATTTGTTTGTGAATCAAATAAAATATTTCATCATTTGCATATTTGCTTGATGAATGCTTATTTCTATGTTTGAGTGCATTTATTTGCGGTTCAAATCATCAAAATTGCTTAGGCGGGGGTCCCTGGATTCCAATAATGACCCAGTGGGGTAATCAGATTCCAATAATGATTCAGTGGGGCTCCCCCGAAGTCAAAAGGACCACTGGTCTAGGAAAGTTTTAAAATACAAGAACAAAACACCAAGAATAACTTGTCCCACAAAAAAATAAACCGCTCAATGTTATGCAGCAAGACCAAAAAGAAGATGGCCACCAAAGCCCTTGGTGAAATAGTGCCCATCAACCTCACTAAGAGCAAATAAGGAGGAGATGGGGTGCACTCATGCCAGCTGTATCCTCTGCATTTGAATAGTTCTCGATGGCCCTCTTTCAAGGAAAATCAGCAAGTTGCTATATGGAATGATTGAATTAATCTCAGTCACTGGCAATCGTTCACGCTACATCCCAATCCATTGTTTTTCGCCCACCATGCCACCTTACTGACAAATCAGTCTTGCCCCTGTTCCTCATGGGAACAGTCCAGCCCGACTGCCAGGCCAGGTCTTCCCTGAACTGGAACTCAAGCAACCCAGAACTCATTTTACCCCTGTTATGGGCTCTTCAGCCAGGTATAGCTTGGTTCCAGTGGCACAGTGAGTCCTGAATGCACGTCTGGGCATACCCAGGGCACATAGGGTGTCAAATGCAAAAACAACAAGGTGATGGAAGGAATGCTTGAATTAATCTCAGCCACTGGCAATGACTTCAGGTCGCAGCCCAATCCATCTTTTTTTGCCCACCATGCTACTTCAGTTTGGATCCAGCCATATGCAAATCAGTCTTGACCCTGTTCCTCGTGGGAACAGTCTAGCCCGAACTGCCAGGCCAGGCCCTCCCTGAATCAGAACTCAAGCAACCCAGGACCGGTTTCACCCTTGTTTACAGGAAAGGCATATTTTTTTACCCTAGCTACAAGCTGGGCTGAACTAGCTGCTTTCTCCTGCTTTGTTTTTTATACTCAACACACATTCCACAATGGACTGGTGGGAGAAATAAAGGCATGTTTTCAATTTTAGATTAAGTAGTGATTTCTCCCACACAACACCCAATGGGGAACGGGATAAAACAAAATCAGAAAAAAATCACAACAAGCAGCACACATATGGAGGGAAGGAACTGTTGTGCAACATGAAGATGCTGTCTGCATCCATACGATACTTTGACACATCTCAGCTCAGCAACAATGAGCTTCCCTGCTTAATGCATTTGTTTTTGTAACCCGTAAACAAAAGGCAGATCGCAAGGGTGATGGGGGCAGGAGCAGCAACGGAGGAGTTTGTGGGGAGAAACAATGGTGGCATAAAATAAATCTGAGTGGGGAGAAGAGGAAAATCAGCATACTATGGAGAGAGCAACACAAGGGTGGTGGCAAGCACATGAGGGAGATGGGCCGCTTCATGTGTTCATATGCGAATCATATTCAATGTTTGTTTAACAATATAAATCTGTTTGCATTTTATGAATCAAAGTAGTATGTGGTTATGGTTACATTTAGAAAGAACCACCATTATTAAAATATAATAAATCAATGCTTTTACTCATGTACTTGCTTGAAAGCCATGGGGCATATCATCAACAAAATGTGATAAGTATCGCAAATCGCGCTTAGCGTGTTTTTTAATATCGCCGTCTATCGCTGGATTTTCTCGCCCTGTTAGCGGCGTATCATCAACGTGTTGTGCAGAGGCGATGTGAAATCCAGCGATAGTGGCGTAAGGCAGCGATAACGGGATGAATCCTGCGATGATTTTCGGCGATAATTTAAAATCTCGCTAATACACAAGTGTGAACTTAAACTTAGAATCCACCTCTCATTGTAAGGATGGGTTAGTCAAGTTTTGATCAGGCGTTCAATACCTGCGATACTCGTGGTTAGCGCTACTTTATTTATCACTGGTGCTGCATTGTAAATAGTGCGAAGTTGTGCTTGCGTCGTTTTTCATGCAGCCATTATAAGGAACGCCCACTTTGCATGTCATTAGCGATAATTATCGCTGACATGCAAAGCGTTAACAAAGCGGCTGCTATCGCAAGTAAACTAGCGCTACATCATCTTAGCGCGGCCTTACTAATAGTGCGATAATTAAATCGCCGCTTTTCGGCCAAAAAGTGCTGATAAAGTGGCGAAAAGTCACTTAATGATAAGCCCCCATGTTTCTAAAATTTGCCTAACTTGTAACCAGGCCTGAGTTGCATGTACTTTGCATTTATTAAATGTTCTGTAAGTCTTATGCTTTCTCCTTCTGCAGGTGCCTTATCAGGGTTCTCATTAGCTAGAATAGCCTTATTGTTATAGTACGGTAACTGTTAGTTAGAGGTTAATTGCAATTTGGCTGTGGACATGCAGACTGTGGTGGTGGGAGAGATCCTCCAGTACCAGGCAAACCAGATGAGTAATACTTCCAAGGTCGCACAGATGCGTGTTTCATTGTCCAGCACTGGGAAACTACAGATTCTACCTCTTCCCAGAAAACGACAGCCTCTGATTTGACGGTTTGGTGGGGATTAATGCAGAGAGCCTTCCAGAACTTTCTTTCTTGTATTAATTATGTGTTTCATAGTATAGGTTAGCAAACCCTGTCCTGTTTTCGCTGAGAGAAGATCTCTTCTTAACTCTGCTGACTTATCCTGTCTGGGGCGTTGAATTTTATGCTTATACGTATGCGTATACTCTGAACCTTAAACGTGGTTCTTCTGATGCTGACATCTTTCTCTTAAAAATTCCCTGCTCCCCTTTCGATACTTATTTAGAATAGGAAAGTTACTTTATGGATCCTGCCTACCTACCTAATATTATGTCTATTGTATGTCATCATATTTTGCATCTTTTTCTTCAAAATAAACAAATTCAGATAAGAAGATCATTTGAAAATAAATGCTTATATTATAAACTGACTAATTTGCTTATATTTGATTGTATTGCAACCTTGACTAAAATACTTTAATAACCCTTATGATCTGGACATCACATTGGCTTCTCTGAAACTGACATGTATTGCTGAATCTAGCCCCTTTATTATAATTCAAGTTGACAATCAAAGGTCCATACGACCAGAGGAGGTTCCTTTTTGAGGATTACAATAAGCGATGGAGGTTTACGGATCCCCACTGCATCCAGTGGTAGCAGAAAGAGAGTGGTTTGTCACTGTACAGTAGGGAGCTAGAACGACCCACAAAGGATATAGAACTTCCCTAGATCCAGCCCCCGTTCCAAAAGTTTGTGGCAAGGTTTTGAAAATTGGAAGTATTTCTGTGGTTTTGAAGGCGGTAGCCGAGGAGTGAATTTATAAAGGGTTGTTCATCGTAATTTGCCTATGGCAAGCTTGCGGTGTTGTGTGAAAACTCAGTGTTTTGCAGTGTTGTGATTTATTTTCTTTGCTTGTGTAAATGCATGTGTGCTTATCGCTGAGCAGTTGGTGGTGTTATAGGACTTGTCGCAGTCCAAGATCCTGGAATGGATAAGACATATATTATGATCTCATTTGTTTGCTAAGGTTTGTGATGTCGGTACGTGAAGTACCATCAGCTGCACAATTAAGATAGGTGCTTGTAACCAGTTATTACGGACTGCGCAAAACGGCCACTTGTTAATTCTGCACCGCAGAAGAGGCTGACTTTGCACACTTGGCCTGGCACTGTGCGGGAATTGGGGCTTTCTGGCAGTCCGTCCTTAGGGAACAAGAGATCATCACTGAGACAACATTTGAATTGTCCCCACTAGTGACGCCGTTGGGTATGACAAGGAGATACATCATAGTGTGAGGCGCACAGTAGCTATAGGATTACTGTTAGTGAGACATCGCAGTACGATGGGGCTGGGAGCCACTACCAACACTTGAGGAGTGGCACAAGGACATCACCTACTTCTATATACAATCAGACCCTTAACCGGAACTTCTCACACCACAAAGTTGCCCAAAAGAAATATGGGGGCCATATCAGACATACCTGGCAGGCAACACGCAGAAGACTTGGGGAGTGAGAAACCTCTAGAACAGGCAAGTGTAGATAGCTGAATATAAATAAGTATATATATGTTACTCCTTCCTTGAAGATAGGAAAGATGGGGATGTGTTATGAATTATGGTAACTGTGCAGGATAATGGATTAACCCAATAAAAAGCACAGAATATCATGTAACGCACCCCCAAGCATAAAAGCCTTTGATGCCGAAGCACCCCTCACGGAATGTGCACCAAATCTACTCACATCAACACCAGCATTCTTCATCACTTCTTTCACCCATCTTGCTAAGGTAGGATTTGAAACAGCTTTTTGAGGTTTTCTATAAGAAATTAGCAACTGTTTTTCATTTGCAGGACGAACACCTGAAGTCCTCATCTCGTACTCCTTTAAACAACGCACAACACACAAACGTTCATGACCATCAAAATGAAGATAGAAAATGCTATCTGAATTAGTCTTTGTTCTTCTGTACAGATAACAGCAAACACCCTCTAGATTAAAAATCCTTGCTCCCACATCCAAAGCTCTCACATCAGACACTCTCCTAAAAGACAATAAACATAATAACATAGTCAACTTTCCGCGTAAAACTCTTAAATCTAAACCACTGTTACTCCCCAAATTCTCTAAGTACTCAAGGACTCTAGAAACATCCCACATAGACGAATATCTGTCCACAGGAGGCTTGGAAACTCTCACACTCTTCATCAATCTCTTCACCAAATGACTCTGCCCAACCGAAACTCCATCAACCATATCATGTCCAGCAGCAATAGCTGATCTATGCAAATAATAGTCCTATACGCTAAACCTAAGGCAAACAAAGATGCCAAATAATTTACCACAAAAACTACATCCACTGAAACGGGATCGTAATCCCTCTCCACACACCAGCGTAACCATTTCTGCCAAGTAAATCTATACATCTTCCTTGTTCCTGAAGCCCAGGATTCTCTAATAAGTTGAGAAGCCTCATTTGAAAGTCCTGGCATTTCCCAGACTCTCCTGAACTTTTCCATGCCATCGGTCTCAACTGACCTGAAATTACCAACTCGTGAAACTCTCCCAACGCTCCTCTCAGAATGTCTGGAAATGTCAGAAGTAGGATTGGGCAATCTATCGACATTTCAAAAAGGATGGAATACCAAACTTGAGATTTCCAATGGGGAGTTATCAATACCACCGTCTCCTTCCACTTGCATACCAACAATGTCACCCTGGTTATCAACACAAAAGGTGGAAAAGCATACGGTCAAAGACCCCTCCAATCCTGCCTGAAAGCATCTATCCCAGCCGATTCCGGATCCGGACGCCAACTGAAAAACTTCTCCAACTGAGTGTTCCACCTGTTCGCAAACAGATCCACATGACAAGGACCCCACAACTCCATTATCCTCGAAAACACTGACCTGTGTAGGATCCAATCGCTGGAATCCGTTTGATTCCTCGAATACCAATCCGCTTGAACATTCTTCTGACCTGGTATATACTCCACTTGAACCAAGATATTCTGATTCAAACAATAATCCCAAAAACCTCTCGCAAGATCCGCTCGATCCCTTGATTTCGGTCCCCCTAATTTATTCACAGATCTCACCGCTGAGACATTGTCCATCCTCAGCAAAACTGAGCATTTTCTTTTTTTTTTTAAACAGATTTTATTGGTCAATTTGCATATAGGTCGCAGAGCTCTGCCCTCCAGAGATCCCCGCCAAATCAAACATAAGACATACCTTACAGCAACCAACTTTTCCCCCCCTCCCCCATAAACAACCAAGCACAGCACAGTGACATTTAACGACATTGCCCTACCCCCCACCCCCCACCACTTACTCCCCCCCCAAAGGTCGCACTAGTCCATTTCCCTCCCACTGCAGCACCAAAGGAGCACTCCGCGGGTCTCACCCCCAGCCCACCACCCCCCTTGCTCCTGCCCACTCCTCCCCATAAGCCAACCTCCGGTCTTAATTCAACTGCGTAGGCTCCTCCACCACCGGAGGGTCTAGCCAGAGGCCCCTGTACTCCGCCCATCTCTTCCATATTCGATAGTGTTTACGCGGGCACCCCCTGGCCACGAAGATAGGCTGTTCCAGTCCCATGCAGAAGTCTAGACCATTTTTCCAGGCCGCACAGAGGGAGCCCTCGCCGCCTTCCATGCCCTAGCAATATCTCGTTTTGCCAAACTTAGGCCCAGGAGCAGGAGATGACGCTTGTATATATTCCCCCCACCCCCTCCATAACATGCAGCAGCGCCAGTTTCGGTGCCCGGATAAGTTCCCACCCCAGTACCTCTGAAAGACAGGCAAATACTCCCCTCCAGAAGTGGTCCAATGCCGCGCATTGCCATTCCGTGTGTATCAATGTGCCTTCCGCCCGCCCACAACGAAGACAGTCCGGACTGGCAATCATTCCTGCCCGCCACAACCGTGTCCTAGTGTAGTACACTCTGTGTAGGGGATTTGAACTGGACAAGGCGTAAGCTGATGGCTATAGCCGCCCCCGCGGTGACGCCAGAGCCTCCGTCCAATCCTCCTCCTCCAGCCCATCAACATCCACCTCCCAGTCCTCCCGTAGTTTCCGTAATGTAGGGGAGCAGTGTATAACCAGGGACCTATAGATGCGCCAAATCTTTTTGTCATGCAGGTCCCTTATACAAACTTTCGCCTCAACAGGACTGAACTCCGGTATGGACTCCACGCCCTGCAGGCTAGGAGACAGCGCATGACGCAGCTGTAGGTAATGATAGAATTGCGCCTGTGGCATATGGAACTCCTCCTGGAGATCCCTAAAAGATTTCAGGGTCGTGCCCCTCAGGACATCGCCCAGGGTGGAGATGCCTATGGCGTCCCACCCCCGAAACCCCCGAAGGGCCGCCATCTGTGGCAACCGCCCATTATCCCACAGCGGAGTTTCCTGGGTCAGGACATTCCACCATCCCATGCGCCTCAGCGCCTGTCTCCAAACTGTGAACACCACTCGAGTGACTGGTGGCAGCTGACTCCGCAGCCTCCCCGAGTATAATAGTGTGTGCAGCGTGTGATTCCCCATGAGCTAGCGCTCCAGGGCGTACGCTGGGTCCCCCCTTTCCCCATACCACCACTCGTTGAGGATCAACAGGTGCGAGGCCTGATAATACGAGAGCAAATCTGGAGACGCCAGACCCCCGCTATAAGTAGATAGGAAGCACGTACGTATGGCCACTCGCACCACCCCCCCTCCCCACAGAAACTGACCCAGTACAGAATTCACCACCCGGAACCATTTGGGCGTGTTCGGATAGGGATGGTTCTGTAACTGGTACAGGAGTCGGGGGAGCGCGACCATCTTAAAGATGGCCGATCAACCAAACAGCATCAGTGGCATACGAGACCAGATTTGAATGTCCGCCTGAAAACGATCCCATACCGGCGTCACATTACGCTCCCAAGCCACTGCCGGAACATCCGAGAGCACCACCCCCAAGTATTTCAAGCCGCCTGCCGCTGACTGGACCTCGGTCGCCCACAAGCCCACCTTCGACCGACCTCCCAACACCCACAGCGTGGATTTGCGGGGATTCATATATAGACCCGACGATTCTCCGAAGATACGCATTATCTGCAGAAGCCATGGCCCCGTCCTGTCAATTGCCGTCAGAAAAAGAGAACGTCGTCTGCGTATAACGCTATTCTATCCGAGAGACCCATGGCCCACTCAAATCCTCTCATCTGGGTGTCCACCCGCACCCAGGCAGCCAGAGGCTCCATGGCGAGAACAAATAAATAGGCGACAGAGGGCACCCCTGCCGCGTTCCCCTCTGTAAAGCAAAGGTAGAGGAGAAGGCCCTCGCCACCTGCACCATCGCCGTCAACCCTGTGTACAGAAGTTTTTACATAGGAAAGAAAGCATGGCACCAAATTTATTCTAGGAAGCAGAGCAAATAGATAGACCCAGCTCAGGGAATCAAACGCCCTGTCCATGTCTGCCAATAGTATTGCCGCCGGCTCCCCCAGCCTCTGGATCGCCGCAATCACCACCTGCACCCTTCTAATATTATGCTGTGTGGCCCGCTTAGGCATGAATCCCGCCTGATTCGGGTGCACGAGTGATGTGATATGAGGCAGTAGTCAATTGGCCGAGCCCTTTGCCAGAACTTTAGCCTCCACATTCAAGAGAGATATGGGACGATATGAGAAGTGGTGCTCCGGGGGACGGCCAGGCTTGTGGAATACCACCACCTCTGCATGCGACCAATCCGGAGGGAGGCGACCGCTATCCCGAGCCTCCTCCACCACCGCGCGATAGTGTTGGGCCAACTGCGCCTGGTACCGACGGAAGAATTCACTCGGGAACCCGTTAGGGCCGGGCGCCTTCTCAGGGTTAAGCTCCCCCAGGGCCGCCCCCAATTCCTCCACTGTCAACGGGGCATCCAGCCCGTCCCACAGCTCACCTGATAGCGCCCTGGGGGGCAGATCCACAATAAACTTCTCCACCATATCCGCCGACAGGCATTCCCTGGGAGCATAAAGATCCGCAAAGTATGTGGCAAAACTTTCAGCTATTAACGCAGGGTCAGTAATCGGGTTACCCGGTAAGGGTTGTGCGTGAAAAGTGCCCTGACACAAGTGATGCAACATCTTACTGGATTTATCCCCCCATTGGTACACTCTACTGTGCGTCGCCAGCCACACCTGCCGTGCCTCATCCATCTGTACGGCTGCACACTCCTGTTGCGCCCACAAAAGTCTACGCACCTCCAGTGCATCTCCCGATTCTCGGCTTTGTCGCTCGAGAATTTCAATGTTTGCCTCAGCCCGGATCAGCTTTTCCTTATGCTGCCTGCGAGCTGCTGCACACCACGAGATATCCACCCCTCTCAGTGTGGGCTTCATCGCCTCCCACAGATAAGCTGCACTCGACACAGAGCCCACGTTTGCCAGCAAACACTGTGCGATGGCCTCTCCCATGTGCGCTGCATATTCCGCCTTCTGAAGATTCCACCCCGCCAGACGCCAACGAAACGGCTACCGTCCCCTGCCTACCTCCAAACGTACGAGCAATGGGGAGTGATCTGAGAGCCCCCGTGGCAGTATCACCACCTCCACCACCCCAGCCATGCCCCGGGGAACAAAGATGTAATCCAATCTAGAGAAGGAGTGGTGAACTGCTGACACATATGTATATTCCCGAACCGCTCCATGAGCCCGCCGCCAGGTGTCCACCCAGTCCAGGCCTGTCACAAGAGAATGTAATTTGGTAGGGAACTCTCTCTCACGACCCTCCACCCCCCTTTGACCTGTCCATCCTGGTGCTCATGACATCGTTCCAGTCCCCACCCACCACCGACATTACATCCGGCATATCGGCCCACAACAATTGTAGACGCTCAATGAGATTCCACTGCAACGGGGGAGGGGCATACACGCTACCTAGGATCATAGATTCCCCTCCTACCCTACCCCAGAGAAATAAGTAACGACCCTGCCCATCAACCCACTGCTGTTCGTGCGTGTATGGGACCCTGCGGTGTATCAGGATAGCCACCCCACAAGACCCTCTCACAAAGCCTGCGTGGAATACCTGTTGGTACCCATACCGCTGCAAACAGAGGGCCTTTGTGCCCTGGAGATGAGTCTCCTGCAGCAGTAGAATATCTGCCTTCACCCGCTTTGCATGGTAGAGTATGGCCCCCCGCTTTACCTTATTCAAGACCCCTCGCACATTTCAGCTCAGGATACAGAGACCTCCCTGCATCACCATCACCCCACCAGACACGTCAGCCATGAGGGATTGTATCACTGTCCTTCGTTCCCAGAAAGCCTCGGGGGCATGCATACAGCTTGCAGTGGACCTGTGGTGGATGTGCGACCTGACCCCAACAACAACAACCCTTCCCCAACAAACCCCCCACCCCATACCTCCAAAAATCCCTTTGAAGTATCTGTCGCGGCGGGGCTGACCCCCACCCCCAACGGGGGGGTGCAGGCTTCCCCGAACAATGGATCCCCAAGTCCCAGCCCATAACCTCCAGACAGAACTCCCGCCAGTTCACATCTGACGGTAGATTAAGCCCAGTTCAAGACATCCCGGAACCACCAATCGAAATGTCACTACGCAGCATCCGTGTTCTCCGTTAAGAATCCAATGACTGTACCCCAGGGGCCGAGCCGCCGCCACCAACAGCTCCTCCGGACTTCGAGCGCCGCCTGGAACTTGATCGCCTGTCCCCTTTCTGCCTCCGGCCACGGGGGTCCCCCCACGCCGCCCCCCGAAGACGAATCTGATACTCCGCCCGGTGGCGTATGGGGCCGCACCCACACCGTCTTGTCCGTCCATCTGAAGACCTCCTCCGGGGTATCAAAGAAGTGCGTGCGGGACCGAAAGACCACTCGGAGTCGGGCCGGAAAGAGGAACGCGCATGTGAGTTTAAGCTCTCTCAGCCGGGCCTTGGCGGCCATAAAAGACTGACGCTGCTGCTGGACCTGCCGCGTATAGTCTGGGAAGATCAGGATGCATGAATTATTGAACAGGAGGGGTTCTTTGGCCCTGGCCTGCTTCAGGATGGCATCTCTGTCCAAATAATTCAAGAATTTGGCGATGACCGGCCGCGGGTGGGCCCCCACCGAGGGCTTTTGCAGGAGAGCCCGATGCGCCCGCTCCACCACAAAGCACCTGGACATCGCGTCAGGGGGAAGCCGGCCCTCTAGCCAAGTGATGAGAAAGCGCTCCATGTTTCCCTCCTCGCAACCCTCCGGAAGGCCAACGAATCTGAGGTTGTCACGTCGGGCCCATCCTTCCGCATCCTCTGCTCGGTGCATGAGGCCCCTTTGGACGGTCTCCATCGCCGCCACCTTGCGTTTCAACTCTACAACGTCGTCCTCCACCCCAGAGATATGCGTCTCGGCATTTCGTAAATCCTGCCGCAGCAGGGTAACATCCGCACCAACTGCCCCTATCTTGGCATCCAACATGTCCCTGGACTGAGTGATTGCGTTCATCAGGGCCGCATTGTCCGGTACCACTCCCGGATGACCTCCGGTGGCCCCCGCCCCCCGGACCGGTAAACTTGTTGATGGGCCCCTGGCCGTGCCACCGCCACCCTTGTCTCTGGTCATGCCGGCGCCGTGTGCACCCTTGGCCCGCCCGCCCCGCCCGAACAGTACACAGTCCCAGCGGAGACTGGTCCCATGGCCCGATCCGACCGCGCCCCGGGCCGGGCAACTTGTACCCTCTCACGCCGGCTAGGATGATATGCAGTCCGCGTCATCCCAAATAGTTCATCCCGCGGATCCGCAATTCAAACCAGCGGGACTCCTTAAGCAGGCCTCAATGGGGGCCACGGAGCGCCAGCCAGCGACCCAATCCCCCGCATCCGTGCCTCAACTCAGACGTGCCACCAAGTCCCACCACTGAGTCCCCTCCGGAGAGTATCGTCGCGTGGCTCGGGCCACCCTCAGGCTTCCACCCCGGTAACACCAGGCTCCTGCGCCCGTCTGCAATCGCAATTCAGTGGGGCACGACACCCCAATGCGGACAAAGCGTCTCTTCTGTCACCCAGCGTGACCCACCTTGCAGCAGAATGAGGGGTGCGCCACCACAACACAGGCAGACCCCACGCAGGTCCTCCCCCGCGGCCCGATCCAGCCGCCGATCCCCATCCACTCCACAGGCCCTAAGGGGGGGGAATCAAGGCCCAGTCTCCGCTGCCCCCCCGGAACCAGAGGTGAGGCAGCCAACCAGATCCCCGCAACCCCCGCAGTCCGATCACACCGCCGATGCCCCCGCCACTCCAACAGACCAGGATACTGCCACGCAGAGGCCCACCGCCCCTGTCGCCGGCCGCCTCCACCCTCGTGTGCCTCTGGTGCTGCGACGGCCCAGAATCAGCAGCCTCTCCCGCCTTGCACACTCCTCCTTACCGCCGCGGCCCGATCTCTCCACCTCCTTCTCGCTGGTCTCCACTGCACGGACGGAGGACAAGCCTCCCGCCACAGGACCGGCCGCTCACCGCCGCCGGGTATGTTTACCGGCCCAGCCAAGCTCCCTCGGCCGCTCCTCTCCTGCCGCGGGGACGCGGCACGCAACCCCCGAGGCCTCCGGCGCACCACCAGACCTCTCCCGTGTTGCTGCCAGATCGCGGCGCCACCTCGGCCCCCGGTGCTCAATCTTCGCGGGTGAGGGGGCGGAACCGGGCACTGCACCTCTGCCACACCTTACAGCGCCTCCAGATTGTCCAGGATGCAAGGATATACATCGGATAATCGTCGGGCTGGCGGAGCCGGCCTAAAACACAGCCGCCATGCTGGCTCTCCAAGCGACGCCCCCAAAACTGAGCATTTGGCTTTGTCTTTTGTAAAACTCTTTATAGCAAAAGAACCTGCCAACAGTTCCAGACAATTTATGTGCAGTTGTCTCTCCTCTACAGTCCACATTCCTCCTGTCGAAATTGCACCACATCGTGCCCCCCCAACCAGTTAAAGTCACATCTGTCTCTATTGTCAATTCCGAATTTACTCCGAAAATTGCTTTCCCATTCCATGCCTCCATATTCTTTAGCCACCAATTGAGTTCTGATCTGGCCTCTCCAGAAAGAGCAATCTCCTGAGAATATTTCATACCACGCCTTAAGTGACTGCCCTTCAATCTTTGAAGAGCCTGATAATTCAAAGGTCCTGGAAAAATAGCTTGAATAGTTGAAGACAACAGACCTATAATCCTTGCCAACATCCTCAAAGATATAACATCCAAAGACAAAACCCTTTGAATTTCCTTCCTTATTTTCTTTATCTTGTCCAGAGGTAACCTCAACTGACCCTGAATAGTGTTTATCATGAAACCTAAAAACTGCGTGTCTTGACTTGGGGACAAACATGACTTCTCTCTGTTCACACCAAATCCTAGACTCTCCAAAAGATCCACAGCTAGCTTTGTGTGATCTTCCACTCTCCTGTTCTCTTGATCCATAATTAAAATGTCTTCTAAATAAATTATCACATGAATTCCCCTTTCTCTCAAAAAGGCAACAACTGGACGAAGCATTTTGGTGAAGCACCACGGGGCCGAGGAGAGTCCGAAGGGGAGACAAACAAACTTCCATAACCTTCCTCCCCATCTGAACCTCAGAAATCTCTGGTGATCTATCCATATTGATATTGTCAGATATGCGTCTTTCAGATCCAGACGAGTCATCCAATCCCCTGTCTGAAGGACATCCCTCAACATATGCATACCCTCCATCTTGAAATGATGGTACTCTACCCAATCGTTCAGACACTTCAAGTTTATCACGGGTCTCAAACCTTTCCCTTTCTTTTCCACTAAGAAAATTTGCGTACAAACCCCGCACACATTTCCAATTCTTCTACAATCGCTCCTTTCATTAACAACTCTCTTACTTCTTTTTCTACCAACCCTGACAGTTCTGAGTTGAATTTTATCATTGGAGGACACCGAACCTGTATTGGATCTTCTATGAAATCTATACGATAACCCAAAACCATCTGCAGAACCCATGGGTCTCCTGTTATCATACGCCAATTCTTGTAAAATTGGGCAAGTCTGCTGCCCAACTTTAAATGGGTAGCAATATGGTCTTGTCTTACCTGACCTTCTTGATCTTCTATTTCCTCTAGAATTCTCTCTTTCCTTCTGAGGATAGAAATTCCCGGGTTGGTATCCAGACTGTTGTTGATAGTTGTAATTGTAGGGTCTAAACCCCCTCGCAAATTAGGCCTTTGTGATACCTTGGCCTCGGCCAGGAAAACAACCTCTACTTCTCCCGGCCCCGCCAAAAACACGATGGTCAAAGACCTTCTTAATTTCTCTCTGAGACTTTTGCAAGGAACTAAAAGCACCTACATACTTGCTTATTTCCTTTATGAAAGCCTCTCCAAAAAGCATACCATTTGCCTCTGATCCACCTTCATTATTGACTAGTTCAGCCAATTTTGGATCAATTTTAAGGCGGATACTCTTCCTTCTTTCAACAGAAATTGCGGTGTTAGCATTACCCATCAAACACACGCCCTTTGAATCCATTCTCTAAGTTCTTCTACGTCCAGTCCTTTCTTTTCAACATAGGCCTCTTCAGCCATATCGAAGATTTTTGTAAGTGGCCCAGTAAGATCAAGCAGTCTGTCCTGACACATTTTTAACCCTTTATCCAATCCCTTTTTTGGATCTCTTCCGCCTTTCCCAATAAACGCAATAATTTTTGCGTGTAGCTCAGGCGTCAAAGCAATCTTATTTGATAGACTTGGGTGCCGATCACGATCCGGTTAAAAATTCCCCCGTGCGACTCGTATCGGGTCTTTTTACCGTACGAATCGTACAAGTGCCGTACGAACTGGCAATCACGATTCGCATGGTAAAAAGTCCATACGAACCGCACTGGGAATCATTCCCCACACGTCCTCGGGTCGGAAAATGTGTCCGACACGTCCTCGGACGATTTACCTTACAAACGTGAAAATCCAAGTCCGACCGAGGAATCACGATCCATCCCGTGCGTCCGAGGTTACAACCGTATGGAAAAAACACCGTCCGCACCGAACTCCTGCAGCAACCATGGAGACATGTGCCCGCATACGCGCCCAACACTCCCCCCAGCCCCCGTACGTCCGACACGTACCCCCCGTATATGTATACCCCCACCCGTCTATGTACACCCCAGTACGTTCTAGTCGTACCCCCACCCCAGTACGTGTCGTACCACCGTGAACCTACACCCCAGTACGTTCGAGCCCCACCCCCACCCCAGTACGTGTCATACCCCCCGTGTACCTACACCCCAGTACGTTCCAGTCGTACCCCCACCCCTGGACGTGTCGTACCACCGTGAACCTACACCCCAGTACGTTCGAGTCGTACCCCTACCCCAGTACGTGTCGTACCACCGTCAATGTACACCCCCCCACCCCAGTACGTGTCGTACCACCGTCAATGTACACCCCCCACCCCTGTACGTGTCGTACCACCGTCCATGTACACCCCAGTACATTCCAGTCGTACCCCCACCCCAGTACGTGTCGTACCACCGTCAATGTACACCCCCCCACCCCTGTACGTGTCGTACCACCGTCTATGTACACCCCAGTACGTTCCAGTCGTACCCCCACCCCAGTACGTGTCGTACCACCGTGAACCTACACCCCAGTACGTTCGAGCCCCACCCCCACCCCGGTACGTGTCATACCCCCCGTGTACCTACACCCCAGTACGTTCGAGTCGTACCCCCACCCCAGTACGTGTCGTACCACCGTCAATGTACACCCCCCCACCCCAGTACGTGTCGTACCACCGTCAATGTACACCCCCCACCCCTGTACGTGTCGTACCACCGTCCATGTACACCCCAGTACGTTCCAGTCGTACCCCCACCCCTGGACGTGTCGTACCACCGTGAACCTACACCCCAGTACGTTCCAGTCGTACCCCCACCCCAGTACGTGTCGTACCCCCCGTGTACCTACACCCCAGTACGTTCGAGCCACACCCCCACCCCAGTACGTGTCATACCCCCGTGTACCTACACCCCAGTACGTTCCAGTCGTACCCCCACCCCAGTACGTGTCGTACCCCCCGTGTACCTACACCCCAGTACGTTCCAGTCGTACCCCCACCCCAGTACGTGTCGTACCCCCCGTGTACCTACACCCCAGTACGTTCGAGCCACACCCCCACCCCAGTACGTGTCATACCCCCGTGTACCTACACCCCAGTACGTTCCAGTCGTACCCCCACCCCAGTACGTGTCGTACCACCGTCAATGTACACCCCCCCACCCCTGTACGTGTCGTACCACCGTCTATGTACACCCCAGTAAGTTCGAGCCCCACCACCACCCCAGTACGTGTCATACCCCCCGTGTACCTACACCCCAGTACGTTCCTGGCGCACCCCCAACATAACCTCCTAAGTACGGAGCGCACCCCATGCCCCAACATCACAACCGCATGTACGAGTCGTACAAAGCCACACACAAGGACATAATCGTACAACCAAATGGCCCATGTACACACCGTACACACGCTCAAAACGCACGTACACAACAAGGACAAAACAAAACAACACAAGAATACACCATTCGAAAGGCACACAGCCACTAAACATGGCCAACAACCACTAAAATAACACAATCACTGACCTGCAACTGTCAAAAACAAACAGAGGCCCAATACACCACCACTCCTTATAACACACCCACCCAAAATTCAAACACTGCCACACCCACCCATGGACCAATGAAAAGGGCCCACACACACAAACCATGAGCCTTTGCAACAGACTCACTGCTGC
The DNA here is from genome assembly GCF_964204655.1 of Triturus cristatus. NCBI lineage: Eukaryota > Metazoa > Chordata > Amphibia > Caudata > Salamandridae > Triturus > Triturus cristatus. Next base: position 1,142,560,342 of record NC_140585.1, on the reverse strand, counting down.
CAGACACCACAGAACCAGACTACAAGCTACACCACATCTTACACTTGCACACCTTCACACGACCACCCTCACAAACACCCTCTCATCACATTCACACACACACAACCATCCACACCCCCCCCCAACATCCACACACCCCCCACACCCACACCATCCCCACCCACACCCCTCACCATGCCCACTACCAAGAATCCAAAGTTCAGTCACCGAGAGTTGGAGGTCCTTGTTGATCAAATCCTCAGAGTCGAGCCACAGATCTTTGGAACATTGGTCAGAAGCACCAGCCAGGCAGCCAAAACAGCCATGTGGCAGACCATCGTCGATGCTGTGAATGCTGTTGCGGACACCAGGAGGACCAAGCAGGATTGCCAGAACAGGTGGTACGATCTGCGGAGGAGGGTCAGAGCCAAGAGGCAGGAGGAACACGACCAGGCCAACGCCACCGGAGGAGGGCCCTCCCGCAGAGCCGTACAGTACCATCCCTGGGAGGAGAGGGTGATGGCCATACTGCCGGTGGAGGCAGTTGAAGGAGTAGAAGGACTCCGAGACCCGGGTGAGTACACAAACAACGCACCTCACATGGGGGGAACTGCAACCACAACCAAAATTAATAACAGGCACGCAACCACCACAAGCCATCGCATGACTCAACCACACTCCATGAGCAGGCACATGCCACTGCTGCCACCATGCCCCATGCACCCAGCTGGACAATGTCAAGTCACAGGCCACAGAAGACAACAACACATGACACGGTAACCCGGATGGCGGGAGGCTGGGCACCAAGAATCACATAGTGCGACTCCAAAGCAGACAACAATGCCCTCTGCCCATATGGCCTAGGTCACAGCCAGACAAACACTGTGTCCCAACACAGGAATGACTTGCCAGCAAATGGCGGACGCCTTGCATCAACACATGGGGGTGAAGGCACTGTTTTGCACATGACAGCAGCTAATGAACAGCCAACATTGTGAAAGAGTGGCAGCACACACCACCACAGCAGCAGCGCACAGACACACAGCAGACAAAATGGGTGCCTGGAGATCAGAAACAAACTCACATCAACAGGCCAAGGGCCACTCAAAGATCTGCTAACAGTGTGTGCCCAGGAAGCTGGGCCAAGGTGACAGAGGGTGACACACGGAGGGAGGGAGAGGGGGACACAGAGGGAGGGAGAGGGGGACTGAGAGGGAGGGAGACGGACAGAGGGAGGAGGCTGACACACAGAGGGAGGGAGAGGGGGACAGAGAGGGAGGGAGAGGGGGACAGAGAGGGAGGGAGACACAGGAAGATGGACAGAGGGAGGAGGCTGACACACAGAGGGAGGGAGAGGGGGACAGAGAGGGAGGGAGAGGGGGACAGAGAAGGAGGGAGACACAGGGAGAGCAAATCAGTCCTTTGGTGTGTGGGAATGTCTGCTCGTCAGCAGGTGGACTGCGTGCATGTAGACAAGGGTGGCCAGTGCCAGAACCCCCCCTCTTCATCATGGCAAAACGCAGGGCCATGTCACAACCTGTACACGAGCACAAGGACAGCCACCTGCATCATATAAGTGTGTGGATCCACTCCATGTGCACATGTACAGTGCTACAAGGAAGGCGCAAATGCATGGCTCGCCACACATGCACACTCCACTGCTGACTGCAGTCACACTTGACGCAGCAAGTAAGACTGTGCCACACATAGTTAAAGGGGCCAAATTGGTGCCCAAGGGACACACCCATGCACAAGTGCACTGTGAGTGGAATGCAAGACAGATCCTAATTCCAAGAGGAAATGTGCCAACTTTGTAACGGATGAAACATGGATGTTGCATGGATCAAAATTAACATTTTCTCTCTCACACACAGGTCAACGTCGTGCTGCACCCCCCAACACTGGGGGGGAACACTCACAGGACCCGGATCTGCAGGAGACCGATCCCACCGGCAGCGACCACTCTCACCACTCTGCGGACGACCCCGACCGACCTGGCCCCTCTGGTGTCCAACCACCTGCAGCACCTGCGTCAGGTACAACCGTGCCAACCACCACCCCCACTCCTGCCACATCCCAGGAGACACCCAGGATCCCTGCCCCAACACCACAATGCAGCCAGGCTCGCCAGGAGGGACACGGTGTCCCGGGCACCCAGGAGGAGGCAGGCGACAACGCCAATGCCACCCCTCAGGGGTCCCGGAGACCCGATGTTCCCACAAGTGCAGGCCAGACGCAAGTGGGCAGGGGTGGTGGGAGTGGAGGACGGCGGAGGCGCGAGCCTGACCAGTTGGCCGGGGATCCGGTATTTTCCCATGTCCGTAACATCCTGGACTCATACCGGCAGGACACCACGGGCATGGCCCAGGTTGTGTCCGTCCTCGAGGGGATCAAGGTCCAGCAGGCCCAGCAACATGCGGAGCTAATAGCCTGTCTACAGGTACACCAACGGAGGATGGAGGACAGACAGGCTGAGCAAGTGACGGCGTCCCAGGGGATTCACGCTGAACTCCGTCGGATGGCCGACACCATGGCCGACCCTCCCTGTGCCAGAAGGCGGAGAACATCACCACCCACAGGGAGGGATCATGAGGAGGAGGAGGAAACATCCGACGGAGCATCCCAGACGTCGTCACGGCCTGCTGCTGAGGTTCCCCGCAGGAAGCCGGGTCGTCCACGGAAAGGACCGTGAGGGTGGCTGCTACATCACCATCTCCCAGGACACCTGGCCTGGCACCTGGCCCACTGGAGCAACAGCATCACAGCATCAAGAGACATTCTCTGCCACATGGCCCTGCTGGTCACTGGCTGACCAATGTTGACAAAGACTGTGGCATGGACTCTGAGGATTTCAAATGGCAAGGACACCAACTCCCCTACTGAACTTTGGATTCCCTAATCCCGGAAAGCCCCTCACTTTGTCCCCCCCCCCCCAATAATAAATCACACTATTAAGAGTAGATGCCTGCTGGTAGCATTATTACCTAACATGTGTCTTGTACAGTCTAAACATGCCTGAGTCATCTGTTCACTTCAACCATCCACACCCTGGGGCCTGAGTCTGGCACAGGACACATGGGTCACAGTTTATTAGTCAAGACAGACATGGAGCACCATACACACCCGTGATGGTCAGAACCAGCTGAGGGGGTGGCCGAACAACCGTGCTGACAGACACATTGAGTACAGCAACAGTCATGCGCAGAGGTCAGGGATCCTGGCCCGTGTCCTGGGGGGCACCCAGGTATGTGTAGACAGGTGGCAGAACCATGTCCTGCAAGCTTGAGTCCGGTGGATGCAGAGAATGGGGTCATGGACAACGTTGGATGCATGGGGATGGCACATGTCACAATACCCACACAGTCATGGACATCATGCCCAATACACAGTCTCAGCACACACACACAGCTTGCATCTTGCCACTCGACACATTGACACATAGCCACAATCAGGGAATACCATGCCAGACATGCAGGATGCACCGTGCCAACACACCAGCATTGACTGAGAAGAGGCACCTTGGAGGCATAGGGACACCTTTATTAGTCATGTTTTTGGGATTGCAGAGGCAACTTGAAGTACACATGAACACATCATGTGGAGTAACATGTGGCTCCAACACTGGCACCCCCCTTCTGCAGCACAAATGCGTGATAGCCATGGAACTGGCACACAAGCGTCGGCTAACAGCTAAACACCCACAGCTGCTCACGGAGAGCCTGCCATACACCATACATCCGCTGATGTGGAAGTCCCACGCCATGTCAAGACAATGTTAACCGTATGTGTCCGAGGGCAGTGTCACACACATTGATGCCATCATCACAATCCACTATCCCATCACTGATGACTGACAACCAGGCAGCCCATCTATTCAGGTGTACCCAGCTGCACGTCGTGTCCCATGGGGATGCCACATGTCTGCAGAGGAACCAAACCCCGACCGGGGCAGTGTGCACACATCGTGAACAACTGCCACACCCAATACACCCCAGATGCATCCCTTTCCCCATGGAGACTTCCAAACGTGTCCGTGCCTGTAACGCTGAGTCAGCCCACGATGTCATGTCCATGAGGAATAGCAGTGCCACAACAATGCAACCAGCAAACGGCATGCGCAGGTACCTGGGGAAGAGAGACACACAAGAAGTCAGCCACAAAAAGCACAGCCACTTGCATGTGCAGTTACTCGACACATGTATGGATGACAACATGCTAGGTCACAATTATGACTGGGGAAATACTACCATCACTGCCACCATCACTCCAGTGACACACCCACACACACCTCTGACCCACGTGCCATACATGCAGGTGGAGACACACATCACAACGCATGCCACACGGGGACCAATGCGTGCACACTCAGACCCTGGTACTCACCACTAAGCAAAGAAGTCGCGTATGAGCCGAGTCCGGATGTCCTCTTGCGGCTCCACATCCTCCACATCACTAGCCCCATTGCCAAGCCCTTCGTCCTCCACGGGTGGATGGTCCTCGTCATGTTGATTCAGGATGAGTGGCACAGCTCTTTCAACTGCCATGTTGTGCAGCATGCAGCAGACCATGAAGATCTTGCAGACCTTCGCCGGGGCATAAGGGAGTGCACCGCCGGTCTTGTGGAGGCACCGGAATCGGCTCTTCAGCATGCCAAACGTCCTCTCTATCACTCGCCTTGTCCGGCCATGGGCGGTGTTATAGCGGAGCTGGGCCGGCGTGATGGGGTTGCGGAGAGGTGTCAGCAGCCAAGGCATGTTGGGATAGCCAGCGTCCCCTACATGGGAAGCACATGGACATCGTTAGAACTGGTGTAGCGGTCGTGCTGGTCGGCTATACAGAATACAGGACAGACAGACTGTACCCACCAACAACACATGCCCGTTCGTTGCGCAGCTGCATCATCATATCAGGCATCCCGCTACGCCTCATGATGTAGGCATCGTGTGCTGATCCTGGGAAACGAGCACAGACATGTGAAATCACCATATTGGACAGACACACCACAAGGGCATTGATGGAGTGGTAGTGCTTCCGATTGCGGTACGCCACCTCCCGTGCGTGTGGTGGTACCAAACCTACATGTGTCCCATCTATGGACCCAATGACATGGGGCATCCCTCCCAGGGCATAGAATCCACGCTTGACCTCAGTCATCTGTTCAGGGGTTGGGAACTTGATGAAGTCATCCAGGTGAATCAACATGGCCTCCAAGAAATCATGCAGCACACCGCTGAACATGCTCTGGGACATGCCACCAACATGAGCTATGGTATTTTGGAAGGTACCCGTGGCCAGAAAATGTAGGGCAGCCATTACCTTCAGCTGGGGTGTCAGTGCCGTAGGATACCTGTGCTGCGGTTGCAGGTGTGGTGCCAGTCTCGCCGTCAGCTCCAGAATCAACGGTTGGGTGAAGCGGTAGAGCCGGATCCTGTCATTCTCCTGCATGGTAGCCAAGTCTGGAATTCTTCGGGCAACAGGAGGCGCTCTGCAGTAATTTGGAAGTGACAAGGAAGAGTGAGTGCACTACGAGAACAACTCATGTCTACTGAGCACATGTAAATCTGGCAATACACACATGCCACATAGGGAGTCAGGCATGTGCTACATGCCCAGGACACGTATGGATGCAAGGTGACACTCCTTCCAAGACCCAGCTACACACGGTGATTGAGAACCTCCCCATGCCACGCCATGGAAATAGCTGTGTCCCAGTGCAAGTGCACTGCCCGACGCAAGACAGGAGTGACATACACCCACACATCAGCAGAAGTGTGATGCCGATTGCAGAGACTGGTAGCGGAACACTGGAGCCACAGGTCACATGACATTACACTAGTCCAGCCCACACACCTTGCCATGAAGGTGCACATGTCATGACTCACCACACATTCCTTGTGAGTTTGCTGACATGGCCTTGTCACGCTACTCCGTGTCCCATGCATACATGTGCACCTCACATCCGATAACACATGTGGCATGGTGTTGGGAACAGTGTGCAATGACAATCTACACACAGCCACATGTTGGTTGCTGCAACGGCTGCAGCTTTTGAGGGTGCTACAACATCAACCTGATGTAAATCCCGGACACATATATGACATAGTCACATTGTGCACTGTGGGTAGTGACAAGTCATGTGTCATGACCCCTGTACCGGGCATCATGGGACACTTCCGTGTGTTGGTGTCCGTGCCATGCCAGTGACGCTCACCCCAAGTGCGCAGTCCCACATGCACACATGTCAAAGGAGTCAAGGGCATGCCTGGCACACATTGCACCCTCACACAGTACACATGTACACATCTCATCATACATCTGGTGCCTTCTCCACTCAGGAGGCATGTTCCACATCACAGCCTGTGACACCTGTGCCCCACACATGTAGTAATGCACAGACGATGCCTTGATGTCCATTCCTGGACAAGTATGTCCATCCATGGACAAGTATGTCCGCCCTATTCCTACATGTGTGTCGCCTATCACCACAGTGATGTGTAAAAACCGCCGTACTGCTGCTGAGAGGGCCTGTGCATGTTCCCAAATCACTGTGGGAGTGCTGCCGTATGTGTACCCATCGTGATGGCGAGCGTACAGGCATTTGTACGGTCCGTAGCACTACGGGTACGCATACGCGTGCAGACCCATAGTGATAGTGAGCGTAGATGCGTGTGTACGTTCCGTACCACTACGGGTACGCATACGCGTGCAGAGCCATAGTGATAGTGAGCGTAGATGCGTGTGTACGGCCCTATCACTATGGGTCTGCACGCGTATGCGTACCCGTAGTGGTACGGACCGTACACACGCATGTACGCTCACTATCACTATGGGTCTGCATGCGTATGCATACCCGTAGTGGTACGGACCGTACACACGCATGTACGCTCACTATCACTATGGGTCTGCACGCGTATGCGTACCCGTAGTGGTACGGACCGTACACACGCATGTACGCTCACTATCACTATGGGTCTGCACGCGTATGCGTACCCGTAGTGGTACGGACCGTACACACGCATGTACGCTCACTATCACTATGGGTCTGCACGCGTATGCGTACCCGTAGTGGTACGGACCGTACACTCGCATGTACGCTCACTATCACTAGGAGTACGCATACGCGTGCAGACCCATAGTGATATAGAGCGTACATGCGTGTGTACGGTCCGTAACACTACGGGTACGCATACGCGTGCAGACCCATAGTGATAGAGAGCGTACATGCGTGTGTACGGTCCGTAACACTACGGGTACGCATACGCGTGCAGACCCATAGTGATAGAGAGCGTACATGCGTGTGTACGGTCCGTAACACTACGGGTACGCATACGCGTGCAGACCCATAGTGATGGAGAGCGTAGGCATGCATGTACGGGCCGTTGCCATGCATTTGGGGTGCCCTAGGGCCCCGAAACGCACCGTACCTGTGTGTGATGCTCCAAATTACATAGGGGACAAGTATTAAGGCCTACATGCATGCTGGTTGTCATGGAGACCAAGTTCAAAATTCGAAATTGTTCTGGAAGGTGCACAGCAGAAGTCAGTTGGAATTCTTCTACTTTGTTGCAATGTGTTTGTGGGGCTGACATCATGCAGGAGAATGAAACCGATAGAGAACCCACAGACTGCTAGGTTTGAAGGGATTGGTGGAAACATAGGATGCAAATGTGAGTGACCAATCACTCTGTACTCCTGTGCATGAGACTGGGCAGAAGGGCACATATAAGGCAGCCAGGTCCCATGAGGGAGCACTTGCCTGCACATCTTTGCATTCGTCGACCCAGCTGCTGCTACTGATTCCCTGGAACCATGTCAAGGGCTGTGGAGAGGACACAGCCATTCACCCTGGAGGAGAACATGGCTCTGCTGGATGTGATCCTCCCACAGTACTCCATGCTGTATGGGCGACCAGGGTATCAGGTGAGTGCATAGGCCACTGCCACAGACTGTCCCTATGTTGTGACTGTGACTTCTGCCATTGCGTCCAGGTGTAACACACATGCCATGTACTGTCGGGGGGGTCCCGGGGGGGGGTGCCTGATGTCTCCCAGCAGTGCCCTGAGACAGGAGGGGTGGGGGCCTATCACTCACAGCAGTGCCCTGAGACAGGAGGGGTGGGGGCCTATCACTCCCAGCAGTGCCCTGAGACAGGAGGCGTGGGGGCCTATCACTCACAGCAGTGCCCTGAGACAGGAGGGGTGGGGGCCTATCACTCACAGCAGTGCCCTGAGACAGGAGGGGTGGGGGCCTATCACTCACAGCAGTGCCCTGAGACAGGAGGGGTGGGGGCCTATCACTCACAGCAGTGCCCTGAGACAGGAGGGGTGGGGGCCTATCACTCACAGCAGTGCCCTGAGACAGGAGGGGTGGGTGTGATGCACAGTGTGAGCCTTGATCATTGATTGTGACATTGCCATCATTCCACCTGTGTACCCACTGTGGCACGTACTGCTTTTTCCCTCACCAGGGGATGATGTCCCTATGACAAAGGTGCAATGTGTTGGCTGCATGACATGCCTTGTTGTAACCAGCTAATTTGTACCCATATGTCTCTCTGTGACATGTGGCTGGTGTATTGATGTGGTGTCACTTGTTCCTCCTCACAGGTAGGCGCCACTGCCAAGGAGCAGATCTGGCTGACCGCCGTCAGTGCCGTGAGGGGTGTGGATGGTCGGAGGCGGAGCCTGCCCCAGGTGAGGAAACGCTGGCAGGATATCCGGTGCTGGACGCGGAGGATTGCACGGCTCCTGCTGGGGGACTCACCTGAGAGCCACAAGAACCGCGGCCGCCGCCGTCTGAGCCACCTCCACAGGCGTGTGCTGCCGGTGGTCTTTCCAGACCTGGAGAGGCGCTTACAGGCGATGCAGCAGCCGGAAGGGGGTAGGTACATGTGTGTTTGTTGTGTGTCACCGGCATTTGTAAGGGCACAGTAGCATGAATTCACTGGCAGGGTTTAAAGGTGCTGTGCAGATCCTGTTTGCCCCAGTATAGCGCTGTGCCCCTGCCACCCTTCCCCTCCTTGCAATGTGTTCCCTGGTCTGTGTGTAGTCACTCCTTCACAAGGTAATGTAGGCTGGCGCTTTGTCCATGAGAACAATGACTGTAGCATCATGTGTGGGGGTGGTGTGTAACAGGTTGTGGGACCTTGCCTGTGCACTGTCAAGTTCACTGCATGTGGGTTCCATGTCAGTTGGCACTGATGCTGACTCCAGACATGGGAGTTGGTCTCTCATGTGTCATGCCTTACAGCGCGCATGTCCTATGTAGTGGCCTGTGACATGATGTGCATGAGTGTGCGATACACATATTGCAGGGATGGTGACGTGTGTTGCAGTCATTACCATTCAGTAGCATGTAGTTGTGTGCCCACTACTGTCCCCTGGGGCAGCTCTTCCTCAGTGGTGTATGTGTCATCATAAACGTGGCCAATCTCAGTGTCTACAGCGTAGGTTGTGCTCTGTGCCATTGTCCCCTGTCACCATGTATATTGACGTGCTATTTTGTACAGGTGTCCACTGTGCAGCCTGACCTGATTGTCCTTCTTCATACTCACAGTTGCCAGTGCCTGTGTGTCTTGTTATACTCATCTGAGGATGGGCACTGGTACCTCATTATTTGTACAGGCGCACCTTGGCTGTTTGGCGTCCAATCTTGCTTTTTGCCTGCCCCTGTGTGTATCACCCAGACTATGAGATGTTGGTGCCACCTGTGTCTCAACAATTTGCCTCGTGTAGGGTGTTGTTGGGGCGGGCAATGCCTATGTGTCAAATCCTGATTTCCACTTGCTGGGTCTGGGCAGTGTGTGATGTGTCTGGACACACACGCAATGTGCAGTGACCGAGTCATGTTGGGCATGTTTTCAGCATTACCTATGCAGCATGTGTCTCAAGTTCATGGATATGGTCCCTGGTCATCGGTATTTTCGCCAACGCTGTGTGGTGCAGATGCAGTGCTGGATTGTCCCCAGGGCCTGGGTGCTATGTCAGACTCCGTTTCCTGTCTTTAGCTATTGTCTCATGCTCTCCATGGTATTTCAGTGGCATGGTGGCTCAACCAACTGTGTGTTTCATGCCCTACATCGGTACCCTGTTCAGTAGATGTTAGGGATCTTCCTTTTCAGGCTATGCAATGTTACCTATGTAGATTGGACTCATGTGACAGATGTGTACAGGTGTCTGATTAATTTCTGTCTCTCCACCCTGCCCACAGCATCGTCGGGGGACACAGAGGGAGACATGGACACAGACCAGGCGGAGGGACCGAGCACCAGTGCCAGCCGTGACATCGGGTCTGGCACATCGAGTGGGACAGAGGCGGAGGAGAGTGTGGCCGAGGACCTGTCGACTGGCACATCAGACTACGAAGCTGACAGGTCCGAGGAGGATGTCTCTGAGTGGGCGGAGGCTGCACCAGCAGCTGACAGCGGAACAACACCTCGCACCGCCCCCTCAGTTCCCATCAGCCGCCTCCCACTTGCTCGTGTCCCTTCCCAGCGTGCCCGGTCACAGCATGTCTCCTTCCTGCCAGGCACCGCACCCCCTGCCCCTGTCTCCACTGCTGCCGCCAATGCAGAGTCTGTGGACATCCAGCGGCAACTGCAGGTTGGTCAGGCTGCGATCCTTAATGTCCTCCATGCCCACGGCAAAACCCTCACCAACATCGAGGCTTTCTTGGAGGGCATTCATTCATCGCAGGCTGACCAACGCAACTTGCTGAGGTCCATAGACTCCACACTGACTGCAGCAGTGGGTCTCCTGCAGCGCGACCTCCCCCCACCTACCCCTGCCCCATCCACACTTCCCACTCCCATGCCTGTCCCACGTACACCCAGACGTCGGCATGCACCCACATCAACGGACACGGGCACCACACCAGCAGGGAAGGTCCACCGCACTCCTCCTGACACGCACACACAGGGTGAGGTAGGCACACCCACTGGGTCGGGGGGCAAACGTGTGACACGCAGCCATAGTGGGAGTCCGCATTCCACCCAGTCCACTCCCTCCAAATCCCCTCCCCTCAGCTCTCCTGGCCACATCTCCCCCAAGGACTCCTTCATGGCCGCTCTGTCCCTGAGCCCCACGGTTACACCACCACGCAAGCGGTCAAGGAGGTCCCCGGTCAGGGTGGTTGAGTCTCCCCCCCTGTCTCCACCCTCCCCCAGTGGCGCTGCGACCCATCCCTCTGACCCCCCCCCCTCCTTGGGGCCTGAGGTCCCTTCGGGTGCAGGGGACTCCCTGGAGGACCTTGCTAAGGTGTGTAGTGCCATCCTGGCCTCCGCCTTTGGCCCTGCCCCACCCCCTGTGGTGGAGTCCTCCATCCCTGCACCCACAACGCCGCCCCTTTGCCCTGATGTCCCTGCGGTGCCTGTTGCTTCCCCCCCCCCTGATGCCCTCACCAGTGTGGAAGACGATGCCATTTGACTGTGCAGGCAAGGTAGGGGACACGCATCCCACTGTGTCCCCCATCCAGCTGAGAATCATTGACTGCCCTATGGGCTTTGTGAAGATTGAACTGCCTGCGATCCACGGACATTGTGCTCATGCTGAATAAAGCTTACATTTTTTTTCATTATCACACTACTGCTATGCTGGTATTGGTGTTGGTGGGGCTGCTACATGGTTTTGGGTGGTGTGTAAGGGTTTGGGTGTGTGGGATGTGTAGTAGTGTACTGCTCATTGGTGGGACCCTGGGATCTGTGTGCCATCACAAGGTGTTGGCTAACTTTCTTTGTTCATGTAAGCAGTTACTGCATGGTGCACTTGTCCCAGGGTGTATTCCTTCCTCTGTGTACCCAGCTTTCTTCCCTGCAGGGTGTTCCCAATGTTTAGCGCAGAGCTGTGTCTACATGAGCTGTGTGTGTGACGGAGCCCTTCTACTTTGGCCATGCATGCAGGGCCATGTCTCCACCTGCAACAATCGTGGCATCCTTGGTGATCACTGCACAATTGTGTTGAGTCTGTTGACATGAGTTCATGGGGACATGTTCCCTTGTAGCCAGTATGCATGTGGATAATTCTGGCCTCACACACATGTGTTACACCCCTCCTGTCTCAGGGCACTGCTGGGAGGACTCCACACACACCCCTCCTGTCTCAGGGCACTGCTGGGAGGACTCTGCACACACCCCTCCTGTCTCAGGGCACTGCTGGGAGTGATAGGCACCCACCCCTCCTGTCTCAGGGCACTGCTGGGAGGACTCCACACACACCCCTCCTGTCTCAGGGCACTGCTGGGAGGACTCTGCACCCACCCCTCCTGTCTCAGGGCACTGCTGGGAGTGATAGGCACCCACCCCTCCTGTCTCAGGGCACTGCTGGGAGGACTCTGCACACACCCCTCCTGTCTCAGGGCACTGCTGGGAGGACTCCACACCCACCCCTCCTGTCTCAGGGCACTGCTGGGAGGACTCTGCACCCACCCCTCCTGTCTCAGGGCACTGCTGGGAGTGATAGGCACCCACCCCTCCTGTCTCAGGGCACTGCTGGGAGGACTCTGCACACACCCCTCCTGTCTCAGGGCACTGCTGGGAGGACTCTGCACCCACCCCTCCTGTCTCAGGGCACTGCTGGGAGGACTCTGCACACACCCCTCCTGTCTCAGGGCACTGCTGGGAGGACTCTGCACCCACCCCTCCTGTCTCAGGGCACTGCTGGGAGTGATAGGCACCCACCCCTCCTGTCTCAGGGCACTGCTGGGAGGACTCTGCACACACCCCTCCTGTCTCAGGGCACTGCTGGGTGGACTCTGCACACACACCTCCGATTTCAGGATATGTACGCTTGGAACATACACGGTGGGGGTACGCTCAATGCATTCGAGGTGAGGGTACGAGTCTACTTACACTGGTGTGGTGGGGGTACGCTCCATGCATACGCGGGTGGGGGTACGGGTCGTACTTACACTGTTGGGCTGGGGGGTATGCTCCATGCATACGCGGGTGGGGGTACGGGTCGTACTTACACTGTTGGGCTGGGGGGTACGCTCCTTGCATACGCGGGTGAGGGTTCGAGTCGTACTTACACTGTTGGCATGGGGGGTACGCTCCATGCATACGCGGGTGGGGGTACGGGTCGTACTTACACTGTTGGGCTGGGGGGTACGCTCCATGCATACGCGGGTGGGGGTACGGGTCGTACTTACACTGTTGGGCTGGGGGGTACGCTCCTTGCATACGCGGGTGAGGGTTCGAGTCGTACTTACACTGTTGGCATGGGGGGTACGCTCCATGCATACGCGGGTGGGGGTACGGGTCGTACTTACACTGTTGGGCTGGGGGGTATGCTCCATGCATACGCGGGTGGGGGTACGGGTCGTACTTACACTGTTGGGCTGGGGGGTACGCTCCTTGCATACGCGGGTGAGGGTTCGAGTCGTACTTACACTGTTGGCTTGGGGGGTACGCTCCATGCATACGCGGGTGGGGGTACGGGTCGTACTTACACTGTTGGGCTGGGGGGTACGCTCCATGCATACGCGGGTGGGGGTACGGGTCGTACTTACACTGTTGGGCTGGGGGGTACGCTCCTTGCATACGCGGGTGAGGGTTCGAGTCGTACTTACACTGTTGGCATGGGGGGTACGCTCCATGCATACGCGGGTGGGGGTACGGGTCGTACTTACACTGTTGGGCTGGGGGGTACGCTCCATGCATACGCGGGTGGGGGTACGGGTCGTACTTACACTGTTGGGCTGGGGGGTACGCTCCTTGCATACGCGGGTGAGGGTTCGAGTCGTACTTACACTGTTGGCATGGGGGGTACGCTCCATGCATACGCGGGTGGGGGTACGGGTCGTACTTACACTGTTGGGCTGGGGGGTACGCTCCATGCATACGCGGGTGGGGGTACGGGTCGTACTTACACTGTTGGGCTGGGGGGTACGCTCCTTGCATACGCGGGTGAGGGTTCGAGTCGTACTTACACTGTTGGCATGGGGGTACGCTCCATGCATACGCGGGTGGGGGTACGGGTCGTACTTACACTGTTGGGCTGGGGGGTACGCTCCATGCATACGCGGGTGGGGGTTGGGTCGTACTTACACTGTTGGGCTGGGGGGTACGCTCCTTGCATACGGGGTGGGGGTAGGGTCCGTACATATCCGTCCCTACGCTATGTGATGTTTGTGCGGCCCGTACCCAGGCCTTTGCCACGTGGGTGCGATCCGTGCCGCCATTGTTGGGGTGACGTGTGTGGGCGTGGTCCGACTCGTACCCACGCTCTTCAGGCGTGGGTACGGGACGTACCTGTCTGGTTGTGTTGCCGGTTCGCGTGGTGACGGACTTCCGTTGTGGCGGTCGCTGGCTTATCAGGACACGCCCCCACCCCCTCGTGGTGACCAGGGCATGGGAGTCAGGTATGTCCAGGCCATGTGTGGTGTGTGACTTATGTGTTTGTTTTGTGGCCTGCCCTGGTCGTGCCACCCCCACCCCACCCCACTTTCCCCCCTCCCTTAGTTATTCTGACCTTCTGCGGCGTCTGCGTCGTAACCTGTAGAGGAGGTGTACTGCTATGAGGGCAGGGATGACTCGTAGGTTCGGGTCCATGTCTGTCCGTCGCGTACTGGTACTCCTTGCTCGCGTCGTCCTGTCGCGTACGGGTCCTCCTTGATCGCGTCGTCCTGTCGCGTACGGGTCCTCCTTGGTGGCGTCGTCCTGTGTGTCCGTCACGTACTGGTCCTCCTTGTTCGCGTCGTTGTCTGTCCGTCACGTACTGGTGGTCCTTGTTCACGTCGTCCTGATTTCCCGGCAGTTTTTGGCTGCCGCAAAATATTCACCGTGCGGGGTGACGTCGGTGCGAATCGTGATTCCTGGGTCGTGAATGGCTGGCTGCGAGCGTCCCGACGTCAGGTCGGCGCTTTCCCGGATCGCATTGGTAGGTGTTTTTTTGTTCGGTCGGGCTTTTTTACGATTCGTACGGTAATGGTGTACCCGTGCAAATCGTAATTCCTTGTTTGTGAAAATTGACGACCGGGTACGCGTCGGGCGGAGATTGTGCTCCGTCCGACGGTTCGTACCCGGTTTTTGCAGGATCGTGATCGGCACCTTGGTCTAGGACACTCTGAACGGAGCCTCAACCTCACGTCCTTTGGAATCTGCTTTCTAAGCCACATCTGGACATACTCTGCAACATGTGGAGCCGGGCTCCATTCAGGGGATAATGGGTGCTTTAACATCATAGGATCAAACAAAGAATCCCCGAATGGGTCCTTGACCCCAGCACACTCATCAGACTTTTCCTTTGACTTCGCCTCAGAGCTTTTCCCTTTCTCCACAATTTCAACATCCGAATCAAAATCAGATGAACAACTTAATTCTATTTCCGCACTACCCGAAGACTCATCACATAATATGGTAGTATGTCTTCTACTACCTTGACCTCTATCAAGGTCCCCTTGTGTGTCCTCGACACCTGCTTGTTTTGCACGTTTACTAAGCAAACCTGAGTCTGGATATGCAGCCTTTGCTTTTTTACTCCTCAAACCATCAGAATCTACATTCTTCCGCTTCCTGCTTACTTTTCCACTCTTCCTTGCCAACACTGGTGCTTCACCAGCAGACCAAAAATGTTCCTCCTGAGAAGGATGGCCACTATTCCTTTAGAAATCCTCAAACTTTTTATCCATTTTAGAATCTAAATCAATAGCAAACTTATTTAACAGAAGAGTAATCCTCTCTTCCATGCTTAAACTTGCCTGTGTAATTGCGTTAACCTCTGACATATCGTAATGCTTAAATTGTTACACGAAACTCACTAACCAAACTATTTGCCAAATTCAAAACTTTCTTCACAATAATTTTCTCCACATAAACCAACTGTCACTAATCAAGCTCCACTTTAATCCAACAAACAAATACAAAGCAATGCTCTTTAACATCCGATTTACTTTGACTAAAATAATCGCCTTCGCTTTCACACTCAAACTGCTCCGTTGTTTAAATTCGTCAATTTCGCCTGTCAGTTTCTGTCAACGAAGCGCAAGCGCTCCTACGCATGCGTTTAAACGACGTATGCGCACGTGTGCGCTAACACTGCCTGCCTGGCCTGGTCTCTACATCATGCCTGATTCAATATGGCCGCTCGGAACCAGAGCCCTCTATGACGTGCCACCACACACGCAACGGTAAGCCACCGTTAAATCCGTACCTATTTAAATTAACTTAAATTTTCATAAAATAATTTTCCAAATTCGACGAAACTATGTCGTGCACGAAGGAAACTGACTTAATCCCTTTGCGCACAACGCACACGACGCACCAGCCAACATCTCTTCGCGCACAACGCGCTAACAAGAGCCCATTTAAATCAATTTGAACTTCCCAATAACCGGACGATTACAACGGGATCTATACGCTATCCTATAACAATCTCAAAATAAAAACTTGTCACCTATAACGAACTACACCTATCTAGTAATCATACTTTCATTCCGGACAACTAAAAAACACTGAAAATAACATATTCCACACAATCCTCATGAAACAAGTGATTCAAACAAACCCACATTCCTCCAAAGAATCCCAAAATATGCTACAAATATACATACTCGCTGATATATATATACCAGCTCAAAATTAATCTCATACAACAAGCTTAAACTCATACAACCACAAAAGGTTAAGAGAAAAGGCATGCATGACTTATCTTATGGGCATCAGCAAAAAAGAAGGAAGAGTCATGGAGGTTCTGGCTCTTTGTTAATGTTCTAAAGAACTTTGTTGTGTTCTATGTTCTTTGAAGATGCTGCTGGGGGTGGCTCAATAAAGAGGATTGCACAATATTAGCCTCCGGTCTTGCCATCAAACTAATTTCTCTTCTAATAGCAAAGATAGTATCAAGGAGCACACAAATATCTAACGCAATTCAAATGTCGAGTGCAATATAATCTTTTAAATCATGGCATTAACGAAACATATGTAGACGGGAGTCTTGATAGTTCTTGAATTCAGTTATGTGCTTTTATTTTCACAATTAGAAGAATGAATACATGCATCAGCCCAGCCAACGCGTTTCCTCCGTAAAAGGATTTAATCAGGGTTAAAATATGATGTGGTATCAATACCATTGGAGCAGTTCTTCCGAAGGAGAATAGATATATTTTGTGTTGTGAATCCCCTGTAGCGTGCTATAAATCACCCAAATTAAAGCCTTGGTTCATCGGTTGAGATATGAATTTCCAAGAATGAAGTGATTCTTTATTGATAAATAATAATAATAATAATCCACATTTGTAAAGCACGAACAATCACCCATAAGGGTCTCTAGGCGTTGGGGGCCGTCGGGAAGATTAATCAAGCTATTGCCCAGGGTCACATGGTGCTGGGCTAATCTGCCGCCGGCGCCAGGGATCGAACCGTGATCCCCAGATTCTGACGTCAGTCGCCCTGGCCGCGGCGCCACACCTCTTCCTAAAGAGATGCAGTTGAATCTTATCAGAAAAATCCTTCTTGATTAATATATAATCGCTGGGATTCCCTGTAGCATAAAGAAGGTAAGTTCTCCTGAGTAATGATCCTCAGTCTTCTTGCCAGTCATCTGTCAATGGTGCTGGTAGATCCTGTTTCACAGAGGAGAAGCCGTATTAGCCTGAGTGATTTAATGCTGGTTGAGATCTCACTATGTGTGTGTTAGTGTCAGAAATCATAATTCCCCACTATCCTCTTGAATAAACGATTACTTTAAACTTTTTTAGTCGAGCAGACAAGAGTTATTCGCTAATTGTGCTTGCTTTGGCATTTTTGTAAAAGTTATACTTGCACGAAAGAAAATTGTAATGGAGGGAGAGGTGAGGTGCCTTAATCCTCATTATCAGGTATTGCACTTGAATTGGTCAGATGGATAAGGTAACACGCTGGAATTGCTTGTTGCGTCATCAGGTGCAGCGCTGTGATAGGTTTGCATTGAGGGTGTCGAGCTGAGATTGGACACTGGTACTGCTACATATTATATTGTGATTTGGTGAAACCACCAATTGTCTAAATTCGCTACTAAATGAAATTTTTCAGGGTCTTGAGAGATTTAGTAATGGGAGATGTGACAGATCCTATCTGAGAGTGTGAGTAAGCTTATCCTGAAGGAGATTTTAGGTCATTTTATGGTCATAAACATTGGGCTTCACACATGCATTTGGCTTAGCCAATGGAACAAGAAGGGCCCTTTCAGTTTCCCAAATATGGTACCTTTAATGTGATGATAATTGAAAATTTGATAGAGGTGTTATACAAGGTGAGCAGTCTAAATATCGAGTTTTAAATTTCGACCTACAAGTATATCGAGTTGTAAATATCGTAGGTAAAGAATATCGAAGTCAAGAATATCGATGGACAGAATATCGACCCCAAGGTAAGTATTATCGAAGTTGACAATATCGAAGTCATTAATATAGATGTAAGTAATATCGTAATCAAAAATTTCGATGTTAAGAATATCGATATTTTATTAGTGTAATGTATTTTAATATGTATTTTATTTGTATGTTAAAGAATATTGTAATGTATTTTAATACATTTAAAAATAAATGTTTAGAGATTAATAATTATTTAAAATATAAATTAGCGTTTTAGTATCAGAGCGGGTTGTGGGTTTATAGGGGAATAGGGTGGGAAGTAATTTAATTATAATTAATTAATTAATATGTATTGTTTAATTGGTATTTATGATTAATTAATTGTGAATTAATTACTAATTGTTAATTAAATATATTAATTGATTAATTAATTGTTAATTAATTATTAATTGTAAATTAATTTTATTAATTGGTTAATTATATAAGTTATAATTAGTTTAATATTAATATTTATTTATTGGTATTGTTAATTAATTAATTGTTAATTACTAATTAATTGGTGATTTAATTTTATTAAGTGATTAATTGATGATTAAATTAATTATGTGAATTTTATGTGTAGTGGGTTGTGGGTTTATAGGGGAATAGGGTGGGATGTAATTAAATTCAAATAATTACTGATAATTTTTATTTATTTGTAATTAATAATAATTAATTGTTAATTAATTATTAATTGGTAATTAATTGTTATTAGTACGTTAAATATAGTAAATATAAATAATTTATTATTTCATGTTATTTGTTGTTATTGCTAATTAATGTATTGTTAATTAATAATTAATTTGTGAATAATTGTAATTTGGTAGTTAATATGTATAAATTTGTAAATAATAAGTATATTAATTATAAAGAATGTATTATTAATTGTAAATAATAGATAAACTGATATTTAAATGTATTGTGTATTTTGTATGTGTAGTGTGTTGTGTGTTAAAGGGGGAATAGTGTGGGATGTAATTTAAAGTTATTTATATAAATTTTTATTTTAAATAATTGGTATGTAATAATACATATTTTGTAAATTAATTATTAATATGCTATTTTTTTATAACTAATTATTTAATTGGTTATTATGTTTATAGAATCCCTATGCTATCCAGTGCTTTCCCAACTGTTTTACTATCTGGAGTTGGAATAGTAATTTTTAATCCTACGCTATCCAGCGCTTTCCCTACTGTTTCACTTACTGGAGTGGGAATAGTAATTTGTACCCCTACGCTATCCAGCGTTTTCACTACTGTTGCACTCTCTGGAGTGGGAATAGTAATTTTTACTCCTACGCTATCCAACGCTTTCCCTTCTGTTGGACTCACTGGAGTGGGAATAGTAATTTTTACCCTTACGCTATCCAACGCTTTCCCTACTATTGCACTCTCTGGAGTTGGAATAGTAATTTTTACCCCTATGCTATCCAACGCTTTCCCTACTGTTGCAGTCTTTGGAGTTGGAATAGTAATTTTTACCCCTACGCTATCCCGCGCTTTCCCTACTGTTTCACTTACTGGAGTGGGAATAGTAATTTGTACCCCTACGCTATCCAACGCTTTCCCTACTGTTGCACTCTCTGGAGTTGGAATAGTAATTTTTACCCCTACGCTATCCAGCGCTTTTCCTACTGTTGCACTCTCTGGAGTTGGAATAGTAATTTTTACCCCTACGCTATCCAGCGCTTTCCCTACAGTTTCACTTACTGGAGTGGGAATAGTTATTTTTACCCCTACGCTATCCAGCGCTTTTCCTACTGTTTCACTTACTGGAGTGGGAATAGTAATTTGTACCCCTACGCTATCCAGCGTTTTCACTACTGTTGCACTCTCTGGAGTGGGAATAGTAATTTTTACCCCTAAGCTATCCAACGCTTTCCCTACTGTTGGACTCACTGGAGTGGGAATAGTAATTTTTACTCCTACGCTATCCAACGTTTTCCCTACTATTGCACTCTCTGGAGTTGGAATAGTAATTCTTTTCCCTACGCTATCCAACACTTTCCCTACTGTTGCACTCTCTGGAGTGGGAATAGTAATTTTTACCCTTACGCTATCCAACGCTTTCCCTACTATTGCACTCTCTGGAGTTGGAATAGTAATTTTTACCCCTACGCTATCCAGCGCTTTCCCTACTGTTTCACTTACTGGAGTGGGAATAGTAATTTGTACCCCTACGCTATCCAACGCTTTCCCTACTGTTGCACTCTCTGGAGTTGGAATAGTAATTTTTACCCCTACGCTATCCAACGCTTTCCCTACTGTTGCACTCTTTGGAGTTGGAATAGTAATGTTTACCCCTACGCTATCCAACGCTTTCCCTACTGTTGCACTCTTTGGAGTTGGAATAGTAATTTTTACCCCTACGCTATCCAGCGCTTTACCTACTGTTTCATTTACTGGAGTGGGAATAGTAATTTGTACCCCTACGCTATCCAATGCTTTCCCTACTGTTGCACTCTCTGGAGTTGGAATAGTAATTTTTACCCCTACGCTATCCAGCGCTTTTCCTACTGTTGCACTCTCTGGAGTTGGAATAGTAATTTTTACCTTTACGCTATCCAACGCTTTCCCTCCTATTGCACTCTTTGGAGTTGGAATAGTAATTTTAACCCCTACGCTATCCAGCGCTTTACCTACTGTTTCATTTACTGGAGTGGGAATAGTAATTTGTACCCCTACGCTATCCAATGCTTTCCCTACTGTTGCACTCTCTGGAGTTGGAATAGTAATTTTTACCCCTACGCTATCCAGCGCTTTTCCTACTGTTGCACTCTCTGGAGTTGGAATAGTAATTTTTACCTTTACGCTATCCAACGCTTTCCCTACTATTGCACTCTCTGGAGTTGGAATAGTAATTTTAACCCTATGCTATCCAACGCTTTCCCTACTGTTGCATTCTTTGGAGTTGGAATAGTAATTTTTACCCCTACGGTATTCAACATTTTCCTTACTGTTGTTTTTGTTGGAGTTGGACTAGTAGTTTTATTGTGTCTCATATTTCATATGTTTTGTATTATTTTTGCTATTGTAATATATCATTAATAATAACAATTATTTACATTAAAAATATTGATTATTATTTGCTATATGTAATTATTAAATATTTATTAATGTTATTATTTTATGTGTATAGATGTATTGGTAATTTTTAAAAACATTTAATAATTTATACGTTACAGAAATTATTAGTAAAATTAATTATTAAGTAAGTATATATATTATATATTATATGTATATGTTTAATTAAAGTTTTATTAAATTATATATATTTATTATACATTTTAAATATTATACAATATATTTAATTATGTTTCTTTAATTTCTAAGTATAATTTGGTTTATTTTACATATATTTTTAAAGTAAAAGAAAAACGATATTTTTAATAACGATATTTTTGACATCGATATTTAATTTTCGATATTTTTGTACTTACCATGTTGTAGATAGGATGTCGATATTCTTGACATCGATATTTTTGTTGCGATATATTTGTAGGTCGATTTTCTGTCTGTCGAAATTATGTCATACAACCGTTATACAAATCAAAACCTCAACCCAGACCAGTACAGTATGAGAATTTGAATGTTTGGGAGCGTGCTGCACATGCAAAGGGTGAGGAAAATTGTTTGAATAGAGCGAAGAGGGCTGTTCGTAGTTAGGCCGATGCTAAGAGGCATGCAGACCATCAAATGTAGAAGAGAGACATGACTGAAGGAGCCAGATTGTTTCTCGTATTCACAAACGAGAAACATAAGAAGAGAAAACCCCAGTGAGAGAAAGACACAGATACACAGGAAAAGTGCAGATCTGACAGTGATTCTAGTGACTACTTTTTGGAGGATTTGTTGTCTTCCAGACTGCCACCCGATATTATTGTTCAGCCCACTGAAGGTGGAGGTACCCCAATATTATTGCTGGTGTTACTGCACCTGTTGACCATACTGAAACCCAAACAAGAGGACCTGCCCCAGTCATTACAGTTGTGGCTGTCCTGAATTGGACAGCCCCTTTTGTGACAGACCTTATTACTATTTCCCCACTTGTCTCAGTGCCTGTAGTGATGCGCCGTGTCATATTGGCCCAGGCGATGACTTTTCCAGCTGTTACTGCCCCAATAACCATTGCACCATACCGATAGTAACAGGAGCTACAGCTGGTGTGCACAGGAGCTACAGCTAGTGTGCCCACTCTTACTTCCGTCTCCATAACACAGAAATCCTAAGTAGTCCTTTGGAACCCTAACCCATTCACCGGAGGTGTAGGCTCTAGACAAACTTATTTATTTATGAAACAATGTTGCTTATTGCGCTACTAGATTTTTTATTCTAGGAGCAATACCTTGAATATCTAGAGGGTTCCCGGACAGTGGTGACACAGAGGAGATGGGAGATGATTCGACGATTTGGTTAGTTTTAAGGCCCTCGGATGTCCTCAGATTGCTTGTGGAATTAAATGAACTTATTAAGAGAAATCTAGATTCGAAATACATTGACAAGTATCAGGTGAATGAACTTATATATCTGAGTAAAGAAATCACTCGCTGTGCTGTACAAGGCAATGACAAATTGGCTGAATCGGTTAATGAGTATAATGTGGACATTTCCAGAAGCACAGCTTTGCAAAGGTGTTTTAAAGCACATGTGGATGAGGTGATAAATAAACACATTAAGAAATTGATTGGTAGCATACAGAAATGAAGTAATTTAGGCAAGTTAAGAGATTGATGGTAAAAAAGAGGAGGAATGGAAAAAAAGGAAGATGTTGGGGGAACAAAAAAGATACCCACCAACACTCCCAGATGGTGCCACTGTGGAGAATTTCCCCCTCAGGGAGCTACATGGAGGAGATAGGTGCATGTGCCCTGGAATCAAGGTGATTGGGTGACATTCACAACCCAGTTGCCAAAATTGAGGCAGAATTCCGACTTGTGGTACACTCAGGTTGGTCAATTTGTGAAGATTTCAAATGTTTTGTGGGAAGATTTTAATCACTTTTTCAGCATCATACAGTGGCCCAGTGCTGAGTCACAGAGAGTAGCTCAGATGAATGGGCCATCTTCAATAGTGATTAAGAAGTATATGACCAAGAAATCACTTTTCTGAAAAGCAAGGTTCAGCAGAAGGATATTGATTGTTTAAAGATCAATTGGACTATGCAGGAGGCTAAAGAATCGGGGCATGCTTTTAATGAGCGATTGTTGAAGGTGTTTCAACAGTATAGTGGTGTTAATGACCCAGAGAGTGGAGACAGGAGTAATTTTGGGTCATAGTTTGTTGCTGGGGTGAGCCCGGAGATTAGTTAACATATTCAGCAGAATGTGATTTGATGGCATGTAAATTTATGCAGTGATGAACAAGAGATGAAACAGAAGAGGATTAAGGAGAAGTTAATGCTTGCTCAACCTTAGCTTGAGCAGAAGGGATTACAAAATGACCCCTATGTGGGAAATGTGGATGGAATGCAAGGTGTTGAGTTTCAAGTCAGAGGACAGATGTGCAGGGCGGAAATGGTGTTCTTCAAGGTAAATGTTTTGTCATCCTGATTGATCCGAGAATGCTGATAGATGTGGTGAAATTGAAGAGGTCTAATCCCTGTCATTATTGTAACAAGCTGGGCAACTAGAACAGAAGTGCTGATTGAATCCTACCCGGGTGTCTGTTGAGGGCCAACTGCAGATTGGTAATTCTATGCAGATGCTAAATGTGCAGATGCAGAGACCACTGAATCCTAATATGCCATAAGCCCAAATGATGCAAGTCTCCCAAGTCGCTATGACCCCACAGAATATGGGGAATCTGAGGTTCAGTAGTGAACACACCAGGTTCCAAGAGCTAACTTGAACCCTTTTGAGAATTAAGCTACATTCCAACAGTTCGCAGTCTTCTGGTGGCTACGGTTCTGATCAAACACAATGACAGTGCCTGAGGGGGGATTTGCGTACTTGGGACAATCTTGGCGGTAGACCAGATGCAAATTGTGGAAGGTGAAGTGATTGATATTGGTGCTATCAATTCCACTGTTATAATAGTGAAAGTTCCCAACCTACCCCTCTCGTGAAAGCAGATCCAAGTTATAGGTGTTGTGAATAAACAGATGACAAAACCTATGTCAGAGAAGGTCCCAGTCAGAAGAGGTTCTTTTGAAGAACACCAATTTTTGATATATGATTCCAGACCTGTCAATTTACTAAGATGTGCCCTATTGTGCAAGTTAAATTGCACTATTTACTGTACACAGGAGGGTGTCGAGTTGCAAACTCACAATGAAGATGTAGATTTTAAAATAGCTAAAGAAGGAACAGCCGTTGGGCTGTTCCTCCTAATGATTATAGATGAGTTACCAGCTGACCTGAAAAACACTGTAAAGCCTCGGGTCTGGGATTTCCCAGGCAAAGATATCTGGCTCATTAAAAGCGTAAACCTGTTTGAATCAATGTTAAGCCAAATGCTGAATATTCCAGAATGCCACAGTAAAACCTCACACCAGAAACAATAGCTCGAATTGCTCCAGTGATTGAGTCCATGATCCAGCACAGAATATTGAAAAGAGATCATGGGAAAGCCATGTAATTCTTCTATTATGGACTTGCAGAAGCCTAGAGACAAATACTGCATAACGCAGGGCCTTATGAAAATGATCAACATCATTGTCCCGTGTCACTGAATAGTCTGTGATATTGTTTTAGATTCCATGTGAAGCTAAATGGTTAACAGTTGTTGATCTGTGTCAATCATTCTTTTCCATTTCACGGTACAAAGAGAGTCAGTTTGTCCTCACTTTCTGATTCCAAAATAGACTTTTGGCATGGTGCTGAGGTCCGCAAGGGTATACAGAAAGTCCCTCGATCTTCAACCAGATCTTAAAAAAAATCTGGAGACATTCAAAATTGCAATATAACTCAGTCCTTGAGCAGTACATCGATGACCAGTTGGTAGCGTTGATATCACAAGAAGCATGCAGACAAGATACTATCATCTGGCCAAAAAAGGACACAAGGTGTCGCTAAGTAAGTTTCAGTACTGCCAGAAAGAGACCCTGTATCTGGGATATCACATTGAGAATGGAGCAAGGAATGTGTCAAAAGATAGAATTTCAGCCATTTTGCAAAAGAACCATCCAACTATGCAGAGAGAGGTGAGGAAGTTTCTGGGAATGGTGAGCTGCTGTTGTCAGTGGATGCCCAACTTTTCCTTAGTGGCAAAGCCACTACAGAGATTGACGTACCAGGATGTGTCTAATCTAATACCATGGGACAACAAAAGCATGAATGCCTTCCTAGAGTTGAGAGAAAGTCTTTGCAGAGTCCCGGTCTTAGGAATTCCAGATTATAGCAATACTTTGTATTGTTTTGCAGTAAGAGGGAGGGCTGCACTCTCTTAGTGCTTGTCCAGAAACATGGTGATGCCCGGGGACCCGTTGCTTATTTCTCAGCTACGCTTGACCCTGGAGCTGCAGGACTTTCTGGATGCCTCAATGCTGTTGCTGCAGTAGGTGTTAGCTTCGAGCAAAGTAAAAACATAGTTATGGGCTATCCTCTGATAGTGATAGTACCACACCCAGTTGAAGTGCTTCTTCCTTGTACTAAGACCCAACCTTTGACCAGTAGTAGGCCGCTCACATGGAATGAACAGGTTATATTAGCTGCTGAAAACATTACGTTGAAGGTAGCTGTTTTAGCCTCAATCCCGCTACACCTTTACCCCTGATGAGACTGAAACTGATTGAGGGAAGTTGAGCATGATTATCATAGAATTGTGCATTTAGCCGGGGCCCGAAATCAAGGATGAACCCATTCAGAGCTTGATAATGTATTATTTGTGGATGGCTCTTGCCTGACAGATGACGGCGAAAACTTGAGAGCTGTGTGTTCAGTTCGCATCATAAAAAGTGTAGTGGAGGCTTCTTGTGCATGTGGAGTAACCTTCGCCCAAGTCACTGAATTGGTCATTCTTACTAGAGCTTGCTGAGTTTCATATCAAATGAAGGTTACCTTCTTAACAGATCGTCAGTGTAGCTTTGGTGTTGTCCATGATTTCGGACATTTGTGGTCACAAAGGGTATTTATGACATTATCAGGATGCCCTTTCAGAAATGCAGAATATGTTATGAAACTGCTTGAGGCATCAAGAAATTGCTGTGAAGTGCACAGCACACAGGAGTAGAAATGATTATGTAACAGCTGGTATCCGGTATGCTGATGAGATTGCCCAGTACTGTGCTCATGGCTCCTGTGCATTTAATGAGGACTATTCAAATGAAGCTGAGAATGAGACAAATTTCAACATGTTGTCGGCTATTGCAGATACATTGGATGAGGTCAAAAGATTACAGGAAGAAGCATCGGAAATTGAGCAGCAGGTTTGGCTCAGAGAAGGTTATGTGAGGGTGAAAATGAGATTTGGGTTTCAGCAGATGGAAGACCTGTGTTGCCAACTAGTTTGTTATCCCTGATGGCTAGACACTTTCAGGGTCCTGCACGCCTAGAGAAGGATGCTATACCTAAGCTATTTAGGCAGAACTGGTTTAATCCTTGTTTCAAAGTAATGACCACGGGCCAGATGTATTAAGCGTTTTCTCATTCACAAACAGGCCAATTTGCAAAATTGGCCCATTTGCGAACGGGGAAAAGCCTTTTGGGATGTATCATCCCAAAAGGCAATTGCAAAATAGGGAATCGCAATTTTTGCGATTACCTATTTTGCAAATGCATTTAGATATTTGCAATAAAAGCGATGCAGGAAGCGCTTTTTTAATTGCGACCCTGCTTTAAGGAATCTCAAATTTACCACCAACTTCATATTGGTGGTATATTGCAAATCCTTAGAAAAATGCACAATTTAGCATTTTTCTAAGTGCCATGTGGTGCACATACATGCCCTTAGGGCATGTATGTGCGCCACATGTGAACACATGCATATTTCAGGGGTGCAACAGGGTGTCCTTTTGACACCCTTGAAATTGCATGCACAATTTGCGAGTACCTATTGGGTACTCGCAAATTGGGCTTGCAATTCCTATTCATTCCTATGGTTAGAGATATGGGGTTGCCTGTTCTGCCTTCAAATGTGCTTGTGAATGTCTCAGATGATATGATCCTCAACTTCTGAAAAGAGCTGGCTGATGTGGTGCATTCTATCTCTCTCCAGGCTGAAGCTGCAACCGTTTCCCTGCATCAGGAGCACTGCCATCACCTCAATCCTGGGGGATTGGGTCTTTGTGAAAAAGCACGTTTGGAAGTCATGCGTGGAATCTCAATGGAAAGGTGCCTCCAGGTCATTTTAGTGATCACAGCCATCAAGTGTGTTGGACTGTCCCACTGGATTCATGCATCTTCCACCCAGTGAGTGAGATGTCTGAATGAAGAAGTGGTAATGCCTGCCACTGATTCGCAACCACAGTCCTGTGGTCACCCGAAAGGAGCAGAGCGGGGGTGAATTGTGCACTCAAGAGGCCCAGAGTCCTCCTGTAGGTTGACAACGCTGATCCTGGGGCAGGGCCGAGTAGTGTGACCAGGGGTGATCGTGAAATGAAAGAGCGGCCAAGAAGGCAAGAGAGACTGAGATTGAGCCTGCTGGTTGAATGTATTCTGCAGACTGTCACTGAGGAGACTGATGCATGTGGATTGAGTGACAGCAAAGATGCATAGCCAGTATTAAGGGGATCGAAAGTAGCCAGGGTGCCCTGTCTACGGTACTCAGCATTGGAATGGACATACTATGCCGCAAATAAACTTGATCTAATCTTTTATAATTGGAGGAACGGAGAACTGAGCCTGGAGAACCTCTATAATTGAATGTTTCAATGAAAGCCTTAGACCTGTGAATTGTTCATCACCATTCTAATGAGCTGTGCCCAAGATTTTTCAAACTTTCAGTTTTAGACCTTGCTGCACCGCATAAAAGGGAGAGGGCAGGAATGTGCCATATTTAACATTACGCGGAGAATTCCTGTCCACTCCTTGTGCTGCCACACAATGTGTTGCCTTGCGCCAATACAAGGGCACAAGAGGGTCTGTGCTGTAGGCAGGATTGCTTTTGACCAGGAAGGGACATCTTCCTGCACAAAAACAATCCACTGAGGCTTTTTCCTCTTTCTATGTAAGCTGCAGGAAGCTGCACATGCAGAAAGATGAAACAACTAGGAGAAATAAATATATTTCTCCTTATTACAACTCCCCAGGGAAAGTGTAACATTTGGACGCATTCCCAGATCATCTACTCATGTAAAATCTAGGAATGAGTAAAAATCCACGCATGGATGCGTGAGAACACCCATGCTCCATACATAGAACTCCTCCCGGTGCTGAGTAAGGCATGGCTGCAAGGTGGTCTTGCGTTGCTTGGTAAATCTGACTTTAGTGTTGTGTTGCCCTTCCATTGCCTTGGGTGACATAATGGCAATGCAACACTATGCTAATTCTGCCCTTTTTTTTATTGACTGAACTTTATTGAACTTTGCTTTATTCTGAATTCGTAAGATTCCCTAATGCCAAGGTTCCAGTGGAAGAGTAAGGTTGCCATTTAGTAGAAGAAAGATTAGGGCTAAGGATGACTCGCAAAGACTGCTGTTCTTAAGTTAATCCTGAAGTTTACCAAACAGTTTTGCTTAGTTGCACAAGTAGAAATGTTGTAGAATTTATACGTCTGCTTGCTGTTATTCTACCACACTAGACTCTACACCACTCCACTGTACACCATTCCACTGTACGCTATTCCACTATATGCCACTCCACTGTACCATAATCCACTCTACTCCACTTGACGACAGTACACTCTACAACAGTACACTGTAAAACACTGTCATCCACTCTACTGTACCACATTGCACTTATAACCACTCCTTTCGACAACAGTAAATTTCACGTTTCGGAATAGATTTTTTTTTATTTATAAAAAAACATTGAAGTTCAATGAAAAAAACAAAAGTTAAAGCTCTTTTATACTTAAGAAAACTTGACTTATTCTATGCAAACGAAAGTTAAAATACACAAACATTACAAATTCTAAAGATATGGTTTTACCTTACATTTATAGTTCACACACTACCTTCAAATTAATATAACTTTATTTATTCTTTAACTACATACCAAACTTAATTAACACAAAAATGTTAAATTGCAAACTTATACTTTTAATTTATAATTTATACAACATCTTCAAGCTATTATAATTCACACACCCCAATACACAGTGTATTCTACTCGATGGCCATACTACATTATCTATAACTTGCCCCTCTACCATGCACTGTGTTCTCACAAAAAATATGATTTGCAATGTCATAACAATTGTTGTAAATTATGTTATTTAAGATGGTATAAGTAAGATAATATAAAATGGTATAAGCAGTGCATGGAGAAGGCGTGAGTTTAGTTCATGTAGCTTGGCTACTGAGTGTCGTAGAGTGGCACAGAGTGGAGTAAAGTGTTGTACAGTGTAATGGCATAAAGTGGTTTACAGTTGAGTACTGTGTCGTACAGTCAGAGTTGTTGAGTGGAGTGCTGTACAGTAGAGTGGCAGAGAGTCTTGTACAATGTAGTGTCATACAGCGGAGTGTTGCAGAGTGGTGTGTTATACAGTGAACTGTCATTGAGTGTCGTACATTGGAGGAGAGTGTCATAGAGTGGAGTACAGTTTCACATAGTGGAGTGACATGTAGTAGAGAGGAGTGGAGTGGTATGTCCTAGAGTATATTAGGATGGTGTAGAATGGATGGGATTAGAGTGATGTAGAGTGTTGTACTGTGACATACAGCGTATTGGAGTGTTGTACAGTGGAGTGTAGGGGTATAGAGTAGAGTAAAGTGTTGGAGAGTATCATACAGTGTGTAGAGTCTTGTACAGTGGAGTAGAATAGAATACAATAGGGTGTCATACAGTGGAACTGCGTAGAGTGGATTGTAGTAGAATAGCATAGAGTAAGGTAAAGTTTCATACAGTGGAGTAGAGTCGAGCAGAGTCGAGTGGAATGGCTAAAGTAGTGTAGAGTAAAGTATAATATAGCGTATTGGTGTGACATTAATAGAGTGGCGTGTGTAATGTTGCGCCCTTCTGCCTCTCTTACCAATAACCACTCGTACACGTGGTGCGGTGATACGTGCTTTATTCCTACACAGGAGCGCCGGCTCGGAGCTCCGTACAGTTCGAATCCGCGCACATTACTAGACCGCTACACCACATCTCCCCCTTTTACCAAACAACATCCCGCGAAAATCCCCTGTAACTAGTACAGTCTTACTTGTTGTCCATGCAATATTCTCCAAACTTCCGGGGCAGTATGATTCTTCTTCCCCGTCTCGTCTACCGGTCAGGTTCACCTGTTTTCGGGGTGGTGGTCATGCCCCGTAGGTCAGGTGTCCCTTCTTCACCTTCCCGGCTTGCCTGTCCTTTTGCACTGCCCGCTCTGTCCTCTCGGGCTTCTCCTTCCTGCTCCTTCTTCCCTCCAGCACTGTGTCTCCTC
This sequence comes from Triturus cristatus, assembly GCF_964204655.1. NCBI lineage: Eukaryota > Metazoa > Chordata > Amphibia > Caudata > Salamandridae > Triturus > Triturus cristatus. The sequence continues at coordinate 1,142,529,572 of NC_140585.1, read as the reverse complement.
TCTGCCTGGGGACTACGTCCCATGTCTCTTGGGGGGCTTTCCCCCTCTTCTGCGGAACTCATCGCCTTGCAAGGTGTCTCTGCAGGTGTCGCTTCCGCCACTGTTTTCTCTCCTGCCGGTAAGCACCTCGCCATGCGGTCCTGTGACCATATCTTCCCGTCGCTGAGAAGCGCCGATCGTGAGTATGGTTCCAGCACCTGGAACGGTGGTGTGAACTTGCTGTCTCCCTTCTTTTGCATGGTGGGTAGCTTGACTCTCACCCACTCCCCTTTTCCCAGGGCCACCTCCTTCGTGTTGTGTGCCCTGTCGTAGTGTTCTGTGTACACTGCTTGTGCCTTCTCCCAATTTTTCCGCATCACCGCTGGGGACCAATGGCTCTGTACGGTGAGTCGCTTCCAGGCCACATTGTCCTTCGTGAAGGGTTCTCGCCCCCTAAGCACCCGGAAGGGACTGTACCCCGTCGACGTGGGGGTGATACGATACGCCCACATCAGCCTTTTCAACTCCTTTTCCCAGTCCTTCCCTTGGCTTATGGCGGCTTGGACAGAACCCATGATCACTCTGTTGAACGTCTCCGCCGCACTGTTCCCAGCTGGGTGGTAGATGGGAGTGTGCCGGATGGAAATTCCGTTTCGGTCCATGAATGTGCCCCATTTGCTGGAGGTGAATTGCGGGCCGTTGTCACTCAGAATCCCTTTGGGTATCCCTTCCCTTATGAAGATATCCGTCAGGAATTCCAGAATCGTCTCCGTCTCCGCGTTGTCTGCCACATGGACTTCCGGCCACTTGGAATACCGGTCTACCACTACGGTAATGTACTTCTGGATCTCGTTCGCATCCGTGATGGGTCCCAGGACGTCGATGGAGATCTCCTCCCGCGGGTTATCCGGGCACGCAAATTTGCCCAGTGGTGGTCTTAGCATCTTTTGTGTTTTGTCTGCTTTGATGCAGTGTTCGCACCCTCGTACATGCCGTTCTACCGCTAGATCGATCCCCGGCCACCAGTAGTCCTCCTTGGCTCTTCCTTTGGTCTTTACGATGCCCAAATGTCCTTCATGGGTGAGTGATAGTATGCGTTGTCTCAATGAGATGGGAGGAACCACTTTGTTGCCGCGTAGCAAGAACCCTGGGTTGTCTCCTAGGGACAGTTCTTCCTTCACTTCCCAGAACTGTTTTAGCTCCTCACTCAACAACCTCTTCTCAGGCCATCCTTTAGTTACGTATGCTTTGATTGCATTCAACTGTTCGTCATTGCTGTACTCCTCTTCCCATTCTTGGGCACTTATTGCTCTTTCATGGTCGCCTGTGAAAGCTACCGCATAGTCTTCCCAGCCTCCTTCTTCTTGAATGTCCGCGATCTCCTTGGCCGCAGCCCTGCTCAGGAAGTCCGCCACACTGTTGCGGTGGCCTGGTAGGTATTCCACGTCGTAGACATAGTCTAACAGCCTGAGCGTCATTTTCGCAATCCTCGGAGTAGCGTGCTCGTGCCGCCCTGACGTGAGTACCTTCACTAGCGGCTTGTGATCCGTTCGCAGCAAGAACCGTCCTCCCCATAGGAATTGCCGGAACCTCTCCATCGCCAACACAGCTGCTAGCATCTCCTTTTCGATGACGCTGAACATGCTTTCGTTCGGCGCTAGCGCCCGAGATGCGAAACTGATCGTAGTTACACCCCCCTCTTTTGCATGAGGACTGCCCCCAGCCCTCGATCACTGGCATCTGTCGTCAGCATGGTGGGGGCTTCCGGATCATATCCGTGGATCGGCACCGCCTCACTGATGTTTTTCTTCATCTCCTCGAACTCCTGCTGATGCTCTCCCGTCCACACGAAGGTGGACTTGTTCTTGAGGAGTGACCTCATGAGATGCGTTTTAGAGGCGAAGTGGGCTACGAATTTGCTATAAAACTCCGCCATGCCCAGGAAGGTACGTACGTCCTCTTTGCTCGATGGTGTGGGCGCATCCCTGATGGCGGCGACATTTGATGACTTGGGTTCTATGCCGTGCTTGCTTATTTCATGGCACAGGTAGGTGACGGTGTTCACACTGAACTTGCATTTGTCCCATTGGGCGGTGAGCCCATTCTGCTGCAACACCGTTAGGACTTCTGCCAGTCTCTTGTCGTGTTCTTCTCGGGTGGCTCCCATCACTAAGATATCATCCTGAAAGTATTGGATGCCCGTCTTCCTGTGGAATAGCTTATGCATCAGCTTCTGGAAGACCGCTGCCGCGGACGCAAGTCCGAACGGCATCCTCAGGAACTTATAGCACCCGAACGGTGTTATGAAGGATGTTAGATGGTTGCATGACTTATGCAGGGCAATCTGGTGGTATGCGGATGTAAGGTCCACCGTGGAGAACCACTGTGCTCCGTGGGTCTTTGCCAGCATCTCGTTGATTCTAGACAAGGGAAACTTGTCGACGACGATGTTCTTATTCAGCTCTCTAAGGTCGACACACAGTCTCACCTTCCCGTTGGGCTTCTGCGCCACGACCAAGGGTGCCAGCCATTCCGCATTGTCTATCGCCTCGATTACGCCATTATCCTCTAACCTCTGTAATTCTTCCTGCACGGCACTTCGCACGCGGAAGGGTATTTTGCGCACCTTGTGGGACACTGGTGCTGCTCCTTCTTTCAGTTGTATTTTGTGCGTAAACTTCGCCATGCGGCCGATGGTGTCTTTGAACACTTCCGGGAACTCCTCTTTCCACCGCCTTCCTTCCGTGTTTGGGCCGTCATCCGTCATGAGAACTTGTATGTGCCCACCTGGGTTCAACTTTATGCCCAACGCTGCTTGATCTCTCCAGCCCAACACCGATGGTCCTTTCTCCGCCACATACAGTTTTCCTTCGCATGTGCGGCCTCGGAATTCGAAGGTGAGCGGACAGTACCCTACCATGGGTATCGGTTCTCCCGTGAAGGTCACGGGATGGATGTCCGTGGGCCTCAAGTAATAGGTCGTTTTCGGTGCGAAGTCTTCCTCCCATATCTTTCTTTGCACTATGGTGTAGGGCGACCCTGAGTCGGCCACCATGGTGGTCTGTATTCCTCCAATGCTCATGTCGCACCTGGGTTTTCTGTCCGTTACTGCCTCTATGCCCAGCACCTGCTCTTCTATGATCAGGATTTCATTCTCTTCCGCTTCTCCTTCGTCGTCGTCTTCTTCCCGCATCCCCTGGGCTACGAACTTCACTTCTTGCCTTTGGGATTTCCTCCTGCACACCTTTTCGTAGTGCCCGAAGAGTCCGCAATACAGGCATTTGGCGCCGAACGCTGGGCATCGTTTATCACTGGCTGCGTGGTTGTCGCTGCCGCACCTGTAGCAGGCCGTCTTGGTACTCTGCCTTTGTCCTTGCGTTCTTTGCGTCCTGGGGTCGAATCTTCTGTTCGATCGTGTGCCCTGTGGCCCCACCGGCTGTTTGTTGTCTGTCGTCCTCCGGTCCTCTACCTTGCACACGGTCTGTCCTGGGGGACTCTCGCGCTTGGCCGCCTCCCCGCATCTTCTGGACAGTTCTGCCTTCTTTACTAGTGCCACCACCATTTTCAGTGGCGCGTCCCCGTTGGCCCATAGTTTCTCTTGGATACTCGTGTTCACGGTGTGCATTATGATTTGGTCCCTTATCAGGTCTTCCTGGAGATTTCCGAACTTGCATGTTAGAGCTAGTTTTTGTAGGGCTGCTACATATTCGTCGACTGTTTCGCTTTTGCCTTGTTTCCGGTGGTAGAAGTTGTATCTGTCGATCGCCGTACACACCACTGGCCGATAGTGAGCGTCCAGATCCTCCAACGCGTGTCGAAACACGTCGTCATCAGCTGCTGGTCTATCTGCCTTCACCAAGTCCTGGTATACCCGTTGTCCAGCCGGGCCCAGGTTGTGCAGGAGGATCTTCTTCCGCCGTGAACTTGTGTATGGTGTGTCGCTCTCCTCCTCAAGTGCTTCTAGATAGTTGACGAAATACATCCTCCAGTCTTCCCACGGCATCTCGGGTGCTCCTGGCTTGGCTAAGAACGGTACCGGGTTTGTTAAGGAGCACATCTGGGAGGCCATCTTTCTCCTGCTGCTAGCTCTACTTCCTCCGGTCGTGGGTGTGCTCACTGTCTCTTCCTCTCCGCTGGCGCCGCTTCCGCCGCTTCCGCCGTCGTCCTCCGTGCCAGGACTGCTCCCGTCCACGGGGCTGCTGCTTGCTTCTTCCAAGGTGCTCTCCGCACTCTACACAGTGGGGTGGGACATGCACCGTGCCACTGCCTGTTGGGCCACTGCTTTGCGGGGTTTTCCCACTGCGGCGCGTAGGTAGGCGCCGCCTGGGGTCCTTTCGCGCTAGGGCTGGCGCTCGCTGACTCCGTTGCACTGCCGCGCTCCTGTGGGACGTGAGATGGCTGCTAATGGGCTGCAGGTGCTGCGGGGTTCAACTCGGGTGACTCTTGATATCCCCCTTTTGGATCACCAGCTCGTCGCCATTGTAATGTTGCGCCCTTCTGCCTCTCTTACCAATAACCACTCGTACACGTGGTGCGGTGATACGTGCTTTATTCCTACACAGGAACGCCGGCTCGGAGCTCCGTACAGTTCGAAACCGGCGCTCGAACTAACTCCCCGAAATGGCCACCACCGGACATCCTGTGACGTCACGGGACGGCGCGCACATCACTAGACCACTACACCACAGCGTGGAGTAGAGTGCAGTTGCGTAACATAAAGGCGAGTAAACTGTCATACATTAAAGTGTTGTCTTATACAGTAGAGTGGAGTGTTGTAATGTAGAGTGTTGGACAGTCTTGTAGAGTGCAGTTGAGTGTTGTACAATGGAGTGTACAGGCATGGAGTGGAGTACAGAGTTGGACAGTGGAATGTACAGGATGGAGTGGTGAAGAGTGTCGTAGATTGACATATAGGGTAGCAGAGTTTTGTAGAGTGGAGTTACATAGAGTGAAGGAGCGTGTTGCACACTAAAGTGGCATAGAGTGGAGTAGAGTACAGTGGAATGGCATACAGTTTAGAGCGAAGTGTGGAGTGGTACACAGGGCAATTGACTAGAGTAGAGTGGTGTCCAGTGGATTGGCGTAGAGTGGAATTGACTAATAGTGTAGAGTGGACCGGTGCACAGTAAAATGACGTAGCTTAGGGTGGTGTACCGTGGAGTATGGTAGTGTGGAATAGCATATAATGGAGTGGCACAGAGTGGAGTGGTGTTTAAAGTAATAGCATAGAATGGAGTGGAGTGGCATAGAGTTGAGTGGTTACACTGGAGTGGCAAAGAGTGGAGTAGCATACAGTGGGGAGGTAAACAGTGGAATGGCATTTGATTAAGTGGCATACAGTGGAACAGCATAGAGTGTAGTACAGTGGAGTGACATAGAGTGGAGTAGCATAGACTGGAGATTGGCTTCCCCCTGATTTTCAGACTGCAGGATGCACAGGTGTGAGAATCCTTACATACATAAGAGAACTTCACTGCTCTCGCACCTTGGATTTTCCAGTTCCCGGAAACATTTTTAAGCAGCCTAAAAGCAGCATTAAACAGTATGGAAGCACTAACATGGCATAACATCACATTCCCTGTGCTCTCCCTTTTCTCAAGTCCTGTTACCCTCAGTTCTTTGAAGTTGTATGTGTGTGGCTTAAGCGCTTCACAAATGCCATCTTGCCTTTGAGCGTTGTTTATGTTTAAGTGATAAAGCCATAATTTTAGCAGCCCTAACTTTAGATGATGACATACATATTTTGATAAGATCCGTGAAGCTAACAGCTTGATGATTCTAATGTGAAATGTGACTATGCACCGCTTCTACCTTGTTTCCAGAGAGAAACCACTTGATAAAGTGCACAGTGAGCAATATGGTTTGGCGGTAGACTTTCACAGAGACAGTTATGTTTTGTACAAATATACACTGAAGGATAACAACCATCTATTTATGGAGCCCAATATTCGTGCCTTAGAACTTTTGCAAGCACTCTTATTTTCAGCAGCCCTGGGAATTCATTCACAGGATAAGAAAATTGTTCTTGGCCACAGAAGGGCTATGGCCTGTATGTACCCATTAGGAAGCACGTTGATAGAACGTGTTACAGCGCAAAGGACTATTTTTTCCACCCTCCCGATATTTGAACCTCCCAGAGAATGTGCTTAACAATTCCTCTAACACTCTCAGGGGTCAGGGTGCAAGAGGTTTAGGGCACTGGTGCCCAACAGAGTTCCATGCCAGATCTTCAGGATAATCAACAATCATGCAATGTGCTCAATTTAGATTAAATTGATGTAACTTATGCACATTTTTTTTTTAGATAATTGAATACCCCTGGTTGGGTGCGGGCTAAAGCCTAGGTTTTTGGAAATTTTTGACTGAAGTGTGCCATAGTGGCATCCTACAAGCGGCCAGATGGGCTTTTTGTCATGTGCACAGCCCACCGAAATGCTCTAAACACAGAGGGGCATATGTACAAACCCCTAGCGGCCACCACAATGTCAACTTTTTGGACGTTGTGGTGGTGATAGGGGCTGCGCCTTATGTACAAGGCAGCGTTAAGCCACTTAACGTTGCCTTGTACATAAGGCCCCCTTTCATTCTATGGTTAGCGTGAAATGGGTGGGCAGTGGGTGTTGCGGTGGGCGTTCCACAGCAAAACTCATTAATCTTGACGCTGCCCCCTATGTACAAGGGTGGCGTACATAGGAAGCAGCGCCAACATTAAAAGACCAGGGAAAGCCTGGTCTTAAGTTGGCGAAATGAGGAGAAATGCATTGTTTCTCCTCGATGCCATGGTTTGTTTATGTACAACCCTTTAAAAAAAGTTACATTTTGCCACTTTCGTGTGTGCTGCATTTTAGGATTGTTTATAATGCAGGAAGGGACACCTTCCTGCACATAAACAATCCTCCCCTGCACGCAGACACTCTTGCATTATGGTGCAAGGGTGCCTTTGTTGGCGCTAAGTTGCTAAACTTAGCACCATCGCAGGGGGAAACGCAAGGCTGCACCACATTCTTGTAAATATGGTCCAGCCTTGCATCTCTCTCCGCCACTTCATTGTACATATGGCCCAGAATGTTTTCCTAGCAGTGCAGCTGTTACCTATTTATATCTAGGCAACGTAATCATGCGGCCTAGTAGGGGTTTGAATCAAAATCTCTAGATTCCACATTAAGCAACTTAACCATTAAAACTTCCCGAATAATTAAGAGACCATCTTGAGAGCATGATACATTTCTCTGCTTTGGTGAGGTTGCACTGCTCTGGGGGCGGTCAGGAGTAGGAGGTATCTCATGATTTCAAATGACTGAATCAGCTACAGTCTTTCCTGGAAGTCAGCAGCAAACATGCCAATAGATGTTAGAAAAAGGTTTTCATAGGATACAGTATCTTATCTTCCTCCAAACTCATTTATGCGGCTACGATTCCCGACTCTAGTTGGCCACATGCCCATCCGACAAGTCACAGCTGCACGTGCAAGTATTTGGTAGGGTAAACACAGCAATACAACCATGTGACCTAAAAGAAAAAGAGAACCGCTGTAAATAAGGAAGTAGATATTATTTTACAGCAAGGTACAGCTACAGTTTAAAATGACACTACCCCACTTTGACTATCAGACAGAATAAATTCAAGAAGAGACTGAGGAAAAAAACAAAAACAAAAGGGGGGGCAGTACTTCAGGCCACAGTGGTGGGGCTACCACTTCACGCAATGCGGGCAGTGACGTCCTCAGAGCCAGTATGAGAGCACACCTTGCCAATATGTCTGGCTTTAATGTGCTAACGCATGCAAACAGCATTTGTGCATGTCTGTACTTTTAGGCTTCAGCACATTAATGCTAGATCTATTGGCTTTGCTAATAATTTCCACTCAGACAGTAAGCAATGCTGGAGCAGTTCCACCAGACCTGCGAGTATTGGCTGTCAGAGCGATGTTTGGTACATAGAGAATCTTGTGCCTAAGTGCATATCTAACACATAAAAAAGAAGGCCCTGAAGCCTTATTGAAAGGTGTCTTTTCATACTAAAAGCAATGTAAGACACATAAAAAACAAACAAGTTATGGCGGATCTCCTAGTAAATGACGGAAAGTGCTCCCACAGACATCGAGAAGTAGACTTTTAGGAACCGTATTAAAGGTGTGGAATGTGTACTGGGATAAAGAAAAATTTTACGGGGCTTCTATCAGAATGGCATGAAATGAGGGGTTCTCAAAGAACTCAAAAGGAAGGGGCATTTACAGAGTGGAATAAGAGGGATAAATAAACAATGTAAAACATGTTTGTGTTTATATTTATATAGCACAGACCTAGCTGGGGAATATGGGAGCATTGTACATTTTGGAGAGTGTGACTGCTTACACGAAGTGAGAGTTTAAATCTTTGAATAATCCAGTTACACGCCATTATGACAGATTAGGGTCTTATTAGAATGTTGGTGGGAGTTGCCTCTGAACGACATCCCTTTGGTTTCGTAACCGACCGACCTCGGGTCTGCGGTCTGAAAGCACAATTACGATGCAACTGCACATGGTGCGGTCGCGGACTCCCCTTTCCCTACGGGAGCTTGTGCAGCAGTCGGAACCTGGCCACACACAAGCTCCCATAGAGAAATGGGAGTAACTGTAAACCGCTGCACCGGATGGCAGACACCTCACGGTGCCTGCCACTCAGTGTAGAGATTTACAGGGGACTTTCTGACTGGCTTTCCATGTCAGGAAGCCCGACATGGAAAGTCTGTCAGAAACCAACATCATAATCCAGATGGCGGAAACACCGGTCTTGCGGGATTATGTGGCCGACAGGCTCCGTGTGCCAATAGGAAGCCAATCGGATTGACCGTCCACTTTCAAATCTGACCGCCGTCATTGTAATAGGGGGGTCAGATTTGAAACCTTGGATGACGGTCAGAAAGCATCCGACTTGTGGTCGGAGGCTTTCCGAACGACATCCAAATTAGGGCCTAAGTGATTTGCTTAGAACTGCACAATTTCCAGTGAAGTGCCACTGTGGATTCAAACCAGGTCTTCATTACAAGTTTGGTGGTTTTGCGGCTGCTACACCAGCGCCACGCTGCAACACTGCCAAAACTGTAGTCAGCCTGCCGTATTCGGACTAGAATACAGGTCGGGCAGTTCTGCGGCAGTGGTACCTTTCTAAGGCTCATATGAGAGCCTTAGAAGGCCACCATTGTGGGAATGCCGCAGCACGTTCATGCAAGGACTGGAATGCACAATGTTGTGCATTTCATTCTGTGTATTTGTATTTCTACTCGGATCAAATTACCTGATCATCTTTTTCCTGGCGGCTAAAGCACTCACGGTGAGGATACCGGTATCAGCCTTTCAGATCCCTTTTGTAGCTGCCATAGTTGGTTTTACCTATTTCGTTTTACTTCCTAGTGCTGTTGTCTGTCTTGGCTTTAAATGAAACTTGCACAGCAATGATTGTTTCGTGTTATTGACCGATTTGTTTACTTTAATTAACATGCCCCTATCTAGTGCTTGCTGGCCTTTCAGACTCTTTTACTATGAGGCACAGTTAACTGCCAGCTCTATATATTTTTTTCAACACATTTATTTCACGTAGCACTTCCATGATATCCTTCATTGTTTTACTTTTATTTTTTGACTGTGTTTTTCTCAATTCGTGCTGGTTTAACACGGTCGCCTTATTTTGAGTCCATACAACTTCCTGGGCTAAGTTCCATTTTTTTTTTCTAGATTCATGTTCGCTTTCACGTGATCCCCTACCGTCCTACCTCTTTGACTCTGCACAGCATTTAAATACCGACTTTCGGAGAAACTATCCCGGAAACATTTCTGCACCTCAGTGGAGGATATTATCACGTTCTTCCCTCTATCGTGACTAAATTACCAAGGTAAGAACGTCCTTGTGCGCCCCTTGGATCTTGTATGTGATTATTTCCATCTGGTTTCATTTTCCCTACTCTACCCCTGAAACGCTGTAATTTGGCTTTTCACTAAAGAGAAATATACGTAAGCAATTTCTGCCTTGGGTTTTGATCCTTGCACCTAGGTTTAAATTATCATGATTTTCCCCAGTGCCTGCAAGCTCACCTATTAGTGTTCCCCTACTTACTTATGAATTGACAGAACCCGCAATCAGTCTCATTTTGTCCCATATATATTTGTTACTTAGCTACTTATACAACATTTTTTATTTTCCATTGTTGCTCGTTTTTTGCAGGAACTTATCTTTTCCTCTGTCCTGCTTTTTCGATAAGCGCACCCAATATCGATCGAGGAACTAATATTTGGCGTGTTGGGCACGTCACGGTGGACTTTGGCCGTGTTGCTGTCATAAGTTTCATATACCCGGAGTTTATTGCCCAACTAACTTCCTGGGTAAGCTTTATTGTTTTCAATAGCTACGTTGACCTTAACCCTAGCCTTTTCATGATTTATCTCTGATTCTACTCCATTTTTGTGTATCTCTCCACTACAGAATCGTTTCTTAGAGCTCTTTGAAGCTCTGAATCATTTCTATCCTTGCTATGGAGGGCCGCCATTAACTATCTATCTGATTTAAAGGTATTGATTTCTTCTCATAAATAACATCTGTTACCTATCCTTTATTGTTTTCTGTTCTTCTCTATCTTGGTATTTTTCTGACTATTTTTTGCACTTTTGTGATATTCCTACTTTTATGGCACACGGGTTATATTGTACTGTGTTATGTGCATTCACCTCACCTGAGAAGTTCTTTCTTGGTGCACCTCAGCTTTATTTAATTTAATTGAATGATCTTGTGGCTATCCTTTCATCTACATTTGAATCCCGGCCTAACTGACCCTGATCCCTGATTTCCTTAATATAGTCCTTTGGACCTTCCGGTCATTATTTTAATGTTTGATGGCATTCATTGACGTTAAATTAGAATGTATTAAACCACAGATTAACCTTAGATGTCTTTCAAGTCTCTTACTTTCTTTTTGTATTATTTTTTGACTGAACTGCAGGTGTTCATTGTGTGTCCCACACATTTACTATCTCCTTTGCCCTGATGAATGTGTAGCCCTCTGTGGGCCCAACACCGAAACGTGCGTTGGCTTTCATTACTCTGTGCCTACCTGAAGACTCGTCTGTCCTTAAGAACTGGGAGAGCACGAGTCCTCTGGAACCTTCATTTTGTGAAATTGTTCACTTTCTAATGTTAATGATTTTAAATCTATTTATAAAATGATTTGGTTTTGTGTAAATATGTTTTTGTTGAACAAATGAGTATGTTGTGTGAATGAAAGTGTGTATTATTGTGTTTTGTGGGACTTACACATATCTGTACCGTGGAATTCATCATTTTCTCCTTTTTTGAAAAGATTACTATACTGATTCTTTATGTTTAAATAAACTGGTTTTGAAAATTATTCCTCTCACGTCCCTCTGCCTTCTTGTGCCAGTTACAGCCTGTGGTTGTTTATCTAATTCAGACCCAGCTTTGGGCTTATTTATATTTTCATGTTGTAGGCAGTTGGTAATCTCTTGTGATAGTCTGATTCGACAGGCTCCGTGTGCCCATAGGAAGCCAATCGGATTGACCGTCCACTTTCAAATCTGACTGCCGTCATTGTAATAGGGCGGTCAGATTTGAAACCTTGGTTGACGGTCAGAAAGCATCCGACTTGTGGTCGGAGGCTTTCCGAACGACATCCAAATTAGGGCCTAAGTGATTTGCTTAGAACTGCACAATTTCCAGTGAAGTGCCACTGTGGATTCAAAACCAGGTCTTCATTACAAGTTTGGTGGTTTTGCGGCCGATACACCAGCGCCACGCTGCAACACTGCCAAAACTGTAGTCAGCCTGCCGTATTCGGACTAGAGTACAGGTCGGGCAGTTCTGCGGCAGTGGTACCTTTCTAAGGCTCATATGAGAGACTTGGAAGGCCACCATTGTGGGAATGCCGCAGCACGTTCATGCAAGGACTGGAATGCACAATGTTGTGCATTTCATTCTGTGCAGGAACAGGGGGTGCATATAGACAGGGGGGCACACCATATGCCCCCTGCATGCAACCCCATGCACCGAGGTAACAGGGGGCCCTGTAGGACCCCCTTACTTTTCTCTATGCCACCATTTCATGACAGGCTCACTGCCATGAAAAGGGTCAGAGTGAGGAAACTTGTAATATGCTTGGCGGCGTCGCAGCAGCACCCCAACCATATTACAACCTCACACCGCTGTGCCATCGCCGCAGGATCAGGGATCCCGGGCGGTTGTGGCTGTCCTGTGGCGGTCCCATCACTGTAGTTGTAATACGGCTGGTGGTTCGCCAGTCTGGTGGTCCAGGAGCCACCACCACGGGTTCGGAACTCGTAATTAGGCCCTTGTGGTATTTTCTATCATTTCAAATAATATACAAAGGGTTGTTGATTTTTTTTTCAGTTTTGGCACTCCAATACTTTCTTTTAATGGCTGTGCACTGCTGTGACACGAAAGTGCCAAGATTGCAAATTAGAACTATAATCTGGTTACTGCTTTGAGCTGCAGGTTAAATATCATTAAAAAATGCAAACACATGCCTAGGCCAAACTTGTACTCAGTCACATTTTCTTTTTTTATGAACAAAAGGGGGTTAGCTATAGATGACATGATGTAAATGTGCACATGATGCACCAGAAATTAATTGCGGTAAATAATGTTGTCAGCCATGTTTATGAAGGAGCTGAAATTGTGGAAAAATTAGAATACATCTTCTTATGGTGAACATTCACAGCACAAGACAATGCTGCAGGATTAGATTGAGAGATATGAGAATAACCAGACAGAGACCTGGGCATAGACCCATTTATATGGAATGTGTAAGCATGGCCATGGACCTGCTTACCCCCTGACACTGGGATGGACAACACCTGTATCACCAGCTAGTGAGGAGCTCATGTTCCTCCACCTAAACAGATGCCTGATGATCTCTTGCAGGAAGATGAAAGTGCTAGCTAGCAGTCTAGGGAAGTGTTAACACATTTGACCTTTTGTCTGCTGGGGAGACGATGATCGGAGCCTGAGGCTGCTGAAGGAAATCCCTCCTAAAGTACCCTTGAAGTTGATCTGCTCTCACAGACCTTATGCTTCACACATCCGCCCACTCAATTTGAGGTTTGCCTGTTGCAGAAAGACTGACAGTTGGTTCACCAGTGAATGACAACACTGTGCATGATGGCCTGAAGAAGCAGAGCACTGGCATTAGTTATATCCATTGACAGCAGTACCCAGAGTGATGGCTGCAGGAAATGACAGTATATGATAGCAGCAGCACTCACTTACAGTTGCAGAGCATAAAGACAGGCGGGCACTGAAAGCAAGACTCAGTGACAGCAGCAATGCTCAAGGATATGACAAAAGTAGGAGTTGTGGGTACAGCAAGACTCAATGTGAAAGCTTCAGTAATTTCAGGTTATGTCAGAAGCATCTCTAACAGTATCTTAAGTAAGCAAGTGTGACAACACGCATTCTTTCAGAATGGCAGCAGCACTCCCACTTTCACCAATATACCAATGAACAGAAAAGCAAAAAACAAAGAACTAACATTAATAAAGGGGGCTCCATGTTGGGGTCACCAGCATTTAGGCAGGGGCCATCTAGAGGAGGTGCCAAATAGCAGTTCTTGCCATTGTGTGCAAAAATTCAAACTTTCAGCAGGAGCCGGAGCGCAGGCATTGGAGCCTGCAAAAACGTGACACCTATAAAGTCAGGTGAATTCTAGATTAGGCTCTAATTATTATCCCACGGAGGGGAGGACACAAGTCAACGGTACACGTGGGTAGACTAAGTCCATCCACTATTTTCACAGAAAGACAACTCACCCCTTTTGAACACTGGCTCTTGTTGAGGAGTTCAGGCTAACGCCTGGTCTCTGACTTTTATCGCCTGATTAACCCCTCAATGGAGATTCCCAAATCCAAGGGCCAACTACGTTGGGAAGCAGAAACCGGCAGGGAATTCACAACTATAGAATTGGGGGACATTTATTAGAGGGCACGACACACCGCACACAATATGGCCAGTATCGAGACAGCTACAAAGATCGTATCCTACTGCTACTACACACCTCACCGGATTCATAAATATAACCAGTCCAAGTGCTGTGCTGGTGACAGTGCGGCTCCCCCGGTACACTACTACACATATTATGGGACTGCCCAAAGATCAGGGCCTACTGGGTGCAGGTACTCACAGACATCAACACTCACTTAGATACAGAGCTCCCTAGATTCCCAGCCTACGTGATTTTAGGCCTTCCGAACCCTCTAACTTTCCCCCTTAAGTCTCGAAGAGGTAAACAAATTAGTGCGGCACTATGCGCGGCCCTGCAAAACATTCTTTCTCACTGGGATACTACTCACATACCGACACACCTGGGCTGGTTACACCATATGTGGTATATATTAGAGATGGAACGCATCAGCCTCTCGTTATCCAACCAGGGATTGGCGTTTCCCAAGCTATGGGCACCATTCCTATTATTGTTAACATCAGCTTTCTTGAGGAGCCTACAATGAACAAGTCTTTTGTGTATACATACAGAGCGGTGACTACTCTGTCTCCATTATGGCCAAACTTCTCAGATGGCCCTGGGAAGTAAGTGCTGTCGGAGATATAGCTACATGTCCACCTGCCCAATTTGGATGGGCAGACATGTAACCATTTTTTACTGTTCCTTGTTGCCAGGTAAATCATGGCGGTAAGGAACATTAAAATCTTTATTATGCTTCCCCCATCATGGAACAAGCCTCCCATGGCGAGGGGAGCATTACTTTTTTTTTTACTTAATCCAGTTTGGGATTTTCTTTTTGAAAAGAAAAAAAGAATACTGTTTGCTGCAGGGCTGCGTATTTCCAATGCAGCTCTGCAGCACAAAGTAAAATGCATTGACAAGAACCGCCGTAAAGGCAGTTCCTGCCAATGCCTTTATAAATGACTGCCAGCTATGTGGTCATTTATACATCTGGTGGGCTGACCTTCCATAAGGGCAATGGAGTAACTTACTCCATTGCTCTAGCAGACCCACGAGCCGTCTGCCAGGATATAAATCAGGCACTTAGTCTCTTAAGTCCTGATTCACCACAGGAGTGCCCCTGTAAAGCCCCTAGAAACCCTGGGGAGGCACTTAGAAACTCACAGTGTGTCAGGCATTGGCCAACAGCAGGGTCCAGTCAAAGTCCAGTTTCCACTGGTCAGCTGGGTGCCCACCGATTCTTGGAGTCCACTTTTTTGTCATGGGTACTGGATAGAGCAGTTCCAATCCTTCAGGGCTCCTCTTAGGTCAGAGACAGCAGGTGCAGTCCTCTTCTGATCTTCCACAGGTTCAGAAAGTATTTTGAAGAGGGTACCTGGGGATGTCACATTTCTGCCTGTCACCAGCCAGTGAGGGAGGTGACTCCTGGGCACTCCCTAACCAATGGGGTAAAAGATTCTGAGCCAGTACTCCCCATATTTTCAGTAGTTGCTGGCAAAGCAGTTGCTGGCTGTTTGCCCTTCTGCAAATATGCCCCAAATGCCTTGTGTCATGGTATTGTCAAGATTATGAAAGTCTTTAGCCACACAACACTTGGGTTTTGGGGTCTTGGGTTATGTGTGGACAGTGTACTGTGGTAATTTTAGTGTTCTACCATATTTAACAGTAAAATCCAGTTTGAGGCAGTTACTGTACCCACAACAAACCCAGAGACAGAAGTCTAGTAGGTTAAAAGAAGGGTCCTCTGGCAACCAGACTAAGGATCCACAAGAATTGTCTTGACATCCTGTTTTCTCCCTTTCAAGTGCACCCCACGTATTACATGAGGTTCAACAGATCTGTCAAGCATTATTTGACACTTGAGCTGCTAAATAGGAGACCCACAGCCCCCACTCTGCATATTCTGTGGAATTCAGAGAAGTCATCTCTGCCCATTCAGGCAGAGATATTGTCTGCAATTGGATGGTATTGTACACTTATTTCAGACCTATTCAAGTCTGAGCACAGGCTAAGAGCTGGCAGAGGCTTATGCCAATTTGCCTTCTGAGAGGTCAAGCTGGTAAAGTCTAGCTTTCTATAAGTTACTTTTACTTAATATGTATTAAAAATCCAACTTCACGATTGAATTAGATTTTTAATACCCATTAAAAAGAGTTGTTTACTTTTTCTGTAGCTGTTCCCGTTCCCAAGTTATCAGTAGATCTGGACAGAACCCTCTGAGTTTTGCTCTGCAGAATTCCACAGAGTTACAAAACAAACTCTGTGAGATTCCGCAGAATTCTGCAAACGGGTGGACAAATACTCGCCCAGCTCTTCACGCTGTCTTTATCATGCTGGTAGTGCATTTCACGCTCAAATGTGGCACAATAGCACCACGCGGTATGCATGGTCACAGCCATTCTGTTTTACCTGCTTTCTCTGCTGTTCTGTGCATGGTGCTGATCCTATTTTCGAATCTGTTTTAATCTGTGCCAATCCTCCCCTATCCCACTTATCCACCCCCCATTTACTTATTTTTTATCTGTTTGAGTCATTCTGTGTGTGTATTTTATGTTTTTGTCTTTTTTCAAAACGTTTTCATGACTTTTTGCACTTTATTTGGTTTTCCCTTTCCTTGTGTTGCACTTTCTTCAGTTCTTCCTTTCTGCTTTGTTTTGTCCTACTTATTCCACCCAGCCCCATAGCAGAACAAGCTGCAGTGCCAGTGCCACAAATCGCACACCTTGTGTGTGCCGTTGCCGTGCAGGGGTACAGCTTTGCCCCATTTTTACTGAGGCGGAGGTGCCTATGCTGGTTTTTTGAGTCCACTGCCACATCCCCTTCATGGTGGAAGCAAGTACCAGGCCTGGGTGAGGGTATGCCCCACGGGAGAGTTGGCTGCTCACACAGCACAGCAGCTGACGCATCACCTGGCGGATCTAATCGATAGGGAACAGGGCCTGCTTGAGTAAATAATTTTTGTTTTCTAAAAATGCTAATAGACTCAGAGGTAAGTTAATTTTATATTACAAATAATATTTGATCCAGCTTGAGCTAGCCAGGTGCTCTGCACTACCTAATCAGCGCTCTCTTGGACTGATTATTTAAGAAGGGGTGCAGAATCCTCTGTCATATCACTAAGATAGTAGTTTATCAGGGAGTTATTGTTCTCTGTGCCTTTCTTTATGTACCTCATACAGTCCCAATCTCCTAGGGATGTGTAGTATGCATTGAAAAGGGAGACTGAGTTGGCCCATCAAAGGGGGTGGAGAACTAAACATAATTCTCTGCAATGCATTAGTAGTTCAAAATGTAGTTTAGGTTTATGAGATTAGGAATAAGGCTTAGGTTTAGGAAACTAGGAATAGGGCAATAGGCTATCTGATTTAGAAAAGTACAATGCTACTGTATCTGCCTTTTAAAATATTTTCTGGAGATTAGCTGTACCACTAATTTATTTAATCTTCTTTATTTCTTACATCAGAACCTAAGGCCAAGAGGGCATCATCAGAGCAGGGCTGCCACCAGCACTACGGTGGGTGGAACCACCACTACCAGCACTACGACCTTGGCAAATGACTCTGCTGGTCCGATTAAGTCTTGTTGTTATTATTTCCCTAACTTTTACATCTCCCTACTAGTAGAATCATTTTGCCTTGTTTAGTTTTTTTTATACTGTCTCTTTATTTTATCTCCTCTATGTACTGTTTGTTCAATTCTTGCAATCCCTGCATTGTCCTTTTTTTCTATATTTCATGTTTCTGTAGCTGATTTCCTCCTGTCTGTAGCTTTGTTCTACTTTTTTAGGAAGCTTTACCTCTCCCCTTATATGTTTTGTGGTACTGTAAGACTAAGAGTACAGATGTCTGGTACTGTGAAGATTGCAGGCCAAAGTAAACTAATATTTATCACATGTGTTTGTTGAGAAGGCTTTCTTGCTCATACTCAAACAGTCAAAATGGGAGAATGGGCAAGGTCATGGACCCACCAATGTTATGTTATTCATTTATACAGTATACCAGCTGTTTCCATGATAGTGCAGCATGGCAGGAAATCAATGAGATCCCATTGCATTTGCAAATAAGACCATATGTCCTTCATTGACCATTCCACCCCTTCATTGTGCTTCAATAACTCATCATAGCTCTGTCCCTCCACTAGCAGAAAAAAGTTTTTAGTTGGCTTGACTACCTGGTTTTTCTAACTTGTCAACCAACAAACCTCCCAAAGCAGTGAGGTTTTGCTGATGTAGTTTGTTAAAAAAAATACTTTGGAGTCTAATCTGGTATCTAAAATGGGAAGTTTTTTTCTAGCCGCACAGACTGCCAGGGCCAGTGGCAGCAACAGTGCAATGGAGGAGGCCCAGGAGGTTGGAGGGGGAGGAGTCCCAGTGGTGGCAGTGACGGGTGGTGGTAAGTCAGATTGCTTGCTTATTGACAAATTAACTATATTGTATTTGCTAAGCGAGGCAGATATCCCATCCATCATTATTCTTCACCCCCCTGCCCATGGCATTTGCCACCCGTGATCCAACTGCAGCATGGTTCAATTCGGCACTGAAGGGTTAGCTCTGCAATGTGCATCTGCTTCAGTTAATGCAGCATTACAAAGTTTTCAATGCATTTCAAACTGAAAACAAGGTGTGTTTCTCAGTGCCCACTCAGTCACCTCCTACTACTTCTTCACTCCATTCTTCTTTCCTAAGTTCTGTCCCAGTCTTCCAAAAAATTAAAAAATCCATTCTCGGCATGAACCACATGTTTCTGGCAAGTGATATATGTACATATATTTCATGGCTTCAATGATGGATTTAGGCCTATTCAAATGTTTCCCTTTTGTCATCCGTCAACCGCAGTGATTGACTAAGCAAATGCTTAGCACTTGATGGTCAGTGGCAACCGATTGTTTTATAGCAAAACCTCTACCTAGCTTAATCCCTCTAACTTATCTTGCAATTGAGTAACTTTCCTAACTGCCAAGTGAAGGTATGTGCTGAAAATAATTTGTGGTGGAGGGCGAAGCCAGGGAGTAAAGTGGGACTAATCGCCTGAAATAGAGTTTGGCAGATGGGATAGTCTGTGACAAACGTACCAAATAAAATATATATCCTGTTCCCTTACCTGTACTGCAGTGCATCTTTTTCCACTGTCTATTATCGGCAGACAGGATATCTGCGTTTATACGTGATGTGTGTGACATAGTATTATTATTATTCAGGTGCCTCTTTGGAGTCAGGGTAGAATTGAAAGACAGTCAAAAAATAGCAGGGTCATTGGAATTAAAGATAATAAATTATCCATTACAGCTGCCCCAGCTGTAGAATGCAGCAGATCCAACACTAGCTTGCCTCTATTAATGTTTTACATAGGAATACTTTTTTATTGTGCTGCACATAAGCCTTGCTCATTACTGAGAAGTAATTTTTCTTTCTACACACTGAGGGCCTGATTTAGATCTTGGCTGACGGGTTACTCCATCACAATGGTGACAGATATCCATATAAATCCCATTATAGCCTATAGGATTTATATTTCGGCAGATGAGATGGCCTTCACCATTGTCAGGGAGTACAACACCTGCCAAAATCTAAATCATAACCAAAGTGCCAGTTTAGTTTTACTATGAAATCCTTTCAAAGAAAAAACACTTTTATTTTGTTGGTATTCTGACTTAATTCCTTGCAGCAAGTGCTTTATGTGATGCATGTGTGGGGGAAACTTAGCACTGTGACTAATTACATCAGAAATGTCAATGGTCCTAGGGGACTAGCAATATTCTGTTACTGTGCCACTATATAAACAAGTGTTTGCACTGAGCATTATTTACAGTTTGTCTTTTTATTTTTTTATTTCTTAATATAGCTACTCCTGCTGGTCCACCATTACGGCAGGATATAGCTTCCCGGCTGTGGTGGCCATCTAGGCCGAATATCACTGGCTTTTGGCTTTGAAGGAGGAAGAGACATGTGCCATTGTTCCGTGTACCTCCATCCTGGCAACTCCATCACCAGCACCGCTGGCAGTCAGGATCCATCACTGCTGCCACCCCCTCATCATCGTCCACAGACTTACTTCTCCACCACGTCCTACGGGAGCTGGGGTTGCTTCGCCAGGAGGTGGCACACCTCCACAGCTGGATAGATGCCATCTAAGCTCTTTTTTAAATATATTTTCTTTGGTGGAAGGGACATAAGTTATAGGTGAATAGGGTGGGAATTGGGGAGGCCTGTTAGGGCAAGCAGACTTTGTTTGTTGGACTTACTTTGGACATTGGTTGGGGTGATTTATTTATTTGTTTGGGGAGAGGGGTGGGCTTGTTGTAGGTGATTTGCATTTGGCTGGGTCCAAACTGGGGTTTTTCAGAAATAGTAGGTGATATTATTTAGTGCATTGATACCTTCAGTGGGAGTAACTCTGAATACACGAAGAATTTGTCAACTGTCTACAGTAGTTGATCGGTTATCTACTGACACTGCTGGAGGATTTTTGATGATCAACAATTACTTGGAATAACACTATTAGTCTTAGCAATAATGATATGGTTCAAATTTTGTAAGAAAAGAAAAAAATATGAAGTGACTGAAAAGGGAAAGAAAAGAAAATACGATGAGAGACAATTAGAAGAAATGAAAGGAGATCTATATAAAAAGATGAAGAGTTTACAGTTCAATGTCGAAAAAGAAGGAAATGGAAAGATTGAAGAAGGAATTGAGATGTGTTAAAGTTGGCATCTGATTTGGTGGTGGGAAATTAGTGATGGCATTAAATGCCATCAGAGAGGGGATTGATGGAGCAACGACTCGTATAAAAGAGACTTGCTTGGATGCAATCTTCTCAAATAACTCGTAATACCTTAATAATTGTGTTTGTGAATACTAACGTGCATTACAGTTCACACATTTAAGTTTAGGGGAAGCTTGCATATGTCTCATACTAACAAGTAACCCAAGTGTGACTCAAAATGGCTGCTAACGCAGAATTCTGTACTGCGCATGCGTCAACTACATCTACGTAGTAATGACAAGCCTTTCGTTTGGAGGGAAATCTTTGCAGCTGCGTAATCGCTTTTAAGATGGCCGTTTGAAACTCACATGTTAAAGCGCATGGTTTTGCCAAACTAAACCCTGCTACTTTACTAAAATGCTAATACTTAAGGTTTTTATAAGTAAATGGGATTAGAGTAGAGATAGGTGGTATACAGTGAAATCATTTTATTTTGATTTTAATATGTTTCTCTTTGACCTCTATATTAGTTCGTATTTGGGCCTCCGAGTGGGACTGAAGCTTGTACCACATGTAACTGTCACGCAGGCGCAGTAATACCAAGCCAGGAGCCGCAATGTAAATCCTTGAATGCCATCCAAAATAAAACAGCAACATACCCTGGGAACCAGCATGATGACCTGTGAAAGGAAGAGACTATAAACCAAATGGTATACTTTGTATTGATTAAGATGTGAATACGGATGGGAAATAAAGCTTGGGAAAATAAATTGATGGGCGGGAACACCGAACAATAGACCTAAAGAAAATTATTAAAACTTAGAATGGTGTGATGATCATCCCCCGTTGCTTGTCCAATCAGAATTAGGAGTTTCATAAATTTGAAACATTTAGGGGTGGTGTTTACCATTAGGAAAAGTATAATTGAGGTAGTTCAGTTAGTTAGATATGCTCGTGTTGCTGAGATACTGAGAGACCGGGATGCAGTCCGAGAGCTGAGCAAATATTTAAGAAGAAGCGAATAGCAGAACTAGAGCCTAAACTAATTACCAGTGCTTAATTTGTGCCGGTGCTTTCCGGTGCTAAGCACCGGGAATTATTTCACAGGGCCGGGTCTATATAATTGAGAGCCATGGGTATGCTCCAGAGGAGTGTTGCAGGTGCTAACATTTTAATGGTTGATTTTCTTTTGTTGCTAGAGCCAGTGAATTATGTGTACAGAAAACTCCTGATTTGGTTGAGGTCATTAACTTCAATTGGTGACATAAGCTGCAAGCTATCCCTCCCTTATCAGTGGGAGGTGTGATTTGCAACCAGGGTTTAATTTGAGCTGTGGTTTCCAGTGCTCGATCGGCACTTAATTCTCAAAACCAGCGCTGGTGACAGCTGCCACAATGTGGCACTGTCTGACTAATTTTGAGATGACCACACAACAGGTTTATTCATTCAATAAACATTAAAATGACTATTGCCTGCCTCCCAAGCCATTCTTTTAGCTTTGGGGGCCTGAAATAGTCCGAATAGTCACACTTGTGGGAGTTTGATGGCTAGTACTTGTGATGTTTCTATCATTGGCAGCATTGCAGGGGCTACGTGTGTTGCAAGCTGCAGTGGCCTCCTGACGAGAGCCCCGGCACTTATTATTTTACAAATTAAGCACTGCTAATTACTTAGAAGAAGATCGTGGAAGAATCGAGAAGGGAAATAAGGTAAAGACTTAGAAGAAGATCACAGAAGAATCGAGGAGGAAGATAGTGTCAGAGAGGGGTGCGACGCAGGCGTCGGATCTAGAAGATGTCATCTATCCTGTCCCTGAATCCTGTCCTGAGCCTTTGTCACCTGAGCTGTCCCAGGGGACCCATCCAGCTCTTGGGCCAAGGGGTTGGTTTCCACACCATCCTAGGTAACTATAACTCTATGTGGTATGTCATTGTGCTCTCTCTTTATTTCTCCTCTCCATGTACTGTCATCGTAATAACATTTCTTGGATGAATTATTTTGACTTTATTTCGATAGATTAATTTCTTCCTCTAGAGAAAACAGTGTACAGATTGCATTGGTTTTGTCTCAAATGAATTTAACTAGATAAACTTTTAAAACTCTCCCGAGTCTGTGGTTATTTAAAGATATTTGATTCTATTTCATCTACATAAGTTAACTAAAAGATCCATTGACCAGAGGAAATTACATTTGAACAGAAAAGGTTTGGAAAGAAATGTTAGGGTAAATTCATCTTAAAGGTATCATCGCAATAAATTGACCCCAGCGGTACATTACTAGCTTATATGAATTTGTGTTTATGGGCCCAGGTGAGTATGTGGATTGTGAGTATCTCTAGCTGGTCACCCGCTGGATCACCTGAGCCTGGGTAGTTCGAGCAACCCAGTCCATGATGGTCTGGATTCCTCTCTGGTGTGGTTAATCCTGGCCTCCAGCCACCAGGTGGCCCAGGCACACAACCTTGCTCTGCCCTATCTGGCACTTAGTAGCTTTGATAGTGAGGTCTGCTTTCTGCTGAATTCTCCAAATCATTGCCTAAGAAACATTCTACTGGTCGGTCTGAGCTAACCACAACTTCCTAAGGGCCAGTTAACCCTCCCCAGCTGAAATTAACAACTGCCAAGAAAAGGTCAGTCCTGGCATTGTTTACATTGGTCACTTGGTACATTTCTCTAAGTATGCTTTGGTCAGGGGCCACGAGATCCTCTGTCACCATAGTGACACTTGCACCTGTGTCCCTGTATGCCATGGCCTCCGTACCATTTATTAAAGGCTGTTGTCTGTATTTGCCCAGATAACTGGGACTGACAAATAGGGTGGCAATATCCATGCCACAAGTTCAAGTTCAAGTTCAAGTTTATTTGGTTTAGTTCTCAGCTGAGAACCACAAATATTCAATACATGATATAAAAGTTAAAATAGGTTTTAAAAATGTATATAAATTGTAGCAGACAAACTCATTTGGCGGAGACTTACATGGTGTGATCAATTCCTGTTCAGAGTTAATTCTACATTTTATATAAATTGGTTGTAAAAACCTTTTTCTTGCCTTTACCACTGTCGCATTTGGGCAAGTGAACAACAAATGTTCCAAGTCCTGCTCTCCACCATTACACAAATTACAAAGAATACTTGATTTTTCTTTTGGTAGACACTTATATGTAAAAGATTTTAAAGGGAGTATCCCAAACGAAGCAGTACAATCGATCTCCTAACCCCATGCTTTAAATTAAAATTAATATACTGTTGTGTTTTCTTAAAAGCCATAGTTTCTGCAAATTTTTTATAAAACGACAATTTAGCGCAGTGTTGAGAGTCAAGATCAAAGCTGAGTCTTGGAGTAAAGTGTTTTAAGAAGAGCTTCAGCTGAGCAGGAGTCCATGACTGTAACAAATTAATATTAACATTAGATAACTTAAAAGCAATTAAAACATTCCTTGAAAATACATATTTCGAAGATTCTTTTCCAAATATCTCTATTTTAAGTAGAGATCAAAGCGTTCCTTCTTCAGCATGGAGGAGGTTATATGCCCAGCTGATGATATTAGTAATTCCTCTGGCATAGGAGCTGATTAATGAGAACTCGAGGCGGAGAGCTTGTACCGATACAGCTTGAGACAGCTTTGTTAGTTTCCGTAAGAACTTCCCTTCTTTTAGGTCTAGATAATTCCATTTTCTTATTGGGATGTATTCAAGAGCATATGACAGCACTGGTGGAATCTTGGCGCTGTATACCTAAAGCAGTGAAAAAAAGTGTCTTTGTCCGGTTGAAACATATAAGCGTGAAAGTGCCCCCACATGAACATCGGATTTACAAGTCAGGTTCTGAGTATGGAACACATTTTGCAGAGACTTTGTGAAGATTCGACCTAAATTGGTATACTCATTTGTCACTTCCAACGTTTTTCCCCCTAGATTCTAGTTGAATTTGGCACTCTATTTCCTTGCTGAAAACTGAACTATTTTTGTTTTCGCGATGTTCGGTATTAAATAGTTTTCCTCCGTATAAATGTGGAGTGCTTGCAGGCTTCTTTGCAGGCCAAATGGTGTTAGGTCTAATATGATTACATTGTCTGCATACATCATGGTGTGAATTTTGTGGAGGGCAATTTTAGGTGGAAAGTTGCAAATCCGTTTAAAACATTCAGGCAGATCGCTGAGGTAGAGGAAAAACAATAGGGGAGCAAGAAGGCATCCTTACCTAAGGCCGTTTGGGGTCGGGATAGGGCTTGTGAGACCCCTTTCTCTCCCCATTTGAACCTGACACCAGGTTCCGGAATGTAATGATGTTATTATATGGAGTAATTTATCCGGGATACCCATTTTGCTGAGTTTTCTCCAGTGTTCCTCTATCCACTCTATCAAATGCGGTGGTAAAGTCAATGAAAGCCATCACAGACAAGCACAGCCTGAGCTAGAGTTCTGACTAGGCCAGAACCCATCTCAGAGACCAATGTTAACCCTACTAATCCCTTGTTCCCTGTACCACACTTGTACTTGTGCTAGGGGACGCAGTAGCCTTAGGGGCAGTGGTGGTAGGAGGATTTTCCTTGACTTTTGGACAATCAGCATCTTTTGTCCAATGGGTCTTTACCTTAAAAAAGTAACTCCAAGGTTTCTTTTTGCTTTTACCTTTGTTGGGTTGTGACTCCCCCCCCCCCTCCCCCCAGATGCAGGTTTTTGGGGCCCTGATGAAGACTGTTTTTGATCTTTACCCTTTTTTTTTTTGTTTTTGTGTCCTCATCTCTATCATGACTGCAAAGGCCAGACTATGCAAACAAGGCCACAAGGGCTTATTAGGTAGAGGCGTGCTGTCTCAGTAACGAGCTGGTGTGGGTTACCAGCTGAACGAGGAAGACCCAACCCTACAGCAATAGCCAGTATCATACAGAGCCCGATGCCCAGTTATTAAGTCGGCAGCTGCTGACCATGTGCCAATGACACCAATACTGACCACTTAGGCACATAAGAGCTACGTGGAGTAGCAAGGAGATTGTATCAAGGCTAGATAATCATCGGACTGGGGAAAAAAAAAAACCCAGGTGCTAAGCAATCCAATCTAGCAACAGCCAAAAAGCTCTTCTCCTTGGATTTCCAATCCTGGCTAGGTCCAACTTCGAAATTTGAGAAATTGATAAACACCAATCAAGTAGGGTTGGGGGATCAGGTTCTTTCCAACGTTTACAGATTTCCCTGCACGCTGCCAGCATACAATAGAAAAGGAGATTGTTTACTGGGCTCCGAATCAAATCAAAGATTCCGAAGACTATTAGCCTAAGATCGATGACCACAGGAAAACTCAGGGAAGATGTAAGATTCTTGCCGATGACGTCCCAGTAGGATGACAAAAACGGGCATTCAAAAAACATATGAGTGTCGGAAGCTGATATCGAACCACACCGAGGACAAGCCACCTGGTCGGCTTTAGAAAACTTGGACAGCCTCTGTGGAGAGTAATATGCCCTGTGTATAGTGAATAGATGATTTCTTCGGGGCCAAGCTGGCTTAACTATGTCCCACATAACTGTGCAGGATTTTGTCCAAAGATCATGCACATTACAGCTGGATATCATGGGGCCCCAAAGTTGCTCAGGTAGATTAAATTCCCCGTCAATCTCTTCAAGTATTAAATTATACCACAGGGAAATTTCTTTTGAAACAGGTGGTTTGTCCAATAAGAGAGATACCAGTTGGCTACTGCCCCCCACTGGAGGGTTCTTACGACGTGGGTTTTGACTGTGAAGAGCCTGTGCCCAACTTGACATTTGGAGGAATTTAAATCTAGAAAAATTGGGACCTATTTTATTGCTTAAGAGTTCCCAAGGAAGCATCACCCCTTCAGCAAATAGGTCCCCCCAAACTGATATACCCGCCTCCTTCAATGGAGCTGATAATGCATCCCTTGTCCAGACCGGGGGTACCGGTAGATCCCAAATGGGTGCCCTGTCCGAATAGTAT
This sequence comes from Triturus cristatus, assembly GCF_964204655.1. NCBI lineage: Eukaryota > Metazoa > Chordata > Amphibia > Caudata > Salamandridae > Triturus > Triturus cristatus. The sequence goes on along the minus strand of NC_140585.1, from coordinate 1,142,502,970 downwards.
CCCAGTTTAATCGATGATCTGATATTAGACCAAGTTTTGGTCAAACTCTGTAGTACTTTGAGTTTAACCTTTTTAAAGTATTTGGGATCGCCAAACTTAAATAAAAAACCAGACTGTCCAAATACTTCACCCTCCTACATGGCCGAAAACATCGTCCCTACCCCCTGATCAAATGGCATTTTTAGCAGCATGCGGGTGTGAGATAATTGGAATGCCCAAGCATAAACCTGTAAATCAGGCCCTGCCAGTCCCCCCTTCTCACGACGCCGCCTTATTTTTTTCCATGCAATCCTGGCATTCTTTTTTTCCAGATAAACAAACTAATATTAGCTTGTAATTTAGTCAAAGGAAATTTATCAAAATAGAGTGGAATTGTATTATATAAAAATGAGAATTTTGGCAATATAGACATTTTAACCAGATTTGCACGTCCCAGAACCGACAAGGGGAGGTGTCCCCACGTATCCATTAATTTCCGACACTCTTCAGCTACTGCAGATAGATTAGTAGATGCGATTAAATTAATGTCCTTAACAATTCTTAGCCCCAAATATCTCAGGCTTGTGCTAAGTGGTACAGTAAATCCTGTTAGATCAGTATTCCAAGCCATTATTTCGGTTTTTGCGGCAGTCACCTCATACCCCGAAACATTTCCAAATTCAAGGGCTAGCTTGATGGCAGTGGGAAAGGCAGTACTAATCTCTGATGTTAAAATCATAACATCGTCCGCATACAGGGCCACCTTCTTCTCCCATGCCTTATACTTAAAGGGCTTGATGATATTATTATCTCGTAATGTCTGAGCAAAAGGCTCAATGTAGAGATCAAAAAGCAATGGAGATAGAGGGCAGCCCTGCCGCGTTCCTCTTGTGATGTTAAAGGACTCGGATAGGCCCCCATTAACCAGAACAGATGCTGATGGACTATGATATAAAAGTCGTACGGCTCTACGGAAGCCCTCACCCACGTTGAACTTGGCCAAGGCACTTGACAGGTACAACCAATTGACTCTGTCGAATGCCTTGGTGGCGTCCAACGTGAGGATAGCAAATGGCAAAAAGTTAGTGGTAGCCATATCTATAGCACCCACCAGATCATAGGTTAATTCAAAGAGCTGGCGACCCCTTACAAAACCCTTCTGGTTAGGATGTAAAATGTCCGAAGCAACCTTACCCAATCTCGTAGCCAGAAGGGATGCAGAAATTTTATAATCGGCATTGAGAATGGAAATAGGACGATATGACCCACAATCTGTGGGAGCCTTACCAGGCTTAAGTATCAGAGTGATAGACGCGTTGTTCCAGGAACTAGGGGAAGTGCCCCTTCCTGCAGTATTTGGTTAAAAAGCAAAACAAAAAAAGGAGAGATCTCTTCCACCAACTTCTTATATATTTCAGCTGGTAGGCCTTCGGGCCCTGCCGCCTTACCACTCTTACTTCCACAAATTGCGGCCACCACTTCTTCCTCCGTAACTGCCATATCTAAAAAAGCTCTTTGATCCGACGAGAGTGAAGGTAGGGGTATATTATTTAGCCACTCTCTAATGCAATCAGGGGAGATGTCTTTGTCCTCTTGATAGATCTCCTGAAAGAAATCTTTAAATGCCGTTCTGATTTCTGCATCAGACGTTAAGGTCCCAGAGCTGGAAGTGATTGAGTTAATTGTATTACGGACCTGGTCAGTTCTGGATTTCCAAGCGAGCAATTTGCCAGCCCCTTCGCCAAATTCAAATTGGGCTAGTTTGCTAACTTCCCATCTACGGAGCAGGCGTTGACTTAGAACCGAAGCCAATTGCATTTTAAGCTCAAGCTGTTTCTCTTTTTTAGCTGAAATAAGACTGGGAGTACTACTACTACAGGAGTCTAATTCCACCTGTGCTAATAAGAGATTGGCTTCAATAGATGCTACTTCCTGAGTATACTGCCTTCTGCGAAATGTGACCTTATTTTTAATAGCCCCACGCAGGAAGCATTTGAACGCATCCCATACAGTGTTGGTACCTGCTGTGGTTATGTTAAGTTGCATAAATTCGCGTGCCTCCAATTTGAGGTAAGCAACATCATCCAGTGACGAAAGAAAGATACGATCAAAAGACCATGATCTATTAGGGAGCTGTACGATACCTGCAAGATCTAACTTTACTGCAGAATGGTCCGACAAATGAGAAGGCAAATAACTAACATTTTTTATGAAGCCCTGCAAATTGCGACTAATCAAAAAGAAATCAATCTTGGACTGGTGATGATATTTAAAATTTCGAAAGGAAAATCCAGGTTGCTGACCTGCCCTTATCCGCCAGATGTCAATATGCCCATATTGCTGCATACAATTAAGTAGACTTAGAAAGAACTTGTTGTCGACTCGATGGCGTTTTATCTAGAGCGTAGTCAAGCACGATGTTAAAATCCCCTGCGATAATAGTGGGTTCAGGGAAGTGCAAAAGCTGTGAAAATAGAGATTCTAATGCTGAGGGGTCATCTCTATTGGGCCCATAATACCCTACCAATGTTATTTGAAAACCTCCTATCTCTACCATGGCAATTGCCCATCTCCCAGCCGAGTCTACCACTTGACTAACTAATCTAGTGGTGATTGTTTTCTTAAAAAAAATAGATACACCTCTCACATTAAGCGACTGAGAGGTAGAAACTGATAAGTCTATCCACCTATTATTTTTAACCAATTCAAATACCTCGCTCTCCACCAGATGAGTCTCCTGGAGAATAATGACCTGCACATCAGAATCACGCAGATATTGTAGGATTCTATTTGCCCTTGGCTTGGTGCGCAGGCCATTAACATTCCAGGAGAGAATCTTAAGGTTACTCATGGCAGTAAAGTCTATAGAGAAAAAACTTAAAATTCTTAACTAAATTATCCAACACTAGAAAAACAGAATATACCTGCAGCCAAAAAAAAGATAAGAAACAATTTTGCTTATATTCCCTCCCTCCTTCAATCACACCCAAACCCATACCTCCCCCCCACCCATGAGGAACCCTGGTACTACCTAACCGGTTCAAGCCCGGTTTGTGGTACTCCCTACCCTTTGCCGAGCCAGCGCAGGGCATCGCTAGCTAAGTGCAATAAGAGAATTATAAAAAAGCAATCTTCTCCAATTCTCTTGTGATATCCCCCTTGTTTTTTTACTTGTTTGTCAATTTCTTTATATCATTTTTATTTTTATATAATTTTTTTTCTTATTGCTTAATATATATTTTATTATTTTTGTTCTTTTTTCCTTCTAATCTATCTAAGTTAAACTTGTCCGTAAACACAAAGGAGCCTGCTAACAAGATACAAGAGGGGTGAATAAGTACTGGCGGCAGCAGGCTAGTTGCCACGGTACTCTGCTCTGAGCTCCGTGCAGGGCGTTGCTTTAGATATAGCTTTTTTTCTCCCCTTTTATCGAGAATGCTGAATATTATCAGCGCAGCATGCAATCAGCGACCTTTGTATAGGAACTAACGAACCTGTCATTGGTTTCTTTCTCAGTTAAGCGTTTTCCTTCTTGCTGCTTTCCCGATCGGACCTAAAAGTTACCGTGCTGGAGTAGTCTTCTTTCTATCCCCATGTGCCTGAGGTCGGAGGTGATACAGCCGTCTCCTGAGGTCTCGGCCCTGGTTTCGCCGCCGCCGTCATCTGGAGTTCAGCACAGCCTGCGGCCCTGGTTCCGGGCCGCCCTGGAGCTCCGTCGGGGAGGAGACAGTGGAGCTGTCGGCGTGATCCCCAGCTTGGTGTCAGCGTTCGTCAGGGTGGCGATAGCCTCAAGCTCCAAGGAGAAAGCAGCACGGAGTATACAGCTGGTAAACTCAAAGCAGCTGATCAGGTGACGGGCAAGGCTTTTGACAAGGGGGTTTTCTCGGATCGAGAGGAGATTTTTCGTGTTGCGGGGAAGTTAGAGAATTCCCCCCTACAAGTGTCGAGTGAAATTTCTTCCAGAGCTTGGGTGGCGGGGGTCAGCAACCCTACGAGGGTTACAACGAGAGCCATATCGAGAGCCAATACGGGGGTAGTTCACACCCAAAAGCCAGTAATACCCTCGTTCCCTAGAACTAAGGAGTCCCTTACAAACAAAATCTTGGGTGAAAAAGTTAAATATAATGCAGAAAGAAGGCGCTCACGTAAAAGCAAAGTGAGTAGGAAGCTTTCAGCTGAGGTTGTGGCTGGGGTTGGCACTAAGTCTGATACAAGGCTGGATTGCGGGAGCGCTCCCCAGGGTGGCACAGAAGGAGGTGGGGAATCGGTTGAGCCCCCCTATAAATTAAAACATTCTGAACCCCAGATCTCCTCAAAAACTTCTTCTTACTTGCATGTTGAAGTTAAGGCCAAACATACGAAGAGGTCTGGCAAATTAGCTAAGTCTAATAAATCTACCAAGTCAAGCAAACCGCTTTTAGATTCTACCTCAAGAATTACACCCTCATTACGATCGTATTTTAAGGTCGTTCCTCAAATACTTGATCTGGCTCAATCCCAGCTTCAGACTCCTTCTGTCTCTATCTCCTCGTTAACAATTTCCAACATGTTGGCACCTTCGGTCATAGGGGGCCTTCCTGAATTGTCACCTCAATCTGTAGCTTTAGGGCCTGTTGCTTCATCTGCGAAGTCACCGGTATGCTCTCCTATTAGTGACTTACTACCAGCCCCAGTCCCGGTGGATGAGAATGATCCATCTAAGGAACCTAAGGAAACCGGGGGTAAGACAGTGCACCATGACCCCCTAGACTCCAGCAGCAGCAAGGTCCCAAGCGATTTTGACAGTCTTGGGGCTGAGTGTGCACTTACTGGAGAGGATCTTGGGCAGGGTTCGGATTTTGAACTCGTAAGTTTGAGGAGTGCTGTTCAGAAAGAGCTCCCGCCCGCCATGGATGTGGTACACTTGAACCTCAACTTAGGTAATACTATTGATTCTAACGGTGGCTTAATCTCAGACTCTCCTGCTTCAGATCTCCCAGTCTCCGCCTTACAGCTTATGTTTGCTACTCTGTCGGCTGATATTAAAAGGGGTTTTGAGGAGTCTGCATTAAATCAGCGGGAGATAAGAAGCTATTGCGAATCCTTAGACACAAAGATTGATGGACTCTGTACGAGAACAGGAGTCTTAGAAGAGACAGTTGCCAGCATGTCGATACACCTTGACAAAGCTAAGGAGGAAATTGAGAGGCTTAAGAGAGCCGACATCGCTATGGCTGAAAGAATGGAAACCCTTGAAAACAATGCCAGACGGAGCAATATCCGTATTTTGAATGTGCCTGAGGGCAGTGAAGGATCTGACATTAAGCGCTATATTATCACCCTTTTGAGACACTCTCTTAAACTGAATCAATCTGAGGAGGAATTAACATCTGAGATACAGCGAGTACATAGAGAGCCATTTAGGCTGAATCCACAACGGACAAAGCCAAGGAAGATTTTGTTGAACTTCCATACCTACTCGCTGAAAGAACATATCCTTAATCTTGTACTTAAGCAAAAATCCCTTGCAGGGGTGGGTTTTACGTTTCAAATTCGATCTGACCTGTCGAGGGTTACCCTTGAAAAACAATGGGAGCTAGGAAGCAGAATGGAGGCTTTTAGGAAGTTTGGTGCATCAGTTCAGATGGGGTTTCCAGCCGCTATGAAAATAATGATCAATAATAAAATGCATAATATTCGTTCAGTACAGGCGGCGGATGATCTTCTGATGTCCTTAGGGGGTTCTAAGGGAGGTTCTGGCTCTGGTTGAGAGTCTTGGGTTACTATCTTTGGATTCTGACCTCTCTTGGAACTCTAAAGCAGTTCCCCTACTTTTTCCTCCTATCCTCTTGTCTTCAAATAGATCTTTACCCTTGTCCCCACCTGTGAGAAGTTGGCCTGGCATATGCTGGTCACTAGTTATAGTGGCCACCTTGCACCAGTCCAATTCGACTCTTATGGTAGATAGGTTTAAGACAACCTTTTAAAGAAAGCTATCCTAGTGGTAGCTGTGGAGAGCAGCCTTCAGGCTAAGTCTCAGAGGAATGTAAAGCAGCTTGTTTTACCTTATAATCTCTTGCATTACCAAATGAAAGGACACCACACAGGTATATATATCAAATATATATGTATTTATTACTAGACACACTCTACTAATCTCTTCATGAGATTAGAAGCCAGATACACATTCAAATGTCAACGTTTCACAATAAATTAAGCACAAATATGGCTGGAGCCCAAGGGGCGTACCAGACCATATACTAAAAAAATGGTATAAGAATGTCGACTTGCAACATGACAAGGCCTAGGGCCTGGGGAATCGCTGGGGCTTCACTACTGCAGTGATAGCAGGTAAGTAACAGGCCCACGGGAGACACGTGCAGTGTGTGAACACAGCCCCGGGTTCCCTATTGATTATAATGGTGCAAGTCGCGGTTTGATTTTTAAAGTTCTAGGGTACTTCGGGGAAGTCTACAAGCAAGCCACTTACAAGGTAAGTATTTCGAGGGCCAACACACACTAGGGCACCGGAGTGCACGAGTTACCTCACCCAGGGAAGCCGGGTGAATAGGTGTCTTTTGGTGTTGGGTCGCGTCGCTGTTTTCTATGGAGACCAAAGAAGACTTGCTGCTTGCGTCGACTGAAGAAGTGCCCGGTGGAATCCAAGGGTGGATTTGAGATGCTGAAGACCTGAAAATTCAAGGGACAGTGTTCAAAGTCACTTGACAGTGACCGGTGGCCAGAAAGATGGATGACCACAGATGTCGGGTGATTTCAGGTCATCAATGGTGTTTTGACTCTTTGCTCACGAGGTCCAAAAGGGATCAACGATGACCAGCAGCTGGATTCGGAGTGTCCCATGACGTCTGCAGCTGATAGCAGTGTCGGCAACCAGATTGGAGCCAACCAGCCTTGGCAACTGCAAGTCTCGTGTAGACTGAAGAAAGTCGATGGTGCAGACCGGCAAAGTCTGAGGGACTCACCCAGCAAGGGTAAATGAGGGCAGGCCTGGAGCAACCAGTGGAGCCCTTTTAGTTGATGAGAAAGTCTTTGGGGGACCCACAAGCTAATGGGCAAGGGATCGTGAAGGCGCCTCTTCAGGAAATGCTTCACAGGAGCCCACGGTCACTCGGGACAGGGTAGGCCTCTGATTTTTGCTGCGAAACCTGCTGGAGGCTTGGGCCACAAATGGTCCAATGCACAAGTCTGTAGGACTTCGTGAAGGGTTTGCACTCAACAATAGTGCACGGTCCCCAGGTATTGCTGTTCCTCGTCACTCGTGGGGTCCACTCACAACAGCTTTGCTGGGGACTCACAATGGCCATTGAGAAGTCAGGAAATCCACTTCCAGGGCAGCAGGACTTCGAACTCCTGCGGGAGCGGGAAAGTTTCCAACCATTGATTAAGGTTTTTGGTGCCTGCCAAGCAGGGGAGTCACTCCTTGACTCCCAGGGAGATTCTTCTGTCTTCCAAAGGTAGTGGAACATCGAAGGGCCAGGATTCTTCTTTGTAGAGAGTCATCCAGGGTTATCTGATTTGCAATGGCAAAGCTTGCTATCTTATAGTGAAGATAGGGGAGGGAATAGCTCTATGACCACTCCTCTAGGAGGGTCAGGGGAGGTGGTGGTTACACCCACTTCCCTTTGTCCAGTTTCGTGCCAGAGCAGGGGCAGGTAGCCCCTGAACCGGTTTGAGCTGGCATATGCACAGAGGAGCCTACTGCTCTCCCAGTGCAGGACTTCAAAGCACTCACCCAGCCCCAATACACTAAATCCTGTCTGGAAGGTGGTGACACCTCCCTGTGACAGGATGCCTTTTGTTGGGCTTCCTCCAGCAGGAGGGCAGCCCATTGTCTGTGCTGGTGGCATCCATTTTGTGATGCCAGGGCTCTATAGGATTTCTATTGTTTTACATGTCGTCCCCTCTAGAAGGGTGGGATCATGTTCCCACATCATGGACTGATGTGGGGGTATGATTCCAAGTTGTTTGACACCAAACACGACATGTTTTGATGCAGTCATTCCAAAGTTAGCATTTTAATGCACTTAAGAGTATATGGTTTAACCACATCCACAAACAGCCATAGAGAATAGACTCTGGTAGCTGCAGAGGGGCCCTGCTCACGAAGAGGCACCCCTCACATTGTAAACCATGCACCCTGCCCTCAGGATTGATAGGGCCTGCCATAGGGGTGGCTGATAGGTTTATATGTGTGTGTATGGTGAGATATAGAAACCTATATCTCAGTGAGGAGTGCTAACACTACCTCACACAGGCTGCAGTAGCAGGCCTGTGGTGTCAGATTGAGAATGCTTCCCAGGGGTGGCATAATACATGCTGCAGCCCCTGGTAGGCCTGTGACGTGCCTATGCCCTAGGTACCTAAGGTACCATATACCAGGGGCTCATAAGGTACCACAGTATCCAATCACCAGTGCATCTAATATGCACACCAAGTTGTTTAGAGAGAACAGAGAGACTGGGGCCCTGATTAGCAGGGACCCAGCCAGACAATAGCCAGAAACCAGTGTATACATCAGAAAAAAAGTGGGGGCAACATAAGTGCAGATCCTACTCTCCTACACCACCCTTATCTGGAGATTTAGAATCTTGCTTCTTTTGGTCACCACCATTCAGATTTTTCTGCTTTACCCTGGTTCTGACCCACTTATCTGCCTTCTTTCACAATTCTCGGGGAGAAGTCAGATCAGAGTCTACCAAGTACTGATGCAATAACTGATTTTGGCAATTATTAAGGATCTGCTCCCTCATAAACAAATTATACAATCCTATAAAATCATGTACTTTGCTGCCAAGCCACCAGCCTTCCAGTGCCCTAATAGCACTGTCCACAAGTCTACCCAGTCCTGATTCTGTGCTTTCTGAACTTAGTCCTATATTGTTCAGTGGTTAAGCCAAACCCATCAATGAGAGCACTCTTTGGGACTGATTAATTGTCAGTATCCTCTTCTCTAACAGTGAGGAGATTATCTCTGCCTTTGTCAGCAAAGCAAAGCCACAATATGTCTGCCCACTGCTCTTCAGGGACCCTCTGAACTTTATAGCAGTTATCCATTTGTGGATGTCATCCCCAACATGGTAGGGAGGGACATTCTTGCTTGGCTTCCTATTATCAAAGGAATGTTCCTTAACTCTAGGGACACTGTTGCTGCCACCATGGGACTCTAGTCTCTACTTTTGTCTGTCTCTCTGGACTTCTAGGGACTCCTTATCAATGGCCAACTGCTCTTGCCTGAGCCTACGCCTAGTTTTCTCAAGCTCAAGTAGTTGGTACTCCCTATCAAAAGAGTGGTCCCATTTGCTAGATAAAAGAGGTCCCTACAGACTGTCCTGAGTGATTAGATTCTGCAGAGGGAGATCTAGATCTCTTTGGTAAACTGCACTCTTCCAGGAGGTGTGAAGAGGGGGCCTTCGTGGCCTTCTCCATTACCCTCTTGAAGATCTGAGTTCTCCAGGTGGGGACCATCAGGTTCTCCCTGGTCAGGGTTAGAGTCTAGGTCATAAAAGGTGTCACCTCCTGACCTGTCTTCATTCACTGTCCCAACCACTCTCTCCAGACTCTCTGGAGGTGTGTGTTTGAAATCCACTGCTGCCACCAATGTGAGAAGTTGGCCTGGTATATGCTGTCTGCTATTTAAAGTGGGCACCTTGCACCAGTCCAAACAACCCTTATGGTGATTTAAGAGGTCAAAGATAACCTTAGAAAGCTATCCAAGTGGTAACTGTGGAGAGCAGAATTCAGGCTTAGTCATGAAGGAATGTTGAGCAGCTTATTTTACCAGAATGCCATCTTTTAGTATTGGTTAAATGAAAGGAGAACCACACAGTAGTTATAAAAATATTTTTTTATTAATATAACACTATCTAGTATGACACAGTATCTCAACATGGAGATAATCACAAAGCACACAATACTTCAGGACAGAAATGACAGTAAATACCACTAATACACAGTGGGCCCAAGGGGGGGACTAAACCATTTACGAGTCAAGACAGTGTTGAGAGGACGTAGAATTGCTGGGACCCCAAGGAACCACCCAAAGTGAGTTGATAGGGACACCACGGAGTGCGTGTGCAGTGTGGGAACACGACCACGTGCTCCATACAAGTCTATGGGGAAATTGCGGTTGAAGTTTTAGAGTTTGAGGATCCTTCCCAGTGGACTTCGAAGAAACCCTGTGGAAGACAGAAGGTTGGAGAGCCACCCCACCCGTGGATACTGAGGTAACCAAGTTACCTATCCCAGGGGAGCTGGGTGCATAGGTCTGAAGTGGCATTGGAAACCACAGTCGAACCCAATGGAGAAGTTTGAAGAAGAGCCGCTGCTGGAAAGAAGAAAAGGGTACGTTAAAATCCAAAGGTGGATTTTTATCGAGGGGTACCTGAAAGCAGAGGGGACAGAGTCTGGGTCACTTGGGAGTGACCAGGTGCTCGGTAGATGAATGCCCACCGATGTCAGGAGCTTCAGGTTGGCTGACGGGTCCTTGGCTCTGCAGCTGTGGGGACCAGGAGACATTGAGGATGACCAGGAGTGAGCTGTCCCACAATGGATGTCGAGTGCTGAGGGGTCAGTCTCTGGCGGGAGCATCAACAAGCCTTGGCAACAGCAACCCACGCAGAAGGTCAAGGCAGTGTACGATTTGGACAAGCAATGCCCAGGAGACTCACCACACACAGGGGAGTCAGGGCAATCCTGGAGCAACCAGGTGAGCCCAAGAAAAGCAAAGTTGACCCTTAATTGGACCCACAGGCTGGAGGGACATGAGTCACGAGAGGACCTCGAGCGATTTCACCAAACAACAGCCCACGGAGCACTCAGTGTGAGGAGGTTAAAGTTCTTGGTAGGAAATGGTGCCAGAGGTTGGGGCTACTCAGAGCCCAATGCACTTGTTTGAGAAAGGCCAACAAGCATATATACTTGCAAATACACGCAGTGCACAATCGTTCGGGTATTGAGGCCCCCAGGAGGGATGCTGGCCTCAAACTCAGTAAGCAGGTAGGTCAGGCCTTGAGAGACATAGAAATCCACCTCCTTTGTTGCTAGACACTTCAGAGTCCATAGGAGCTTGGGATCAGCAAACGGGTGAGCAGTGTTGAGGCACCTGCAAATGCAGGGGAGGGACTCCTTCACTCCAAGGGAGATTATCTTCAGTTGCCCTTGATGCTCCACAGGTCCTACATGGATCCTGTATGGTGCACAAGCACAGACGATGCTTCAGACTGAGAGGGAGATGAAGTTGGGCCCAAACGAAGCCCAGCGAAGTCCAGAATGTCCAGACAGTCGAAGTGCAGTGGTTTCTTGTTTCAGAATCTTGTCCACATTGAACATAAGGACCTACAGCCAGGTAAGCCCTTAGGTACCCACAGTAGAGGGTTGGCAAGATTCAGGGGACCCTCCCAGGAGAGGGTCTGGACAGTGGGGAGGTTACTACCATGTGCTTTGTACAATTTTGTGCCAGAGCGGGATCCATCGGCTCCCAGGACTGGTTTGAACTGGAGTATGCGTGGGACACCAAATGAGCCCCTCATGCAGACTTTCAGTCGCTGACAAGCGCACTCACCCACTCCCAATACTCTAAATACTGTCTGGGAGGTGGTCAGACCTCCCTGTGACAGGATGCCTATTGTTCTGCCTTCCCTTTCTTGAGCTTGACTCAGCAGCAGGAGGGCAGAAATGTGTCTCTGGTCAGCAGCAACCATTTTGTGCTGTCTGGAGTTAGAAGGCTGGTACAGGGAGCACCAGGGACCCCATGAAACTCGCTTCTGAGGGATGGAATCATACCTCCGGTAACCGGTGTGGGGGTATGATTCCAACATGTTTGACACCAAACACGATAGGGTTTGTTTCAGCCGTTTTAGATCTGGTCATCACGTGGTCGCGTAATGCCCCTCTATATGTTGAATATGGCTGCTTCACTGAAAACCCGGGAGAATGGACTACGTAAGCTGCAGGGGTGTTCTGCTCATACAGTGGTACCCTCTCACTTAGAACCAAGCACCCTGCCTTCAAGACTGTAAAGTGTATAGGTGTGACTTATAGGTTTTAAGTGCAGTGACCCTTAGATATAATAAACCTATATCTTAAGTAAGTGGTGCATGCCCCACCTTACACAGGCCGCAATGGTAAGCCTGTAGTTCCATTTTGCATGGCCTCTCATGGGTGGCATAATACATGCTTCAGCCCATGAGAGCCCTCTGGGTACCTTTGCCCTGGGTACATGTGTACCATATACTAGGGAGTGACACAGGTACTCCAGTATCCAATCTGGAGTGTACCTAAGTACATGGCATAACAGTTTAAGGAGAATGCAGATAGACTGGCATCCTGATTAGCAGGATCCCAGTCAGACTAGTCAAAAACAGTATTACATATAGCAAAAAGTGGGGGTAACCATAAGAAGCAGATCCTACTATCCTACACACGCTTTCTGGACAATGATCTAGCTTTCAACCAAATTTGGTGTAAATCCATTCAGTGGTTCGGCTGTAGCTGTGTCTAAACATTGAAAAATCTCCATAGACATTGCATGTGGCAAAAGCGTTTTGAGACCCCCCTTTTTTCTTGGCCCCCGCTTGACACATCACTCCAAAAACTTTCAAGACAGCAGCTGAAGTAAGTGGCGAACTAGTTTCGAAGATTTCATGAAGATTGGTCAAATGGGGCCAAAGTTATTAGGAAAATAAAAAACGCCTGGTCTATTGAAAAAGTTGGTCCCAACTATAACTACCTACTGGTGGTGTCCTAACTTTAGCTGCCTACTGGCTACTGCCGGGAGGTAATATAGATATATGATTCCACTGTTTCCTTTCGTTGTGTGAACAAGGCAACTTGTCTGTCGAAACGCGTTACAACTTAAGTCCATTAAACCTCCACTTGGTGGCATTTCCTGAGTGTGCGTCTTACCTTTTGAACTTTGTGCGATAAATACATACATATATATATATATATATATATATATATATATATATATATATATATATATATATATATATATATATATATATATATATTCACTGAAAAAAACATAGGTTTCAGGCACATTATAGTTAGAAATTATCATTTAAAAAACCTTTGAAATTCACTGAAAAAAACATAGGTTTCAGGGATGTTATAGTTAGTTGGACATTTCACCCGTACAAGACCATAGAAACTCCCCCGTTATAGTTAGTTCAGCTAACTATAACTCACACCCCCGCAATGCACTGCTGATGACGTCACATATTACATCATTCATGACATGGTCAGTGACATCACTGATGACATCTCAAATGACATCACTGATGACATCATCCAGTGACTGTGTATTTCTCTAAAGTGGGTGTATAAGTGTCTGGATGGAGGATTTAGTATGTGCGTGACTGACTGTATAAGTGAGTGATTAAATGTGCCTTACTCAATGCATGGGTTAGTGACTAAACTGTCTGAATGTGTGTATCAGCATGTCTGTTGTTGTGTAAGCTGCTGCATGTGTTGGTCAGTAGCTACATGAGTGTCTATATAGGTTATTGATTGGTTACCTGAGTATTTGTATGGGAGACTGAGTGTGTGTGTGGGTGGGAGGTGTGTGACTATGTACATAGATGTGTGAGTGGTTGATTCACTGGGTGTATGGGTTCAAGAGTGCATGTGGAAACAGCTGTCTGTGTGGGTGAGTGTGTGTATGGGTATGTTGGTGAGTGACTGGATGTCTCAGTGATAAATGTCCAAGTAACTACATACATAAAAGGCAGTGTATGTGAGAGTTGGAGTATATAAATGACTATACTTGAGATCCATACAGCCACTCTCACAATCACTGACTGAGTGTGCACTTGTATCAGTGATTGTATACGAGAGTAAGTATGTGTTAGTATATGTTTGAATAAGTGAGGTAGTGTGTGTATAACTGTATAGGTGAGGAAATGGGAATGTGATTGATTCTTTGCATGACTGATTACTGTGAGTAACTCCATGGATGAGTGGGGGTGTGTGAGTGTCTTTATAGGTCTATCAGTGCATATGATAGTGTTCTATTGATGAGTGACTCTATGTATAAGTGATTGTATGGGTGAATGAGTGGATGTGTATGTAGACCTTGGAATCAGTGAGTGCGTATGTAGTAACTGGTATTGGTGTGTCAATGGGTTCGAAAATGGTAGTCTATTTTACAGTGGGTGTATCAAAGATTAAATTAGAATGTGAGGAGGTGCATCAGATTTTGACGTGGCTGATGTCATCAGTGATGTAATCAGTGATGTCATTTGAGATGTCATCAGTGATGCTACTGACCATGTCATGAATGATGTAAAATGTCACATCATCAGCAGTGCATTGCGGGGGCGCGAGTTATAGTTAGCTGAACTATAACGGGGGAATGTCTATGGATTTGTACGAGTAAAATGTCCAACTAACTATAACGTGCTTGAAACCTATGGTTTTTTCAGTGAATTTCAATGTTTTTTAAATGCTCATTTCTAACTTTAACGTGCCTGAAACCTATGGGTTTTTCAGTGAATTTTAATGTTTTTTTTAATGCTAATTTCTAACTATGCCTAAAAAATTAGGACATGTGAAGAAAGTGAAAGAAAAGCGCAGCAAGAAGAAAGACAAATGCAGAAAGAGGCAACAGAAGTCCAGAAAGACGAGGAAAAGTGCAGGAAGAAGCAAGAGATGTGCAGAAAGAACCAACAGAAGAGTAGAAAGTCCTCCTGTGCCCCCAACGTTTTAGTGACGGGTACTGGTGGTAACTAACTCTGACTAACCAGACCTGGAGCCAGTGCTATGCTAAAAGACACTTAGAATTCAGTGAAAACACCTACATACACTAGGGAACACTATGCGTTGGGGTACCCCTGTAATTTGCATGACCTCCTCTGTATTTGCCATAAATCAGTGCCTGGATCATTGCATGAGTACATGGTTAGTGACTGGATGATTATAGTGCTGCAAGGACAGTGCATGGTGAATTTATAAGTGCTTGGGTTTTGGTGGCGTGATTGCATAAGTACACACAGGTTACATCAGGCCACGCCCCCTCCCTGCACCACTGTGCAAACGCACCCCCTGGTGCATTGTAAATTGGGGTATTAAGTCCCCTAGAGTCCTGAAGGTCCCTGGGGGCCAACTAGCCCACCAGCTACCTCCAGTAAGCGCCACAGAGCTGCGTTGCAGAGTGGTGTAAAAAGGAGGCGTGGCCTTGGACCACCTCTCTTTAAGGCAGCTCCCTGGTGCTTACTAGAGGTACCTGGTGGGCTAGTTGGCCCCCAGGAACCCTCAGGATTCAAGGGGACTTAATACCCCAACTTAAAACGGGCCACAGGGCGTGCTTGCACAGTGGTGCAGGGAGGGGGTGGGGCCTGATGTGACAAGTGTGCAAATACACCCTGTGGTGCAATTTAAGTTAGTGGATTACGTCCCCTTGAATCCTGAGGGTCCCTGGGGGCCAACTAGCCCACCAGGTACCTCCAGTATGTGCCAGGGAGCTGTGTTGCAGAGAGGTGTTCCGAGGCCACGCCCCTTTTTACACCTGTCTGCAATGCAGCTCTTTCTGGAGGTACCTGGTGGGCTAGTTGGCCCCCAGGGACCCTCAGGATTGAAGGGTACTTAATCCCCAAATTTACAATGTGCCAGTCTTTAAAAATTCTTTTTAAAGGAGGGGGGCTGCATAGCCCCTCTCCTAAGGCTTCAAGTGGCCCCGGGGACCCCATCCCCCGGGTCTGTGCCTCATTTAAAAAGACAAATGTTTTATATTTATTAATGGAAGGGGCTACAAGGCCACTCATGGCCCTGGGGACTCCATCCCCCGGGGCTTGGCCTCACTGTTGGGGACCGTGGGGGGAGCCCCAATGCCCCCACGGTCCCGCCGGCTCCCCGCCTCCTGCGGGAGTCTGCATTGCTTTTCCACAAGGAAAAGCAATGTGGTTTGGATGTTGTAAGCGAGAGCAGGAAACCTGCTCCCGCTTACAAAATCCAAACCAGAGATTGCTATGACAGGGCGAGAGCCGCACGGCTCCCGCCCTGTCATAGCAAACAGCAGTGTCCCGGGGGTGGGCACCCCGGGACACTGCAGGAGCCGACCCTGGGGTATGGCGGCCCCAGGGCCATCGAGGGCTCCAGGAGGGGAGCCGCGTGGCTTCCCTCCCTACAAGTGCAAAGCCCCGGGGAGGTGGCGGTCCACAGAGCGTGTGGGGGCTTGAGCCCCCCCACACAGGTTTATTTACATTCCTTTTAAAGCCTCGGGGGTGGTGGTCCCCGGGGGGGCAATGTGCCCCCCTGCAAATAATTAATAAAAGCCCCAGGGGGTGGCGGTCCCCGGGGCTTGGAGGGCCTTGGAGGCCCCCCACACATTTAAAAATTAGCCCCGGGGGTGGCGTTCCCCGGGGCTGCGTGCACCCCGTAATTCATAAGTCAAGCCCCAGGAGGTGGCAGTCTCCGGGGCAGTGTGGGGGGGATTGGGCCCCCCACACATTATTTTCAGTGCCCCCGGGACCTGGCCCATCCGGGGGCTTCAATACAACGAAGCGCGGGAGTCCGCGCTTTGTTTTTTTTAATTTTCTCGGCCGGATTCGTGACACCAGCGCATATTCGGCCAAATACTTTTTAAAAAAAATACTTTTTTGGGCCCTGGGGGTCCTTGTGGGATCCGCTGAGCAGGCCTAGGGGGTCAAGGTGTTTCTACCCCGCCCCCTTTTCTTGTTTTTCGCGTTTGTTTCACTGTTTTCTTGTGACTCGGTTCTACCGAGTCACAAGATGGCTACCAACACTTCCTGGTTGGGAGTCTTGAATAAAGCTTGCAGTCGGGAGGGTCCGCGGATCCACCGCACCTCTAGCTATCGATATTTTTATTTTTTTAATTTCTCAGCAACTACTGAACGGATTTACACCATTTTTAAAAAGGTCGCTTACTGAGCCAAGCAGTAGCTTTTTGCCAAATTTGGTATAATTCCGTTCAGCAGTTTGGGCTGTAGCCTTGGCTAAAGCTTCCTATTGGAAATTGATTTTTTGACTCTTATTTTTTGAATCTCTCAAAAACTACTGAACGTATTTACACCATTTAAAAAAAACATCGCTTTCTGAACCAAGTGCCGCCTTTTTGCAAAATTTGGTGTAATTCCGTTCAGCAGTTCGGGCTGTAGCCCTGGCTAAAGTTTTCCATGGAAATTAACATGGAGAAAACACTTTTTGGGATCCCCCTTTTTTCTCAGGCCCCTCTTGATGAATCACTCTCAAACTTTCAGGATAGGAGCTGACCTGGATAGACTTTTTTTTTTAGAATTTCCCGAAGAGTCGTCAAACAACGCCAAAGTTATTAGCAAATCAAAAAATGCTTTTCCTATGAAAACTAGGTTCTGACTATAACTACCTACTGGCTGTTCCATCTCCAACGACATCACTGATGACATCATCCAGTGAATGTGTGTTTTTCTGAAAATTAAATATGTTTTATATATGTATATCTCAAGGTCGATGGAAGAATAAATGGGTATTATAAGTGTCTAAATGGATGATTTCTTTTATGAAAAATTGATTGTATTACTGACTGATTAAGTGTATCTTAGTGAATACATGGCTTAGTGAGTAATGTTTAAATATGTAAATATCTGTATCAGTCTCTCACTTTGTGTATAAGTGGCTGAATGGATTGGTGAGTAGCTACATGAGTGTCTGTATAGGTTATTATTTGGTTGTTTGAGTATCAGTATAGATGCATGAATGAGTGACTCACTGTTTGTATGTGTTGAAGACAGCATGTGTGAAGGACTGTATGGGTAGATGAGTGTGTGTATGGGTGTGTTAGCGAGTGAATGACTGTCTCAATAGTGTCTTTATGAGTAACTACATATGTTTTAAACTAGTATATGTGACTATTGGTGTATATAAGTGAGTATATGTGAGAGTGAGAGATTGGAAGAGTTCCTGTATGAATAAGTATGTGTTTCTATAAGTGATTGTTTAAAAGACTAAGTATGTGTAACTTTCTGTAGAAGTAAGTGTGGCGGTGTGTGTATAACTGTATATGCAAGTAAATGGATGTTTGATTCTTTATTAGCATGAGTGACTGTGTGTGAGTAACTCTATGGATGAGTGGCATTGTGTAACAGGATATATAGGTGTATGAGTACATATGATGAGTGAGTACATATATGAGTGACTGTATAGGACTGTTGGCGAATGAGTGGATGTGTATGTGGATCTTAGAATTACTGAATAGGTTGTTGTAACTGGTATTGGTATGTCCATTGTTTTGAAAATGTTTGTTTCTATCTTTGAATGTGTGTATCAAAGGTTATATTAGGGTGAGAGGATGTCTGCCACTCTATCACAAGGATGATGTCATGAGTGATGTAATTTGAGATGTCATGAGTGATGTCATGAGTGATGTCACTGACCATGTCATGAGTGATGTAATATGTGACGTCATCAGCAGTGCATTGCGGGCGCGCGAGTTATAGTTAGCTGAACTAACTATAACGGGGGAATTTCGATGGTTTTGTACGAGTGAAAAGTCCAGCTAACTATAACGCCCCTGAAACCTATGGTTTTTTCAGTGAATTTCTAAGGTTTTTTAAATGCTAATTCCTAACTATAACGTGCCTGAAACCTATGGTTTTCCCAGTGAATTTCAAAGGATTTTTAAATGTTAATTTCTAACTATGCCTACAAAGATAGGACATGTGAAGAAAGAAGAAAAAATGCAAAGAAGTAACAGAAGTCCTCAAAGACGAAGAAAAGTGCAGGAAGAAGGATAACGTGCAGAAAGAACAAACAGAAGAGCAGAAAGAAGCCTTGTTGCAAAATCATCCGGTACCCTCAACTTTTTCAGACGGATACTGGTGGTAACTGAGTCTGACTAACCAGTCCTAAGGCCAGTGCTATGTTAAAAGACACTTAGAATACAGTGAAAACACCTACATACACTAGGGAACACTATGTGTTGGGGTCCCCTGTGATTAGCATGACCTCCTCTGTAAGTCCCTAGTATATAATAGGGCAGGGGGATTAAAACTGCCTCTTAAAATGCGCCACAGGGCATGTTTGCACACGTCACCTCAGGCCCCGTCCCCTCCCTTCCCCACTGTGTAAACACGCCCTGTTGCCATTTTAGGTTGGGAGATTAGGTCCCCTTGAATCCTGAGGGTCCCTAGGATCCAACTAGCCCACTAGGTACCTCCAATAAGCACCGCAGAGCTGCGTTGCAGAGAGGTGTAAAAAGGGGTGTGGCCTCAGAACACCTGTCTGCAACGCAGCTCCCTGGCGCATACTGGAGATACCTGTTGGGCTAGTTGGCCCTCAGGGACCCTCAGTATTGAAGGGGAATTGATTCCCCAACGTACGACTTGCCAGGGGGTGCGTTTGCAGAGTGCTGCAAGGAGGGGGCGTGGCCTCCGGTGCGATGCCGGTCTTTTATTTATTTATTTATTTTAAGAAGGGGGGCTGTGTAGCCCCCCCTTCTTTTTCTAATTTACCAAGGACTGCCCCCTAATTTTTAGAAAAAAATAAATTTGGAAGGGGGCTGTGTGGCCCCCCTCCCGAGGCCTTAATCAGCCCTGAAGACCCCAACCCCCGGGGCATGGCCTTTTTTCTTTTTTATCCTTTAGGAGGGGGGCTGCTTTGCCCCCCTCCTCAGGCCACTTATGGCCCCGGGGACCCCATCCCCCGGGGCCGGCTTTTTAAAAAAAAAAATATATTTATAGAAACACCTAGGACATGCTGGACAAGCCGTACGTACCTATCACCATGACGATTTGCGTGATATTCATTAAAAGGCGATTTTGCATACAATGAATCCAAGTGGAATGTGTTTACACAGCTAATGAAGCTCTGACGTGTCTGACGCCCTACCGTGCCTAATCCCGGTGCCCCCGCCGGTGGGTACTCTCCAAGTAGACACCCTTGTCATTTATTTATACAAACATGGGTAGCTATTGACGGGTACATTTAATACACATGCACACCAAGCCATTCAAAGGGGATTCGACAAAAATTCGACCAAAACTATGCAAGAAACCCCCCTCACGGTTAATAAAACACACATCCACCGCCGGATGTGTAATACTTTTCATTTTACTCTCTGGAAAGGAGACGAACCTCACTTGAGAGTCACAGTGCGCTCCTGGCTGAGCCCAATGCTGTGTTACACCCACCTGTGCCCGCCGAGTGCCACACACCTCTGTGATGTATTCCACCAGCTAGTGCGTATGCTATGACACTCTCTAGCCCATGTGCACTGTAACACCACCCCGTGAATATGTCATGCCACACTTGCCTTCGCACGGGTTATATTGCACCATCTAACGTGCCTTCCTCGATGCCTATGTTATAATGCACAGCGCTATGCCATACATATTACAATGTGGGGTCCATATATTTGTCACAGTGCATATGCAACGTTACACTCCCCAGCACATATTTTATATTACAACTGTAGAGACTAGTTAGGTTACACAACACTACCCTGTGCATATTACACTCCAAGGTGTATATCGCATAGCACGAGCTAGTAGTGCCTGTGCTATCTCGCGTTCTCCAATGAATCTGTCATTGCGCACAATGTATTGCATATTATATTTCACACCCCGGTTCATCTTATATCACACTTTTTGGTGCATAGTTTATACTATACACTATATCTAGTTTTCATTTTCAATCGTGCTCTCAGGACTATATTCTATATAACACTGCATTCACCTACCCTTTTCACTGGCATTACATTTTCCGATGGGGGGTGGAGGGTCAGGGGGTGTTTCTGCTAAGTGAGCCCGGAGTCACAGTCACAAACGTCCTCTTCTTCCTGAATAAAAGTGAGGTTATGCTGCATACTTGTTCATATTTTAAGTAGTTCACACAGACACACATTTTAAAAACAATAAAGTTCCTAATACCCACCTTCTCTGAACAGTTAGCTTGCTGCCCCATCCCCCTCCTCCCTATCCTCTGTTGTCTGAATCCATGGACTAGCCTCCTCCCTCCTGCCATGCATGGTCTGATGTGCTGCCACTGCCCTCCATTTAGCATGATGTACCAGTCCACTCCTCCTGCCCTCCATTGTCCAATTCTATGCCCCATCATTGACCTCCTGCTTAGCCTCTGTGCTTAGCTTGCTGCCCCTATTCTCCTTCCCCCTGCCCTCCGATGTCTTTGTGCATGCCCCTGCTCCATCCTTTTTGCCCACCATGTTCCATGGACCTGCCACTCCTATCTACTCTGAGTGTTCTGTTGAGCTGCCACTCCCCTCCCACCTGCCTAGCATTGTCAGATGACTGTAACCTGTCCCTGCCACCTCCACCCTGCCTATCCACAATCCATGCCCCTATCCCCTTCCTCCTGTCCTCCATGGTCCATTTTACTGCCACACCCTTCTGCCGTCCCTGGTCTGTTGTGCTGCAACTGCTCCTCCTGCATGCCCCACGTGGTCTGTTGTGAGGCCCCTTCCCCTGAACTCTCTTGTCTCTGCCCAGGTCCTGACCCTCCCTTCTATCCTCCATGATCCTTTGTGCATGCCCCTGCACCCTCATTCTTGCCCATCATAACCATTGTGCTGCCACTAACCCTCCTGCTTGCCATGCATGGTCTTCTGTGCTGCCACGACCCCTCCCACCTGCCCTGTGTGGTCAGCTAGCTGCCCCTGACCCCCTCCCACCGTCCCTCCATGGTCTGTGTGTATGCTATCATAGTCTCACTGTTGCTTTCCATGGTGTGTCTGGCTTCTAGTGCCCATCCTGCCTGACCTCCATGGTCATCTTGCTGCTCCTGCCCTGCCCACTTGCCCCCAGCCCTCTGTTTCCATGTGCAGACTCCTATTCCCTCCCTCCTGGCTTGTCTGTTCCATTGTAATGTCCCTGATCCGTCCCTCCTGCCCTTTATGGTCTGTTATGCAGCAGCTTTCTCTCCTGTCTGTCCATTATGGTCAGCTAGCTACCATTGCCTCTTTCCCCTCTGTTCTCTGTTGTCCATGTGCATGGTCCTGTCCCCTCCCTATTGCTTTCTATGGATTGTTGTGCTGCACTCCCGTCCTGCATGCCCTGTGTGGTGTATTGTGCTGCTGCAAACCCTGATGCCTGTCCTCTAGGGTCAGTTTGGTGCACCTCTCCATGTCCCTCTTGTCCTCTGTTATCCGAGTCCATGCCCCTACCCCAATTCCTCCTGCCTTCCATGATCCAATGTACCATACTTGCGAACATTTTGAAATTGGTAAGAGGGAGATTTTGAAAAAAAACTGGGGTATTGATTTTCCCCTTTGAGTTACATTGAAAAAGAGGAGATTGTAGACAGGAGACAGATCAAATAAAGCCCATTTGAGCTTAAAAACATTGGACGTTTCCTGGCTGAATCGGGTCTGTTGGCATGTATGGTTGTACTACCACTGCCTCTTCCTTCTGACCACAATGGTCTATTATATTGCCACAGCCTCTCTTGCCAGTCCTGTATTGTTAGTTTGTTGCCCCTGCCCCCCTTTCCACTGCCCTCCATAGTCTGTTGTGCTACCACTGCCCTTCCTGCCTACCCAGTGTGGTCAAATTGTTGCCTCTGCACCCTCCTACCTGCCTTCAATTTTCGGAGTCCGTGCCCCTAGCCTCTGCCTCTCATCAGTATCGTAATGAACAACTAGATTGCTAACATTCTATATTTATTACAAAAGTGTGGAACGCCTGACGTCATCTTGATGTAATCAAAACTGTAATACCTAGAGCATTTCCTTTACAAAATACATATATGAGAGGGTCTTATTTGCATCAAAATTATGGTTAGTGCTCTAAAAAACTAAAATGAGGATATATTTTCTGAGTTTTCAAATAGCGACAAAGCACTTTTAAATTATTTGTTATCTTTATGGTTTTTTTTATCCAGTTGACCACTTGATTAAATGTTGCACTTAGGGGAGAGGATGTGATGTTACTTCCAGAGCTACAGACTTTACAACTGGGGAACCAGGTTGGAGTTTTTGCTTCAGCTCGACATTCTGTGATTCTGGTCAAATCACTTAATCTCCCCATGTCTACAACCAAAATGAATTTGTTCTTGTGTGATGTAACCAATGTTCATGTAAAGCACTCCAATACCTGACAAGTCTGCACTATATAAAACTGCAAGAACACAAAAAATAAAAAGTGTTTTGCACACTTCTGTCATTGGGCTACATGTGGGCTACATCTGGGTGATATTTGTGCTGCATTTGGGCTCTTTTGTCTCTGGTGGCCATCTTGAGAGATTTATTTGTTATGAAGTTTCCTAATTTCCTCATTTACTGCAGTCTCCTCAGTAGGAAATGCTTTCAGTTTTTTACTTTGATTCCATCAAGAAGGAATTCAGATATGTCACACATTTGCCATAAATTCTGAATGTTAGCACTCTAGTTGCTCATTAGATCACTGTAGTAAAGCTACTGCTCACCACAGACGTCTGCTGCTGGTATTAAAAGTGTATGTTTCAGTCTGCATGTCAGAATGTTTTAATGAAATCGAAGAGGATTTGAGGTCACTCAAAATGTGCCCTAATTTGTCTTTCTTCAGCACTAATAATAATTTCTATGGCAAAATGAACCCCCTCATTGTGTTCCTTTTTAAATTAAATGTTTTAAGTGTTACCAGTTTATTCCAATCAAGATGGCTTCAGGTGTGCTATACCTTTGTCACAAGTAAGACAGTAAACTCTCTAGTTGTTATTAAGAACACTCTGGGACATTCTGTCATTGTGCTATACTTGGGCTACATCTGGGTGATATTTGTGCTACGTTTGGGCTCTTTTTTCTCTGGTGGCCATCTTGGGAGACTTATTTGTTATGAAGTTTCCTAATTTCCTCATTTACTGCAGTCTCCTCAGTAGGAAATACTTTCAGTTTTTTACTTTGGTTCCATCAAAAAGGCATTCAGATGTGTCACACATTTGCCATAAATTCTGAATGTTAGCACTCTAGTTGCTCATTAGATCACTGTAGTAAAGCTACTGCTCACCAGGGAAGTCTGCTGCTGGTATTCAAGGTGCATGTTCCAGTCTGCATGTCAGAATTTTTTTAATGAAACAGAAGAGGATTTGAGAAGTCAAAATGTGCCCTAATTTTTCTTTCTGCAGCCCTAATCATAATTTCTATGGCAAAATTAACCCCGTCATTTTGTTCCTTTGCAAATTAAATGTTTTAGTGTTACCACTTTATTCCAATCAAGATGGCTTTCAGGTGTGCCGTACTTTTGTCATAAGTAAGACTGTTAACGTTCTAGTTGTTCTTTAGAACACTCTGGGACATTCTGTCATTGGGCTATACTTGGGCTACATCTGGGTGATATTTGTGCTACATTTGGGCTCTTTTTTCTCTGGTGGCCATCTTGGGAGACTTATTTGTTATGAAGTTTCCTAATTTCCTCATTTACTACAGTCTCCTCAGTAGGAAATACTTTCAGTTTTTTACTTTGATTCCATCAAGAAGGCATTCAGATGTGTCACCCATTTGCCATAAATTTAGAATGTTAGCACTCTAATTGCTCATTAGATCACTGTAGTAAAGCTACTGCTCACCAGGGAAGTCTGCTGCTGGTATTGAAAGTGCATGTTTCAGTCTGCATGTCAGAATTTTTTAATGAAATAGAAGAGGATTTGGGAAGTCACTCAAAATGTGCCCTAATTTTTCTTTCTGCAGCACTAATCATACTCTCTATGGCAAAATGAACCCCCTCATTTTGTTTCTTTTTAAATTAAATGTTTTAAGAGTTACCACTTTATTCCAATCAAGATGGCTTCAGGTGTGCAATACATTTGTCATAAGTAGATCTGTTAGCGCTCTAGTTGTTCTTTAGAACACTCTGGGAAGCTGCAGTAGAACACAAAGGAATCAACTGACAGTCTCTGCCGTTGTTGGATGTACATGTTTTACTGAGAATGTCAGACTTCATTCTCACATGACTAAGAAAGATAATGTGAACTTACAGAAAATATGCTCTCAGTTTAGCTAATAGATCACCTTTCAAACCCCTGTGGGAAAAGCATGAGAAAATAGTTTTCTCTCAAACATGATTCATGATACCCCAGCAGAAGGCTTTTTCACATGGTAAAATCACCTTAGAACACACCACAATTCCTAAAATTAGTATGGTATCATCAACAAATGATTTATCATGTAACGAAAGTCTTAAAACCTTCTATTAACTGCAATGCTTTTTAATGAGGTGCTATCATGTATATTGGTCCCAAGATGGCTGTCAACACTTCTTGGATGAAGTGCTGACAGCCAATCAGATCTCACGATGAGATGTGTGGTTAGGCTCCGCCCAGATATATATAAGAACTTACTTTTGATTTTCTCAGGAACTACTGAACGGATTTACACCGTTTAACCAAAAGGCACGACTCTGAACCAAGGGCTACCTTTTTGCCAAATTTGCTGTAATTCTGTTCAGCAGTTCGGGCTGTAGCTGCGATTAAAGGTTCCTATAGAAAATTGCATGGGGAAAACACGTTTTGGGACCCCCCTTTTTTCTCGGCACCCACTTGACGAATCATCCCGAGGCTTTCAGAACAGGAACGGACCGGAGCACCCAACCAGTTTTGAAAATTTCACGAAGATTCGCCAACCGGCGCCAAAGTTATTCCAAATAGAATGTTGCAGATTTCCTATGGATAATAGGTCCTAACTATAACTACCTACTGGCAATATATATATATATGTATATTACCTACTGGCGGTCGCCAGTAGGTAGATATAGGTAGGACCTATTTTCCATAGCAAATCCGCACCATTCTACTTGGAATAACGTTGGCGCCGATTGACGAATCTTCGCGAAATTTTCCAAACTTTTGGCCAGCTCCGGACCGCTCCTATCCTGAAAATTTCACGGTGATTTGTCAAGCGGGGGCCTAGAAAAAAGGGGGGTCCCAAAACACGTTTTCCCCATGCATTTTCCCATAGGACCTTTTGACGCAGCTACAGCCCGAAGTGCTGAATGGAATTAAACCAAATTTGGCAAAGAGGTAGTCCTCAGTGCAGACTCATGCCTTTTGCTTAAATGGTGTAAATGCGTTCACTAGTTCCTGAGAAAATCAAAAGTAAAATCATAGATATAACTATGGCCTCGGTGGATCCGCGCACCCTCCCCGCACCCAGAGCGCACCCTGCCATGCACGAGCTGTATTCTAATTGGCTGTCAACACTCCAGATCAGGAAGTGTTGGCAGCCATCTTGTGCCTCGGTAGAACCGGGGCACAAGAAACCTATAAAACAAACGCGAAAAACGCAAAAAGGGGGCCGGGTAGAAACACCCTGACCCCCTAGGCCTGCTCAGGGGGTCCCACAAGGACCCCCAGGGCCAGAAAAAGTATTTTTTTTTAAAGAAAATCGGTGGGATTCGTGCATTCTAAGCGTACTTACCAGTAACTTGTATTTCCTTCCATAGGAATCCATTGTGTGGTTTTCACCAGAAAAGTTTCTAAGTGTCCATTTTTGAAACTTACAAATATTCCTCTAAAATCAGCCGAACTACGAATTCCGATTTACTCACCTGTTATCAGGAGAGAACCCAGGGCTGTATCTTTTAGCCCAGCACTGACCCTGAAAAGTAATTGTAAGCGTACTTACCAGTAACTTGTATTTCCTTCCATAGGAATCCATTGTGTAGTTTTCAAGAGAAAAGTTTCTTGTGTCCATTTTTGAAACGTTCAAATATTCCTCTAAAATCAGCCGAACTACGAATTCCGATTTACTCACCTGTTATCAGGAGAGAACCCAGGCTGCATCTTTTAGCCCAACACTGACCCTGAAAAGTAATTGTTAGCGTACTTACTAGTAACTTGTATTTCCTTCCATAGGAATCCATTGTGTGGTTTTCACCAGAAAAGTTTCTAAGTGTCTATTTTCACAAACTAAAAATATTCCTAAAAAATCGTCTGTATGACTTAAACACATTCTTTCAATTGTTTACAGGAGATTGGCCAGTGCTGGATCCAGGATCTACAACTGAGTAAGAAAAAGTAGCAATAACACTACTTACCTGCTAAGTGAATTTTCTGCCATAGGATAACATTGGTGATTCTATGTGAAAAATTTCTAAGTGTCAACTTTTAAAATACAATAATATTCCTTAAAAATCACTACTGTAACCAAAAGCCTTTTACTCAACTGTTTACATGAGATGTCCAAGGACTGAATGTAGGATCCAGTCCTCTGGTTAGAAAAGTAATCCATAAAGTAACTAATTGCATTTGACTATAAATTCACATTGAGCTCAATGTAGCATTGTGTTTGAAATTGTGTTGGCCATTGCAACAACTGTAACTACTGTACTTAAAAGTCTATTGCCTATTTGCAAAGTATTTAAACTAAAGTAATTCATTCTGAGAAAGTATATTTTGTATTGTAATGTATAATGTAATTCAAAAAATAAAATATCTAAAAATAAACAGTTTACAAAATGTAGTAAATCAGTATCAAAATAATCAGTATAACAATTAATACATTAAAAATTGTCATTTACAAAACCTTTGAAATTCACTGAAAAAACCATAGGTTTCAGGCCTGATATAGTTAGGAATTAGCATTTAAAAAACCTTTGAAATTCACTGAAAAAACCATAGGTTTCAGGCCTGATATAGTTAGGAATTAGCATTTAAAAAACTTTTGAAATTCACTGAAAAAACCATAGGTTTCAGGCCTGATATAGTTAGGAATTAGCATTTAAAAAACCTTAGAAATTCACTGAAAAAACAATAGGTTTTAGGGGTGTTGTAGCTAGCTGGACATTCTCACTCGAACAAAACCATTGAAATTCTTCCGATATAGTTAGTTGTACTACATCTCGCGCGCCCGCAATCCACTGCTGATGATGTCACATATTACATCATTCATGACATGGTCAGTGACATCACTGTTGACATCTCAAATGACATCACTTATGACATCACTGATGACATCATCCACGTGACAATCAGATACACCTCATCATACACTAGTATAACCTTTCATCACTCACTCACTGTAAAATACAGAGTGCCCAATTTAAAACCATTGACACACCAATACAAGTTTCTAAACACCCACTCAGTGATTCCTAGATCTATACACACATGTAATCACTTACCTATAGATTCACTCATACATGCTGTCAATGATCAATAGAACACTATCAAATATACTTATACACCTACATCGACATTACACACCAGCACACATCCTAATCACTTATGAAGTCATCCTACTCACTTATGCAAACAATGGATCATACTTACTTTTACTTAGCTATACACTTATAAAAACATCACTTCATCTATTCATATAGATAATAACTCATACTTAGTGTGTTATAAAAACACTATTACAAGTATACAGTTATCCATACAGTCACTCATACAATCACTGAGTCTTATGTATACTTATTTATATACAACAACTGACACATACACTGGCTTTTATTTTTCTAGTTTGTTGGACATGTACCATTGAGACATATATTTGCTAATCGCCACACCCATAAAGATATTCACTCACCCAAACAACTGTTATAACATGCAGTTTTAACTTCATATACCTACTGAATCAACTATTCACACATCTTTGGGCCGTCACACACCCCCCACCGAACCACATCACATTCACTCTCCCATACTCTGCCCTATCCAACTTGGATGAAAATGAGTGACTAGGGCTGCAAGAATTAACTATAGTGCCTGATACTCAGCCTGCAGTTCCAGATATAGTGCCATTGATAGTCAATGGCCCTAGTCACGGACCCACGGGTCCTTTAACTAAATTGGTCATCTGGAACATAGCTGGGCTGAGAAATAAGACAGATGACCCAGCCTGGAGAGATCTTATCTGCTCAGGCGAAGTAATCTGTCTCCAAGAGACTTGGGATACGGATAACACCCTGTGTATAGATGGATATAAAAGCTTTTTTGCTCCTGCTGTACCGTCTAATATGGGGAGGGCTAAGGGGGGGTTGGTTACCCTGATTTCAGCTAGCATCTCTGGCTCGCTGACTCAACTTGACACAGGCTCATGCAATTGTCTGGCAGTCCTAATTTCCCTCAACGGGGGTAGTAATTTTTTAATTGTTAATTTTTATAATTCTTATCACAGAGATACCACGGTTGATCATCTCACCGCATTAAATTGTTTTTTGGTTAAATTTAAGGAGGAAACCGAGATAATTTGTCCCATCATTATCATGGGCGATTTCAATATCCATAGATGTCCAGAGAGATGTCCTTTGACGGATCCCCTAGGCCCAATAGAATCACGAGAGGCCCATTTTGAGCACTCACCTCAGGGTGCTCTTTTGGAAATAATCCTTGCTGACCATGGCTTGCTACTCCCCGCCATGGTGGATGAGAATACCCCAACATTCAAAGGGAACGGGAAATACTCCGTGATTGATTATATTTTCATCAGTACAGTACTGAGGAACAGGACTATGGAATATTCAGCAGCCTGGACATATTTTAGTGACCATAATCCTGTGGTCCTCATTTTGTCTGATCTGTTTTCACAACCTGTTACGGCCCCTGATAGAACGGACAAATCTCACATTTGCCCCAAAGATCAGGATCGCAGGATCAGATGGAACAAAGTAATTCCTGATGATTTTTTTGCTATTTTGAAAAAGAAGGTTGGCCCCGAGTTGACCATGTGCCTTGACCCAGAAGCAGGGAACGTGGAAGTACTAGGGGCGTATTCCGTAATCTGCTCCCAGATCTCAGCAGATCTTCGGTGTCCAGGTAAAACAACGGACAAGACAGAGTTAGGTTGGTTTGACAATAAATGTTCACTGGCCAACAGAAAGCTGAGGGCGGCCTTGAGCAGTAACCCTTTGAATCGGTCTAACATAGCCCAACTCAGGAAAGAATATACTAAAATCTTGGCAACCAGGAAAAAGGAGATCCGGGAGGACGCGTGGGAAGAACTTTCTTCCGTCGACGTCCTTCGTAATAGTGCAAAGTTCTGGTCTGTCGTCAATAAACCCTTCTTTCGTGATCCCTGCAATAATCAATTAGATTGCGGTATTGGGGTACACCAGTGGTATTCTCACTTCAAGTCAGTCTACGAAGTGGGTATGAATGGTGGATTGAATCCCCCTCTTCCCACTGTGAAACAATATACTTTATTCGTAACCAAGGGCGAGGTGGCTGAGGCCATCGGCAAGATGACGAGCAATAAGGCTCCAGGACCCGATGGCGTCCCATCGGACCTTTTTAAATCAGATATTGAGACTTGGTCTACAGTTCTAACGAATATTTTTAACAGGGTATGTGTCGCAGGCATTCCGGACACTTGGTCCGAGTCCGTGATCATACCTATTTTTAAAAAGGGTAATAGAGGGGACCCTTGTTGCTACCGCCCTATCTCACTCATTGATTCCGCAGTAAAAGTCCTCGGCCGAGTAGTCTTGGGTAAATTAACAGAATGGTTGGAGGATACCAATACCCTTTCGTGCCTACAATATGGGTTTCGTAAGGGCCGGGGCACCATAGACCAAAGCTTGAATCTTTACCTTTTAATAGGTAAATACACCATAGCTAAGAAAGGGACGTTATACCTTGCCTTTATGGACTTATCCTCGGCCTTCGACCGAGTGAACCGGTCGAAATTGTGGGAACTCCTTCTCAAGCAGGGAGTAGATGAAAACCTTGTCTATTTCTTAGCAGATCTTCATAGAGATCTCTCTGCTACTGTTAGATTCGACCGATTGGGTAACTGCACTGGCAAGATCGGAATCTCAAATGGTGTCAGGCAGGGCTGTATTTTAGCCCCCCTGCTTTTTACACTTTATATCAACGACCTAGCCACTGCCTTAACTAAGACATGTAAGGATATTCCTAGGGCAGGGAAGTACCATATTCCAGCATTATTATATGCAGACGATGCTGCACTGTTAGCGCGTACAGCAGTAGGGCTTCAAAGTCTTTTAGATACATTTGCCGATTTTATGAAAAGACTTGATTTAAGCGTGAATTTCACCAAATCTCATGTTATGACTGTAGGTTGTAAACCCAAGAAAATCAAGACTATGCTTTGTGAGGGCCACGTCCTATCCAGAATCACCAGCTTTCCATACCTGGGGGTTATTTTCGATGACAAGTCATCTTGGGTCCCTCAATTAGCTGCAAAACGAAATGCCTTTGCCAGATCAACCATAGGGGTGTTGGACTTTGCTCGTAAACTGGGGGTGAAACCCATGCAAGCTATATTGAACATTTATGCAGCTAAATGTATCTCTATAGCTATGTATGGTGCGGACCTGTGGGGATTTAAAAATGTGAAGGAACTTCAGGTGGTAGAGGATAAGTTCCTAAAATCCATTCTATCACTTCCCCAGGCAACCTCCGGTTATATTGTACATCAAGAATGTGGGGTTGGTAATTTAACTGACCGGATAGCACTAGCCCCCCTATTAAAATGGTTATCAATCTGGCAAAATCCGGAACTTGAGCTAAATCGTGAAATTATAACAGATTGCTTATCGCTCGAGCTCGGAAAGGCTATTCCCTGGTTGCGCTATGTTAAGAACCTAAGTGACGAAATAGGTCGCCCAGACATATTTGATAATCCTAACAATTTATCAAAGGGAGACTTTAAATGGGTAAAAGATACATACAAGCTTAGAACTACTTTAGTTAGAGAAGAAAAGGAGTTAACAAAACCCACAGTAAAGGCCCATCAGTTATTAATTACTACAGGCAGCATTGAACCCTATTTGACCACAGTGAACAACATGAATCATCGCTTTTTATTGACAAGGTTTAGACTGAACAAATATCATCTTTTGCTCACTGATTCTAATGGTTGGATGAAGGACAGGGACCTGGAGATCTGTTCTTGCGACAGATTCTCCCTCAAGGATACTGCTCACTTTCTTTTCTTTTGTAAACATTTGTCCCCTCTCCGCAAAAAATTCATCATCCCACTTATTAAGAACAAAGGATTTAGACAAGTCAAACCCGCTCTCTTGTATCTTCAGTTGCTAGGTACTACTTGGGAGATTTTTAATATAGCAAATTTCTTGGCTATCGCGATGAGATTAAGGAAAAAAATCAAGTGGACATAGTGTTGTTTAAAATTAATTGTGAATTTTGATTAATCTTGACCCAGTCTTATTTTAAGTAGTGTTTTAAAATCATGTGTAAACGTTTATTTTAAATGTTATTTATTGTATATATATGTGATGTTTTGCACTTTTATGGTTCTTGATATAAGCCGAATAAAGTAATTTTGACTGACTGACACTCTCCCATACAAATACTCAGTTAACTAATCAATAAATAATATAGACTTTCAAGTAGCTAGTAACCAAATAGTGCAGCAGTTTACACAACAACTGACAAAGTGATACAGATATTTACACAGTTTAGTCACTATCCAATATATTTAGTGAGACACTATAAATTAGTCAAGTAAACAGTCAATCACACTGCTACTGAATCCTCCATCCAGATATTTATATTTATATATTCACTCATTCTTCAATGCAAATTGCTAGATATATAATACATATTTAAATAACGAACCAAACCACATTCAATGGATGATGTCATCAGTGATATCATCAGTGATGTCATTTGAGATGTCATCAGTGATGTCACTGACCATGTCATGAATAATGTAATATGTGACATCATCAGCAGTGGATTGCGGGCGCGCGAGATGTAGTTAGTACAACTAACTATATCGGAAGAATTTCAATGGTTTTGTCCGAGTGAAATGTTCAGCTAGCTATAACACCCCTAAAACCTATTGTTTTTTTCCGTGAATATCAAAGGTTTTTTAAATGCTAATTCCTAACTATATAAGGCCTGAAACCTAGGGTTTTTTCAGTGAATTTCAGAATTTCAAAGGTAGATCGATCGATAGATAGATAGATAGATAGATAGATAGATAGATAGATAGATAGATAGATAGATAGATAGATAGATAGATAGATAGATAGATAGATAGATAGATAGATAGATAGATAGATAGATCTTTCTATATATCTATATATCTTAATAAATAACAAGAATTATATACAGACATACATATATTACACAAATATTTCCCAAGGAAATTTTCCACTCGCACTCATGGATATCTTTGTAAACCAGTTGTTGATTTACTTGGCAACAGCTTTACTGGACCAAATTAGCAACACCCAACGCGTTTCAGTCTCTCCAAGACCTCGTTTAGGGGTAAAAACAAAGGTCGGCATTTTTTCATTATTTAAATAAAGCTTACAGCATTTCTTTACATCATTTCCTGTATTGTGCCGCTTTGCATTATGGATAATGTAGTGTGGTGATTACAAACAACACCCATTCTTGTAAAACCACCACCGATTCCAGTGAAATATTAATAAAGTGGTTCAACCGAATAAGGTAAAATTAACACAAAATTGAATACAGTTAAATAAACAGGTGTTCCAAGGGTTGCGTATTCACATTTGCAGATAATCTTTATCATGTCCCAAATATGATGATGTTGTTTTTCTCACAGCATCCTCTATATTCATATGATTATGCTCAAGTTTCATTTTATACTATTTGTGGCTCGTATGTTTAGACCGTACCTGAGTATGCGTACATTTGAAAATCAATTAGATCGTAATCGAATGATTCGATAACATAGTTAAAATCTATTGGTCACATACCCCACTGAGGCTTCCTTGCGTGGTATGGGTGATTACATTCTTGGGACAGACCCTTATTTATTTTGTTTTTTATGTTTTTACTACAGACGCCAGCCCTCTGGTGAACAAACTGAATTGGACATTTACATAGGCCAGTCTTGCTGTCACGTCGGACGTTTAACTATGGTTATTCAAATTATTATAGGACACTTTAGGCAAGCATAAAGATGGTCACAGACTGGTAATCAGGTTCTTATACATTTGGGGTCTATTCTGACAAATTGGAACACCTGGTTATATAGATGTCATAAAAATCTGGTACAAAAACAAGTGAAGATAAAGTGAAGGTTACCATATATACAAGGGAAATTGCATTTCATTGGGATTCAAAATATGGGGAGATTGCATATAGGGTCCATATTTACAAATGTGAATGCATTTCTTAATCTTGATTCAACCCATTCGGGGTGAGTGTGTGGAAAGCTAAGATGTGACATGATTCTTTTTGTCTTAGAATCCGTTCCCTGTCGCTGCCTCTCACATGGCGTTCTACTGCTTCCAGTAGATTCCTCTTCCAAACTATACCCTACTTCCACTCTCTGACTCAACCCAAACCTCTTTTACTACTATGAACTCCTAAGCAACTCATTTCAAACTCTTCCCTCTTCTATCCATCCTTTATTCTATTCATCCAACTAACAGGCTCTCTGATTTATCGTCAACCTCTTTTACTACTATGAACTTCCAAACAATCCTTTCTAAACTCTTGCCTCCTCTATCCATCCTTTATTCAATTCATCGAACTTTAAAGGGCTCTCTGACAAATCCTAAACCTCTTTTACTACAATGAAGTCCCAAATAATCCTTTCTAATCTCTTCCCTGCTCTGTCCATCCCTACTAATCCACCACTAACTGCTCCACAGTTGGGTTCTGGAGTAGCATGCTGCTCGCCAAAAAGCGCTTCAAGGCCTCATCAGGGGTAGTAAGCGCTATATAAATACAATTACAATTTCTTTCTGCGGGTGAAGATGTAAAATGTTCAAATTCAAACTTAGTGAAGTTTTGTTCTCAAACTTGGAAGCCCCCATATCGATCACAAATTTTGCAAAGTTTTATCTTGGTTTTAAATCGCTGTAAAAACTTGTAAAACTCGAATTTGTGGGTCACAGCACCAGCTGCTAAAATCTTTTCTTGAAGGAATTGTCAGCCATACCTCGCTGAATTTGAGTGGATCTATGTAGTACGTCGCTTTAAAATATAATTTGTCGACTTAATCATAATTATGCACAAATGTGACTTCTGAGGCACCTTCCTTTACAAAATGTCAATCTTTGACCTGCCCCACTCCTATATCGAACGGAATCAGTTATCCAAACAATTTGGATGTGACGCTCAAATAAATTGTTTTATTTCTCGGCCCAGCCTAAATAATAAAACCTCGAACAAATGAGCAAGGATAGCTGAAACCACCTGTTACTTTCCATCCTCGCACAAAATGGCAAGTTTTCAGGTTGGTGTAAACAGGAAAGACCACGGGATTTCGAGGAAGGAAGAGCTGACACGTGTCCTTCTCTTACGCTTCATTTTTGCAAAATAAAGACAATTCTAGCATGAAACTTGCGTTGCCTGTCCCAGCCCCCCGCGACCTCCCTTGAGGTTCTGTTTCCTTCAAGATACTCTTGTGTTCCTCTTTACAGTCAGCAAACATTTCTTATTCTCCAATACTTCCCGGTAACCCAAAGGAAAGCTATATAAGGCTCTGCTGCTGTCTCGCCATGACCTTGTCACGATGCAGTCCGCTGTGGCCCGAGAAGGGCTCCAAGATGACTTCATGCTGTTCTCCGGTAAGTGGTTTGGGAGTTGTGGCCTAGACATTTAGGCATGGGCTTTGGCACTAGGAGGCCTGGATTCGAATATCGGCTTCCCCACTGGACCAGAAAACGGTGTGATCCTGGTCAATAACTCTATCTGTCAACATTTGAAGTGCTTAGAAACGAGGAGAACAACGTTGTGAGTGGTATATATTACATAAAAGATAGTAATGTCCCTTGTGTTGGTCCTAGAAACCCTTACAGAGGATTTCGTTCCCAAGATTTGGAGAGGGCATCTAAAAGTGGATGATGCAAAAGTCATAGTCAAACTAAGATGACATTTGAAATCCATTTTGTTGATAATGTAGAGCTTGGTGGACAGAACTGGATGCTTTGCGATTCAAGGATCCATTTTGAACAACCACAAAACATCATTCCTCGAGATTTGGTATAAAGCAATTAGAAGAAAGTGTGTCATACTTTTCTTCTGTAAAAATGGTGCACGACAGCCTACCTAGGTGTAAAAAAAATATATATATATATTTTTTTTTTTCTATGCTCATGAAGCGTTTGACGGGGGAACCAGTATTTAAAGTAACGCACTTTTAAAAAGTTCCAATTTTACTCGTTTGTACTACCCATTTTTTTAACTACATGACAATTATTATTCGCTAGGGATATTTACTTGCAAGTTGTTTCTCAATAAACTGTTTTGATGATGTTGAGTGAGATATATGATGCAAGAGCATTTATATTTTAGTGCACCTGTTTTTAACAACTTTTGCAGTAACTGCAGTTTTAAGAAGGCGCAATTTTGCTTTTTATCTAGCGTGCTTAACATGCACCTTACGAGAGGAGCTCTCCAAAAGTAGATGTAAATGTTCAGATTTGCAACAGGCTTCCTACTGGGAGTTGCACACCCCTTGAGAACGCTTAGTGGAGAATGATAAGAACTATGAAACAGGAGACCATGGTGCTTGCCTGAAATTCCACAGAGAGTCACTTGTGAAAAACAACTGCTTTGACCCACAGTTACCTACCACCAGTAAACACCGCAAGGCCCACTAACAAAGCCATCAATTGATTTAAAAGTGCAATGATTTTGCAGGCTGTGAGACAGCACTCGTACACTGATTTAATATGGAGTAATATTACCCTAGAATGGTGAAGTAGTGCGCACGATATCACTCTTCACCTATTCACCTAATACTCTATCCACACACCCACATGCACCAAACGGCAGTTCTCAAAAGATCTCCGAAAAAGAGACCCTTCGGGGGACCTGTAGAGCATTGCACCGCCGGCCCGACGAGGAGCAACTGCCCAATGATGAAGCATGACATCCTTTGGGGTGTGTGAGGGCATCAAGAGACAAGACTTGATTTCCCCCTCTTCTTACCGAGTCCCAGACCTAGCACTCTATCTTCTCTCTTTTCCAACTTGTTTCCCCTCCTTTCCTTGGAGTGAGTGCTTGACATTTGGCACCACTCACTCTGGAACAGTGCCCCCCCCCCCCCCTTTTGTTGTTTTCAGGAAGTAGTGTGTGTGAGAAGTTGGCCTGATGTATGATGTCACTAGTTATAGTGTACACCTTATATCAGTCCAAATACCCTTATGGTGATTGGTTGTAAAGTCAACCTTATAGACCAGCTATCCTAGTGGTAGCATGGACAAGAGCAGTCTTAGGCTAAACTCTGAATGGCATGTGAAGCCAGCTGTGATACCATATATAATCCCTTGAATACCAAATGAAAGGACACCACAACAGATATATATATAAAATAAAGTGTATTTATTCTAAGCAAACCCTCAGCACTCTTTATGAGTTTAGAGGTAAGTACAACACAGTCTTATTAATGCATACAGTAAGTCACACAGGTAAGTAATACAGTTAGGCCCTAGGGGCCACGCAAACCATATACTAAATAAGTGGTATAAGAACCACTGTCACGGAAATAGAATAGGCCTAGGCCTAGGGAATCGCTGGGGCAACACTACACTAGCGTTAGTTAGGGAGTGGGAGGCCCACGGGATTCGTGTGCAGAGTGGAAACACTCACGCGTAATGCGTAAAAGTCAATAGCAATGTTACAGTTTAGAAATAGATAGATTTAGGACACTTCCGGAGTAGCTAGGAAGTTGAGACTTGAAAACTAGACACTAGGATAGTCACTATCCTGATGAGCACCGGAGTACCCAAGTTACCTAGCCCACAGGCTGCGGGTGCATAGGGGTGAAGATGCGTCGTTTTCGTCGTCGACTCCTATGGATGCCTGAAGAAAGATGCTGACAGGCAGTCAGGGGAGAGTGTCCGGTGGATCCCAAGCCTGGGATCAAGAAGAGAAGAAACCTGCAAGCAGAGGGGACAGAGTCAAGGTCACTAGCCAGTGACCACGTGGAACCAGGAAGGAACCAGGCGATGTCGTGAAGAGTTGCAGGGGAAGGTGAAGCTTGTCGCTGGAGCCAGGAGGACCAGGAAGCGTCGAGGACGACCAGGACCAGGAGGCGAGCTGTCCCACGAAGGCTCTTGCTGTCGGCGGCGTCGAAGTTGGACTAGGACTCACCAAGCCTTGGCAAGCGGAACCCACGAAGAACAAGGGACTTGCTTCTGGTGCAGACCAGGAAGGTCTGGGGTGCTTCTTCTTTGCAGAGAAGCGGGAGCCAGTCTGGAGGAGCCAAACCAGCGCAGAAGATTTTAGGGAGCGTCGTCACAAAGGCCACTAGCCAGCGGGCAAGCAACCGGACAGACGCGGCAAGCAGGAAAATGCTGAAGGGCCCCACGCAGGACTCGTGGAGTGTGGGGGGCTGGTCTTCGGTGCAGATGGTGCTTGGGGTTGGGGCTTCTCAATCCCCGGTGCACAACTTCGAGGGTACCTCAGAAGCTGCGCTGTAAGTTACTAGCCACTTTTCCCAGGTAGCCGGTCCCACGTCGCTCGTCGCCTCCACGGATCTCAGCTCTGCTGCAGATGTGGATGAGGGTCGGAGAAGTCTGGAAATCAAGGCTCTGGTCGGGCTCTGCAGTCGGTTCCTCGTCGAACGTTTCACAAAGCAAAGGGTAGTCACTTGATGGTGCCTGTTTGCACAGGGTAGCCACTCCTTGGCTACAAGGGAGATTCTTCAGTCTTCTTCTTTCGTCGAATGTCGAAGGTCCAGAGTTTCTGTTCAGTTTTGCAGGTTCAGGATAATCTAAAGTCTTGAGGCCCAACTCCCACTCTTATACTAATCTGGGGGGCTGGGGCTACCTGCTAGGTCACGCCTTATGGGTGGGACCTGGGAGGGGGTGGTTACACCCACTTCCCTTTGTCCAGTTTCGCGCCAGAGCTGGGGCTGGAGTGCCCCAGCACCGGTTTGAACTGGACTATGCAAGGAACACCTTGTGTGCCCCAGGCATGTCTCATTCCTTTCAGCCCACCCTGCCCCAATACACTAAAGGCTGTCTGGAGAGGTGCTAGCACCTCCCCAAGCAGGAAACCTATTGTCCAAGCCTCCCTGGCTGGGATCACTCCCAGCTGCAGGAGGTCAGACTTGTGTCGTGGCAGCAGCATCCATTTTGTGATGCTGAGGCTTTGGTCAGAGGTTACACAGCAAAGTATGATTTTAACATGTCTCTCCCTCTAGAAGGGAGGAATAATATCCTCATCACCAGAAATGGTATGGGGGTATTATTCCAAAGTGTTAGACACCTTACACGACATGTTTTGATACAGCCCAACCATAGTTACCATAACCGTTTAAGATTATAAGGCACTTTAAGAGTATATGGTAGGCTATATCATAGAACAGCTATAAGGACATGGTTCCGAAAGCTGCAGACAGGCTCAGCTCATGCTAGAGCACCATCTCACATGTTACCAAGCACTCTGCCTCCAGGATTGTTAAGGCCTGCCATAGGAGTGACTGATAGGTACACATGTGTCTATATATAGGGTAGGTATAGGAATACTACACCTAAGCAAGGGGTGATTACACGACCTTGCCCCAGCTGAGTGATCAGCCAGTTGTGTCTGATTGGAAGGCCAGACCAGGGGTGGCATAATACATGCTGCAGCCCCTGGGAGGCCTAGGGTACACCTATGCCCTGGGTACCTAGGGTACACTGTACAGGGTCCAATAAGGTGATCCTTACCAATTGGGAATGTACCTAGGGTACATGGAATCCATTTTACAGAGAGAGCAGACAGCCTGAGACCCTGAATGGCAGGATCTCAGGCCAACTAAGTCGAAAAACCAGCTAGACACTAGGCAAAAAGTTGGGGGTAACCATAGTCAGATATCCACCTTCCTACACAACCCCCCCCCAAACGAAAGGAGATAAGGCTGGCCTTTACAAGGTAAGCCTCTATTGCCTGAGTGGCCATATAAGGAAGAACCAGCACTGGCATGGTTACCCCCTGTCTCATGGTCCACTAAGCAATCCCTCATCCTAGAGATATCATAGGGTCTCCACCATAGGGAATCTCTACCTTTGGTGTGTCTTTGCAAAGAAAAAGGCTGGTGTTGAGATGGAGTACTGAAGTGAGTGTCCTCAAAGTGAGGCCTCAGCTTCCTCCAATCATCCTCCACCATGGATGCCTTTCTTTCTCTAACTGAGTTGCACTGTGCTCTCAGGGTCAGCCTCTGGCTACCTAAAGCTGGAGGCTGGGTCCCTTTTGTGGGCTTACTGGAGGGACAGGTCAGGTTTGGGGCCCTAAGGTCCCAGGTTTGCCTGTGCCCAACAGAATCCCTCTGGGGGAGGTCCCTAACTACCTGTGAAGGGGATCCCTCAGGAATGTTTTTACCCATCACCTGGCTAGGGCAACTAACCAGGCAATCCTCATTCTTTTGAAGGGGGGGTTCTTGTGGACAGGGGCCCTCTTGGGGTCCACTGGCCTCCCTGACCTCTGCAGCCCTGGGCTGACTGAGGCAGGGTAGAGAGAGGCAGGCTACCTGCACCAGACTGGGTCCCACCTTGGAAGGGGCCACTGACATCAGAGGCTCTGCCAGGCCAGGCCTGGCTACCTCTGGGGCAGTTCCTTCACAAGGGGTGAGGTCAGATCCCTGAGGAGGCTGACCTTTTCCTAATGTCTGGGGAGAGGGAGACTTTTCTTCCTCCCCACTACTCTCTGTTTGTGTGGAGTGATCCATAGTTTCAGGCTTCACTACACCTATATCAGTCTGAGTGTGGGCTGAGACCATTACAGCCTTGCCAACCTTTTCAGGAAGGCACTCAGTTTGTGTTTGAGCTGTGACTGTCACAGCTCTGCCAATTTCTACAGGGAAGTCTGTCTGTGCCTGGGCTGTGGCTACCACTGCCCTTCCAACCCTTTCAGGGAGGAAAGCTACTTGGACAGGGGTTGTGACTGGCACAACCCCACTACCCTTTTTGGAAAGGCCTACCATTTTGGAATGGGTGTCTTGTTCAACTCCAGCCCAAGCTGAGAGTTCTAAGTCATTCCCCAGCAAGCAGTCCACAGGCAAGGTTGGAGACACTGCCACCCTTTTAGGGCCAGTGACCCCTCCCCAGCTGAGACATACTTCTGCCATGGGATGACTATTTTGTTTGCCATCAATGTTAGTTACCTGGTATGAGAAACCAGGCAAAAGCTGCTCAGAGGGAACTAGCCTATGGGCCACCATAGTGATGCTAGCTCCAGTGTCTCTGTAGGCCTCAGCTTTTCTACCATTGATGTAGGGTTCCTGTCTGTACCTACCCAAAGTGTTGGGACAGGCAGTGAAGTTGGCAAACCCCATGCCACCATCACAGACAAGAGTAGCTGCTGCAGGGGAATTGGCTAAGCCAGGATCCCCCTGTGTTCCCCAAGAAAACCCAACCAAATTTTTGGGGGCACTCCCACCACCTGGGGGATTACTGCTGACAGTAATAGGTGGTGTTACAGGAGTAGTTGGAGGAACAGTTTTGTTTTTAGCCTGTGGACAACTGCTGTCAGTTTTCCAATGCCCAGGTGTTTTACACACATGGCAGTAAGGCTTTTTAACTGTGGAAGAGGAGGGAGCTTGGGACCCACCACCCTGTGTGGAGTTTTGGGGCCCTGAGGAAGATTTCTCTTTTGCTTTATCCCCACCCTTCTCTTGAGGCTTGGTGGTATCTTTCTTTTGGTCACCACCCTGATTTTTAGGCCTAATCCTGGTCCTGACCCATTTATCTGCCCTCTTTCCCAATTCTTGGGGAGAGGTCAAATCTGAGTCTACCAGGTGTTGATGGAGAAGCTGGTTCTGACAATTACTAAGGATCTGCTCCCTCATAATCAAGTTGTACAATCCTGTATAGTCCTGCACCTTGCTGCCAGTCAACCAACCTTCCAAAGCCTTAGTGGCACAATCCACAAAATCAGACCAGTCCTGTGTCTGTGTCTTCTGGGTGTCTCTGAACAACAACCTATATTGCTCAGTGGTTAAGCCAAACCCATCTATCAGAGCACTCTTCAGGACTTTGTAATTGTTTGCATCCTCATCACTGACTGTGAGGAGCTTGTCTCTACCTTTGTCAGAAAAGGAGAGCCACAAGATAGCTGCCCACTGACTTTGGGGTACCTGCTGTACTTTGCAGGCCCTCTCCAAAGCAGTCATCCATTTGTGGATGTCATCCCCATTCTGATATGGGGGGACTATCTTGCTTAGGTTTCTATGGTCATAAGACCTATCCCTATCTCTAGGAATGTTGCTGCCACCAGTGGGTTCTGACCCACACAATTTTTGCTCTCTAGCCAGAGCAAGCTTCTCTTTGGCAAGGGCAATTTCTTCCCTCTGAATCCTCAGATTAGCTTCCCTCATTCTGGCTTTATGCTCCTTTCTCTCAGGTGAACTCATTCCCCTGTGAGAGGAAACATTAGAGATGCTAGAAACATGGGAGTGGATGGATTCCACTGAAGGGGATCTGTCCCTCCTGTTTCTCTGTGAAAACCTACTTGGGGGTCTGTATGGGGGGACCCCATGCAAACTCCCATGTAAGCTTAGGTTAGCCTGGCTAAGTCTCCTTACTTGGCCCTGGCTGTCTACCTCCCCATCTGAAGGCCCATCTGACTCCTCTGTGGTGGGTAGACCCCTATCTACAGCTATGGCACCATCCCTGGCAGCTCTTTCAGCATCATAGGCCTCCAGAAGCTCCACTAGCTGTCTAAGGGTAGGGTTTGCACCCTGTTTTATTCCTCTGGAGGTACACAAGTGTCTCATCTCCTGGAATGTGAATGCATCATACCTAGAGGGAACCTGTCTAGGATTCTCCTCTCCTGAGGGAGCATCAGTGTGATCTCCATCCAGGGGCATGATTCTAGTGAGGGTGTGGTGTGTGCACCTACCTACACTAGTTGTTTCTACTAAACCTCTCTAGTAGTTGTAGTCAGGGTGTGTTACTCCCTTCAACCTACAACCACTAAGTCCAGTAGGACTTAAGTATACTAAACTATGTTATATGTACCTAGACAATATCTGTGTGATCTTCCAATTTAGTATCTCAAGATTATAACGGTATTACAACAGCAAGCTCAGATCCCAACCGCTGCTCACCAATGTGAGAAGTTGGCCTGATGTATGATGTCACTAGTTATAGTGTACACCTTATATCAGTCCAAATACCCTTATGGTGATTGGTTGTAAAGTCAACCTTATAGACCAGCTATCCTAGTGGTAGCATGGACAAGAGCAGTCTTAGGCTAAACTCTGAATGGCATGTGAAGCCAGCTGTGATACCATATATAATCCCTTGAATACCAAATGAAAGGACACCACAACAGATATATATATAAAATAAAGTGTATTTATTCTAAGCAAACCCTCAGCACTCTTTATGAGTTTAGAGGTAAGTACAACACAGTCTTATTAATGCATACAGTAAGTCACACAGGTAAGTAATACAGTTAGGCCCTAGGGGCCACGCAAACCATATACTAAATAAGTGGTATAAGAACCACTGTCACGGAAATAGAATAGGCCTAGGCCTAGGGAATCGCTGGGGCAACACTACACTAGCGTTAGTTAGGGAGTGGGAGGCCCACGGGATTCGTGTGCAGAGTGGAAACACTCACGCGTAATGCGTAAAAGTCAATAGCAATGTTACAGTTTAGAAATAGATAGATTTAGGACACTTCCGGAGTAGCTAGGAAGTTGAGACTTGAAAACTAGACACTAGGATAGTCACTATCCT
This sequence comes from Triturus cristatus, assembly GCF_964204655.1. Lineage (NCBI taxonomy): Eukaryota > Metazoa > Chordata > Amphibia > Caudata > Salamandridae > Triturus > Triturus cristatus. The sequence goes on along the minus strand of NC_140585.1, from coordinate 1,142,459,483 downwards.
GATGAGCACCGGAGTACCCAAGTTACCTAGCCCACAGGCTGCGGGTGCATAGGGGTGAAGATGCGTCGTTTTCGTCGTCGACTCCTATGGATGCCTGAAGAAAGATGCTGACAGGCAGTCAGGGGAGAGTGTCCGGTGGATCCCAAGCCTGGGATCAAGAAGAGAAGAAACCTGCAAGCAGAGGGGACAGAGTCAAGGTCACTAGCCAGTGACCACGTGGAACCAGGAAGGAACCAGGCGATGTCGTGAAGAGTTGCAGGGGAAGGTGAAGCTTGTCGCTGGAGCCAGGAGGACCAGGAAGCGTCGAGGACGACCAGGACCAGGAGGCGAGCTGTCCCACGAAGGCTCTTGCTGTCGGCGGCGTCGAAGTTGGACTAGGACTCACCAAGCCTTGGCAAGCGGAACCCACGAAGAACAAGGGACTTGCTTCTGGTGCAGACCAGGAAGGTCTGGGGTGCTTCTTCTTTGCAGAGAAGCGGGAGCCAGTCTGGAGGAGCCAAACCAGCGCAGAAGATTTTAGGGAGCGTCGTCACAAAGGCCACTAGCCAGCGGGCAAGCAACCGGACAGACGCGGCAAGCAGGAAAATGCTGAAGGGCCCCACGCAGGACTCGTGGAGTGTGGGGGGCTGGTCTTCGGTGCAGATGGTGCTTGGGGTTGGGGCTTCTCAATCCCCGGTGCACAACTTCGAGGGTACCTCAGAAGCTGCGCTGTAAGTTACTAGCCACTTTTCCCAGGTAGCCGGTCCCACGTCGCTCGTCGCCTCCACGGATCTCAGCTCTGCTGCAGATGTGGATGAGGGTCGGAGAAGTCTGGAAATCAAGGCTCTGGTCGGGCTCTGCAGTCGGTTCCTCGTCGAACGTTTCACAAAGCAAAGGGTAGTCACTTGATGGTGCCTGTTTGCACAGGGTAGCCACTCCTTGGCTACAAGGGAGATTCTTCAGTCTTCTTCTTTCGTCGAATGTCGAAGGTCCAGAGTTTCTGTTCAGTTTTGCAGGTTCAGGATAATCTAAAGTCTTGAGGCCCAACTCCCACTCTTATACTAATCTGGGGGGCTGGGGCTACCTGCTAGGTCACGCCTTATGGGTGGGACCTGGGAGGGGGTGGTTACACCCACTTCCCTTTGTCCAGTTTCGCGCCAGAGCTGGGGCTGGAGTGCCCCAGCACCGGTTTGAACTGGACTATGCAAGGAACACCTTGTGTGCCCCAGGCATGTCTCATTCCTTTCAGCCCACCCTGCCCCAATACACTAAAGGCTGTCTGGAGAGGTGCTAGCACCTCCCCAAGCAGGAAACCTATTGTCCAAGCCTCCCTGGCTGGGATCACTCCCAGCTGCAGGAGGTCAGACTTGTGTCGTGGCAGCAGCATCCATTTTGTGATGCTGAGGCTTTGGTCAGAGGTTACACAGCAAAGTATGATTTTAACATGTCTCTCCCTCTAGAAGGGAGGAATAATATCCTCATCACCAGAAATGGTATGGGGGTATTATTCCAAAGTGTTAGACACCTTACACGACATGTTTTGATACAGCCCAACCATAGTTACCATAACCGTTTAAGATTATAAGGCACTTTAAGAGTATATGGTAGGCTATATCATAGAACAGCTATAAGGACATGGTTCCGAAAGCTGCAGACAGGCTCAGCTCATGCTAGAGCACCATCTCACATGTTACCAAGCACTCTGCCTCCAGGATTGTTAAGGCCTGCCATAGGAGTGACTGATAGGTACACATGTGTCTATATATAGGGTAGGTATAGGAATACTACACCTAAGCAAGGGGTGATTACACGACCTTGCCCCAGCTGAGTGATCAGCCAGTTGTGTCTGATTGGAAGGCCAGACCAGGGGTGGCATAATACATGCTGCAGCCCCTGGGAGGCCTAGGGTACACCTATGCCCTGGGTACCTAGGGTACACTGTACAGGGTCCAATAAGGTGATCCTTACCAATTGGGAATGTACCTAGGGTACATGGAATCCATTTTACAGAGAGAGCAGACAGCCTGAGACCCTGAATGGCAGGATCTCAGGCCAACTAAGTCGAAAAACCAGCTAGACACTAGGCAAAAAGTTGGGGGTAACCATAGTCAGATATCCACCTTCCTACAGTGTGCTTGCCTAAATCTCCTCCCAGACGTGGGAAAAGGGCCATCCAGCGAGGGGATACTCTGAAAATGTTGGGAACACTCACAAACTTGTATCTTTTTGGTATCAACAAACTTGTCCATGACCCATTCCCATCAGGAAAATGGTCAGAGATTTACTCTGTTCAAAGGAAATTCGAATCTCTTTCCATGGTGAAAATGGAGAAAACCCCTGAAATTGGTGGGGTGTACGGGAAGGGATTTCCCACCAGGAAAAATATTTTTTCCTATGGACAAAAAAAGAGCAAAACATGCAATAGTTTGATGCAAAGGAATTTTCACATGCACTTTTGCAGTTTATGTTCAGTTATGCTTGCTTAAAGTCAGACCAACTGGAATTTTGCGATTCTGCTGCATTTTTCAGATAATTGTGGATTTTCTGCATTTGCCACATAATCCATCATCTGCTGCATAATCTCCATTCTTAACAAATAAATTGGTTCGAGGTCAAACGGATCAAAAGACACTAAAAACAAAGCAACTCAGTTGCTGCTTAGTGGACTCTCCTTCACAACAGCCGCGGTCCGTGGAGGGAGTTCCGTGGGGCGGAAAGGCGGGGCGGGGGAGGGGCAGGGTGGGGGGTACTAAACACGGGAATATGGATAATTGGAGGTAAGTAAACAATTAAATAAATAAAACGAATTTCGTAGCGCCCGCTGCATCGCATTTTGTGATGCAGCGCGCGCTATGAAATTCGTTTTATTTATTTAATTGTTTACATACCACCAATTATCCATATTCCGGTGTTTAGTACCCCCACCCTGCCCCTCCCCCGCCCCGCCTTTCTGCCCCACGGAACTCCCTCCACGGACCGCGGCTGCTTCACAACGGTTGACTGATCGCTTTTTAGTTGCTTATTGATGTGGTTGGGTGTAAAATTGGTACTAATGAGTTGAAACCTTTGCCCACACAGTGTCAACAAGGGTAAAAATAACAAAAGAACGAAGTAATACTATCACAAAATGTGCCACATTACACTGTGTAATTTGCCTTTTCTTGCCACATAGTATATTCTGTACTGCCACATAATTGGGTCCTCCGCTGCCGCATAATTCCAATGGCTGTGCTTAAAGCCCCTTTCAAGCATGTAAATTGGAATCCATAAAACCTTTCCAGAGAGCTCCAGTTTTGTGTATTCTTAAATGTGTTAATCTGCGCCAATAAAAACTTGGAAAGCAGCCGTGGCAGATTTCTGAATTATTTTGAAGAGGTGTGCCCTGTCCGCCTCACTCAGATAGAGCAAGCCAGTGAGTGGAAAATAGCGCGAGAAAGAAATAGAGAAAAGAGGAGGAGAGAGACAGAAAGAGGAAAAACAGAGAGAAAAGGAGAAAGAGCTAGAGAGAGAAAGAGGTGGGAAGGAGGAAAGAGAAGGAAAAAAGGATGGGAACAGAGAGCGAAAAGAAGAGAGATAAAGCGATAGAGAGAGAGAGAGAGAGACAGGGAGAAACAGAGACAGATAGGAAGAGAGAGACAGAGAGAGAGACGGAGATCACAATACTCATGGAGTAATGCATACCCATGTATCAATGTAGTGGTGACCAGAGTGAGACCGTGTGCGCTTAGATACTCACGTTTACAAAGGTGAGTAAATTGGTACCCATACAAAGACCGACATAGATTGTTATGGCGGTTTGGAATTACAGAGACAAAGCGTGTCAAATCTCCCTGAGGTCATATTGCTAAAATAAAGTGTTTGAACTTTATTGGCTTCGACAGTAGTTGTTTGCTGCAGTGTTTACCCGCTAATGTAATTAACTGTAGCATTAACTATACTGAGTGCATTCAATGTTTTAATTCCCGGGTCTTTGGTGTCACTGTATATCTAGCTATTTTGAAATTGAAATAACATTTTCAAATAGTTAAATGATATTGGTGGTAGTAGTCACAAATATAAATTGCTGGAACAAGAAAAATGCACAAAGTTGCTTTTAGTCAAGAACTCCATGAAGCAGTCTCTGGGATCCCATTCCTCATTCGTCCCACTTTTATACTTCAAGTCAAAAATTAGTATTGCCATGTTTCAGTGTACTTTTTAAAGACCCTAACTCGCTGGAGGCAAAACCCTAATTTAATTTTATTAAGGTGTTTTCTAAAATGGTTCTCGAGTTCACTTTGTTTGTTTCGGGAAATTATTAGGTACACAAAAAAATGTACTTCTAGTGTTGGTGGCTATGTGCCCATTTAGGGGCATATTATCAAGAAACGGCGTTAAAATTACATGGGCTTCTATTGGACTTCTCGAGCATATTATCAAGCCCATTATCGCCGCTTCTGCAGCAGTTTTCTGCCGCTAAAGCGGCGATCATTTTAACGGCGTGCTTGATAATATGCCCCTTAATGTTTATTCATCTGTGTGTTTAGGAAAAAATAGAAGAGAATGTAAAGGGAAATTCAAAAACGATTCCCTTTCGTGATTTTGCAGTCCCTAAGGATCACAGAGCACATAAGTTGTAATAGCTGCACTCCCTGGGGCTTATTTACAAGTCCCTTGCGCCACCCGTACGTCACTTTTCCCATGTTAAAAATGACGCAAAAGTGTCGCAAGGGGCTTGTAAAGAAGCCGCCATGGGGGATATTCACAATGACGGGCGATAACTATCGCCATTGTCAGTCAACGTCAGAAAAGTTAACGTCGCTTAACCCTGATTATTATCGCCATGTTAGCGGGGTATTATCAAGCCCACGCTACATGGCGATAGTAACAGGGAAGGGGTGTTAAAACACAAGTTAAAATCATCGCGATGGCGATATTAAATCCTGCGTTAGCCGGCGATACGTGGAGCTTGGGCAATTATCGCCAGAAAAGTTGCATCATCACTCCCGGCGATATTGCCATGTGGATATGCCCCATGGTTCTTCTGATCTTGCTTTGGCAGTAAGGCCTGTGTAGATGGGTCAGTTAGGGCTGGGAATCTATGGCTGGGTGCCCAGCTGTTGTATTTGTCCTTGAAGTGCAAATAATTGCCTTTTCTGTTCATTTGAATGTTAATATGTCATTTAGAATGTAGATAATTTGGAACTGAGCCAAGGCAATAGCAGCCTGATCCTCGAGCTGAGGAGCGGTGTTGGTTGTGCTTCAAAAGTTAATAAATGCACTTAATTTACTAGCTGTTGTCTTTCTTGGAGAGAAAACACAGCACGAGCGCTTTATAAATACAACACATAAATATATTCTTTCTGTGACTGCAAGAGGGCTGAGTCAGCCGATTCATTCCACAGCACATTTGAAAACAATGCAAAGATGTACACGAAGAAAACAGATAAAGAGAACTTGGGGGCATACCTACAAGGCGGCGATAAAAATTTATCGTCGCTTTTGCGGCCATTTTCGGCCGAAAAGCGGCGATAATTTTATCGCTATATCAGCAAGGTCACGCTGTCGCGTGAAACCTTGCCTTAGCGCCTGTTTACTGAACGCCCACTTTTGCATCTCTAATGAGATGCAAAGTGGGCGTTCCTTCCCGAAAAAACTGGAGAAATGTCTGTCTCTAACCGACATTTCTCAAATTATCAAGGGAATCGCTAACAAGCATAGCGATAAGAAAAGTAGCGCTAACCATGGTTATCGCTACTTTCCTTACGGCTGCTTTAGTTCTGATTTAGCCATGTAATCCAATGGGAGGTGGCTTACATGGCTAAGACCACTCTGCCCTATCAGCAAGGTATCGCCGGTCACAGTGCGATTACAATCCAGCGATAATCACACTGTTTTCCAGCTAACGCTTGCATTTCTATCGCTTTGGAGATAAGCGCTGCTGATAGCACGCTATCTCCGTGATAAAAAGCAGCGATAGCCGGCGATAATTATCCTAGCTCTAAGTGCGCTTAGCGATAATTATCGCCGGCCCTTGCTGATATGCCCCTCAGAAAAAGAGCGACATCTTGCTTAGGGCCCTCACCAGGGAAGTTGCGAAAGACGACTTCTGTATGACAGGCAGGTGCTTATGTACTCGGAGCAAGGGGTACATGTGCAAGATCACAGTCGAACACCTCAATTGAACTGCCCTTACTTGTACTTGGTGGGGGAACACTATTGCTGGGGCAGATGACAGGACATTAGTTTTAAATCTCTTGCGTGGTTTGTCCTCATCTTTTGTCTCCAACGTTGACAGTTCTGTTTCGTTTGTCTCCTGTGGGCAGGTGTAGGGTTTATCTGCGAGCTGCTGTTATTCACTACTCAATAAAAATGAAAGCCCTCGGCAACGGAGTTCGCCAAAGCTCAGCCACGGCCCTGCTATTTAATAACCAAAGAAAGTCCCAGTTACAGCGTAAAATATAGTCAGGGCCACATGAATTATGCTATTGTGCGGTTGTGGCGATTTTTGCATAGTTATAGATTTGCCGCATTTGCCACAAAAACCATATTCTGCAGTATAATCTGCAGATTATAACAAAAAAATGTGTTTCTAGCACAAACGGTTCAAACGTTACTAAAAATGTTACACGTGTTGCCTCGCAGGGTAAGGCCCTTTGCAAAGCTGGACTGGTCACCTTTCTGTTGCTTATCGCTATATGAGTGTTAAACTGATTAACTAATTGGGTGCAATCAATGCCAAGACAGTGTTATAAAGTCTGAAAATGACGGAATAATAAAGTGATACTATTATAAAATGTGCGGCATTATGCCGCATAATTTGGCTTTTCTTGCCGCATAATTTACTCAACGCTGCCTCATACTTTGGCCCTCTCCTGCCGCATAAATCCAGTGGCTCTGAATATAGTTCCTCATTTAAAGACCTTGCGCGTTTTCTTGGATTTATCATCATTTGCAAATTTTGCACTTGAAGGTACAAAAACATAGGAGGATATTCATAATGACGGTCGATAACTATCGCCAACGTTAGTTTACGGCAGAAAGGTTAGCGCCACCTAACCCTGAATATTAACGCCATGTTAGCGGCGTATTAACAATCTGTCGCTACGTGGCAACAATAACAGGGAAGTGCGGAGAAAACTCACGATAATATCAGGGCGATGGCGATAGTGAAGCCGGCATTAGCCGGCGATACTTGACGATCGGCCCATTAGCGGCAGAAAAGTGCAGTCCGTCCGCCTCCAGAATGCATAGCGACGTTTTATGTAGATGAGGAGGGCAGGAGCTGTCTTCGAGGACATGCTGCCATGTGCCGCTGAGGCACCCTGCAAGCATGGCACAGTCAGCACAGCACCCTGACTGCCTCACATCCACTCGCCCACAGCACGGTGCCAGCGCAGCACCCAGCTGACCCGTACTCGTCACCCACAGCCGCGGCCCGTGGAGGGTGTAACGTGGGGCGGAAAGGCGGGGCGGGGGAGGGGCAGGGTGGGGGCTACTAAAAACCGGAATATGGATAATTGGAGGTAAGTAAACAATTAAATAAATAAAACGAATTTCGTAGCGCGCGCTGCATCGCAATGCGATGCAGGGCGCGCTACGAAATTCGTTTTAATTATTTAATTGTTTACTTACCTCCAATTATCCATATTCCGGTGTTTAGTACCCCCCACGCTGCCCCTCCCCCGCCCCCCCCCCCTTTCCGCCCCACGGAACTCACTCCACGGGCCGCGACTGGTCACCCACAGTACCCAGTGTGCAAAGCACAAGGACTGCCCCGGACCTGCACCCCAAAACACATTTAGCAACACCACCCTGTAAGCATAGCACCAAATAAGCATAGTGCAATGACTGACCTGCACCTGCGTCCTCAACACCCCGTCACCCACTCCACCATGGTTGGCCCCCACCTGTCCCCACAAAACCCTGTCAGCCACAGCACCTGCCAGTAACAGCACCCTGTCAGCCACAGTGCACCTTGGGCCTCCAAGGATCCTATGAGGCTCAAGCACCATGTCAGGGAAACAACCATAGCCCTGCTCGTGTCAGGCCTCTCAGTTTTGGGGCCATGTGAACAGCCTCGCTATTTCAGCTCTTTGGCACCTTATCAGCCACAACACCTTGTCAACACCAAACATTATGTTGTACCACGAATCCATGTTAGATGCGTACTTGTCTGTCCCCACACTCTGTCAGTCCTGCCACCAAGTGACCCCCGCTCCCTAACAGAAGTACCCTGTCAGCCCTGGTTTAAGAAATGATTGATTGTCACTCCAATTGTATTTCTATAGCGCATACTACCCCTGACTATGCGTCAAAGCGTTTTTCTGCAAGTGGCATGCTTTTCTAGAACCCAAAAAGGACAAGTGGTATGTTAGAAAATGTTGTACTATACCTAATGACACCCTAAGCCAAATATAAGGAGCACAAGACACCTGGCTTGCCTCTAATTGTTTCCTAATTTAGGGCCAGATGTAGGTAAATTCAATTTAGCGAGTCCTTAATAGCGATTTTTACCGAATCGCTATTAAGGACTCGCTAAATTGAATGTAGGTAGGAATCGCTAAAATATTATCGATTCCTTAAAATTCCTTAATAACGAATCGCAAATTGAGATTCGTTAATAAGGAATACCTACTCATTCATTCCTATGGGCTAGGAGGCCCATAGGAATGAATGGGAAGATATTCACTATTTGCGATTCGGTATTAAGGAATCGCAAATAATGGGAGCTATTTCAAGGGTGCCAGGGTGTCAAAAGGACACCCTGTTGCACCCCTGAAATGTGCATGTGTGCACATGTGGCGCACATACATGCCCTAAGGGCATGAATGTGTGCCACATGGCACTTTAAAAAAAGCAAAAAAGTGCTTTTTTACAGGAAATCGCTAATTACCACCAACTTGAAGTTGGTGGTAATTAGCGATTCCTTAAGCCTAAAGTGCAATTTCTTTTGTGCTACCTACATTTCATTTAAGGAATCGCAATTTGCGATTCCTTAAATGCAAGGGCAAAATAAGGAATCGCAAATTTTGCGATTCCTTATTTTGCTAGTAGGTTTAAACTCACTTACATTGCTCTCAGCCAAATACCGATCGCAAACGCTGAAATTCTGCGAATTTCAGCGTTAGCGATCAGTATTTGGCCACCTACACCAGGCCCTTAATCTCATCAGGGTAGAAGTCCCTAAGTACATTTTAGGAACTCACTTCAAATAATTGCCTCTCAAGGCACTGATATCATCAATTCTACTAAAGTGACACACTTCCGCAATCCATATCCAGTGTTTACATGATGTTTGTTGCATGATGGACACGTGAGACCTTTTCTTGGCTAGGCTCGTGTACAGGCTCTTACAGCTAAGCAGCAAAGGCCGTTTGAATGCATCAGTGTCTCTACATAGCAGTATTGAAATTGCCCCGTCCAACCCTGTCTCTGGCCCAACCCCCTGTGGAAGAAAAAGAGGAGGGCCCCTCTGGAACCTCTTTGGAGTATGTTGGGGGTAAAGTTGAGTTTTTAATGTAGGGACGGTAAAGAATGCAGGCCATAGCAGCAGGGCTCAATGCGGTGCCTCACAGGTTTGATGGGAAGCCAAGCAGTTCCAGGCTTCCCAGGTAAGGAGTTGTTAGTGGCAGATGTTTCATTACAAACACAGGGAAGGACTGTCCTCGCCAGGCAATCTCCTGGCTTCTTGCCAGCAGGCTCAGTGGGCCACAGGCAGAAAGAAGGAGAAGAGGAACCCCTTACCCCTTTGGAAAAAGCCTTAAATAGCCCAGTAGCCAGAGCCTCATAGCAAGGCTATCCATTGTCTTTCTTCCTCTGATTGATTGAAAGGATTGTCAGCCACTCCCTAAGGACACATGATTCCTTGGTCCAATGGACATAAAGATCACCAAAGAACCACCAGCTGTTATTGTCACATGATTATAGGTACCAATCAGAGCCCAGTACTCTGCCCTATTTCTTTCTCTATAGATAAAAAGGCGAACCCTTCCTTAATTTTGGACTACTCTTGGGCCAGAAATTAAACTGGAAAGCTCCCCAACTGATGGTGCTACATTGGCTGGCACTAGGATCCCTTCCTCCATGTTAGGTTTTGCTATGTTATAGTTTTTATAGAGCTAAACGAATACCTTAAAAAGGTGCCCTGGCGCTGAGAAGACCACTATAAACCAGAGACAAAGGATGAAGGTAATTCTTGTAGAGCCACGTTTTCAGGTCATTCCTGAAGTGGAGCAGATCTTGTGTTTTACGAAGCGTGAGGGGAAGATCATTCCAAAGTATAGCTGCTAGAATTGAGAACGCTTTGCCCCCCCCCCCCCCCGTCCCTCCCGCGAACCCTTTTGAATTTGGGGTTGGTCAGGGGAAGGCAGAGTAAACTGAGCAATACCAAGGAAGTGAATGCATACCGTGGAAGGCCCATGGCCAATTTATCAGCCACATTTGGCTCATTTGTATCTTTTTTATCAATCCCAAAGGCAGGCCCAGAAACAGGGATTACTGTAATTCAAGTGATTTAAACTAAGCGTCTGGATTAGGACCCGGTGAGTGGCTTTAGGTAATACAGGTAGACTTTTCTTAATTATCTTTAGGAGATGGAAGTCAATGCCGGGGGGTTAACTTGTCTTTCTAATGATAATTCCGGTTCAAAGAAGCCTAGATTTCACAACCTGTGCTGGGTCTGGTGGGGATTTCCCAGATGGAAGCCACAAATCAGTCAGACAAGGGCAGCGTATTTGAGTATGGTCAAACCACAGTACCTCCATCTTGTCTGTGTTAAACCGCAAAGTATTGCTTTTCAGCCAAGATGAAACTGTCAACATGCACTGATGAAAGGATTTGCAGGGGTCACAGCCAATATGTCAATGGCCATGTTTATTTGAGCATCATCTGCATAGTACACACATATGAAACCAAAAGATCTGATTAGTCTAGCCAGAGGATGGATGTAGATATTAAAAAGGGTTGAGATTAGAGCAGACCCCTATGCCACTCCATGATATAATGACTTAAACGCCAACCTGAATGGAGGTAGATAGATTGCTTGACACCTTTCTTTCAAATAGAACTTGTTCCATTAATTAATGTTACCTCAGATTCCAATCTCCCACAGCAGTCTGTTTAAAAGGATGGGAGGTGATACTGTGACAAATGCAATGGACAGGTCCAACAGCACAAGTGCTGTGCAGAATACTCTGTCTACTGACAAACGCAGATCATCAAGCACTGATTGTAAAGCTGTCTCAGTGGTATGAGAGAATTGGAAGCCTGACTGGACTGGATCTAAAATCTGATTTTGCTCAAAGAAAGCTGTAAACAGCTGAGCTGATTCACATATGTCTCTAAGTTTGTCACTGAGAAAGGCAGCAAGAATACTAGCCCAAAGTTGGAAAAGACCTCAAGATTTCCTTTGGGTTTCTTCAGCAGCAGTATTAGCTTTGTCTTCTTTAGTGAAACATAGCCAGTGGCCAAAGAGTGGTTTCAGATCACCAATAAAGGGGGGAGGCGAGGGGTGAATTCCAACATATCCTCTTTCCACCTGTCTGGGGGAGATAGGGTCCAGGAGGGAGCTAGAGGATATTGATAGAGCAGTACTAGTAAATTGATCAGGAGCAATATGTGCTAAATCCTCTAAACATGGAATAGACGTTTACCCATTAGTCATTGTAGTCAAACTGGAAGTTGTCGGTCCAGTTGAGACTATAACCAATTTCAAAGTCAAAGGCCTTGATGGAAACTTTACCTGCGGGTTAAGGCTCTCATTAGGTGGTGCCAATGAATTACAGATGCTTGTCATTTTCTCCTCAAAACATGTTGAATGTCTATCAGCCAGAGTCCATGATTTTTTGACTGTGACTATGGCACACACCGCAGAAGCGAAGGTTCAAACTATATGGACGAGCTACTGGAGTTGGATGGAGTTCTCAGCATCCAAGTTAGTAAAGAATTCTGCTTTGGCGGAAATAACCAATTGTGTAAAAAATATTTAGTGCCTTTTTTTAATTGAGCTGAAAAGGAATAGCCCTTCCACCATGGTCTTTCAAATGTCTTGCATCCCAACTGAGGTTTCAATACAATGAATAGTATCTGTCACCCCCAAAACGAGACCAAGCATATGAACTTAAAGATTGGTTTGGTGCTAGACTTTCATTCATGGACGGCTATAAAGCTCCTCCCCCGCTTGCGTGATGCCTCTCTAGGGGTCTTATGACAGAGACTTACTAAATGTGGCAGTCTACTTGGTGTTTGGTTGAAAGAAAAGGGACTTGGTTAACTTCTACACATGCTTCTGGTTACCGTAGGGTATCGCTCAAATTGCTCTGTGTTTTTCAGGTGTACTCCAAAGTATCTAGAGGAGTGGACTGAACTGCAAACCCCATCCATAGCCTTAAAGTCTGTAGCCAAGGTACCGTTAACACTGCCCTCTGTCGAACGTAAAGACAGAGGTGAATTTAGGTTCTGTCTTCTAACCCTAACTCACTCGCATTGGCTATGTGGAATGTGCCATACGTGGTCGCCATTAAAGGGGCATTCAATCAGTTTTTGTTACAGTAAACAGCATGGTGTTTTGGCACTCTATTAGCATTAGTTTACCAGTAGAAGAGTGGATCGTTGAGATTTCTATTTAACACAAAACACAGGCAGTGGGCTAAAACACTGGTGTATCACAGCCATCAACATTTCAACCCATCTGGTGTTTGCAAATAATAAACTGTCCCCTTAAAGTAAGAGGTTGGAATCCACAGCAGTTACATGCTGTTTTATTCTTCTGATGCCAATAAAAAGAGTGCCACTGAGTTGTGTGATATCTGTTAGTATTAAATGTATCAAGCGTGATAACAACGTTTGTGATGCAGTACATAATGATCATTATAAGGAATCGCACCATTATACTTAAATACCTTTTTTGTACTCAACTATGAGTCAATGTTGTACCAGCTGTATCAATTAATGTCTTGTGTTTGTTTATGGTATTTGTTTATTTAAGACAACAGATACCTTCCAAGCAAGGTGAGACTGGTTCATGTGATCTGCGCCCTGCTGGCGGTGTCTTATCTGCTAATCGTGGTGCTGTTTGTCACATCGTCCACAAATGGTTAGTAACTCTGTATATTTTTTTTTACTCTTTATAGAACTTGTGTTTGGCCTCTCTATTGGCCTCTCTATATATCCTGCCCATGTGTACTTTGATCTTTTGTGCTTTATGTAAATATAAAATTCACTCTGTGAATGTGACAGTTTTGGAGACCACTGGAGGCCAAGTGGCTGGTATGGTATGAGCCATGCCCTAATGGCCACTGGAAATTTAGATGAGTTGATGCAGTCCATGACTACGATGGACAAGATTGGTTTGGGTTGCCAGATAGCTGGGCTTACTGGGTGAGACAGCAAAAAAGCCAGTCCCCTCTCTTTACTAATAGTTCAGCTCTTTGCTATGCGTTACCTGTGTTTTCTTTTGCTGAACAGGCAGAGAATAATAAGACTATCAAATAAAAAAATTCAAGTATTGTGGATATTGTATCAACATATTGTCACTACAAAAATCTTGAGGAGCAGGAAAGTAAGAACTTAGTTTTTTATGTATATAATGTTGTTTAAAAAATATTATGTAAAATATCATTTACTTTAATAAAGTTGTATTAAATATGCTTTAATTTATTTAATATATTAGTTATTATGTTCATTGTAGGTGTTCATATTATTAATATAATAGTTTTTTTAAATATAGTTTGTCATTTTTAATGTTTAATTAAATATGTTTATATTTAATTAGTACTTCATAATTTAGTATGGGTTGATGGGTTTGTAGGGGTGTAGGGTCCAGAGATTTTTAAAATGATATATTATTGTTTTTTATTTGCAAATACATTTTTAGGCTAAATAAATATTTCATTGGTAAATACTTGAATTAGTTAATTGATTAATTTGTATTTTAATTATCTGAGTGTATTTTGTGATTTTTAGTGTGTAATAATGTTTTCTACACTTTATTTGCTAGTTTATAATTTAGTAGAGATTGTAGGGTTTGTCAGGAATAGAGTGGGGAGTTGTTTCAAGTATAACATTTATCTTTTAATTAGTGTTTTCATGTTTTTAAATGTTTAATTGGTAATTAATTATGTAAATGTGTTAATTGATCATTTGTATTTTAATTATTTAAGTATATTTTGAGATTTATTTATGCATATTGTATTTGCCTATGGTTTAATTACTAATTTATTTTTTAATAGCTGGTTGTTGGGTTTGAAGGGGAATGGAATGTTTTTTAAATTATATTGTTTACAGATTAATTTTTAAGCTAAATAAATATTTAATTGCTCAATAATTATCTAAATAATGTAATTGATTATCTCTTATGAAAATTAGTTTGTTGCATTGTAATTAATCATTATTACATTGATAAGTGTCATTAAAATGTAAAATATGTGAAATATTTTATAGTTTTTTATTGATTTTAATAGGATTCTTTTAATTTCAGTACTATGTTAATAGTCATTATTGTTTTACTTATAATTTATTGAAATTTTGTTTTTTGTGTTTGCGTTGTTCAGGTAGAAGGGATGAAAGTGCCTTTATTTAAAACATTTTGTTTTCATTATTTCTGTTTTATTAATTTTTTTATTTTGAATGAAATGTAACTTTATATTTTGAATACATTTGAAAAATTATGCATCTTTGGATATATATATTTTTTTTAAAGTGAGTAGAAGTCCGAATGGCACATGTAATCCTTCCTAATTCCAACCCTTTCCATGTTTTTGCTTACGATGGAGTTTGAATAGTAAATCTAGTGGAAATTGTACATGTAACCCCTCCAAAGTCCAACACTTTCCTTGATTTTGCTTAGGTTGAGGTGGGAATAGTAAATCTAACCCCTCAAAAATCCAACACTTTCCCTACTGCAGTTTAGATTGGAGTGGGAACAGTAAATGAAAACCTTCCAAAGTCTAACACTTTCCTTGATTTTGCATACATTGGAGTAGGAATAGTAAATCCAACCTGTTAAAGTCCAACACTTTCCCTGCTGTTGCTTACGTTGGATTGGGAATAGAAAATCTAACCCTTCAAAAATCCAACACTTTCCTGACTTTTGTACAGATTGGACTTAGATTAGTGAATCTGACACCATTGAAGGCCATCACTTTTGCTAGTGTTGTTCATTTTTGCTGGTTATTTTTTTTTAAAATTTCATTTTTTTTTTTAAGGTTTATATTATTTTTTTAAAACAAATATTTTTTATTTACATGTTACTTTTTTATAATAATTCTATTTATTTAACTACGATATATGTTGTTGTTTCTATATGTCAATTTTAATTGTTACGGTATTGTTAATCTAGTGACATATTTTTTGCAATTATTTAAATATTATCTTCTATCTATCTATCTATCTATCTATCTATCTATCTATCTATCTATCTATCTATCTATCTATCTATCTATCTATCTATCTATCTATCTATCTATCTATCTATCTATCTATCTATCTATCCTATATATATGTAGATTTATATAGGTATATATAACCCAGTGAGAATCGCCACTAAGTAGTTTTAGTTAGGATCGTGTTTCCATAGGAAATGCATTTTTGGTGTTTCTAATAACTTTGGCGCCATTTGATGAATCTCCATGAAACTTTCCAAATAAAGTGCTACTTTTTGATTCATTTGAATTTGGAAAGATTTGGGGTGATCCGTCAAACAGGGGCTAAGTAAAAAGGGGGTCCCAAAATGTGTTTTCCCCATTTATTTTCCCATAGGAACTTAAGACAGAGCTACAGCCTAAACAGCTGAATGGATTTACACCAAATTTGGCAGAAAGCTAGATCTAGGTCCAGAAAGAGTGCTATTTAGGGTCGTCTGTACAGTGCTTGCGCTGTGCTTGTAAAATCTAATGTAATTAATCTAAATCTTAAAAGAGGCTTTCATCCTACCCTTACGTTTCATTGGTTTGTGTGCTTGCCTCTTATTTTTTCTCTGTTTCTAGTGGCTGTAGCATACTATTTGCTGTTGGTCCTCGTGTATTTCTCTAATCAGTGTCCCAAGGTCCAAGTATTGTTTTCATCCACTTTTGTGGAACTTTTTTGTTTACATAATGTTCCCAGGGCTGCATGCATTTCAAGCGTGCTCATTTTCATTTCATGTCAGCATTCAATATGAGTGCATGTGTTCCATCTTTCCAGTGTTCCCTATCACTTCTCCCCTTACCGCCGTTGCTTTCTCTTCATGCGCCACAATATGAGTACATCCGTGCTTTGCAGCTACAGTGCTGCCCGAGTGCCGTGGGCTCAGCAGGCTGTGCTGGTGTCAGTGGAGACCGCATGATCCTAGTGGAATCATTGTGGGAAGCCAACCATAGACCACACTCAACAGCCCCCCCTCCCGAATACAAAGCAGGGACCCAATCCAGTGCTCCCTTTTGATTGTAAACTGAGCAACTCGTGAAGCACCAGCAACAAGTGGGAGCGTTGCTACAGCTGCTCGCTCTATAGATTTTATGTTCGGGAACAATCTCATGCTTGTGTTTGCACAGAGTGGGTTGCTAGTAAAAGGTCGATAATAAGTTGTTGCATTTCTGCCTATTACCACTGCGGTGAGCCAGCAATAAACACCCTTTGACCTGAAGCATCTCTTTCAAATTCATCTCTGTATGGGGCTTTCCTTTCCTGCAGTACATGAGACACTCGTCGCCCAGCGAAGCAGTTTTATCACTTCCGGACTCTAGGATACCTACCCAGTTGCAGCAGGCGAGTAGCTCTGAGAGGGGACCTGTGTGGATAGAGCTCACATGTCCCTCCCAAATCCTAGCACTGCTTCCTACCACTTTCCTGTCAGTGGGGGCCACCTGCTCTCTGCCTTCGCAGGTGTGCTATGTTTTTAGTTTGTACAGCTCCAACCACTGTTGCATTTACATTCTCTATCCTTCAATTCTTCTGGATCTGGGAAGATCACTCACTGTAGAGTTGCGCTCAGTAAAATTAAGAGAGTGGATTATCCGTCAGTGTTCCTCTAGAAGTGATCCAGCATTAGCTTGTCACTAAGAGTCTGATTAGGATGGCGCACCTTATCGCACCCTATCGGACAGCGGGACCATCAGACATGCTGTCGGCGGTCCAGTCAACATAATTACATGCTACCGCCTCCAAGGCGGTCGCACTGGCAATCTTGTGTATTGCGGTAGGTGCTGCATGCTGCAGCACCCGCCGCAATACGAAAAATGAACAGGAAACATATTCCTGCACTATGTGGCAGGCACCATGCGGTGCCTGCTACATGATGCAGTGATATGTTGGGGGCACCTTAGGCGCTCCCCAACACCCAAAGTCAAGGACCACAGGGGGCCCGCTACAGGCCCCCAAAGTCGCTTCCCACAGTGGAGAGGGACATTGTAATCCCTACGGCGGTGCCTGGCAGCCCCTGCCACCATGGTAGGGACTACAACCCCCTCCACCACACCGGCAGGCTCAAGGAGCCCGTCGATTGCGTGGCGGTCGGTCTTTCTGACCGCCATCACTATGCCCGCCATCCTAATGTGGCGGGAGGTAAAAATGATTCGGATTGCGGTGACAACACCATCCTACTCAGGCCCTAAGTGCTTTTTATGTCTGGTTAGAGATAGCTTTAGATTCTTTGGAAGAACTCATTTCACAACACACACAACGATACAGAAAGAGTGTTTGGGTGAGTCCGGGGTCTTTAGCTGAGTCCCCTTCAGGCAATGGCTCCAGGTGCTGCCCATCACGTTTTAATATCTGGCCACGACATTTCGAGATGTTTTCATTTTGCACTTACAGTTTCCATAGGTGACTAGGAGAAAAAGTAGTTTGGATATTTAACTGCACCACATTCAGCTCAATTTCGTTGTGCACATTGGTGTAACCTCCTCCCCCAATCTGCCTCCCTCTCCCCTGCCATGTTGAAGCCCTCTTGGCCTCCAGCAGCATTAATGTCTGGGGGCTGCAGCAGGGACTGGACGCGAGTCACAGTCACAAAAATTGTCCACTCAGAAGTGATTCTCTTAAAGCCTTGGCGCGCCCACTGACCCTCTGTGTCCACGACTCTACAGTTCCGGCAGCTGTGAGAAACACCGCCATGAAAACTGCGAGCTGACCTTCACGGAAGTACTGAGCTGGCTGCTGGTGAGAAACAGCATTTTTAAGCCCATCATAGCCAAACTCAAATGACAGACTTTACATTGGCCCCAATCAGCACTTGTTGTGGGTCACTCAATCCCTTCCGCCAACACTCCCCTGCCCCAAACAGTCACTCAGGCCTCACATCCAGAGCAGAGACATCTCTTTTTACCCACTCCTACCATGTCATCACCATTCAGGATGAATTCAGTGGAGTCTGGCGATGTAGTGAACTTGTAGGTCGCACTACACACAGATTATTCAATACATGACTAGTGTTGTAGAAATTCACCATCTCCCTCTAGATGTAGCATATGTGTGTCCAGTTTTTCCATCATCCTCGATCAGGAGCACCCATCCTGGTAACAGGTGGTCCCATGAGCACCCACACTGGTCAGAGCTGGTCCCACAAGCGCCCACCCTGGTAAGAGCTGGCCCCACGAGCACACACCCTGGTAAGAGTTGGTCCCACTAATAGCACTTTGTTTCCTGGTGCACAGCTCACACCTCAGTTTTTCACTGCACCTACTGGCCAGAAATCCTCAGGCTCAGGTCTGCTTATATGTGCCTGGGTGGCTGCCAAAGATATTTCATGTTTTGTGAAAAGATGTCTTGAAGACAGTACTGAGCAGTAAAATGTGTAACTGTCTATGTTGTAATTGGATTGCATTTATTGAAAAAATTACCAATATATTTTCCTTACTTACCTCTTCTTTCCTAACCTCTTCTTTCCACTTTAACATCTGTTTAGCTCTTCTCTTCAGCACTAGCCTACAGGCTCTGTGCTTGAGCTTCCCATCCATTCATGCTCTCTTTCGACACCCCCTTCTTCCCTTTTTCCCTACCACCTGCTTTCATGTTACCTGATATACACACTTCTCCCCATCCTCAAATCCCTGCTCCCCATTTCTCAACTCTCCTATACATTCTTACTTCTGCCCACACTTTCTCTCCTGACCTATTCTCAACAGTCTCCCACATCTTCATATTGTTTAACCACCTTTTCTTTCTCTGATATCGTTCCCCCTTCTCTCAAATTCCCTATACCACTATTGTTCTGTATTCTCGTTTTTATCCTTGCCACATCTGTCTGCAGTTCTTTCCTCTTACTTTTGGCGGACCTTTCCCTTTCTTCCTACCATTTTCTCTCGGCTCTCATCTCCCCATCTCCATATCCCTCTCCCAGTCTCTCAACTTCCTTAAACTATTATTCCTTTCCTCTCTCCAATTCACTCCAGCCAGCACTTAAGTTCTCTTCATCTCATTTTCTATTTCCACTTTTCTTCTCCCTCATCTGTTAACACAGTGCAAGCCTCTTTGTTTAACATTGATTGAATTATAATTAGGAATACAGTAGTGGTCGATGGGCATTAAAAACAAACAAGTATTGGCAATGCCAGAAGGTCTGAATGTAATGTGCTACACCCTGCACTCACCAAAGCATGCCACTCACTCTGCATTCACAAGGGTACACCTCTCACCCTCTCACCCTGACACTCGTTCCTCCTGCAGTCGCACAGGCACAACACTCGCCTCTCAACCTGCACTCACAAACTGAGCTCCCTTTCCTTATTCTCCTCTTACCCACGACTCGCCCTCTACATCTGCTGTGTATCCCTTACACTCTTACAGTTCCGCCCTCACCCAGTGCTTCACTTATACTCATCCACCACTGACACTTCACACAAACACCACTCATCCGTAACCCAGATGCCACTCACACACTTCTCATTATGCACTCACAAACCACAAAAACACTACTCACGTTGACTGCTCAACCTCGATGTTCCCACATCCAAAAAGTCAACTGCCTTCCACTCTGCAATGACATACCACTCAGCCTACATACATGCACCACTCATCCTACACCCACATGCACTGTTCATCTTGCACACTCACATTACTCCCCCTCTACTCATGCACCGCTCACCCTGCTGATTCATACATTTCTCACCCTGCACTCAGGTACCTTTCAACCTGCACTCTGACTCTTCACTCCCTTCACTCAAGCACCACTCACCCTCGCTAAAACACCACTCACCTAGCCTTCAGACACCTTTATTCTCAACAGCTACTCTGAGCTCTGATCCCACTCAACTTTCATCCAAGCACCACTCACACTTGCTGAGATACCTTCCACCTTGCCCTAAGGCACCCTCATTCTCCATCCCCACCCTGCACTCTGATACCATGCACTCTTCAGTCACGCACCACTCACCCTACAATCAAAAACTTCCACCCTAGCTCAGACACCTCTCACCTCGACCTCAATCTATACACCCACCCTATACTTTGACACCACTCACCCGTCACTCAAACACCACTCACTCTCACTGATGAGACACCGCTCACCTTGCCCTCTGACACCCTCATCTTTACACCCACCCTGAACTCAGTCATTGCTCACCATGCAATAACACCCCCCACCTTGCACTCATACACCACTCACCCCAAGCTCAGAGACTGTTCCCCTGTGCTCACATCATTCAACCTGCATCCACACACCACTCATACATCTCTCATCCAGAACCTGCTCACCGATAATCCATCCATCATTTACCTGCCCTCAGTCACCATTCACTCACCAACGATTCACGCTGAATTCAGAAACAACTTACCCTGCACTTACGAACCACTCTCACTGCTCTTGCACGCATTCTTACACTTCCCCCACACCACTCCTGCACACACACACCACATTTCAAAGCATGCACAAGGGTGACTCTGGGTAGTACATTTTACACCATAGTTTCTCCTGCAAAAATTGCACGCAAGTTATATACATACTCCTTCCACAGTTTCAGGTGCCCACAGGAAGTCTGCGAGCCTGCCAAGGAAATAAATGATAAAATGTACGAAAGTAGGGTACAAGAGTCACACTAGACTTAAGCAAGCAGGACCACTTCTGGCCAGTCCTACAAATGCCTCTGACAGTCCACAAGAGAAATAACACCATTTGACGTCCTCTTCTTCGATCACTGTTCACCTATGCAAAATCTATTGGCTTTGTCAATGTTTTTACATGTCGCACGACAGTCAAGCTGCTGTACAACATGGCTTATAATGTGTTAAAAAGCGCTAGGACGTGGCCAGCATTGCTCGTGTCATAGCGCTTTCTTTTAACGTTTAAGTGATTTTGCATAGCAGCTCTACTGCTCTGCAATATGTAAAAAATACATAATTCACAGCCCTAATTGCTGCACCGTAACACGCTGTGTACCGTGTGGGACCAGGCAGTACATCTTGGGACAGGTCTGTAAGTGATATGAGAAATGCCCTGATTTACATCATATAGTGTCTCGAAACAGTTAATATATCAGTCAACAGGCCTGTAAGTGTTCTGAGAGCTGCACAGGTATACCCATATACTGCCTCGAAATAGTCATTATCCACCTCATCCATCTTCTCAGTCACAGTCCTAACACAATGGGGCTTCTGTCTCCTATGCACAGACTTCACCCATATAAGAAAAACACACAAGTGCCCCTCCCAACATGGTTTGAGTGAGGTTTGTGTTTTACTGTCCCTAACTCAAATGATGTGTCTTTGTTGATATGACCCCATTGTAGACCCTGAGTATACTAATACATTGAATGTCACAGCTGAGTGAGAAAATAACTTCAAGGGCTGTCACATTTCATAAGAATCTGTTCTGTCGCTTTCTTCTCTTGCAAGGAGAGCTGGTGTAATCCTCAGCATGGGTTCTTGAATGCTGCAAAACGCAAGTGTAATTTCACTTGTGTACGTTTTGCCTGCACAGTGCTTGCACTGTGCTTTTTTGGTTTGTCCTCCACCCTTTATCTAATTTCTCCATGGCTGCATGCATTTCAAGCATGCTTGTCAGCTGCATGTTTTTTTCTTGGTCCTTTACCCTTTATAGAATCTCCCCACTTTATATTACCACAAGTTACTGCACAATATATTGTCTTTCTCAATAAACAAGTCATAACACTTTTCCGAAGTTTCAGTAGCTTATATTACACATCTGCTCACCAAGCGAAAACTCACAACCGCAAAAAAGTATTATTAATCACATAGGCAAAACCTATTGCATTTGCCAATGCTTGTTTTAATTAGGTGTAAATCCGTTGCATAGATTTTGAGCAATTAATTCTCAAAACTTTATATATCTAGGGACGTGAAGCCTTGTGGATTCCGACAGACCTCAAACTGAGACCTGACTGGCTGCAACCACCTCAACTAGGAAGTGGTGGCAGCCATCTTAAGACTCAGGACTCAGTCTTGAATGCTACAAAAAATTCAAACAAAGACACAAGGAGGCAGAGTAGGAATGCCCTGACCCCCTAGGTCTGGTGGTAGGGTCCCACAGGGACACTGCCTGGACCAAAACTGTTTAAAAAAAAAACATTTGCAACAGATTTGCAGAAAATCCATCAATCTGTGGTAATTATTTAAAAGCGCAGGCTTCAGCATTCATTTTTCAACCCTCCCCCAAGGTGGGGGAACACTGTTATTTTTTTGGGGTGAGGGGCGTGCTCATGGCCCCCCTCCTTAGCCCGGGGACCCCATCCCTCAGGGTGTGGCACATTTTTTAAGGGAGAGGTGCACGCAGCCTCCCTCCCTGGGCCTTTTTAGGCCCAGGGGGACCCATCCATCAGAGCCCGGCGCATTTTGAAAGGGGGGGGGGGCAATTAGTTTCCCTTCCCAGGCTATTTTTGTGCCCGTTGACCCCATCCTCTGGGGCTCGGTGCATTTTGGATTGACCCTTCCATGAGCCACTAAATGTCCTGAAGAGCCCATTTCAGGGGCCCCAAAACTAAATTCAAAGGGAGAGGTGCTGCGCGGCACCCTTCCTGAGCCATTATTGGTCACGGGGACCCCATACCCGGGGCCGGCTCAGATGCTATGTTCCGAGGAGCCTAGCCCCAGGACATTCCAGTTTCTCTGCTGGCAGCAGCGTGGACAGGGAAACCTGTGCTTGCTTTCACTTGGCGGGAGCATTTTCAAAACACCTGCCAAGCAGGAGCAAACACCAAGTCCGCTGCCAGCGGGCAAGAGCTTAAAAAATGCTCACAAACGTAAGAATTAAAGATATTTCTCATTGTTATGCCTTCACTGAGAAAGGCTTAGTGTTTTGACGCTCTCCCAAGTTTCCTAACATTAGAATCTGGGAATGCGCCAAAATCCATGGATGGATGCATGGGATCACCCGTGCTCCACCCAAGGAACGCCAACCGGCTTGAAACGTAACGGAACACAGGTCAAGCTGCTTCATTGCATTACATTTCTTTACAAAGCCACGCAAGGTGGTGCAAATCGTCCCTTGTGTGACTTTGAAAATGATACTGAAGCCTTTGCTTTGTCGCAACACAAGGACAACGCAAAGTCTTGATAAATCTGGGCCAAAGATTAGAACAAATCAGTACAGGTAATGTAAATAGAATGAGATTTTGAAGGGGAAATCTGTCAAACGTTAAAAACACAGCGAGCAATAGGATATATATTATTTTAAAACAAAAGTGTACATCTTCGTTTATAAACAGAGGTTACTGATTGAAGTCAGTCTTACACTTTTGTGACAGTGTGCGTACTTAGGGGCATATCAACAAACAGGCGATAAAAAATAATCGCCGCTTTTGCGGCCGTTTTCGGCCGAATAGCAGCGATAATTTTATCGCCTAATCAGCAAGGTCACGCTAACGCGTGAAACCTTGCTTTAGCGTCAGGATTCCTAACGCCCAGCTTTGCATCTCTAATGAGATGCAAAGTGGGCGTTCCTGACCTGGCATGACAGGAGCAATGTCGCTAAGCGACATTTCTCCTATCAGCAAGCCTAACGCTATGAAGCATAGCGTCAGGAAAAGTAGCGATAACCCCTGTTATCGCTACTTTCTTTACGCCTGCTTCAGGACTGACTTAGCCATGATATCCTATGGAAGGTGGATATCATGGCTAAGTTTGTGAGTCCCTATCAACTAGCTAACGTGAGATTATCGCTGGGTTTCCAGCGATAATCTCACGTTAGCCAGTTAGCGCTAGGATTTTTATCGCTGATGAGATAAGCGTTGCTAATAGCACGCTATCTCAGCGATAAAAATCGGCGCTAGCCGGCGATAATTATCCAAGCGCTCAGTGCGCTCAGCGATAATTATCGCCGGTTGTTGTTGATATGCCCCTTGCTGATTAATAGAAAGTGATTCACCACAATACTAGCGGTAATTGCACTGTGCACCCTCCATCTCCTGATGATGACCCCGTGTTATCCCCTTTCCCCACTCATCACCACTAAACAGACTCCGACTACAATAGAGGGTCCAGGGTAAAATCTGTGAGTGTAAACCAAAGAAGAAAACATGGTCTGAAAGCACAGTAGGATTAGCAGGGGTCAGTGCGAAGGGGGCTCAAGGTCACGCCAGGGATCATAGAGGTCATTAGGGCTTCCACGAGCTGCAAATTCATCCTGAGCCGTTCTCACCTATAATGTGCTTGCTGCAGATCTCGGCCTTCTTGGTGGCCACTGAAAACCAGTTTGGGCGACGAGTTATTTTCACTATTTGCAAATCACATTGGCCTCTATCTCCTCCATTGTAATTTTGTACTTCCTGTATTTTACTGTGCCGTGTATGAGCCTGTGACATATAAATAATCATTATTTATGTGTTTCTAAAAGCACAGAACATGCAAAGTGGGTTTTAGTGAAGTATAAAAACATGATAAATTAAATAACAAATCACTTCACAAACAAATTGATAGCTGCCAGGTTGGGTGCTATGTTAAATATTTTTGATACTTTTCACTTCTGTTATCATGATTGTACTGTTATTTTTATTCTTGGTCAATGCAGCCCCAAAACCACTCCAGCAGGTGAAAAGCAATGATACTGCAGTGGTCATCGCTGCCATGAAAAGCAGTGGTAAGTTTTGACAACAACTATATTTTACTGCGCCCCATGGTGATGGTCTAACTCAAGGTAGGTGGGCGTAAGTCCAGGAAGACACAATCCATGCTAGATTTTCACGACAACCATGTGGTCTTACGTGGGATAAAGTACAAGATTCAAATAGCAGATGTTTTTTATCCATTTAGGGAGTGCACAACACAAACTAAATTATCTCTTGCAACTTCATTAATAGCTCTCCTATTACCCAGCCAGTGATACTTCTTTCATGGACATTGGAAATATGAAAGCCTAAGACGACCCTACACACAGATATTTTATTCAGTGGCATCTGGGCTACACATAGAGTACAGATTAGATACCAAATATCTTGATGTTTGTTAATTTTTTATACATATTGCCTAAAAGTGCTGAGATGTCAAATGACATACCAACAGGTTTTGTTGCTCTAAAAGCTCCACTACATAGCATAGCAAAAATAAAAGGGATCATGTTATAAATAAAATAAAACATATATGTCATACCCTGTTCAGGAAGCCACAGGGAAGACAGGTGATTATAGGCCCCAGCACTGGTGGTGGAAGTCATCTGTCACTGTTTTGCTAGGGTCTGTACTACAGTGACTATGCACACTGGGACAAATTCAACCTATTCCACACTTGATTCTTTGGTTTGGGAGGCTGAGCAGTCACAGGCTTCTCAGGGAGAAAGTGTGTAAGGGGAGGAGCAGAGTTTAGAACTCAACAGACACAACAATGTAAAGTCCAGCCCGATCAATCTCCCGGCATCACCCACTTACTTACTCTAAGTGATCCTCACACCGGGAACACTCTAAGCCTCACTTTTTGGAAAATGTCTCCTCCTGCATGGCCAGGCACACTTTTTCCCTCCTTGAGCAGACAGGCTTACAGGCTTTTCAGTCACATCCTCAGCTCTTTCAGCGAAAGTGTTGGCTTCATGTGATATCCTCTCACCTCTGAAAGACTGTCTGTGAGACAGACACCAGCTCTGGTTAAACAGCAGATACTTTTTGCTCAAAAAGAACCTGCAACTGGAACCAAGTGGGCAGGTTTTATCCCTCTTTTATGCACACTTCTCAAACAAGGGATGTGGATCCACTGTCTCATGTTTCAGAACTGGTTTGAGATGGTACCTTTCTAATTTCGATCTCTGGCGGCCTCCAAAATACAGCCTTTGTGCACAGGGATGTCTCTCTCAGCAGGTAGCAATAGGACTGGCTCCAAGCAAGAGTTCACACAATGGGCGCACTGAGCATGGTTGTCATAAGCTTTTCTGAAGTAGTAACCAGAGATAAAGAGAAGGGCAGGCCCTGCCTAGAAACTTCATCACCCTGAGCAGCAGAAACTGCAGTCACCCCTAACCCCATCCATCTACCATATGACCGCCCTCAGGAAGAACTAATCAGTGGCCTCTTGTTAACAAAACCTTCATGGAATTTCTAAAGGCAGCCCTGTCTCAATCCTCCTAATTTCTGTGTCTGGATCGCCACCTCCACCTGTAGGAATGCAAACAATACATTTCCATTGTCTGGATAAACAATCTTCATCCTCCATCTTCTGCCAGGCTACAACTAGAGGCACCACAATGGTATTATTGGTCTCAGTTCTGGGTTTCACATAACAGGGGAACTTTACATTAGAGGGGTCAGAAGAACATGCTGTAATTGACACAGAAATGTCTGATCATACTACAAATGACTAAACAAAGTACGCTGCCACTATGGCTTTAGGTGGAGCACCCAGGACAGGACAGTAGTCTACTGTTAACTTGGAGGGCATGTTGGGTGCACCTGCTCAAGCTATATGACAGGTCCTGGACCTCACATAGTCAGTAACAAAACAAGGCCTCTGTGCCCACACTAGATTGGCATATTGCCAGGGCCAGAAATAAAAGTCATAATCCCAGCATCACTTGTAGTTTGACACTCAGGACAGGGGACCACACCTGTATACCATGAAGGGGATATTCTTATCCCAACATTATAAAATAAAATGTAAATCTTACCAAAACATAAAATAGTGACCAGGCATAATATAATACATTCTAGAACATAATCTCTACCATAAAACATATAACATAAAAATACAACATAACCGAAACTATATGACTCAACATATCATAAAACTCTATCATTACCTAAAAGAGTAGATTTTGCTGTCTCTTGTTTACCGTACTGTTTAAAATAAATTTGCCAGTCGTAGCACAGAAATGGTGTATATGCATGCACCAGTGCCATATTAGATTCTTTGATCCCTCCTTAAGCCGTCTCACTCCCAAATCTAGCTCACTGGCCTCACTGACAGAGCCCATTTCTCTTAGTTTGCATCTCGTTGCCCCAACCCTAATGGGGTTTCAGTGGCCCAATAAAAAGTGCACAGGTTTTAATCTGCCAAGTTTATAAAATAGGTCATAACGAGGTACCAGGCAAGGCTGATCTACTGCAATGGCTAACAACCAAGGAAAGAACCTATTTCTCCTTTAAAAACACACACAGTGCCTATCGCACTAAGAACTGACGGTACTTGAAGTCCTTCCAACCCACAAGGTGCCCAGATATGTAAGGTTGGGCCTTCCTGTGTGATTAGGCATTTTCAAATTGCTGATGGTACAGTGGGAGATCTCTCTGTGTACAAGGCTCCACCTTCTGGAACTCAGGAAATTCTGATTGTTTGAAAGTATAGACTTATAAAGAGTCTACAGGGATAAAGACTCCAAAGTGTCGATTGTAAGAATAAAAACCATACAATAATATCTATCTATTTGATTTTTGACCAGCTAAAAAGTCCATTTTAAACTTTTAGCAGGTAAATAGTTTTGTATGGTCTTTGTTTTTGTGGTGCGATTGTTATCTTTGTACTTTATATTTTCACATCCTACCTGAAATGCTACTTTTTTATGCCACCTACATGAGTGATAACATACTATCAACAAAAAAGTAAAAGTACCAAAATCAAGGCATTACATTACATACTTACAATCACCCTTATAGGGAGTACTCTGACGAGGATGGAAAGTGAAATCAATCCTCTAGGCAAACCTTAATAAATAATAATAATGATTCTGATAGTATTATAAAGAGGATGCTTTCAGTCATCCAGATGCCTCTGCTCATCTTTCTCGAACAAACTATGATTAAATACACGTGAAGTGCCAACACTTTGTTGAGAGATCCTGGCATGTGCAGGGTTCAGCATTATCAGACTCTTATCCACAGCACGTATGTATCAAAACCAACCGCTGAAAATGTATTGAATGGCCAAAAACAACTCTCCTCCCTTCGACATATTGACATTATTCCCAGAATTGAAAGGTATGATGAACATGAAGTGGCTCTCAGCACTATTGGCACTTTTCACCTTTAACCTTGCTTTCTGGACAATGCTTTGAAGTGGCCTTCAAGCCGCTTGAGGGCCAATCAGTGGCCTTCCTTCTCTGAAAGTAAAGATCCCCGATGATCCCATACTTTCCCCTTCAGGACCAATTCAGAACAATTATCGTCATGTGTCTGAGATTCCCACAACGTGCACTTGAGTAATTTCAAGTCTGAAATTTGAGATGTGACAAATTAACAATCCCATTTTATAGCATTTTAAACGCCTCTGTTTTATTTGTTCCATCTGTAAAGTGACACATTGTACATGTTTGCAAACAGTGTAACTTCAGCTGCTTCCTCATGCTAAGGACAAAGATAACTTGGGGGGTTGGAGGGCCCTACACTTTTACATGTGGGCATGCAGGGTAATGTGGCATGGAGAGAATTCATTGTATATGTATGTGCATGCAGGTGATCGCTGATAGATGCTCATTAAAGTCCTTGGTAAAGCAAGCATCAAAACGTATTAAATGAAACTGTTTTATAATAATAGCACAAATGTGCCCCTCAGTCTCCTGTTTGCTTCTTCCTTTAGTTCAAGCTGTTTCTAACAAAGCAGAAGCTTTAAAATCAGACTACACTGCGGATTTAACCAAGCTCAAATCTGAAGGTGAGGCATTGGCATTTTAAGGAAAGATGGGTCAAATAGGAGTCGATAAGTCATAACTGGGGTTGTGTGTGTGGATGAAATTGCTCATGGCGTTGCCTTTAAAGTCCAAGCTCGTAGAAGTGCTTCATCTCCTGCTGGCGGTTAGTTGAAGGTTATTCTTTGCCACTTGTCGTATCTGGGCTCTTTAGTGGTGTATGGCCTGACCGCACTAGGTAATAACAGTGTGAGATAAATGAATACTTTTCTGTTGTTTGACCTAAACAAAGGCAAGCGGTGTATACCACTGCAGCCATCCCCCAAAGGCTTCCAACAGCAATGAGAATCTCTAGCCATGGAAGGCCAAGCCCACCGTACTCAGACCTCAGCACAGACCACCGCGCTCAGACCTCAGCACAGACCACCACAATCAGACCTCAGCACAGACCACCGCACTCAGACCTCAGCAGTGGAGCTTCATTGTTATAGAACACTATTCTCCAAAGTCGGTCCCGGAGGGCCAGATCCATTTTTTGCATATCCCCATTTAGATAAATGTAGTTATCTTAAAGATATGGCACACGTCTGGCCCTCCAAGACTGACTTTGGAGAGCCCTGATATAGAAGATGGGTTTGGGAAACAGAAGAAAGGAGGAGGATTTCCACAACTCTCACCTACTGATGGGGGGTGGGAAAGCTTTTGATACTCATAAAGGTGGAAAGAGTAGGAAGCCTTTCACTGTGTACCTAGATAAGGCCAATAAGAGAACCTCCATGGAGAGTAGGAGGAAATCAACTCAGTTAGGTGAGGGAGTCTATGATGCTTCTCTAGATGGTGGAGAGTGAGGAGGATTTCAACTCTCTCAACTAGGTGAGGAAAGTAGGAAGGTTTCCACTTTTTACCTCAGAGTAAGACTAGGACTAAGACTTCCAAAACTTTCACAAACAAGTTGGGGGGCAGGACAGCTTCCACCACTTTCACGTGTGTGGTGGAGAGTGGAATTCCACATCTGTTGCCTGGATTAGGGAGGCTCCGAATACACCTCTCTGGACAGATTTAAAGCTCAGTCTGGGAGGGTTCATTAGCTGGCTTACAATTTGTTTTTTTATAGAGAGAGTAGATTGACTTTGAAGGATCTCTTCTCATTGAGACAGTAGGGTTGTCTCCATTACTCTCTGTGCAAGAGTAGGCTGGCCTCCACTACTTTCATTCGAATGGGGATATAGGTTCACCAGCACTAATCGCTTTTGGTTAAGAGAAAAGGCTGACCTTGTTAACCCTCTTCTGATTGGTTGAGTAGGCAGGCTACAGGTGACAAAAGGTCCGTTGTCTCAAATACCTTAAATCTATACCCACCGAACATACTTCTAGCTAGTCGTTTCATCGCTGTTCCTTTAATGTCCCTTCTCATCCTGTCTCTTGATCTGCACAAAACTTCTTATTCCGTCGGTATCCAGAGCTCCTGGCACCATCTGTTCATGTAGCTTAAGCCCCTTACACTCCCTTCATCTGGATGATAGGGGGCTGGTCAAGAGCTATTGCAAGTCAGGAGTATTGGCAGCCATCTTCCTTCACCTTTGCAATTA
The DNA here is from genome assembly GCF_964204655.1 of Triturus cristatus. Taxonomy (NCBI): domain Eukaryota; kingdom Metazoa; phylum Chordata; class Amphibia; order Caudata; family Salamandridae; genus Triturus; species Triturus cristatus. The sequence continues at coordinate 1,142,428,967 of NC_140585.1, read as the reverse complement.
GTGTAAAATACTGTTTGCTCCATATTTGTTTCGCTGATTTATTTTCACCTCCGTCGGGATGCTGTTTATGTCATAGTAATTATTATTCTACTTATATCCTTTATGATGTCTGATTTCAAATACATTTACATGTCATTTCTTTTACATTATGTACATCAATGTATCTATTAGAAAAAATAGGAAATATTAAAAATGTGAATACCATTATTGCTTCTGATATTGATTTGAAGCATCCTTCTAGAAACAGCGATGGAGAAGCATGTACAGATGTGAGGGATTCAGACAAGTTACCATTTTCTTACTTGCAGTGTATTAAATATCCCCTGTTTTTCTTGATAGTGTGAGGGTCCTTTCAGAGTGTGTTATGTTATTTGGACATATAAAGCGTAAACAAAAACCCAAAGGTGTCAAGGCGCTAGTATGAGAGTCGGTTGGCTTTTTTTGCTCTCTTCTGAGTGCAGGAGAGCAGCACTGCTCTCTGTTGGGTGAAGGAAGATGGCTGCCAATGCTCCTGCCTCGCAATAGCTCTCGAACAGCCCCCTGCCATCCAGATGAAGGGAGTGTAAGGGGCTTTAGGTACCAGAAGAGATGGTGTCAGGAGCTCTGGAGACCAACAGAATAGGACGCTTGATGCAGATCAAGAGAGAGGATGAGAAGGGTGAAGTTTCTAGGCAGTGTTGTTAAGTGAGGGTGCATTAACAGACACTGTCAGAAGCTTCAGGCATGGGACACACACACTGAGGAGTCCGGGGCCAATACTCAGACCATGTGAGGAACCTGGCATAAATAGTCAGAATCAGGAGTTTGGGAAAAATGGACATGCAGTGTGAAAATGCTGAGATACAACTTGGGGAGGCAGAGTGAAGAACTTGGAAAACATGGACAGTATGAGGCTCATCAGAAACATGGAAAGATGTGAGGCCCAGAGCACCTGGACATGCAGTATGAGGATCATGGGACCCAAGGACAGTGTAAAGAGCCTGAAACACTTAAACATGCCCTATGAGTAGCTGTGGATGCATGGATAATGGAAGAGGCCATGCAGAAGGAGGATCTTGGGACCCATGGACAGTGCAAGGAGCATGAAACACTTGAACGTACAACATGCGGCACTTGGGATGCATTGATTGTGTAAGGAACCTTAAACAATTGCACATGCAGTATAGTGGTAATGGGCAGATCTGTGTAGATCTTCAGTCTCCACCTCCCTCAATCTGCCCCTTTAAGTTCACTGTTACCAAAGCTCATAGAGGAGATTTAGATCATAGCAAGCACTAGATGAAAAGGATAGTTTTATACATTGTGAAGCCTGCTGGTATTGCAGGGTGGTAAAGAACATTTTTAAAGAAGGACTTTTTGAGCCTTCATAGGGATTGACGACACTAGGCAGCATACACATGAATGGCACTCTTTAACGAGATACTTGGAAACTTTACAAATTAATTATTAGAAACCTACCCTAATTATCTCATTTCTGTTTGTGTGACAGTTCAAAGTTCAGCTGATAGCCAGCGAGCCATGCGTGACCAAATTTCCAATCTGCAGAATCATGGTGAGTTTCATCTCTCTCTGCTTTATAGACATTGGACACAGCCATATTTTGTAAACCTTGCACAAGCACAAAAAAAAAATGTTCAATTTTTGTTGCTGATGTTTCGTGCATACCAGAGAATAAAGCAAACAATTTTTCCTCCCTCCAGGTTACATACATACTTTTTGGGAGTGCACAAAAGAAGGACTGAAATTGGGCAAATATAGTCGAAATACAACTCTTCTTTAGCTTAAACTTCATTTCACTTGTGTAATCAAAACATTCAATGGCTAATCTGTGTTGAAGAAACATTTGATTTAACCGAATTTGAACAAATTGATTTTCCCTAAATGTAATACAATCTTTCAGATTTGAAACCAGAGAAATGTGTATTTGCTTCTTTCCTAAGTCATAAACACAGTAAAATTGTGTACAATCATGCTTTCGCCATATTTGTGTTGCTCTTTTCAATTTACTATGTGGTGTAGACTATGCCGTGGTGTAGACTATGCCGTAGTGTTGAACTTTCTTCTTATATCATTTAAGACTTCAATGAAACTTAAGTTGCAAAAACATTACATTTTGTGTCTTGATGTACCCACTAGAAAAATAGACATATTCACGACTAACATACCAGTCAGCGCTTATGATTTTCCCTTGGATCTAACATGAATTAGCTCATTAAACAGCAGCAGGGTGTGCATATTATAATGGAAAATAGATAGGTGGTGATTTATAGTTTGGAGGACAGTGTACTCTGTCACAAACACAACATAGTACCTTGCTTGTCAAAATGACGGTCAGCCGACCCTGTTTAGGATCAAATGACCACCAGATTTCTGTCAACGGAGCAACTATCGGCTTCATTGAAGAAAAGCTCTCATGCAGCGTAGCATTTGTGGCTGCTGCACTGTGCTGTGTGAGTAAGTGGTAAATCTGGCCCTTCATTTGGAAAGAAGGCTTCAAGCAAAGCATACGACTCTCTTTGCCAGAAAGGCAAAGTACTAATCAGGAGTGATCCTAGAAGAACTAACAACCCCATAAACCAGGCTGGGTTCTGTAGACGATTAGGAACCACCACTAAAATCATGGATCTGGCACTGCTGATTGATGCAGCCAAAGAGGTAAAGCAACCGCTATTCCTATGTTTTATAGATTATAGCGCAGCTTTCGATCATGTAGACCGAGCTAGATTATGGCAGAAACTGGAAGAATGGGGGATACCGACGGCCCTCCTAAACCACTTGATCTTATTACACACAGACATTTGGGTCAAAATCAAGCTTGGAGCCGATACATACCTCTCTAGGCAAATAAACACTTCCAAAGGGCTAAAACAAGGGTGTGTCTTAGCACCCTTGCTCTTTAACCGATTTATGGCAGCCCTCCCGGTGGAGCTGTATAAAAGCATTTCACATGCCCCGAAATTAGGAAAAATGCTCCTTTCCAACCTTTTATATGCGGACGACATGATGCTAATAAGTAGAACGCAAATTGGTCTACAGCACCTCATGAACACTACCAACAACTTCTCACAAGCCAATGAACTAAGCATCAACTTAAACAAAACAAAAGTCGTGGCAGTGTATTACTTCAGGAAGAAAAAGCTGAACTGCTATCTGGATGGCCACCTCTTAGACTGGGCCACTAAATATAAATATTTAGGAGTTCTATTGGATAGCAGAAGCTCGTACAAACCTCATCTGGATGCCCTGCACCGGAAAGGCATTACAACTTCCCTAACAATGCGGCCTCTAAAAAAAGCTCTACCAGACCTAACCCTAGATCATCTATTACAGGTCATCCGGGCGAAGCTACAACCAATGCTAACATACGGCAGCAAAGTGATGCAAGGGAGGGATGCAATCGCGCTGGACAAAATAAACACCAACATTTATAGGCTGATCTTTCACCTCTCGAATTATGTGTCCCCTGCCCAAATATGCCTAGAATTTGGTCTACAGAAGCAGAGGAAAGAAGTGGGGCATACATAAAAAGTTGGCACAAGATCAGAGGAGCCAAGCCAGGATCATTAAACTTGCATATTTGGATTGAACTGACACATCATGAAAATTCACCCGCTAGAGAGCACCTGTTTGATTCATTATCAAAACTGGGGGGTTACCTCTACAACTCATCAGCAGTGTAAGAAGGAAGTAACAAATGCAACAAAAATAATATCTTAACAGAAGAAAAAGAAACCCTGTCAAAAGGGGCACATTGCTGGTCAATGCCCAACGACTACAAAGTTCTTAAACCACAAACCTATTTAAGCACAGGCTTCAAAATGAAGACAAAAGAAAATTCTTAAGACCGCGCTTTGGCATTCTACTAAACCTCCCGCACTATACCACACTTACCCCCCTGGAAAAGGACTACAGGAGAGAATATCTGCAGTCTCTGCGGATTGGGAAGAGAAGATCTTGTGCATGTTATCTGCATTTGTCCAAGCCTAATGGACATTAGGCGCACTTTACTCCACCTAACTTTTAAACAGAGTGGCATCTGGACTTGTAGACAGGCAGTGAAGCTGTGCTTCAACACTATTGCTACCCAACTAAACTGTTGTATTACAAAGTTCTTTGTCATAATGGAAAAGAGATTTATTAGTAATCTTTAAAGTCTATACGTATTAACTAAACTGCACTGGTTATGTTTATATCTGGATGCATCTGTACTTTACACTGGTATGGTTGACTTGGCATACTGATTTGGCAAAATTGAACTGGTTATATTTACATCTCCATGCACCGGTACTTTAACCTTGGCATACTTATTTTGTAGCAACTGTATATGGTGCACCAATCAAAAGATAGATGAATTTATGTGGGTTTTAATGTAATATCTCCATTCAATTGTGAACTGGTTATGTTTACATCTGTATACACCAGCACTTTAAACTATGGCACATAGATCTTGTAGCAAATGCATTAGGTGCATAAATCAAAAGATGGAAGATTTTTATGTGGCTTTTAATGCAATTTCTCCACTTAATTATTAGTTTTAATTAACTGAACAATAAACTGATAAATCAATCAATCAAAAAGAGAGTCATGGAGAACACCTGGTTTTGCGTTTACACATAGAAACTGTATTTTGACATTAGTATTAGTATGACAGTCTTTTAAAGTTTTTTAAAACCATTTACAATAAAAAAAGATAAAAAAGTAGGTTACTAATAATATTGTTAAATTATTTTAACATTTAAAAAAGCAATTTTCAATGTTGGTTTATCATAATTAAATGGTAAAAAGTTTGAAATCTATCACATTAGATAGACAATCACATTGTTCTTTCCATTATTTGTTGGTTTTAATTGTCTGTACTTTAAAATGTTCTTTTAAATCCTTCATGTTGTAGATATGAGATTGAATATTTCTTGTACATTTAGGTAAATAAAATATGGAACAGGAAAGTAATACAGTCATCAATGGGAATAATGTCAAATCAAGTAAAAGACTACAGCATGGCCTCAGTTATGGCCAAGAACTTCATGGTACAACCTATAATTTTTCAGTTCTGCCCTTGAAGCACAACATTGTTCCTTCAGCTATTGTTCTGATGCTGTGGAGTCTAAAACTTTATTTTATTAGCATCAAGTAGTTTAGGGCATATGCACAAGATATGTTCCATAGTTTCTTTATAGGAAGCAAATACATGTCATAGCACTTGTTTTTCAATTACATTATTTATGAAACCTCATCTTGGTATCTAAAGAAGACAAACAATAAGAAATGATTTTTTAGTTTGTGATGTTACATTGTTATCCAAATATGGTAGTCTGTTCATAGTATATGAAAGTTTAAATAGTTGGTATTTTTATATTTTATTGATTGAGCAAGGTCATACTTAAAGGTATTTATTTTTATGGAATTTTTGATTAATTACTTTCATTCTTTCCTGCTCATCTTAGTGAAAATAGGTACGGATGGTAAACCATAGTCTCTCTCCATTTAAACCAATTGTTTAAGCCTGTTTTCATCAGAGTTCAAACAATCGCAGTTGAATTTCATACAATTCATATTGTTCACTGCAAGTAATAACAGAATTTGAAATTCAAACTACAGTATAGGGTTCTGAGTCAATGATCTTAGGTACAATATAATTCGTATTCAGCTTAACCACAGTTTGTAGTTTCTCAATTAGTTTGGTGTTATGCATGACCAATGTACCATAAGTTATTTGCGGAATTAGCTTTGTAATAATCACTGTAATAGCTGGTCCAATGGCTTTATTCCCATATTTCTTTGAGGAGTGCTCAATAGCACCTGTAATGTTGGCACTTTTGTTAGATGAATGATGTGTTTTGTTTGGTTAAACTTGTTCTGTAATTCTACCGCAAGATAGGAGTAGATTTTTACAGTGTCATCTCTTTTCTTTTCAATTTTCCAATTGTGATTCGATGGGAAATTCACAAAGCATATTATTTTTGTTTTATCATTTATATATTTTCAGTTTGTTAGAGCTATTATATTGAAAGTAGTAATTTGTATATCCTCTCTATGATGCCCAACAGCAATGAACAATGCTTTCTGGCTGTGTTGACTTTCTGTATGATGCACTGTGTTTCTCATGACCACCCATGAGAAGTCACCATATATTAGCATCCTGCTTGACAACAAAATGTAACTCGTCGTCCCTTCAAAAGTAACTATGCAGACCATGAGGATTCCTTTTAAAATAAAATATAATGTCTAACTATTATTAGCAGTACAACTGGGATTGGAAATTGAATTACAAATGGCCAGGTACTCTTAAATACACCAGACTTACTAATTAGCATTTAGCGGTTGATGAGGAATAGACTGACCATTGAATATAAACCACGAGTCAGTGCCGGGATATGCTTCCACTATATGTCCAGGACAGTTATAAAGGACACTTTATATTTTACCTGCTTTGTTCAGTGTCTGGAACATCACAGTTGCCTTTATATACTAACACTGAATTTGTGTTTCGTGAATGCAAGAAATCAGTTTTAATGTACTTAGAGCACTCAATGATATGTGCGGAATATAGTTCCATCTGTCCAACAATTTTCAAGTTATCTGTTAATATTTCTCAAGGAGTATGAAAACAAGATAATATATAAGATCTAAAGAATCTTTTTAAAACGCACATCTATCACTTTTAGGTGTAATGCAAGCATTTAATTTAAAGTTTAAATGTTTTAATTCATATGGGAAGGAGCCTGCATTCTGTAGTGATTACATTGCAGGTAAAAATGTCCGGCAATCAAATGCTTGCTTTTTTTTTTTACTTTTAGTTGGCAACCTGTTATCAAAATTGACTGATTTGGAGAACAGTATGAAGAAAGATTTGCCTGGTAAGTTCAAAATTAATCTTTGCATTTACAGTGTTTAATTAAGAGCTTTCCCTCCTATAGGTTTTGATGTCAAGTAAGGTAATGTTATGCTGTGAGATTTAATGTGATGTAACATTGTTGGTCCTTGATGGGCAGTTTTTATTTGAAGGTTTGTGATGTTATATGATTTCAAAGTATGTATGCAATAGTATGTTACTTTATATTTTAAGACGTTCCACCAATATAAGACCCATATAAATCTGATGGTAAGTTACATAAAGAATTCTCCAGGATTCTGTTTATAATATCCTGTGTTTAAATTCATGCAGTTTTAAGTTAGGATTTGCCTTCAATTGTGTAAATCAACTAGGCACTTTCCAATTGTTTGATCTATCTATCTATCTATCTATCTATCTATCTATCTATCTATCTATCTATCTATCTATCTATCTATCTATCTATCTATCTATCTGTCTATCTATCTATCTATCTATCTATCTATCTATCTATCTATCTATCTATCTATCTATCTATCTATCTATCTATCTATCCATCTATCTATCCCCCTATTTATGTGTATATCTGTCCATTGACGTCCTGGTTAATCACGTGTTAATATCACTTAGTCAAGTGGGGAAACTGAAATTGAAATTCAGAAACCCTGGCTCGGAAAACAACGATTTAGAATTAGAGGTACCTGCCCGTTCTGAACTTTTTTGGCATATACAAGGAAGAGGTAGACAGTGGCCAAGAGAGAGAACTGCTAAATATATTTCTAATTTCCATTGACAAAACATGTGTCTATTGGAATCTACCCCCTGATGCTTCCTCGAAATTACTATGGAAGCAGTAAGAAACTTACACAGGTTAATACCAAAAAAACAGGTCACTATCTGAAGTTTTCTTTTTTACAAAACTTGCCTGGGCATGGTAGAGGGGAAAACGGAGACATTCTATTAACACCCGAAGAGTGCTGACAGAAATGGAATGGTGGGCCTATTCATGGCACGAGGAGGTGGGTTGCGTCACAGGACAGGAGTGCCAGGCTGAAATCAAACTGCTGAGACAGAAGAAGCTGAGACTTTTTCCTGAACTTGGTACACTCTGCTATCTATACATGTCAGCATGTATAGTCTGTGTTTTTGAAGCTATATCAGAGAAACTGGATTTTAGAAAGTCCTAGGATATCAACTACATCATAATAGATGGTTAGCTAACCGCATACAATGTGCTAACCTTATAGATTATTCCACTAAGCCGTATTCATGCTACTTTCCAGGTTCTTCAGAAATGATACATTTACTTGCAATGAATATAAATGGGATTCATTGATTATACTGAAAATTTGCAATGGATCTGTTTCCATGGACAAACCATGATGTCCCTGGTTCTAATTTATTTCAGACTATGCCAGTAGCATACCTCATTGGACTAATGCATCCATTGAAGAAATCTGTAAGTAGCTGATTCCCAGTGGGTTCCACACAACTTTGGTCGCTTATGAAGTCAATAGCATGAACATGATGCAACCTTCTTTTGTAATGCCTCATCCTGCACTATGGATACCCTCACTACTACCCTGCAAATGTGCCCCTCATCTCGCCATAGCCTCTCTCTCACGTTCAGTTTCTTTTATAGTGCTTCTCATCCAAATGTAGGGTGTCAGAGCTTTTTACATCAGGTACACAAATTTTATACAGAGACAATGAATCATACACGTGTGCAAATCTATGTGTACAACATTTAGGCAAGGTAAAATAAGACAATTAAGGCTGCAAAGTGTAGGAGTCACATATAATCCATGTCGGTAGGATTTGTTTGTTAAGAGTCCTGGGTCTGGAGAAAGACATCCTCAGGATTTAAAATGTAACAGTTATTGGGATTGTAGGCACTAATAAGAATGAATTGCTATCCACAGGAGCCATTTTAGCAACCTCAGAGTATTGAAAGATTGAGAAAAAAGCAAAAAGGTTCAAAACCTACACCTTGCAGTTTGCATGCAGCTCTTTGAGCTGGTTCTTTGCTCACTGTGCCATATTAGAATTGCAACTTATGAACTGCAAGTAACAAAAAGATCTCACAGTCACCCACTGAGCTATCGACAAAAAATACAAATCTACAAACTGCATGATTTGTGCCATGCCTTTTTAAAATTTTATTTTCGTATTTTTGTTTTATTATGGCGCGAACTTGGTCCAAGGGCATTAGAGCTCTTTACATGAGAATCAGATGACACTGCACAAGATCAATTTCTGCTGAGCCCTCTGCTGCTCTGCATGTTGACACATTGGTGGTGATGACAGACGGTACGCACAGGGACAGCATAACAAAAAGCAGAGTTTCTTGACTGCATCCATCGCCGAGCAACATGGCAGCGTTTTCAATAAAATGTGACTTAAAACGCAATTCTGAGTCGTACATGCTCCTCTAATGATTGTTGCTAATTCTGACTATGTCTGTCTCTGGCTTCTCCAGTCTCACTCTTGTCTTCCCGTTTCACCTACACCGGCGGCATCCATGCAGGAGCGAAAGGGAGTGGCTCTCTTGTCTCATACCCTTAAGTTTCTCAACTCCACTCCTTCATACTATAAGTCTCACCCTTTTGGGTCCAGACCTACTGTGTCCTCCTGCACCACTATCTTCTTGTCTTGAGGAGCAAAATCAGGATACAGGTAAGCAACTCGCCCTGTCCAGTTTACACGATGCAGCTCAGTCGGTTGCAACAGCTAGGGAAACATTGTTTACAACACATGGGTTACAACGCATGCTATTACAACGCAGTCATTACAACGATTGTGTTGTTACATCGCATACCATTAAAACGCAAGCCATTACAACGACTTGTTCGATCCTGTAAGGGGCAGAAGGTGTTGGATTTTAAATCCAGCACCTTCCCTAATGTTGCACAGACTGGAGTTGGAATAGTAAATTATACTATTCCAAACTCCAGCGCCCCCCTACAGCAAGTCGTTGTAACAACTTGCATTGTATAGGAATGCGATGTTGTTACATGGGATGTATGACATTACAACGCGGGTTTTTACAACGCGTGCAGTTACATCGCATGCGTTACAACACATGCAATGTTACAACGCTATGCCATTACAACGCAAGTCTTTACATCGACTTGCGCTAGATGGCGTACTAACATTAAAAAAGTGTAATTTACTATTCCAACTCCAGTCCACTTAACAGTAGGGAAGGTGTTGGGATAGTAAACTACACTATTTGTAATGTTAGCACGCCATCTAGCGCAAGTCGATGTAAAGACTTGCGTTGTAATGGCATAGCGTTGTAACATCGCATGCGTTGTAACGCATCCGATGTAACTGCACTGCGTGGTAAAAACCGCGTTGTAATGGCTGTTCCCCTGTTACATGCCCTATACCAAAAGCTACTTTCTGCATACAGGGTCCTTCACTTGCTCTGCAGTGCATGCTCATCATAACTCTGTCTTCTAGCAGGAGGCACGCACAAAGAAATCCCACAATCACTTCAAATTGGGTTTGCTAATAGTGGATATTAGCAAACCCAATTTGAAGTGATTGAAGAGGTGTGGACCTCCAGAGAACATATGAGGTAGGCCAAGAGGACCTGAGAGGGTAGCTTGGTGGGTTGGTCATGTGCTGCAGAGTGGAAACCATACATGCACAACTCAGCATTCATTCGTCCAAGTAGGGCCAAGTGTGACAGAAAATAGGCCTGGGCAACAAAATAAAAGTGGCCTCCATTAGTGAGTTAGATAGCTAAAAGGTTGGGCCACATTTGAAAATCAGGGCAGGTTTTAATTTGTAAAGACTTGCTATATAAGTGTCTTGCAAGGTATGGGAGACTGCATGAAGAGTGCAGACAATGTCTGTGGTAATATAAGGGAAATCAACAGTAAATACATGCCCACCAGACCATGAAACAGGCTCACAAACAGCCAAAAAACCAGCCTACACAATAACAAGTCAGACCAGCCGTTCAGACACTGCCCTATAGGGGAGTTCCACCCTGGTCCAAAGGTTGTGGGGAAAGGAGATTCATAATGGAAGACAAGATGGGCAAGTGAGGGCCATGAAGGAGAGTGGGGTTGGAAGAGAAGAGGCATGAGAATAGAGGAGAATGGTGTTAGGAGGGTGAGTCCAGGTTTGGTGTGTCGTTAGACAGTAATTGAGGAAATGGTGTGCTGAGTCTTCTTTTTGAGAAAGGTTGCGCTAAAGAGATTGAAGAATATTGCGGAGCTGCTATTTAAGGCTCCTGATTCTGGAACAACAGGCTAATGGGGCTGCACTTCAGGACTGACGTGAACTGGCACACCTGGTGTTAAGAGCACTCATTTTGTAAAAGCGGGATGATGGTGATTGCAGTGGTCCTGGCTTTGGATTTAGCCAAGGGAAGGTGCTGCAGGTGAGGGCTGAATCATACTGGTAGAGTTTCTTGTGACAGCTGTCCTATTGTAATAGCAGGAGAACGGTTTGCAGCCAGCTGCACCTACATGTTCCAAACCTAGATATTTTATTTGACAAATTCGTTTGAGGATCAGTAGCCTTGATCCTCTTGAACTGCACCAACACTCTTGAAAACTTTCATCTGTAAAACTACATAACTGGAGTTGGTTGTACCCACCGGTAAGGCTCAGAGGATTGCAGGTCAGGCTTGAGGTACATTGGCAGGGCTGTATGTGAGCACCACAGACTATAAAGTTTGGAGGCAAGCCCTTTGGTTGTGGTTGATCAGTTAAGGGTGTGTAGGCGCAGAATGCACAAATTCGTTAATGACCTGTGCACCTCTCACTGTTGCCAGAAATGCACCTGTTACTAGCCAATTCGCCCTGCAGTGAGTACTGGGAAATGAGGCGGGTGAGCTCCCTCCATTGGCATCACAAGGGCAAAATCAATAGATGTAATTTGCAATGACATCAATGTTATGCTAATAGATAATTTTGAAACTTGCAAAGTCCTACCTATTTGTTGTCCTATATTATCGGCAAGCAGTCAGTCCCAGAGGGATTTTATGGCACGACACGGAGGCCAACATTATGCAATAAATCCTTTATTGCCACGACTCAGCAGCAAGAAAAAAGGTTCTTAGAATAGAGAATACAGAACCTCTAAAAACATTCCAATAACAATAAAACTCCTCATCATCATCTCCTCTTCCTTCTTTTATTGCTGCTGCTCAAAGAGATAAATATTACTTCTGATTGATTTCATTGGAAATAATAAATTTAAGATTAGAGGACTGTGACAAGTTGATAATATTATTTTTATAATTTATAATTTAATTAGATTATTTATATTAGATTTGTAGACATGTTAAAAAAAACTTTTAGGTTTAAGAATTAAAAATTAACATTTCGAAAATATGTATAATTTAAAATGTAATATTTTTTGAGGAATATGATGTCATAATTATTATCTCTTGGAAAAAAGTACTTTTAAATAAAAATAACAATTTTGGAGCACAGGTAAAGTATGTGAATTACACAAAACGTTTACTAAATGTTCGTGTTTTTATGTGGTTTCTTGACTTTGATATACGCGGGCAAGTTTTCTTAAGTAAACGAGGGTTTATTTTGATAAAAAATAAGAGAAATGTTTCTTTTGAGAGAAACCGTTAACGCGCACTATCCCTTCGCGAGCGGTTTGAATTTATAATTAATCACGAGCTTTACCGTCTCAAGCTCTTTGTTTTTCCTCTCAAGCCCTTCTCATGACGCAGCTGTAACGCCCTGAACGTCTCAGGATCGTTTAACAGACACGACAATGAGGACGCAACCACTAGTGAAGGGTTAGTTGTTTTAATGAAGGCAAATATAATACAAAGAATAAACAAAAGTTATAGTCACTGGAATCCTCCAGGCTAAGTACGTTACCAGCCCACAGCACGGATGGTCCTAACCGTCCTCTGCATATACGCCGGTCCCGGCGTATGCCAACAGAGGGCAGAAATGAAATGGCCGACAATGCCAATCGGTAGGCTGTGAGGGGCACGAAGAGTGTTGGGGAGAATCGAGGAGTCAGGGAAACACCCAGCCGGGGTCTCTACCTGAAGGGAGCAGCCGCTCAACCTCTTCCTCAGACTGCACCGGGACGCGGAGTCACCTCCTGGTGATGCGTCACCGATACCCCAATCACAAGCAAGAAGACTGAACCGAGAGCAGCCGCTCGATCGATCCTGTGGACTTCCGAGTCTGTAACGCGGCAAACACCTCCTGGTGTACGTTACAGCTGGCAGTCCCTGTGTCTCTGGTCGGGCTGGGAGTTACGACTCCAACCAGCAAAAGCGCCACTGCGCTTGGACTCAGCCGAGTCAAAAAGCGAAGCTCAATGGTTGACCGGTAGAGCTTCCGGGTCCTTCACAGGTGACGATGGGGCAAGACACGGCCCAGGGAGTAACGACTCGACCTACCTCCGTTCTTGCCTTACTGGAGCACCACTCCGGAACACTGCTCTTCACGAAGCAGGTACGTCGGTGTGAACACAATATCCGACAGCGTTGTACCTCCCGGTTCCTCCCTTTATAGGGAGTGTTTTCCTTGAGTTATGTAACAGCTCTCCTGTTTACATAAGGGCGTGTTTCCCTTGAGTTATGTAACAGCTCTCCTGTTTACATAACCTCTCAACCGCTAAGCATCCTGGGAGATGTAGTCCGTTTTCGCCGGTTACCGTTTTCCTCCCCTCGTATGACAGGAATTCTTGACAGTACATCCTCCCTCTCAGCGGCTCCCCACGGGTCCAGCGCTGGCAGGAAAACGCCGATGGAACAAGGAGACCAAGCGCGGAGCATGAACCCCTTCAGCCGGTTCCCATGAATGCTCCTCCGGGCCATAGCCTTTCCACGCAACCAGGTACCACAGCTTCCCCCTGCGCCATTTGGACGCCCGTATGCCCGACACTTCATACTCCACCTCCGACTCCACGCATACCGGCCGAGGTGTCCCAGACGGCTTGGAGGGTGCTGGTTTGAGCAATGATACATGAAAGACAGGGTGTATCCGCAATGACTGGGGCAAGCACACCTTCACGTTCACGGGACCCATACACTTGGTAATTCGATAGGGGCCCATATACTTGGGATGGAACACACTGTTCTTTCGAAACCTCATGTTTCTTGTGGATATCCAGACGTAGTCTCCAGTGCGGTACAGTGGCCCGGGCCTTCTCTTCCTATCTGCCGCAGCCTTGTATCTTCTCTTGGCCTCTATTAGGACAGCCCTTGAGCGCATCAATGTGTCTTTTATGTGTGCCACCCTGTCCGCTGTGGCGGGAATCCTGTCCTCTCTGAACGGATGTAGAAATGGCAAGAACCTGGGATGTTGGCCATAGTTGCTATAGAACGGAGATGACTGTGTGGAGCTGTGAGTGGCGTTGTTATAGGCTATCTCTGCAACCCATAGCAAGTCGACCCATTCTTCCCTGCCCTGGTCCACAAAACATCGCAGATACTGTTTGAGCGTTTGGTTCAGGCGCTCGGTTTGGCCGTCCGTTTGAGGGTGGTAGCTGGTGGACAGGGCGGTCTTAACATGCAGCGCAGTGCACCAAGTCTTCCAGAATTGCGCAGTAAACTGCGACCCCCGGTCCGACACGATCACCCCAGGTAATCCATGCAGTCGTACCACATTCTTTAGGAGTAGTGACGCCAATTCCCCGGCCGTAGGGACTCTCTTGCAGGGGATGAAGTGCCCCATTTTCGTCAAGTAATCCACCACCACCAGTATTGCCGTCATCCCCTGGTCTACCGGTAGGCCCACCATGAAGTCCAGTGATATGCTATCCCATGGTCTATCCGGGGTTGGAAGTGGATGTAAGAGCCCTTGGGTTCGGCCATGGTCGGCCTTCATGGTAGCACACGTAGGACACTCCTGTCCCCACCTCCTGACATCCACTCTCATGGTTGGCCACCAGAAATGCCGTCCCATGCTAGCCACCGTTTTTTCAAAGCCCAAATGACCTGCGCATGGAGAGTCATGGCACCAGATGAATGCTTGTTTCCTTAGCCTAGGCGTGGGTATCAATAGGCACCTGCCCTTCAGGGGTATCCCGTCCTTCAGCTGCCATTCTCTGTGACTGAGGAGCCACCTCCGCCATGCGAATGACCTGATCCCTCTCTTTATTCCCCTCAGGAAAGTATCCGGTTGGATAACCCCCAATACCATCCTCGGGGAAATGATGGAACGCTCGGTCGCAGGCAATGGTTCCTTAACTGCAGATTGACGGGACAGGGCGTCCGCCTTTCGGTTTTCCGTCCCCGGCCGATATGTGATGCGGAAGTTGAACCCCGCAAAGAAGATCATCCACCGCAGCTGCCTGGGAGAAAGGTGTCTAGTGGCCGTCATGAACTGTAGGTTCCGATGGTCCGTGTACACCGATACCACATGTCTTGCCCCCATCAACCAATGCCTCCATTCGGTGAAGGCGTCCTTGATTGCGAGAAGCTCCTTCTCCGCAATATGGTAGTTGCGTTCGGCGTCGTTGAGTTTGCGGGACATGTACGCAACGGGATGAAGCACCCCTGTGTCGTGGTTGCGTTGGGACAAGATAGCCCCCAGCGCCACATCCGATGCGTCCGCTTCCACCACGTAGGGGAGATCCGGATCGGGGTGAGCCAACACCGGCGCCTTACCAAAGGCGCTTTTCAGGGCCTCAAAGGCTTTGTTCGCTTCAGGGGACCAGACAAACTCCTTGGACTTCCTCAGTAGCTGTGTGATTGGGGCCACCACTCCTGAAAATCCATCTATGAACCGCCTGTAAAAGTTGGCGAAGCCAATGAAACTTTGGACGTCCTTCACGCTTTGGGGCACCGGCCATTCTTTCACCGCCTTGATCTTTCGTTCTGCCATCTCCTGTCCCTCTGGACTCAGCATCACTCCGAGGAATTCCACGGATGTGACGTGGAAGTCACACTTGCTGAGTTTACAAAACAGCATGTTTTCCCTCAGCTTTTGGAGCACAGCTTTGACGTGGTGTACGTGCTCCTCCACACTGGACGAATAGATGAGGATGTCGTCGATATATACGACCACGTAGATATCCAACTCCTCTCTGAATACCTCATTCAAAAAGTACTGAAAGGCTGCCGGGGCGTTGCACAGACCGAACGGCATGACGAGGTACTCAAAAAGGCCGAACCTGGTCTTAAAGGCGGTCTTCCACTCGTCTCCGTCCCTCATGCGCACCAGATGGTATGCCCCTTTCAAATCCAACTTGGTGTAGATACGAGATTTCTTGACCTGTTCCAGAAGTACACTGATGAGAGGCAAGGGGTACCGATTTTTTATGGTTATCGCATTCAATGCCCTAAAGTCCACACAGGCTCTCAGCTCCCCATTAGCCTTCGGGATGAAGAAGAGTGGCGAGGCGGCCGGAGACTTGGACGGGCGGATGAATCCTAGCTTGAGGAGTTTATCCAGGTACCCCCGGAGATGCACGTTTTCAGGCTCCGTCAGGGCATACAGCCTGCCACTGGGAACGCTGGCCCCTGGCACCAGGTCGATCTGGCAGTCAAACTGTCTATGTGGTGGTAGCACTTCCGCCTTCACCTCATCAAATACATCCTCAAAACTGTGATAAGCCTGGGGGAGAGCCACATCTTTTTCTGCCGCTGTAGCCACCGTCTGACTCCCGCTCTCATCTGCGTCAAGGGATTCCGTTCTTATTCCACAATGCAGGATGCAATACGGTGACGTCATTTCGATGCGATGTGTTGGCCAATCCACAAAGGGGTTGTGTTTCTGTAGCCACGGCAATCCCAATATGACGCCATATTGGGGCGCTCGGATGATGTTAAAATCGATTTGTTCCAAATGGTTCCACCCATATCTTATCGGAAGGACCCCCGTGTGCTGCCCGATGGGCCCCGTCACCAATCGCCTTCCGTCTACAGCATAGACGTCTTCGGGTACAGCTTTGGGAAGAAGCACTAGCCCTAGCCTGCATGCCTCGTTGTGGTCCATAAACATGCCAGTGGCCCCTGAATCCACCATGGCCACAACGGGTATCCACTGGTCATGCACTCCCACGTGCACCGTGATAAACAGGTGTCGTTGTCCCTTAGTGACCGAGTTGGAAAGTGAAGGGATGGATGAGTGACTCCGAGATGCCCCTTCTCTGGTCTTGGAGTCCTCTAGTTTTCCGCCGGTATGTCCACCACGGCTGTTACCGACCGGTTGGCCCGATAACGTGACGTCTTCGGTTTGGCAGGGCATTCACGTACGTAGTGGCCTTTTTTGCCACAATATAGGCACAATCCTTGTTTACGGCGTGAAGCTTTCTCCGTGGCTGTGAGGCTCGCTCGTATTGCGCCGATGTCCATGGGTTCTCCCTTGGATGCGGTGGAAGTTTCAGGACTTCCCGCCGTCACATAGGATGGAAGGGATTTTCCTTTTCTCCCATGATCCCCCTTTCTTTCACTTAGCCTATGTTCCAGCCGTAATACCAGGTTGATAAGGCCCTCACATGTCTTGGGTTGAGGGTCAATATGAGCCACGGCGTCCTTGAGCTCATCGCACAGCCCTTGATGGAAGAGCGCCGTCTGTTTAGCAACAGGCCACTTGGTTTCCGCAACCAGCCTTCGGAACGCGTTGAGATACTGCACCAGGTCGTTGGATCCCTGTCTCAACTCAAGCATTTCACGGTCCGCCGTGTACGAGTCAGCCCTTCTGTCGAATACCTTCAGGAATTCCTCGCGAAAAGCACCCCAATCACATAAGAGGGGGTCGTCCCTGCTCACCAGAGGTACGGCCCATTGTGCCGCGTTTCCCGCCAAATAGGATATAAGGAAAGCCACACGAGCCTGACTCGTGGGGAACGCCTTTGGTTTGCACGATAAATGTAGCGCCACTTGTGTGAGGAATACCTGCACTGTGTTAGGATCCCCACTGTACCTCTCTGGTGTCGCCAAGGGGATGGCTACCGGCATTTCCACTACTACCGCAGGGGTCTGATTCGTGAGGGAGGTGCTGGGCGTGAGCGGGTCCAATTGGATAGCATCCAGTCTGGCTTTTACATCGGCTGTTTCTTGCCTAGAGGCAGCCACTTCAACTTGCATGGCCGCTAAAGCAGCCAGCACATCATCAAGTGTTGCCACGTCTGTTATCGACCGGGAGACAGTTAGTGTTATTAAGGTCGGATATTTTGTAACGCCCTGAACGTCTCAGGATCGTTTAACAGACACGACAATGAGGACGCAACCACTAGTGAAGGGTTAGTTGTTTTAATGAAGGCAAATATAATACAAAGAATAAACAAAAGTTATAGTCACTGGAATCCTCCAGGCTAAGTACGTTACCAGCCCACAGCACGGATGGTCCTAACCGTCCTCTGCATATACGCCGGTCCCGGCGTATGCCAACAGAGGGCAGAAATGAAATGGCCGACAATGCCAATCGGTAGGCTGTGAGGGGCACGAAGAGTGTTGGGGAGAATCGAGGAGTCAGGGAAACACCCAGCCGGGGTCTCTACCTGAAGGGAGCAGCCGCTCAACCTCTTCCTCAGACTGCACCGGGACGCGGAGTCACCTCCTGGTGATGCGTCACCGATACCCCAATCACAAGCAAGAAGACTGAACCGAGAGCAGCCGCTCGATCGATCCTGTGGACTTCCGAGTCTGTAACGCGGCAAACACCTCCTGGTGTGCGTTACAGCTGGCAGTCCCTGTGTCTCTGGTCGGGCTGGGAGTTACGACTCCAACCAGCAAAAGCGCCACTGCGCTTGGACTCAGCCGAGTCAAAAAGCGAAGCTCAATGGTTGACCGGTAGAGCTTCCGGGTCCTTCACAGGTGACGATGGGGCAAGACACGGCCCAGGGAGTAACGACTCGACCTACCTCCGTTCTTGCCTTACTGGAGCACCACTCCGGAACACTGCTCTTCACGAAGCAGGTACGTCGGTGTGAACACAATATCCGACAGCGTTGTACCTCCCGGTTCCTCCCTTTATAGGGAGTGTTTTCCTTGAGTTATGTAACAGCTCTCCTGTTTACATAAGGGCGTGTTTCCCTTGAGTTATGTAACAGCTCTCCTGTTTACATAACCTCTCAACCGCTAAGCATCCTGGGAGATGTAGTCCGTTTTCGCCGGTTACCGTTTTCCTCCCCTCGTATGACAGAAATTCTTGACAGCAGCGCAGTCATCTCTGATTCGAACGTGAGTGAACGCGTGATTACGCGTGTACGTTCGAGGTCAGTTTCATGATTGTTGAAAGATTGGTGTTGCCGTACACGTTCGGTTGCTTAGCAATGATGTTTTATGCCAGAATCGGATGTTCTAGTGAGTTTCGTGAGGAGAGGAAAGCGTTTAAGGTGGTGTTTGAGATTGGTATTGCTTTAAGAATAGGTTTCGAGACTGGATTTTATGTGTTTTGAAGCTTGGGAAAAGGAATTTTATTTCATTAATTAGAGAAGTTAGGTTTTGTAAAGGAAAATAATAAATTGGTAAATAACTAATTATTTAAAGTACGATTTTTTAGAGTGTATTTTTAGAATGTGGTGTAGAATTAAGTGGTTATTATGAAAAGGAGAGGGTTCTCTGGAGGAGATATTGAACAAAGCAATTGAGAAAATTACAAAAGAGGTATCTCTGAGAATGGAAAGGAAGTTAGAACTACTGGCTGTTTCTAAGTCTAGTAGACAGGAGGAGGAAAGGTTTTGGTCCGCTCCTGAAAATGAAAATGTGAATGGTAGCAATAGAAAGGCATCACGCAAAAGGAAACCTGTTTCTTCCAGTGTTCAACTGGGGAAGAAGAAGAAATCTACTATGGTAGAACATGTTTGCTGTTCAGACAGGCAAGTTGAAGATGCCTCGGGCATTAAAGATGGGCAAGTAAGAGGCCCAAGTGATGCATCGAGTAAGAGGATGCGCAGACATAAATATGTGGTATGTGAGGATTCCTCTGAGAGTGCAGAGGTAGAACTAAGTTGTAGTTCTGATTTTAATACTGAGGATGAAGTAATCAAAAAGAGTGCGAAAAAGGATGAGACGTCAGGTTCAGAAACTTTTAATCTTAAAGATCCTTTGGGTGACAATATGTTTGATCCTTTACTTATAAAACACCCCTTTTCACCAGAGTGGTCTCCATCTGATCATGTGGCAGAGTATTTACAGTACTGGATCAGAAGAGAAATACCAAAGGAAGTGCGTGTAAGGCTCAGATCTGAGTGCCCTTGACCAACTGTTGATAATAAGGTCTTGATTACACCAGAACTTGACTCTAAGATGATTGCATTTATTGCTAAAGGGGGACGTGACCCTAGGAAAGGAATAGATCGAGGGTTGAAGTCCTGCCAGGACAGATTATTGGATTTTATTGGGCCTGTTTCAATAATTTTTGACATGGCAGAGGAGGCTTATGTCGGAAAGCACAGTGTTGATGTGGAGGAGCTACGTGAGTGGATCCAAAGGGTGGTCTGCTTATTAGGCAATACAAATACGTCTCTCTTCATTGAACGCAGAAAGAGTATATTACTTAAAATAGACCCAAAGTTGGTAGACCTAGCAACTAAAGAGGAAGGACCTTCGGCTAAAGGTCTTCTCTTTGGAGACAAATTTCTTAAGAATTTGTTAAGGTATGTAGGAGCTTTTAGCAGCCTACAAAAGTCTCAGAGAGAGATTAAAAAGGTTTTCAGTGATCCTGTTTTTGGGTCAACCGGGAGAACTCGGAGTCGATTCCCTGGCCGAGGCCAAGGCATCACAAGAGGCTCCTTTTCGCGTGGTTTCGGAAAGAGAGGTTACCAGGGTCAACAGTATTTTTGCGGGGCGAATTTTATCTCAGAGACAACGTTCTAGTGGAAGATACAACAGAGGTGAAAGACGAGGCAGAGGCGCGACTGGTAAGTTTAGACCCTTCTGCTATCCACTTAAAATTGGATGGCAGACTTGCCCAATTTTTTCAAGTTTGGTGGTCGATAACAAAGGACCCTTGGGTGTTGGAAACTGTTCAAGGTTTCAAGATAGAGTTTATCGCAAACCCAATTCAGAGGATTGTACCAAAACAAATGCATTTTCAAAAGGAACAGGTAAAAATGATAGACTTAGAGGTACAAAGATTTGTTAAAGAAAGGAGCAATAGAAAGAGAGCGAGAGTTTGTAGAAGGGTTTATCAGCAACATCTTTTTAGTGGAGAAAAAGGACAAAGTGGGTATGCGTCCAGTAATAAATGTATGACAGTTGAACGATTGGGTAGTTTATCACCATTTCAAAATGGAGGGGATACATCTGTTGAAAGATGTGTTGTTGAAAGGAGACTGGATGACCAGATTGGATTTGAAGGATGCTTATCTTACAATACCAATTTGGAAAGAGCATCAGAGATTTTTTAGGTTTGTGTGGAAAGGCCAAATGTGGAAGTTTGTTTGTCTATCATTCAGCCTGTCGTCAGCTCCGTGGTGTTTCACGAAGGTGCTACGACCGGTGGCGGCTTTTCTGAGGGAGAGGGGTGTTCGTCTAATAATCTATTTGGACGACATTTTGATTATGGATCAGGACAGAAACACTCTTCTTTCTCATACAAAGTTAGCAGTAGAGTTGCAAGAGTCGCTGGATTTTGTGGTGAACAGAAAGAAATCTCAATGTGTACCAAGTCAACAAACACAATTTTTGGGTTTTGTAGTGGATACGGTGGAAGCTGTTCTGAAACTTCCAAAGGAGAAACTAAAGAGAATTCGAAAGGAGTTGAAAAATGTTCTGAAATTAAACTGTATCCCTTTAAGAATGTTAGCAAGCATTGTTGGACTTCTGTCTTCTACAATTCAGGCAATTTTCCCAGGTCTCTTACATTACAGGGCATTACAGAGGTTAAAGGCATTGCATTTGAGGAATGGTTTGAAATATTCAGAGAATGTATATCTTTCGCAGGAGGCAAGACAGGAGTTAATTTGGTGGCTGAGGAATATGGAAGCTTGGAATGGGCGTGCAATTTTTGGAGAGAATGCGGATCTGGTTGTGGAGTCAGATGCAAGCTTGGAAGGTTGGAGTGCAAGATGCGGATTGCTAAGTACTGGTGGTCGTTGGGCAGGTCAGGAAAGGAAACTGCATATAAATTGTTTGGAATTGTTAGTTGGCTCTTTTACAATAAAATGTTTTGGGGAACAGACTGCAAGATGCTTGGTTAATATTAAGGATGGACAATGCTTCTGCTGTGAGGTATATCAACAGGATGGGAGGTCCACGTTCAAAAGGTCTAGCAGATTTAGCGAGGATCTTTTGGGAGGATTGTTTGGAGAGAAACATTTATGTTCAAGCGGAACTTATTCCAGGTAATTCCAATTCAGTAGCAGATTGGTATTCGAGGAATTTTTACGATTCTAGCGATTGGACCTTAGACAGGATGGTTTTTGTGAAGTTGAACCTCTTTTGGGGACCTTTTCAGATAGATCTTTTTGCGAACAGAATAAACACACAACTAGAGAAGTTTTTCAGCTGGTATCCGGACCCGGAGACTCTGGGGATAGATGCTTTTCTGCAGGATTGGAGAGGTCTTCGGCCTTATGCTTTCCCTCCTTTTTCAATGATCAGCAGAGTAACAGGGATGATTCGGAAATGGAGTGAAACGGTGGTGGTGATCACACCGTTTTGGAGTTCACAAGCTTGGTACCCTATGTTGTTGGAGATGAGTGTGGATTTGCCAATACTTCTGCCAATGTTTCAAGGAATCTTGCGAGGTCCTCTGGGGGAGGTTCACAGTCTGGTAGAATCAGGTCAACTTTAGCGTGTGGCTTGGAGACTTTCAGGAGAGTCTGGAGAAAGCCAGGACTTTCATCTGAGGCTTCGAAACTCACTGAAGAATCATGGGCACATGGAACTAGGAAGGTATATAAGTCAGCCTGGAATAAGTGGAATGGTTGGTGTGTGGAAAGGAATATAGATCCCGTTTCAGCAGATGTAGTTCATGTTTTGAATTACTTAAATGATTTGTATAAAGGGGTTTGGCTTATAGGTCAGTGAATTTACATAGATCTGCTATTTCAGCAGGTCATGTTCTGGTGAATGGTATTACTGTCGGACAAGACATTATGGTTAAAAGGTTGTTAAGAAGCATCAGGTTGGCTAAACCCCCTGGTCCAAGATATACTTCTCTTTGGGATGTGTCTCATGTTTTACGTTTTCTTGAGTCATGGGATGACAATATGCATTTGGATCTAAAGGATTTATCCTATAAACTTAGGATGTTGTTGTGCCTTCTTTCATTCAGAAGAGTTTCTGATGTGCGTGCTTTGGAAATTACAAGCAGGTGTTTTACTCCTAAGGGAATTTGTTTTTCCATTAAACAGAGAACAAAAACTAATTCAACTTCTGTTTTTTATCCGTACCTGTTTGAAAAGGAAAAGCTTTGTGTGGTGCGTTGTGTGAAGGAATATGAATGTAGATCGAGGCCTTTAAGACCTGTTGGGGTGGATCAATTACTCATTTCTTTCAGGTACCTATATAAAGCTGTTTTATCACCCACTTTGGCTAGTTGGGTGAAAAGTTTAATGGAAAAGGCAGGTATACATATAAGTATGTTTGGTGCACATTCAGTGAGGGGTGCAGCTGCATCAAAAGCACGTATATTGGGAGGTAGTCTGCAGGATATTCTAAAATGTGATGATTGGTCAACAGATTCTGTTTTTGGACGATTTTATTTTAAACCCATTGATAGTGCAGCTATATGTCTGGTTAATATGCTTTGAACTTGCATAATGTTGGCCTCCGTGTCGTGCCATAAAATATAGATTTTCCACAGCCTTGGTGGGCTGAAAATCTGGATTTTATTAAGGATACGAAGGCTAATATTATCCCTCCCATGTTTTTTCCTAACCCTGATGTTATTTTTGCTTTGTTATTAATACAGGTCAAAATTAAGCTGTTGGGGAGTGGTTGGATATGAACATATCTCATCTCTACGTTTCACGAAGCAAGAAGATTTCTTTTGTTTGGATTATTTAGTGGCTGAAGACTGAAAGTATTAATTTGTTTGAAGATTTTTCTCTTTTAGCAGGCAATGTAAGAAGGAAGAGGAGATGATGAGAAGGAGTTTTATTGTTATTGGAATGTTCTTAGAGGTTCTGTATTTAGGCTGTGGAAAATCTACACTTATCTCCACAGAGCATGTTCCAATTCTAGAACTGGAGTATGGAATCAAGTGTAGTGAATGAGCCACTTTTGTGGTCTGACACCCTATGATGACCCTCAACCACCACCATTTTGTACTGACTTAAGTGTGTTATGTTGCCCTAGCCTTAATGTAGGATGGGCTTCCATATGCCCGCTTCTCTTCTGCCTTTTAGTGGAATAGTCTTTCCAAGAATAGAAGGCATGGGATGTTGAGGTGCAGTGTTGTGGGTGGTGGTGCACACATGTGCTCAATGTTGGATACTGAGGGATTAAGTGTATAATGTTATTTGGGTTAGGTGAATTATGACTTTGACGTGGTCTAATGTCATTCTGTTTTCTGACTTTACCTTGCTTTATGGCAGTGCTGACTTTTGCCTTTGACATGTTCTCATGTCATCTTGCTTTTCAATTTCATCTTGCTTTGGGCCTTTCTGTGTGCATGGCTTAACTTACTCCATTTTCATGCTGAAGCCATTTTCTGTGCCTGCACGAAGCTGCGGAGGTGAAGAGGGCATGTTTTGCTTTCCTCCTATTTTTTTACACTTTACTGACTAGAGAGACCTGGTTCTTATCAGAGGAATGTACATGGTTTGTCTCGGAGCCATACCAAAGGCCTGATCAACCGTTGCGGTGGCCTTGGAGCAGGCTGGTACGGGCTCTCATGAGAACGAAGGGGGCGAGGCTTGCTAGAAGCTTCGCTGTGTTTGAATTTGTATTAAAAAGGGGAGCCTACACTGGCCTGGTGGAAGTTCACGCCGTGGAGCAGGCGTGCTGTCACGGAAGAGTGGAGGCTGGTGTCACCTCTGAGTTTTCGTCCGGTTCAAGCAATGGACTCCCCTTGAGCGAAGTGGGGTGAAATGATGGAGCAGTAGGTGAGGTGTCTCTGCTACTAACTGTCTCTCGATTCTTTACTGATTCTTTCCTTTCCTTCTTATTTTCTGATTCTTGTATCCATATATATATATATTTCTACATATCTATTTGCCTTGATTGTGTTTCAATCATACTATTGATATGTTAGAGTCTGCTATGATAGGTGCATTTGGCTTACCGTGTGGTGCTATTTCCTAATAACTACATCCCAGATATACCAATTCGTCTTTTCCTTGTAGCAGGAGGTGTGGACTCTTCTTGGGAAAGTATTCTGTTGTAGAAGGATGGGTGAATTCCCTTCTAGCAGTTAATTGTGTTATAGGAAGTTGTTCTACTCCTGGCAAGTGATGTGTAAAGTATATTTCGCTCTAGAGAAGTGCTGTGTATATATTGTTTTCTTACCTTGCCTTTGGGGGGGGGGGGTGTTGAAAGTTTGCCCACCTTAGGAAGTGCTGTGTATATGTTATATTCCATAAGTTTGGAACTGATATTCTCTCCCTGGGAAAGTGACGGTACATACTTAGCTATTCTCATGAGGCCATACTCTAAATAAGAAAAGATGAATCTTCATTAAAGTCCAACTCAAAGCTGTATGTCTCAATTAGGCCTCCTATCAAATATTTGCTCATCACCCCCAGAGAGTTCTCAAATCAAATATTTGGGTTCTCATCAGCCCAAGCTTAAATGTGCATTTCTTTGTACCGACACTTGGAATGGTCACCACTCTGAACTCCTCATGCTATCTGACAATGACCAGGATACTTTGTTTAAAATCTTGATCTTCTGCAACATCTTTATTTTGATCTTGGCGTGCAGACCTTTCCGTCTTCTGCAACATCTTTATTTTTATCTTGGCGTGCAGACCTTTCCACTCTGAGGCAAAATTTCTTGCCCTAGCCAGTCAAGTTATCCTCTTTTTTCCCCATTCTTCAGCTCTTGGTAACTTCAATATTTGCGTAGATGACCAGTACGCTCTTCATGACTTAATATGTAATCTTGAAACTCACAGATGCACTTATTGCATTTCCATGGACACTCATTCACCTAACTCTATCATTAAGTTCGTTGTCTTGACTTCCCACCTGATAGATACAATAGGTATCACACTGTTGGCCTTGACAGAACCTGATTCAAGTTTCTATTTCTATAACCTCCTCATCAAATTTGAACATGCTAGCTGGAGTTGAATCAAAGGATCGCCTCCTTAGACAACTTGACATAGCGACAGTTTCTGCTTTCCTTTTGGAAGCTCCAAGCATGTTCCACTTACCAACTCATACATTTAGTCCCCATCTCTCCACACAGAAAAACTGCTAACCCATCTATTTGAATTTGGATGGGGACACTTCTCCTCAGACAAATCCTGTGAAGTTTAGTATCTCTGTCTGTGTAGGTAGAGAAATGTATTAAATCCAGAGAAAGCTGTTCTTATTTTTCTGCCAGATTAGGGTTTCCCTTGTTCCAGGCGCTGGCAACCCACACTATGCCGCTGTTTCTCATTTCTCCTGGGAACCCCTCCATAACACTTGTATCTCCTTGGACCCTTACTATCATATCATTAAACGTCAATGACCTGACCAGCTATGTTAAAAGGCATGCTAACTCACCTAAGTATAACCAGGCGGACATTGCAATGATTCAGGAAACCAACCTCTCACCCGGTGAGGCAGACAAACTTGGGGTTTGGAGGGTAGGGTAATTTCTAGTTGACGTACTGCCCCGAAAGAGAACCACCAGTCCCAAATGAGTAATCCAAACAAAAATGTGGAGTTGCTCTCCTTATAAATAAATCTCTTCCAGAAAGTTTTGCACACTTGGACAGATGAGGAAGGAAGCTATGTCTTAGCAAAAATAAAAACATTGGACCAGACTATGATTCTGGGCATCATATATGGCCACAACACTAATAAGGTCCTCATCCTTTTACCTTGTAATGAGGTCGTTTTTTATTGTCTTTGTTCTAGTTTGTCTGCGCTAAGTATGTTACTGTTTTGGTTGCACAATGGAATGACATGCCTGGCTGTTCTGCAGTATGTAGCATTATGCTATGAAATACCTTGTATAGAGCATCTGTAATTAATGGGCCATTTTCATTCATTGTAGTGCTGTGTGAGTTAGCAATGACAGAACCCTTGTGGCTCCTGATGGACTACGTCGAACTGTGATGTAAGCGTTAGAGCATAGTGAAGTGAAAGCAGGCTTAGAATGTTGAGTTTGCAGTTACACACAGAAGAATAAAGACGTGTTATACTAAGCTCTGTGTGTGGCATTGTCATTGGTGAGTACCCAAACTGGGTAGGATGCTACACTAATCATTCTTTCAAATGTCACTTCTGTGTTGCCAGCTAATCCGTGCGGGACAGGCCCTGAGGCCTGGGAGTATTATGGTGGGAGTTGCTATTTGTTCTTGAATGTGAAATCCAACTGGATGGCTGGAAAGATGAAGTGCGAATCTAAGAACGCAACCCTGGCTGTCATCACCAGTGAGGGAGAACAGGTAAAGGGGGTTACATGGTGGGTTGAATGCCTTTAACAGCACTAGTTACTGATAGAAACAGATGCACCTGCGTTGAAAAATTAGAATCTGAGGATATATAGTGGGAAAAACAAACAATGGATTCTAATGTGGCCCGAGTAATTACCAGTAGTTGAGATTCATTCAAGCATTCAACCCAGCACATTTCTCTATTCTTGATTGTGACACCTTAAGTGTGATGGATATGCCCAGACGTAGGACCTGGGTTCACTGTGCCACTAGAAGCAAGCTACACTGACAGGAGTGGCCAAACTAGGTCAAGACTGGTTTCAGGTTGCTTGTGTTCTGGCTCAGAGAGGACATGGCTTGGTAGTTGTGGCTTGATTGCTACTATTGGAGAAAGACCAGGGCTGATTTGCTTATGGCTGGGTCTAATCACAGGTGGCATGGTGAGCATAAAAAACGATGGACTGGGATGCGGCCCTGAGTAACTATCAGTGGCTGAGATTAATTCAAGCAGTCAAACCCATAATGTTTTTGTATTCCTTAACGAAAAATTGGACAGAATTATTTTTTCACCCCCAAAGTTTCCATTAAGCAATTTTCTTGCGTGCCTCTTCAGTTGCATTTTACATGAATCCGAGAAGATTGACTGTTATAAAAGTAATCTTTGTGACAACATAATAAAGCAGGCATATTTGTAGAGCTCACATTCCTCCTCAAGGAGGCTGCCTAATGCTACTGACATGGATGTTTATTGACAGATATGGTGTCATTAGACTAGACTGCAGATCCATGTTGTCAATCTTGACTGTTGTTTCAACGAATAGAGTAATTCACTGAAATCTCATTGCTTCTTTCACATTCTTTACAGAACTTCCTCAAAAGCAAAACTAAGGACCAGCGCTATTGGATTGGTCTCACAGATGTGGACGAAGAACAGGAGTGGCAATGGATAGACAAAACAGACTACAAAACCTATATTAAGTAAGTAGCCAACAAGCTTAGGGCCGTTCCACACACTGGCAAATGGGTAAGTAATGTGGTTGGCAAACAAAAGGAGATGATGGACGGAGCACTGAAACTTTTCAGACACTCACCTCCAGTCACTGCTCTGGGTTGAATCAGTCTCTGTTCTTTAGCACACTTCGCCACCCCAGTTCAGACCCAGCCAAATGCAAATCAGTCTTGACCTTGTTTCTCATGGGAACAGTCCAGCCCGAACTTCCAAGCCAAATCTTTTCTTGACAGAAAACAAGCATCGTGGGACCGGTTTCTGGGTAACACCCCTCATGAGCCAGGCTAGCTTGAATCCAGTGGCAAAGCGAGCAAGGGACCCATATCTGAGCATACCCTGCCAACTTAGAGTGAACAAAGTAAACAAAAGGAGATGATGGACGGAGCGCTGAAAGTTTTCAGACACTCACCCCAGTCACAGATATGGGTTCAATCCATCATCGTTTTGTACACTTCGCCACCCCAGTTCAGACCCAGCCATATGCAATTCAGTCTTGACCCTGTTTCAACAGCCCGAACTGCCAAGCCAGGTCTTCCCTGGACTGAAAACAAGCATCCTGGGACCCGTTTCTGGGTTTTCAGAAAATCAGCAATACATTAGAAAGCACTGAGTAGATACATCTTTACTCTAATGTCACGGAGAAAGCACAGACTTAGACTTGTAGAATGTCAACAAGAAAGCACAGACTTAGACTTTTAGTATGTATGAACAGGAATCGGTGAAAGCACGTTTACCACCTCACAAGTACAAGGATTTTCAGGAAAACAGCAGAAGTACCAGATTGGATCCAGAGACGAAATAATCTATGCACTCATTTAGAACAGCATTCAGGAAGGAACTGAAAATGCATTTCTTCTTAGAAATTCCACTCGGTGATCCCTTTTGCAACTCATCTCTTCAAAGAAGACTATCTCCACACTGAAGCTTACCTTTTCTCTACCTTTCTGTAATTATTTTCAACAATGCACCTTCGCTTTAGTCCTTCTGTTCAGCACACCATTGTTTCCCAGCAGTTTGAACTACATAACCCCCACAAACGTGCACTGTTACAACAGGTACTTATGATAGGAGGTTGATATATTCCATCACCCTGTGGAAATGTTTTATCTAAGGAAAAGTCAAAGATTGATTAGGGAATAACATATATCTTTTCTCTGCCTCAAATTAAATTACAACAGGAAAAGATTTTAGGATTAAGTGGATCTAAACATATACCCATACATGTCTATTCTTTTTACATCTGATCATACCCTAGAGCCTCTTTGTATGCCTACTTGTGTACTGACTTACTTTTATCTATGATCTGTGGGGCAGTAATAAGTGTCTGAACATTTGTTGATTCTGTCTTAGCTTTGGTGTCTTGGTAAATGGACATGGGTACCTGGCTTGCCTTGGCCTCTTTCTAACAGTCTACCATTCCTAAACATACATTGACCCCTGATTCTTCACATGATTTGACCTCTCTGCATTGATATCGTCTTTTATCCACTACTCGCTCCTTTCACGTCCAGCACTTGTAAACGGCCTTCCTACAGCCCAAAGCACTATACAAAAAACCAACATAACATGTAATTTGGTCTGTGTGTATGGGCGAGTGCATGCCAGGTGGATTATGTGTATGAGTGCCTGTAGGCCTATATACATGAGTGCATGTTTATCGGTTGATCTATGTGCAGGGATCTCTGTAAGTGTTCTGTGACGTCTGTATATTTGCGTGCATATGCCATCTATGTCAATGAATGTTTTGATTGTTTGTGTGTATGCACCACATAAAAGTTAAACCTGTTGGTTTTGTCACTGTTTATACCCTGTAGTTAAATGCCTCTATTTACATGATCACCCAATTTTTTGGACTGATGCTGCTAGTTGTTTGTGCACTGGGACTCTACTAAACAAGCCCCAGTGAATGTAGTCTGACCTCTAAAACATGTCAAAATTGTGTATACTAGTAATTGCCATCTTCAACTTACCCCCTTAGTATCTGACAGAAAGTGTACCCAGGGTTTGTGATTTAAATGTCACTACTGGATTGTGACACACTTTGTGTCACCACTACAGTGGCAGTGCCAAACATGGTTGTAGGCCTATTACTGTAGCCTGTATGTGCAGTTTATAACTGCAAATTAAACATGCCAAAACAAACCCTTATTAACAGGCATAATCCCTCCTTTTAAATATGAATATGTCACCCCTAAGTAGGCCTTAAATGCCCATAGGGCAGGGAGCTTGGTACTTAAAAGTAGGACATGCAAATGGTTAATGTTCCCTCCAATAACAAGGTCCTAAAATCTATTTTCATTATAGCATGGTTAACTGTTCCACAGGAAAGCATCGGGCTATATTATTCAAGTTAATAAAGTTATCTCTGCCTAGGAACCAGCAAAAATGTTAATTCTGGGACTTTTTGAAAATATTTATTGGAAGCTCATTTGCATGGGCTTCCATATGTCACCCAAAAGCTGAATAGTGCCTTTGATGAGCTGTAAACCTGCTCCTAGAGCTGAGACAAAGGCCTTGGCAGTTGGGGTTGTACTGTTCCTCTTACAGGATGACCACCTGGACAGTGCCTAGGAACTTAGCCTCAAAGAGGTTTACCCTGTCACAGGCAAATGTAGCTAACACCTGGGCCTATCCATTCTTTTGTTCCTCTAGTCAGCCATGCACCAATCCCTGTGGGAGAGGAGTTCCCCAGAACCAGTTTTAAGTGACCACAGAGATGTGGTTGCTCCTTTCCCCACACTTCTCTGGTGGCCATAGGAGCTCTGCACAGGGGAAGGAAGGTTCTGCCATGTGGGAGTTTGGTAGTGAGGGGCACTGTAGGATGGTTTGTAGAAGGGCACACAGATACTGCTGTAAAAGTGGGTAGGGTTATCTCTGGGAACGTGTTTCCTATTGGTTAGGGAGAAGAGAGGAGTGGCCCCAACCCACAGACTAGTGTCAGGCAAAAATGTGGCACACTTGAGTGTCCAGAACACTACTGGACCTGTGGAATACAGAAGGAAGACTGCACCTGCTGTTGAGACCTGTGAGGAGAACTCTATGGGCTGGGCTTGCTCTCACTTGTACGCAGGACAAACACGTTGACTCCAAAGGTCAGTTGGCTGACCACTTGTTAAGCTACAGGGACACAAAAGCTGTAAGAAGCCCACTTTCCTGGAAGAGTCTCGGTAACTGACATTTTCAAATGGACCTGTCTTGGACCCTGCGGGTGACTCATATGGAGTGAGTCCTGACCCCCAAGGGCTGTTCCTAAGGTCCTAAAACCCTTGCTAGCATCAGAGTATACTTCTCTTGCTTAACATTAAAATATGGGGACTTACAAACATTTTGTTAACTTTTTGCCTGAAGAACTGTTGAGGGACCAGGGCCAACCGATCCTATGAGGGTGCATCGCTGGTGGGTATGACTCCACCACAGCTCCGGCTACATTCTCCTGTTGACACAGGAATCCATTGGTGGTGAGCTCTCCTTGGTTCTCAACCCCGGCTTTATCGACGCTGCTGTCGAAGGAAACTCTTATCGACACTGAAGACCTCCAGAGAGTGAAAATTTGAACTTCTCCCACCAAAGGTTTTCCTGCATAAACCTACGGTATCGGAGAGGCTCATACTCAATACCACAAACCGCAGAGGTTGAGCCCCTTCTTTCTGCGCCAGTCCACAGCCTACTTTCACTGAAAGGCTGTTGACATCGGGAGGTAACTGTTCTACAGATATGAACTATGGCAATGCATCCGACTAGCACTCTATCATATCTGGCATGTCTAGCATGACCAGTTGCTCATGGTTGTCGCCTTTGGTGCTATTTATATTTAAAACTTTTTTTAAATTCCAGTTTCCCTTATTGGATGTTTGCCAATTTGGTGTCATTTAGTCTCATTTCTACTTGTGGTGGACTACCATCCATCCTACTAATAATCCACTTTCCAACACACCATGGACAGCAGTTTTGCAGATTCAAACTCAAAATGTTGTAAATATCTGATGTTATTATTTCCCAATGTAATTATACTCAAATGACTATTCTTAGAGGGATGAATGGCTGAGTGTGCACTGCCAGGGACCTAATTCAACAGAATAAATTCAGCCAGGAGATTGAATGCATCATGGGTGGCTTGCTGCAATATAGTATGAATGATCAAACTCTCCTAGTAGAGTGTCTACAATTATATAGGTTCCCAATGATGAATTCCACTTTTGCACCACAACACTGCACTTCCCCAATCACTAAAGGGAGTTGAGTGTAAAGCAGATAGATTCTCATTTCACTGAATATTGCGAGTCATGGTACCCATTCACATTCAACCCCGCTTCCGCACCCTGCCCTCACATCACCTCCATGTAATTGAGGCTCCATTTCTGTGGTTCACAACCTTGGGGCAACAGGTTCATAAGGATCATCCTGCTCTTAAAGGCTTCCGAAAAGAAAAAGAAAACAGTCAAATCAGACCATGACCAAACACACAGTAATAGTCCATAAACATAACAGAGACAAACACATACAGATTGACCTAGAGACTTATAAAGAGAATCCACTTGGTGAAATGGCAGTTCAGAAAAATCTGATAAATACTTAGGAGTGCATGAAAACATCAGGATGACTAAAGTTAAGGAAGCTGTGATGAGTCTTGACATTCCCTGTACAACAAACCTTTTGCAGGATAAAATAAGGAGCATTGAACCTGGGCTCTCTCTTTATTCCACCTTCTTTCTCCTGTGTTGTATAAGTAAGGCTTGGTTCTTCATATCCCCCCCCCCCCGGTCATCCCACTGCCTGGGTATTATTTGGTTGCCTTGTGGTGAATCCCCTGTTTGGCCCTGTTAGGGCCAGGGGGAGGCTTTGGATAGAGCCCCTCATTCGCCAGTGACAGGCTAGCTACACCTCATCCTGAAAGAAACCTAAAAGCCCCTATTTAAAGGTCCAGTAGAAAATAATCTACTTAGTCTCCCTTGAAAGCAAATACAGCAACATTTAACAATCATACCTGTGCTTTACATCTTTATGTTTGTCTTCCTAAATTTGTTTCATCTTCTTTTTACTTGGTTCTTTCTTTTTTCCACCTTCTTGTCCCCTTCGTTTCCCTTTCCTTCAGTATTGTTTCTTTCTCTCCCAGTTTTCTACCTTTCCCTCTTATTCCACACTCTTTCTGTCTTGTTTTCTGTATCTCCTAATCTCTTCCTTTCTTTTACTTTCTTGAACTAATGGAGTCCTTCTTCTAGTGTTGTCTGGGACTACCCCTCCCTCTTCTGGCCTCACCCCTTCCCCCTTCGCTTTCTTTCAGTTATTTGATTCTCTTCTATACAGGACTCCAGCCGAGGTATACAAATGAGGGTGGAATGTTGAGAGCATCTTCCAATGGTGCCTTCCCCATTTGGATCTGGGAGGGTGTGGGGCAATTAACCCATTCTCTTCTGCTCCTCGTCTCTCCTGTCCAACCCTCAGCCACTCTCTATTTAATCTTGTGTGAATATCATACATAATTGCTTTGCTGGTTTAACAGTGCCCTCAATGTGTTTCTCCTCATTTGCTCCTAATCTCTATAGAATAGTCCTTGGGGGATTAACAGTGTCTGTAATGGGTCACACCGCGGTCGCTTTTGAACCATCTTCAAATAAAAGTACCTGATGTTTTAACAATGCCTCCAGTGGGTTGTTTTTCCATTGCTTATATGGTGTTCCTGGGTAGACCTCTAACACCCCTGTTAAATTAAGAGAGTCTTCTACTGTGATTTCAATGATGCTACCAGGTGGCGTTTAAAGAGTGTCTGCATTGTTTTACTTCCCTCTTGCTCCTGGGAGATTCCATATAATACCTCTCGATGATGTAACAGAGCTGCCAATGCTTCGCATCCTCCGATACTACTAAGTAATCCTCATACACCACAATGAATCCCCACTGATCCCCACATCCGCAGCAGCCATGCTTATGCGCAGCAGCACTGCACTCCATCAAACCTTACACACCTCCTTGATATATCCCACATAGGTCAAACAACAAGCTATCCCCTTCCAACGAAGCATTCCAAAGTGTGCTCAGGAACACAAAGCAAATCGAAGCGCTTGATGAATTTGCCCAGGGTATGAGGCGCTATAGAAATAATGCAACTGGGCCATCAGAACTCTAGGTCTCATAATGGACATTGAAAGCGCTCTACAAATAACTAATATAACTCCTTAATTTCAAGTAAACGTTGTAAACATCTAACCTTCAGCAATGCTGTACATCCTAAAGTTATGCTCCTAAAAGTAATATTGTATTGCCATCTTGTATAAATCATTAATGTACGCATGGATGAAGTCAGGATTAGAGACAGGCAAGACTGCAAATTAACAGGGACAGGTGAGTCAAATTGTACTAACACACTTTTGTTGTGTAATTTATTGTGTAAATTAGACAACAAATGTGTAAAAACATGATGAAGTCTTAAAATTCCATACATGGTTTTCTTAAAAATTTAGAAGGGTTTTGATTAGATCACATCACTGTATTTAGTGACATTTACTAACAATTAAAACTTCTAAATATGTCCAAAGAGACATTCATGAACTGCTTTCTTAGCCCACCCCTTGTTACCACTGTAAAATGATGCGACAAGCAAGCTAAGAGACAACTCAAATGTTATGCACTCCCCTATATATAGACCATATTGTTATGGTAGATAAGCAACATTGTAACGATTGAACCATACATAAGAGAAAATGTTGTAGATCACATACCGAACTGGATTACATCAATGTGCCCACAAAAATGATATGCAATGATAATATAAACAGTGAAATAAAGGGATTTGGCTATGATCGACTTGGTAAAGGCAATAAGCAGGGATTTGGAACCCAGGTTTCCTGTTTACACAATGTGCTATTTTGTTATGGGATTGATATCTTCTTTCATTTTGCTTTTCACATCAAAGGACAGTGATTTTGTTAAATTCTACAAAGAATTAAATAGTGCACTGTGTTAAATAAATACACTGATCACATGCGTAAATTAATCATACGCAAGATGTCTTTCTTTAAAATAAAATTGAATAAAGTTATAGGAAGCCAGGAGCCGATACCAGTCTCACTGCACAGGTGATGTTGGTCAGAGGAGTGCTGAAGGGCCTGTGATGTGGCGGACGGAAGGCACATGTGCTTCTTTCTGATGGCACAAACTAGGGAGGCAGGCAGTGGTACATTATGCTAATGTGGTGCCCGGATGGGTGCTTTTATTTATATTTATTTATTTATTTATATAGCGCCTGAATCGACCCCCGAAGGGGTATCTCTGCGCTGTAGACAGGCAACAGGAAAACTGAGGGACTGGAACAAGATCAGAGACAGAAAAGAAAGGTCTTAAGGTGCTTTCAGAATTGGAGGTGGTCAGGGCATTGTCTGAAGTACAAGGGGAGCTGGTTCCAGTAAAGAGGGCCAAGGTGGGAGAATGCCTTTCCACCCAGTCTGGCCTTCCTAACTCAGGGGACCACGAGAAGGGATTTAGTTCCAGAGCGGAGGGACCTGCAGGGCGTGTACGGCATGAATTTCTCAGCAAGATAGGTGGGGCCGAGATTGTTTAAAGCTTTGTGGACCATGCTACAAACCTTAAACTTGACCCGCTCGCGTACAGGGAGCCAGTGAAGCTGATGGAGGAGAGGGCGAGAGGCAGTCTGGGGAGGGGCATTTAGGACCTGTCACACCGCGGTGTTCTGGACTGCCCAGTGACGTAACGAAACTTGAGGGGGCCCCCCAGCAAAGTACACACACTCTGGACCCATTCAGGAGCTCTCTGGCCAGGGGCCAGCCACTCATGCACAATGCTGGAGGGGGCCCTCTGGAGCTTGGGACCCCGCACTACTGGGTATGCGGGAGCTATTGTTATGTTACTGTTGAGAGGATAGGT
Organism: Triturus cristatus; assembly: GCF_964204655.1. Classification (NCBI taxonomy): domain Eukaryota; kingdom Metazoa; phylum Chordata; class Amphibia; order Caudata; family Salamandridae; genus Triturus; species Triturus cristatus. The sequence goes on along the minus strand of NC_140585.1, from coordinate 1,142,392,813 downwards.
GAATGAGTGGGTCTGGTAGCTCAGTGGACCAATGCTTCAACTGGAGGGGCTTGTGTTTGACCTCATAGTCACATATTTAACTCCCGGCTGGTCCAGTTAGACTTTCATCCATCTAGGGTCGATAAAATGAATACCATTTATTTGGGTAATAATAAACATATGTTATTCAACGCCAAGATACCCTTCTGCATGAACGTGTGCTTTACAAATACATATGTTATGTGAGAGGATAAGTAAGTGAGAGGAAAGATACATGGGTGGATGAAAGGATGACAGAGTAAAGGGAAAGGGAAATTTTAGAGGATGGATGGATGGCAGAGTAAATGAAAATCTTAGAGGATGGATAAAATGGCCAATGGATGGAATGGTAAACGAATGAAAGTTGGATGAAATAATGAATGAATGACAGAATGTAAAGGTGAAATGATTGATAGCAGAAGGTGGATGGGATGGTGAAAGTATGAATGAATAGATGCTTGGATGGAAGAGACAGAGGAGCACTTCTAGGGTGTTTGGACACACTTGCTGCACTTGCTTGGTGCCATAAGAGCTTTGGTTCGAAGTGGTAGGATACACACAGGCATGCCTCTCCCTCTGCATTCACCCAGCCCCTCCTCTTTCCATGCATTCAGACAGATGTGCCTCTCACCCTGCATTCACAGTAACACACTCCCCCTGAACTCACATGACTCACCCTCTACTTAAGCGAGCACACCACCCACTTTGCACTCACGGAGGCCCACTACCCACCCAGTTCTCACACAGGCACACCACTCACCCTGCACACACACACCAACATCACTCACTCTCTGCTCACATAGGCACCCCTCTCACCCTGCACTCACATGGGTAGACTGCTACTCACTCACAGAGGCACACCCTCCTTGTGCACTCACATGGGGAAATCCTCCCCTGTGCACTCACCAAGGTTTATCTCTCATCATGAATTTACAAGGGCTCAAATATCCCCCTACATTATCCTTGGCTCCCATGCATTTACAAGTGCTCAGATCTCACCATACACTCACAGAGGCTTACCTCTCACCATATACTGTCGTACACTCACCTTTCACCATGCACTAACATAGGTAAGCCTCTCACCCTTCATCCACACAGACTCCTCTCTCACATAGGCATACCACTCACCCTGCATGAACATCAGCTCCCGTCTCAACCGGCAGTCACAGAGGCACACCCTGCATTCACAAGGTCTGAAGTGCATTCAGAGAGGTCCCCCTTTCACACTGCATTCACACGGCTCAGCTGTCACTCTGCACTCACATGGGCCTTCACTCGGCGCTCGGACAGGGACATCATTCACCCTCCGCTCAGTCACACCTCTCACACTGCATTCCCAATCACATCTCTCACAGCCTCCACTCACAGACACATCACTTACCCAGCACTCTCACCTGGCACTCGCAGTCACTCCTCTCACCCTGCAGTCAGTCACACCTCTCACCCTGCACTCACAGTCACATCTCTCCAAGCGCTCAGGTGCCTCCACAAACGCTCCTCGGCGGAGGTTTGACTTTCCACGAGGAGCCGAGGCTCGGAGCAGCTGGGTTTGGTGGAAGGGAAGTAGACTCTAACAGGATTCATAGCCTGGAATCTCTTCAGACACCTGCAGCCCGATAACTGCTCAGATGAAAGCATTCTTGGGACTTGCACTTTCATTTCATTCTCTATCACTGTGCACATTGGCATATACAAAACCAAAGGGCATGTCTGCAAAGAGGGCGAACCGTTTCCTTGGAGGGTGACATACATTACAATGTCTAAGAAACACTGGAGGAAATTGGCGCTTGTGCAGGAAAAGTAGAAGACACCCAAGTGCTAGTCATGCAAACGAACCAAACTGACGCAGTTTCATTGGTCACAGCTTGGCTTGCATTTACATTACTCCAACCTAACGAGGTAGTCTACCTTATTAGAGGCACTATGTTCTGCCACTGAAATACATTTTCTCATCTAAGTGGCGATGCGGACCTGCTGAGGTAATGTTTAAACCAAGCCTTGTGAGGGCAACTTTAAAATACTCAGGCCCCAGCCGCTGCCAGAGACCTAACAGAATGTGAGAGGGCCCCCTGCACTATGTGCTGAAGGGGCCCATCACACTCACATCCGTAGGGGCTGAGGGGAACCCCCTCCAGTATTAAACAAAGTAGGGCTCGGACACGAGCCCTGGGGAACTCCCTTGGTCAGCTTCATAGACGCCGAGCGATAAGGGCCAAGATTAACGGTCTGGGATCGGGAGAAGAGAAAGCTCGTCATCCACTGCAAGGCAGAGTCTCTTGAGTCCAATCTCTTCCAGTCTCCTGAGCAATATCTCATGTGAGATCGTGTCGAACGCGGCAGAAAGGTCTAACAGCACCAGAATCGTGGATTGGTCCCTGTCTAGGGTCATCCTGATGTTATCGGTGACCGCTAGCAGGGCTGATTCGGAGCTATATTTGGGCCTTAAGCCTGACTGGGAAGGATCTAAATACCAATGAGTTCGACGTGGTCGGACAGATGTTTGTTGATGTGTTTCTCTAGTAGTTTGCTCAGGAGAGGGAGAAGCGAGATGGGACGGAGATTGCAGAGATCAGTCATAGGAGCCTTGGAGTTCTTGAGGATAGGCATAACCTGTGCTGCTTTCCATTCCAGAGGAACGTGACCCTCTCTCAAAGAGAGATTGAGGAGAAACTCTATAGATGGAGAAAGTTGATAGGACAGGGAGGCTGCGAGTTTAGCCGGGATATTATCTAGGGGTGAGCCAGATTTTACGGTATGTAGCAGTGCTTCAACATCAGAAGCAGGACTACTGGCATGACCATTCTGCGTTGGCCAGTAATTTGATTAAGATCACACTATTTAAGGCCAAAACTGGAATTTGAACCCCATGTTTTCAGCCACTATCTTCTTCTAAAGCACATTTGACACCAAAGGACCATATTTCTCACAGGAGCAAAGTAATACACTGTATTAAATAAATACTGTGGTCATGAGGTAAGTTAATCTGTCACAAGTCAGTGTTCTTAAAAAAAAAAGGGAAGTACAAACTTAAAGAAGGGAATTTAGGAGTACATGGCAGTTTTAGCATCCTTGCTCTGGGGAGGCTGACAGCCTGACACAGCTTTGAAGGAAGGTGCCGACCACATGAGTTGCAGATCAAATGTGGGGCTCAGCTGCTTGCATTTAAAACAACACCATGACCATCCTGCATGGTGACAAAATTAGGGACACACAGAAACAGAAGCTGTTACCTTGCGCAGAAGGGCTTGTACAGGTTTCGTGGCACTACTCCATGGTGAGGAGAGGGAGAAGCGGTTTGTCTGTTCCTGAAGGTGTTGATTTCATCTCAAAGAAAGACGGGCACGCACAGATTCAGCAACTTTAGTCCTCACTTTCATTTTCGGTTTCTGAGCTGATAGAGCCTGGAAATACTGCCCCATAATCCCCCCTAAACCGTTGCCCCACGCATTGGCATGCCCCAGCAAGCCTGATTATGAAGAGGCCTGCCTGCAGACAGTTTAAAGACGACGACTCTACACAGCACAAGAGTGTACATTTTTACGGGAGGCACTAAAAAATATGGGCTGGCCTGGCCCCTGTGCCCCCTCCTCCTCCCACTCACCACCTCCCCCTCCCCAGCTACTGCCCTGAAGGTTTTTATGACCGAGTCAATTTGTGCTGATAATTTTTCAGGGGTCAGAATTGAAAGCATCCTGAAGATATAGTTGTAACAATGTGAAATGATCATTTGTAACGCCTGTAGATGGCCCCATAGAGACAGTTGAAGAGCAGCCCATGTGTTGAAGTTGCTTCAAGTTTTGGTTAAAAGTGGCAGAAGGTTATCTTCCACCATAATTGTGGAATGAGGAAGATCCCTAATTATCTCATTCCTGCAGGTACCCATCAGAATTGGAATCCCTCTATGCCGGCTGTATTGGTGATCTGGGACATGAGCATCACCTTTACCTTTAATTTATATCCTGGGAATTTAGTGACGGTACCCACGAGGCCAATAAGGGAAGGACGCAACCTAGCAGGGTTGGTGACGGTAATGAGTAAGTCATCATTGAACAGGAGTGACTCAACAGTGGTACTATTGACTGACTAATATGAATGGAGTCTGAGTGCCATTGCTAAAGGTTCCAGGGCCAGGAGGAACATAATTGGAGACAGAGGGCAACCCTTTCTCATTCCCTGCCTAATGGAAAAGCTGTGTGACAGAAAAGCTCCACAGTTAAGTTAATGTGCCTGAGTTTTGGTATAGATATTTGACTTTGGTTATGAAGTGGCTTCCCAAACCTAATCTGTCTAAAACTTTGAAGAGGTAAGACCATTTGACCGGGTCGAAAACTTTTTTTGCATACAATGTATACCTGACTAATGTTTACCGGTCCAGGTTCTTGTATGTCCAGAGGAGGTGCGCCAGTGATTCCTGGATGAGCGCCCACGAATTAAACCTACCTGAGAGCGGTGTATCAGGGAAATAATTACTTTGCCCAAACTGGTCACCAGTATTTTAGTCAGGGTTTTAATGTCCTCATTTTGAAGAGAGACGGTGGGCCCACAACTCCCTAGTCGAATGGGTCTTTGCCATATTTGGGCAGCACGGTAATGATGGCTTTGTTGGAGATAGCTGTTCTGCTTTGGTTTTTGGATTGGGTAGAACCTGCTCTACAGAGCCCTTCTGACCCAAAACAGAACGTTACCCCCTCCCTAGGGCCTTTTTACACCTAAATAAGCATATATATATGTACCACCTAAGGACAGAGAATTCCTATTATATATATATATCAAGACCTCACAGCCTAGCAATCTCAGCACCCACAGTCTCGCGACCTCAGTCAGGTCCAGAATCTCCTACCTATCCGGCAGCAACACACACAGTCTCGCGACCTCAGTCAGGTCCAGAATCTCCTACCCATTCGGCAGCAACACACACAGTCTCGCGACCTCAGTCAGGTCCAGAATCTCCTACCCATTCGGCAGCTACATACAGTCTCGCGACCTCAGTCAGGTCCAGAATCTCCTACCTATTCGGCAGCAACACACACAGTCTCGCGACCTCAGTCAGGTCCAGAATCTCCTACCCATTCGGCAGCAACACACACAGTCTCGCGACCTCAGTCAGGTCCAGAATCTCCTACCCATTCGGCAGCTACATACAGTCTCGCGACCTCAGTCAGGTCCAGAATCTCCTACCCATTCGGCAGCAACACACACAGTCTCGCGACCTCAGTCAGGTCCAGAATCTCCTACCTACACGGCAGCCTTAGCACGAGCTCATCCTATTATTACTGTGATACACAACAGGGGAATCGGGATTACCATATATCAGATCACACAAAGACTATTAGTTGAGCACAACCTGTTCTCTAGTTCGAGGGGCTTGTTTTCCCCCTCATCCAGTTACCACTTACCTGACCAGGATTAACCTCTGTTCATTTTAAGGCAACTCTGACTAAAGAATAGGCTATCCTCCTATACAAAAGTACACAACACATGCTAACGTACAACAAGCTAAATACTTTATTTAAATGCCACATGCACATTCGCAGAATACATTATATATATAGACAACCTGCAAGGAAAGTGAAAGGTTAAGTTGTATACTCTAAAGAAAAAGGGGTCGACTTCACCTTTATGGTACGTAGCCCGTGCTCAATGGTCATCTAGGTTCCCTTCTCGTCTATGCCTCGGCTTCGCCTGGAAGTCACCCCTCTACAGTTGTGGGTCTGCTCCCTTCTCCCTCTCCGAGTCCCTGGAACCTCTTCCCTGTCGGCTACTCTGTCCTCTTTAGATTCGAGTTCGTCATCCGTCTTCCCTGGAATAAGTAATAGCTTTTCTGCTAACGGCCAGATGCCGCCTATGGTCTAGAAGCAAGTGCCAGTGTCTGCCTCAGACTTTCACTAATATAGATGTGCATTCTCTCATGGAAATTTCCAGCTCGAAACCTGCCGCCCACCAAATTCCTGTACCTCCCCGCACCAAGGACACTTTCCCTGCCGGCCGGCCTGATGTAGTGTCTTCGGCATGAAGAAAAATACAATCCTTCGATAAGGGCCGGCCTGAACCGGTTCTCTCCGAGCGAATAACACCTCATAACTAAAACACTGCCTATGACCTAGAAACTTCCCAAGCTGCCAGAGCAGGAGGAAAGATGGAGTCTCTCCCGTTTAAGGCCTACCAGGCCTGAATGCAGCACAGCTCTATGAAATACCCTCACTATAGGGCAAGTTATCCTCAAGGCTACCGAATCTATCCCCTAGGCTATGTGTGTAGGCCCTGAGCTATGGGTAGGAGCACGGGATTGTGTCAAAAGTGTCTAATAGACAGGCCCTATTCACTACTCCAGTCCTTAGACTTGGATGGAAAGAGACTGAAGTCATATGGATCGCTCTATAACACCGGAAGGCCGGGAAAATCGAGCAGTACATTCCACCCTTGACTTCAGTCTATTATACATACTAAATGGAGTTAACATCTGTGGAAGAATAATATGAAACAAAACTAACCGATCTATGTCTAGTACCAGATGTGCAGAATTGAAGCAGTGAAGGGATACACTGAATAAAACAACAGATAGAAATTAAAACAGCAAGAGCAATCAAAATGCCACCTAATGTGTGGCGTAGCATATGCATGTCCGGCAACCAATTAAAGAGCCAGTCAAACCAGCCCTGATCAATGTGTTTCCTAACTTCATTAGTTAAATCATGCAATTTATCTATATGTGCACGAATGGATTGTGTATGATCAGATAAGTTAAAACAACAGAGACCTTCAAAGTCAGAGCAGCCATGTCCATGTTTAAGCAGAAGATAATCAATGGCTGCTCTATTTTGCAAGATGGCTCTACGTTCACCCTGGGCGTCTAATAGCAAGTCAGATAAGACTGTAGAAGTATGATTAATAGATTTGACCATCCAGCAAGCCATTTTCCCAATGGATTTGGCATTGTAAACCGCCAAGGCAGGGACACCAATAATTGAAACAGCTAGACTAAGATATTCAGACTTGGAATATAAATGCAAAGATGAGTCACAATCCTCCTGTAACAGTATTGTATCTCGAAGCACACGAGAGTTGGCATTTGGATGTGAAGAAAACATCAACAAACTTAACCTAGTAATGGCACACGGGCCGCCGGAAATGTTTGCGGGGACATAGGGCCAGGAAGTATTACCACATGAGAAAAGCCATCCGGCAGGTAGCAACATCGCACGATAGTGACTGGGGGTAACTACTAAACTATTGCAAGTCATATTGTTCTGGACGGAGATACATTTCGTCGGTGTCCTCTGGAAACACAAAGTTCGTTCATGAGATGTGAGAGAGGTGGCGCCTCTTAACTTGAGACGTAGACATTCAGAAATTGCATTAGGATTACATGTGAGGAAAAAACATAGGTCGCCTTGTGTAATATTATACGTAGTTATTTGGGATTGGATGGGAAGTTGCTCATTCGGCAGTTCAGTACACAAAGGACAATATGCATGGGTAGCAAAATCACCCAGAATAATATTCGGACGAGCCTTTGAAATGTTGAAGATGCTTATTAAAGTATCCAGCGAGGCGGGGACAGCAACTAGGCAGGTCGCCAGGATATCGTGCACAGATCTCATCGGTGTCAAACAGAAGTGAGGGGCATCAGTCACTCTTTTCGCCAGGAGCGTCCAAAAGTTCGATGACGAATCCCACGCATTGAAGGAATGCAACACTCTAGTTCCCAATTCATCCCGGGTTGATGGGATCCCTTCTCTCTCTCCGAAGTAGTCCGAACGGTGTCCAGTACCGACACATCCTGCAGCAACAATCCAAAGAATGATCTGAAAAAGAACCAAATACAGGCATTAATCATTCTCGTAAATAACATTTATCAGCTGGGACAGCTTCCCAGCTATCTTTCCCTGGCCTCATAACCAAAATGGTATTATCCTGACCGGTGGCAATAACCTCTGCTTGTTCAGGGGGATTCTTAGGCGATTGCACCCAAACCTTGGCCCCAGGGTTATCCGTAGAGCCAAAGCCTTTCTGGCCTCGTACAGTTAGCAAAATTGGGGCAGTGCCTTTCATTATTTCACCACTGAAAACAGGCATAATGAGTAATTGAGCCACCCGGTCGGTGCGGTGTATCAGCAAGTCATTCTCACTGCTATTTAGCAGAAGTACCTTAATCTCTCCCTGATAGTCGCTGTCAATGACCCCTCCAAGTACCTGGATGCCTTTTACAGCCAGCCCCGATCTAGGGGCGATCAATCCAAAATTCCCCGGTGGTATATGAATACCAACACCGGTAGCAATGATGACCCGATTTTTACTTTCCAGAACGGTGTCATCCATAGCATGCAAATCTAAGCCTGCCGACCCTGGGGTCGCTCTGCATGGAGCCAGAGCTCCGGAAGTAATCTCCCAATACATCACAGTTTCATTGATTACATTAGGCATAGTCTCAACCTTTGGGGGAAACAAACGCATAAGTGGAGATTCAGCATTTAAAAAAGGACGATTATTCAGAATCAATAGTGCTTGGGGTAAAAAGTCTCGCCAATTTTTATACTTGTCATCTGTTAATTTACGCAGTTGATCCTTTAGCAGGCCATTCAATCTCTCCACCAGGCCTGAGGCCTGCGGGTAGTAAGGTATATGAAATATCCATTCAATATTATTTTCCACACAGAATTCCTGTACCAATCTTCCACGGAAATGGGATGCGTTATCAGATTGAATTTGGAATGGCACACCATAATACATCATAATCAATTCTAATGTCTTTATGGTATTCAACTGGGTGGCTTGCTTACATGGAAAAGCTACCAGCAAACCACTATATGTATCGACAATTGTACAAACATATTGACAATTTCTACTCATGGGAAGGGGTCCAATGTAATCAATCTGCCAAATTTGAGCGGGCAGTTTCCCACGATGTAAATGACCTCTAACAATTTGAGGTACTTTACGCTGTCTGATATGCTGACAGACGGGACAATGTAGAATAACATTTTTGATTAGATCCAGGGGAATATAAATTCCTCTATCAGCAGCCCACCTGCTAGTGGCCTTCTCTCCAAAGTGTCCTGCCTTCTGGTGTGCCCATTTCGCCAATCCCGCAATATCAGGATCTTGTCTGTCCACCACTGCCTCAGCAATTTTAGATTTCTCATCTGCAATATTATGAAAAAATTTGTCAAGAGAGTCTATTGGGGTGTGAGCATCCACATGGAAGATGGTAACAGTACTCTGTGGGAGCATTTCCCAAATCTCTTGCCATAACTCTTTTCCCCATAACTCTTTGGAGTGTAACCTCCAATTATGGGAATGCCAGGTCGGCAACCAAACAGCCAGTCCATTGGCAGTGGACCAGGAATCGGTGAAAATGTGGCATACGCCAGGTAACTCCTGTTTCAAAACTTGGTAAACGGCATAGAGCTCGGCAAACTGACTACTCTTCCCTTCACCAGTTGTGCTCAACAGTTTTTGTGTGATCGGATTATAAGACACCGCCTTCCAGTGCCGTGTCGTTCCAATAAACTTTGCTGACCCATCTGTGAACCACACATGGTTCCTGTCCTCGACGGATAAATCATCAAAAGGTCTACCCCACTTGACAGGAGACTCCTGTTCTAAAGGTACGGAACACTCACTCTCAGTCTCAGTCGATGGTGCTTGTGCCACTTGCTCATGTAAAGACGCAACTCCTTTCGGACCCACACGTGCCCTGTCTTGTATGTACCATTTCCATTTAATCACACTCGCCTCCTGAGCATGCCCAATTCGATGAGTTTTTGGTGAACTCAAAACCCACTGCATAATAGGAATTTCAGGACGCAAGAATATGTCATGTCCCAAAGTCAATTGCTCGGTATCCACTAAAGCCCAATAACAAGCAAGTAGCTGCTTCTCAAAGGGTGTATAACGCTCACCAGCATCAGGTAGCTTTTTGGTCCAAAACCCTAATGGTACTTTACACCTGCCTTGTTTCTGCCACAGACTCCAGTTTGCATAAGGGCCTTGCACAGACACATTCAAATCCACATCACCATCACGTACAGGCCAGAGATCCATAGCATGTTGAATTGCCTCTTTCGCCAGACTAAATGCATCTTGCTGTTGCTTACCCCATTCAAAAACATTCTTTTTACGTGTAACTCGGTACAAAGGGGCCAATATTTGACTCAAATGAGGAATATGCTGGCGCCAAAAACCGAATAAACCAATGAATCTTTGGGCTTCCTTCCTATTCCTCGGAACCGAAAAATCAAGAATTTTCTGTTTAACTTGAGGGATCACCTCGCGGTGTCCCTCATGCCAATTAATACCTAAAAATTTTACAGCTTGAGACGGACCTTGTAATTTGTCCGGGTTGATCTCCCAACCTTTCCCACGCAGACACTCAATGACTCTATCTAATTGTGTCTGAACATCCTCTTGTGTTTCGCCTTGGATCAAAACATCATCAATATAATGACATATCTGGATTTTGGGATGAACTGGTACCTCAATCAAGTGTTCTGCCACCAGCCGGTGACAAATCGTAGGACTATGCACATAGCCCTGAGGAAGACTTCTGAACGTCATCTGACGCCCATTCCACGTAAAACTGAACTGTTCCTGACACTCAGGGGCAATTGGAATAGAAAAGAAAGCATTAGCAATATCGATGGACGCATACCATGTACCTGGATGTGTTTGGATTCTTTCAATCAGGGTGATAACATCCGGTACTGCAGCAGTCAAAGAGGGCGTGTGTTTGTTCAATTCTCGATAATCAACAGTCATGCGCCAAGAATTATCACTTTTACGCACCGGCCAAACAGGATTATTCCAAGCAGAAGTAACTGGAGTTATAACGCCTGCATCAACCAACTCCTGAATGGTGGTACTAATCTCTTCATGACCACCCGGAATACGATACTGCTTCTGACAAACCACTTTGGTCGCCTGGGGAACTTGTATGGGGGGCATCCTTAAACGACCAACCCGTATAGGTCTGGACAAGATATAATGCGTCGTTCCAAATTGGTAACACCCATCATCAAGATGCAATGTCATTCCCTTCAAAATATCAATTCCAATTATGAATTCTAGAAGTGGCACCACTGATACAGAATATTCCTTTCTAGGGATTCTACCTATTCTCATTTCAAGCAAAGTTTGAACTGCAGGGGTTTCCTTTCCTCCTAATCCGGTAATAGTGAAAGGCTGCCCTGTAAATTTCTTTGATTTTCCATGAATAAGAGTGGCCTCCGCTCCTGTATCAACTAATGCTCGGGCCCTTTGGATATTACGATGTCTCCAAAAAATATCAATATCTACATAGGGTCTATTATCTCTGTGAGCCCATCTGTGTACCGGAGCTTGACCTATTTCCTAGTCATTCTTACTGCATTCTGTGTACCAGGACAAATCAGGATAAAGACTCTCACGTTTCTTAGGTATCGGTACCTCCTGTTCATATCCATCTCTATTACGAAATGGATTCCTGTCCTCTACATTGCACTGCGAGTTTCGATCGGCCAAACTGTATCGATCCTCCCTCCTTCTCAATTCAGGGGATTGATCCCTATCATCTCTACGTCTGCTGTAAGCATGATCATTTCTCCCCCTTTCCTTTTCCCCCTCTCTCTCCCTGTCCCGCTCTCGACGAGGGGACAGATCACGTACAGGACGCCGATCATCACGACGATCAAAGCGCCCACGGCGATCATCATCACCGCTACCATCAGAACAACCACGATCACACTCAGTCGTCCGAACACGCCGGGCACCCTCCTTCCGGTCCAAGCCCCGTTTGCGAAACATTTCCCACAAACGAGCAGTAGTCTCACCATCAATATCCTCCCGACGCACACCATCAGCCAAAAGACCAGTAAAGATATCACGTCTAGTAAATTTATATTCACCAGGAGTACGAGTGTCAGACCGGGACTAACGTTCAGGTTTAAACCACTCACCCAACTCACCGAGTTGGCGTACCGACTCCAACACCGTAGATAGTACATTACCAGTCTGGTTAATCAACAAAGTCATCATGACCTGCTTGTAGGCAAAAGGAGAAGAGCGAATGATACGATTCCGCACCGAAGAAGTCAACAACCCATCAAGCAACCTGTCAGCAGTGCCCAGAAAAATAGCCGTTTTCATCACTTCCTCCTTAAGACGTTGCGCAGCATCACGCAAGGTATACCACGGCTTGTCATTGACAGGCCAGTCAGATTCAGTAGGATACTTCAAATTGCAACCTTCAGTCGCCAATTGGAGCAAAGAAATTTGACCACCACCATTATAGTTACGAAAATGATCTTGCACAGTAGAATCCAAACTCAAAGAACAAAACTTCAAACAATCGCCAGTATCCAACATAATACCAGCAGCGCCTAGTTCATAAAGGCGCACCATCCACGTGAGCAAAGCCTCACCAGTCCGCTGCCGAAAGCGTTGCAAAATATCACTAATTTCTTGCTGGGTAAAATCTTCCAAACAGTCCAAAGAAACACCCTGCGGAGCATTGGGAGACTGCTGCAACTTCCGACGAAAAACCGGGTGCGCAGAAACAACGGGACGAGCATCACAAGGAGCCCGAGCAGTACGAGTAGAGGGACAGTCAGTGGGAAAAGTATCAATCCCGCCCGAAGAACGAGCGCAATCACGGGGTGCACCATCAGAGGTGCGAGAAGTAGACTTACTGTCAGGACGGGAACGAGAAAGCTCATGCATAGCACATTCCTCATCCGAGGAACAAGACGTAGTCGAGTCCCAGATATTACCATCCCATTCATCAGGATTCCAATCCAGTCCAGCTTTCGCCACGACCAGACGCACTTTACGCGACGAAACACGACCACGCCTGTTCTTGTACTTATAACGAGCAATCCGCACAGCCGCCCTTTCGGCAACCGTTTGGTAAGTGTCAAGTTTGTCGGAAAGCAACTTATTTTGACACCGCAATAAAGTGTTAGAATTCTGAATCTCAACAAGGTGTGATTCCGCATCCTTAAAAGAGACCTGCAATTTCAGCAACCTCTCATGCAGAATCCGATACGCAGACAGAATAACCCAACCTCTGCGCCCCAAAGCGGGAACCTCCTCACCCTTCAAGACAGGTGCCGTCTGCAAACAAGCAATCACGTCAGCCGGTTCCGCCGACTCCAAAGAAGAATTCCAATTTTCACTCAGACCAGTAGAATCAGCCCACTCTCGGGCCAAGGCACCATAAGGCGTTGAATCCCATCCGGGAATATCAACGGACAATTTAAGAGTAGATTTCGATTTCCTAGAAAACATCGCGAAAAAGAAAGAAAAAGAAACGCAGAGAAAAGAAAGGAAGAGAGAAAGAAAGAGAAAGAAAAAGTATACACGCAAATATACAAAAAAGAAAATCACGCACACGCCGAAAGCAAACACAAGACAACCACAACGCACACAGGTTACGTAAACAGTTCGTGACGCCAAATGTTCTGCTTTGGTTTTTGGATTGGGTAGAACCTGCTCTACAGAGCCCTTCTGACCCAAAACAGAACGTTACCCCCTCCCTAGGGCCTTTTTACACCTAAATAAGCATATATATATGTACCACCTAAGGACAGAGAATTCCTATTATATATATATATCAAGACCTCACAGCCTCGCTATCTCAGCACCCACAGTCTCGCGACCTCAGTCAGGTCCAGAATCTCCTACCTATCCGGCAGCAACACACACAGTCTCGCGACCTCAGTCAGGTCCAGAATCTCCTACCCATTCGGCAGCAACACACACAGTCTCGCGACCTCAGTCAGGTCCAGAATCTCCTACCCATTCGGCAGCTACATACAGTCTCGCGACCTCAGTCAGGTCCAGAATCTCCTACCTATTCGGCAGCAACACACACAGTCTCGCGACCTCAGTCAGGTCCAGAATCTCCTACCCATTCGGCAGCAACACACACAGTCTCGCGACCTCAGTCAGGTCCAGAATCTCCTACCCATTCGGCAGCTACATACAGTCTCGCGACCTCAGTCAGGTCCAGAATCTCCTACCCATTCGGCAGCAACACACACAGTCTCGCGACCTCAGTCAGGTCCAGAATCTCCTACCTACACGGCAGCCTTAGCACGAGCTCATCCTATTATTACTGTGATACACAACAGGGGAATCGGGATTACCATATATCAGATCACACAAAGACTATTAGTTGAGCACAACCTGTTCTCTAGTTCGAGGGGCTTGTTTTCCCCCTCATCCAGTTACCACTTACCTGACCAGGATTAACCTCTGTTCATTTTAAGGCAACTCTGACTAAAGAATAGGCTATCCTCCTATACAAAAGTACACAACACATGCTAACGTACAACAAGCTAAATACTTTATTTAAATGCCACATGCACATTCGCAGAATACATTATATATATAGACAACCTGCAAGGAAAGTGAAAGGTTAAGTTGTATACTCTAAAGAAAAAGGGGTCGACTTCACCTTTATGGTACGTAGCCCGTGCTCAATGGTCATCTAGGTTCCCTTCTCGTCTATGCCTCGGCTTCGCCTGGAAGTCACCCCTCTACAGTTGTGGGTCTGCTCCCTTCTCCCTCTCCGAGTCCCTGGAACCTCTTCCCTGTCGGCTACTCTGTCCTCTTTAGATTCGAGTTCGTCATCCGTCTTCCCTGGAATAAGTAATAGCTTTTCTGCTAACGGCCAGATGCCGCCTATGGTCTAGAAGCAAGTGCCAGTGTCTGCCTCAGACTTTCACTAATATAGATGTGCATTCTCTCATGGAAATTTCCAGCTCGAAACCTGCCGCCCACCAAATTCCTGTACCTCCCCGCACCAAGGACACTTTCCCAGCCGGCCGGCCTGATGTAGTGTCTTCGGCATGAAGAAAAATACAATCCTTCGATAAGGGCCGGCCTGAACCGGTTCTCTCCGAGCGAATAACACCTCATAACTAAAACACTGCCTATGACCTAGAAACTTCCCAAGCTGCCAGAGCAGGAGGAAAGATGGAGTCTCTCCCGTTTAAGGCCTACCAGGCCTGAATGCAGCACAGCTCTATGAAATACCCTCACTATAGGGCAAGTTATCCTCAAGGCTACCGAATCTATCCCCTAGGCTATGTGTGTAGGCCCTGAGCTATGGGTAGGAGCACGGGATTGTGTCAAAAGTGTCTAATAGACAGGCCCTATTCACTACTCCAGTCCTTAGACTTGGATGGAAAGAGACTGAAGTCATATGGATCGCTCTATAACACCGGAAGGCCGGGAAAATCGAGCAGTACAATAGCCCAGTGTGATGTGTCTACCTTCCGAAAGGCTCCATTGAGCATAGGGACTACTTGATGTTTGCAAGTCTAATAAAATTTCGTCTAATGGGTATGCAGAGCAAATTTCCTTGCTCTAACTGTTGGCGAAGAAAGGGAGTAGGAGAGGCATTAAATTGCAATGTTTGGGTTGTTATGATAATAGAAATGTGTTTTTATTTCTCCCTGGGCATTCCTTGGTTTGAGTGTAGAGTCCCTGATCAGGAGGCCCCTCCAGGTTACCTGACAGGATGCCGATAGGGTTTAGGAAGATGTCACTGAGGGCATGTTTTCTGTATGGTATGTATGGACATGGGCATTTAGAAGGCCTTTGTCCTCTGGTGATTTTTTTGGAGGTGGGCATCCTTCAGCATTCTCCTACCAGTCGTCCGTAATCTATTTGAAGGGAGAGTAAGACCAGGCAGTGACTGGATATTCCCCAACTGGTACGTCAGACTGGAATGGTAGGTAGAGCAGTGGACCTCGGATAAGAAAAAAGTCTGCCTTAGAAGAGGCGCCATGGACAGGGGGTGAGCAAAGCACCAGACATCCACTTAACCCTGGTCCTTTATCACATCAGAAAGGAAGGCTCTGGCCTGTGCATTGCCTTTATCAGGGGGGCCAGAGTGATCTATGATTGGGTCAATGGTTATGTTCCAGTTTTCTCTTCTATTTACTCCTGCATATCAAAATCCGATCTACATAGGTGGGCAAAGAAGGAGGACCTGTTAGTATGCAGGGAATATGCAGTGCCTAGAATCAGAGACTGGTCTATTGTTCTTATTTTTGCCAAGACATATCTCCCTTCCTCATCTGTCAATGTGTGCAAGACTTTGAGTGGGAGAGGTTTGTTAATAAGCACGACAACGCCACATTTTTTGTTTAGATAGCTGGATTGGGACTGGTTGTTCTCTTTCAGGGCAGTGCAGCACCTAGAAATGACTGTCCCCACCCAACCCCCTTCAGTTTGTCTGCCTCCCCAGGTGGCGATATATGACGTTACAACACATGCCACTATATTGCATGCTGTTGCAACGCCAAACTTTACCCCGACATTCTGTCGGGGGAGCGCTGGAAGTTGGAATAGATACATTTTCTATTCCAACTCCAGTGTGTGTAACAGTAGGAAAGGTGTTGGAGTTAAATCCAACACCTTCCACCCACTGCTGCACACCTTTTTCTTTGCAACGGCATGCGATGTAACTGCATGCGTTGTAACGGTTGCGTTGTAAAGGCTGCTTCCCCCAGGTGGGAGGGGAGTTTCCTGAATCATGGCAATATTTGCCTGGCTATGCTTAAGGTAAGTTAGCTAGTGTTGCCTTTTAACATAGCTGTTCAGGCAACTGACATTTAATGATATGATATTAAAGGTCCGAGGGGAAGTTGAGAAGTGCATTTGTTTGTTGTGTGGTTCACAACAGTATTGTTGACCGTAATAATCTCACCCATTGATGGCTTTAGTCACAACGCAGGGCCATTGGGTGTGGACCATCGAATGGATAAGGATGTCAGTTTGAATAGGGTTAGCTCTGCCATTGACTTGGTCGGTGTTGGAGATTATATGCTCGGGAACAGAGTGAGCTGGGGAACTCTTAAAACGGTCTGGGCCTGACTAGGATGTGTCCAACGCAGCCTATGGGTTTCCTTCTCACTTGTGACCTGACCTTTAAACTGCGGGTTGTGCTCCTCCACCCACCAATCGAGGGTGAGACAATTGGGGTGCCTTGAATGGTGTAAAGTACCAGTTGGATGGATTACTGTTGCATGCATAGGACACATTACTGCTACGGCTTCTGCTGTGGCGTAGAGCTGTGCTGTGCTGACCGTAACGCATCGTGAGGTAGAGCGAGGAATTGTGGACACGGACGCAGACCAACGCTGCTTGTGAGCGAGCGCATCTGAGTGAGAATCCGGGAGGAAGGTGCGAGGAGAGAGGAGAAAGACACGACGTGGCGTGGCACGTAGAGAAGCCCCTCAGGCTGCTACGGGCTGAAGTGGTATCGAGAAGCCCCTCAGGCTGCCACGGTTTGATGGAGTACCGAGGCGCCAAGGACAGAGGTGGCGTGAATCCTTTAACTTGAGCTAAGCAAATAAGGTTGGGAGTAAAAGTCTGTGGTCTAGCAGGCATGTGGTGCTTGGGGTAAGCTTGAGGCAAGGCAATCGTGCCTGAGAAAGCGGAATAAACCCCCTGGCCCAAGGGAAACGTGGAGAAAACATGGAGGAACGTAGTAGTTAAATCGCGCACAGTGGAGGTAAGTGGACCAGTAATTGTGATTAAGCCGCTTTATAGATAAAAATTTAGCCTAATCTTGATATTAGCTTATAGGATATAGAAACTGATACCCCTAAAGTAGAATTGTAAGAAAGGGGGGGCGGAGCTAATAGACGGCCACACAACACACTGGTGGAAAGGAGATTGAACAAAATACAGCCTAATAAAGCAAGCTATTCTTACTTAATTTGGAAAGCTAAATACATTGTATGATGGCACTAAAAGCCTTAAAGGACGGAAAGATCTGGACAGCCTCATTAATGAAGCAGTGCCTGAAAGTGAGCCCCGGGGAGAGAGTACGGATATACTTAAAGGCGTGGCAAACAGGTCTTCTAAAAGAAATAAAAATATAAGTGAAGGCACCCAGGCAGGAGTAAAAGGAGGAGCACAAGTATATAAATCAAAAAAAGACTTTGTGGGAAAACATTTTAAAAGACTGCAAACCCCTGTAAGAACCCCGGACCTGAATAAAGAACTATTGTATGAACAAACGGATCGGGAGAACTGTGTGATCAGGACAGATGCATCCTTCAGTAATCAATTGAATTTAAGTCTAATTGATGTTACCCCGGAACCTAGACTATCTTCCTCACCTCGGATTTTCTCCCAGTCCGATGGCATAGATATGGTCCATGAAGGGATGAGCCTAACTAATTCAAGAGAACAGAGAAGTGACTCTGACCAGACTAGAATATCTACGACTGCTAAGAGTACGGAGCAACCTGAAATTCAAGGAGCTGAATTTATAGAAAATTCAGCACGTAATAATACTTTGGGTATAGATATATCAGCGACATCTTCGGCCTCAATGTTAGATATAATGTTAATGCTACAAAAGACCTTGCAAGGGTTGTTAGAAGTGTCAATGTTAAATAACAATATCTTAAAAACCCATGAAACACTATTCCAAAAGATTGTAGGGGAATTGCAAGAAATCAGGGGGCTGATGCCCACAATAGTGAGACCAGTTCAGATCCCGGACCTCCCGTCACAGGTAGATGAGAGGGATTGTGAGCAACTAACCGACCCTCAGGAGGTCTATATATCGAGATGCCCGATGTTGGTAAATAGATGGAGGGACCTACTGGGTTACAGGCGATATAACGTATGGAGATCTAAAGGAAGAACAGTGTCTTTAAAAAGAAAGCCAAGGGTAGGGGGGAAAAAGCTGGAAGGAACCGCAAAGGTGGTGAAGAAAAGGAGCAAAGGAATGGTAGCCCCCCAAGAAGGCAGGTATAGTAAGAAATAGGAGGTCAATGAGGGTCCCCGAGAAGACAGTAATGGGGAAAGGAGCAAGTAAAACCAGCACTGTCAAATAGAGGGGAGACCAAGGTGGCTAACCCATGGAAATCACCTCAGGGGCAAAGGAATATGAATAGAATACTAGAAAGGGGAGAGGTCTCTGTAAAAAGAGGAAAGGAAAGGATTGGGAAGGAGGGGGAGCAACTTGGTACAATACCTGCAAAAGATGTGAACAATCAGTGGTTATACTTTGAACCAATGGAAATAGAGAAGGGGAGAAAAAAAGGCAGGAAGGTCATACCCCTAAATCGTTCCCAACTGGTATACTCCTTCTCTAAATGCCCTAGTCTGAGGTAGTTGGGTACGAAGGACCTAAAACAAGTAGGTTTCAGTAATAATAACAATGGGAAAGAACTTACAAAGGTATTATTGTACTCAAGCCTGGTAAAAACGGCAATCATAAGGCCAGAAAAAGAGATAGCAAAATAAGGGATTAGGTTGATACCAGCTAGAGAATTAGAGGAGAAGAACCAGCATGATAGAGCCTTCTTAGCTTGTCATTCAGGCTTGGGGAAAATACAGATAAGTCTGATCTTAGGCAATGGAAGGGTAAGAGAAAATATGAGAATGGTAGTTGAGAACCATGAGTCGGGGAATCCCTGGGGGGATTGGTCTGTCGATGATAGCCGGCGAAACGCCCTATACGGGAATAATACCATTACCGACTACCTCAGCGATATTGATTAGGGAGGAGGGGTGTCGCATAGCATACATCTGATATCCTGGAACGTAAACGGGCTAGGAGGGGTGACAAAAGTAGAAAGTATAAAAACGCTAGCCCAGGAAGTGGAGATAATAGGTTTGCAGGAAACTTGGCTATGCGACAATACCCCTGTCGTTGAAGGATTTATACAATTGCATAAACCAGCAAGAAGGAAAAACTGTGGTCGCCCGGCTGGGGGGATTATGACTCTTGTTTTGACCAAGATAGCGAAAGGGGTTTTGGCTATAAATACGACATGTAAATGGTTGTTGATTAGTGATCTATTTTTGCTGGGCTCTGAAGGGTTGTATGATCATATGGTAAGTGTAAATGTATACATACAATGGGGAACAAATGAAGAATATGAGGTAGAAATGAGACGCTTCGAAGAAGACATGGACATGCTGTGTGAAAAATTTGAAAATGAGATCATAATTGTAATGGGTGATTTTAATCACAAACTGAACCCTTTAAGATATGACCCCCGATTTAAAGATCTTTTGGGCTCAAATAATATATCCCCAGCGGTTTTTCCAAATTATGCTATCTCTGAACAAGATGTGAAGCTGGGCAAATACTTGGAGCTAAAAGGGCTGTTCTGTCTAAATGGTAGATGGGATCAGATTGCCCGGCAAAGCAGACCTTCTAGATAGGTTCCCAACCTTGTCCAATTGATTATGTATTTATGCATGCCTGGAATTTTGACCTCAGTAAAGGATTTCGGATAACTTCCTGTGAAGGTAGTGACCATAATACCTTGCAATTCGAATAATTGGGGGGCCTACCAGCTCTAGAGAAATAATCCTCCCCAAACGAGTTGTGTACCCTAAACGTCTGACAACAAGATTAACAGAGGAATATATTGAAAAGCTAGCTAGCTTTCAACAGGAAGTAGGGTTAGAAGACGCTAGAACTAAGAAAGTGGCATGGTTTGAGGAAATGCTAAAAGAAATGGCGCAGTGCCTTAAAGTAGAACTAAAAAGTAAGAAACCGTGCCCAAACGCTAAACATCCATCACAAGGTAGACAGTCAAGCTGGTTTACCGGGGAGTGTATAAATATGAAAAGATTAATAAGAAGAGAAGAAAAAAACCTAAGGACAAAATATGATCCAATAAGGCACAAACATTTAAGTAAAATGAGGAAGGAATATAAGATGTTAGTCAGAAATTTGAAGAGTGCCTATAAAGAGAAATGCTAGGTAAACTTGCTGGAAATTATTGAATCTAAAAATTTGCATACGTTTTGGAACTTGATAAAGGAATCATCTGGTCAGGTTAACGGGGCTATGCCCTGGGTAGTGGAGGAAGCAGCATGGGAAGAATATCTAGGTGAGTTATACGGAACAGATGTTGAAGTGGCAGGTGGGCATACTTGTTCCTGGAGGGAGGCTGTAGTAGATCTAGAACTCCTTTTTACAACAGAAAAGGTGAATGATATCATAAGAAGCTTAAACTTAAACCCATTGTTGCTGTCGGTTTAGTGGCAGCGGCCGAGGTCAGCTGTCCCCACATGGCGGCTGCGACCTGATACATTAGAAGACCTGGTGTTTAGCGATACGGTCCTTCAGGGCGTTGAGCGCTACTTTAGGGAGAATGAGCGCTCAGCTACCACGAGATCAATCGAATGGGATGCAATGAAGGTGGTGGTCAGAGGCATTTGTATGGGCAGATTTTTGAATGTACGGACGACAGTCCTGGCTGGTTTGGGGAAGGCGGAGGGAGCACTGCGGGATCTGGAGCGGCGCTGGCCTGAGCGGCCAGACTTACAGGCCGAGCTGCTTGAGGCGCAGGAGTTAGTGGCGACTGAAACGGAGCGCCTGCGGTGTTTTGATTATAAGTTGTATGTTACCAGAGTGCATGCGGAGCGAGACAAGGTGGGAACATTACTGGCTAGGCTATATACCCCGGAACCCAGAGGTAGCCCAGTCATGAGCATTAGAATGGAGACGGGGGAGGTGATCTACTCGCAGGCTGCGGTTTTGAAGCGCTTCCAGTCGTATTATACGGGCCTCTATGAGAGCCAATTGGGGGTGGGCGTCTCTGCAATAACCGACTATCTGGAGACTATTCAGCTCCCGGTGGTGGATGCTGAGACTGCGAAAGACCTGGGCGGACCCATAACGCTATCAGAGATCCGGGTGGCCATCAAGTTGATGGCTAGAAATAAAACACCGGGAGTGGATGGCCTGCCGGTTGAATTATATGCGCAGTATGTAGAGGTGTTGGCGCCCAGGTTCTTGCTGGTCTACGCGGAAGCCTTAACGCTTGGGCGTCTACCCCAGTCGATGAGGGAGGCATTGGTAGTGCCGCTGCTGAAGCCTGGCAAGGAGGCCTCCGATGTGACGTCGTATAGACCTTTGTCTATGCTGACGGTGGATTACAAAATACTGAGTCGTATCCTGGCCACTAGATTGCTGCCACACATGACGAAGCTGGTTCATGGGGACCAAGCCGGCTTTATTCCTACCAGGAGCACATCTATAAACGTTCGCCGCCTGGTTAACATAATGGATAGCGTTTGGGACCTTGATCAGAAACCGGCAGTGTTGGCAGTGGATATCGAAAAGGCTTTTGACAGCCTAGAATGGGGGTACCTCGATGAGGTCCTAGGGAAGTTCGGCCTGGGAGATGGCTTTGGGCGTTGGACGAGGGTCCTCTACTCCTCGGCCACTGCCAGGGTCCGACTGGGATCTGTCATATCCTCTAGTATCCGGGGCGCAGGGGGACGAGACAAGGTTGCTCGCTGTCTCCCCTGTTGTTTTCATTAGCGATGGAACCTTTGGCGGCGCGGGCGAGGACAGGGAGGGAGTACAGTGGGATTAGCTGTGGTGAAGCGACTCATCATATATCATTGTACGCTGAAGACCTCTTACTGTACCTGGAAAACACCGAAGAGGCCCTGGTGGGGGCTGTGGGGATGCTGTCGAGCTTTGGTAGGCTGTCGGGCCTCCGGGTAAATTGGACGAAAACTTGTGTGTTCCCACTGCGGGCAGATACGCCGTATCCCCCCCCAACGGTGGATGTGGTCTGGGAGGCTACATGCTTCACTTATCTGGGGGTCCGAATCTATCATGACGTCGCGAACTTGTTAGACTGTAATATAGGGCGCTGTATAAGGGCCCTGAAGGGGTGCATGACCTTTTGGGCCTCCCTTCCGCTATCAGTGCAGGGCCGGGTCGCATTGTTAAAGATGGTGGCTCTGCCTCGACTGCTCTATTATTTCCGCACTCTGCCAATCTGGGTCCCACAGTGGATCTTCAAAGATCATCGGTTTCCTATGGGGGACCGGACGTCGTAGGGTGGCCCTGACGACTCTGATGCAGCCTAAAATCGAAGGAGGGTTGGCGGTCCCAGATTTCGAATTGTATTACCTGGCGGCGCAGCTCCAAGTCTTGACACAAAACATTGCTAGAGTGTTTAGAGGCCCGGAACAAGGGAGGGGGACCGGCATCCAGAGACATATTTTATCTTATATAGTAATGCAACAGAAATTAGACCTGAGAGGCTTGTCTATAGAGGAGAGAACACTTCAGCTGTGCTGGCGCAGGGGTATGAAGAGAGCGAAAGCAGTGTGTCCGTATGCGCCGGAGATCCCTCTGGGGATGCTGACGGCGTTACTGCATGGAGGCGACTGGTCCCCGTTGGCAGAGTGGGAGGAGTTGGGGCTGCAGATGGTGGGGGACCTCTATGTCGACAGGGTGCTTGCCCCCTTCGGGGAGTTGCAGGCGCAGTTTGGCCTCCCGGATGGGAGTTACCTCCTGCATGCGGTGGTGATTACAGCGATACAAAAGCATTGGAGGGGAGGGCTGGTGGAACCTACCGCAAACGCGGCCTGCCAGTACGTGGTGATGGTGGCGGGAACGCTTAAGGCGGTGACCTGCCACCACTCTAGAATGCTACAGGAGGGTTTAGAGCCGCTCACAGCGTTGAAGGAGACGTGGGAGGAAAGCTTAGGCAAACCCATTCTGGACACGGTCTGGAGCCATATTCTGCGAAGAACGTGTAAGGGTAGCAGGAATGCCCGTTTTCAGCAGGTTAATTTCTTCCTCCTACATAGGGCCTATATGACGCCGGGAAGGATTAGACGATACTTTCAGGTGCAGGAGGCGGCGTGCCCGAGATGCCTAGCGCTTGGGGCCGAGCTGAACCACCTACTATGGGGGTGCCCGAAGCTGGGGACATATTGGGCTGAGGTGGGAGAGCTTTTGAACACGGTCACGGACCGGGAGGTAGAATTCGACATGGCGGCGTGTCTCCTGCTCTGGTTCCCTCACACGGCAAAGACGAAGGTGACGAGCAAGTTCATTGACCTAGGCCTCATGTTAGCCCAGAGAGAAATTACATGGCACTGGAAGTCCCGGGAGGGCCCCTCAGTTAGGAGATGGACGGCTGAGCTGTTGAAATGGTCTGGATGTGAGAGTGTGCTCAGAAGGCGACAGGCTGTCAGGACAGGTAATGAAAAGGGATTGGAGTGGGCGAGGGCTTGGGAGATGATAGTGCAGGCTCTGCAAGACTATCTACTGGAGGGTGCGGAGCACGATCATTCGGAAGGCGGGGTTCCCGGAGGCTTGGGAGACTAAATGCACAACCTGATCACTGGCGAACCATAGTGTCAGAACCCACAAGTATAACCCACAGCAGCAGCAGTTGGGGGGTGGGAAGGGTGGGGGGGAGTTCATGGGGTATAGTTGTAGGGATATTACGAGCGATGGCAGTCCGGCTCTCTGGCCGAGGCCTAGGAGGGAGTGAGGTTTCAAAGTAGCTTTCCTTAGATACCGATAATGTGATGTTGGGTAGGCGGTAGGCGCAGCACCTCCGGGAGGGAGCTAAGGTGGACCGGTGCTGTGGACAAGGATACTCCTGGTGCAGCCGCCTCTGAGTGGCTGATCGCATTTGGAGGCGATTGAGGGGAGGGAGTTAGTAGGGTGTAAAAGCAGATACTACATTACGCTGTTGACCTGACGTCACTGTGAGCTGATCGCCTGGACACTCTGAGTTACTGTACTGGTACGCCGCCCGGCCTCCGGGATGTGGGCTGAATGGCAGTGTGCATTGTTATGACGGCAACTGAATTTTGAGAGGTCAAGCGTGTACAGGTTGACTTACCGGATGCCTTGTTTACAACTCTGCAATAAAAATATGTTTAAAAAAAAAAAAATAAGAAGCTTAAACTTAACCCATGCTGCGGGACCAGATAATCTACCAGCTATCATTATAAAATCCCAGCAAGATTGGTGGGCGGAATTCTTCTCCTGTATGTTTCTGGCTATATTGGAGTCGGGTCAGATCCCTGAAAAGTGGCGAGGAGCGGGAATCAGACCCATCCATAAGAAGGGAGATAGGAAAGCTCCAAAAAACTACTGACTGATTAATCTACTGGATGTTGGGGAAAAGGTATTTACTAAAATAATTTTGGGCAGTTTAAAAGACTGGGTGGAACAGTGGTCAATCGTGCCAGTGGAACAAGGGGGCTTTAAGAAGGGGCATTTCACGATCAATCACTGTTTTGCACTGTGGGCAGTGGCACGGAAGTCCATGGAAAAGCAGGGAAAGTTGTGCTGCTGCTTCGTTGACTTCCGTGCGGCATTCAATCTAGTGGATAGGAAATGCCTTTGGGAGACCCTAAGGAAATATAGCATTCCAGAGGGGCTCTTGGTAATTATCCAGGAGCTACACAAACATAGCTGGGCGCAAATCATCAAGGATACAGCTGGGGCCTTGACACCGAAAATATTGATTAAGAATGGCTTAAGGCAGGGATGTGTATTAGCCCCCTTACTTTTCGCTATATACTTGGCTGATCTCCCAGCCACTTTGGAGGGGATTAGAAGTGCCAGCCCTAAAATGAATGGGAAACATCTTTCCTGCCTGTTGTATGCCGATGATTTGGTAATCTTTGATCAGACGGAGATGGGATTGCAAAAGAAGGTAACTGCTTTTAATGAATACTGTGTGACCAAACGTCTGACTGTAAATATGGATAAAACCAAAATGCTATGTTTTGAGAAAAAATCCAGAATTTTAATTGGTATCTGTGCTCTACCAAATTGGAACTTGTGAATGAATATAGATACCTCGGTATAAGGTTTGAAAAATCTTTAAAATGGGACATCCATTTGGTAGCCCAGAACGCCAAAGCCCATACATCGGGGTGAGGGTTAAGGAAATGTAACCGTATTTATGGGGATATGTCCCATAGACCTTTATTGAAAGCTTATAAGGCAATAATACCCCCTCAAGTACAGTATGGTGCTGAAGTCTTGTGTTTAAATGGAAAGACAAGCTGGGATATTGAGGAAGGGAAATGTTTGAAACCACTAACGTCATTACCTAGTTCCCCCATAATACAGGCAATCAGATTGGAACTAAGATTGACATCATGGAATGTGCAGGTGCAAGTGGCCCTTTTAAGATTCTGGAAGAGATTAGGATCTGAGGAAGTCACAAAAGTATCACAATGGTGCAAGGAGGAGGCCTTGCATAGTGACTTAAAGTTGGCAAAATTGGTTAGAATGAAATTGTGCACAACGTGCAAAAATCTAAAAGTGAAATTTGATCAGGTGACATTCTTGGTAGAAGCCACAAATGGGGAGCTCAGAACAATAGGAAAGGAAGTATCCAGGTTAAATGATATATTGTACCTGAGAAAGAAAGCATCAGTTCATTATATGATAAATTGGTGGGAGAAGGAAATGTGGTACCCTTACCTGGACACACTACCTAACTCTGTCCTCAGAGACGTAGTGCTCAGATGGAGAATAGGCGTCAACAATTTGGTAACAAATGTAAGTAGAAAAGCAGTAATGGTACAATCTGATGGCAAATGTCACTGTGGACTAGGTACTAAGTGTGACAATTTACATATTTTATTGGACTGTCTAAAATTTGTGCCACAGCGGAAACTGTTTTTACGAACCATCTTTTTAAAATATGGTATAACTGTATGCCTGTTAGCAATCAAACTCCTTACTGACATGCCAAACCTCGATATAGCAATTGCCATGGCATTTTACATGAAAGTGATAAAAAGGGTCTCGCTGGAATGAATATGGTTGGATAAAATTAGCACGGAAGTAAAGTGGGGCAAGTTTTAAATAAATAAATTGCGTTTTAGGCTGTATATTAGTTTTAGGATATATTCTTAAATAGTTTTTTATTAAGAATATTATGAGTGTTTTATATGAAATTTGTAAGCTGTGGGGGGGAGGTAGGAATTGCTTTTTTAAGATGTTAGTGAAAATGCTCTTATGTTTTAAATTATTTATTGTAAGATGTTTTATGTTGTTTAGAGACCTACGGTCTAAATAAACGTATTTCTAAATGAAATGAAACAGTTGGATGTATGATTTTTAACAGATTCTAGTGAGTGGAAGTTGAACAGAAGTGTTTGTTTCCTTACAAAAGATATGGGGTCGGTTGGAGATAGATCTCGTACAATACTTTCGAAACAACTTCCGGGTTACTGCTGTTAGAGGCCGGATACAGAGGCATTCAGGGCTCCAGCGCTTGGATGGGAAAGTGACCTTGTCCTTTTTTTGGATCTTTGCTGAACTTCATCATGTAGCTTGTCATTTTACGGTCTAAATCAGGGGTTAAACATTCTTTATTGGGTACTACTGGTCTTGAGCACTCAGGTCTTAAAACATTTCTTTTCTCTGGCTCTAGAGGCTTACGCATTTTAGAATGTGTATATCATGATTAGGGTGCCCTGTTTTCCATTTTTACTGATTTATACAGATAAATACAGACAGAAAGCATTGTGTTTCCTGTCTATATTTATTTTTAAAAGTGAAAAAATACAGATAATTTGGCTTTTTTGAGTGACTTACCATGCTGAGATTAATGTCTTTAAGGCCAACAGCTGTACACATTGGCAGCATAGGGAGTTAGAAAGCTAAAGGAGATCTGGTTGAATTACTGCATATCTCAACATGCATGTGTGATGTTATGCAAATATTTTTCATGTGAGTTTAATATTTTATTATATTTTGGCTGTGTAATGTGTTAAAACCTGGTGGGTATCAAAGTCTGAGTGTACGTTTACCTTATACATAAATGTGGAAATATACAAGTTATCAGCTCTTCTGTTCTCAAAACACAAAATAAATATGGATAAATACCAATAAGATGGTTAAAAACGAAATTTGGATAAATACAAACGGAAATGTTAAAAAAAGAAATACAATAAATCCGAGAGCCCTTATCATGATACTTGGCCCAATGACCACCATTCTCCAGATCTTGGATGCTGAACGCCCCCAAACTTGAAAATCTCTATGCCTTGGAGGTCTAAAAAAATCCTTTTTTTCATCTAAAAACAGATTATCATGTTAATCATCTGAATCATGCAGTGTTGAAACGTCCTGCAAAATATCATCATCTGACTATGTAAGGGTTATGTTCCTTTTTAATGTATTTCCCAGATCGTACCTAGAGAGTCATCCATTCTTGCTTCACAGGCAGATTTTTTACCATTTTTTGCAGAAAACAATTTAGGGTTTTATCATAACAGATAGTATTTTCTGATTGAGCCTGTACTGCATTTTTTATTCTCATGAATTCCCTGGAAGAGATCAACTTACGTTGCTTACCACTTCTCTTTCTCTTGACATCTTTCTACTCACAGTCAGACAAAGACACATTTTATTCTTTCTCTTGCTGCTGCAAAGGAACTTTTCCCTTAACTATTTTCATTTTCGTAGCTTTGGCCATACTTCCCCATGTCTGAGGCAATCATGCTCCTAAGCTCTTTTCTAGTAATTCAGTTTATGAAAGGCAAAAAATATATCCTTCTTTATTTAAATCTAGAAAAACTTTAAAGTGATTCTGTCTTTAAAAATTGGCAAAACGCTAGAGCTAATCACCACTGTCTAGCATCTCCTACTCTGTCATCATAGATTCACAAATTAAACAGTTAAACAAATTAAACACCTGTTTTCCTCCTCCTGAAAAGAATGATGTCCCAATTTAAGATGGCCGCCTATAGTAAGACACCTTCATCATATTTCTATTTTATTTCCATTTCCACATGAACACACATGCCTTTAAAAAATCATCTCTCACTAAACAGAGCTCACAAATAAGACTGAAGTTAAAATGGGCAAATCAAGCAGTACTAGTTACAGAATTAGGAGTGTGCGGTCACCTGCAACGTAGCTGTAACTTTGACTTCTCACTGAAGACTGCAGGTAAAACAGGTTAGTCGTTGCAGCACGAGTGGTGTGGCTAGTCTGTTGCATCAGCTCTAATTCTGACAGTGCATGCTCATAATTAAGATTAGAAATCTTGCGCTTCCTCCAGTGGGTAAGCAGTCCACAAGTTATTTAGTCTTTTCTTCTACGACTATAAAGTTATCACAGTTTCTTACTAGATGGTAATATAAGGTCATCAAAATCTCTTAATCCCAATAATCTTTGTATCCTTGGTTCATTTTACATGTATCTCTCTTACAATTGAACTTCCTTTTGTCTCATCCACAAACCAACTTAAAAACATCTTAAGCATTAACACAAATATTTATCCCTCTAAGAGTGCTGTCATTGAGTAATATAAGTAAAGTACGTTTTCAAGGAAAACATTCCAGTAAATTGCCCACTCCTTTCAGTCATATGTTATTTGCTCTTGCAGAGTAGAAAAAAGAACATGACTTATCAGGAAACATCATTAAAAGAGGTTGCACTCCTATTGTTTTTGAATGTTCTACATGTTTTATTCTACTGTTGCTATGTAACTGTGCTGCTAATCAAAAAGCACTAAAGGAGCTGTGTCTTGCAATAAAATCACATAATTTGAGTGGGTATACCAGATAATAATCATAGAGAGTGCAATATCCAAGAAAAGTTAACTCCTTGGTAAAAAACTGAATTTGGGTTGCCACACACTAAAATTAGTAATCAAGTAGGTCCCAAAATATGATTCTCGTTGAGTCTTTCCCAGAAGGCTAATTGTTTAACTACTTATTTGCTAGCTTTTACAGAACATGCAATTAATGTATTGACTTCCAAAAAGTGACAGAGGGCTATTGGGCAAGCTGTACTTTCTCACTACTTCAGAGCATTCAGGAAGGAAGGTTGAGTTTGGAAGTTATTCATTCTTTGAGAGGTGGAACAATTTATTAAATATTGAGTGATGTAGTTATAGCTCAATCATCATTTATCCAAGGATTTTGGAGGCTGATGGAAACTCCACAAAGTTTTCCAAAACTCTGAAAAGGCAATTGCTTTCTGGGCTGTGAAAAGAAAAGATGCAGGCAATTAGGCTGGCCAATTTTTACAAATATTGCCCACCTTTCTAGACGTTTGTTTTCTCTTAATTGAAGTGAAAGCTACTAGTGTTAGACTCCACACATCTATTATTTGTCACAGAGAGTTTACCGTAAATCTGTCAGTGTAAACATCATAGGTTGTTTTGAATAAACTGATAAGGTAACTTCATCAATCAAGCAATTGGCCTGATACATAAATCGAAAAGCTGTACCAGACCCTAAAAAATTCACCACTTAATTACACAACTTCCTTACAAAAATGAGAGCTGTATAGAAAGATCAGTCATCCCACTAAAAAGATAACTCAGCCGATTAGCTGACTTCTGCATACACAGATTTGGAATCTGCTAGGTCCATTTTTGAATCTTGCATGAATGGCTCAGCTTTTCATTCGCAGCGGATGAATAGTACGCCCTTGAGTTGAGTAGAAGTATACAAAAAAATGATGATGGAATGCTAGAATTAATCTCACCCAATGGTAATTTCTATGGGGCGCATCCCTGTCCATCATTATTTTGTACGTCATGCCACGTTAGTTTGGATCCAGTGATATGCCAGTCAGTCTTGACCATGCTACAATGGGAACAGTCCAGCAATGCCTGCCTGGCCAGATCCACCCTGAACCGGAACACAAACAAACAAGACCGGTTTCACCCTTAGTAGGGCTCATCAGTCAAATATAGTTTGGTTCCAGTGGAACAGTGTGCCAGGGACAGTTTAAACCTACTTATCCCACTTACAACATCACACGAAAGTATACTTTTTTTTTTTTACTGATGGATGGAATGCTTGAATCAATCTCAGCCACTGGTAACTACTCAGGGTCGCATCCCATTCAGGGCCGGGCTGATTTCGTTGATGGAGACCTGCGTGTACTTCGAAATAATTAAAGCAAAACGAATTTCGTTCAGTACACGCAGGTCCGCATCAACGAAATCAGCCCCCAGCTCAGCAGCATTCCAAAACGCCCGGGAGTAAGTCAGGCCCTGATCCCAGTCCATCGTTACTTTGCAGATCATGACATCTCAGTTTTGACCCAACCATACAAATCAGTCTTGGTCGTGCTCCAGTGAGAACAGTCCAGCTGGAACTGCCAGGTTAAGTTCTCCCTGAACCAGCACAGAAGTAAACCAATCCCGGTTTCTCCCTTATTAAGGATCATCCGTCAGGAATAGCTTGGTTCCACTGGCCCAGTGTGTACGTGACCTAAATCTGGGCATACCCGTCCCACTCAGGACATCACACGGAAGTATTCAAAAAGCGATGGATAGAATGCTTGAATTAACCGAAGCCACTGGTAATTACTTGCGGCTGCATCCCAGTCCAACATTACTTTGCACACCATACCTCCTCAGTTTGGACCTAGCCATATGCAAATAAGCCTTCACCCTGCGGGTGGGAACAGCCCAGCCCGAACTGCCAGTTCAGGTTCTCCCTAATCTGGAACATAAGTAACCCAACACCAGTTTCGCCGTTATTAGGAATCATCAGTTGGGTTGTATAGAGGCAATATCTGTCTTTTATATGGAAGCCAGACAGTTTCCAATGTAAGGTGCTGTGTTAAATAGATATTTGTATACATTACTGAAATATTCAGTCATTAGGACCACAATCTGTATTCATGGATGTGGGAATATGATTTCGATGTTTTTTATTTTTAGGTTTTGGAAACCTGGAGAGCCGAATGACAGTAACAAAAATGAAGACTGCGCCCATCTCTGGATTAACGGTGAATGGAATGATGTGCATTGTACTTACCAGTGTTATTCGCTCTGTGAGAAGAAAGCGAGCACCTTGTAAGCTGGGCTGGCCTCTTGACCGTGTGATGTGTGGCTTTTTTGGGCTTTGCTTTGCCCTATTAGAATCACAAGAGGAAGTCCACCTTTCCTTACAACCCGCACATCTGTTGATATATTCCAATACTACCCCAACTTTGTAACACACCATTTTAAATTGAAATAAAGAGTTAACTGTACATTATTGGACTCTAAATTGTCACACAGCTGAAAATGCTTTACACTGTGGTCAGCAACATCATTGTAATGGATTTGCAGTTTAGTTGCTGTATCCACACGTTAGGAGAGGATTCATCGACTGCTGGCAACAAGGTGAGTTACACCTCCCTTTCTTGTGGGTTCATTGTAGATGTAAACGAATGGACAGAAACACAAGCCTGTAAGGTGGTGTTGACTACAGTGTTTATCAAACCAACAGCAGGCTTTATCGTTGTGTTAACTATCATATGTTTGTGTATGCACGCTGGTGTAAGTAAACATACCATAAAAGACTTGTGAACTGTAGTCTTATTATATGAAGCTTCATACAAATACTATAAAAGTTTATTTGAAACACCGATACCTGCAGGCAGTCTAAGGAACTTTAAAAAAAGATACCACCTTTCTGTGTTCAACCACACTGTACTTGACACAATCACAGTCAAAATCATTGTTGCCAACTCTATCGACCAATAGAACGTTTCAACACATCCGAAGCTTCCATTGACATCCTTCTGTTAGTAGCAACTAAAAGGTGAAACAACTCTGGTTAACGATTACAAAACGAATTTATTAAAGACAACAGGAAATGGTGTAAAGGGCAGTGGCGGCAAATAATAATCAGCTGCACTCAATATTTCAATATGTCGACCTGACTACTTACTCACTGCATGGAACAGATCACAAACTGTTGTGTAATTGTGCTGTAACTGGTCGCCGAGTTTTAATTAAAACGCCTCATGTTGCTTGCCTTCTATTCTTTTTCATGACAGGGAGCTTTCGGTTGGCATCTTCTCGCAGTAATGCAAACCAAGTATGATTATGTCAGCTGATTGTTTAGCCTCTTATGATACAGTAGTTAGGACTGGTCCATGATGGCAACACCTGCAATATTATTTCCAAACCTGGCATATGAGTGTGATACTCGGCGGCCCATTGCATATATTGTTAATTCGTGGTAATTGATTACTCAAATCCCTGGCATATGATTGCAAAGATGATCAAAGATGGCGCTCCCTGGCACGTGAATGCCATTCCTAGTATGCTGGCAATGCCAGAGAAGTTACAGCGACCACAGACATACCATAATGATGCTTCGGTGAGTTAAAATGAGCGTGGACATATTAAGGTGTCCCTGAAATATAACAGTGTCACTTGGGCATATGAGGCAGTATGGATGTATGAAGCTGACCCAGCGCTACACTTTCTCAGGGATCAATTCTCAATAATATCACATACATAGACCTATACACATTCACCCAACTCTCGAAATCCCTGTTGCACTGGGGGGGGGTCAAGTTTAAATGACGAAATCAATGGTTTTCTCTTACAGGTGCATATTTAATTTTCCCAAATACATAACTGAATCTGTACATCAACTTTTCTTTCCTCCGGCCGATGGACCATTAGTTGAAGAGTTGATGGTAGTAGTAATAGTACTATCTAAATATCTAGCAAGCTAAATAATCACAGACTCTCTGTAAGATTAATACATTTTATCGCAAATAATGTGTAATTAATGGTCATTGCATACAGGTTACAAGGCAAACAAAGAAATCTCACAAAAGGGAGAGAAAAACATTAGCATGATGCAAAACACGTGTCATACTCGTCAAATGAATGATATGCATATGAAGGAGTAGATAAAAATACATTTGCAAAATGATTATGCAAATTTCAGCGACACTTTCAGCAATAGTAGTCCCAAGATATTTAGTGGAAAACTACCCCCTTGGCCATAAGGGATAGAGGGGGTCCCCCAAGTAAAGGTTCAGGGAACAAAGAATTCAGGACAGGAACAGGATACCGGGTAGGCCTTAATTTCGATACAGCAAACCGACAGACAGCGGCGATCTCCCTCTCTCTAGCCTCTCTCTCCTCGTACCAAAAAAACCACACCCCTAAGGGCACCCTAGTTATACCCTAAAATCTCCATGTCCAACTCACGACAGTTGAAACAAGTCAATAAACTCAGCTTCTTATTGGGTGGTTAAAGGGA
Organism: Triturus cristatus; assembly: GCF_964204655.1. Classification (NCBI taxonomy): domain Eukaryota; kingdom Metazoa; phylum Chordata; class Amphibia; order Caudata; family Salamandridae; genus Triturus; species Triturus cristatus. Next base: position 1,142,359,009 of record NC_140585.1, on the reverse strand, counting down.
CGTTTAATCACACCACCATGATCACATTCAAAATTCTACAGTCTTCTTTGTTTTTACATCGTTCACATTACATAATATTAGACTTTTCCATTTGTACATTGTATGTATCTATTTTGCCTTTCACATGAGTTTTCTCTGCTACGTCTGCAGAAGAAGTCTTGGGTCCCACGGCCAGTCTTGTCTCTTGGCAGATAAACAATGTTTTCGTAGCTGATTAACCTTGACTTTTTGTGCTCTTCTGCAGCGCTCAGCCTATCTGTCTATCCATGCGTTCCCATCTATAATGTCAATTTTAGAAAAAATTCTGGCCCGTTCAGTTCACTATGACGAATAAAACAAAAGCATTTATTAATTACATGAAAATTCACTTTTCACTGTTTACCACCCACTTTTGCACTAACCCATGTTAATATTTTTCTTAGCGAAGCTTTAGTAAAAAGCGGCATTATTTATTGTTATTTTCAAAGTAAGATGCAAGATGCGAAATGTGGCCTAGTCCTTTCATGCATTAGCTCACATTAGTGAACGCATACGCAAAGCAGTTTCCCGTGTATTTCACGTGATTTATATGTTATTTTTCACTGCACATTGTTAGTAAATATTACGGGGGTGTTAATTCGAGCAGGTTTTCTTTTTGCAAAATCCTGCTCCATCAATCCCCCCTCCGATGGTTTTGAGTCATCATAAATACCCACCATACCAAGTGCCATCCTTATTTTATCTAAAGTTCAGTATTCTTTTCTCTTTTGAACATTCTTTCGTCTAAATCTTTCATTATGTCATAGTGATATCTTTTCATATCTTCTAGTTCTATCTCATCTCTTTTTCTCTTTCTTGCCCTTTGTTTGTTATCTGATTCTGCCATTTCTTTTCTTCTACGTCTACACTTACTACATTTATATATTGTTATTATTACTAGAGCTATTACAGCTACTGAAATGATTGGCATTATTATTTTTTTAGCTGAATCTCAGGCAGAAGATCTTCATTCCGGGCAGTGATACATGTGAGCAGTTAAAGGAAATGAGAAACTGATGTTTATAGACAGAGGTGTTTGCTAAAGAGACAAAAAGCTTGTATTTATGAACAAAACAATGTATTTTCAAAAAATGACAAGTGAATTCCTGGGGACAAATAATGTTCATTTTCTAAACTTGGAGATCTACCGTTTAGGGACAAAAGAATAATTTTTTTGTAATAAAGAACTTGATGCCTGGGTGAAAAATTACTTTTTTTCACAAAACAATTAAAATATGGTATTTTGTGACACTGTAGGTATAATTAGCAAAATGTCACTGTCATATTTTGGGAAAAATAATAACGACCTGACTATTAAAAGCCAATAGAAAGGAACAACCTGGTGTGTAGGGATAACTGTAGTTTATTTAATATAAATGAAAAGCTGGTAATTGGGTACAAATTAGCTATATTTTCAGAAACCAAAAGGGTAATGTTTGGGAACAAAATTACTTTTAAAAAACCCAGCTACTGCTGAAGGCTCACTACAGTGCCCAGAATACCTTGCTTCAGGAGACAGCTAGCGGGCTAAGCGGTACATAGCACCATTGCGTTTCACAGGACCCAGCCGCTGTTGGGGGCTAACTACAGTGCTCACAACTCCCCACTCCCAGGAAACAGCTAGAGGCGGTGAATGAGGGGCTAAGTGCTACATAGATAGGCCAAACATCTTTCTTCCCGTCAACAAAAATGGGCAAACAGAAAGCAGCAGGTATTATTAGCACACCCAAGGGTCTCAGGAGACAACATGGCTGTTGTTCTCCATGGCTAAAAATTAGTGTTGGAAAGTCTAGTGTTTTGGCGTGGAGCTGAGTTTTGTAAGAAAAAAGTAGCATGAAGTAGAGTGGAATGTTGCAAAGTGGACTGTTGTGGAGTAGAGTGTTGTAAACTGTAGTGTTGTAAAGTGCAGTGTTGTGGAGTAGAGTGGAGTATTGTAGAGGGGAGTGTTGTAAAGTGGAGTATTGTGGAGTAGAGTGGTGAAGAGTGGACTGTTGCCAAGTGAAGTGTCCTAGAAGGAGTACAGTGTCAGAGTGGAAGGGCGTAGAGTGTCTTATAGTTGAGAGACGCAGACTGGACTAGAGTGGATTAGGTTTTAATGGAAAGGCATAGAGTGTCAGAGTGGAGTGGCATAGAGGATGTTGAGTGGAGTAAAGTGTTGTAGAGTAGAGTGGTGTAGAGCAGAGTAAATTGGCATAAAGTGTAGCAGTGTAGTAGGATGGAATGGAATAGAGTCCAGTAGAGTGGAGTAGCATAGACTGTCACGGACTGGAGTGGCATAGATGAGTGCAGTGGAGTAGTGTGTCATAGAATAGAGTGAAGTAAAGTGGCATGGAGTGGTGTAGAGGGAGTTGCGTAGTGCGTCATAGATTGGACTAGTGTCGTAGAGAGGCATAAAGTGTTGCGGAGTGGCACAGAGTAGAGTGCCATAGAGTGGAGTAGAGTTTGATGGAGTGGAGTGTCATAGAGTGGAGTATTGTGAAGTTAAGTGTTGTATAGTGAAGTTGAGTGGCCTTGAGTGACGTGTCAAAAAGTACTTGTATTAAACAACAGGAGCAAAAACCCATAAACCTTGTTGAGAATAGGGTAAGTGTGCAAAAGACAAAAATAATTTCTCAAGTGCTATCATTTAAAAAGGACAGTTAGGAATGCATGTACAAAGCATTACAATAAAGAAGGAGAGACTCTCAGTCGGTTAACTTTGGAAAATATGCACATGGCATCATGTATTTAACAAAAAGGAATGGCAAGGACAAAAAAACATAAATTAAATGGATAATATTACCGTTGTAACAGCACTGCAAGCAAAATAAATTAGGTTTATGGGTTTTTGCTCCTGTTGTTTAATACAAGATTGTGAGCAGCTGCTTAGCTGCGAGAGTAGGTCACACTGTGACCCACACCTCTTTTGACCACTTAATTTGGCTCTTTCTCTTTTATTCATATATTTGTCTATTAGAATGTCTAGGGAGACTTTCTCCTACTCAGAAGATTATATCCAACGTTTAATTGGTGGCCCCTCCCTCCTCTCAGGGCCCCACCCTTCCACCACCCCGGCTCCCACACCCAATTCTTCCCGCATCCAGCTGGACAAACTTGAGAAACTAAAGAAAAAACAAATTAGAACTGAACTACACGCCCGTATGCTCACAGAATATCTGAAATCAGGCGTAATACCACTCGGTTTACAAATCAGAAATATTCCAGCTATTTTCACTCAAGACCCCAAATTCCGCACTAGCTTTAGTCATCTAGCGACCACCTGCTCTCAACATTGGATGGTCTTAGGCATCGACAGCCATTGAACACATTCGTAAAGAACTTGAGGAAATAGCCGAATTAGAAAAACTCATTTTGGCCGACACCACCTGTACAGATGCGGAAAACCTTCTTGACAAAATCAACACAACCATTTCCACTTTCAATACCTTTGAGCTAAACAAAAAAGTAATTAAAATCCAGAAGGACATCAAATTTTATAGCGTTGACAACACCTAACCCTACCTTAGAGAAGAATTCTACAACACTCCCTACATTTCACCAAGAGCCCGAAACTGGGGTAGATTTCGCAACAACCAGCGCGTTACCTTTTCTGATTCTTCAAACACATCCCTGGAGGACTCAGACAGAACAGAGACTCCCAGCACTTCCAGATCTGTCCCCAGACCCCAACCCCTTCTACCACAAGGTATTTTAGGACCAAGCCGCGGACGCGGCCAAACCCACTCACGACCACGGAACAACCGTCAGTACCAACATCAATTCTCAGGCAAAAGACAAACCTGCAACAGATACTACCAATGGGGACCCCAACAATAACTGAATCAACTAACACTACCATTTCCACCACCATGTATCCACGCACCATACCTATCTTCAATTTATCCAATCATACCCTCACCCACGATGAAACCCAGTTACTTAGGAGAGGACTCAGCTTCGTACCCACTGAACGCACCAATTTTTTAGAGTTACAGTCCAACTTACTAACTTTCTTCCGCCGCATCAGACTTAAACAATTTTTCTCTGACAAACCACTGAACCCTACACCCTCTTTTCCCCGTTTTCAACCTCCCTCCAACTTCAATCCCCCTTCATCATCCATGCCAGATGAGATACTAGCTTTTGAACATTTGGTCCTACAAGAAATAACCGACCTGTGAGCCCGTTTTGAATATGTTCCATATAATATACCCCTGTCAGAAAAACAAGCTCTTACTAACCTTAAAAATAATGTGGAACTCACTATCATACCTGCAGACAAAGGCGGCGGCATTGTGCTGATGGATAACAACAAATATGACCTGGAAATAAAAAGAAAACTATCCAACAAGAATCACTTTCGACGACTTACCAAGGATCCTTTACCAGATCTCAGAGACAAAATACTGACTACTACAGGAAGGGCAAAAGCCCTTAACATCATATCCCCTAAAGAATTCAACTTTCTAAACAGCCAATTTCCACGCACACCGGTCCTCTACGTACTCCCCAAAATCCATAAAGATTGTACCAACTCGCCTGGAGGTCCCATCGTGTCAGGCTGTGGCTCTATTTTGGAACCCCTGGGAAAGTACATAGATGCTGTTATAAAAGATTTTGTCCCTGCTATCTCATCAGAGATACTATGGATCTCATCCTCACCATTGAGGATAGACCCTTTGACAACAACCCCGAGCTCATGGCAGGGTTAGACATCGAATCCCTTTACACTAATATCCCTCATATGGAGGGACTCCAAGTTATCAGAAATCTATTGGACACAAGACCAAGACCCACCTTGATTCCTACTGATTTTGTCATGGACTTGCTTCAAATTGTCCTGGAGAACAACTATTTCTTATATCGCGACTCCTTCTATTTACAAATCAAAGGTATCTCTATGGGAGCTTGTTTTGCTCCAAACTTTGCTATCCTATTCGTCCATAACCTGGAAAAAACCCATATTCTTACCAACCCATATCGCAACCACATCTCCCTCTGGCGTCGCTATATCGACGACATCCTGGTCTTCTGGAAAGGTACTACAGATACTCTTGACCAGTTCATTGAATGGTTAAACCACTCTCAAGAACACCTCAATTTCACCTGTGAAACTAAACCCAATGACCCCCCTTTCCTGGATGTTACCATACACGCTGAAGATGGTAAAATTGGTACTCGCCTCTACCGCAAAACTACCGAACGAAATACTCTCCTTCAATACTCCACCTACCATCCCCGAGGACTCCGGGATGGCCTCCCTTATGGTCAATTCTTACGCATCCGTAGGAATTGCAAATGGCGTAAAGATTATTTCCATGAATCCGACATTCTGATAAAAAAACTAACAGACAGAGGGTACCCCAAACGCCTTGTGAATATAGCCCGTAAAAGAGCCTGGTACTGCCAACGAGAACTACTGCTTACTCCACAGTCCAAAAAAACTATGACCAGAATTCCCTTTGTCTCTAAATTCAGTCCCTATTGCAATATGGTCAACAAAATCATTAAACGCAATTGGCCATTGCTTAGACGATTAGATGACTTCAAGGAACTTCCCCTTTTTGCTATCAACGTGGCAAGAACCTGTCTATACAATCACTGCATTCTGGGGTCAGCCCCCCACCATTGGACATTACAAATGCCAGAATTGTTCAGTATGCAACCTTACACAAAACACAAAGGAGTTTAAAACTGGCAATAAAACATATACTCTCAAAACCCTAACCAACTGTAGATCACAGAACGTGATCTATGCCATCAGATGTCCCGACCTTTTATACATTGGCCAAACTACCCAAATGATCAAACAGAGAATCATTCAGCACAAAAGCAGAGACCATTGCAAAGTACTGACTGCTCCTTTGGTGACCTACTACCTTGAAAAAGACCACAATGAAACTGACATTTCCTGGCAAGTTGTAGACCAACCCTCACTACCCTGTAGAGGTGGAAATATCAAAGCACTACTCAACAAAAATGAATGTAAATGGATAACTATCTGCAACTCTGGGCTAAATACGATCGATGAATGGAATAATACTATCCTGCTTTAAATAGCCCCTCCTCCCTGGCTGGGCCTTCCCCTCACCATCAGATACCTTTGGTTCCACAGATTTCCTCTTGCCATTCAGAAATAGGGTTTCATACACCCTCCGCCACTCCTTGGCCTCTCCCTTCTTATCCCAGACCCACCTCTTCCGATGACTTGGATCATCTTCCTTAATAGCATGTCCATCTGACACACATTCAGCAATTTGGATACATTTCATTGCATACATTGCTCCGACACAATTTACTTTGTGTCTCCCTTGCGCATACCAATTGCTATTTACTTCATGTCTCTCTTGTGCAAACCAATTGCAGTGATCCACTGTACCATATCACAAGTTTAGGGATTTTCTTTCACAGTATATACATCCGAATGTTCTCACAACAATCTATTGTCTGGGCCTGCATTCATCATCATTCTGCACATAATTGCTCTTTGATTACTATGTATGTATGCTTGTCACTTGATTTGCCTTCATATTACCACACTAACTTATTGTAAACTCATCTCCATCTCCAAGACGTTTTGTACGCATTACCATTGGTTGTTTCCTTCAGCTTTGGTCACCATCCTATACCTCCCCTCCTCTCTCCCTGTCCCCGCCCCTCCACTCGCTACCGCTGCCCCTGGCCGTTTCCACAACAACGGCCTTACAGATGCACGCGCAGGCTTTATGTCAAATAACCTTCCCTGAGGCCTTTTACTTCACTTCCTGTTTTTTTCTATCACACACCGCAACTGATCGCAACGGACACAGGCTGATTTAGACGCCCTTCGCTCCCTACGGAATCTCTATTCATTAGGTAAGGATTTGCCTCCGTGCTACCGCCCCCACCTCCCCCGCCCCCGTGGTCTACCTTCCCTAATTGCCCCGTTTCCTCCCACAGAGCCATAAACGATTTCCCGCCGAGAATTCCCCGTCACGTCTCCTGAGCTCTAATTCAACCACTACTCAGGTAATTCAACATATACACCACCCCGTTCTTGGCCCGCCCACCCTTCTTTCTCCACCCCTCCCCCATACCCAATTCTCCCTCCTTTCCCACAAGATCCCGCTGCCGCTTCAACAGTTCCGTATCGCCGATGCTTATCTCACATTTCTAACATTTCAGGTACCTAATTCTACATTAGCGGCTGCTTTTGTTTTCTCTCCGTACCTACACTTGCACTAGTGCCCTTTTACACAGATGCCATTCTTTCCGGTTCCCTGGACACGCCGATAGATATCAGTGCACGGCTCCTCCACCCTCCCAGGGACTCGTTATTGTTGCCGCGTTCCCCATTTTGCTCCCGCTCTACCCCTGATTCTTTGCCCATTCATGTTCTTTCACCAGGCCTTTTCCCCATGATACACATCCTGTTCTGTCCCTTGTGGCCTTCACATTCTTACCTTGCTGTGCTTTTCAGACAGCATATGCCTTCACCCACTTGCCCAGCGCCCGACCCTATCCCTGTTTTCTTCCCTTATTTTCCCATCCTTTCTCCTTTTTGTACAGCACCGCCTTATTATGCCAACCCGGTCCTGAAGATGATCCTAAGTTACTGGATCGAAACGCCGTCAACCTGTCAGCGCAATTGATGGCGCATTTCTCATGTGGTTCTATGAATAACTGACTATTAATTACCAATTAAAAAACTTCTGACCAGATTGTACATTTGTTCACTTCACTTCACGCCGCTCCTAGCTGATTTCACATTGTCACTTGCGTCGCCACACCGTTGTGTCACAAACACACTTGAGCACCAAGTACAATTCGGGTTGTTCACGCTAATTTATTTTGCTTGCAGTGCTGTTACAACTGTAATATTGTCCATTTAATTTATGTTTTTTTGTCCGTGCCATTCCTTTTTGTTAAATGCATGATGCCATGTGCATATTTTCCAAAGTTAACCGACTGAGAGTCTCTCCTTCTTTCTTGTAATGCTTTGTACATCCATTCCTAACTATCCTTTTTAAATGATACCAGTTGAGAAATTCTTGTTGTCTTTTGATGTCAAAAAGTACAGCGGTGCCCAGTAGATTGGCGTAGAGTGAATTGGTTTTGAGTAAAGTAGTGTAGAGTGCATTGACATAGAGTGCAGTGACATAGAGTAGTGTGGCATTGAGTGCAGTGGCATAGAGTGGTGCAGAATAGAGTGGCATTGCATAGACTGAGTGGCAAAGAATGGAGTGGCGCAGGGTGGAGTAGAGTGGCATAGAGTAGATTGTTTCAGAGTAGAGTGAAGTGGCATATAGTGGAGTGGTGCCGGGTAGAGTTCAGTGGCATTCAGTAGAGTGCAGTGGTGTGGAGTGCAGTGGTGCAGAGCAGATTAGAGTGGTGTAGAGAGCACAGGCGTAGAGTACAGTGGTGTAGAGTAGAGTGGCATAAAGTGGAAGGGCGCAGACTGAAATATAGTGGCACAGAGGGCAGTGACGTAGAGTAGATTGTTTCAGAGTAGAGATAAGTGGCGTAGAGTGCAGTAGCATAGAGTGCAGTGTTATAGAGTGCAGTGGTGCAAAACAGATTAGAGTGGCTTAGAGTGGATTAGCGAAGGTTGCAGTGGTGTAGAGTGAAGTGATGCAGAGTAGAGTGGTGTACAGTGTTGTGATGTACAATGCATTGCCATAGAGTGCAGTAGAGTGCAGTGGTAAAGAGTAAAGTACAGTGGCATACAGTGCAGTGGTACAGAGTAGAGTGGCATAGAGTTCAGTGGTGGAGAGTGCAGTGTTGCAGAGTAGATGGGCATAGAGTGCAATGGCATCGAGTAGAGTGGCGCACAGTTCAGTACAGAGTGCAGTGCTGCAAAGTAGACTGTCATAGAGTGCAGTGGTGTATAGTAGAGTGGCGTAGAGTGCAGTGGTGCAGAGTAGATTGGTGTAGCGTGTACTGGTACAGAGTAGATTAACATAAAGTGTAGTGGCGGAGTACATTGGTTTTGAGTAAAGTGGTTTAGAGTGCATTTGCATACAGTGCAATGGTGTAGAGGGCAGTGGAGTAGAGCAGTGCAGAGTAGAGTAACGTGGAGCATAATGGAGTGATGCAGCATAGATTGCATTCATGTAGAGTGAAGTGGCCTAGAGTGGAGTGCCACACAGTGGAGTAGGGCAGAGTACAGTGGCACAGGGTAGATTGTTTCAGAGTACAGTGGAGCAGTTCATTGTAGAGTGGAGTGCAAGGTAAAGTGCTGTGGCATAGAGTGCATTGGCGCAGAGCAGATTACAGTGGTGTAGAGTGCATTGGAGTATAGTGGAGTGACACATAGTAGAGTGAATTGAGGTAGAGTGCAGTGGCATAGAGTTCAGTGTTGCCGAGTGCAGTGGAATAGAGTGGAGTGGTGTAGAGTGTAATGGCAAAGAGCGCAGTGGTGCATAGGAGAAGGGGTAGAGAGCATTGGCACAGATTAGACTGGTGTAGAGTAGAGTAGAGAGGCATAGAATGAAGTGGCGTAGAATAGAGTGGTGCAGAGTAGACTGCAGTAGTGGAATGTGGAGTGACGCAGAGTAGAGTACAGTGGTGTGGAGGGGAGCAGAGTACAGTGGATTGGGGTAAAGTGGAGTATGCTTGGTATTGTAGTGCACTGCCAGCACGGGCAACACATCTTCAAGTGAAATTACCATTACATTGGCACAGACATACAGTTGTACTCATAAAAGTATACAGCGCACAAACCATAATGTGTAGAAATGTTATATTGATTTGTTTTGATGAAATTAAATATTTTTTTCCATCAACTATGCTTCACATGTGCTTCCCAAATTCTGATGCACTATGAAATATCTGCACAGCTCATTTACAACATTAAATTGTTGTGTACTAGATTGACACTTAGACCATCTCACTTTGAAGTCAGACAAGAAAAGTAAATATCAAGCTGCCTCAGAAGTCAGAGGCGGACATTTGTCCTCTGTCTTTGAATGCACATCAAATGTGACAGGATAAGAACAAGATTTGAAGGCCTGCTTACATAAAGCGAGAATTGTTGTGAGAATGTAGAAAATAGAGTAAGGGAGATGGAAGGGAGGAACTCAAGCTGGACAGCCTAAAACAAATAAAGCCAGCAAATAGAAAGCAACCAAATGTGAGTTACAAAACAACATTGCCAATGGTAAGCAATGGGGGGAATGCATTCTCAGGGAAGCTCTGAATGTCCCCAAGATTTCGTTAGCAAACCTTCGACCAAAAAAATGGACGTGCATTCTGCCAGTCTTTTAGATAAACGGATAGAAACAAATGACTTAACATTGTCTGCTGTTCTTTCAGGGCAAATTGCTGCTGATGCCATGGCTACTAAAACAAGCCTGAAAATCAAGAGCTCTTTAAATCCTCTCGTTGAGTGGGTATGGAGGCTGGAATAACTTTTGGAGCAAGCATGAGTCAAACTGGCAACCCTCCCGGCCTTGCCTACCCCTCCAACTCTCAGCCTTTGCCCGTTGCAGGATATGACAAGCAGGCTGCCTCACTATCTCAAATTAATTTAGTTTTGTGCTCAACCACATTAGCTCGCACTAGGAGCTGCACCCAGCTCCATATGGGATTAGACTGTCAGGCACATGCATCAACCATTTTTGCGAGCGCAAACAGTGCAATTCGCAAAAATCGGCCGTTTGCGCCCGCAAAAAGGGCATTTGCGATGCATCAAGGTTCAAGGCGCTCGCAATCTGAGAATTCGCAATTCCTTAATTGCAATGCAAGAACCCCTTTAGAATAGCGATTTCGCTAATAGGGGGCGCAAATTACCATGAAGTTGAACTTGATGGTAATTTGCAAAAACTTTGAAAAATGCACTTTAGTGCATTTTTCAAAGTTTCCTGTTGCGCACACATGTCCTTGGGGCATGTGTGTGCGCAACATGGGTGCACATCACTATTTCAGGGGTGCAACAGGGTGTCATTTTGACACCCTTGCACCCTTGAAACTGCATGTGCAATTTGCGGGTACCTATTGGTACTCGCAAATTGTGCATGCAATCTCCCATTCCTTCCTATGGGCCTGTAGGTCCATAGGAATGAATGGGGAGCCATTCCTTAATTGCGACTCGCAATTTGCGAGTCGCAATTAAGGAATTTGTAGGAATCGCTATTTTCTCAGCGATTCCTACATGCATAGGCATTTGCGCTTCCTTATTAGCGAATCCTTATTTTTCGCTAATAAGGAATCGCAAATGGCATGTTTGATGCATGTGTCTGCATGTGTGTGACAACTTATGTACAGTATCAGCCCCCAACTCCTGCACTAGGTAACACCTTTAGCCTTCAGCATCCCATAAAGCCCCCGCTCCGGATCAGTGCTCTAGTGCAAACTGCTCATTGCCAACCTTGACTTGGCCCTCAAATGTATGCCCTTATGTTTTGATTGTTGCAAATGCCACCTGCTTAACTCCAATAAGATGGAGGATGTTCATCAACTGAAGGGTTAAGTGGGTCATTGGTTTTCTCTCCACCTGGACCCTGGTATCTGTAATAACAATGACATATTGATGGCAAGGAGAGTTGGGAGGGTTGGGTCTTCACCCAAGGTTGTTAAGGGGGATTGTGTACTTGGTACTTGTGGGGAACCCAACACAGTGAGTAATATTTTGTAGAGGAAACAGTATGGCCTTTCGAATGGAAGTTTTACCTTTTGGCTTTTTTATAGATCCAGGTCCATTGCAAACGTGATGTATCGCAATAACAGATCCTGCTATTCCAACGAGCAACAGATTTCAACCTTTAGAGGTACTTGAAGAAATAGACTGATGCCCAGTCAATAATTCTTCTGTTAAACTCCCTGTGGCTCGTGCATTCTATGTTTCTTCAGTGGACACTGTGCGGCTGGTTACCTGGTACTTTGCCGGAGTGAAATCGAAATTAGTGGATTATGTCAACCAGATTGATATCGTTCTACTTCAAGAGCTTTGGGCTACAGATGAATAATTTTTTATGGTTATTTGTGCTTCTACAATTTTGCTTTACTTTCTGCTTCTGGCAAAGATAGGGGGGTCTGTCTACTTGGTTTAAATTATCTTTGGAAACTCAATTTTCCCTCATATTCATTGGGGGGGGGGGAGTTTTAGACCTCGACCCGAAGATATCAGGAATGAGAGCATTTTACATGAGGACCAGTTTTGTTACAGACTAACACATTCATTTTTGTTAGGCACATGGAGATTAGGTGATTTGCCCAGAATCACAGGATGCTGAGCGTTGCCGAGACTCGAACCCGGTTCCCCAGCTTCGACCGCACCATTGTATTCAAATATTTTTGATCCAGTGGCCTAACAGATTCTATTTTTATTTAGAATTTTTTTTAATGATGATGTTAGCAGTCAGGACAACTGCAATGACAGAAATGTATTTACATTCATTGAGAATCCTAATGATCAGTGATCCTCCACTCAAAGGTTTTAATCTAATTATGTGGTGTTCGTAAAACTAAAATACTAGAAATTCCATCATTTTCTGATAGTTATACAATTTTTGGGGATAACGGAGGTGGCCCGTTGCTATTCAACAACCAAAGTCAAATACTCTTTAGTTACATTGTGGAAGGATATTTGGTTAATATAATGTATTAGAACTTTGATGATTGTAGTTTGATCCATACTTATTTTGGCCATGGATGCTGTTCAGTTATCAATTACATACTTGTGTCCTGGAACCTGTATACGTTCTTTGCTTCCAGTACTGTGGTTGACAAAGATTTTGAGGACCATAATCCCCATCGCTGAATTTATATTCACACTAAATGGTAGACAATCTGATATTTAAACCAAAGAACCATTGTCTTAGACCTGTTTGGAAGTTTCCTGATCCCGCTGCACTTTAGTCCATGCTGATAAAGAATCATCTGGATTTGTTTAACACAAGCCTCTCAGAGGAACACTCTCCTGCGGAAATCTTTGCCTGTTTTAGTAACATTCATTCTGTGGTTTATTAAGTGCTCTAGAAACTGGCACGGAGCAGTAACTCCAACTCATCTATGTTTTGATGCTGCTCCCTGTCAAATAGACGCCTTCATGAGGCAATATCCTCCGAACCAAGGGTTCGACTTTAGTCGCCCTATGTAGATCTGAATATAAGTGTGGAATGAGTTGAAGGAAAACTGAACTAAAATCCTCTTGAGGGACTAAAGTATTTTCGGCGTGATTCTATTAAGAGGATGATAGGAGCCAATTTTTGCCTTGAGGCACATATTTTGAAAGACCAATGGGTATCTAATTTCCGCAGTGGGTATGTGTTTTAAATCAGGAAATAACACTGATAAGCCCACTTTAGTTCCTGACTCCAACCATGGAACCTTCGGATGGTTTTTTGATTATTGAAAGGTGGCGCTTGCAATCTTTGAAAGTGCTTTAGGAAATGCTCCCGGCCAAGATGAGGTGCCAATAGATTTATACAGAGGCTACTGTGGATCGTAGCGGCTTTTTTCAGCTAATGTACTTAACAGTCTATGGGGCATTGTTAGACCTGTCAGCCCTAGGGTGGTCTTACACCGCATTTTTTTCCCTTTCTGCCTCAGTTTTTACCACCATTTTTTGTTGGACATAGGACCCAGGGTGTCTTACCGCTGCTGAACAGTGCTGAGGTGCAGGAACTCTCTCCTAACAATATGGTTGCCATAGGCCCCTGCTACTGCGGAGTGGCCACTGTCCTTCTGCGCACTAGTAGTTGGGATCAAGCTGGGACATAATGCTACTGTAACCCCGAGCGTCCCGCCTCCTGTCACCAGAGAAGCCACCACAGAGTCCCCAGAGCCTTCTGGAATCTTCCCACCCACCAGGCTGGCCCCAGAACTTGCCGCCTTTTTGTAGGGTCACCTGACCTAGGGGTATAAAGGTAAAGGAGGGAAACCTGACAGTAAGTTGGTGCACTACTGGAACTGGGGGCCCTCCGCCGGAGTATAGGCTGCTGAGCCAGGAGGAAGCTACACTACTGAGGCTGACTGAGCTTAGGCCCTGCTGTCCCCAAGATAGCTGAGTGATCCTGCCAGCCTGCTGACCTTGCCCGGAGTGAGGGAACCCTGGATGCCAACTCCAGTGTGTCTGCCTGAGACTACCATCCTTCTTCCCACTTCCACCAACTCCTGCAACTAAACCCTGGGAACCACAAGGTAAAAGTGCCGCATCACCCAAGCACTCTAATGCTGGAACCTAACACCCTCTGCTAGCGCCTTGCCAAGAAAGCGCTGTCCCGCAAGAATCTGCTGCTGTCTGCTAGCTCTGTGCTGGCGAGCTAAGGTGGGCCCCGGTCCTGCTGGGGCGGTAATTGCGACCGGAGCCGCACCTCGAGTGCTGACGCTGTGCCCCTCCCCTCTGGATGCCGCTGCGGCCCCCGAAGCTGAGGGAGAGACGCAGCGGCTGAGTGAAGGCCAAGCTGGGCCTGGTGCACGTGAGCGAGCGTTGCTCGGCAACCGGGGCGCCGGCCGCGTCACGGCCGCGCCCCCAAGAAGCCGCGCAGTGATTGGTTCACGGGCCCCGAGACGAGCCGGGAGCTCGGAGCCCACAACAGAGTCCAGGAGAGGAGGTCTGGGGAGTGAGCAAGGCCTAAGAGACCCCCGGGCCTCCCCCTACCCGTGGGAGAAGTGAACCGCCCCCAGCCAGGCCCAGAGAGAGAGAAGCGAAGGCCGACTGGGAGCAGAGGCCTCCCGCACCTGCATGAACCGGCGCGGAGGCAGGAGTTAAGTCTCCCAAGCCCCACAGACTGAGCGGTGATTGGAAGGGGATCTGGGGCCTACGCTCACGCAGTGGCCCCTCCCCCTAGCAGCTGAGAAGGTCCAGAGGGAGCCACGGGCCAGGACTATTCCACACAAGACTCTCAGGCGCACGTCAGCACTGCCTGGGTAATGCTCCCCCCCCCCCTTGCTGCCGTGCCCTCTATGAAACTGCCGGGAGCTTGGGCCCAAGAAGTGACAGCTGCCTACATTGTACCTCTACTATGACCGCTCCCCCAAGTTAATCAGTGCAGGAGGGCTGGGGCCTAAATTGAATATAGAACTGCCCTTGTTGTTGATTTACTCTACCTAAATGAGTCAGCATGCCCACCTTGAGTAAGTGTCTTGAGAATGTTCATTTATATCGCCTAGTGGGTTAGGAGTGTTACCCTGTTGTATTTACACTGCATAGGAAACATGGTCCTTATTGAACCGGGGCATAAGAAATGTCGCCTATGTTGACCATGTACACAAGAAATGTTACCTTTAGTGAACATGTGCCCCAGAAGTGTTACCTGTAGTGACCTGGAGTTAGAGGAATCGTTCATTCTGCACCATGTGCGAGCTTTGCATTTCTAATCCTGACCAAAGATAGATAAAGCTACTTGCTTTTGTCAATGACCCTGGAGTGGTGTCTATTTATTGCGTGTGCTTTACTGGGTGAGTGTGAGTGTGTGCTGCACAACTACTTCACACATAGCTTCCGGAGTGCCTTCCCGCCTCGTGCCAAGCTTCCGGGTCTAACAGGCCTATTCTCAAGGAGCTATCGCCGAGTTAACAGCACTTTATCGTAGCCAAAGTCGTGATAATATTACCGCCCCATTCACAAGCAGGTACAAACAGCCAATACCACCAGATTTCCTGCGATAGCATCCTCAAAAATCATCGCCACGGATGACCCCGGCAACTATCGCTAATGAAATGCAGAGTAGGCGTTCCCGAGCAAAAAGCCGCAACAACACCACACCACAACATTCTCAACGACCAGCCAGATCGGCGATAAGAACACAAAACAGGCGATAAGGCGCGTTAGCAGCAGGAAACTAACACCTGCTCTGACATGGTGCAAAGTCGGATGACAACCGGCAACAGAAAAGGGAGCCCAGACCACAGCCACAACTGAAGTCCAACAGACGCCATGGAGCCACTGATCATGCAGCTCGGAGCCCCAACAGGGCCACAACACCCACCGCCACCACACACAGGACCGCCACCCACCCCGGACCACCACAGAGGCAGCGCGGTCAAAGACACCGGACCCCCAGGAAACGTACCAGCCTCACAGACCCAACACCTGAGAATGTAATTGCCCACTACAGGCCCAAAAGGACAACCATCCTACGCATCCTGACCATCATCGCCCAACAGGCTGATGGCACCAACACATCGGACAAACAACATCCCACCCCACACAAAGCTGCTGGCTGTGCTGCACCTGTTGGCCTCTGGTACTCCCCAACCAACTCCCGCCAGAGTCGGAGGAGTCTCACAGCCGGCCACATCCAAGTCCCTCACACCTGTCCAGGATGCCATCATCAGCCTGGTACCCCAGTATCTATACATCCACCACAATGCTCAGGATCTGCTGGACACCAAGCAAGGACCATACGCTGGATGCATGCATGTGTTGGGGGCAATCCACAGCACACATGTCCTACTTGTGCCCCTTGGTGACACAGCACACAATCACCGCAACAGAAAACACACGTCTCACATCAATGTGCAGGCAACATCTGAACACCGTGGATTTGCCACCAACGTCGTCGTCAACTACCCAGGCAGTGTGCATGAGACCTACAACTCCGAACAGTCCTACATCAACCAGCGCTTCCAGGATGGCACCAATAGAAATGCATAGCCAGTTGGCAAGTACAAAATGAACACCCCACACACATCAACTTCACAACCATGCAACTCACAACTCTGGCAATGCTCACGTCATAAATTCACATACAACATGCCAAAAAACATGGCCACCCACCAGACTCGACAGCACAACTTACCATGGCAACCTAGGCTAGCCGTGAACATGTGCCATCAATGTCATGGCACCCCAGCCACACAATAGCAGAATGTGGGGAGAGGTGGGAACCAGGCATGTGTGAAGGAGGCAAGTGACCCATGAATGGGAAAGTACACAATGCCAAGTGTGGCGGAGATGTGCTGGACAGACTGCAGTAAACGCAACCATGTCACCCCAGCCAGTGGGGGAGTTCGCGGAAATGTAGCCTGTTACATCTCCCCCATAAGTGTGTGCGGAGTGGGCTGGCCTGGCATAAGCTAGGCCAGCGTATTGGTGTGAATAAAAAGCATGTAGCCCTGGCCGTGGTCCTCTTCCGGAATGCCCAAAGTCTCTGCAAGGGCGGCGCCTCTAACCCCGCCACGAGGCCAATGCCGTCGTCGTGAGCGGAGTTGCCTGTGAACCTGTGCGCCTGCTGTACCCCGGGGCGCTAGAACCCAAACCCGTTAGGCTCGCCCCTGCGCATCCAGGCCACACTGCTCACCTGCCGACACCGGCGTGTGTCAAAGAGGGCCCACCACGTGCCGGAACAAGATCCAAGCCTGAGGCCCGCAACCTTGGCAGCCTCCTCAGACCATCACAGCCTCCGCGACACAGGCATGCTTGTGCCTCCAGCCTACACTACGGTCAAGTCGATCACACATTTGGAACTGAGTCTTGATTATGCAATGGCAGAGTACACACGTCATGGCTGAGTCATATCTGTGTTCTCCCTTCTATGTGGGTCCACCAACTCTGTGCATAGCATTTGAACTACAGCTGTCTGTGGTCCCTTGCTGACTACTGCCTTCGGCCTACACTGAGTCCGAGTAGGTCACACACTTTGAACTGAGTCTTGTTTCATATATTGCAGAGTTCATATCATTGCATGCAGGGAGAGGTGTAAGAGGAAGACGCGGTTCAGTTCGGAGGAGAAAAGGATCATCGTTACGGAGGTGATCGAACACTGCAGACAACTGCCCTGGTGTCACTAACTCTGTGCATAGCGGGTCAACGACACGTGGCTGTGGGCCCCTGCGGACCGCTGCCTCCGGCCTACACTGCGGTCCAGCAGGACTCACACCAATACAGTCCAGTCCGTAGCAGGCAGGACACGGCATCGTCGCTGACTGACCACCCGCTCAGCTCTGGTGCCACTAAGTCTGTTCCACAACATACATGGACACTCCTGGGTGAACTGTGGTGGCAAATGGGTCTATGGCATTGGGATTGTCGTCATCACCATGTCTGTGATACTGACTTGGTGGCAAAAACGACGCAGTTGCGTTCCACTCCTCCATTTGCCACTTTCGGACGGCTTCTACCCTCTGCATCATGTCCTGGAGGACACCTTCCATTGTATCCCGCAACCCTACGCCACGTTCACCTTGGACATCGATGAGGACCCGTCCCTTGCGGGTGTGCCTGTGCAGGCAGCAGTGCATCCGGGGCCACTAACTCTGTGCAGCACAAGTCAGGGACCCTGTCTGCTGAGATATTGGATGGCCTCTGAGACGGTGGCCTTGGGTCATCAACGCCATGTGTCTGTGGCTCTGCGCTGTCTGCTGCCTCTGGCCTCAACTACGGTCCACCAGGGCTCACACATCAATTCGAGTCCTGACCGGCCCATACGTCGCATCACCACAGGAGGCACACGCCACCACCGCCAGGGCCACCTTCCAGACGACAACTGCCAGAGTCAAAAGTGTCTTGCTGCCAGACTATCAAAGCTGGTCAGAACTGTTGTGGATGCCATCATCTGCCTGATACCCTGCTCTGCACTCCAGGTGCCACTGACGCAGAAAAACACGACTCATGGACCGTTTCTGATTGAGTTGTGTGCTGTTGGGGTGTCACGCTGCAAGGTCACCTCAGGCAGAGTGGGAGACCTAGCATGATGATAAGGAAGATGATGCAGGTGTAACACACCCCATTGCAGCTGCATCAGATATTTCCCAAAGGGACACAATCCTAGACATATATCATGCATGAGCAGGCTCGGGTCTAGTGCCCCAACATCGGTGCACTGCAACTCAAGGACACTTCAGTTTGCATGTTGGGTGGCCTCTGTACTTGCTCCAGCTACCAACATTATGCTCCGCGGTTCTCTCTGTGATGCTGGTGTTTTCTGTTTCCGTTTCCATAGTGTTGACTGTACAAGTTGTTGCCAGCACCAGCCACTCCATGCTGGCTGGCATACACTCACCCCACACACATCCAGCACAGGCGTCATTGTACATGTGCCCCTGCCAATAAAGGAGCCGGGCGCACGTGCCCGTAGCCTGTTCCAAAAACTATCTCAGTGTGTCTGTGTGGTCATGGTGTATTTATGAGGGTCCCTGGGCCTATAACATTACATTGTGCTATGTACAGCGGCCGCAACCATGTTAACTCTGGCCGCGGGTTAGACCTTGGACATGCAGTTTTGTCGTCACCCACTCAATGCATGGGAGGAGTGGACTGGGCTGTCGTACGGAGATCCAGCATGGGGGTGGGTATGTTGATTCCTGGGCTCTGGGCGTGGTTCAGTGCAGGAAGTATGCATGTATCTCTGTCGAGATGTGGGTCTCCTTTGTGGGGTGTAGGTGGTCCCTGGAGGGACTTGCACACCCATGTCTGTGATCTAGTTCCGCTTCCATGTGCTCTGACCCCACCGCACCTGTCCGGCCACCTCCTTATGGCATTCTGACTGCTGGCGTTGAAATACAATGTGTGCCTCGGCGGAGTTTTGGGAGCAAGACGTGGAGGCGGGTACAGGGGTTGGTGTCTCCTCTAGGTGGCTTGGCTGCACTGCTCCTGGGGGTGGGTTACCTGAGATGCCCATGGGCTGTTGTAGGGCGTCGGTGTCGAAGGTGTAGCGGTCCTCTCCAGCATCCTTGATGAGTAGTCTGGTCTGCTCTGCTGGAGGTGTTGTTATTCCCATCTCTCACCGTGAAACTGCAGGTAAGGATCCATTGCAGCGAAGGCTTGAATGTCAGATGCATCTAGCAGACATGATGGCCAAAAGAAAAGCTACCTTCCATGGGAGATACTTTAAATCACAGCTCGGTGTACCAATACTGCCTTGCCCACGGCAGAGCAATGAGAATAATGCGGCAGGGTTCCCACTTGAGTTTCTGCAGAACCTTCGGAATGAGCGAGAACGCAGGGAACGCGTAAGCAAATGTACCTTTCCAGGAAAAGTGGAAGGCATTCCCTAGAGGGCCTGGTTGGGGAAACATGCTGGGGAGAAACTTCAATTTTTTGTTGAGTGATGTAGCGAATAGATTTAGGGTTGGTAACCCCCAGCACAGAAATACCCTCCATAGCGGAGTGACACTTAGCTCCCACTCATGATATTGCTTGGTGTCTCTGTTGTGGGAATCGGCCCAATACTCCTGTAACGTGTTGGAGTTGCCTGGATATGTTGTGGGCTATTACCCATTCACAAATCTGCTGCGCTATTGACGAGGCATGAGACCTCGTCTCCCCTTGCTTCTGTAGATAGGACATGGTCGTTGTGTTGTCCGTGCAGACGAATATCAACGATCCTCTGATCTTCAGTAGAAACGATCGGAGTCCTAGAAAGACTGTTTTCAGCTCTAGCAGGTTTATGTGACACAATTCTTCTTGTTCTGACCACCTCCCCTGTACTTGTTACTCCTGGAGGTGAGCCCCCCATCCTTCCAAGGAAGCATTTGATGTCATTACCATATCCGGTTTTGCTGGGAGGAAGGACAGGTCTTGAGAGTGACTGTCCCTGATCGCCCGCCAGGACATTGCCACGGCCCTCTCTGGAGTGACTGAAATGATGTCGTTGAAGGAGCCTCGAGATTGAATCCACTGAGACTCGAGCTGCCCTTGGAGAGATCTCAAACACAAGCGGCAGAGTGGGATTAACGGGATGCAGGAAGATATCATCCCCAGCATTGACTTGTATGTCCTTACAGAAACGCACCTTTTTGAGGAGACTGTGCCATCCTTTGTAGGAGCGAAATCCTTTCTCCTGTGGGAAAGCCATTGAGCGATTGGTATCCAAGATCTCTCACAGGAACACAAGCGTCCTGGGGGGAGTAGAGAGGACTTTTCCCTGTTGAGATTGAGACCCAGGGAGTGAAAAAGTCAAAGACAGGCTTTCGTAGACTCCTTGGTACCCTGAAGGGTGGCGCCTTGACTAACCAACTGTTTAGGTAGGGATATGCTGGCATTGAAGTCTGGAAGAAAGACTGTGGCGAATATTGGGGCCGAAACCCCTGCTGATTGTAGGACTGAATATGGCGTTGGAACAGGGGTCTAAACAGAAACTGACCTCTACCTCTTCCTCTAAAAGAAGAAAATTAATTTTGTTGCAAATTAGTAAGGGATTTGGCCATGTCAGGGTGCATTTAATTGACTGTAGTGCCTCATCCACGTGCTTGCCAAAGCGATATTTGCCGTTGAACGGCATATCCAGCATTTTAGCCTGAATCTCTGGGTGAAAAGTTGTTGTCCTTAGCCTTCCCTGACTCCAGAACACAACAGCTCCCGCCATTTGCCTAAAGGCAGTGGAAGAAATGTTCAGCGCCACACTGATGATCTCTGAGGAGGTTCTCTCTCCTTCTGACAGAATATTCTTTGCCTCCTTCTTCTTATCCTTGGGAAGTTATTCCATCAAGGGGGAGATGTCGGACAACATTTGCCAGTCATTTATCCATAGGATAGCCATGGCGTTGGAGGCCCTCATGGCTGTTGCAGCCAGTGCAGAGAATCTCTTGCCAATATTATCCAACCTGCGTCCTTCCTTATCTGGTGGGGCAGCACATGGAGATGCAGGATTTCTGGATCTTCTCTGGGCAGCCTGCATAATAATAGAGTCAGGTCTTGGATGGCCGATAAGACATGTAGGAGAGTACTCAGGTGTCCTGTATTTCTTATCCAATTTCGAGATAACATCAAGAACGGAGGAAGGGGTCTACATCAGCTTAAGACCCTCCTGCCACAGGTAGTCCACTATGGCGAGGGCTCTGGTGGAGCACTGCGTAGCGGCCTTAAACTTAAAGTTATAGAAAAAACACTGCATCTGATTGACGGGCATGGGTAGGTCAATATGTTTTGATGCCCGCTCTAAGAGGTCATGAAAACCACCGATATCTGATGGCAGAGAATCGGCCATCGGCAGTATGGGAGAAAGTGGTGTGTGCGCCACACAGTCAATTCATTTGTCCCATCATCAGGGTCCAACTGCAGCTGTCCCTCTCCTAGCTGCCGGTCACCACTGTCAGGCGCCTGGACAGGAATTTGCAAGTGTGGTAAAGTTGTGTGTCTCGGTAACATAGGTGTGGCCTGCTGATCTAGGATGACAGTAGGTACCTCCTGTGTAGAAGGTGAATTCTGACTAGCATTGACCTCAGGAAAACGTTTATAATAGTCACTGAGCATCAGGCGCAAGTCAGTGACCAGTGAAAGAGGGATGTTGATGGAGGGCTCTTGCTCATCATAAGGATAGTGTTCCTGGAAAGTGTCTGAGCGTTGCACGCTGGGACATCTCGTGTCCAAGAAAAAATATTCACCCTCTGGATACATAGAAGGGTCATCCAGCACTTCCTTGTCCTCGGATTCTTGGCATTTGACCCTAAGTTGCGAAGGGCTATATGCAGGACCATAAGGACCCTCATCCTTTGATTCCTGGAAGTCCAAGAGGCAAGTAGGAGGCAATGGGGAGATCTTGGAAAAGTCCTGAAAAAGAGAAGGAATAGGCTTTGAAAAAGCTATGTCTATCCCCTTCATCGATGGGGCCATCAACAGGGCCGTAGACACTATCGTCGACGGTATGACTGACTGGCCGAGCTGAACGACGGGGAAGTTCTTGTAGAAAGAAGTGGTCTCACAATTGCCGCCAACGATGACATCAACACTTCCATCTTCGATGACGCTACGGCTGTCGTCGTCCTGAACGTCGTCGTCGTAGAAGTCGCCGATGATACTGTCGACTGCGTACCGGTTCCAGCGGAGCCGGAGGTCGGAGATGGGGAGTGTCTCGTCGACGAGGCCGTCGACAGGTGGATTTTTCCTGAGAGAGCATCCTTGATAGGGGTATGTGGTGCATATGGAGGCGCAGAGCCAGATGTTTACTGAACATGAGAGGGGCCAGACTGTTCTTTCTTATCCTTGCTCTCCACAGATTTTTCTTTACTTTGAGATCTGGTTTTTTTGGGATCTCTTTTGACAGAAGAAGAATCTTCTTCCTTCCTCTTCTTGGAGGAGGTATGAGGCTTCTCCTCACTCTCAGAGTCAGAACTCCTCACAGACTTCGTCTTTTGTAGCCAGAGGAGCAGTCTTTCCTCACGATACTTGAGGGTTTTCGAAGAGAAATTTCAACAGTGCTTAGAGTCTCTGGGCTTATGATCTGGATATAAGCAATACAGGCATTCCTTTATGTGGATCCTCAGAGAAAAGACTGGACTTTCTACAAGTCTTGCAGGACCTAAACAGCCCTTTTTTAAACTGGGGCATGTTGAATAAAAAGCACAAAAAGGTATACTCGCTTTCAACACTACCTCAGCTGCAGAGATGGTTGAAGAAAAAGAACTAAGCAAACACAAGAAGATGGTGGATGGAGCGCTGAAACTTTTCAGACACTCATCTCATCATCTTCTTGTGCTTGCTTTATTCGCCCTAAGTTGAACGGGTATGCCCAGACGTGGGTCCCTTGCTCACTTTGCCACTGAATTCAAGCTAGCCTTAATGATGAGGAGTATTACCCCGAAACCGGTCCCAGGATGCTTGTTGCCGGTCCAGGGATGACCTCCTTGATGTTCGGGCTGGACTGTTCCCATGAGGTACAGGGTCATGACTGATTTGCATATGGCTGGGTCTAAACTGGGGTGGCGAAGCGACCTAAAGAACAATGATAAATTCAACCCAAACCTGTGACTGGGGGGGGGGGGGGGGGGAGTGTCTGAAACGTTTCTGCACTCCGTCCATCATCTTCTTGGGTTTCATTTGAAGAAAAAGAACTACCAGCTGGAAGTTGAAAAGGGTAAAGTAGAAACACTGTGACTGAGCAGAGCTCAGGGAAACTCCCCAACACATGACATGCGGTAAGAAATCTGAGGTATGGTGGTCCTGCAGGGGATGGATGCTCCAGGTCTATGCTTTGATTGACTGGCACTTGGATGTTCTAAAATTATGTTGTTTGGTTACTAAATGCTGTTGAATTCCAAGGGGAATTAAGTTTTAAAGCTTGATACTGCTATTTTGCTGTTACCGTGGGACTCCCACCATGACGACGGGGAAGATTCAAGCATCAGAATCTATAAAAGATACATTACTGGAGAACTATAAAAAATATAAATTGCTGCGAGGTATTTAGCTACTTAATATTACACAGAAACCTTTCAGGTGTCCGAGCACAAGTGCAACTTTTCGGTATGAATAATTGAGGAAATGTATATTTGCAATATAACTTTTCATGAAAGAAAAATAAAGAAAAAGGATTACCAATAAAATGATGAAAATAACATTCAAACAAAAAATCGAGTCCCTTTAATGATAAATCATGATGATTTGGGCAACTCTATATCTGATATTATGGCCAGAAGCCCTAACCCTACCCAATAGTTATCCCAGGCACGGGTAGTCCAATAAAGCCGATGGAGCAGATTACAGGAAATATCTACGGTGGTAGCCTACCAGAAATCAACATATTGAGAAAAAATATTGTGGTAGGACTGCATGCACTATAGGATACACTGTTATCACTGTCTCTGCACACATGCAAGTGCTTCTCTTTCTGAGTCTTTGTCTTGTGTGCGTTTGTGTCTTTGTCTCTATGGCTACAGATGCATATGAATGAATAAATATAGTATTTATAGAGCGCACGATCACTCAAACACGAGGATCCTGGTGCTAGCTCAAACTGCACTGGAGAGCGCCGGGGCATAAGATGTAATAACAGGCATAAACCCTGCAATATTATTGTGATATCTGCTCAACAATTACATTTCTTGGTATGCAATAGTGATCCAATTAGCAAATGGTAGTAATGTCTAGCATATGATAGCTATACCTACTACAATAGCAGTAGCTAGCATATGATGGATATCGTGGTGTATGGCAATCCTTGATTAAATAATCAATTCTCTAGCACATGACTAATCCTGGCATGCAATCTTTGTATCTTGCCAGTGATACTTGGCATTTGATGGCTGTACATGTTAAAACCAATCTGGGTATACAAAGGTTTTCTTGGCATATGATGGCAGTACATGAGCGTTTTATGGTCAACATGAGCATGTGCGGCAGAGCTGGGTGTTGTATCTGTCCTAGTAGGGCAATGAAACCTACAAGTACTTAAGGAAGATGTAAGCTGATACCTGCAGAGAAAATTAGCTTTTTTACCAAAACCAAATTCTGTTATTTTGGGACAAGATAAGTATAATACAAACCAATGTCGATCTAATATTTGGGAACAATAATGGTTAACTGAAACTGATATGTGGGGAATCCTGGTCTTCATTTTGGTCATCAATACTTTTGCTATGATATTAAAATCTCGATATTCTGGTACTGTAAACTCGGAAACCTCATCGAAGCTTCCAGAACTGGACTGGTGCGCTCGTGCAATGCATTTTAGGGATGGTATCTCATGCCATATTTTTCTGAATGCTCAACCACGACCACTGCTTTAAAATAACATTTCTGGTAACAACGAGGTAGGAGAAATAAAGTATTTTATTTACAACTCTTAACAACGCATAATGAAGTTTCCCTTCCCTCTGATTTTAGGGCTCCAGGATGCACAGGTGTGAAAATTCGTACGGACATAAAAAATCTCCACAGTTTTGCAGTACTCCAATTCGGAGGTAAAATTCCTTGTTCAACTTTATAGCATTAAGCAGTATGCAAGCACCAAGATCGCATAATATCATATCCCCATGCCCTAATCTCTTCCATCTCCTATTACCCATAGTGTTTTGAAGTTGCAAAGATTTGGCTTTAAGTGTGTTACATGTACCATCTTGAAAAGATCAAGGGCCCCAGCAAGAACTTAGGGGATCCATGTGGTAGTGGGTGTTGGCACAGAATTTATGGTGTTGAGTACATAGCTTAGAGGATGGGGTGTCATTTTTAATTTGCTTACCCTTTTATTGAGGAGTTATTGATTGAGCCTACCTCTCACTATTTTACTGTTAGGCCAGACTTCTTTGGGTGTTAGTTCCCCAAACCTTTTGCCTCCACACCTCCTATTTTACTGAATTCGTTTTTGTTGGCTTTAGGATTCTGCACACTTTACGCCTGCTAAACAATGTGTAAGTGCTTTCTCCCTAAAACATGGCACAACTGGCTTACAATTGTCAAATTTAATTTACCTGTAATTGCCTAGTAAATGGTACTGCATGTTCCTAGGGCCTGTAAATTAAATGCAACAATTTGGCCTGCGTAACTCATTGGGCCACCCACTAAAGTAGCCTTTGGAAATATCTCAGGCCTGTAACTGCAGCCTGTAGTGTAGTTTTAAACTTCCATTTTGACCTGGGAAAATAAACCTTTTGCCTAGAATAAACCTTCCTTTTTAATATATATAAATCACCCCTACGTTTGGCTTAAAGTCTAATATGGCAGGGTGCATTGTATTTAAAAACTTGGATGTGGGTTTACGTTTTACATATCTTAGTAGTGAAAACCTCCTACAGTAGTTTTTCACTGCTGCAAGGCCAAAATCTTCCAATGGGTAACATTGGATTGCCTTATTACACTTAATAAATAAATGATAACTTAAGTTTGGGAACAGATAGGAAAATGATCTTTGCACTCAAATAAATTGTAATGTAAAGTCTCTTTAATGGTAAAGTAGGATTGCAAGTCACAATTCTGAAAATAACACTTTTAGAGAGTTGCCATTTTCTTATCCTAACCATTTGGTGCCCACTGCAGTGTCCTGGATCGCATGACTATGAATAGTATGCCAGTTGACCTTTGTGTATTCGTCCCAAACAGTAAGACAAAGGGGGCCTAGGTGTTGGCAGGATGGTACATTTCAAAGGGCTGTACCCGGCACACATGAAGGAATCAGACACAAGTCTTTTGTAACCCCAGACTACTTATAGCCTAGGCCGGGGAAAGGAAGAACTGTCAAGAACCAGATGTGGAGGTAGTATAGGAAGCCCCCCCTCTCCTTTTCAAAGGCTGGGACCAGGTATAAATACTGCACCTCCTAAGCCACTCATTAGATCACTCCCGGACCTGCTGAAGCCACAGAAGAATGACTGCTCTTCTGCCTGAGGAAGAAAGACTGGACCTGCTCCTTGAACCCAGGACCACCAGAGAGACTCCAAGGCCTAGCTGGCTGGCCTCCTGTGTGAGCAACAGGGACATAACAAGCTCCAGAAAGCTGCCCTGCAATCGCCCAACTGACCAGACATGCAATTGGACCTACTTAAGCCCTGCTGGCCTCTGCTAGATTGCGTCCCTGATCCCCAAGAGATGCCTTCCTTGGTCCTGAACCTTTGGCTGGCATCAGTGTGCAATCCTCTGTAAAGAAGGGTAAAATCCTTAAGTTTTGGCCTGCGATGATTGCAAGCACGAAGTTCTGCTGAACCCAACTCTTCATTCTACAGCGACCACCAGCAACCACCGTCAACGCAAGATCTGTATACGTACTACAGCAATGACAGCGCGTGGTGACCAATTGGAATGCCGCACTACAAGGATGATGGTCTGCGACACCAGGCCTGTTCTTCACGCTACAGCAGAGGTCTTCAATATGTGGGGCGTGACCCCCAGGGGGGCCATGGAGTCCTGGGAAGGGGGTCGCGCAATTTCAGGCCTCACTTCTTCCTGGAATCTAAAACATGCTCTTTCTTTTGAAAACCAGAACGCTTCATTCCGGTCGTTAAAATGCTTCAGCTGAAGGTAATTGAGTCTCCTGTTCTGTGAAAGGAAGAGGCTGGGCAGACAGGCTGCCTGCTTGCCTGAATGAAATGCAAATGTGCGTTTTGAGTTAACCTGCAAATGTAAATGGTGCTTGGGAGTTGTTCTGGCTTTAACCCCTTGCATGCTTCTGACGGAACCACTCCGTCATGAGCCACGGGCACCGTGTGCTCATGACGGAGTGGTTCCGTCATGCTGCGGCCGTTGGCGGCCGCTCCGCCCACGCGGCGCTGATTCCCCGCCTGTGCGGGCGATTAGCGCAAGTGGGTGGAGTCATGACGGAACCACGCCGTCATGAGCACAGCTCGCCCGTGACTCATGACGGCGTGGTTCCGTCATGAGCATAGCGGCGCCGCAAACCCCCCCAGCGCTGCGGCGGAATTCGCGCCGCAGCGAAGGGGTTAATTGCTTTGTGGAAGTAAGAAGAGTTAACAACTGGGCTGTGAAGTGCATGTTTTTAATCACGTGGTACCTCTGAGGAGTTGTTAAAGGGACAGTTATGCAAAACAAAAAATGCATTACTAATGTTCTAGTATTACTAAAATCTACATTTTGGAAGCTCCATCATGTCCTAAAACTATTTGCACAGTTTGTAGCAGTCTACCTTATGTGTGTAATGCAAGAATAAATTAATTACCACAAGCCACTATTCCCCACTGCATCAACCAAATTTAATTCTGTGGCTCTCTGGTTACACACAGACCTCTGCAGTGCATTAACTAATACGGGTTTCTTACAGTGCATTTCCATCTGAGTAACAACTTTTTAAAGTGTATTTTTTATTTAAGCTACCCATTATTTTATATGTAGCTACTTGATGGTGAAAAACCTAAAAAACAATCAAAATATTTTGTGGCTGATTTATGAGAGGCTTGAGCTGCCGGAGCATCATTCTTTTTTTAAGCTTCGGTGGCACAAGCGTCGCAATCGTATCTATGAGGCAACGCAAAGTTATCCTGCGTGGCCTCATACTTATGGAGTAAGACAAAGCATCGCAAGTCGCTGCCTTGCCTTAGTCTGTCAAGTAGGAGTTCCATGGGCATTGTGGTGCGTGTTCCCTTGCAACACCCATCGATTTTGACCCTGCCCCAGATTTACAATACCATGTAAACCTGGGGCAGCGCCAAAACCTTACACATCCCCACAGGCGTAATGAGGAAAATGTTTTCATGCATCCTCAAATTTTTTCCTCTTTCCATGTGTGCTGCATTCTGTAGCTCATAAAGAAAGAAAACCCCTCTCGGGGCACCTTCCTGCATAATAACAATTGTGCCTACATTGGCGCTAGGCAGCAATTTGTGCGCCAACGCAGTGGGAAAGGACAGGAATGCACCATATTTCATAAATAAGGTGCATTCCTGCCCTTTCACATTGGCATAGGGCAGCGCAGCAAGAAGACTTGCGGTGCTGCCCAAGGCCAATTCCTCATAAATTAGGCCTTGTCTTTAGCCACACCTTCGACCACGCCCACTGATCTTTCGTTTGATAAACACTGTTTAATATTATTTCCCCACTGTGTAAAAATGATTTGCTATTGGAATTGAAGACTTTTATGGTTGTCGATAGTTGACAATGAGGTGTACAAAGTTCTAAACATTTTTTGGGGGGGTCCTTACACCTAAAAGATTTTGACAGGGGGTCTCGACATCAAAATGTTTGAAGACCTCTGCGCTACAGTGATGCTCTACTTGCTTCTCCTCCGCATATGGACTCTTTGCGCCAGATTTTCAGAAAGCAACTTTTGCAGCAGGACTAACTTAGTCCCTATAGCCAGTTTGCGCTTGGTCTGAACTTGTGACTTTCCCCCCAGTCAAGAACAAGCAGATGACTGCAAGTGACACTTTGTTCATTTAGGCGCTATATTTACCTAACATTTTGAAATTCAATATCTCCACTTCTAAGATTGGATTTGTGCCATTCTGATATTTTATTTATTAAAATGTACTCTGTGTTTCGAAATCGGGTTGGGATTGTTTTTTGCGTTGTATTTATACTTTATTACTGTTTGAATAATGCATAAATACTTATTTTGCCTCAAAGTAAAGCCTCACTGCTTTTGTGCCAAGCTACCCGAGGGTTAAGCACAGGTTAATTTAGTGACTTTTGCGGTTCACCCTGACAAGGATTGTGGTTGTTGCTTCCACCCCCCCAACCAATAATCCAATTTCTTACAAATACTATCCAAGCAGGTAAGCTGCATGATGCTGATGGGACAAAAACAATGGTGAAACGGGTCTGTCATCCCTGATTATCTTTGAGAGTTGTTTATGTTTAGGAGACAAAGTCAAATTTGCAATAGCCCTAACTGTAAATGATGACACTGAATTTTTACTAACAAAACAGGAAGCTAAAAGTTTGGTGATTCTTATTAGAAATGTGCAAACACACAGATTCTATCTTGTTTACAAGGTAAACATTCCACTGATAAAGAGCACAGGAAACAGTGTAGGCAGATTTTGTTTTAGAGGCTTTTATGTTTTGTTCAAATACTTCTTCCGCCACTAAGACTTGTGCAAGTGGACCTATTTTCAGCAGTCAAGGGAACTGTTTTTCAATTTATGACATGATTTGCCCTAGATTAGATGGTTATGTGCCTATGTTTGCTCAGTACGAACCACGTTGATAGAACATGTGTTAGAGCATTGGGTTTCCCACACATCTGAGATTTAAACCTAGCACAGAATGCCCTATATCAGTGGTTCCCAAACTTTTGACTCCTGAGGACCCCCATTGAGTCACTACTGGAAGCCGGGGACCCCCAAGCAATTTACCTAGCCAACCAGAAATCATTTCTAACAGTGGTTGATTATCATTTTGTTTTGTAAAATGCTTTAAAGGTGATTATTTTCATTAATGTTAAGTAGAATGGACTTGTGCAGCTGAGTCTGACGTAAGTGGCAAACACAAGGGGAGGACAATGCGGAGTACTGGTGAGGGCGGAGCACGTTCTGCTGGTTCTGTCGTGTCAAAAGGCACATGTGCAATGGCAGGCACGGAGTCTTCTAGTCAAAAAGCACGCCATATCCATCAGCCATTTTGACTTCCTTTTGTAGATACCTTGTTGTAGGGAGAGCTTACGTAATTTGTCGCATTTTCAGAACTAGAGATTTTGGCGGAGAAAAAAACCACACACACTCGTAGAAGGGGATGGTGCTCAGGCTTGCCTCCATCTCAGCTTCCGAATTTGTTGCTTCCATTTTTGACAGCAGTACTGAAGCTAACTGACACAATGGCTGGTTCTGAGGCCTATAACGGTAAACTAATGCAATAAACTATTCCTACAAGAAGAACAGTGGCAACTAAGTCATTATGAAACTTCATGTCAAAGGAGAGGTAATGCAAATTACCAGTAAAACCCTAGAGGGGTCATTATGATGACGGTCGGACATTCGTCCGACCGCCATAGTTGCGCGGCTTGGGACCGGCCGCCTGTAAGCACCCGCCACAATGTTACAGTGCCATGCTGTGCATTTCCCTGCACTACGTGGCAGGCACCACGCGGATCCTGCCACTTAGTGCAGGGACATATATGGGGGTAACATGGGTATCCCCCCCAGTGCACCCCCCACCCCCGGGGGCCCGCAACAGGCCCCCAAATACAATCCCCACCAGCCTGTGAATGGCGGTTCCACCGCCATTCACCGCCTGGCGGGGATGCAGCACTGTATTTGGCGGACGGTGCCTGCTAGGCACCGCCACCATTTTACAGATGCTTGACCGCTCCACCAGGCAATCGGACTGATTGCCTGTGGCGGATCGATGGGGGCGTTCTTTGCGTCCGCCACAGTCGCATTCCTCCCGACATCCTAATTTGGCGGGGAGGAAAATCGCGGTCTGATGGCAGAAGGCTCGCCACCGCACGGCTGGCGGTGGCGGGCCTTCCGCCATCATAACAACCCCCTAGGTTTTATCAGCTATTTATTTTGCTGCCTAAAAGCTGAACTGATTACACATTTAGTTTATAATCACTTCAAGAGAGATGTAATCATATTTCAAGGTTCACTCTTCCCGCAAGAGATTAATTAGCAGTTGGATTGAGGGTAGGGTTCTAGCCACCCTTATTGCTTTCATTTTCTTAGGACCACCAAAAAAAAGCAGTAGCTCACTTCGGGTTTTTTACTGGCTCTGTGGTTAAATCAGTGACTCTGGCTAAGAAGGGCAGAGGCAGGATTTTATCGTCTGTCGTCATGACATTCTGTTTAAATCAGCGCATGAACCAATTTGAGTTTATATTCACAGTTCCAATCTCCATCAAAACCCCGACCTAACTTATTATGCTCTCAAGGAGATATTGGAATTAATGGGATATCGTGATTGAGCTGTTTCCTTTGGAATCTGGAAATTTTGATTCAAATCAGTGCCTGGACTCATAATAACATTGTCTAGAGACAGGTTAATGTCTTAATCTAGTAATAAAATACTCTATAAATTGGTCGCCTGCTATGTTTCAGACTATGTTTGAACAGAATAGACTCAGAGAGCAGTGTGATATGTTTGAAGATTTTTACTGTGTCCCTTTTCAATGGAATGTTAACTTTGTGATCCGAAGAATGTCCAGAGATTTTCATATAGGAATATGCAAATAAGCATTGTGGAGGTCTAACGAAACCATCTAGTCCTGGATCTGAAGAATGTGAATGATATCCTGTAAGTACGCCGCCATTCAAACCATTTCTTTCTTCAAAAACATGAAATCGAGGACTAATTTGAGTCCATCATCCTTCTTTAGAATAATAAAATACTCGAGAGTACATACTTTTCCCTCGCTCTGTCTGAGGGAACTTCTCTATAGCCCTTTTAAACAAGAGACTGAACCTCCGTCATAAAGATATGTGTGTGCGGTGAGCAGATAGAGTACAGACAGGGGAACAGCTGGTAGTTTTCTCAAGCACAGAAGAGTAAATCCCTCTTTGGTCCAAATACTGGTCCAAAGTAATCTCTCTCTATTCTTACGAAATATGAGCACGCCGACAATCCCACCCTATCAACTGCTGACACGTGACGTCCAATTGATAAGCAAATAAAGCGATTTAGTAGAGGCTGAGTTGATGAAGCACGGGAACCCGAGGTTTATTATCAACCTCTACCAGAAGCTTGATTCCTAAACTGTTGCAGTTATCGCTGGGACAGCTGCACCGGTTTGTGAAACTGGTGCTTATATCCTCAACACTTTATATATATTGTTGGTGGAAACAGTGGCTTGATTATGCTAATCCTAATGCCTGAACTGTGGTCCTTCTCTGCCTTATATGCCCGGAAGAGAGTTTTACATTTTCTCCAAATAAACACTGACTGTCAAAATGCACATCCTGAATATCTGCAAAAAAGCCAGTAGAGAGCATCTAAGAATGCCTTCATTCCACAACAACCAAGTCCATAGATTGGGAAACTGCATTCACTGCTTCCAACTTAGTCTGCATTAATTGTTCACCCTCTTCACCAACATTCTCGGCAACTCCCTAAACAGGTCACAGATAACAATGGAACAGCCATTCAGCAAGCTCCAGCAGAGTTTGAGTCCCCCTTGCAATAAGACTGGTGGCGTCCCATGGTTCAGAACATCTTCTTTCCCAAAGCACTGGACCTCTTCTTGACTAGGCAGAACCGTAGGGAAATGGTTCTGTTCACTTCTGACGACAAAGTATCAATCACTAAACTCTTGTGTTTAGCGCTTTGACAAAAGCACAGGTGAGAAGGAGTTGACCTAAGCTTACATGCAGCATGTTTCGCCACTGCTAAAAATCAACCAAAGCTTACTACACGCTTCCAGCACTGAATCTGCCAGTGCCGCATTTAAGACAAAACTGTCTCAACAATGTGCTTTCTTGCTAAAGTTTCTCGAAACTGATTAGATTTCTTCTTGTCTACATAAATAATAATAATTCATACTTGTAAAGCAAGAACACATCACCCCTTAAGGTTCCAAGGTGCTGGGCGCTGTCGGGGAGATTAAGTGAGTGTAGAAGGCTGGCTTAGTATATGGTGCACACTTATTTAAGTGGAGCACCCTGAAATAATCCATACAACCCTTATGGTGGTTTTAGTGGTCTTAAGACAACTTTAGAAAGCTCTCTAAGTGGTAGCCTTGGACAACAGCCTTCAGGCCTAGTCCAGAAGGAGTTGAAGCAGCTTGTTTTACCAGTACTAATCATATAGTGTAGGTTAAGTGAGAAAAAAATCATACAGTGTAGTTATAAAGATATGAATATATTATAAACACTCACTAACACATTGTAATATTGCCTACCCAGCGATATAATCACAATACACACTATACTTCAGTAATAGAACACGTAAATAGCACAAATACACATTGGCCTCCAGGGGGAGACCAAACCATATTCTAATAAAGTGAAATGCGACCCACGACCTAAGTCGAGACTGGACCCAGAAGAATTAGAAGAGCCTTCCTAAAAGACCCTGATGAAACCCTGTGGAAGATGGAAGGTTAGAGAGTCACCTCACCCCTGGATATCCCAGGAATCAGGATACCTATACCAGGGAATCTGGGACCATAGGTGCAAAGTGACATCAGAAACCATCGTAGACCACAATGGAGGACTTCAGTAAAGATGCCGCTGGCGAAGAAGCTGAAAGAGTCCGGAGAAACCAAGGGTGGATTCAGGATGAGAGGTACCAGCAAGCAGAGGGGACAGAGTCTATGCCACTGAGGAGTAACCAGGAGGCACGGAAGATGAATGCCCACCGATGTCAAAAGATACAGGATAGTTGACGGTGACCTTTGAGCTGTAGCTATGAGGACCAGGCGACGCTGTGGAAGCCCAGGAGCGGTTAACGAGCTGTTCCACATCGGATGTCAAGAGCCAGGGGGTCTGTGCCGGTAGGAGCACCAACAAGCCTTGGAAGCGGCAACAAACATGGCAGAAGAAAAAGTTGCGGAGTAGGGTCCAGCAAGGTCCAAGGGTCTTACCCAGTGCAGGTAAGTCAGACCAGGCCCGAGCAAACAGCGGAGCACACTGAAGCCAAAGAAGACCCTCAAAAGGACCCACGGGCCGAAAGCACAGGAGTCGCAAGAGGACCTCAAGCAGCTCACCAATGATGCAGGACCATGGTGAAGAGGATGCAGTGAGGACTAAGATCTTGGTAGCAAGAGATGCTGGAACTTATTGTAGAAAAAAGATCTCTGGAGAACAGATTCAACAAGACTTGGCAACGGCAAGTCGACGCGGTGCACAGGAGTGCTGCTCCAGCGGTTCCCACAAGGGATACTGACTTCAAACTTGCTGTGAAGACAGTGCAGACCTCGAGAGAGTTGCAGAACCACCGCCTGTGTTGCTGACTCTTTCAGAGTCCGTGGGAGCTCAGGAACAGCAGACCGGTCAGCTTCGTTGTGGTGCTTACAGATGCAGGGGAGTGAACCTTCACTCAATGGGAGATTCCTTAAGGTGTCTTGGATGCCCACAGGCCTGGAGAATAACCTGTATGGTGCACAAAGCGGAAGACTGGCAGGAGGACGAGACCAGGAGCAGCAGGAGTCTTCCATTTGCAGTCTCGGTTCCGAAAGCAAAGTCCAACGTGCCCAGATGGTTGAAGATTAAGTGGTTTCGGATCTGAATCTTGTCCCACGTGAAATCTCAAGAACCACTCACAGGTTAGCCCTTAAGTACTCTAAAGAAAGGGTTGGGACGATTTAAGGGTACCTCCGAGAGGACAGGATACTCCCATGTCCTTTTGTCATGTTTCCTACCAGAACGGCTCCCGGAACTGGTTCCAACTGGAGTATTGTTCTGTTTTACTGTATCTCCTTCTGTATTTATGTTTAGTAATTCAGTTCTGTGTCTTTAGATTTATTAATTATATATATGGAGTATGAACATGCTCGCCTTGTTTACTTTTTTAAACCCAACTGTTGTGTCCAAGGTTCTGGATTGTGTTGAACGGACAGGGAAGCTGGGCAGGAGGAGAATGAGTAAGCGTAATAGGAGCTGTGCAGTTGGTGATTCAGCTACGGTATAAATAACTTAAAAAGTACTTCTTGTCACGGAATTTACTCAACAAATTTTCGTGAAAGTGTTATTTTTAGGTCTCGCCTGAGCCAGCGCTTAAGCGCTGCTCTCGCGAGAGCTTTTGTAAATGGGGGATCTGGAAGTGTAAACGAGTGCTTTCAGGCCTCCAAATACAGTGCATGTGCGCTGGGCGCGCGCACCATTTGGCAGCCTGCACACCATTTGCTTTCACTTTCGCGGCCGCACGGCCGCTTTGATGTTTGATCGCGATCACTTTCACGTGCGGCCGCTTGTTTTCCGGTGGCTTTCAGACAGCAGTAATTTTATTCAGACGCTGACTGAACATCAGACTGTCGGGACTATGCGGCTGAGATAACAGGCAGCTCGCGTGAGTCACCTCTGCCTCAGCTCACACAGAGAGCGACCGCTTCCTGCCTCTCCTCCTGCCAGCAGAGAAGAAGAGCAGGCAAGCCACCATGTTTCCGCAAGCCTACGTTCTGTATGTGACCCTCGGCAGCAACGGGCCATGCTGCATTCTGTTTTTCACGAATTGCCACTTTTTAGGTTAATGTGATACGTTAACCTATTAAATATGATTTTTTTGCTACTTGAGCCTGAAATGACGGCACTTGGAGGGCAGCCGGAGCAATTGGGCGTGTCCCACATTTGTAATGCCGATGCAATGCTCTGCAACATCGTAAAACCTGAGAACCGTAGTCGAACGAATTCCCAAGTCACGAGAACCCATCCTTGTGACCAGTTACCTAATACGTGCGTTTCGTATCACACAAGCCATTCAGTCGCCCAAGTTCCCCTGCCTTACGCATTAGCGTTTTATCAAACGGCGTGACGTCTGCGAACGTGGTAGCAATAGAGCAGAAGGCGCACCCAGACGTACAGGTGTGAGAGTCTCACTAAACTCCATCTAGGGATGCCTTTTACCAGCCAGTCAGGCAGAGGGAGGATACTCTCGCTTACATTAGGACCCCATTCCAACACTGCTAGGTTGCTGCCATTGAGCATCAAAAGATCCTGCAAAAAGTCAATGGAACTACCATAACAGCTGTGGAACTACACAAAGTAACATCACAAATTAATAATGACAAACGTTTTCTACTTTTTCCATTTTGTTGGACAATGCTCGCGTCTGCTGCTCGCTGGATCACACTGAAAAGAAAACACCTTGTATATCAGTCAGTATACACAAGATATGTAAGAACCTGAAGCCTTTCAGCATATTTTGCTCATTCTGAGTGGTCTAATTTTTGCCAATCCATGCACAAGAACGTGTTTGTACAGGGATTAAAATCACAACTTTATTGGTAATGATGCAATTTTCCTAAATTGAATTTCACCCTTGATGAAATTTACAGGAGAAAATGCTAGGTAAATACTGGTTTAAGAAAATGTTGCCCGAAAAGCACCAATATCAGTGTGTTATTCCTCGTTTGGATGAGAAAAACTTGATCGAAATAACTGCTAAGACCTCAGTGATCCACTCGTGATGAGCCGGTACCCCACCATCAGGAGTTACCTGTACACTTGGAATCAGTAACTTCATTGGGGCTGGAGTTACGAGCCCATTTTCCAAGGAACTCGTTATGAGGCCCTGTACAGCAACAAGCATTTGCAAAGCAATTGGTCTCGCATTTACGTGACTTTGAGCTATTGACATTGCCAATGACAATGCCTTTTATTTTTGTTTCCGTTTTTAAAAAAATTAATAAAAGGCATTGTTATTTACAATGCCAATAACTTAAACTCACGTTAATGCGAGACCTATTGCATTGCAAATGCTTGTTCTACTTGCCAGCAGCCTAGGTAACTCCTGAGTGAATTTCCAACGTTTGCCTGGTACCGGCATTTTTTTCAACCTTCAGCATTCCAGCGTGGAGTTTCCTTTATCATTTGCTGACGTGTTGGTGTTCTGGCAGCCCTTCTCCCAGCCGCACGTTCTACACTGCTTACACGCCTGCGTGTCTCAGGGACAGGCAACGCATATAGCTGATGCTTGCGTCACAGTCACGTCAAGGTCACCAACCGTTGCAGCGGATCGTCTTTGCCTCAGAGTATAAAGAAACTCGTACTACGAGTGCGCCGTACTCTTTGCTTGGGTGAATTTACACTTTACCACGATTGTTTGATTACGGAAGGGCTGTTTTTTTTCTACGTTCTGCATTATCGAGGAACTTTCCTTCTAGCAGTGAATATATATTTATTTCTTCTGTGGTTATTGGGCTCTGCAATCACTTCAAGTTATATATCCTTGACCTTTCCGCATACTTCAAAAGGTGGCAAGTTTATTTTACTTTATTTTTTCCCTCATCATTCCTTATTATTGTGGGTCAGTGGATTAGTCCCGCCTTCGGGTGAAGTATGGGCACTTTACCCTACCGTTAATTTTAGATACTGGAAACGGTGGACAAGTCCCTAGGGGTGAAGATTGGACACTGCTTTATTGGTTGTCTGGTAACTTTTGTCACCAACATTATGGCCCGGCAAAACTTTGCCTTCCATCCCCCGCAAGCTTTCTGGCCTGTTGGTGGTAATCCATGCATGAAGGGGGTAGAGTGGAAATCCTGTTTCTTAAATTTTCTTGATACCATAGATGAGGATGGTAAGATGAAACCAGAAAGGAAAAATAAGCTGTTTTTAAATTCTATTGGACCAGGAGGTTTGAAAGTGTATGAACAAATGACAAAGTCTGCTGGTGGTGGGGATGCAAATGTATTTGATGTTACGCTGCAGTACTTTGACAATTACTTTGCACCCAGAGTTTGCATAGGTATTGTCAGGTTCAAATTCTTTCAAAGGAAGCAAGTGCCGGGTGAGTTGGTGGATTAGTATGTAGCGGCTCTGAGGAAATTAGTAAGTGATTGCAAATTTGATCATCTTTAGGAGCAGTTTATTCGGGATCAGGTAGTAATGCATACTGCAGACACCACCATTCAGGAATGGCTGTGGATAAATGGAGATCCAGATCTTAAGGTCATTTTAGCTATTGCTAGAAAGGCAGAACTCTCATATCGCAGTGCAAAAATACTTAAGACAGATCCAAGGTGCAGTAGTGCGGAAACTAAATCTACTGAACCTACTAGGAAGAGTAGCACAAAATCACCATCCTTTGCTAAGAAGGAAGGTTTAAGATGTTATCGTTGTGATAGTAGTGCACATTTTGCCTCGAGTAAGTTCTGTCCCGCATGCAAGCAAAAATGTTCTGCTTGTGGTGTTACAGGGTATTTTGCTAAGGTATGTAAGAGGATTTAAGGTCAAGTGTGTAGAAGAACGTGTTTCAAGTGAAGATGAAGATTACATAGAGAAAGTCATGCATTGCAACTTTCAGGATCCCAACCAGCTAGATATGTTTGTGTTGATCATCAAAGACACTGCAGTTGAAGTTAAAAAGAAACCCATTTGCTCAATGTCTATTGGTGGTGTCAAGGTAGATATGTTTGCCGATTCTGGGTCCCCCTTCACTATTATTAATGTGTGGAACTCCAAATTTGTGTCTAAGATCAGAAAAACTCTTCTTGAACCAGATAATAATCTGGAGGGGTACTCAGGAGAGAGGATAGATTTGATTGGTTTCAGGGAATTCGTTTTTAAATTTAAGAACAGAGAGTGTATACGTAACTAAAAAAGGGCCATCAGTTTTAGGCTGACGGGATCAAGGTGATTTACATATCATTTAAAACCCCAATAGTCCAGGCCCAGTTTTGATTGTGGATGAAAGCACAACCCTGAGTGATAAAATCCTTAAAAGATTCCCTCCAGTATTTTGTGGGAATATTGGCATGTTGAAAGGGTTTGAACATCGCATTCTGTTGAAAGAGGGTGTGTGTCCTGAGGTACACAAGGCCAGGAATATACCCATTATTGTGCGAGAAGAAGTGGAGAAAGAGTTAGACAAATTAACCAAGGCAGACATCATGGAACCTATTGAGTCGTCTGAATGGATTTCTCCAGTGGCAGTTGTGGGACGCAGTAATGGGAAGATTAGACTCTCCATTGATTTATGCCATGTGAACAATAATATAGTTATTAACAAGTTTCCTCTTCCCAAGATTTCTGAAATGCTAGCACTAGTTAAGGGGAGCCAAATGGTTCTCCACCATTGATTTATCAGCTGCGTATCACCAGATTCCATTGGCTGAAGAAAGTAAGTGCTACCCTGCATTTATTACTCCCATGGGGTGTTTTCAATACAAAAAGATGCCTTTTGGGTTGGTGTCAGCTGCAGCTTTCTTCCAGAGGCTGATGTATCAGTTATTTAGGAAACATCTCAAAGTTAAGTATTTTCAAGATGATATTCTTCTCTTTGGGAAAGATAGACAGGAACATGATGATGTTTTGGCAGAGGTATTAAGTGTGTTAGAAAACAATGGTCTGACTGTAGAACATGGGAAGTGTAAGTTTGCTGTGCGCACTGTGACCTATTTAGGTCATGTGCAGTGATGGAGTTACCACAAAACCTAAACTAGTGGAAGCGGTCAAGCCAGAATGCTCCCCATCCTTCCAACAAGGATGATGTCTTTTGGGGCTTGTAGAGTTTTATGCTAAATTTGTGAAAGGTTTCTCCAGTAGGGTTTTCAATATTAGTCCACTTCTAATAAACAAAGTAAAGTGGACGAAGGAGTGTGAGGCAGAATTTACAGATATATAAAATATCATTTCTATTGCTCCTGTGCTTAAGGGCTTTGCTCCTGATTTGAACAATGTGGTCACTGTTGATGCTAGCAATAAGTGTTGGGGTGGTGTTCTTTTGCAAGTTTACAAAGATGGAAAAAAGTCCATATTTGAGTGTGCGTCACATGCTTTGTCCCCAACGGAAGAAAAATTCTCAGTTATCGAGAAGGAAACTCTGGTGTGTGCGTGGGCATTAGAGCATTTCCGATCATTTGTATGGGGCAAAGCATGCAGTGACCACAAACCTTTGGTCAAGTTGTTAACCACAGAAAGGCTCTATAACGCAATCTGCGAGAATAGAAAGGTTGTCCATGCATTTACAGACTTTATTTATGCTGTGGTGTGTGTGTGTTGGCTGATTTTTTTCACGAATGCCTACACCTATACAGGAATGTGGTATGGATGAATGAGAGGACTTATACATTGCATTTATTCATGACCAAGGTGCTCCCAGTTTTCAGGAAGAGATGTGGAAGAAAGAATATATGGAAGATGTTCTCTTCAGCAACTTATTTTTTTGGTTGAGCGTGGCTGGCCTCAAAAGTGCGGTATGGATGAAAGGTTAAAAGATATTTGGGAGATTACGAATGAACTATCTGTGAATTATGACATGGTTTTCAGGGGTGAGAGAGTAATTTCTCCGTCTGTTCTAAGAGATAATGTTATTCAAATGTGTCATGAAGGGCATTTGGGGATTGTAAAGACCAAACAGAGATTTTTTTTTAAAAAGTGGTTTTGGTGGCCCAGAATGGATTTACATGCAGAAAGACTAGTGGGGAATTGTCTGTGATGTGCCATTGCAGGCAAATCTCTTAAGACTCTGAGACCTAATATGTGCAAGTCAATAATTCCCAAAAAACATTGGCATACTGGGGCAGAAGACATCATCGGCCCTGTAGCTTTCCCATCCAAGAATATTATTTCCATGACTGATATTTTTTCTTGATGGCCTGTTGTCAAGGTGGTAGACAGAATTAGTTCTGCAGAGGTTTTGCCGTTCATTGATGACACCTTTATGGATGAAGGTGTGCCTGTCCAATTGATTAGTGATAATGGAGTCCAGTTTTTATCCAATTTGGCGAAGGATTATTTCATAAGAGTTTCAAACACAGGACCACCTCTCTGTACAATCCCAGCGGCAAAGGTAAGATCAAGACAACTTAGAATGGGAAAGACTGGGAGGTTCAAATTCACAAAGTGGTTTGGAGTTATAGGGCTACCCTTCATGAGGCTCTAGACGCGTCCTCTTTTGAAGTAATGAGAGGAAGAAGTGCCAGGACTAAATGCAATCCTGAGTGGCTTTTAAAAAGTACAGAGTTTAAGGTTTTCATGGATGAAGTGAGGAAAGAAAATTGTGGAGAAGCACAGGAAATATAACGAAGCTTACAATAGTAAAAGAGGTTCTAGTAATCCCACGATTACTAAGGGTGATTAG
Organism: Triturus cristatus; assembly: GCF_964204655.1. Taxonomy (NCBI): domain Eukaryota; kingdom Metazoa; phylum Chordata; class Amphibia; order Caudata; family Salamandridae; genus Triturus; species Triturus cristatus. The sequence continues at coordinate 1,142,317,314 of NC_140585.1, read as the reverse complement.
GTCAAAGTCAAGCTTCCCAGGTTGGTTAAGAAAGGCAATAGTCAATTTTTTTAACCTTTGCAAGTGGTAGACGTTCTATGCAACACTGTCCGTCACTGGAAGGTTTCTTAAAAGAATTGCTATCCTCAAGGGTGATTGGTTGTTCCAGTAGTCATGTTTTGGATTTTGAGGATGTTGGGAGTTCTGTTGATAGAGAAGTGGAGTGTGTGGATGGGTCTGGTGTGGATAATAGGAAGTAATATGCTGTTGTGTTAGATCAGGCAGGACCCAGTTTGGTCTGTGACTAACATCAGAGATTCAGATCCTGGCTCTGTCTCTGACAGTGATGATGATGGAGATTTGGAATTTTATTGGTCCAGGGAATGAAGCATTCAAGGAATGATGATCAAGTATTGGAAGGGAGAAGTGTGAATGGTGGTGTATTGAGAAATATCGAGGCGGTAGAAGGACGCAATAGAAGAGTTCGTGAAAGACCCAAATGGAGGTCTGATTTTGAGTGTGACAATTAATGTTTTTGTTTCGTTTGTTTTAGGGGGGGGGGGAAGATGTACTGTGTTTTACTGTTTATCCTTTTGTATTTATGCTTAGTAATTCGGTTCTGTGTCTTTAAGATTTATTAATTATATATATTGAGTATGCACATGCTTGCCTTGTTTACTTTTGTAAACCTAACTGCTGTGTCCAAGGTTCTGGATTGTACAGAACGGACAGAGAAGCTGGGCAGAAGGCGAAGGAGGACGTGTACTTGGAGCTGTGCTTTTGGTGTTTCTGCTATGGAATAAATAACTTAAAAAGTACTTCTTGTCAAAGAATTTACTCAACAAGTATGCAAGCGGCAAGCACCCCCACCCTGGCCCAATACACCGAGTCCTGTCTGGGAGGTGGTCACCTATTGTCCTACCTTCTCCTGCATGGGTCAGCAGCAGGAGGGTATAATCGTGTCTGTGGTTGGCAGCAGCCATCGCTTGCTGTCAGATGCTTGAAGATTGGTAACATGAGCACGGAGGGCTTCCCGAAGGAGCCTCAAGATGCATGGAATCATACCCAAACACCATTTACGGTGTTGGGGTATGATTCCAACGTGTTTGATACCAAACAGGTCAGGGTTCATTACAGCCAGTTTAGAGTTAGCCATCGCATAAGGACGCATGGCCACTCTATGTATCGTAATGGCCTATGCACTTACAACTCCTGGAGAATGGACTCCGGCATTTGTAGGGCTGCCCTGCTCATGCAGTGGCACCCTCACACTTAAAACCAAGCGCCCTGCCTTCAGGATTGAAAGATCTGCCTTAGGGAAGACTTATAGGTTTTAAGTGTATTGACCCCAGATATTAGAAATCGTATGTCTGTTGTAAATGGTGCTAGCACCAGCTTACACAGGCTGCAATGGCAGGATGACACCAGCAAAAAGCAGGAGTAACCATGAAAGCAGATCCAACTTTCCTACAGTGAGCTATTGCCCAGAGTCACATGATGCTGAGCTTCCGCCGGTGCCAGGGACCTAACAGTGAACTCCACCCTTTGGAGTCAGCTGCTCCGGCCACTGCGCCACATCTCTCACACCTACATGCAGGCGGATATTCAGTGCCTCGCCCACTTGGTTCACAACAGCTGAAAACGTCATGTGGCCCTCAGTAATCACAAAATCAGTTTCTGTGGAAATATCAATGTCTCTGGCATTTTGTAAATCCCAAAATTAAGCCTTTGCTTATACAAGTAGAAGGCAAAGAACATTCTGACTCACTGTAAGCATCATTATCATCCTTGTCAGGGTACAGGTGATTGAACCATAAAGTCTCTGAGCTAAGGTCCAACAAGAGTATAATGAAATGGCTGGATCAAGAGAACTTAAGACTTTGCCTAAAGGTGCTGGTGCATCCAGCCTCTTCTTTCCTTCCTCTTGAACCCACCCTAGTCTATTCCACACCATAGTAGGAATATTTGGGCAATTTCCCTAATGTGGCCTCTGGCTTGGCACTAAAGACGGCCAAAACCCGGGCCTGTGATCGATAAGTAAGTGGATTTTCTTGTATCTGCCAAGAATCAAGAGCATTGAGAATAAAGAAATCTCATATTTTTAAGCACTGCATAAAATAAGTGATAAAATAACATCAATACAGCAGAAAACTTTAGAGACACAAATACTTTGATGCTGCAACAAAGCATAAGCTTTCACATCCTCCTAGGTCTTTAATGGGTTATAATTTCAACTCGTAAGCTCTTTCTAACCACCTCCACACATGCCTGTGCATTCCAATCTCTATTCAACAAGGGAGCTTAAATCCTGAGGTTTTGTTTTTATTCAACATCCCTCACAGACAGCAGGAAATCAAACAACAGGCATTCCGTCGCACAGAAAAAGATGACAAAAGAGTCAATAAAGCGCAACAAGTATTTAGAAGTCTAATCTGCTTACAAATATTTTGTATGAATTCCCTTGATCATGAGACTTCCCTTCCTGTGAACTCTGTGAAAGTATAAAATGGTGTTTGATGCCACTTTCATTACCTATATGAATTTGATTTAAAAAAAATAAATAAAAAAAAAGCTGTGCCTGTGGGCCTTCATACAACAGTAAGCAGAGAAGCACTTTGCTCTCATGCTTTCAGCAAAAGGTTCTCGCTACAAAGCAGAATGATGTATAGGGTCAAGATGTTATTTGAGGTTGTTCAGCGACTGTAAAATGTTTCAATTGAGTAGCAACTACAATTAGAACACTGGAATGTTGAAAGCTCAATTGAAGATAATATACTGCCAATAATAGCTGATATAGAACACTCTGCTCCAATATTTGAATGTGTGTCGTTCGGTTACTCCATTTCTAATCTAGAACATTCTGCCCTCAGTGTGTAAATGTTGTAATAGGCTCAACGCCCTGTCATGTCTTTTAGGCTAGTCCTGTCATGTATACTCCTATTACATACATTTGTCCCATCCACAAGACAAGAACGATTATAAACAGGTGACCTTTTACCTAGTAGCTTGTTCCGGTCTCTTCAACACCAGTCTCTTAGTATTCTATCATAATCCCTGTACCTGACGTACATAAACATGTCCCCAGGCAGGGAAGAATTATTCTGTATAAGGGTCACCACTTTTTTCATCATTGGCCAACAGCCAGGTGTGCATGATCACAAGTGTTTAGAAAAGCATTGGTGATTGTTTTCAAAACATTTATGATTGTTTTCAAAGCATCCATGAGAGTTTTAAAAACATACTGATTCTAGAAAAAACCCTGGAGTGACCACTTTAGTATAAAAGACCCTCACTCCCCCCTATAAATCAGAGGAGAAATCCTTCCAGGCTGACACAGGGTGCGAGGTGTCTTCCTTGACACAGAGACGGGGTCCTTTGTTCTTTACCATCAGGTGAGGGGGATGGTTCTTCCCTGGGGGCTTCTTGGCTACACATATATACATATACGAATATACATGCTACACATACAGATCTAGGCTATGTACATTTTAGGCAAATTACTTAGGGAGTGCATTTTAGGAATACGCGAGTGCTACTGTTTTTATCTGAACTGCTTATGTTCATCTTATTAGCACTATGGTACAAATGTATCTACTATTTACTATATTGGTACTAGCAATATCTTTTGTATGCTTCTGTATCCTGTTTGTCGCAGCACACATGGTTTACACCAAGCTGTCGCTGGATCGATAAATACTTATTGAAATGTCCTAATCGCCATCCTGTGTATTTTCTGAGAGAAAGCAAGCATGAGTGTCTAAACAAAACGTACTGTATTGTTTTCCACGATCCCTGAGGAATCAGGGTTGTCATGTTCAGTGGTTGCCAGAGACTACCTAAATCACTGTTAGATACAGGGGGGTGGAATTGGCACTGTAGAGCTAGCAGGTCTAACAGCTGACATATCCTGTGGGGGTGTATGGAAGTGGTTGGGACACGAAGCCCTCAGTTTAGGTTAGCCAAAACGCACAGGTCCTGGGGATTCCTAGGAACTACACGACATGGCGCCCAACGTTGGTTTGGTTCTTATATTAACCGTAAAAATCTGAGTAGTTCAGTCATGCTTTCCCAGAAAGCCCTACTCACACTTTGTGAATTGGATGAAGGTTTAGCAAGCTTGTAACCCTACCTCTTAACTTTCTCTTCCCTTTTAAAAACGACTGACCCCGCGAGTAGCTCGGGGAAAGACGAATTTGCAAACACTCTTAACATCACAGAAAATTGCTGACATGTAGAAACTAGAAAGCTGCATACCTGCAACAGGTGGCTATGTTACCTTCGTGATTGAGGCATACAAGGTATTCGGATCAGAGGTATTTTATTCTTGGGTTCAGTTCCCAACTGCAGATCCGGTGACCAATTTGTTCCACACATACATTGTAACTGCCAGATGAATACATTCCATATGAAGACATTGAAGTCCTGTTAACTTACCAGACACACACAAACTGGTTTAAAGGCGCCCTCCTACACACAACATCTGAGGTGAGAGTCGGTCAACTCAGCAGAGAAGGAGCGACTTGGCTGCTCTTAGCGACATACATTCCACATCCGGAGATAGATACACTACCAGTGGAGGAAGTCCGTACAATATACAAAGACAGTCAGGCTTTACAGAGATTTTGTCCAGTTTGTCATGCGAACAGTAACAGTCCAACCTGCGAGAAATTATCCAGCTGGTCCACATCAGACCACACCTGTAATTAACCCACAGACAGTGAAATCAGTAATGGGTACAATACCTTCCAAACGGGAGCTAAATCCGTTCTGGATTGCACAAATAATAGTCCAGCTGGAAGCAGCATTTCCCCATACAGGTCTGCAGGAAAAACATAGAATGCTAACCATTTGCTTGTCAATGGTGATGGTTCTCTCGATTGAGGACTGTACCACTTAGGGAACAATCTTTGCTGCTGTTTACATGAGTACACTGTAACCCTTCCTTAACAGTTCCTGATGTATTGAAACAGATACAGAACGAGTACGGAGTAGGACCTGCCCTGGACGTGGGAATGAAACTGATGGGTAATTTTGCCCAAGTCTCTGCAATCATGCTGCGCAACATAAAGGGGGAGGCAGCAGCAGTGGTCATACACGCCATCTAAGGGAAATAGCTCCTATCAATAGGGTGCAAGAATTACCAAAAATTATCGGAGAAACCTATGCTGCGTTAGGTAGAGATAATGTGGGATCCAAAGCAGGGAAGCCACAAATGGCGGGAAGTCCTGACAAAAGCAACTCGAAACAAGTGCCCGCTTCTTCTAAAAGGAAATGGGGAAAAAATCCGAAAATAAGAATTCACGATCATGAGGTGGGTCTCCCCAACAGGAGTCCTCTGAAAAGAGGTATATCCTTAGGAATCGTGGTAACATTAGGAAACCTGACAGGTACCAGGATACTGATACAGGTTCCTTTCGTTCCTTTCAGGGTTCATCATAAAACTCGGAGAGGGTCGGGCGATGTTCTGCTTGGGTTTTCGGATCAGATAGAACTCGCTCATCAGAGCCTCACTAACCCAGCCAGAACGTTACCCCCTCCCTAGGGCCTATCTACAATAGGTAACCACATATATATATACCACCTAAGGACAGGGAATTCCTACTATACATACCAAGACCTCTCTACAATCGGCGGCCTCGCGATCCCATACGAATCCAGACCTCTCTACCCAGACGGCAGTCTCAGCTCAGAAATGGCGGCCTCGCGATCCCATACGAATCCAGACCTCTCTACCCAGACGGCAGTATCAGCACAATCGGCGGCCTCGCGATCCCATACGGATCCAGACCTCTCTACCCAGACGGCAGTATCAGCACAATCGGCGGCCTCGCGATCCCATACGGATCCAGACCTCTCTACCCAGACGGCAGTATCAGCACAATCGGCGGCCTCGCGATCCCATACGGATCCAGACCTCTCTACCCAGACGGCAGTCTTAGCATAAGTGGCGGCCTCGCGATCCCATACGAATCCAGACCTCTCTACCCAGACGGCAGTATCAGCACAATCGGCGGCCTCGCGATCCCATACGGATCCAGACCTCTCTACCCAGACGGCAGTCTTAGCACAAGTGGCGGCCTCGCGATCCCATACGAATCCAGACCTCTCTACCCAGACGGCAGTATCAGCACAATCGGCGGCCTCGCGATCCCATACGGATCCAGACCTCTCTACCCAGACGGCAGTCTCAGCACAATCGGCGGCCTCGCGATCCCATACGGATCCAGACCTATCTACCCAGACGGCAGTATCAGCACAATCGGCGGCCTCGCGATCCCATACGGATCCAGACCTCTCTACCCAGACGGCAGTCTCAGCACAATCGGCGGCCTCGCGATCCCATACGGATCCAGACCTCTCTACCCAGACGGCAGTATCAGCACAAGTTCATCCTATGATCACCATAACATACAGGAAGGGAATCAGTCTCACTATTCATCAGATCACACAAGGACTGCCAGTTCAAGCATAGCCTGTTCTCTGGTTCGAGGGGCTCCTCTCTCCCTTATTCAGTTACCACTTACCTGATCAGGGTTAACATCTGTTCATGTAGCCGCAGCTGACTTGAAAAATAGGCTACCCTCTCATACAAGAACACGCAGCATCTGTTGGTTCACTACAAACTGGATACTTTATTACTCATTACATACGCAATCACATAACATTACAATATAACACAGAACCTGCAAAGAAAAGTGAAAGATTAAGTTGTACACTCTAATAAGAAAGGGGTCGACATCACCTTAGTAGTGTGTAGCCTGCACTCAATGGTCATCTAGGTTCCCTTCTCGTCTGTGCCTCGGCTCGCCTGGAAGTCACACCTCCGCAGTCACGGATCTGTTCCCTTCACCCTTCTCCGAGTCACTGGGACCTCTTCCTCATCGGCTACTCCCTCCTCTCTGGCTATTCTGCTAGAAGAGTATCTGTCTCTCGGTTTTTCTCCGCCTTCAAGATGGCGTCTGTCTTCCCTGGAATAAGTAGTAGCTTTACTGCTAACGGCTAGATGCCGCCTACGGACTGAACATGTAACTGCCTCAGACTTTCACTAATATAGAGGTGCGTTTCCTCATGGAAAATTCCGGCCCGTAACCTGCCGCCCACCAAATTCTTGTACCTCCCCGTACCAAGGACACTTTCCCAGCCGGCCGGCCTGATGTAGTGTCTTCGGCATGAAGAAAAATACAATCCTTCGATAAGGGCCGGCCTGAACCGGTTCTCTCCAAGCGAATAACACCTCATAACTAAAACATTACATTTGACCTAGAAGCATCCCAAGCCGCCGGAGCAGAAAGAAAGATGGAGTCTCTCCCGTTTGAGGCCTACCAGGCCTGAATTCAGCACGGCTCCATGAAATACCCTCACTACAGGACAGGTTATCCCTAATACTAACAAATCTATCCCCTAGGCTATGTGTGCAAGCCCTGATCTATGGGGAAGAACACAGGAGCATGTCGAGGTGCCTAGTAAATAGGCTCCATTCACTACTCTAACCCTTAGACTTGAATGGTAAGAGACTGAAGTCACATACAATCACCTCTTCTCACAAGAAGGCCGGGAAAATCGAGCAGAACAGGCGATCAGACTAAAAGCAAGCTCAACCAAAGAGAAACACATCGTAATTCAGATTACATTATCAAACAGGAAGAGCAACCTAAAGCAAAGCCTCAATTCAAAATGAAGAAAGTAGTAGGCTTAAAACTTCGACATGCCCAGGTTACTGAGGACTCAGCTTCTGAACAGGGAATGGGCTCCGACAACGCTAGACAGTGCGGAAGAAGTAACAATAGCTCGCCAGAACCTGAAGGATTTTCTGGTGACAGCAGTAGTGAATGAACACATCACAGTGGAAACACCGGATACAAGAGTTAGTGTCACACATAGACTTTACAAAATAACACTTCAAATCGAGGGGGAAGGGGGGGGGGGGGGTACATCTCCAGAAAGTTTAAACGTCTCTTTTGGGAGAACTTAAAATGGATATGACAAACTGCTAGCAGAAAAAGATAGGGTGCCTGAGTTTGTTACGGATTGCCCAAAAGTGGAGAGCGTTATTTTGTCTGCTTTTTCCAACCTCGTTCCAGAATCTTTAAAACATTCATGTGCGCAGGAGTGGGCGCTAGCGCTAGCTCCGGCATTATACCGCAACCATGTAGGGTGGAACGTGGAGTCAACTCACCACAAAATCCCATTAAAATCTACTCCAAAACCACAGACAGTACCCTATTAAAAATGATGCAAAAAGACTGATCAGAGAAATTCTAGAACAATTCGAATACCAAGGTGTGATTGAGACTTGCACCTCCCCGATGAATAATCCTTTGTTTCCAGTAATGAAACCAGAAAACACATATCGCTTAGTTTTAGATTACCGACATTTAAACACATGCAAACGGACATTTGCAGTTCAAAATGCACATAGTGCCACACTAATGAATATCATTGTGCGGAAGAAATACAAAACGACATTAGATATCTCGAATGAATTCATCTTCCAAAATATAGCTCCAGACAGCAGATATTTGATGGCATTTTCTGGCCTCAGCGTCACTTCCGTCATTTGCTTCAAGGGCATAAGAACAGCCCAGGGATATTCTCGGCAAGAGTGTCATAATTTATACAAACATGCGATGAGGAGGCTGTGTCCTATGTAGATGATATCTATCTGACAGACAAATTACTTGAACACTTGAGCAGAGTGAATAACATAATTGTGGGAATCGCCAATTTGGGCTACAAATTTAATTTCAAGAAATCTAAAATTGCCCATCTCAATGTCCTGTTTTGGGGATCTGTGCTCTCAAGTGAAAACAAGAGCCTGGCAGCCAACTTTTTTGAAAAGTGCACGCTGCTCCAAACTCCAAAGACTCTCAAAGGTTTGCAATCCATATTAGGATTTCAAAAATGTTGGCAAAACATACATTCAAGGTTATGCAGAAAGAGTAAAACCTTTCTACGACTTAATCAGACCTGATTTCACACATCAGTGGACGCAACAACAGATACTCTACGTTCAGTTCAGGCTGACATGATAGCATCTAAACACTTGCACACACGTGTAAATTCTACAAACTTAGTGATCCGGGTCATCCCTGGTTTATCAGGATATACTTACATCACTTTCAAAGAAGGTGAGATAGTTCCAATTGCATACAAATCACATGCATACACAATTGCTGAAATGCGAATTGCGGCAACTGAAAAAATATTGACCGCAGTACAGACTGCTGTAGTGAGAGAAAGAGCACTAGCACAGGGGAAACGCATAATTGTCGTAACCCCGGTACCAACTTTAGAAAGCAGTTACCAAAGTGAGCACTCCAAATGCGAAAGCACTGCATCCACGATGGATACAATGGGCTAATTCTCCCACTACAACAGATGTACAATACAGATACGATTCTACATTAAAAACGCAAGCGTTCCTGCAGTATGAACAAGTATACCATCTCCCGAATGAAACTTTGCCTCTAGAGAAATATGAAAACATCATTTATACTGATGGATCTACTCAGCCTGCCATAGAAAGTAAACAACATTATAGCGCAGCATGTGCTATAGTGAAAGGACGCATGTGGGATGGTAAATTCCATCCCAGCAATACGACTACACAAGATTGTACAGCGCAGTTGGCAGAGCTAAAAGGCCTGATATTGGCACTACAGTAAACAGATCGGGAATTTCCCACGCTGACAGTGTGCGATTCGTTTTACTGTGTGCAGTCTTACAATGAATATCTTCATTACTGGGGACAGAATAGGTTTAGAGATTCCAAGGGCTGCACAATTAAACATAAATTATTATGGGAACATGTGGCAAAGCTGAAAGCATGACTGCCACGGGCTCAAGTTATTCACACATTGAGTCATCAGCGTGTTGGCGCACACGTTGAAGGGAATTCACTGGCTGATGAAGCTGCCAAGGCGACAGTGCAAACTGCTGCCGTTGCTGCAATCACTCATTCTAGAATGAGGATAGACGGAAACATACTGATAACTGTCAACGCCTCACAAATGGCTCTGCCGTTCCAGAAGGCTTTCCACTCAAATATTCCTATGAATTAGATGCTCAAAAAACACCATATGCTCAAATTCCAGGAGTGGGGGATACAGTAATACCAAACATGGATCGCAGATTAGTTTTAATACTAGCTGCACACGAGGGTCTGGGCTCTGCACACGCAGGAATCACCGCTTCAGTTTTATTACTAAAGTGGTGATTCTGGTGGCCAAGTTGGTCTAAGCAAACAAAGGCTTATGTCTAAAATTGTGACATCTACCTGCAGATGTAACGTTCCACTGTAGCACGGCCACCACAAATACAATTTCTCATTTCATACAGACCTCTCGCATGTGTCTATTTGGATCACTGCGGTCCCTTAAATTCAGATGGGGCTTACAAGTACATCTTGGTGGCAGTGGATTCATGCTCTAGATTTCTATCGGTTTGGCCTCAGCGCTCGAACGGTTATATAGGATTTGCGATTCTTCAACGGGACATACACAATTGGCACGTTACCTTTCGACTGTGGCCCTGCATTTAACTCTTGGGCTTACAAGGAAGCCATAGAAAGTATGGACGTAGCCTTGCAGTACTCCTCCCCATACCATCCCATGGGAAATTTGGTGGTGGAGAGGGAAAACCGGGACTTAAAGCAATCCTTAACAGCAAGGGTATTAGGTGTGGGCGGTGGTTGGGTCAATCACCTATATGGGGTCCAGAGGACACTGAATAATATACCCAAAAAATCCTTGGGAGGACATACCCCCATGAGATCCTGTTTGGGGCAAGAATGGGAGTACCTGACCTCGATTGTGCCAGCACAGTGGCGAGTGCAAAACCATTTGAATGATCGTTTGGCTGTTTTACAGGAACTCAATGAATTACGGGCATTACAAAGCAACTTCCAAGTAAAACGCACCGCCACTGGGGATGTAAAACTGGTTCCGGCAAGCCCTATCTGGGTCCCAAAAACAGGGGACCTGGTCAGAGAAAAGATTGTGGACAAGAAGGAGTTTGGGCCATCCTACAGAACACCTGTACCTGTCCTGGCAGTTCAAGGAACAAGAACTGTACTTCTTCCTCTTGCCGGCAAAAAAGAAACAAGATTCGCCTCCATTGATCTGATCAAACTACACTATTTGGCCGATTCTCAACAGCAGGTCGCGTGGAGTCCTGAGTAGCCGCAGAGCTCCTCTCGCTAATATACAGGAAGTTCAGAAGGAAAGACTAATAACGTTTCAAGACTCCTCTGCACAAGATACCGGAATAGCCAATAACAGAGAACAAACTACACCTGTTGAAACAGAACAACATTGAAATGAAACAGAAACGCAAATAGCAATTGAGCCCAATAATGAAGTTTACATCAATGTGCCTTCACAAGAAGTAAATGCCAGTTCTACAAACACTGCTGACCTCCCAAAGATAGATCGAACTGGGTCTGGCTACTTCATCAACTTCGATGACCTTCTTCAGATCCAAGGGAACCTCAGCAAACGCCACCCATTTCCCAGAAAGAACAATTTTGACAATTTTATCTCTGGCTGAAAAAGATTCCATTTGTGTCCTCTTGGCTAAATCTTTGGCTCGCATTAGGCATCCTGTTTCTGATAATTTAGATTGGTATAGTAACTGTCTTTTTCCTACTACAGAATGGACATTATCTACCACAACGCTCTGCAGTACAACCAGTGATCTTGGTCTTGAAACCACATACATCATCACACAGTGAATTAAGAGACCTGTCTCTAGTGAACATTTCAGCAGTTCCTGTACCGGATGGTATAGTTTAGAATAGGGTTTCATATGATGCATTTGGTCCTACTGAAGATTTAAAAATCACACATGTTTAAAATTTCAATGAATGATTTCATTACCCCGAGCACACACTGATGATTGGGGCATTTAAACTGTAAATACCATGCTCTCAGATTTAGAACAATTTGCTTCATTTTCTTACAGGGAATTGTATGAAGATACACCCGACTTCGACAGTATGTATTGTTACCAGCACTATGGACATCACTTTTTGCACAGAGATAGTGTTCCACACACTGTAAACATTTGTATCAATGGGAACATTGCCCAACACCACCAAATGTAGATCTGCCACATTTGCACAGAAGAACAAGTTACTTACCTTCGGTAACGCTTTTTCTGGTGGATACAGTATCTGCCTGTGGATTCCTCACCTTGTGAATATCCCCTGCGCCAGCATTCCACTGAACTTTTCTTCCCCAGCATTCCACGTCGACGTGGGCGACGTCATAATACATCGGCTCCGCTCGCGACTCCGTATGAAGTCACCGGAGCCATAAGAGGCCCACGTCGGCGTGATGACGTCAGTTCCACCCATTTTTTCCGTGCCTTCGAGGCGAACAGGTGAACCAACGACAAACTCAAAGAATACACAACACTCCAACACATATACACAGTATATAAAGGAGAAAGATGCCAAATGAACAAGCATTTCCAACAAATGTACAAGCATCACAAACAAGACTTATCCTATGGCATACGAAGGTGGACAACGGGGAGGCGGGTGGGCCAGTGAGGAATCCACAGGCAGATACTGTATCCACCAGAAAAAGCGTTACCGAAGGTAAGTAACTTGTTCTTCTGATGGATACATCTGCCAGTGGAATCCTCACCTTGTGAATAGATTCCCACAGCAGTCCCCACTCCCGGAGGAGGGTGTCCACCTTCCTAAACCAAAAAGTCTTGCAGGACCGAGCGCGCGAAGTGGCCCTCCCTCCTCATCTCAGAGTCCAAGCAATAATGCTTTGCGAAAGTATGGAGGGAGGCCCAAGTCGCGGCTTTACAAATATCTGCCACAGGAACACCCCGGGCCAGAGCCGATGTTGAAGACTTAGCTCTAGTAGAGTGAGCACGAATACCCTCAGGAGGAGTCTTACCAGCCAGGGCGTAGCAGATCTTGATGGTAAGGACAATCCACCTTGATAATGTGCGCTTGTGCACCGCTCTACCCTTTGAATGACCAACTTAGCCAACGAAAAGTTTATCATCAAGGCGAAAGTCTTTAGTCCTGTCCAAGTAAAAGCTGACAGCTCTCTTTGGGTCCAGACGATGGAGTCTTTCCTCCTCTTTAGAAGGATGAGGGGGTGGATAGAAAACAGGGAGGGTAATAGACTGCCCCAAATGGAAAGGAGTAACAACTTTTAGCAAGAAGGCAGCCCTGGTCCTGAGAACCATCCGTTCAGCATGTAAGGTAAGAAAAGTAGGTTTGGAACTAAGAGCTTGAAGCTCACTCACCCTCCTTGCCGAGGTTATGGCTACAAGAAAAACCACCTTAAAGGACAACAGCCTCAACGGACAGCTATGTAGAGGCTCAAAAGGAGACCCCATCAGAAAGGTCAAAACAAGATTAAGATCCCACTGTGGCATTACAAAAGGAGTGGGAGGAAACATGTTTGTAAGGCCCTTGATGAACCTCAGAACAACCAGAGATTTAAATAGCGACGGTTGATCCGGAAGGCATAGAAATGCCGACAAGGCCGAAAGATAGCCCTTGACCGTGGCCACAGCACAGCCCTGCTGAGCCAAGGAAAGGGCAAACAGGAGCACCTCAGAAAGATGGGCTTTCAAAGGGTCAATGGATCTCTCTCCACACCATTTAACAAACTTGGACCACCTGTAGGAGTAAATGGACTTGGTGGAGTGTCGCCTGGCCGATAAAATAACATCCACCACATCAGATGGGAGAGAGAAAGAATTCAGGTTGCCCCGTTCAATCTCCAGGCATGAAGGTGTAAGCTCTGGAGGTGGGGGTGTAGAACCTGCCCCTCCGACTGCGAGAGGAGGTCTGCCCTCAGAGGGAGACGGAGCGGAGGGCACGAGGAGAGGTGGAGAAGATCTGTGTACCACACCCTTCTGGGCCAATCCGGGGCGACCAAAATAACTTGGGCCCGGTCTTGGCGAATCTTCCTCAGAACCCGAGGAATCAAGGGTATGGGAGGAAACGCGTAAAGGAGCTGTGAGTCCCAACTCAACTGAAACGCGTCCCCCAGCGCCCTCTGCATCGGAAACTGGAGACTGCAGAATGACGGGCAGTGCGCGTTCTTGCGGGTGGCGAACAGGTCCACTCGAGGGGTTCCCTACGTCCGAAAGACGTGACGAACCACCTCCGGATGGAGCCTCCACTCGTGATCGGCGGAGAACTGCCGACTGAGACTGTCCGCAAGCACGTTCAGTACCCCGGCCAGATGATTTGCCATCAGACAAATCTGATGGTCCTGAGCCCAGGACCATAAACGCAGGGCCTCTCTGCACAGACAAAGAGACCCCACTCCCCCCTGCTTGTTGACATACCACATCGCGGTCGTGTTGTCCGTCAGGACTTGAATAGACTGACCGCGAAGGGAAGGGAGGAAGGCCTTGAGTGCCAAACGAATCGCCCGCAATTCCAGAAGGTTGATATGAAGCAACCTTTCCTCTGGAGACCAAAGACCCTTGATCTCCAGATCCCCCAGATGAGCACCCCACCCTAGGGTGGAGGCATCCGTTATCACGGTGGCCACCGATGGAGGAAGATGGAAAGGCTTTCCTTGGGACAGATTGCCCTCCACGCTCCACCAAGATAGATCCGCTGCAGCTTCTCTGGAGATCCTGATCGACTCCCCGAGATCCCCGTTGTGCTGATACCACTGCCTGCGGAGGCACCACTGGAGCGCCCTCATGTGCCAGCGTGCATGGTTGACCAACAGAATGCAGGAGGCGAACAGACCGAGCAGGCGAATAACCTTCAGAACTGGAACAACCGCTCCATTGTGGAATAAAGGGACCATTTCCTGAATGTCGAGAATCCTTTGAGGAGGAGGGAATGCGTGACGCACAGTAGTGTCCAGTACCGCCCCTATGAACAGGTTGCGTTGAGAGGGCACCAGGTGAGATTTGGGCACATTGATCGAAAAACCCAAGTTGAACAACAGCTGAGTTGTCACCTGCAGATGACGCTGCACCATCTCTGGGGACTCTGCCTTCAGAAGCCAGTCGTCCAGGTAAGGGAAAACCGGGATCCCTGACCTCCTAAGATGAGCAGCCACCACTGCCATCACCTTTGTGAAGACTCGAGGTGCGGTAGTAAGACCAAACGGGAGGACCGCAAACTGGTAGTGCTGACACCCAACCGTAAAACGGAGATACTTCCTGTGCGACTTCAGGATCGGAACATGGAAGTACGCGTCCTGCAAGTCGAGCGACACCATCCAGTCTCCTTGCTGCAACGCTTGAAGGACCTGCGCAAGGGTCAGCATCCTGAACTTCTCCTGTTTCAGGTAAAAGTTCAAGATTCTGAGGTCCAGAATCGGACGCAATCTGCCGTCCTTTTTGGGGATCAGAAAATACCGGGAGTAGCATCCCTGACCCCTTTCCTGCTCCGGAACCACCTCTATCGCACCCTTTTGAAGCAAGGCTAGAACTTCTTTCTGCAGGAGAAGCAGATGGTCCTCCGAGCAATAACCTTGGCAAGGAGGGTAAGGGGGAGGAAACTCCCGAAAGGGAAGGGCGTACCCAGTCTCCACGAGGTTCAAAACCCAAAGGTCAGTTGTAACAGATTTCCAATCCCGTAGAAAGTAGGACACCCGACCCCCCACAGGTCTTACATGATACGGGATGGGGGATCTAGGGCTGCTTCCCTGAAGCCTCATTTGGAGCAGAGGAGGAGGAGGAAGAAGAAGGGTTGCGACCGGAACCTCTCCGACCCCTTTGCTTCCCTCTATAGGAGCGATAGAGGGGATTCTGCTGCTGTTGCTGCTGCTGGGGTTGACGGACGGAACGAAAAGATGATCTTCCGAATCTCCTAGCCTTTCGGAATGTTGAACCCCTAGCAGGAGCCTGCAGACCCAAGGACTTCGCCGTCAACCTACTGTCCTTAAAACGTTGAAGGGCAGAATCTGCCTTCTCCCCAAACAACTTCTGTCCGTCAAAAGGCAGATCTACCAGCGTGGCCTGGACATCTGCTGAAAAACCTGAAGAACGGAGCCAAGCCTGTCTCCTTGCAGCAATGGACGACCCCATAATCCTCGCCACCGAGTCCGCCGTATCCAGCCCAGACTGGATCACCTGCCTGGCAGCTGCCTGAGTGTCCGCAACAACGTCCAAGAAGGACGACTTATCCCCCTCAGGTAACTTAGGGGCGAAAGTTTTTATAGAGTCCATCAGGGCATGAACATAACGCCCGGGCAAGCATGTGGCATTTGATGACTTCAACGCCATACTTCCTGAGGAGAAAGTCTTTTTGGTTGCCTGATCAACTTTCTTTGACTCCTTATCAGCAGGAGATTGGGGGAAAGCACCCGAAGCATGTTTAGAACATGAAGCCTGCACCACTAGGCTCTCCGGAGAAGGATGCGTGGATAAAAAATCCGGGTCTCCTGGTGCAACCCTGTACCTCCTTGCCACCTGTCTGCAAACCGCCGGAGCTGATAGAGGCTTCTTCCACACCTCCAACACTGGTTCCAAGAGAGCCTCATTGAAAGGTAACAAAGGCTCAGAAGCCGACGTCGGAAAGTGCAACACCTCTGTAAGCAGGTTGGATTTGTACTCCACAGAGGGCAGCTGCAGATCTAACTCCTCCGCGGCCTTCTTGATCAAGACTTGGTAGGGTGCCAATTCCTGTGGAGGAGAAGACCTTGCAGAAGCATGCTCCCACTCTGGGGTGGTATCCAAACCACTTGCTTCCTCTATTCCTTCAAACTCATCGGAAGAAGAGTCGACTTCACCTTCTTCCACCTCTGCCCGATATCTTCCTTCCTCCAACACCCTTTGGGCCTCCCGCCTCGATCGGATCCGGGGAGACGGCGTCGTCTACATCGTACGCGGCGTCGGTGGAGCCAAAGGCACCGGCGTCGGAGGCGCCATAGGTGGAGTCGGCAGCGCCGGACGCGGCGCCGATGGAGTCGGCCTCGTCGTCGAAGAAGGCTCCGAAGATTGACGGTCCATCCGAGGTCGAATCGGATCCCCAACCGGCGCCGGAAACTGCCAAGAAGGCGCCATCGGCATAAAGGGCAGAAAAGGAGCCTGAGCGTATTGCTGCGGCACTCCCAGTGTAAACGCCATCGGACCCACGGGACCAGCTGGTGCTCCAGATGGGAAGGATGCCTTCTGAAAAATACCATACATGGCATTCAGAAATCCCGAAGGGTCCGTACCTGGAGCCGGGAATTGGGGATAAGGGACCGTCCCTGTATCCCCTTGTGGAGTCACCGGCGTCGGCTCCTCAGAATCATCCACCGGAGCCACAGAGTCATCAGGCACCGGAACAGCCTCCTCCTGCTCATCCAAATGAACATCAGATTCCACTCGACCCGGAGTCGAAGCCTTGGATGGTGCCGGTGACGGCGTCGGGAAACGAGCTGGAGCCCGCTTCGGCGAGGGAGACTTCGGAGACTTATCAGGAGAAGGCAAAGGGGACAAGGCCTTGCTCCGACGTCGACGGGGCGAAGCCAACTTCGACCTCCTAGACTTCGAGGACCGACATAGAGAAGAATGCTTCCTCTTCTTGTGGTGCTTCTTCGACTTCGACGACCTCGAAGTCGATGACTCTCGCCTGGATTTCTCCTTTTTTCTCCCCCTCTTCTCCTCACCGATCTTCTTCATGAAGAGTTTGGTCTTCCTCTCCTTCAGCGCTTTAGGATTCATGCTCCTACAGCACCCGCACTCATCCATGTCATGATCAGAGGAAAGACACCATAAACAGTTCTGATGCGGATCCGTCATGGACATCAGGCCTCCGCATTCCCTGCAGGGCTTAAAGCCCGACTTCCTCATCGAAGACATACCGATTTTAACAAAGTTACACCACTAGACTACAAAGTAGCTAGAGAGCACTGGGAAAAAACCGTTGCGCGTCGACGGCGCGGAAAAAAGGGAACTGACGTCATCACGCCGACGTGGGCCTCTTATGGCTCCGGTGACGTCATACGGAGTCGCGAGCGGAGCCGATGTATTATGACGTCGCCGTGGAATGCTGGGGAAGAAATGTTCTGTGGAATGCTGGCGCAGGGGATATTCACAAGGTGAGGAATCCACTGGCAGATGTATCCATCAGAAATGTGCATACTTTTCAGGGTTCAATTCATCAGACCCAATGTCATACTACTATAAGTTAGTGCAAGCTAATGCAACTGCAAAAAAAATTATGCTGACAAATACCAAGCTCATATATTCAGCACCTTTTATCTCCGGTCTATACAAGGTTTCAACTATTGGAGGGACATGATAGACACAAAATCTATCTGGTGGATGAAAGAATGGCAGGTTCGGGCAACAGAAGCTTTATTTAGAGCTTGTCTCATACATTACAAATAATTTTCCAGACAGAACAGTGCAACAGACTACCTGCTACGAGTTTGCAAAAATTGAACTGAAATCACCACACATCCCCTTACCTACACCTATTGAAGGTTTATGAAATGATACATTGATAAGTGAGGAGATGCTAGGTGCAATGATACAAAATGGTACATACCAGTTTTCTGCTCCCAATTGGAAGGGATGGTTGGTTTGGCCTATCGACTAAACTGGGTGTCAGTCAAGATTTAAGGGTACCATCGAAGGGTTTAGTATCCATAGGCCCGACCCACGCTATGTACGCATAGACGATCCAGGGGTAGTGACTTTTATAGTGTTAGAAAGTTGTACCTAGAATGGCTAAAAACCTCAACACTACAACAGGTGAAACAACACTTGTCCCTTCTAGCGGACAACATGGATCTTAGGGATTTCTGGTTAGGTCCCAAGAAACTGCACAAGAAACGCTTCTTGGATGCCATCTATAATGAACTATGGAAAGTCTCTCAACAGGATGCTGCTGAGAGATTTCATGAAATTGATAGGATTAACCTAGAAAAGGCCATGGCTGTGGTAGACAATGGTATGACCACACTTTCTTCACGTGTTTATTCGCTGGGCAACATGGTGTCCTCAGCAATTGACATACTAGAACAAGATTGGTCTGTTCTACAACATGGGCAATCTCAATTGCACTCCATTATGCTTTTAAGCTGGAAGCTGCAATCATTGCGTTCAGGCCACATGCCATGGCGATACATTAGCAGCACAAGTTTGTTCTCGGTTTACAATCTGACGGACAAGACAGTTGACTATGGCCCGCAAAGACCAAGCTGCTCATTGAAAAATTAGAGAAGTTACCTTGTACAGTAGCTGAATCACCGTCTACTGAATGGTTAATTCATGGCTATATCACACTGCCAATCACGACATTCCAGGTCCAATACTGCCATAGATCCATCCAAGCAGGCAGGTATGAAGCGTTAGGTGAAGGATACATACAGGAAACCTGGGGGGTTACAGTGTAGATATAGGTGCAGAAATAAGGACACTGAAGTATTCTTAAGTGGTACTGACTGCAGGAAGGCTTTAAGTGGGTCTTTAGTGTGCAGGGAAGTGTCATCTCATGGAACGTGTAATGCGTCAAAAGCAAACTTATCTTGCTACTTGAAAGTCTCCCCAGCTGCCGTCATTCGTCCGGTTTTTTAATTACTTTCAAATGGAAGTTATTTAGTGATGAATGATCAAGGCTGTTAAATGGCACCAGGCATCGCATATCTAATCACTGTACACCTCAGGGTAGTTTGCTGTAAGAAAGTATTGCTTCCCCCGGCTCGCACAGTTAGGGTGGCACCACTGTGGCCTTCATTGAATGTTTCCAGTAGACGGTTTGATTCGCTGAGCAGACTGAAAGCCATGTTGTTTCAACAAAATGTGGCCTTAACTTCAGCCCGAGAGACTTTTAATCTCCAAGTTGCAAGGCCTTCAGCAGATACAGGCCCAGGTCCGTACGAACTTTCTGATCCATTTTGGAGAAATGGTTCATCCTATTTTGAACATGTCTGATACGAGTGGGATCATACACTTATTTGAGCGACTTGGATCAGGTCTCTTAACCACCTTTCAGACCATCTTTGGAGTAATTCCAGCCTTCATACACTCCGTACTTGGAAGCGTTTCTGGAGGGCTTCCGTTGGTCCTGCTTTCTGTAGCGAGCATCCGGCTTTTAATCCTATTGCTTTGCAATGGATGTCGCAATCCCTCAAGAAATGAAGAGAACACTGCTGGAACAACGTTGTCTTGAGCGTATGGTGTTCTACCTGACTAAGACTTGGCTTCGAGAGCTGAGTGAGCATTGCTTCCTGTCTTTCAGACCGGTCTGGCTAGACTGTGTCCTGTCTGTGTTCCGTTACCGGTTCTGCGGATTTGGCTGCGTGCTGGATCTGTGTCTGACACTTCCATCGGTTGCCTGCCGGACATAGACATGCTCCTGGAGCCTTTGCAGGCCCACGAGCGCAGGTGTCCCCAGCATATTCCCATGTTGATGACGGCATTTCTAGAGCCTTCAAGGGATGTTTCCACTCCTGTGGAAGGGAAATCGGCTCTGCTCCAGAGGTACAGGCATTGGTATCAGGCAGGCATCTAATTTTTCCCCAGCGGCTGCTGTGGGAACCAGAGATGAACATCTTTGCTCACTCAACAGGATACTGGAAGTACTGGAAGGACTGCTACCTGCAGATACGATGTTCAGTCTTCAGCACAGGATTCATAAACAATCTGGTCTCTCAAGAGCCAGGAACCGTTTGGCAACTTTTAAAAACATTTACTAGACTGAAGGTCGAAATTGACTTTCTTTTTCCTTTGCTGCTCTAACTGAGCGTAATGGCTTTCATGGTGCTCAGTGTAATAACAACCACATATACAAGTTTAGTGGACCTTTCTGAACGCTTTTAGGGAAAAATTACTTCTCTTTTCTGGTCATTTTTTCAGGCTTTTAAAGTACTTTTGGTATGTTTTATCATAAATGATTTCATGCCTTTTAATAGCGATAGCTTTATCATTATAAATCACAAAGAGATGGGGATCAAAGCATAAATGCCCGCACCAGTCTTAACATCTTTATAGTTTAACCACAGGCCAAGGTGCCATAGAGCATGGGACACAATCCCCTAGGTCCCAATAGAGAAACCAGAAAAAACCTAGCTGGTTCTGCCAATACCATAAAACAAAAAAGCTCAGCACACTCGTAAAAGTTACATATGGATAATCCACAATAAGATGTGTCGACAGCACAATTCTTGTTTCAGAAAGAAGTCGATATGTTCTGTTGATATAGAGTTTAGTCCTTTATTCACAAACAAGCAATTTTTTTGCAACCGCCAACGCGTTTCGTCCACAATCGGACTTCTTCAGGGCTCACAATATAGATTTCATTCCTAAGTATCCAAGTATCCATTTCCAAGTGTATTTGACCAATTTATTTAAAAGCAAGTTATCCAGACATAGTGCATCTACAATTTCCAGAAAACTAGTCGTGTATCGCAGGTAGTATTCACTCATCTTTACACGGTCATCCGGATCAGAAAAGAGTTCTTTATCATTACCTAGCTGACCTTGTTGACCTTTTGATGAGGAGTGAGTGTCATGTCTTTTAGGTTGGTCCTGTCATGTATAGCCATATTACATACATTTGTCCCTTCCACATGACAGTAACGATTCTAAAAAGGGGACCTTTTACCTAGTAGCTGGCTCCTATCTCTTCGACACCAGGCTTTTAGTAGGCTATCATAATCCCTGAACCTGACATACATAAACATGTCCCCAGGCACTGCAGAATTATTCTGTATAAGGGTCACCACTTTTTTCATCCTTGGCCAACAGTCAGCTGTGCATGATCGTCTTTGTTTAGAAAAGCATTGGTGATCGTTTTCAAAACATTTAGGATTGTTTTCAAAGCATCCATGATCGTTTTAAAAACAGATTGATTCTAGAAAAAACCCTTGAGTGACCACTTTATTATAAAAGACTCCCACTCCCCCCTACAAATCAGAGGAGAATTCCTTCCAAGCTGACACTGGGTCCTGCATGCTGAATCTTCGACACGCAGAGGTCTGACATTCCTTGCGGGGTGTCATCCTCGACGCATAGACAGGGTCCTTCGATATTTACCATCAGGTGTGGGGGAATGGTTCTTCCCTGGGGGCTTCTAGGCTACACGTACATACATATACGCATAGACATGCTACACATACAGATCTAGGCTAGGTACATTTAGGCAAATTACTTGGGGCGCGCATTTTAGGAATA
Organism: Triturus cristatus; assembly: GCF_964204655.1. Classification (NCBI taxonomy): domain Eukaryota; kingdom Metazoa; phylum Chordata; class Amphibia; order Caudata; family Salamandridae; genus Triturus; species Triturus cristatus. Next base: position 1,142,295,219 of record NC_140585.1, on the reverse strand, counting down.
TGCAAGTGCTACTGTTTTCATCTGAACTGCTTATGTTCATTTTATTAGCACTATGTTAGAAATGTATTCACTATTTACTATATTGATACTAGCAATCTCTTTCATGTGCTTCTGTCTCCTGATTGTTGCAGCCCATGTTTTACACAAGGCTGTTGCTGGACCAATAAATACTTATTGAAACAACCTAATCGCCATCCTGTGTATTTTCTGAGAGAAAGCAAGCACGAGTGTATGAGCGTAACGTACTGTACTGTTTTCTAAGATCCATGAGAAATCAGGGTTGTCATGTTCAGTGGTTGCCAGAGACTACCTACATCACTGTAAGATACAGGGGGGTGGTAGTGGCACTGTAGAGCTAGCAGGTCTAATGGCTGACATATCCTGTAGGGGTGTCCGGAGGCGGTTAGGACACCAAGCCCTTCGTTTAGGCCATCCAAAATGTGCAGGTCCTGGGGTTTCATAGGAACTAGACAACAGCCCTTCAGTTGTGTTGTGTTTGTGGTGTGACCGAGCAACAATGTGTGAAATAATGGTGGAAGAAAGAAGAATGTTTTAGGGGGACAGTTAGGATGGTAGCGTGGTGAGAATGATGTGGTTTGGAGTGAGGATTCAGTTGAAAGGTACTAGGAATCAGGAGGTAAGGTTGGTTTGTTGCGTACTGCCAGATCTCTTCTAAAGAAATAAACCTACCTGTTCACACCTTCAACATATCTGTGTGGTAAAAGAGGATATACCTGCTACCCCATTACGTTTTTCCTTCTTTTTTTCCCTTTTAACTGAGAAGATACTACCCTCAGTGGGTGAAATGTTTTAATAGTTTTATAGCCCTTCTGCTTCAGGATATATTGGTTGTTAAAAGGACCTCGCTCTCGTTATGGGCCCCTCACCTGTGGCTCAAGCCTATATCTTGTGTTCAAGGCATTTGATAACCTCAAAAGCCTGCCGCAGATTTGCTGTAATATGGCTGAATGGCTCAGCCTGTTTGATGGGTGAAAAGATTTAAGTATCAACTGATATTATAGCTTTAATGCAGAATGGATTTTCTATTTTTCTTTGCTGATTATTCTTAGAACTACATTAGATTTTTGGCCTTTGGCTGTTAAAATGTCCACTTTGGGTGATTTAGGTAAAATGAATAATCTAATCTTTTCCTGTAAATTCATATTCTGACCATAAACAGTAAATTAGTTGAGAAAAGCATTGTTCCGAAGGTTGAGTTAGATCAGCTTCCACTGTGGTTCCACCCCCCTCCTGCCCTCTAAATGAGGCAGGTTAACCACGACTTTGGAAGACACCAAAACAGCCAATTTTCAGCTCGATCACAGATTTGTATCACATTTCTCATTAAAATTGGACTATAAACGATCCCCCAAGTTTGCTGAACTACACGAGAAAGAAGGCTAACACAACACATACTCACGAAGCAAGAATGAAAACAGCAAAAGGCAGCACAGACGAAACACTTTATTGATAAAAGTATAAAAAAGCATAGAGTGTGTAAGCAAGTAGGGCAGACTGAATGTACAGCATGCCCGACTGGTTAACACTTATACAAGGCTTAGAAATTATGAAGCTTCTGGGATTTTCTTTGGATATTGTTTCAGAGCCTGCATTCCATGTGGGCAAAAAAAAAAAGTAAATTAGCCTGGATCGGACCTTTTGTGATGAATTTGTTTGCTTCTATCAGTTGGGCAGACATCAGTCTAGGTCTAGCATTTTGTTGGTCACCGCACAATTTGGGAGACTCTGGAGGATTCTATGTATTCCCTGATCTTCAAAAACAATTCCATTTAGGTTGAGGGACCGTAAATTGTGCAGTGTCGAGCAGACATGAATAATAGCGTCAGAGGATAGTCCCATGCACCATTCTAAGCCAAGGCCATGCAGATCTTTCAAAGATTTCAAGTTCTGGAGGCCGGAATCTGTTAGGGAACGGAAATTAACAAGCTCCAATGTCCGCAGAGCTTTCAGATTTCTCCCAATGATGTCGAGTGCACCGTCTGTGATGTTGCACCCTTGAAGTCTCAAATATTGTACATTCTTAAGATGCGCTGCAGCTTTCTCAAAACCTGAATCTGTCACTCTGTACGTACCTGTGAGGGACAAGGACTTCAGATTAAGGTTACAGCAAAGTGTTTTCAGGTGGAGGTTGGAAAAGGCCGGAACGTGGCTCAGCACAAGGTGCTCTACCTTTACCTGGCGTTTGGCACCATCTTTCTGGCCAGATCCCTGGAACCAGAGTGAAGGAATCTCACAGTGGCTCAGCTCCAGAGACTTCACGGAGGATGGCAAGCAATCGAACTTCAAGCGGCGGAGGTCAGTCTCAGAAAGGCACAGCTTCAAGAGGTTAGGGCTGCGTTTCTCAAGCTCCTGCAGCAGTGCCCGAGACAGGAACTCGAATTTTCTGGCCGAATGCAGAAGCCCTTTCACCTTCAATGTTCTCAAACTGCCTCCCAGGTAACGACGGACGAGATGCCACAATATCTTGGAGTTGATCTGCACAGTGGACGAGATGTAGAGATTCAAAAGGTTAATCCTTCAACCAATATAAGATTACAAGAGAATGGTGAAACAAGCCTGTGACACTGCGGTGCCCAACATACATTTAACTTTTTTTATCAATTCTATGTAATACGTAACAGCTGTGTTATGAGGCCTGACTGAATAAAGGGACAGGTCATGATAAAGCAAATTCAAAAGACTTTAGGAGTATGGACACATTTTTAAGGACAGCAAAGAAGTATTATGTGATACTGAAGAAGGCATTTGGGACAATAATGAAGACAATCTAGAAAGGAGAATTTAGATTTTGACTAACAACAAAGACTATCAATTTTATCATTCTAATGATTACAGCACCATAGCGATAAGTTGAGAAATGTATTTATTAAATACTTTTGCAAAGCACTTTATGTCTCATTTTGAGTGCTGAATATCGATTACATATGTCGAAGTTTGAGGTTTGGGTTCGGTTAGGAGTATGATAAGGGTTACTTTTAAGTTCAGGGAACTGTTTGTGCCAAGAGTCATGCTTAAGGTCAGGGGTCGGTCAATCTAATGCCTAGGTATTTTATTTCTGTTAGTTATATATTGGGAAACTTCAGGTAAGATAGATTTAGGGATGTTAGTGTTTTTCCTTAATCTGTGATTCATCATAAAACTTTCTTCAGAAACTAAATGGAATGTGAAAACCATTTTTGTCATTGTGGACTTTTCAGAATCACAACCTTAAGGTCATGTATTTATTTGATTACACACATATTTATTTAATTTCTTTTCAGTAAAGACAACTAGCAACAAGTATGTAGTATGAGATATCCTGTCCCTTTTTAATGGTTGAAAGAATAAGCACTATACGTTTGAGCGTTTAGATAATCTTACAAATGTACCCCACACATCATAATCTCATCAAAATCTCTAGAATTAATGCACAAGTTACTTACCTTCGGTAACGATATATCTGTAAGAAAAATTAGTTAGTGATAGATTACTTACCTTAGAATTACCCCCAGGCGTCAGACTGGGTCCGGAAAGTTTTCATCAGCAGTACCCCTGCACGTCGGAAGGTGGTGTTGTGCGGCTTCGCATCCGCCGTAGGCGTCGTGATCGCTGGGATGACGTCGCGGCAGCTACTTAGATGCCGCCCTCACGCGCTGACGTCAGTTCCCTACACGACTTTCAGCTTCAGGAACGCAGAGCCATGCAAGATACTGACCACTGGTGCATTGAAACTAGGGCCCTGAAAGGGATGACCTTAACCCTAGAAATCAGTTCGCAGAACGGGGAGGATGGGTGGGGCGGTAAGGAATCTATCACTAACTAAATGTCTCTTACATATATATTGTTACTGAAGGTAATTAACTTGTGCATCTGAAAGAAACACGTTAGTAATAGATTCCTTACCTTAGAATAGATACCCCAGCAATACCAACCCCAGTGGTGGGTCTGCAAACCAAAATCACACCAGAAAGTCACGGAGAACAGAAAGGCCAAAGAAGCCGTCTCTCCGGACTTGGCTGTCAAGGCAATAATGCTTAGTAAAAATGTGCAGCGAGGCCCACGTGGCTGCCTGACAGATGTCGTGCAGGGGGACACCACGTCCCAATGCAGTAGTAGATGCTGTCGCCATGGTAGAATGGGCGCGCAACCCCACCGGAGGTTTCTTTTTAGCCAGAGAATAACAGGCTTTTATACACAAGACGACCCAGCGGGAGATAGTCCTCTTGTGTACAGCCCTGCCTTTCTAGGTGCCTACGTAGTCAACAAAGAGCTGGTCAACCACCCGGAACTGTTGTGTGCGATTCAGGTAAAATGAGAGCGCATGTTTTGGGTCCTTGACGGTGGAGCCTCTCTTCCTCTCTGGAAGGGTACGGAGGCGGAAAGAAAGTGGGCAAGGTGATAGTTTGCCCGATGTGGAAGGGAGTAACAACCTTTGGCAAGAAGGAAGGACCAGTGCAGAGCACAACCTTGTCCGGATGAACAGACAGAAAAGGAGGTTTACAGGAAAGAGCCTGGAGCTCACTCACACGCCTAGCGGAGGTGATGGCAACCAGGAAAGCAGTCTTCAAAGCTAGTAAACGAAGAGGACAGTTGTGAAGCGGCTCAAAAGGAGCGCACATCAAATAAGTGAGAACCAGATTCAAGTCCCATTGCGGCATCACAAACGAAATAGGAGGGAAAAGGTGAGTAAGGCCTTTGAGAAATATACTTACGACAGGGGACTTGAAAAGAGTGGGCTGATCAAGAAGCCTGAGAAAGGCCAAAATTGCAGAAAGGTCTCCCTTAATAGTGCCCAGAACAGATCCCTGACGGGCCAAAGAAAGAAGGAACCAAAGGACTTCTGAAAGAGGCGCAGAAAGGGGATCCACAGCCTTTGCTGTGCACCATGCCACAAATTTGTTCTACCTGCAAGCATATACCGATTTAGTGGAGGGACGCCTGGCTGCCAAAATGATATCACAGACTTCAGGAGGCAAGTCAAATGGAATCAACTGTTGCCGCTCAATCTTCACGCATGGAGGTGGAGGCTGGACAGGTTCGGGTGGAGGACCCTCCCCTGCTGCTGCGACAGAAGATCCTCCTGAAGAGGCAGTCGGATCAGGGGATCCACGCTCATACTGAGTAGCTCGGGATACCAAACTCTTCGAGCCCAGTCCGGGGCCACAAGAATGACTTGGGCCCGGTCACGCCCAATCTTCTTCAGCACTCTGGGTAGAAGTGGTATAGGCCGAAAGGCGTACAATAGACCGCAACTCCACTTGTGACAAAAAGCATCGCCGAGCGACTGCCGCCTTGGAAATTCCAATGCGCAGAACTGCTGACATTGCGTGTTCTCTTTGGTGGCGAATAGATATAACCAAGGCTCTCCCCACTGTTGAAAGAGACCTTGCGCCACGTCAGAGTGAAGATGCATTCGTGATCCATCATACACCAGCGGCTGAGTTCGTCCGCCCTGGCGTTCAAAGAACCCAAGTATTGAACCACCAAGGAAATGCCTTGACGTTCCAGCCATGTCCAGAGACGCAGAACCTCCTGACACAGGGTCCACGACCCCACCTCACCTTGCTTGTTGCAGTACCACAGGGCAGTGGTGTCTGTGAACACCTGCACTACTCTCCCCTTGACAGAGGGAAGGAATGCCTTCAGTGCAATTAGGATCGCCCGGAGCTCCAGAAGGTCGATATGGAGCCTGGACTCCGCTGGAGACCAGAGGCCTCTGATCTCCGCCTCTCCAATGTGGCCCCCCATCCCAGGAGGGACGCATCCGTCACACAGTTGGGGAAGGTAGAGTGACCTGCCGCTGACCCAATGCTGGTTTGTGAGCCACCACTGCAACTGCTGTGCAGTGCCCCCCGTGATCTGGACGTACTCGGACAGGTCCCCTTGATGCTGCGCCCACTGGAACTTCAGGACTGCAGAATCCGCATATGCCATCTGGTCAAATGGAAATGGAGACCAGAGGCCTCTGATCTCCGCCTCTCCAATGTGGCCGCCCCATCCCAAGAGGGACGCATCCGTCACCACAGTGTGCTCCGGTTGGGGAAGGGAGAGTGACCTGCCGCTGACCCAATGCTGGTTCGTGAGCCACCACTGCAACTTTTGTGCAGTGCCCTCCGAGATCTGGACGTATTCTGACAGGTCCCCTTGATGCTGCGCCCACTGGAACTTCAGGACTGCAGAGCCCGCATATGCCATCTGGCATGATTGGTCAGCAGGATGCATGAGGCCCAGCAGCCTCAAGCTTATCCTGACCGAAACCCAGGACAAGGGCTGAAAGATCGGAATTACAGCCCGAATGTCCCGGACTCCCTGTTCGGGAGGATAAACCTGCAACTGTGCCGTGTCCAGAACCTCTCCGACAAAGAGGAGCTTCTGAGAGAGAATCGGGTGCAACTTCGGCACGTTGATGGAGAACCCCAGCAAATGCAGGAGGTCGGCCGTAGTCTGGAGGTGGGAGATGACTGCCTGGGGCGAGCCCGCCTTCAACAACCAGTCGTCGAGATAGGGGAAGACTGAAACACCTGATCTGCTCAGATGAGCTGCGACCAACACCATCACTTTCGTGAACACCCGCGGGGCGCTGGTAAGGCCAAAAGGGAGCACGGTGAATTGCAAGAGCTCGTGGCCTACCGTGAACCGCAGGTAACGCCGGTGGGCGGCAGGACGGGGATTTGAAAATAAGCGTCCTGCAAGTCCAACGCTACCATCCAGTCTTGCGGGTCTAGGGCAGACAAGACCTGAGCAAGTGCGAGCATCTTGAACTTCTCCTTCCGGAGGAAGCGATTGACGTTCCGATGGGATGCAGGCCCTTGTCATTCTTTGGAACCAAGAAGTAGTGGGAGTAACAACCACGACCTAATTCTGGCGTCGGAACGCGCTTGATGGCCCCCTTGGCCAAGAGGGCTGCAACTTCCTGCTGGCGAAGTGCCAATTGATTCCCTGAGACATGCGGTGGTACTGAGGTGGCATCACTGGAGGGGTAGTCTCGAAGGGAAGGGAGTAGCCTCTTCGAACTATCGGTAAAACCCACCTGTCTGAAGTGATGGTGAGCCAGTGGGGGAGGTGATGGCGAATCCTGCCGCCCTGAAACACCAGACTAGGAAGGTTTGGAGGCAGTGGTGGCATGTGAGGTGGTTAACTGACCCGCTCGCTGGTCCCGTGACCCACCTTGGCGGGTCCCACGTCCGCGTCTGCGCTGAGACTGTTGCTGCGCAGGCCTGTGGCTTGGAAACAAACGTGTTTGGGCGCCCCTTCCTTGGCCACGAAAAGAGCAAAAAGCAGGAGCCGAAGGAGTGTGCGTGGCTGAAAGGCCCAAGGACTTGGCCGTAGCCCGCGAGTCCTTAAAACGCTCCAACGCACTGTCTGCCTTGTCGCCAAAAAGGCAGGCATGATGGCGTAGCACCACTGTCGTGGAAATCGCTCTGCCCAGCGAGTCGGCGGTGTCAAGGCCACATTGAATCGTGAACTTGGCTGCATCTCTCCCCTCAGCAATAGCCTGAGAGAGCACTGTCCGGGCTCCTCCGGATACTGAGGCAGCACCTGTGCCACCGTATCCCACACGAAGTGGGAATAACGGCCCAAGAGGCATGAGGTGTTCACAGACCGCAACCCTGAACTGGCGGAAGAGAAAATCTTCTTCCTAAACTGCTCTAGTTTCTTGGATTCCCTGTCCAGAGGTGCGAAAGGAAATGCGCTCGGGGACGCAGAGGCTTGGACAACCAAGCTCTTAGGGGTAGGGTGTTGTGAGAGGAAAATGGGGTCGCCCAGGACCGGGCGATGGTGTCGGGTCACGTTCCAATCCACAGGAGCCCCTGTGTTGGGCCTGGACCAGGTGCCCAAAAGAACGTCTGAAAGTGAGTCATTGAAGGGCAGCAGCAGCTCCGCAGAGGAAGCCGGCGGCCGAAGCACTTCTGTCAGGAGGTTAGTCCTGACGGCCACTGTAGGGAGCTCGAGGTGGAGAGCCTTGGCTGCCCTACGCAACACCACTGAATAAGTACCACCCTCCTCCGTAGCCACAGTAGGAGGAGATAGGGCGCCAGGTTCTAGAGAAAAATCCAGTCCACCTGCGTCCTCCAAATCCTCTGCCTAGTCCGGGTCTAACTCGCATTGGGCTGCGAGAGGGTATTCAGACCCCTCCCAGTCCTCCATAACCTGCTGGGCAGGCGGAAAAGGAGGAGGATGGAGAAAGGGATAGAAATTCCCCATCGGCGTCGGAATCGGCGTCGATCGACACCGTCGATGTCGGTGGAGGTCGCATGAGGTCAACCGACATCGGATGGGATCCATGCATGATCCATGGGGGTCTTGCGGCGCCGGAGCCGTCGACGAAGAAGGTCGAGGGCCCCCATTCGGACCTGCGGGGCCCGAAGGCACGCCGGCGGGGCCCGACGGGCAAAAGAGGTGGGCCATGACTGACAGAAATTCCTGCAGCTGGGCCGGAGTCGCCGTCGGACCCGGGAAGGGCAGGTAGGTCGTTAGCAACAGTGTAGGCTGCGCGGAGCCGTGGGGGTGGCACCACTCGCACCCTCAGCCGTGTCGCGCGACAGGCTAGGCGAAGAGCGACGTCGCTTCTTCAACTTCTTGTGCTTCGTCTTACCTAAGCCAGAGTGCGAAGACTTTATCGAACGATGGTGGCGGCTCAGAGATCAGTCCCTCGACCTCCCACAGGACCGGGACCTTGAACGGCGCGGAGCCGACTCCCAGGCCTCAAGCAACTTTCGGGACCGCTCCCGCAAAGTTTTCAGAGCCATGGCCCGGCAGTCTGGGCACGACATGGGGTCGTGGTCGTGCCCCAGGCTGTATAGACACTCGCGGTGCGGGTCCGTCACCGACATCATGCGGGGACAAGCCTCGCAAGACTTGAAACCAGGCATCCCTATACACCAGGAGTCAAAGACTCAAAAGAGCAGAGACAAAAAGTCCCCAAAAACTCAGTCAAAAATTGACTGGGGGTACCGCCCTCTCCGGATCTGCGCTTGCTGGTGCGAAAAAAGAAAGAAGTGATGTCAGCGCGCAGGGCGGCGTCTAAGTAGCTGCCGCGACGTCATCCCGGCGATCACGACATCTACGACGGACGTGGAGCCGCACGATGCCACCTTCTGACGCGCAGGGGTACTGCTGAGGAAAACTTTCCGGATCCAGTCTGACGCCTGAGGGTAATTCTAAGGTAAGGAAGCTATCACTAACGTGTCTCTTTCAGATGAGGATAACCACCTTTCTATGCAGGATCACATCAGCGCTGCCACCAGGGGCGCCAACTACCAACTGCATACACTAGGGAAATTAAAACTTTTCATTCCGTCTGCAGATCTCAAGACAGCAGTTCAAGCGCTAGTGAGCAAACTAGATTTCGGCAGCTCCACCCTGATTACGGCAGCTCCACCCTCAAAAGCTCTGAAGACAACCTTTAATGCAGCTGCTCGACTCATCACAGGCTAAAAGAAAAGAAAAGAAAAGAAAAGAAAGAAAAAAAAAAAAAAAAAAAACTCAGCTCACCCCTAACCTCAAAGCACTGAACTGGCTACCCTAGAAGGCAAATATCCATCTAAAAATTGCCTGCTCAACTCACAAAGCTCTTCACCACAACACTCCAGCTTACCTGGCCACGACACTTGTCCTATCGGGCGAGAATTGAACTTTACGAAGCTCTGGCTACCTTCTACGGAAGCCCTACAAATAAAAATAAGAATACCTACAAGTGCTCCTTCTCTGGAATCGCCCCAAAATGTAGAACTCTCTTCCTCTTGAGACCAGTTCCAACACCTCAACTGCCCTCTTTCAATGAAAAGTAAAGCATCTACTAATGAACAGATTCCTTCACCAATGAAGATGCATCCTTCCCTGACTTTCACCTCCATGGCCTGCCCTTCCATAAGACTCTCTGGTCCTACTACATACTCATTGTTACTTTTTCTATGATGCCACTATACACATTACTTAAATGATCATGCCAAATCCAGACTCCAAGAATGCAAACTTATATGCCTATAATGACTTTATTGCTCTTCCACAATTGTATACTCGTATCCGTTTACCTTTTTGCTTTCCTGTAGTACAGCGCTCTGATACCCGAAAAGGGTCATGTTCAAGCTATATGAAACTCAATACATAAAATAACATATATAGCAAGATATACATGTTTGTGCTGATTCTCTCATTTCTCCTTAAAAGGCTTGGTTTATATGTTGTAAATCACCAATCCGATCTCATACCATTAAGAGAGTAAAACATTTATAAAGTGCGCAAATGCCGAGGCATCTAGGGGCTGAGTGTGACGAGTAGCGAGAATCGTCTCCCGAAAGGGAAGTAATACATTCTTACTTGGAAAGGAATAGGCAGGTCTTAAGCATTTTCCTAAACAGGAGTCTATTAGGTTGTAACCTAGTTACAACCGGCAGCGTATTCCAGAGCTTGGCTACCCGATGGGAGAAACGTCTCTCCCCCCCACCCCCCCACCCCCATCTCACCCTTCGAGACCTGAACAAGTCCTTTACTAGCTGATCTTAGGTTCTGCCACGGGACATAGCAGGAAAAAATGTTTCTGTAGATCCAGGGGCCCCCCACCAGATAGTGCTTGATACACCAGACAGAGCCTTGAATTCAATTCTTTGCTGGCCCAGCAGCCAAAGGAGGTCCCTAATACTGTTGGAGATAGGATGGAATTTCAGGATGTTGAGCAGCATCCTCGCTGCAGCATTCTGCAAAGACTGGAGTTTTAATAGATGGCATTTGTCAGTGCCAAGAAAGAGAGTAATCAATTCTAGAAAGAATTAAGGCGAATATTACAGTTTTTCTGTGTTCTTAAGGAATTAACTGAAGAATGATACACAGGATCTTTAGGAGGAAGAAGCACAAGGAAGTAGGGAGATTGATCTGACCTGCAAATTGAGCAGATCATCAAACATGACTCTGACCTTTCCAATGGGGCTAGAACAACGCCATTCCTCTACCGGCCGCCACAAATGATTCCAGAGTGATGGTCCCTTTCTGAACTCCACCACTTCCGTTTTATGTGTTCAATTTAAGATAATGCTGATGCTTCCACCCAAAAGTGTTCTTAAGACAGCTGTGAAACATCCCAGCCACTATTTGTGCACTAGAAGATATAGCTATGACTATCCGAGTGTCGTCGGTGTAAGAAACCAAGGAGAACCCGTGTGCTTTGATCAACTTAGCTAGAGGAGTGATGTAGACGTTGAACAGAGTCAGTGACAGTGCTGAGCCTTGAGGAACTCCACAAGGGAACAAAAAGGCCTCTGATGTAAGGTTACCCCAGCACAACCTCTGTTGCCTACAGCTAAGAAAGGAGGTAAGCAGGGTTCAAGCTGTCCCCTTAATTCCGACTGACTTCAGCCTCTGCGTTAGTACCAGGTGGTTAACAGTATCAAACGCTGCTGAGAGGTCCAGTAGGATGAGGACGGCTCTACCCCCACTATCCAGCGGTTTACGTATCTCCTCAGTGGCCATGACTAAGGCTGATTCTGTGGAGTGGTGTGGTCTGAAGCCATGTTGGGTGGTGTTATGTTATATAGGTTTATAAAACGCACTGTTACCCGAAGGTGTCCTGGCGCTACACACTGTTTACCTGTAAAACCCCACCCCCAGGAGCCTTGTCGGATACTAGGCTGAGAACAGCCAAGTCTTCAGATTTTTTCTAAAAGTTAAAAGTTCTGTGGTAGACCTTAAATAAAACGGAAGTTTGTTCCAGGCGTTAGTGGCTCTGAGCACGAAGCTTTTTCCGCCCCAGTTGGCCTTTTTTACCCTGGGAACGGCTGCCCGCTTTGCTTCCATTGAGCGCAGTGGTCTCCCAGGGACGTACCATTTTCGGGCCGGATCCCTGCAGGGATTTGAATACCGAGCAAAGAGCCTTAAATTGGGCTTGTTGTTTAATTGGGAGCCAGTGAAGGTCATGAAGACCTTTCCTGATTGACACGGACCTTGGAGTGCCTGTGAGCAACCTGGCTGCCGCATTCTGAACCATCTGGAGTCTGTTAAGATATTTAGTATTAATCGTCAAATACAGACTGTTGCAATAGTCCAGACGGGACATAATTAGAGCATATACTACAGATCTAAAGCCTTCATCCATAAGGAGGGGTTTGATTTTTATCAGTGTTCTTAGGATAAAGAAACATGTTGACACCACTCTGCTAACCTGGTCCCCAAATGAAAGGGTATTATCCACAATCACACCCAAGTTTTTTACCTTAAGTGCAGGTGGAGGCGGGAGGCCCATCTCACTGGGCCACCAGGACGGGGTCCAGAGGTTAGTATTGTTTCCGAAAATGATCACCTCTGTTTTGCCTGCGTTCAGCTTTAGGCAGTTAGCAGACATCCAACCCGTAATGGCAGCCATGCAATCCTGGCAACTAGTGGCCATTTCCGCTTCTTTACCTCTTTGTAGGGATAGCACAATCTGCGTATAATCTGCATAAGAGGTCAGAAGTAAGCCGAAAGATTGTAGAAGGGCAGCCAGAGGTTTCACATAAATATTAAAAAGTGTGGGGCTGAGGGAGGATCCCTGTGGGACTCCACAGGGAAGAACAAATGGTTTAGATCTATCCCCATCTAGGTCCACTGTTTGTATTCTGTCCGTCAGAAATTATTTCAATAGGTTCCAGGCGGAGCCCTGGACCCCATGGTGTCTAAGAGGTAATTGGATTCTAAGTACCATGTCAGCTCGTGATTAATAGATTTTTCTAGAATTTTAGCTGCGAGGGGTAGGCAGGATATCGGCCTGTAATTTTTGACTTCGGAGAAGTCTAGTGAGTTTTCTTTTTTAAATGGGCCGTTTACAAGCTTTCTTGCAGGAAGTGGGGAAGGTACCGGACGTAAGAATGTTATTCAGGAGTGGGGTCAAATAGGTGCTAACTCGGTCTGGAGCCAAGTGAAGTATAGAGGGAGGACAGGGATCCGAGGGGGAGCTCAATTTAACCCCTTTGATGCTCATGACGGAGCGGTTCCGTCATCAGCACAGCCCCTGGGGGAAGCGCTGGCGCTCCCCCCCCTGGGGCATCGATCGTGCCCCCACAGAGGGGGATGGCAGCGGAAGAGTTTCCGCTGCCACCCCCGAGCCCCCCCACGCTTCCCCATGACGTCAGCACGCGCCGACGTCATCAGGAAGCATTGGACGCGCTGGAATCCATTTCTTCCAGCGCGTCCAAGGGAGTAGAGGTACGTTTCTTTGTCCAGTGGGGGCCGCGGGGGTGATTTCTTTAGTATTGAGGCATCGGGGGAGAGGAAAGAGTATTTCCTCTCCCCTGATGTCTCAATACAGGGCATTCCTGCTCCACGATCGCGCACAGCGTCGCGATCGTGGAGCAGGGATGCCCCACTAGACACCAGGGATGTGTTTTTCGTTATTTGGGAAGCGAGCCCTTGGGCAAGGGTCGCTTCCTAGGTGGCCAAATTAATTCAAAGACTTTTCTGCCCCCCCCCTGGGGGGGCAGAAAAGCCCACTAGACACCAGGGATGTATTTTTCGTTTTTTTTCTTTATGTAGGAAGCGACCCCTTGGGCAAGGGTCGCTTCCTTTGGGGCCTAATTATTTAGAAGACTTTTCTGCCCCCCCCCCCCCCGGGGGCAGATCGGTCGTCTTTCTGCCGCCCACTAGACACCAGGGAGGTCTTTTTTTTTATTTAGGAAGGGACCACTTGGGCAAGGGTCGCTTCCTTGGCGGCCTAATTTTTTTGAAGACTTTTCTGCCCCCCCCTGGGGGCAGATCGGTCGTCTTTCTGCCCCTAGGGGGGGCAGAAAAGCCCACTAGACACCAGGGATGTATTTTTTCTGCATGAGGAAGCGACCCCTTGGGCAAGGGTCGCTTCCTTTGGGGCATAAATAATGGGAAGACTTTTCTGCCCCCCACCTCCCCCTGGGGGCAGATCGGTCGTCTTTCTGTCCGTTTCTGCTCCCAGGGGGGGGGGCAGAAAAGCCCACTAGACACCAGGGATGTCTTCTTTTTTATTTAGGAAGCGACCCCTTGGGCAAGGGTCGCTTCCTTTGGGGCATAAATAATGGGAAGACTTTTCTGCCCCCCGTGGGGGCAGATCGGTCGTCTTTGTCCGTTTCTGCTCCCAGGGGGGGCAGAAAAGCCCACTAGACACCAGGGATGTATTTTTCTGCATGAGGAAGCGACCCCTTGGCAAAAACTGTTTGCATTTGTGCTCAATGTGTATTTTGTTGTCTTGTGAGTAATTTTTTTTTTTTTTCTTCTTTCTAGTTGGATATCGTTGGTTTTGCTGTGTCCCTGCAAAGTAGGTCCTGGTGAGTGTAGCTGTCTCTTGTAATTGAATTCTATAGTTTTTGAGTACATTGATCATTGTGATAAAGGTACACATTTCTTTACTTACTTGGTTTGCACATTGTTGGTTGTTGTTGACTTGTTTGTGCAGTCTTCAATCTTAGTAAGTATAATGGCTAGCCGCAGGATTACTGCTCAGCAGGTTGTTGGTTTGCTGTTTGAGTCTTCCTCTGATATTGGTTCAGAGACTGACTCTGCATCTGAGGGAGAGGAGGCAGGGGACGATTCTGGCAGTGAGTTTTCTCTCCGTATGGAGTCATCGGATGATGAAGATACTCTTAGTGCGGATGAAGTGCCTGTGTTAGAGGAGGAGACTGATGTGCCGATAGTGCGGCAAGATGCATCTGGGCTGCAAGGCTTCCCGTTGGTGTAGTGCGGCAAGAGGCATCTGGGCTGCAGGCTGGGGCTGCAAGGCTTCCCTTTGAAAGTGATGACCTCTGGGTTGCCCCTGGCATGATGCAGCCGGCATTGCCAGAGTTTACTGGTGTTCCAGAGTCTAGAGTGAATACTGAAAACTTTTTGCCGGTAAATTTTTTTCAGTTGTTTATGGACGATGTGTTTTTGGCAGAGATTGTTGAGCAGACTAATTTGTATGCCGAACAGTTTTTGAGGGACAAAAGTGCCAGTCTTAAGCCACACTCTAGAGCTACCCGGTGGACTCCCACAAATGTTGAAGAGATGAAGAAGTTCTTGGGTTTAACTTTTTTGATGGGCTTGCTAAGGAAGCCATCAATGTCTTCATATTGGTCTAGCAGTCCCTTGATGGCAACGTCTACTTTTCCGGCAGTCATGAGTCGTGACAGGTATTTGCTTCTGCTTCGGATGATGCATTTTGTTGATAATGGTTTAGCGTTGCCACGAGATCACCCTGATTGTGACCGTCTTTTTAAGATTAGGCCTGTCCTTGATCACTTTGTTGATCGATTTTCTGAGATTTATGCCCCTGGGAAAGAAATTGCAGTGGATGAGTCTTTGGTGTTGTTCAAGGGCCGCTTGGTTTTTAGGCAATACATTCCTAGTAAGAGGGCACGCTATGGAATAAAGCTGTATATGCTGTGTGACAGTAGGACTGGATATGTGTCTAATTTCAGGGTGTACACCGGTAAGGAATCTAGGATTAACCTCCCTGGTTGTCCGTCCACTTTTGGAGTGACTGAGAAAATTGTTTGGGAACTTGGTAGAGGATTTTTTAACAAAGGCCACCATTTAAATGTAGATAACTTCTACACTGGTGTGCGGTTGTTCAGGGAATTGGCCAAAGTGGACACTGTTGCTTGTGGCACAATCCGCTCTAACCGTAAAGGTTTCCCGAAAGAACTTGTTTGTCAAAAGCTTGTGCGGGGACAGTGCAGTGCGTTGCGTTGCCAGGAGCTTCTTGCTGTGAAGTTTTCAGACAGGAGAGATGTCTACATGCTGACTACCATCCATGATGAAAGCACTGCACCTGTGACTGTTTGGGGTCAGGTCGCTGAACCGCGCAAACCTGTGTGCATTTTAGACTATAATAGGCACATGGGTGGTGTTGACAGAGTAGATCAGAGGTTGGAACCTTACACTGCTCTTCGTAAGGCTTACATTTGGTACAAGAAGTTGGCTATCCATCTTTTCCACTTGGCAATGTTTAATGCTTTTGTTGTGTTCCAGGATTCTTGCCCTGAGTCAAAGATGACTTTTGCTAAGTTTCAGGAGTCTGTACTAGGCAGCCTTGTTGTAGTGGAACAGGCAAGTGTTCCTAGAGTTGGAGTGGTGGAGGATGTTGCTAGATTGAAAGATCGCCACTTTCCAGATCACATTCCTCCCACACCCTCAAAAGATTTTCCCAGTAGGAGATGTAGAGTCTGTTGGCGAAGAGGTTCGCGGAAGGAGAGTCGTATGTACTGCCCCGACTGTCCTTCTCATCCTGCACTGTGTCACCCTGCTTGTTTTAGAGCGTACCACACGCGAAATAATTATTGGGAGCATTCATGAGTGATAAAGTGAACTGTCTGGTCTGTATTCTTTGGAAAATTTGATTCTGTTTCAAGGTTGGTGTTGTATTTAGTTGCTGATTTTCTGTTAGAAGATTTGTATCTATTTGCGATTTGTTAGTGTTTTTTTCTAAAAAAATCCTAAATGTGATGGCGGTGTGTGTAGGCTTGCGCTTGGCTGTTGGTGTGTGTGGACTGGCACTTGGTTGGTGGTGTGCGTGGAATGGTGCTTGGCTGGCGGTGTGCATGGACTGGCGGTGTGCGTGGACTGGTGCGTGGCTGGTGGTGTGCGTGGACTGGAGCTTGGCTGGCGGTGTGCGTGGAATGGTGCTTGGCTGGCGGTGTGCGTGGACTGGTACTTGGCTGGCGGTGTGCGTGGACTGGTGGTGTGTGCGGACGGGTGCTTGGCTGGTGGTGTCCGTGGACTGGAGCTTGGCTGGTGGTGTGCGTGGACTGGAGCTTGGCAGGCGGTGTGCGTGGAATGGTGCTTGGCTGGCGGTGTGCGTGGACTGGTACTTGGCTGGCGGTGTGCGTGGACTGGTGGTGTGTGCGGACTGGTGCTTGGCTGGAGGTGTCCGTGGACTGGAGCTTGGCTGGGTATGTGCGTGGATTGGCGATTGGCTGGCGGTGTGCCTGGACTGGTGCTTGGCTGGCGGTGTGCCTGGACTGGCGCTTGGCTGGCGGTGTGCGTGGACTGGCGCTCTGCTAGCGGTGTGTGTGGACTGGCGCTCTGCTAGCGGTGTGTGTGGACTGGAGCTCGGCTGGCTGTGTGTGAGTAGTGACTTTCTGCTGGTCACTACACACACTGCTAGCTGAGTGCCACTCCACGCAATCCATCAGCATGTGTAGTTGCTGTGTCTGGATTGTGGGCGTGTGAAAGTGATGGGCCCTTGAATGGCGCTGTGTGCTGGTGTGAGTTTTGTTATGTGATGGGCCCGCGGCTGGCGGTGTGAATGGTTTTGTATGTCTCACACGTATGAAAGGTGTATGAATGGCCTGTAAAGAGGTTGGTGCCTTGTCGTGGCTTTACAGCTCACGAGCTGTGAGTCAATGGTTCAGTTTCTCGCCCTTTCAATTATTACCAGTGCATTTCATGTTTTGTGAACTCACTTGCTAATACAATTGTATCTACTTAACCATCACTCACCCTCGTGCCAAATCCAACCAGTATGTGTGTGTGCTTGCGGATTAGATGGCTGTGCAGTAATATTTGTCTTTCTGAAGCAGGGTGTACCTTGTCCCTTTTTGGTGAATTTTGTACTGTGTTGCTTTTGTACCTGGTGGTGCGAATGGTCTTGTTTGTATCACGTATGAAAGGTGTGTGAATGGCCTGTAAAGTGGTTGGTGCCTTGACGTGGCTTTACAGCTCACGAGCTGGCAGTCATTGGTTTGGTTTTTTGTGAATTTAATTGACAGTGCATTTCATTGTTGTGAAATCTCTAGTTAATAAAATTTAATACACTGAACCATGACTTGCCCTTGTGCCAAATCCAACCAGTATGTGTGTGTGTTTGAGGAATAGATGGTTGTGCAGCAATCTTTGTCTTTAGTTTCTCTGCCAAGGTACACTTTCCATGTAAGAATAACCCACAAACTGTAGATATTGTCGAAAACCCATGGGAGTTCATGGTGATGTCTCTCTTGTGAATTCAAAAAGTTTTTTTTATCCCCCATGTCCTGCAAACCTCAAAATGTCTGCCACATTTTCTTTGCAATTTTACTCCAAAATTCTCACGCTGTAGGAACAATAGTTAATCTGGTTTTGCAAGGGTGGGTCACTTTGGTTTTTGGCCCGGTGCTCAGCGGCCATCTAGAGAAACCTACCAAACCCACACATTTCTGAAAACTAGACACCCGGCCGCTTCCAGGGAGGTATGGCTTGCGTGGATCCCCCAACGTTTCCTTACCCAGAATCCCCTGCAAACCTCAATTTTAGCTGACAAAATCACTTTTTTCACACATTTTGGGGTGGGAAAGTTGTGGCATCACCGGGCTCACACAAATTTACCACCACCCAGCGTTCCCCCAGGTCTCCCGGTAAAAATGGTGCCTCACTTGTGTGGGAGGCCCAAGTACCCGCGGCAGGCAAGGGCCCAAAACGTAGTGAGGCGACATTTGGCATAGGTAATGTTGATGTCGCTTCACTACGCCGAGCACCGGGTCAAAAACCAAAGTGACCCTCCTAGGTTTCCCTAGGTGCCGGCAGAGCTAGGGTTAAAAAACTACAGCTCGTCACTTTGTCAAAAAAGGGTCATTTTTCACTGCAAAATTGAGGTGTGACCACGTTGCGTTTTGCGCCGTTTCCTGTCGAGGGCACTAGGCCGACCCGCACAAGTGAGGTACCATTTTTCTCTTAAGACTTTGGGGAACGTGGGCTGGGTGGAAATTTGTGGATCCACGCAGATTCCAGAACTTTCCATCACAGAAATGTGGGGAAAAAGTGTTTTTTTGTCAATTTTTTACGTTTGCAAGGGATTCTGGGTAACAGACCATGGTGGGAGGCAGTCAAGTCACCCCATCCTGGATTCCCCCCCTGGGTGTCTAGTTTTCAAAAATGTATAGTTTGCTAGGTTTCCCTAGGTGCCGGCAGGGCTAGGGTTAAAAAACTACAGCTAGTCACTTTGCCAAAAAAGGGTCATTTTTCACTGCAAAATTGAGGTGTGAGCACGTTGCGTTTTGCGCAGTTTCCTGTCGCAGGCACTATGCCGACCCGCACAAGTGAGGTACCATTTTTCTCGTAGGACTTTGGGGAACACGGGGTGGGTGGAAATGTGTGGATCCACGCAGATTCCAGAACTTTCCATCACAGAAATATGGGGAAAATGTGTTTGTCAATTTTTTACGTTTGCAAGGGATTCTGGGTAACAGACCATGGTGGGAGGCAGTCAAGTCACCCCATCCTGGATTCCCCTGGGTGTCTAGTTTTCAAAAATGTATAGGTTTGCTAGGTTTCCCTAGGTGCCGGCAGGGCTAGGGTTCAAAAACTACAGGTAGTCACTTTGCCAAAAAGGGGTCATTTTTCACTGCAAACTTGAGGTGTGCCCACGTTGCGTTTTGCGCCGTTTCCTGTCGCGGGCACTATGCCGACCCGCACAAGTGAGGTACCATTTTTCTCGTAGGACTTTGGGGAACGCGGGGTGGGTGGAAATTTGTGGATCCACGCAGATTCCAGAACTTTCCATCACAGAAATGTGGGGAAAATGTGTTTTTTTTGTCAATTGTTTACTTTTGCAAGGGATTCTGGGTAACAGACCATGGTGGGAGGCAGTCAAGTCACCCCATCCTGGATTCCCCTGGGTGTCTAGTTTTCAAAAATGTATAGGTTTGCTAGGTTTCCCTAGGTGCCGGCAGGGCTAGGGTTAAAAAACTACGGCTAGACTCTTCGCAAAAAAAGTGTCAATTTTCAGTGTGAAAATGTGGTGTGTTCACCTTCGGTTTTGAGCCACTTCCTGTCGTGGGCACTATGCCTACCCACACAAGTGAGGTACCATTTTT
Organism: Triturus cristatus; assembly: GCF_964204655.1. Taxonomy (NCBI): domain Eukaryota; kingdom Metazoa; phylum Chordata; class Amphibia; order Caudata; family Salamandridae; genus Triturus; species Triturus cristatus. Next base: position 1,142,275,459 of record NC_140585.1, on the reverse strand, counting down.
ATCGGGAGACTTAGGGTAGTTCGGATTTGTAAAGCAACTGTTATTACCTATTGATTTTTGATGCATTTCTCCCTTCCAAATGAAAGACATTGTGTAAAAAAAAAGTCATTTTGAAAAATGACCAATAATTGTCATGCAAGTATGAGTATTCCCAATTTCGAAAATGTCCAAATATGCACTGTTTCTAAACTCTGTAATTTGTTCCCATTTCAGAAATACATAGGTGTCTTTCATACCGATTTTTCCATGTATACATTTTCCCACAATAATTGCTATATACCCGGAACAAAAAAAAAAAACATTACAAAATGCTGCTCAGTTTTTTACACTGGGTTTGTTGGGCTCTTGGTGAACTTACAAGTCCTATATATCCCCACAACCGGGAAGGTCCACCGGATGTAACGGTACATTGCTTTCAAAGAGATGTCATAATTCGAAGAAGTTACAGGTGAAAACGTTGACTCAAAAGGCTGCTTTTTTCAACAAATTTTTTATTTTTCCTATATTTACCTGTTAGTTTCTATAAAGAAACCTTGATGGATCTACACAAATGACCCCTTGCTGAATTCAGAATTTTGTCTACTTTTCAAAAATGTATAGCTTTCCAGGATCCATTATTGCTTTTCTACCCATTTTTACCATTATCTGGAAGGAGGTTGAAAGCACAAAAAATAGCAAAAATAGGGTATGTCCCAGAAAAATGTCAAAACTGTGTAAAAAATGTTGGATTTCTGCCAAAAATCTGTAATTCCCTAAAAGCTGGAAAAATTGTGATTTCAGCCCACAAACCCTTTTTTGATATCATTTGCAGAGAAAAACCCAGACGCTTTCATTTGCAGCCACTTTTCCCCATTTTTCACAAAAAAACCAAAATTTTGCTGTATTTTGACTAATTTCTGGGAACCCTCTAGGAGAATCCACAAACCCTGGGTACCTTTAGAATCATCAACCCACAAAGTAGAAGAGACGAGGGATAGCACTGTCTCTGACTCCCTCAAACACACTTAATCACACATGACAGAGACAAAGAATAACAGAAAAAAGCAAGTATAGCAGTCTAGGATGCTAAGAAGTGGGAAAATCAATAGATTTTATAATACTGCCCTCACACACCCGAGAGTGTCATGCTTCATCATTGGGCCGCATCATACACCAAGGTGCAGACCAACACCTTTGGTGGAGCGCAATTTTTTAGAATGAATGATGAAAGTCGGTGGTGAGGGTAAAGTATAAAGACAGAACAGTTAGAATAAACACAAAATTGTGCTTCTCAAGGGGCGCTAGAGGGCGCCAGACCAATATGGCCGCACCTGTGTGAGGCTCTCGCCAGCCGGGCGCTTCGAATCTTCATCAGCCCATCCTATGTCCAAGGAACACTAATCTGACTGGCTCTACTGGACGGGCAGAGGACGACGCACGGATCCACCGAATTGGGGCCCGATCTTGCCGGTGGTTCGCCAGCTACGACCGCCGATTTCCCCCGCGGCCGCTGCGGCTGTTCGGCTGGTGCGAGGAGGCCGGCCGCTGTGCACACGCTGCAGCGGGGATTTGTTGTGCACGCTAGGCCGCGGAGCGCGGCCGAGGCGGAGGGAGATTGCTGACATCGGACGCTCCTGAGGTGGCTTCCCCTGCCCATCGCTGACCTCCGGACACACTGGTGAGACGGGGGCGGGCTGATGCCTCACTGGGGGCGCGAGATTGCGGAGCTACCAGCGTAAGCCCAAACGAGCCTTGCGGAGCTGACGAAGAGTGCCCCATCTTGCTCAAGTCGGCCCTGGGTGTGGTGGGGGTACGTTGTCCTTGCTGTTGGTGCCCCCCCCCCCCACGGGCCTTGCCACGTGGACCCCACTGCTTGACCTGGCCCTGCGAGATACTGTTCGTGCAGGAGGTGCCTGCTCGTGGCCCTTCTCCTGACGATACCTCCTACTTCTGGCGCATAGTGGATATCTGTGGGCCCTACACCTGGCTGGCTTCGTGGAGGGGTCATAGTCGGAGGTGACCGGAGTACGGCCTAGTTCTCTCCCTGCCGCACGCGACCAGGCGCTGACTGGGTTGGAGAGGCTGCTCCGGGTTGGTAATCCGTCTCCGAAACCAGGGGGGCCGACCTCCACAACGGGCAAGACTGATGCCAAGCACACCAAACAATCCCGGCTCCCGTTCGAAGCTCCTACAAAAAAATCCCACGCCCAACCGCCGGGAGACGGCGATGCTGAAGGGGGCAGCGCAGATGAGGTGGATTGGAAAGCGCTCCTCCTAAACATGCAGACCAGCCTCACCTCCATTGACTCCAAGATCGATGGTATGACGCGCCGCCTGGACTCCGTGGTGCATAGATTGGATCAGCACGAGGAGCGGTTTAAGGAGGCTGAACAGCGGGTCTCCGGGCTGGAGGATGGGGCGACGGCCACCACGTCCAAGGTATCGCAGATGGAGCGATTGCTGAAGGTGATCGCCGACAAAAATGAGGATTTAGAGGCGAGATCGCGCCGGAACAACGTTCGCCTTATTGGTCTGGCGGAGACTACCTCAGTGGGCAGGATGGAACTATTCGTCGAGAAACTTCTCTCCGATCTCTTCGGCGCGGACGCCTTCTCTCCTCAGCTGGTGGTGGAACGGGCTCACCGCACTTTGGGCCCTCGCCCCGTGCCCGGCGCGCCCCCGAGGCCTATAGTCATCCATTTTTTGAATTACAGGGATCGAGACACCCTTCTCCGACTTGCCAGAGAAAAACAACCAGTCCTCTTCGAAAACACCACGCTATCCTTCTTTCCGGAATTTACACAATCTGTGCAAGACGCACGTCGTAAATTTGGCCAGGTCAAGAAACGACTGCTTCAACAGGGACTTCAATACTCCATGCTATACCCGGCCCGGCTACGGGTTGTCCATCGTGGCAAGCCACATATATTTCAGGATCCAGCCCAAGTTGAACTGTTTCTGAAAGACCACAAAAGATCTATTGACCTGGCCCACTCCCCTTCGGGGAGTGCGAGATCCCGATCGCCCACTTCTGCCCTTGACTGACTGGGGATATCTGGCCGCCGTTGAGCTCCGTTGATGGTATTCTTTTGATGTGCACTTATTTCTGCCTCTGCCTTTTTTCTGTGCAATTCAATGACTGCTTAATATGTGACTCTGTGTTCTCGCCCGTTCTGGTGGAGTTACCACCCATTAGGCTATGCCTCTCCTTTTCTTGATGGTTCCTTGACGATGTTTCAACTCGATTGCGCCCTGGCACCAACCTCCCCCTCCCGTGTTTCTCCACTGGATCTTGGCTCCAGGGGGTAGCGGGTGAGATATCGGGGGAGTGGGATGGCGGGTCTGGACCCCTGGTGTTCCCCACTTGGGTGCTCCCTCATGAGTGAATGACAAGATGTTTTAGGTTTGTAAGGGGTGGGGGAGATGCCCGGCATGATTGGGATGTCGGAGTGGGTGGGCTCTCAGGGATTTGTTTTAGGTTTATTGGTTTTTTTCAGCATGAACACTACACGCAGACTTGTTGACGTAGCACAGTACGTTGCCCTTAATAGATGGCTACACGTTTGGGACAGCCGCCGGGTGGGTTTATTGACCTGGGGTTCCCGTGTCTGAGGACCTAGCGCACGCCACACACACTGAGCCAGGTGGGGGGGGGACTGCTCACCGCTATTTCTTGGAATGTCAGGGGATTGGGGGACCCGAGGAAAAGGCGGCGAATCTTGGGAGCTTTGGATAGGCTGCATGTTCAGGTAGTCTTCCTGCAGGAGACACATATGGACCCCCTCCGTCGGGGATCCTTGGCTGCTAGATGGGCTGCGCACTCGCTTTTCGCGTCGTATTCATCCTATGCAAGAGGCACTGCTATTCTTTTAAAACGTGGGGTTCCTTTTGTTCCCCTGGGTACAGCCAAGGATGCAGAGGGCCGATATTGTGTAGCGTGGGGCAGGATAGGCATCGAGACTATTACCCTGGCTTGCTCTTACGGTCCCAATTGTGATGACCCACGCAGCTTTATTGCTCTTTGGAACAAAATCCGGGAGGTGGGCTCCACGCACCTCATCTGGGGAGGTGACTTCAACGCTGTGCTAGACCCTGCTGTGGATAGATCCAACCCCTCCGCTTGCCACTATGATAACACACACAGATACCTGAGGGACATATGCGACACTCAAGAGGTCGTGGATACCTGGCGTCATTTACACCCGACCTCCATGGAGGGCACACACTGGAATACTGCTTATGCCACATGGGCTAGACTAGATTACATTATGATAAATAGGGCACTGGCCCCCTCCCTGGTCAGTGTGCAACACATAGGCCGCACATTCTCCGACCACTCTCCGGTGCTCGCCAAATTCCGCTTACCGGACATAATGGGTAGATCCCCGACATGGCGACTACAGCCCAACATCTTACTCGATGAACTGTTCCGATCCGAACTAGGGCAAGAACTAGAAGACTTCATTTCGCGTAACAGAGGCTCGGTTGACCGCGTGGCCACCCTATGGGAGGCACTGAAAGTCACGATGCGTGGAGTATGTATCTCTAAGAGTTCCGGGGTGTTGAAGACCTTACGCGCTACACTACATAAATTAGAATCCACGTTACATACTCTGGAAACTAGTCCAGACTTTGCTGTCAGCACAGATGCGCAAGCACAGTACCGTACGGCGATGTCTGAATACACTTCCACTGCCGACAGAGAGGTACACTTCCGGGGCAAATACTTCAGGGCTCGGACATACGGAGAGGGTGAACGCCCCGGTCGATCCCTTGCGAACGCGGTCCGTCCGCTGCGTGGCTCCAATTTCGTGCTAGAGCTTGAGGGGGAAGAGGGAGTTCCTATACGCGACACACAGTCGCTCTTGGCGGCTTTCACTATGCACTATTCCACGCTTTACTCTACCACCAGAGTTGGCGCACTGGACATGGACGACTACCTGAGGGAGCTCACCCTGGGCTGGCTCTCGGATCGTCAGCGGGAGTTTTTGGCGGAACCCATAGGCCTGGACGAAATCAGAGATGCAATTAATCAGATGGCACCTGGAAAGGCCCCCGGTCTGGACGGTCTGCCCATGGATTTTTATAAGGCTTATATGGATCTCCTAGCCCCGGTGCTTCGAGAAGTTTTTCTGGAGGCGCATGAGTCGGGTGCGCTCCCTCCATCAATGCAGGAAGCGCTGATTACTTCTCTATTGAAACCGGGTAAACTGCCTCACTCGTGTGACTCTTACCGCCCTCTCTCTTTGATTAATTGTGACGCAAAAATTCTGGCCAAGGTTCTAGCCAATCGATTACAGCTGTTACTGGGCGGTCTGGTACTGTCGGATCAGGCAGGGTTCGTTCCTGGCAGAGCCACTTCCAATAATCTTCGGACGCTTTTCTCCATTATGCACAATGTAGACCCCGATTTGCCACTAGTGGCGGTCTTTCTGGATGCCACCAAGGCCTTTGACTCCCTGGAATTGGACTATCTGCATTGTATCCTGCGTAATATGGGATTCCCACTGGGTTTCACGCGCTGGATCGATATCCTGTATGACCGGCCAGTCGCTAGAGTAGGGATAAATGGGCGGATATCGGAGGCTTTTGCGATATCGCGGGGCACCCGTCAGGGGTGCCCCCTATCCCCGTTGTTGTTCGCGGTGGCGATGGAGCCACTGGCTGCCCGGCTCCGACAACATCACCGAGACAAGGCGTTGCGTTGTCTCCAGAGAGAGGTACTGATCTCCCTATACGCGGATGATATTACACTATACATCCGGGATCCCGCCACTAACCTAAATCCCATCCTTCGGGAGTTTATTCGCTTCGCAGGCATGTCTGGTGTTCATATTAACTGGGGTAAGTCCACTGTCTTCCCGCTGACCGCGGCTGCTCAGCCGTTCCAGCTGGAATACCCCTTACGATGGGAGGAGGATGAAGTTAGATACCTTGGCATACTTCTCTCTCGTGATCGAGAGGAGTTGATGCGGCTGAACTATGGTCGCACCTTTGATCACATTCAGACCTGCGTAGCCAGGTGGATCACGCTGCCTCTCTACCTCGCGGGCGGAGCCTCCCTCATCAAGATGGTAGTTCTTCCTAAGCTCCTCTACCTCTTCCTAAATATCCCATATTACCCAGGCCGGTCCTTTTTTCGACTCCTGCGCTCTGAGCTTATTCGGCTGGTGTGGGGAGGAAGGCGGCCGCGTCTTGGTTGGGAGACACTGACTCGCCCCTTTGTGCAGGGGGGGTTGGACCTGCCGAACTTTGAGTTGTACTACTATAGCGCGCAAGCCCACTTTATACATCACTGGATCCGCCCCACTCCCTTTCTACCACAGACAGCTGTAGAACATTGGCTGGCGGATCCTATCCCACTGGCGGGTGCGATATTTAGTGCGCCAGAGACGCGGACGATGTACCGCACCACTATTTCCAGTTCCATTCTGGCGTGGCAATACATAGCGAAACTTGCCCACACGACTTTGCTCTATTCTCCACTGCTTCCCCTGGCATATCACCCCCGGCTGCCCCTCTTACAAGAACAATTGTTTAAAAACTTTATGGCTAAATTTCACATAACGACATGGGGGGATCTCTATCATGATGGCCTCTTCCGCTCCCAGACACACTTATTCGCTGACACTGCCCAAACCTTCATGGACACATTCCTCTATACCAGGCTTCGCAGTGGTATCCGAGCATTGACGGGGGAATTCCCCAGCGAACCGCCCATTCTAGAGCCCCTCCATCAGCTACTCAAGGCTGTCACTCCCTCACACGCGGTCTCCACCCTCTACCACTCATTACGCACTTCACCAGATTCCCTACCTTGTAGGGCACGGGCCAAATGGGAGGAGGAGTTGGGTCAGCCCATAGCGGACGAGATTTGGAGCTATTGCTGCTTGCAAACCGAACAAATCTCCTCCAGCAGTAGGTTCAGGGTGATTCACTATAAATTCCTACATCGACTATATTGTACTCCAGCGCACATGCACAGGGTGGGCCTTCGGGAGGAAGATCTCTGCTGGCGCTGTCATGCTCCCGCGGCTGACTTCCTTCATATGGCGTGGGGATGCCGCGAATTAGCCACTTACTGGCAACATGTATATTCTGGCATTTCGGAAATGATTGACACCCCTCTTGTACCCTCTCCGACGCAGGCACTGTTGGGCTACACCAAAACTACTAAGAAGCCGGTTCGTAGATTTGTCACAATTGCCCTTCTCATGGCTAAGCGACTCATAGCCTGTAGATGGGGGAGGGGCAGAGCTCCGAAATTTAAGGATTGGATCCAAGACATGGTTCACTGTCAGGACAATGTACTACTATACGCTGAACTGCTCCCTTCCGCATCCCGACCGCTTGACATTTGGGGTCCCCTACAGACGTATCTATTGTCACACCCGCAGATTTAACGCACCTTCCCACTCACATCCACATTAGATCTCCGCGCTCTTAATCCAATTGCTTTACCCCAGTTGGGGGGGCGGGAATTGGTAGAATGTAGTCAAGCAATGAGTCCTGAGTTCCCCTCCACTTTTCCTTGCTCTCCGGCATGGATGGATCTCATGGTACTGCCATGTTGCGCTAGGTATTGGGATAGGGAGGGGGGAATGACGACGCACAGTGCTGAGGGTCGCCTCTGCACGCCGGTGCATAATGCTATGGAGCGCTTACTGACTGCGGGGCTTCCATGGGGGGGTGACGCGTTCCTCGAAAGTGTGTCCTAGTTTATTAGTTTCTATGCCGCAGCCGGCCCTTGGAGGGTTGTAGGCAGGCAGCTGTGTTCAACGTTAAACTCCTCATTTATACCAGGCCGCCGGCCACTTGTTGGTTGTAGGCATGGGGCTGTGTACTGTGAAGTCATGCTGAATAAAGGTTTTTGAAAAAAGAAAAAAAAAAAAAAAAATTGTGCTTCTCAAAGAAAAAGACAACAGATAGTCTCTCAGAGTAAAGGGACCAAAAGAAAAGCAGAAAGAAATCTAAAACTGTCTAGGGGTTGACTCTCGCATTTTTAATCTTGTCAACCTCTGGCAGGGTTAAAATGAAGAAAATGGGGTATCCAGGGCAGGTAACGACCCTATAATACCCCTGCTAAAACCAACATGTTTCTGCCAGCTATTTGCGTGCCCAGCCGGGTCACTCTGGCATTCATCAGGGTGTGGGTCCCTTTGGTGTGGTCTGTACCCCTTGTCGTGTACTTACTACCTTATTCGTTCGGGGCAGTATCCCCGCTTCGCTCTTTTGGAATTTCCAAGAGGAAGGACATATCTATAGAAGGAAGAGGAAAACAGTGGATAATCATTCCCACTCGACCTCTTTTTTTGTAAATTGAAACATCATTGAATATCCCACGCATCCTTCATATGTGAACCATGTTCTCTCACTGCAGCCTATCTTCCAGCACACCCAGTGCCCAAAATGCGGGAAACACTCGCATCCGACACCCTCACAACAGGTTAGCTGGTTTCACGAGTCACCTCTGTGCATGTATATCCAGATAGTGATCCGAATAAAATACCCAAACTATCGATAAAAACATGCCCTGTACAGTACAATACCTATGTCACACCACGTGTTAATAGTCTCTATCACCCCTTTTGTGTACCCATCTATACACTTTACAGAGAAATACTCACAAGAGTTTACGAAAAAATGTTCTAAACCCGGGACAGCGGGGGCGGGTGCTCTTGTCGTCACACTCTGCATGAAAAATGGTCAATAACTAAGAAAGAAAGACTCGTTTGTATGGCACAAAGATACTCGCTTTAGAATTAGTCCTCTAGTCAAAAAACCTTTTGAATACCTTGGTTCCTTGACTGTCACACACTAGCGTATTCTGGGCAATGGTTAAAATTCGTAAAAACGACTGCCCAATAATCGCAATGCTTGAAGTTTATTCGCATCCACACAGTCTCTCCACTCGAGCCATCATTGCACCTAATTAAGTGACTAGAGAGCATTCATGCTCCGAGTGAATTAATCCCACTCACGCATCTAAAACAAACGCTTACTACTCCAAAGAGGCACTCGTTCCTCTTTCCCCTCGTCAGTCCTCCGCCGATACGATTAACTTCCCTCGGGTCCTTTTTTAAAAAGGGAACATTGTTTTCGTATACGCGCGGTCATCCACGCCCATTCTGCGTGTTACCCGGCAGCCTCGCTGTATCCACGAGATAGAAAGAGGCCTTCTAGATGCTCTCTTGCCATGTTATTTTCGAAGCGGCCATCTTTGAATGTCTGCCGGTTCGTTACAATCTAATTAACCCAAAGGTATTTATCTCGGTTGTGGGGGAAGAGCGGGGAGGGTTTTAATATACTCGTATTTCATCATTCTACCGAGTATTAAATTAAGGTATCGTGTCACTGGCATGTACAAGAGGGCAGTGTGCTCTAAAAACTGGAATCTTTTTTCTCTCCTTTCTTCAGAATAGATACAGATCTTATTTTCATTTATCAAATCCTATTGTGTGATACCATACAACTGGAACCATGGGATTCCATCGTTTAGTCCTATGGTATGGCTATTCACACGCTCTACCCATCTCTGTTCTCTCAGTAGTAGGAAGCTAGAGGTGTCATTCACATTCTGCGGAATAAAGGGTTTGTCCACCACTAGCCACCTCAGGTCTTTCTCATCATGTTTTTTCTCCAAAAAGTGAGCAGTAAGTTTCGTGTTGGATTTACCACAGCGTATTGTGCTCATGTGTTCTAAAATCCGAACTTTTACTTTTCGTGTGGTCATGACCACATATAATAGATTACACGGGCACCTCAGAATGTAAATGACGTTTTCAGTATTACATGTGGTGTGCTGTCTAAGTTCCCACGGGCTCCTCAAACCAATGTCAATATTTTTCCCATTGATTGACAAGGGGCAGGCTCTACAAGATCCACAGGCATAATGTCCCAACCACCGGGGGTAAAAAATGTGGGCCAGAACCCAGGTGACCCACATCTCGTTAGTCTCGGGCGAGTGTTCACAATTATGTTCTTAATACTCGCACTCTTCTTAAATGCAAATAAAGGGACAGGTTGGTTCAGTCCATTTGAATTAAGAATCTGCCACTTCTTTTGAATGATTTTCCTAAGGTTGTTCGAAGCTGTGTTGTATGTGGTCACACAGATACTCCTGTCTGTAGTTTCTCTCTGATTGGTCTCCAGGAGAACATCCCTGTTGCAATTCCTTGCTCTTTTCTGGGCGCTTTTAATTACACCCTCAGGGTAGTCTCTGCTTCTTAACTTCTCACTTAGGATGGTTGCTTCCTTTTTGAACTCTTCCACATGTGAACAGTTCCTGCGGAGACGCAGAAACTGTCCATAGGGAAGATTCTCCCTCAGGGTCCGTGGGTGGAAGCTCAGAAAAGATAGTAAGTTGTTCCTATCTGTTTCTTTATGGAACACACTACTAGTCAGACCCCCTCCCTCGGCTTTGATATTCAAGTCGAGGAATGGGAGGGTATTGTTCGTGATTGATCCAGTGAAGAACAGGAAAGGATTTCTCAAATTAAGCCAAGTTAGGAAGGTCTCAGCCGAGGCCCTATCCCCCCGCCAAATTATCAGAACATCGTCTATATACCGATGCCAGTCCCTTATGTTGTTAAAAAAGGGGTTGGACGGTTGAAAGATTACCTCTTCCTATAGGAGGAACTACACTATACTTGAGAGGGATCCCACAGAAAATTTGAGGATTCAAATTGCCTCCTTGTTGGAGGAAGCGTTGTCGAATGATTGGATAAGCCAAGAGACATTAGCATTGCTACTAAACTACAAGACAGGTTACAACTTGCATGACAAAAAAAGAGTACAAGCGTGTGCGCGCTTGTTTGTTAAACAGGTTACTACATTTTGCAGTTTAATAGCAATATAAATAGGACTTCAGCGCACCACAGCATAGGGGAATGTCACTTTCCCACGAGCAACGCTCAAAGTGCAGACTTTGCTTGAAGGGATGTTAGAAGCAGTAGATAAGCAAAACCCTCAGAGAGCCAGTCAAGGGCCTCTATGGACTGGTGGAGTGCCTCTGAGGGTGGCAAAGGACTCGCTTTTGGTTGGCTGATCTTTAGCTTGGGATCTGTTGGGTCTAACTAATCTGAGAGGGCCAGATTGCAGGATTAACTTGAGGTTGTGGAGGGCCAGCTAAAGACTCACAAGATTAGCAGATGATTTATGACGGTAAGCGGATGGGCTCTACTATAGGCAGATTAAAAGTTCAGTTGAAGGCCCCTATTCCCTCACCTGCCCGCAGATACTTTCGGGGTAAGAGGACGTTGCAGCATGGACACGTTCCCCAATTGTACCTGCTGCTCTCCAAGCTTTTTCTGTTGTCTATGAGATAGATGGTACTGTTCCTGCATGTGCTGTATCTGTTTTGAGTATGAAAGAAGCTTGTATTGCTGATGCCACTGCTGTATTAGCTCTGTGCTTGAAGGAAAGATAGCAATACTGCTTCCCATAACTGCAGAGTATAAGGGAAGCTCTTACTGGTGAAATAAGTGATGTATCTTTTTTTTTATTTTTTTATTTCAATATACTTTTTTTTTACAACATATAATTTATAACATGTAATCCTCATGTAATCCTCAACGCTTTGTTGTTGCAGGGCAGCCAAAACTGGCCGAGTTAGCTGTAGTACATTTTCGGTAGCTTGACTGCCCCCCATCCACTGTCATTGTATGGGAAAAAGAAAGAGTGGAAGGGGCAAGATAGGAATTAGGGTAGAGAGAGAAAGAGATAGCATGCCAGAAGTTTTTTATTTTCTTCGCTAGTGACATGTTCTCGTGGGGTTGAGCTTTTCGAGTCGTGCTTCTAGACCTACTCAGGGCGGCTCATATGGGTCTAGGTACTTGTCCACATTCGCCTGCAGGGCTGTCTCCATGGTGAGTCTCGTAGGGCAGATGTGTCAGCGCCTCTAAGATACGTCACCCAATTGAGCCAACCCTTGAACGTTGCCTTGAAGGTGTCCTTCCATTTGGTGAGTACCATTTTGACTCCCGCTGTTAGAAGGAGATCCAGTAGGTCTCTGTCCTGTTGTGAGCCTACCTCTGTTGTAATAATTGCAGTTGCCAGGGTAGCAAATTCCGTTTTTAGTGGGCAACCTAACATTTTGTTTAAGAATGTGAAAATCTTCTCCCAGAATTTTTTGACTTTGGGACAGTGATAAATAAGGTGCGCCAGGTCCCCCTTTTCGTTATTGCAATTCCAGCACTGATCGTTGTCCATCAGGGCCAGGGGAGCCGGGCTCCAGTAGGTTTTGTGTTTGATGTCTGAGGGAACGCTTCCATTACTGCTGCCTACGCTATACCTGTTCTTGGGATGTTAGATAAGTTTGCAAACCTCTGGTGGTGCTTTGACTTTTCAAAGTTTGCAAGTCGTTTGAACTGCTGCTGCCTGTGCATACAGTATGGCGTGTATGTATACCTTACATTTAACATTGAGAGATGGGGGCATATACCACTAAGTATTATATTTGTTTGAATAGATTTCAGACTTTATAATTTGACTTTGTGAATCAACATTCAGACTACATTCAATAATGAAAACACAACAAAAAGTTAGAATGAAAATGTACATTTAAAAAGAAACTTTTATTTTCAAATGCACAGACATAATAACAGCATGCACTGTAAACCTTAAGTCAATTGTGTCGCTTGGTAAAAAATGCAATAAATACCCTGTGAGTTGTTAAATCCACCTTTCTCCACAAAGCTTTGTCCAAAACCAGCCTCTTCCAGTGTTTGCAAACTCTAAAAAAAATAGAAAAAAGTATACACGTTTAACCCCTTGCCTTTGCTAGATCGCAGTAAATTGGTGTGGTTTTACTTTTCTAAGTAGCATTTTACGTTGTACTAAGTGAATACATATGAATATACGGATTTAGTAATGTTGGACAACTTCAAATTTGCATATTTTATGTATGTATCTATGTAGTTTGTTGCAATTTGCCAGAGGTCATGATTTTGGTTTCAAGTGTTCGCTTCCCTGGAGCTGGTGGCAACACACCGGTGAGATGTTCCCTTGCAGCACATATTATGTTAACAGATGCCGAAGCATTAGGGTATGTGAATTCTTTACTGCTTATGAATTGCATTGTATTGTATTGTATTATAAAATGTGGATAGCACTTACTACCTGTATAAAATTGGGATATTAGTTGAGGGGTGTAAGTATCCTCTTCAAGTATTAATCACAATTCTTCGAAGGGTAAACTGCTGAAGTCACTACATAAAGCGGAGCTCAACCCATGGTAGCTATGGCACTACATAGGTGACTGCGACGTCATAACCGAGGCTAACTATGCCGAGGTCATGCGCAGCCGACTGGAGCCACCCTACGGAGCGCAGCAGTACTGCTCATGCAAAAGTTACCGGATCCAGCCTGACGCCTGAGAAATTCAAAGGTAAGGAATCTGCAGCTAGAAGTCTCCATCAGATAGAAGGTCAGCCTTATGACCCTTAGAATCCACTTTTTTATTTTAACCATTATACAAACACCAGCATTTGTTTCAGTACATGAAATACATCAGTGCATGATCGTATACAGCATATATAGGGATTTCCCAGATTATAGGAGCATTAGAGGCATAGAGGCGTGACCCAAAAATGACATCATGAATACATATTCCATTCGACCCCCCACCCCCATATATGAGGGTATATAAACTGTCACAGATATCACATTTTGGACTTTACATATCAACAACTAGAGTACATTTTCCCCTAAAATGTTCAGAAAGTAGTCTACCTAGTGAGGATGCGTGCTTAATTCCGGAGTGGATTCTAGTGGATGCTCGATGAGGTACATAGTGAGGGGGTCCCAAATGTCTCGAGGCAGGGAAGGCAATGGGAGTAATTCAGAGTAGGTGTGTATTTGTTCCTGCCACAGGTTCATATCTCCCATCCATTCCTTGAATTTTGGCGCTCTGCCCCGCCTGCAGGCCACCCTCTGTCTGGCTAGTAGTATGCTAAATGTGATGAATTTACGCTTAGCCGCAGGTATCTCTTCTGTATATGGCAGCGCCAGCAGAGGGGACTGTGGTATCTTTCGGATGGTCATGAGCTTCAGTGCCGTAAATACCTGTTGCTAATATCAATGTACTGCGCTACAATCCCATGCTAGATGGAGAAAGTCAGCGTTGTCTGATCTGCACCCGTCACAACGAGCACTGTCACGCAGCGCATACCGATGCAGCCTGGCAGGAGTGTAATAGAGACGCTGCAAACATTTGTAATGCGCAGCCTACTATTTGAGGAGGCAAGCTCGGTCTGCTTATAGCAATAGCCCCACTGCTGGTCCATAATGTCATGTCCCAGTTCAGTGCTCCACCTGGCGCGCGCAGGGCTAGCAGGGTATTCCATTTCCGTGTAAAGGTTATGGTACAAGGTAGAAACGAGATGTGAAGTATCAGTAGTACGCAGCATGTTGTGCAATGGCCCAACTGTGGGAGGCTCAATGAGATATGATGGCATGTATTCCCGTACTCCCTGTCTATATCATACATATAAAAAAAAATGTCCATGGGGGCCAGCTGGGCTCCTTGAAACAATTGTGACATGTCCCGAAATTTACCATGCATGTAGAGGTCACCCCAACAGGTAATTTTAAACTTAGATTTGATCTTAGCAAATATTCCCTCCTGAGGAACCGGCATGTTGTGGGTGATACGCGAGTGGGAGCAAGGGGGAATAAAGTATCAGTGCCTTAAGCATGCGGGAAAGGCGTTGCCAGGCTTTAACAGTGCAGTCCACTGAGGACTGTCCCACTGGTCAATTCTCTGGCACTGCCAGGAAGACCCCGCCTAGCGGGATAGGATGCACCAGCCAGTGTTCCGTTGCGACTTGGGGTCTATACCTAGGGATAGAATGCGCCAGCCAGTGTTCCGTTGCGACTTGGGGTCTATACCTAGGGTGGTGGAACCAATAGTGCGCAAAGTGTGCCTGGGCGCACAAATAGTACAATTCAAAATTAGGCACATCAAACCATCCCTGCGAGAATGGCCGTGTAAGTGTGTCCCATTGCAAGCGCGGTTGCTTACCGCCCCAAACCAACCGTATTAGCTCCGATCGTAGCATATTAAAAAAGGGCCTGCCAGGATATAGCGGTAGCAATGGTGAGGGGAAGGGCTATCCACCTACTGATACTGCTCGTGATGTGGTCAAGCGCGCACCCATAATTACGACGCAATTATTCCTCGCAATTGTTGGTGACATGTACCCCCAGATATTTTACCTCCTCTGTACACCACTCAATAGGGTAGTCCGTAGGGAAGGGCGTTGCCGCAGGAGTGAGCGAGAAGAGTTGGGATTTAGCCAAAGTAATGTGGATGCCCCATAGGCCGCCAAATTTCCCATATTCCCGAAGGAGCGGATTAAGGTTTTGAATCGGGTTTTTGACATATAGCGTGACGTTGTCCGCATATAGAGAGATCAGTATGGGACGGAGGAAGCAGCAAAGGGCTTTCTTTTGGTGATGCTGCCGAAGTCTCGCCGCTAGGGGCTCTATTGCAAGGGCAAACAGAAGCGGGGATAGAGGGCATCCCTGGCGGGTGCCCCGTGTGAGCCCAATAGGGGAGGAGGTATGACCATTAACTCTCACCCACGCTGTTGGAGAGGCATATAGAAGGTGTATCCAAGAAAGAAAACAGACAGGAAGACCCATACATTGAAGTATAGTGAAAAGATAATCCCACTTTACCGAATCAAAGGCTTTTGTGGCGTCTAAGAAGACTGCCACGAGTGCCAGTTGGGGGTCAACATTGTGCATAACGGAGAATAGTGTGCGCAAGTTGTGGGAGGTTGCCCTCCCTGGGATAAAACCTGCCTGGTCAGTAAGCACCAGCTTCTCCATTAAGAGGCTAAGGCGATTCGCTACTAGTTTCGCAAGGATGTTTGTATCTGTATTAATGAGAGAGAAAGGCCTGTACGAATCGCACTCATCCGCAGGTTTGCCGGGCTTCAGGAATGAAATAATAAGTGCCTCCCTCATAGTGTCTGGAAGAATTTGGGCCTCTTGAGCTTCCAGTTAGACCGCCCTCAGTATTGGGATCAACTGATCTATGTATGACTTATAAAAGTCAACAGGTAGGCCATCACAGCCCGGGGCTTTCCCGGATTTCATTTTCATAATCGCCTCCCGAAACTCATCGGACTCAAAGGGTGCAGCCAGAAATTCACGCTGGTTATCTCCCAGCCAGCCCAGGGCAATATCCTTAAGGAAGGGATTAAAATCCGGGGACGCACCCCGTCGAGTATTATATAGTTCCTCGTAAAAGGAGGTAAACGTATGAAGGATGTCTCAACTGTCTCTATGGCATTCTCCTGGGGCATCCAAGATGTCCAGAATATAGTTAGAAAAGCGGGGTTTGCCGAACATCCATTGCGAGTGCTCTGCCCGGCCTCTCTCCTTCACGATATCTACGTGCAGTAAAATATTTACCCCGGAAGCGAATCTCGCATTCGGCAGCGTCAATATATTCAGTAAATTTGTCACGAATCGCGGCCCTCTGTATACCCGAATTCTCATGCCACATGTCAGCTTCTAGTTGCATGAGTTCGCCCTCTAACCGACGTAGACTACGTCTGATGTCTCGAAGTACCCCAAAACATTTTGCCATGCAGAACCCGCGAACCGTAACTTTAAAAGCTTCCCAAAGAGTACTCATATGGTTGACCGAACCCCTGTTGCAGCTAAAAAAGCTGGTGATCTCTTCCCCCAGCTCTGTCTGAAAAACTATCAGTAGCGCTTCGGGCACTAGCCTCCAGCAGAACGGTGATGCAACTGAGTTAGGGGGTGTTGTTTGCATGCATACGGGCGCATGGTCCGAAAGCGTTTTGGCCATGTGATCTATGGAGACTATCCATGGCACAACTCCACAAGAGACAATCCAATAATCAAGGCGGGACCAAGCAGCGTGGGCAGTGGTGCGATATGTACCTTCTTGTACTGCTCGATTTTCCCGGCCTTTTCGTGTTAAAGGGCAACTGGTGTGACTTCAGTCTCTTTCCATCCAAGTCTAAGGGTTAGAGTAGTGAATGGAGTCTATTTGTTAGGCATTTTGACATGATCCTGTGCTCTTCCCCATAGATCAGGGCTTGCACACATAGCCTAGGGGATAGATTCGTTAGTATTAGGGGTACCATGTCCTGTAGTGAGGGTATTTCAGGGAGCCGTGCTGAATTCAGGCCTGGTAGGCCTCAAACAGGAGAGACTCCATCTTTCTTTCTGCTCCGGCAGCTTGGGAAGCTTCTAGGTCGAGGGTGATGTTTTAGTTATGAGGTGTTATTCGCTTGGAGAGAACCGGTTCAGGCCGGCCCTTATCGAAGGATTGTATTTTTCTTCATGCCGAAGACACTACATCAGGCCGGCCGGCTGGGAACGTGTCCTTGGTACGGGGAGGTACAAGAATTTGGTGGGCGGCAGGTTACGGGCTGGAATTTTCCATGAGGAAATGCACCTCTATATTAGTGAAAGTCTGAGGCAGATACAGGCACTTATTCTTTCAATCCATAGGCGGCACCTAGCCGTTAGCAGTAAAGCTACTACTTATTCCAGGGAAGACAGATGATAAACTTAAGGATGGAGAAAAACCGAGGAGCAGATACTCTCCTAGCAGAATAGCCAGAGAGGAGAGAGTAGCCGATGAGGAAGAGGTCCCAGTGACTCGGAGAAGGGAACAGACCCGTGATTGCGGAGGTGTTACTTCCAAGCGAGCCGAGGCACAGACGAGGAGGGAACCTAGATGACCATTGAGTGCAGGCTACACACGACTAAGGTGATGTCGACCCCTTTCTTATTAGAGTATACAATCTAATCTTTCACTTTTCTTTGCAGGATATGTGTCATATAGTACTGTTATATGATTGCGTATGTAATTGGTAATAAAGTACTCAGTTTGTAGTGAATCAACATGTGCTGCGTGTTCTTGTATAAGGGGGTAGCCTATTCTTCTAGTCAGCTGTGACTTGACATGAACAGATGTTAACACTGATCAGGTAAGTGGTAACTGAATAAAGGAGGGAGAAGTCTCTCAAACCAGAGAACAGGTTGTGCTCAAACTGGCAGTTCTTGTGTGATCCGATGAATAGTAAAACTGATTCCCTTGTTGTATGTTATGGTAATTATAGGATGAACTTGTGCTGAGTCTGCCGTCTGGGTAGGAAGTCCTGGGTCCGTTTGGGACCGCGAGGCTAAGGCTGCCGTCTGGGTAGGAAGTCCTGTGTCCGTTTGGGACCGCGAGGCTAAGGCTGCCGTCTGGGTAGGAAGCCCTGGGTCCGTTTGGGACCGCGAGGCTAAGGCTGCCGTCTGGGTAGGAAGTCCTGGGTCCGTTTGGGACCGCGAGGCTAAGGCTGCCGTCTGGGTAGGAAGTCCTGGGTCCGTTTGGGGCCGCGAGGCTAAGGCTGCCGTCTGGGTAGGAAGTCCTGGGTCCGTTTGGGACCGCGAGGCTAAGGCTGCCGTCTGGGTAGGAAGTCCTGGGTCCGTTTGGGACCGCGAGGCTAAGGCTGCCGTCTGGGTAGGAAGTCCTGGGTCCGTTTGGGGCCGCGAGGCTAAGGCTGCCGTCTGGGTAGGAAGTCCTGGGTCCGTTTGGGACCGCGAGGCTAAGGCTGCCGTCTGGGTAGGAAGTCCTGGGTCCGTCTGGGACCGCGAGGCTAAGGCTGCCGTCTGGGTAGGAAGCCCTGGGTCCGTCTGGGACCGCGAGGCTAAGGCTGCCGTCTGGGTAGGAAGTCCTGGGTCCGTCTGGGATCGCGAGGCCGCCACTTGTATTATAAGAGGTCTAGATATATATATATATATATATAATAGGAATTCCCTGTCCTTAGGTGGTATGTACATGTGGTTACTTGTTGTGAATAGGCCCTAGGGAGGGAGTAACGTTCTGGCTGGGTTAGAGAGGCTCTGGTGAGCGGGTTCCATCTGATCCGAAAACCCAAGCAGAACACTTCTCTACGCCCTGGATGCACGTGTCTCCATGAATCAATGAGCCCATGTTCTGGGAGCAGCTGGGAGAGGGCCCCTTGAGACTTGGTATAATGGTGAGGCTGGGGATGGGAGCGATCAAGTGTCGGGCATAGTGCAGTATTGAAATGGCCTCCTCAAATGACATGAGTAGATCCACTTTTAAAATTTGCCCCCAGAGAGAAGTGTAATAGTCTGGGTCATCGGTGTTTGGACCATAGCAGCAAACTAAGGTGACCGATAGCGTTCCCAGTACTCCCCAAATCATGCAGTGCCTGCCAGACGGGTCCCCGAGGGAACCACTCAGAACAAAAGGAGTGCCCTTCTTAACCAGAATCAGTGTGCCCCGTGAGTATGACGAATAAGAGGGAAGAGGGGGGGGGGGCGCTTGGCAAAGTAACCAACCACTACTGATATATGTAATTGCAAACAAAGAGATAGAAGAAAAGTACAACAAGCCTGTACCGCTGGAGCTCAATTAGCAGTGTTTGTCCGGCGAAGAACAGCCCAGGCACCTTAGTAGAGGGCTTATTGCCGACCATACTGAGTAGACAGTTTCCAGCTGCATGTACAGTATGACAAGCACAGTCTACAACCCACCATGGGATCGCTCATAACGCAAAACAGCTTGTAACCAAAAGAGACTCCGTGTCAGTGTGAGGAGAAGGCGATCGCTCAATGCACCCCTCGGAGAACGTTGTTGAATTGTTTTCAGGAACTCCTCCACCTGATGTGGATTAGTGAAGATGGTGCTTTTCGCTTGATGAGAGACTCTCAGCCGTGCCGGGAAGAGAAGGGCATATTCGATCTGTGCTTTTCGAAGCTTTTGCTTAACTCCCATGAATTTACGGCGTGCCTCTTGCACCGCCACAGTGAAATCAGGGAAGATGGTGAATTCAACGCCGTTGCAGTGTAGATTCTTGTGTTCTCTCGCTAGCTTCAGAGCAGCATCCCGGTCCCTATAGTTGCGGAGGCGAGCCACTATAGGCCTGGGGGGTCCGCCGGGAGGGGGACGTGGCCCCAGAGAGCGGTGAGCACGTTCCACAAGGAATTGTGCCGAAAACAGGTTTTCTTCTCTGGCCCCTCGCAGTAGCCGCTCAACATACTCCTCCATGCGGCCAGTGTTGGTGCTTTCCTTATGTTATTCCGGCGGCTGCGGGCCTCAGGTCCTCAGTCTTGGCGGCGATCACCTTGAGCAGTTTATCAATGTGCGACACCTGTTGCTGTAACTGTGAGGTGGTATCTTCGTTTTCCGATATGCGCCGTTCAGCTTCTTTGATCTGCCCATCATGTTTGTCTACTTTCTGAACTAGGAAGTCCAAGCGATTGTTCATAGTGTCCATCTTCCCAGACAGGTCAGTCAAGCTATGTTGCAGGGCAAGCAGTAGCGTTTTAACTTCATCCCCTGAAGATGAAATCTGTGTTTGCAACGTCTCTCCAGTTGCCGGATTCGAATATTCCGAGTTTGAGAGCGTAGCCACTTTCTTGGCATCAAATACCAGCTCTGGCTGTCTGCCATCAGGTTTCCCCATGTTAGCAGCGTGGCCTGAAGTATGCAGCCGTGGGCGGTAACCCCTGTGCGATGCGGATCAGCGGGGGGGGGGGGGGGGATGCGCTGCGCGCCAGCTAATTTTACCCACGTTGGTGGGGTCCTCAACTCGCCAGTTTAGCAGCAGCCCTCTCACACCCATGTGTGCCGGACTCAGCCCAATCGAGATGAAGAGACTGAGAGGCAAGGGGTGCGCGAATGTTAGCTGTGATGTCAATGAGCCCACTGTGCTCGGCGGGCCCACACTATTGGCACTCCCACAGTGGATCTACACAGCAGGAAAGCTCTATATGGTTGACAATAAGGATGTTGGTCTATTACAGTACACTGTGCCCAAAAATCTGAGTGTGTCCAGCGCTGCGTCACCCGGTAGGTATATGGCGCCCACACAGCCACCAGGCAGAGACGCGCAGCGCCACACCAGGCCCCAACAAAAGCACCCCAGGCGTAGGAGGTCGATTAACTACTGCTCGTGGTTACCTTGCAGCAGAGATTCAGTGGGACCCACAAGTAAGTCGGGGCCACCGCCCCTTACCTTAAAACGGGAGTAATGTAGATGCAGAGACTTAAATTTAGGCTGGGAAAGGGGAGGCCCAGTTATCAATGCAGCGGCTGTACCTTGTTGGGCCGCACCAGAAGCGTCTCAAGGGTATCTATGCCCACAATCTCTGTGCAGTTAGCCCTGGGCACGCTCCCTCCAACCTTACTGTATGCAGAATGAGCAGAGAGTGTCTTGCGGAAGTGAGAGCTGCGTCCTCCCAACGGTAGATGAGCGCGGCGAATTTCCAATGTTGGCGTGCTCTCTCCAGCCCCTCAGAATGCAGTATGTGCAGCGAGTATCTTACGAATCGGAGGGCTGCGTCTACCAAACGGCAGATGAGTGCGGCGAGAGTCCAATGTCGGGCAGGCAGAGGAGGGCGCAAACACCAGTGTGGCGGCCGGAGACGCGGCCTGCACCGCGGTCTTCTAACAGTACGGGCCCCAGTAGTTATATAAGCCCCAGTCTGTTTTCACTCACCGCTCACTGAGAATCACGCTTGCACATGAGCCAGCGAGCGACGCTCCTACATTCGCCAGACCGCGTCAGCGCCTCTCTCCTGGACGTGCTATTCCATTAAGGTCCGCCGACCACGCGGGCGCCACGGTTCTTGATTTTCCTCCGCAGCCCAGAGCTCCATGCATGTCTCGCAGCGTGTCTCGCTGTTTTTTGTCCTCGGATACAATTGCCTCACGAAGCGCTGTCCGCATATAAAATCAGTACCGGAGATAGTGGGTGCGCTGAGCAGCAAGACTCTGAAGCAATCAGGCGATTTACTCCGCAGTGGAATAGGCCTAGCAGCCAGAGCCTCACAGGCGTGCGGCCATCTTGGTCATGCGCCATCTGGTGCCCCCATGACCCTTAGAGTCCACTTCTTTGCCCTGGGTAGAAGAAATAGAGCAAGTCCAGTCCCTCAGGGCTCTTCTCAGGTTGCAGACAGCAGGTTTTATCCTCTTCTGAACTTCCTCAGATCCAAGTGTGTTGTGGGCACCTAGAGATGCCACATTTATGACCGCCCAGGCCTTGAAAAGCCCACCCGCCCACTTGCTATAAGGAGCCAGATTTAATTAGGACGAGCTTTTTTAAGGCCTACTCGCCCTTTCGGGGGAGCAGAAAATCCTCTAACTTCAGTCACAGAAAGAAAAGTAAATGTAGGAAGATAACTTGACTTTTAACCTCTGTTTCTGAAAGCCGAGCAAATGTGTCAAGATAAGATTTAAAGGCATCTTTATTGCTCACAAAGTGAATGAGCAAACCTCAAACTTGAACTGAAATCACGTATTTTCCTTACATTTCTGTGATAGAAAGTTCCAGAACCTCCAGGAATACACAAACTTTCTACCACTCAGCATTTCCCCACGTGTACCGATAAAAAATGCTGCCCCACTTTTGTGGCTGGGCCTAGCATCCGGGACAGGAATGGATCAAACCAAGGTCAATTGGAGCCCTTGCATGGGGCTCCCATTGACTCGGTTTGATCCGTTCCTCTTGTTCGCACTCGGCACAACCACACAAAGGGTGCAAAGTTCTAATCAGCACAAGTGGGGCAATGCTGGGAAGGAAAGAATTTTGCGGGTTCCTGCTGGGTCTGTAAGTTTCCATCACAGAAATTTAAGGAAAAATTGTGATTTCAGGCAAAGCTTGAGGCTTGCTGGGCATTGTGGGTAAGAAAACCTCATGGGATTCACACAAGGTACATCACCCTGGAATCCCCTGGTTGTCTACCTTTCAAAAAGGTCTGTGGTGGGTAGGTTTCCATGGGTGGCAGCCTAGCATAGCCCCAAATCCTGCAGCTACCCCTATTACTGATCTCTCCACAGAGCACGTTAGGGCCTTTTGTGTCGAGGTCTTTTGGCTCACCTACACAAGTGCGGTACCATTTTTATCTGGAGACTTGGAGGAAGGCTGTGTGGTATCAAATCTGTTGCTCCTTGCAGATTCTAGAGGTTTTCTTTACAGAAATGTGAGCAAAATGTGTGTTTTTAGTTAACGTTCGAGGTTTGCAGGTCACTGTGAGTAAGAAAATGGTGTGGGATGCATGCAAAGCACATCACCCTGTACTTCCTCAGATTTCTAGTTTGCAAAACAGTCTGGGAGGTTTTTCCAGGTGGCAGCCTACCCAAGCCCAAAAAGTGCAGCCGTTCCAAATTGTAAGTAGGATGATACCGGGAATTAGCCAAACACTCCTGGCCCATATATAAAAACAACATCTAAAATAATCAAATGTCCTCTTGCCTGCCTTTGAGCATTGAGATGGGATGCTTTAGTTCACAGGGAAGCAGAAAGAGGGGTGAGGCCTCAAGTTAAGATGGGAAAGAGAGATATATATATATTCACTTAAAAAACCATAGGTTTCACACATGTTATAGTTAGGTGGATATTTCACTCGTAAAAAACCAATGAAATTCCCCCGTTATAGTTAGTTCAGATAACTATAACTTGCACGCCCGCAATCCTGCTCATGACGTCACATATTACATCACTCATGACATGGTCAGTGGCATCACTCATGACATCACTGATGACATCATCCTTGTGATAGAGTGGCGGTCGCGCGAGTTATAGTTATCTGAACTAACTATAACGGGGAATTTCATTGGTTTTTTTTACGAGTGAAAAATCCACCTAACTATAACGTGTGTGAAACCTATGGTTTTTTCAGTGAATTTGTACGTTTTTTTTAAATGCTAAGTTATGTATGTATTATTATTTTTTTTATATATATATTTTACAATAAAAATTAAAAAATATATTTTTTTTTAATGGTTTTTCACCGTGCGTGCACGGTGCGCGCACCCCCGCGATTTTTTTTTTTTTTTTAAATTAAATTTTTTTTTTCTGCCTTCGGGGTCCTTCAGGGACCCCCTGACAAAGGCTAGGGGGTCAGGAACTCTCTACCCTGCCCCCTTTTCACGTTCGCCACCTTCCTTTTTCACTCTCGCACTGAAAACAAACAAAATGGCGGCTGACACTTCCTGATTTCGACCGATTCGAACGTTGACTAACATGTAAACACCAATCAGAATTACGCTCGCGCACGTTACGGTGCACACACGGTGCGCGGCTATAGATATTTATGTGCTTTTAACTGCAATTTTCTCAGGAACTACTGAACAGATTCACTGCCATATATGCAAAAGGCACATCCCTGATCTGAGGACTACCTCTCTGCCAAATTTCAAGTAATTCTGTTCAGCCGTTCGGGCTGTACCTTCGACTAAAGGTCCTATGGGAAAATGCATGGGGAAAACACGTTTTGGGACCCCCCTATTTTCTCGGCCCCCGCTTGACGAATCCCCACCCCCCCCCCCCGAGACTTTCAGGGTAGGAGCTGAGCGGAGCGCCACATTAGTTTTGAAAATTTTTCGTCAACCGGCGCCAAAGTTATTCAAAATAGAATTTTGAGATTTCCTATGGAAACACGGTCCTAACTATAACTATCTACTGGTGTCCGCCAGTAGATTATATATATATATATATAAATAAAACATACAGTTTGCTTTCTGCCCCCCCCACACCCTGGGGGACAGATCCGGGGTAATTACCCAAATCTGCACCCCAGGGGAGCATAACGACTTATTAGGGGTCGGAGCATGGCCATATCCATTCTGGGCAGCCCCACCCCTCTGTTTTTAATTTAAAAAGAAATCCCTGGTGGCTAGAGTGCTTTCTGCCCCCTGGGGGGGGCAGATCGGGGCAATTGACCCCATCTAAAGACTAAGGGTGGGGGCATGGCCAGGCCCATTCTGGACAGCCCCACCTCTTTATTCTTATATTTTTTTTATTCCCTGGTGCCTAGTGGACTTTCTACTACCCAGGCGGGCAGTTCAGGAGCAACTGCCCCATCAGTCCTGCAGGTTGGGGAGGGGGGGCTCAGAAAGATTAGGAGGGAGCACAAGCCAGTGCTCAAGAGGCTGCTCCCCCTTTTCCTACTGGGTGGATCCCTGCTTGGGGATCCCCTCCTGTGGGGATCCCCAAGCAGGGATCCACTGGGTAGAGTTACCATTGGAAAGGGGAGATTCTCCCCTTTCCAACAATACCTCTTCCATAAGAATCAGTGCTCTGGGGGCGGAGATATCTCCCAGCAGTGATTCAGTGAAAGTGAAATGAGCCTTTTAGCTCGCTTTACTTTCTCTTTTGTATGAAATGAAGTCAGCACGCTCTGTACGCTGATCATCGTTTCATACACGCACAAAAAGGTCAGGCTGTTCGGGATGCTCTTTCCTGAGCAGCCTGGGGAGAATAAAGGACAACCCTCTAATGCAAAGCATCAGTGGGCCCCCCTTTAACCCTCC
The DNA here is from genome assembly GCF_964204655.1 of Triturus cristatus. Classification (NCBI taxonomy): domain Eukaryota; kingdom Metazoa; phylum Chordata; class Amphibia; order Caudata; family Salamandridae; genus Triturus; species Triturus cristatus. Next base: position 1,142,250,159 of record NC_140585.1, on the reverse strand, counting down.
CCAGTGTCAGCCATTGGCCAACACACGGATCAAAAGTGCTAAACTTTACTGTCATATTACAATGGCAGGCCTGGGGTTGGGTTTGCTCTGTAACTGCAGTGGGTGGCACAATGGGTGCTGCAGGCAATAGTGATATTTAACTTATAGTCCCTGGGTACAACTGGTACCATATACTTGAGACTTATGGGTAAGCTAAATGTGTTTAAAGGGCAAGCACCAACACTTTACCACTGGTCTGCAGGAGGGGGTAGAAGTTGGTAATTTCTACCACCACCACTACATAGGGTGCTAAAGAGGTTAAGCAGGTAGGTAGGTAGGTAGCATGCTATACATGTAGGTGAGTGACTGAGCATATCTCTTCTATGCTTTGACCCCTGTGGGGAACATTTCCATGTTGTGCATGATGACCACTGAGATGTGGTTATTGTGTTTTGGAATGCAACACCTAGCGGCGTGATTGATAAAGAAGTGCGAGAGACAGACGCATTTTTTAATTGGTATTGTGCAAGCAGTTATGATTAACTCTCCAGATTCCTTTTTTTGTTTGTAGTTTATCCAATTCTGCCTGTAGCATGAGGTTGAACACACTGAACTTATGGATGCAAGACAAGTAAACATTTAGATAAAGGGGAGGGGGAAATCTGAGACCTGCCCAGGCAGACGGAGTTATAAGCCTCCATTACATGGTCATATTAAAAGATTGGCAAAGATACACGGTTGCCTAGTTGGTACTGAATGGTTAGTTAAGCAGGGTAATACAGCCAGTATCTGTGCTACCCAGATGCCAGGAATCCACAGTTCATTTCATACGTTATATGCCTGTCTGTTGCTGATGAGGGTTTAGGTGGTGAATTGGTTTATGATATATAGTGACATGAATGAAATCAAATTGATGTGGGGAGGTGCGTCATAAATACTAGAGTTATTGTCTTACAATCTGTGGTTAGAGGTAGCAAGTAGCGTGTCAGGACTTGAGGGTCTTGATTGACAGAATCTGAAGACAAGCCGCCACCCCACCCCAGAATGTAGCTCCTTCCGGTTGTGAGTGAGCATGAATAGCAGAACTAAACCATAATGGGGAGTGGAGGCGAACAGAATTAAGAGACATAAAAGATAGCTGGAAAGCTCCAATCTCATCAAATACACATCTCTTGTACTTCAGAGGCTTTTCAATAGTGTTTTCAAAAGTGCATTTCAAACGTATACTAAAAGATATGAAAAACAAACAAGCTTTTGCTATTTTGTATAAACACTGAAATGATCTTAGAAAAGAAGGTATTGGTTATAATGCTTACCGGCTTCATAACAGCAAGTCACAGGGAACCTAAGCCACAATCGAAAGAAGCCAGTAACATCAACTGTGCAATCCTGGGACTAATACAAACCTGGAATTCAGGGAGGAAGGGAGAACAGCAACCAATGCCAAAATGTAATCCAGAGGCAAATCAAAGTTCAGGAAACTGTTCAGTCAACACAACCAAATTATAATTATGTGAGGAATTCAGAGTTCAGGCAAGGTGGTCAGGAAACCAAGAACAGAAACAAAACATCAACGGTGAGGGACACAATAACGGAGAGCGAACGTTAGCAATAAGGAAGGAGCCAACAAAACAAGGAAAGTTGCCAAGCACATTCATAAGGTAAGTGGACTGCTTAAAAGGTTCCCAACCCTTAAGGACCTGGACGTTCTTTGCCTTGACATGCACCAGTGATGATCCTGATGCCCCGGATAACACAGACCAGCCTTCTATACCCTTCCTGACTTTCTAAAAACAGATTCAATGGTGACCAGTCCTAGAGATGAATTTCTGAGTTCATGTAAATCCCTTTATTGCCGACGTAGGGTAAATTCTGTTTACTTTGCAAAGTGAGGGGGAAGTTATGTTTAAGAGTCATGTGTCTTTAGGCAAGTTGCAGGTCTTCAGGGGTGTAGCAACAGAGAGTACTTAAGAGTATTGACTGGAAAGGCACATCTTATGGTTGGGATGTGTAGTAATTATATTCTATCTGTATGTCGATGTCATTGTGAGGTTATGTTGGGTGGAGCTACCCAGTTTGTCTCAAGTGACAATGTCGGTCTTCCATAGTTATGGACCATTTTTCTAGTGGTAGCAGGGTTATCAGCTTCTTTCCCAAGATCAGCAGTTAATGTAATTATCTTTGGAAAATCCATGATTCACTATGCTTCATGTTTAAATGCTCCTGTATGCTTGGAATCTGGGCTGACAAGGAGTAGCAAGAAAAGAGGATCCTCCTATGGATTTCTTATTGTAAGGTTGCATGCCAATCTGTGACACTGACCTGGAAAACAGTGTCCTATTTTGCTTGCATTGTTTACATTTAATTTGTAGATCTAATAGTCTTTTTTCTTGAGCGTCTCTGTGGGTGATGAAAAGCGTTTTGAACATTGATTGTCTAGCCACAGGTAGTCATTATGATCTTTGTTGAAAAATGGAGGAGTCTTGCTGCCGCAGTTTGGAGTATTACATTTTGTTCTTGCTGAAAGAGAAGCGCCAAGTAATTGGTTTTTGGCATAGCTGAGCTTGAAGTCACGAGAATGAAGACACCTAGTAGTTTTTGTTAGTACCCAAGGTATGGAAATACGTGTCACAGTGTTTTCATTGAGTCGAAGGTGCTCCTTGTGACACCATTCCAATGAGGTATCATGGATAGATCTGAGACCCTCGTCACTCCTAGGTTTCTTACTTTTCTTTACACAGCTGGGGGAGCATCAAGGTCCTTTGGCCATATGACAGTAGGATGGTGTTTGTACCATTGTTGACAGGTCATCTTTAAACAAATCCACTTGTTTGTGTTACACCGGGCTTATCTCACCCCTGCTCAAATTAATAAGTACTTCCTCTGCCCGGATGTGGCCTGCCCTCCATGCCGTCAGTTAGATGTAGTGTATTCCAAAAGAGCACTCCTCTCGTGCTCTACACTGTCGCACTGCGCAAAGTGGGAATCATTTCCCGCCAATATGTTCCAATAATCCAGGTACTCCAATGTAAACTCTTATTACCATAACCTTTTTGTTGTCCAGCATTACATCCATTCACAATTTATCTTCATCACAACGGAGACAGCATGTTTGAATCTGCAATCTTTATTAAACTCTTCCAATACCAACTGCTCGCCACTCCAGGCTTTTTACAATGGTACGTACAGATCAATCATGGTTTGAAGTTCACACCGTATATAAATATCCAATGCATTTCGAGCCCACCTGGCTCTTCATCAGGGATTGCTAGAACAAATACAATAAACAGCTTAGCCACGGATTTCATTGTGAACAATATTAACTATTAAAAGACCCAACACCAATTGTGAAAACACATAGCCACCTCCGTGTGCCAAACCCTAGTCCAACGTAATATAAATGCAACTACTTTCTGCCCCTACACCACCCAAACCTTTGATTACCCTGAAAACACTGTGAACATAAAACAGACCATATAACGAGCATTCCACAAAAGACCCAATGCACCCCTCGTAATTCACCCTTATCCTCCTACCCCTTCTCTTTCCAACTCACTCCCCCCTCCGTCTCCATGTCTCTCACTTTTACCTTCTGTTAGCACTCTGGTCTCCTCGTGCTGTTCACCATGAATACACTGCTTTCTCCCTCTGCCTAGCCATTAGTTAAATTATCAGCTGCACTCACTTTCGCTCTTAAGTCTTCGCGCTGTATGTTCCCAAGCCGGTACCACGTGACTCATCTCCCCAGCAACTGCATTCAATTACATCTGTTGTTCTGCCAAGAGACTCTAACTCCCATAATTCACCACGCTCCCCGTCACACAAAATAACCCATTTACTCTTCTGCACTAAATCTTTTGCGTATAGTAATTCATAATTAAATGCGCTGATAGATAGATAGTTAGATGTAGACATCCTCCATATACTGTGGCAATGCCCTGTCCTAGAAGAATATTGGAGTAATGTGACAACCACACTGGCCACTTGCACATCTCGCGCTGTCCCAACTAGATGGGAGGTGCATATACTGCACCTATTTAGCAGGAATAAAAAACATAGGGCTACCACCCGTTTTCTGGGTTTAATAGTAGCAAAACCCTTGCTTACCAAGCGAAGGAACTCCCCTCTGGCACCTCACACATTAGCATGGCGCCGGTCCCTACTTAACTGGGCTAGGCTGGAGGAAGTGGTTCTGCGCAGGGAAGACCTGCTTGGTATGTTCCCCCTGGCGTCTCAATGGTACACTATGGTGTCGAAGTTACACGACATAGTTACTAACACTGGGGAACATCGGGATGATATCTAGGACTGACACCCAGTGCTCACCGTCCTTGGGTACAGGGGTAGAGTAGTGCTGACTTCCAGAGATGTATGGCCCCAGTTCATAATCCCGCAGTCACTGAGCCCAGGTAAGGATGGCACACTCTGCTATACCACACACGGCAGTAGGTCTCATGTGACTTCCTTACTCCACCTTGGATTAAGTTGTCCTCATTTTGTTCTACCCTATGTCCACAGTTTGGTCTAAGATTCATCATGTCTGAAACGCATACAAGAAGTCCAGTGGTCAGACTCTTGGGCATTGCTACGCCCTATACACAGACGCTGTCACGAGTCTTCTCTCAGTACCCAGTTGGACAACTCCTCTGTCTTTTTATAGTCTGGTGCTGGATATCATAGCATTTGCAAGCAACAAAACATGGTACCTATGCATTGTTCTTGTTGTATGCTTAAAATGATAATAAAAAAAAATATTCAAACAAAAAAATTGTTGACAGGTCATGAAATTAGGCCATGCAGAGTGGAGCTTTAGTTCGTTAATCATCATCCCTGAACCTAAGCACAAACACAATCGCCAAGTCTTGACATATAGAGGGGTTCTCGGTCATCATTTTTAGAATGGTTTGCATATAATTTATATTGTTGTTTCATGTGAGGTATAACTATTGATTGGAGTGGCAAAGGGGTAGGCAGATGATGAACAGGACAGGAGATGAGAGATGACTGACCCCTGTAGAACATCTCAATGTTGAGCGTCAGGAGCAAGTATGAAAGCTAACTAAGTTCCATCTGTAGTGAAAGAGCCACTCTTGTGGTTTGGCACCCTACGATGACCTCCAACTACCACCATTTTAACTGACTTTAGTGTGTTATTTTACCCTAGCCTTAATGTAGGATGGTCCTGCATATATCTGCTTTTCTTCTATCCTGTAATCTTGCTGTCTTTCTTTGACATGGCCTTCAAACTTTTCTGTGTGCACAGTGGTGCTTGTAAGTTGTGTGGATGAGAATTATAGGTGCTGACTATTGCCTTTGACAGGGCCTCATGTCTGACTCTTCCTTGCTGCTGCGTGCACAGCAGTGCTTGCAAGTTGTTTGGGTTATTCACATTCAAGGTCTTGCTGTTTTCCTGAGCGATTGTTTTTGTTTAGTGCACTGTGGAAAGCCTTGTGAGAGCTTCGTCAAGACAGAGGCTGGAAGAAGTGCGAATGGAGGAAGAGACTTGAGAGCTCCTTACTGCCATGAGGATGCTTGCTTGGAACTTGGCCAGTTCTGATAAAATTCCTCTGGCGGAGGGGGGAGGTCTTTCACAAATCTTCTAGTGTGTTTAAAGTGGAGGGTTGCAGGCTGGGAGTTCGGATTCCGAGCGAGGGCAGACGTGTCTATCTCGGATTGAACCCTGGATTGCTGAGCTCTGATCCCCGGCTGCGATTCCCCCGGTCAGAAGTGGGCAGTGTATGCACCAGGTGATGTATTTAGTTGTGTGGTTATTGCCATTGTGATGTGTGGCCAGTGGCTTTGATCATTTGAGGTGTTTTCTTTGTGGTGTGGGAGGTGCACATCCAGAGTAATCCTCTACTGTGTGTATGTATGTGTATGTATGTATATATATGTATATATCTATCTTTCTGATCTCTTGCAGGACGTTCAGTGTATCGTATCTTATATCAATTATTGCTTGTTTATTAATCAGTATTATAGTTTGCTCAGTTATTGATTCATGCCTTTAGATTATAAGTTAGCTACATATATTTGAATCTTATGCATTTGGTATCTGAGATAGCCTTTGTTTAGAGAGTATTATGTAATAAATCCCAAGCCTTATTCTAAAAGTGATAGAGTCTTTGCATTCAGTTAAATAAAACCCCTTTTCAAAAAGGTGCTGTTTGTTTTGTGTTGAAGTCTTGCTGTGCCAGGGGTGGTAAGACAGCTCAAAAGTGTATATTATTCAAAGGTGCAGAGGTATATTTGCCTCCCAGGTGGGAGTGGAGGGATTGGATGTGGCTTATTGGTGAGAAGCCACATTCAAAACACTGTCTTACTTATGGTATGAGGAATCCACCTAAGGGTGTTTTGACATGTTCTGGGACGACAGTGTGTAGTGTCTGGTGTTGACAGTCATGCCATTCTTGTACACTGTGACTTTTAGGTCATTCCATTTGGATTTGAGGGCTACAAAGCCAGATTGCTACTCCGACATCAGGTTACTCTTCTCAGTAAATTGAATAGTTGAGAAAATACGCCTTGTTTGAATATTTTATCTAGGACAAAGCAGTTGGAAATTAGGCTGTTCTTTATTGAATTAGATAGGTTGCTCCTTCTTGATGAATGGGTGTAACGTAAGAGGCTTATAGCTCAGGTGACTGCAATCCTAAATCCAAGTACTTGTTTAGTATGTTTATAGCTACTTCCCCAACACAAGTTGTGCAAATAATAACGTTGAAAGGTTTTAGAGGGGCTGGGTCTGAAGGTGACCCTGATGATCTGCTTGCATTGCTAAAGGTATAGATTTTTATCCAAACAGGGCGACGGAGGTGAGGGATGCAAGATTGGTGATTTCTATCATTGCGGTGGTTCTGTCATCCGTAGGAAGAGTTTGTTGTTTTGTCACTAAGGAAGTATTCTATTTTATATATCAGTTCCATTGAGATTTTGACACAGAAGGCTTGAAATTGAGGGGTCTATGTTTTCAGGCACTCTGGATTGTGGAATTCTGCTACAATCTTGTGCAGTTCCTTTGATGGGCAGCCAGCTTAAATTATGCATTTGGAATACTCTCCTCCAATGAGCCCAAGATTATATTACCTATTATGAGATGCTTTGAAGCAAAAGGTTAGGAAATGTTTTACCAAGGGAGAACTGTGAAATATGCAACTACAATGTGCATAAACACCTGAGACAGTAATATTGGTTTATTGGAATCCAGCCACAATGATGATGTCTATTTAGGAGTAATACTCAATGTTCTGATGGTACTACAGTGACTGTTGATTTGGAGAACATCCCAGTCTGTGCGAGAGGCTTCAGGTTTGGTTCATAAAGTAGTATAACAGAGTTGAATATTAGCCGGTTGTTCTGAGAAGACTGAAGAGGCGAGAGAAGAGAGGATAAAGAGACAGATTACAGTGTTCATAGAAGAACTGAAGAGATTTACATTTCTACATGGAAAGCTGTCTACATACTGGTGCCATTTAAGCAAAATGTGTTTTTGTGGTGCAGGATTTGGCTAACAGACACACAAAGTTTAATTTTTGTCAAAGAAGTTTTAAGCTCCCAAATTTTAGCCTTCCTAATGGTTGCGTATTTCCTGGTAGCATTCACCCAAGCAAAGATTTTAACCAATTTGCAAGACAATTTTCACTGCACAGTGAGATATCTATCATTCCAATTTAGCCACGGCAAAGCTGATAAATGTGTGCCAAATTATTTTTCTCCATGTTTACATTTTGTAAGGCTTTTCTATGTCTAACGGTACGGCACAATTTGTTAAAAATATCAGAATTTTTGTGCAGAAGGGATATTCGCAAACACAGTTGCAAAGTTTTTGATGAACCATCGCAAAGGTTGCAAGCAGCTTTGTTACTTTGCACACATTTAGCTAGGATTCTTCTTAGAGGGTGAGGAGCAGCCTATTATATAAATCAGAAACAGATAAAGTGCCACTCAAGTTACAAGGTTTAAGAGAGCTCATAGAAGCCACTTTTAGGTCTCTTCTGCCGAAAGCAAATAGGCTTACTATACTCCCACACTGACTTACAGCGGGCTTTCGGACCGCCACTTGCTCATGTTTCAATGGCTTCCTTTTCAGTCTCTCTTCTTTACTCCGGATTTGTTCGTTTTATTCCCTAGTGTTCGGTTTGTCCCACCAAAGCTGTGTTTTATTAGATGAACTGTATCCTTCCACTGATGATTGAACTCCCTTGCAGAGCATGAGGGACTATTTTCTCTCTTTCAGTACATCGCTCTCTGCTCCCACCCTCCCTCCCTTGTTTGGGCACATCTCTTTAATGTAGTAGCCAACCCTGCTCCATTGCGCACTCACTGCCACATGCAGGTTTAAACCATTGCATGATGGCCGTATTTGCGAGTGGGTATGCATTTGTGGCAGCCATTTTTAAAATTATTTTTCTTTAAACAATAGAAACCCATTTTAAGGAAGCAGTCGTCTATACGCGTGCATGCCTGGGGCCATCCGAGAAAAAAATAACTATGGCAATGCCAACAGGTGTCATGAGCAAAATCGACTGACTTTGCCAATGCTTCTTGTTTTAGTATGCACACAGATATTGATAGGTCAACAGTCTTTGACAGAATGGAGCCCTAATAGATGAAGGACTGTACAGTGTAAGTTTGGGCGCTCAGGAAAAGATAATATAGCAAGATTACGGAGTCTGTCATTGCACACGCTGTTCCATAACTTTACTTTAAGTATTGCTACCCCTTCACCTGTGCAGTGTCAGTTAACAGTTTCCGACCATTTAACTCAAGGTTTCTAGGAATATGCGTGTGTACAAGTATAAATGTTCATTTCTCTTTCCCATTAAAAAAAATATGTAGGTTGTTTATCCATGACAGTCTCACAGGTGTGCAGATACTTCCTTCACATCGAGATTCTGAAGGGTCATGGGTTTATTTCCATCAACCTCTTGCCAGCATAAACTTGGGAACTTTAATGTATTTTTGGCAACTGCACTTTAAGCTGTAGCCCACAGTGGTTCATATTACTTCAAAGGTTTTTCTAAGGTAAAAATATAAATCACGTCATATCATTTTGAAAAGTAACGTGCACATAAGAATCAGTTCGGTGTGTACTTAAAAAGAGTCACTGGATAGCTGTATGCCGAACACTGCATTTATAACAATTTATGTTTCATGGTGATGAAAAGGTCCTCTGCAGTCCGAGCCGCCAGGCTGATTGAGTGTAGACACCTCAAAACATCAGTGATGGCTCCTTTTTAATTAATTACATAAAACATTTGGTAATTTTGTTGCATTCTAAAAAGATTTTAAAACCAAAAAAGCTGTTTACACAATATGGAAAAAAGAGCCGACCCCTATTCCTTTCAATTAAAATGTGCCAGCTACCCAAAATTTAAAATACATAAAAATATTCAGGTCTTAAAAACCAGAATAAGTTACATACAATAGCATCATCTTTGCAAAACAAAGGACAAAAAGCTCCAATGCACTTCAACCACACACACTAAAATATCCAAGGGTTGACAAAGCTAGAAGTATTGGCAAGATTTTGAAAACAGACGGTTACACCTGCATCCTGCCAAAAATGTTTTTAAAAAAACAGTGTTGCACAGAGGATGAAACTGGTTGATTCAGTTACAGTTCGCAGTTTTGATAAACGAACAAAACGTTCACGGGTGACCGCGGAAGTCAATTTTGCACTGCTGCTGGTAATGTAGCTAGACTGTCTCTATTTTATGAGTGTGTGACAACTAGGCACATGCAATTCTTAACGTTATGCATGACTCTCATTGAGAGCCACTAGAGTGAATAACAAGTTTTAAATCTGGTTATTCACTGCTATGAAAAGGCTACAGTGGAAAAACAAGCATTTCCAATGCAATAGGTCTCGCATTCAGTTAGAGCTATTGGCGTTGTAAATGAAAAAGTATTTTACCTATGTGTTGTTGTATGGAGACATAGTTGCAGCACTGCCTAGAGCAGTTAGAATGAGAAATTACCACTGGGAACATAGAAGCAGTTGCATCATTGTCTAGGGAACTTAGAATGAGGAATTACCATTGAGGCCAGAGAAGCAGGTGGCAGCACTGTGTAGAGGATTTAGAATGAGGAACTACTGACAGGGCCAAAGATGCAGCTGCAGCACTGCTTAGAGGGATTAGAATGAGGAATTCACAATGAGACCAGAGAAGCAGCTGCAGCAGTTTGTGGAGGACTAGGAATGAGGAATTACTAATGGGACGAGGGAAGCAGCTTTAGTAATGTTTAGAAAATTTAGAATGAGGAATCACTTCTAGGACTAGAAAAGCAGTTGGAGCATGGTTTAAAGTAGTATGGATGATGAATTACCAGTGGGTACAGAGACGCAGCTGCAGCAATGTGTAAAGGATTAAGAATGGGGAATTACCATTGGGAATAGAGACATAGTTGCAGCAGTTTGTAGAGGAGTTAGAATGAGGAATTACAGATGGGATCAGCGAAGCATTTAGCAGCACTGCCTAGAGGAGTTAGAATGAGGAATTGCCGATGGGACTAGAGAAGCAGCTAGCAGCAGTGTGTAGAGGATTTAGAATGAGCCATTACTGTGAAGAGTAATTATGCTGGGTAGTTTTGAATTGTGTGCTGGTGAATTGTCTGGTGTGGTATTGCGTGGTTTGCGTGTTGCACCAAATATGAAGTTATAATGAAAGAAGGTTGTGTTTGAAGGTAGGATATAGGGAGGACTGTTGGAAGAGATGTTAGAAGAGAGTAAAAGAAGGTAGTACGATAAGGTGGGTTTGAGGGAAGGAGGTAGGGTGGAAGAGAGTGGAAGAGATGAAAAGGGAAGTAAGAAAATGAAAGGAATTTGTGAGAGAAAAGAAGGAATTAGTGAATGAGAAAGAGAGGGAGCATGAGAGGAAGAGAGTGGGTTAGAGGTGATGTAAGTAATGAATAGGAAGACAATGAGGTAAGGAAAACTAGATTGTTGAAAGAAGGGGAGGAGAGAGGAATGAAGCGATTGTAAGGAAGGAGTATGTGATTGAATGAAGGGCATAAGGTGGTAGAGGTAGATGCAGTGGAGAAGAATGAAAGTGTACTGCCATTATTTATAGCCTGTAAAATGTTTAAGTTCTTGAAAGGTTCCCACTGTTATTTGCGATTAATCAAAGGACTAAAGCAACAAATACAGGGAGACCAACTCTACCTCCCAAGCTAGCAAAGACGTTAAAGTGTAATTAAAGCAGCAAAATACATTTATTATTTGTACCAGGGGGAATTACGAAAATATGGTGGGAAGAAGAGTTGAAACCAGTTGTTATATCAATTTATAGTACTTTTTTCTTTTTAGATAAAGCGGCGGGACCCAGGAGTCTGGGCTGCTTTAAATGGTACTTGATGTTTTCGGGACACAGACACAGACAGTACCGGCAGATTAAACATAAAATTAGACTTGTAGCCAAGATGGTTATTATCTTTTCTAAATCACAGCGGTATATGTGGTATTATCATTGAATAAAAGAGCCATAAACAACAGGATGGGAAGATTTCCACGGGACCTGCAGTTTAAATGTTAAGCTTCCCAAACCTTTGACGAGTTATTCCGTTGTCCTTCTCTTTAGGTTTAGTTTTTTTAGCCCCTAAAACTAATTTATCGCCATTAAAAAGTAACCTGCCTTTGCTGAAAACACGATGTAACTTCCTGGCAGCCTTAGTAGGGTTGCAGTCATCGCCATATGAAATAACTGCTCAGGGGCAGGATAAGGCAATTATAAAAGGTTTGATGAAGGAGTGAGCCGAACTCATAACACAGCAGGGCCCCATAGGTTTGTTATGACACCCATGAGTAGACGAAACAACGATCAACGTTCACATAAACTATCAAAGCACCAACTGCAACGTTATCATACAAAGGGCTGCTTGCAGGAGTTTTACAGCAGAAAAGAACAGTAAATTCAGAACACAAAAAACAATAAAAAGAGGTTTACAATCTCAAAGAAAACAGACAATTGGCCTGAAAACAATATTGTACATATTATTATAATAAGCATTATTTAAAACCTGTAAAATGACGCTGTGAGTGAACGTTTACCACTGCCATTTGCGGTTGTACAAAGGACTTCAGATATATATTATGAAGGGAGACCATCTGCACCTCTTTTACTTGTGAGGACAGCAAACACAGTATAAGAAAAGTGGTATTTTACACATGTACAAATACAGAAAATATGGTGAAAAGAACTGTAAAATACAACACTGCTGCAGCGTCTTTATTTTATTTTTTATATTTACCATAGTAGAGCGAGACGGTCAAACAAAAACAGAAGAAAGGCATAATCCAACTTTGCGCGGTACATCTGTAATGACAGAAATAAACAAGCCCGGCGGTCGGAGGAGTGTGGCGCGCGCGCGCTTGAGGGCGTGTGCGTCTGCGCTTCTCAGAAGCGCGTCCACAGACCCCGATCGCTGCGCGTGTCTTCCTTGAGAGGCATCACGGTAACAATAGTTCTCGTTGGCGGCAGCGCTCCGCGCTGCAACGCCAGCGAGCCCTAAAAAGGTTTTTTTTCTCACTATCGCTACGATTTAAAGGAGTTCCAGGCCGCCCTCACAGGGCTCTCCGAGAGCCTGCAAGTGCAGTGCTGTGTCTGATCTGTTGGCGAGCAGAGAGCACAGCTTTTGGACGGAAAGGGGAGGAAAGCACAGAGGATTGGGCGGCTGTATGCAGCAGACCAGGTATTTTATCTTTTACATTTGGGACAAGGAGGAGAGACAATTTTATGTATGGCTTCCCCATTACTCCACTTCCCCTGTGCTGCAGTTGAAAGCACTGGCAGATGATTTGGGGCACGGGGTATTCTTAACATAACATTTAATTCAATATATTACCTCTCTACGTCCAATTGTCTCTGATCAGGAGATAATTTCCATGTTCCTAAAATTTACACTTACTCTTTTGGTGAAAGAGATAAGCGTTTCCCTTTGCAATATTCAAGGAGGGGAATTTGTTAATGCTATACTGAACCATATCTTCTCTGGCTAGGTTTAACTAGTGTTGGCTAAGCCAATGGGTCTTTCCCTCAGAATTTGAGTGCCGAGCTGTTAGCTTTGTGAATGTTTGTCAGTAAGGTATTGTTTAAAAAAGTAAAAGAGAGGGGCGTGGCCAGGCAAGACGGCCTGGTGGATGTGATCCCCAACTGTTTCACTGCAACGTAGCTGTTTCTAACATGAAGAGTAGACGAATGTAGCTGTGGGATCGGAATGCGACGATTCACAGATACAGACACCTACCCGAGGTCGTGCTCAGCATCAGACTGCAGGCGAATCCGGGAGAAATCGACGAGACCCGAGGTCGGCTGCGCTTCCCAAGATGGTGCCGTCGACCCTCGGTCGTTAATTTTGAGCCGCGGCTGGCCCAGAGGGGCTCCCACAAATAGGGGGAAGCAGCCATCGTCCAGTGTGGCCCCTGAGGGACATGGTGGGGGGCTGGAACATGCATAGGCTGGTGGTCGTCACTGATGGAGTCTGGACGCATTCCCGGCGCCAGGGAAGGCACCACCGGAGGCCAGTCTAGAGACCCAAAAGGCGGTGAGTGAAGGTGCCTCACGGGGTCGCACAGGACCACGCGGGGGCCCGGCAGGACACTAATTTGCCTCAAAAAAGGACTGGGACGGTAGGGGGTGGAGAAATGGCCTAAACTTAAAATTGTGACCACAATGCGGCGAACGCTGGAGTGAGGAAAATAATTTAAATAAAAAGACAACCGGTCCCCTGCGCTGATAGTGCGACTTCTAGAAGCCAGGAGACGACGATCCAGGGGCAAGACTACTCACAGCAGCATGATGCCGGTGTATTGAATTCTGCCTGACCCTAAGATGGCGACCATTGCTACAACTTGGTTGGGGGACATTTTTCCAGCCGAAACCAGTTAATCCTTCGAGGAACCAACAAGGTTGCCCCCCTTCTGGGGAAAAGCACGGCAGAGAGGAGAAGGAGCGTTTAAGCAGGCCAAGGAGAGCACCAAGCCCCTGAATGAGAGGAGCCGATTGAGCGCATCTATGCAACCTAAAAAAATCTTCAAGCAAAGTCTCTAGTTTCTTTACTCCCACGGAGAAGCAGCAAGCTCAAGACCAGAAAGACGCCGATTTAGAGAGAACGCTCACCAAAGAAAAATCTGATGGCCTCTCTGAAGGAATTTAAGGCCGAACTCTGCACGAAGCTTAGGATGGACATGAAGGCCTCCATGGAACAACTCAAAGCTGATCTGATGGAACACATGACCTCCCTTCAACAAAACGTAGATTCTATTGGGGCAAGAGTATTGGAGGTAGAGGGCCAAACACAAGATCTTGATAAGCGAGTATCAGACATCCATGACAGGATGCAAGACCTACACAAGCAATTGCAGTTGGCCCTATTGAAAAACGAAGACCTGAAAAACAGGTTGAGAAGAGACAATATCAGCGATCTGGAGGAGGGTGCGGAAGGGCCAGATCTGGAGTCCTTCGTAGAGGGGCTGTAAACTAAGATTTTAGGGGCTCGCCAATTGAAAATCAAAATAGAGAGAGAACCCAGCACCCGGAGAGCAAAGACGCAATCGCTACATCCTGGTCAAACTCCACTCATTCAAAGTTAAGGAAACCATTTTGCAAGTGGCCAGGAAAAAAGATCTGATATCCTTCCAAGGCTTCTCCTGTGCGCGGTTTCTGGACCTGGCTCAGTCCACCCTGCAATAAAGACAACACTTCAGACTCTTTACGGACAAGTTGTGGTCAGACAACATCAAATATCGTTGGACGTATTCATTTGGACTGGCCTTTGAACTTAATAACAAGGCACGGCACAAGAGTGAGTTGAGAGAAGGTCTGGAGATCCTGGGATTACCAATCCAGAGGAGGAGCTCACTCATACATCCTCGAAAGAGACAGAGCACAATAAACCCTCTCAATGGCATACAATACCCAAGGGCCTACAATCGAAAACATAGTACGGGAAGGAGGCACCGTCAGTCACTTTTGAGACGGAGAGGACGGAAACCTCATAGATATGTGGTCCTGGTAATCTATGGGAAGGGCCGAGAAGCAACAACGACAGGCAGAGGGTAATGCCTTGACCCCCAAGGACTTCACATGATACAAGGGACCACGGTTACATAAGACATTGAAAAGACATGCTACATTCTATTTGCTTCAAAGACTGCTGGGGTGGCGGGCATGGGCCAAGGCTCCAGCCAACATGCTCTTATCCTTGAGAGATGTCACTGCTGGGGGCTCCCAGGCCCGACAGCCCAGGTTTAGTTCTGTTACATGCTCTATCGATTTGAGTGGGGGGTTAACATAAGGGAGGGTGGAGAACCAGGGGAATCAGACAGTTCTTACAACAACTCCGCAATAGAGAGAGAATAGGAGATGGGGCAAGGGTGAATGACCCAAAAGACGGGGGAAAGGAGAGGGGGCGATCAACTTGGGTGGGTCGAGTCTAAAGGGGGAGAGAGACCCAAGATAAGATGTTTATTGTAGCATCGTGACACGTGAAGGGCCTGAATTCCCCTCTCAGGCATCACAAAGTTTGGAAGTATTTGGTAGACCACCAATTCGAGATAGTGGCACTCCAGGAAACACATTTAAAGAGGTCTGAGGAGCTTAGGTTACCGCGCAAAAGCTATTCCCGTATATCGATCCTCCACGAGTACGAAACAAAAAGGCATAGCGCTAATGTTCCACAATACCACACAATTTCAACCAGAGGTACAAAAGACGGACAGACAGGGATGAGTGGTTATGGTGAAGGGAAAATTGAGGGAGAGACTTGTTACCTTTCTCTTGGCATACATACCCAACACAGGTCAATCGGCCTTTGTGACCTCCTTTTTGAACATGTTGGGCGGATTCGCGGAAGGACATATAGTTCTTGCTGGGGACTTCATTCTTACATGGCACTCTGAAATAGACAGTACACACCTACACAGATCCCCCCCCCCCCCCCCACACAGGAAGCTTTTCCAAAAGGCATAAAGTATTCCTTAGAAACTCTGGAGCTCAATGATACCTGTAGGTCCCTCAACCCTACCGCTAGGGATTATACTTTTTTCTCACATGTTCATCAAACATATTCACGACTAGATTACGTATTCATTGGCCAGGGCCTACTTGGGTACCGACAAGCTGCAAAGATCCACACCATCACTATCTCAGATCACAGTCCTATCTCAGTGTGTTTGAACTGGGGAAGCGCAGCTCCGGGCCCACCGAGATGGTATTTCCCCATCTCCTTAACACTCCTTAGATAGACTGCTCAAAGACGAACTACGCTCAGCAATTAAAGAATTCTTTCAACTGAACAAACTGCACGAAACTACATCCCTGAACAACTGGGATGCCTTCAAGGAAGCAATGAGGGGTAAATGCATCGAACTCAATGCTACATTGAAAAAACAAAGAGCCAGGGAGCGTGCAGCGCTAGAATCCGAACTAGGGGAAATAGAAAAAGAACATTAAAAGACACTCACCCGGGTCTTAAAGCGTAAGCTAGGCGTCCAAAAGGGGAAAATCAACTCGATCTATACCAATAGAGAGGAATATACACTCCTGCGACTGAGTCGCATCTCGTACGCTCAGGGGAACAAAGTGTGGCTCTCATTTGGCTAGGTAACTCCAGGAAAACAGGGAAAGGGAATACATAGGAGGGCTCTGCGAAGAAGGGTATATATAGAGCATTCAGATACAGGCAAGGCTAATATATTTGGAAACTTCTATAAGGAGCTTTATTGGGCTCTACCAACAGATCCTAAGGCCCAGCTAAACTAAACGGGGTCGCTCACGCTTCCTGGGTTACACCAGCTTGGAACAATCGGCTGAACGCCCTTATAACCGACGAGGAGTTAGGGCATGCAATCGCGGTGCTAAAACCACCTAAATCCCCAGGGCCGGACAGATTGATGGCACACTTCTATAGAAGGTATGCTTCAAAGATTATCCCTCACCTAACATTCCTTTTTAATGAGATAGTGAAGGTGCCAATGGTGACAACCTCCATGCGCTTTATAAAATTCCATAATAATAATAATCGGATTTATAAAGGGAAGGCAAACCCACAACAACATTCATAGGATGCTACATTTAATAGAAAAGGTCTCAAGATACACAAACCGGCAATCCTGGTGGGGTTAGATGTGGAAAAAGCCTTTGACAGGGTGGATTGGCAGTTTCTCTTTCGCACATCAGAACGCTTTGGGGGCCATTTATTAATCTGATTAAAGCTGATCAAAAGTGCAGGTTAATGGGGTAAGCCCGATACCGTTCGCCCTCGGCAGGTGGACGAAGCAAGGTTGCCCGCTGTCCCCCCCAAGTGTACAACCCCTAGCAGTACGAATCTGAGCAACTCCACAGATCCAGCTTTGGGGGTGAGGAACATAAGATGTCATTATTCGCAGATGACATACCGATGACACTTTCTTCTCCCAGCTCCTCCCTACAGGCTCTCCAGGAAGAGCTGAAAAAGTTTGAGGCGGTCGCAGGTTTCCAAGTCAACCTCGCCAAGTCATCTATATTAAATTAACCGTGCCAGAAAGGGAGATGACTCTCATACAGGGGGAAATCCATTTCATTCGGCTAAACATAAGCTAACATATTTGGGGATCCAGATCACGCCACAACTGGAGGGGCTCCTTAAGGCAAACTACCCCACCCTACGACTACAGATTCAACATCCTACGCTGGAAATCACTTTATATATCATGGCTGGGGTGCATGCATCCGATCAAAATGGCGATACTTCCAAAACCTCTCTGTCTATTCCAGGCACTATAGATCGAACTAGAGAGTGACTTCCTCCCCAGACCACGGTCACTAATTACCCGCTATATATGGCAAAACGTTAGGGCACACCTGCCTTTTCACATGTTACGATGCCCAATGGGTGAGGGAGGAGTGGCTCTACTAGACTTTGGCCTCCACTACAAGGCAGCGCAACTACGCGGAATCGCGGAGTGGTCCATAATGGAATCGGACAAACACTGACTCCACACGGACCGGGCACTAATTGGGAGGACGGTGTTGGATGTGCTGTGGAAGGCCAAGAAGGTTAGACCGCTGATTGCCTCCACGAGTACTCCCACACGGATTACGCTTAAGATTTGGGACAACGTTACTAAGGGATTGGGGTGGATGACATTTCACTCTCCATATACTCCGATTCACTTCAACCCTGAGTTTCCCCCAGCTGTGAAAGCGGGACCGTTCGACATCTGGAGGGAGGGGGGTCGTCTGATACTTTCAGATCCTTTTCATAACCACAACATGCTCACATTCGCACAGTCAACGGGAATTTCACCTGGCACCACGCGAGCACTTCCACTACCTTCTGCTTAAACATTGTGCCCAACTCCCCCAGGTTAGGGAGGCTGCCACACAAGACTGGACACCGATAGAGTCTTTTGTGTGGAGAGTGAGCTTCATGAAAGGAGTGATCTCGTTCCTGTATGGCCTGTTATCTACGCGTACTCATCGAGGCCTCCATACACCAATTCCTGAGACCAAATATTGGGGAGGGAGATCCAAGAGAGAGAATGGAACATCTGTGGTCGGATATTGCCAAGAATAATCACTCATTAGAATTAAGAGAAGCCCATTACAAGACTCTCTATGATTGGGATATAAACCCCACGAAACTTTAAAAGATATTCCTGGAATCCTCAGACCAGTGCTGGAGGGGATATGGTATGCTTGGAGATTTTCGCCACATCTGGTGGGACTGCCAAACCATTAGGCCGTTCTTGGAGGAAATCTTAGCCCAAATGAAAGACATGCTGGGATACCATATCCCGACTACAGCTGAGGGGGTGCTTTTGGGTCTCAGAGATCACGAGCTGGAGCACCAATCAAGGGCAAACAGCGCAATCATGTGGGCATGCCTGGGGACAGCGAAAACGGCTATCGCAGCCGCCTGGAAGAAGAAAGCAGCTCCAGTGCTGGTGCAGTGGCATACCCATTTGTGGAGAATACTCACTATTGAGAGGTTGGCAGACATCTTTAGAGATAACTACAAGAACTTTAAATATAGATGGGGCCCTCTGGTGACATATCTCACACAGGGCCCACTGCTGGTGGTATGCCTACCCACAATGAGAGATATGCACCTGTTCCAGTTTTAGAGCACATCCGGGCCCACCTACGGGTCTCCCCTAATAGTCTCACACCTCAGGACCCCTGCATAACTATCCAAGCCACATAGGACGCAAAGTTAACTAAGGGGGAACATGGTGCCTCACCACCAGAGTTGGGGGGTGTGAGAATCGGGGGGGGGGGGGGGGGGAGGAGGGAAGGCAGTTAGGAAAATGTACAAACAAGGACGTACAAACAGAGGGGTTTGGAGTTGACATATTGTTCAATGCTAGATATACCCACACAATACAACACTGTCTATTTTAGCTCTGGAGGGAAAGGTGGGGTTTGAAAATATAATATAATATAAAGCCTTTCCTAATTTTGCTGATTATAATTAAAAAGAGTTTTGACAAAACAAAAAGTAAAAGAAAAAAAATACCTTACAACTGTACATTGAATTCAATGTTTTCAGTCCATATAAATAGCAAGGTCAAATTATTTTCAATCAGGATACTGTGAACAAAATTTAAAAAGAATGTAAAGAGAAGCGCTTGCCAAGGCCAAATTCGTTCTCCACAGGATTCAGTGATTTGCTCTTCAGCCATAGCCCATGTAGCAGATTAATGGGCCACCAGGAGAAGTGTCATGTTAAGTACACCACCTGTCTCACATGCCAGTTGAGCGAATGAAGCAAATGGGCCTTCGCCCAGGGACAGAAAAGGCTTTGAGTGCCAAGGATTGTGTTTTAATGCACTAGATGGAATTCAGAAGATAAAACAACCCCTAAAGTCTGCTCTTAAGTCAGATAGCAGCAAAGGGTCCCCTAGCGCTGTGCTTTTACAGTCTGGCTGGAAGGAGTGGGGAGTAACATGGCGGGGTATTTGGCAGGTGAAGCAGCACACGAGGGAGAGAGTAAGGAGTGGAGTGTTGGATGAGGAAAAAGAGTAGCAGAAGGATACATGTCAGTAGATCAAAAGTATTGTAACAAGGGTATATTCCAGAGGGAAAAACGCTAGACGAGGAAGGCATTGTTGGCTTAATCTTAACTATCGCCGAGAAGCTTCAGTGATTGTGCGGTCAAGAAATACCTTTTACAGAACATAAAGGGGTGAAAAGTGAATAACAGGGATGCTTTTTACCTTGGGTTTTAAGTGAAATCACAGACAATTTAGGCACCGCTCTTGTTGCCTAGTTGATGTCACTCAGATCTCCTCAGTGGAAAACATCACCATTGTTCACTATTATCTAGCTATAATTCTATATCTTTTGTATTGATTCGACTGGAAGCCAGTGGGGTAAAGACTGGATTCCAAATCGCAGTATCCATTGGTACTATGTCACAACAATAAGAAGCAAAAGTTGTTTCCCACTGGCATCACAATTAATTCCGGTCTGCGCTGCTAGGGATCTCAGAGATCCTGTGAAAACAGTGTTGGTTCTTTGCTCCAATCGAGAGCAGAGAGCACTATTCTGGAATAGGAGTGCAGGGCATAGACACAGGGTGGGGAGGTGGGTGTAGGAGACTGGGTATAATTTGTACATGTTGGTTCAAGGTTCGGGATGCATTGAAGAGAGGGTGGTGTGGGTGGATGGCAAGAGACCAGATTTGTAATAATTTCCCTAATTTAATCAGGGGCCGGTAAACGCACAATCTTGGTGAGGGTGGAAGGCAGGAGGACAAGTATTTTATTATTAGTTGGATGGGGAGGAATATGAGTGCTGGCAAAGTAGATAGCAGGGCATCTGTTTTTTTTCAGTTTTATTAGGGAATAAGCAAGGCAACTGGAATTATGCTACTCTGCATCCGCAGGTTTTTTTGCATAATATTGGATTTGCGGCACTTGCCACATAATCCATCACCTGCTGCATAAACTGCAGACTTCTGGCTCAAATAAATCAAATGTTAGTTAAAAAGTGGCATCACATGTTTGTGAGCATTGGAAGGCCCTCACAAAGGTTAACTGGTCATTTTTCAGTTGCTTGTTTTTATACATGGTTGTTATACTAGAACTAATGAGGTGAGATCCTTGCCCAGAGTGTTACCATGTGTAAAAATTACACAATAATGAAGTAATATCAAAAAATGTGCTGCATTATGCCACATAATTTGCCTCTTTGCTGCATAGTCAAACCTGCCACATAATTTGGTGCTACCTTGATGCATAATTCCAGTGCTCTTGGAATAAGTGAGCAAATGCCCCGATTACTTACTGGTACCTGCATTACTCGGTGTCCTTCTCTCACTTTGATTGAGAGGTGCAGGGGCTTCATTTCGTAATCCGACACACACTCCCTTTTCTAAACGTAAAAATGCCATGCACCTCTGCACTTTCGGTTTCTTATCAAGCACACATTCATACAGTTGTACTGGAATATCAGGGTGGGAGAGATGGAGGGAGTAATACATTAAGGTACGAGAAGGACTTGGAGTAATGCATTTACCAATAAGTCAATCGAGGCATTACCCACTCGTACCTTTCGCCTTGATTAATTACGAAGTGAGATATACCAAAGCAACAAAAGGCCACAGCAACAGTATACTCAGCACAAAACATAAATTTTATTCTGAAACATACAGCTAACTGTTTACTGCAAGGTTTTCAAGGACAAGGGAACCCAAAAGGTATACAAGGGGACATACGTGAGGATTGTTTATCAAGGAACAGGCGTTGGTGCAGAAATTCAACAATGAGCATATAAATTAAAAAAGTTCTATGCCACAAGCTTTGAAATAAGAAATTTACATTATTTATTCAATCACATAACAAAAAGGAACTCAATGGGAGTGGAAAACAGGAGATAACAGGCAAAGAAAATGACAGGGGAAAAAAATATGCAACTCCGACATTTAAAAAGGAGTGACAAGTAACACTGCTACAAAGTTTGTGTCACAATTTTTGGTACCAATGCTAATGAACTTATAAATCAATGATATATGCAATAGTCATGGTACTGTGCGTCGATGAAGTTTCGATCCCATTCAGTGATATGGGGATTATCATCAGGCCTTAAATTATGCCCGAGATTAACAACTGTCTGGTGTGATGATGACTGCGGGCTAATTGGGAGGACTGGCGACTACTTCTGGTAGGAAGATGGCTCTATATAAAAGAGCTTAAAGGTCAATGGTTGTGCGCTGTTAATGCCGTGAAGTGTGTACTCCGTATCCAGAGGAAAGTAATAGGCCGTGAAAATTGTCAGCCGGAATCAGCAGGAAGCCGGTAAGGGGCAACGCATTACACATCCGCATCATCAATTACCTCACAAAATAAGCGGCAATCAGAACAGAGTTCTATACTTAAATTGGCGAAACGCGAAGATGTACAGGCTCCCAACCAGGACAACTTCTGACAACAGGATTCACAATAGGGAAGGCGCGTAGAGTGCGCGTGAGTGAAGTGGAGCGACGGTGATCCGTATGTGCTGGCAACCTTAAAATCAAAGAAATCCAAGGGCTCAAAAGGAGGAAACTGCTCATCTTCTAAGTTGCCCCAGGAGTTGGTGGTAATTTGCGATTTCGTATACCAAATTCACACAACTTAGGTGCTTTCTACATCGTATTTAAGGAATCGCAATTTGCGATTCCTAAAATTCAATCGCAAAATAGGGTATCGCAAATGTTGTGATTCCCTATTTTGCGATGGACTTTTGGGATGATACATCCCAAAAGGCCTTTTCCCGTTTGCAAATGGGCCAATTCTGAAAATCGGCCTGTTTGCGATCGGGAATTGGGCTTCATACATATGCCCCCATGACTTTTGTGAATACAGAAGGTGCAGATTTCAGCCCAAACGGGAGCACCAAGAACTCAAAGTGCAACCCCTCCACTGCAAATCCTAGAAACCTCTGATGAGCTATATTGATAGGTACATGCAATTTTGCATCCTGCAAATCGATAGTTGCCAGGAAGTCCTCTTATGCCACCAAGTGAATGACCTACTGCAATTTAACCATTCAAAAGTGTATGGTCGTGACCCAAGAGGTTTTAAATCCAACTCGGTCTGATATCTCCAGAAGCATTCTGTATTACAAAAAAGGATAAAATATATCCCTCTCTTGAGGCATCGGAATAGCTGTCTTCTTTGCTATTAAGGCTGAAATGCCTGGCCAGAACGCCTTTCTTGATAGGATCTCTGGGGAGAGGTGTAGGGATGCACCCTGAACTAGGAGGCAGTGAGTCAAATTCTAAAGTATACCCACTTGTGAACAAATTCAGTATTCACTAATCCATAATCAATTAGTGGCAAGTTTCATAAAAGTCCATATTACTTCCTCTGACCAGACCGGGAGCAGTCAGAGGCGGTGGATAATCAGGAGAGACAATTAGATGGTCCTGCCTGTTCAGTGACTGCTTGTGCTGTAGAGGACTTCTTCGGCTGAAAGTATTTCGACCTTGAAGAATAGGACTTGGACTCCCTTCTGGATAGTGGCTCGTTTTACTCCCTATTCCAAGGCCTGGATGACTTATTAGAAGCTGTTTTATAGGACAAAGTGTGTTTCCTGTTCATTAAGGTTTCTCAAACAATATCATCGGGCTGACCCCTGAAGAGTTTCTTCCCTTCGAACAGGATCTTTAAGAAAGAAGATTTCTCTGTAAAGTCAGCCCAACAGTCACGAAGCATACGTTTATTCTGGCTAAAATTGCAGAAGTTACAGCCGCCATCTTTATCACATCTGAAGAAACATCTGCCAGATGCTTTGACTGCTGTTCCATCTTTACCAAAATTTGGGACACACCCTTCTGGATGGCCTCAGCCAGGGCCTCAAAATCTTTCAGTAGAGACTGCGATGTGTATGCTGCATAAGTGGTCACCCTCAATGACACACTGACAGCACCAAAACATTTCTTTAGTCCATTATCCACCTTGCGGTCTACCAGATCATTGAGGAAAGGCATTAGGGTTCAAGAATGACCGACCAACTAATAGCGCCAAAATGGAATCCACCTTCACCAAATGCAGAAGATCATCATCCCCTTCTTGCGAGGCATATAATTTCTGAAGGAATCTCGGAACTTGTGCTTGGTCTGACTCTGTCCAGTTTCCAAATATCAGTTTCTTAAATGTTGGATGTATTTATTTTATTTGAAGGTTTTATATAGCGTGAACAAGACCCTTCCAGGTATCAGAGCGCTTTAAAGGGTAGATGTTGGAAACAGGTACAAGCATAGAGAAAAAAAAAGAAAATATAGGTAATTCAAATTCATGTGATCACTAGTGCAATCTAGTAATTATATTATATTGATAAGTAAGTAATTCAAGTGAATTTAGCCATGAGAATCGATTTCACTTCTTTTTGAAGTAGGCAGAAGAAGGGTTCAGCCTTGTTTCTGTGGGCAAAGCATTCCAGATCCTGGGCCCCATTCCTGAGAAGGTCCGGTTGTAAGTCTTCTTCTTTGCGAATTGTTGAGGTTTCAGTAGAAGATTCCTGGGGTGATTAAGAGGAATTCAGTTTTGAGGGTGTTTAGTTTCAAATGGTTTTCGGCCAGCCATATTTGAGTTTTTTGTAGCGTTGAATTGAGAGATTTGATGTCCTCAAGTGAGTGGATCTTTAAGTAGAGTATTGGGAGGGCTAGTGAAGAGGATTTAGAATTACAGACAAAACAAACTATCCGCATCCACCAGAGGTGGGTCGAATCCCAAAGTCTCCGAACTATTCAGAAGATGATGTGGGAGCTCCTCCTTCACAATATATTTGCCCCCAGGTGCACTGGATTTCTCTGGGGCAAAGTCTCTCGAGGAGTCTGTAGCAGTGGTTTTGTCTGAGTTACCCCGATTTCTTCTTTTGTTAAGCAGGCAACGCCTTGGCTACGGTTTCATCAATCATGGACTGTAACTGTGTGGCTGAAAACGTACTTGGGCAGTTGGAAGACAAAGTCTGAGCACGCTTTGAATTGTGCCCAGCAGAAGGACCTTCCTTCTCACTAGTATCAGACTGAGAGTGTAAGCCACCTCTTATTACTCCTCTTCGATACATTGTTACACCACAATGGCAAAAAGGAGACATTAACCTCCCCTAAAAGCCTGCCTTCCAATAATGCACAATGCTGTAAAGCAAAAGAAATAACCACCAAATGGAGAACCAGGCAACAAAGACACTAGAAATTCATCAATTAAAAAATGCTGACAGAATATAAATAAAAGCAGTCAACCTAACTGTCCTTCTGCAAAAGCCTGATTGCTGCCACACGGAAGACTATTTTTCCAATCCAATTGACTAACAGTTCCTGGAGAAGCGTTGCCCCCTCCAA
The DNA here is from genome assembly GCF_964204655.1 of Triturus cristatus. Lineage (NCBI taxonomy): Eukaryota > Metazoa > Chordata > Amphibia > Caudata > Salamandridae > Triturus > Triturus cristatus. The sequence continues at coordinate 1,142,224,872 of NC_140585.1, read as the reverse complement.
GCATAAGCTATTCAATGCACATGTTCGTCCTTCAGAGCTGTCGCGTCCAACAGATGAAGACCAAAGTATCAGCCTCATCCAGTTCACCAAGGTGCCGGGAAGACATTACATAAACCTCAGACTCAAGGGAGCTCATGCCTGCCTCTTTCCTCCAAATAGCAAGTGTGGTCCGCTGCAGCGCTGGGGCCAACGTGTGGAACAGACCCACTTCCACAGTGTATGTGAAACACAAATAAACAGGAAGTGCAGAAAGATAGCTGCCAAGGTTTCAGATTGCCATGTGTGACATTTTCATAATTTCAATGCAACTTGGAGTGATATTAAACGAGTGACACTTTCACCGAGCAAAATCAAGCAATGAAGACGAGGGAAAAAAAGAAATCAGAAATTACAGCCATTTCAGCAACAAGAAACTCATAGCTGCTAAGTTTTCAGATTGACATTCCCATAGTATCATTGTACATATGAGCGACATTCTACAACCAAATGTGTGCCACTTGGAGCTTTTCCCTCCTGCTAACTAAAAGTTCCCACAGGACTGACCGACCATCCGACAAAATAAAATGAAACTACGACGGAAGGGCTCCATTGTCTAGGTGTAGCCAACCGTTTCTATGCCAAGGTGTCTGCACATTCCTAAACCCCATAGTAAGCGTCCTAGTGCTAATAATGCAGTAATTCTGCACAACGATGGCACTAGAAGGATGAATACATGGCTGTGTAATGGCCTCCTTATAGCATAAATGACGCCTGGGTGTGGAATGTGATACTTGGGCAGGTGGGTGGGTAGCTGCATGTGGGAAGTAATGGAAAAGTTAGGCATGTCTGCGTGTGTGTATGAGTAGATGAATGAATGGAGACATGGGGAGTTGGATAGATGTGTGGGAGCGAATGAATAGACAGACTGAAAAACAAATGGATGCATATGTCATCTTATAATTAAACCAATTTAGAATGGACGAATAGTTGGATCAGGTGACTCGTCAATGGAACAGTGGTGGATTAAGGAATGGATGTGTGAGGAGATACCCTCAGTTTAGCAATCAATGGGTTGGTAAATGGATGGAGTGTATGGGGTTGGAGATGGGTTGAAAGATGAACCTGTTGAGGGACCATGAGAAGACACGGAAGTGGCTAGGTTGGCGGTGGGTGCATACTTATGTCGATGGATGCATGGGTGGAGGGCCCTGTAGTTAAAAGTGACAGAATATTTTAAATGGTTGGAGTGGCAGTTGGTGATTGTATGTGTGGTGAGTGGAAAGGTGGTTGTGCAGATGAAAGGAGGAGAAGATGAGTGGGGTGGTGGTGGATGAATGGGGGATGTCAATCTGGGTTGATAATTAGGAGGATCTGAATGGAAAGCTGGAGAGGCAGGTGGTGAAAGGGGGAGTTGTAGAAAACTGGTGTTCAGGATGTTTAAATATAATTGACATCATTAACTAACAGCGTGAAATTAAATCCAGTGAAGACGTTAAGTGCACTTTGATGGGGCACTGTCCCTCGCCTGTAGCACTCCCACTCACACATCTTATGGGAAAAGATAATCTTGCCCAGGGAGGAAGACTTTACAGTCCTAGGTCACAGGGACATGAGATTTAATTTGTAAGCATTAATTTCAACAGCAAATGCATTCTGAGGGCAAGTGTCTTGGCTTACTACCAATAAACCGACTATTAAAATGTAAGGGCATGATTGTTTTAAAAAGACAAGCCAAATACAGAAAATACAACACCTTAGGTGGCATCAGGTCACTTTGTTGCATACAACCAGAGGATACAAGCCAGCATGAATGGCGAAGAAGCTACACTTCAGACCTTGGGGGCCCATAGTCGCCTGACCTCACTGTTTAATCAGCTACCCATCCAGGAATACACAAACGAGCTTCCCCATGAATTCATTCATCAATCCGTACTCAAACCACCCATAGTCAACCATCCATACATGCATTCATCCATCTATCTCTCACACATCTATCTACCCCTCTACATACATCTCCAACCCAGCATCCATCCATCCCCAATAACATGTACAGTTGCCTCCGTGGGTCATTTCTCTGTGATATTCTGTCAGGGAAAGAAAATATTTCATTTCTGCGTGATCCTGCGGGTAGCCAAAGAAAGTATTATGGTAACGGTCCCTGTGATCAACATGTTCCTAGTGTACGCACGATATAGAGCTGATGTCAGCAACCCTATTCTCAGATACTGCTTTTTTCTTGGGGCCTGCTCTTTCAGGCCGTGAATGGAACCACAGCACGTGCGCGGGAACTGCATGGCACTCGCATCCACAAACAGAAGTCATGCTCTCTCAGGCCTGCAGGCCTTGTATGGAGCCCCAACACGCGGGTGTGCAATGCACTGCAATGACACAGCACAAGCAGACACCAGGGAAGTGGATGGGCTCTCTCATGTAGGGAATGGACCACAGCACGGGGGAGTGTGTACCATGCACAACACCCCCACACCACGAGCACTTGAAGAGACACGAGGGCAGCCTTGATAGGGACGCCATGTTGTGGGGTTATGATTAATATGAATATTTATTTAGACACACGTTAACCTCAGTGGCAGTACGAGTCTGCACCCGAGGCTTAGAGAGCGACTATAACCCACAGTCACAACGAGGAATCTCCAGCAGCCTGACCCAGTTGCATGGCATCATGATGCGAGCACCGGTGGACTGCAACTAAACTTACAAACTTCCGCCCGCACGTGCCGCCCACTTAGTTGCCTCAGGCGGCAAATGGACAATGCTGTGAATGCCGGAGCGGGGATGGAGCCAATTAGAGCACAGCTGAGACCAGCCTGGTTGGTGCGACTGGAACCACCTCCTTGTTGGCAGACGAGATAGATTGTAAACAAAGAATAATCCAACACCAGAGCAGAGCAGTTGCACTGCACAGTGTAGTGAAGTCTGTCACACACTGTGGGCTCAGGCTGCCAGAGCAGCGTGCGGTCCTTGCTTTCCTTAATGGGCGCTTATATCGGCGCTCCGTCTCCTTTTCCAGCCAACTTCAGGAGGCACTATAAATGCGTGACTTAGCATTTTGGCGCGGTGATGCGGATCACCACACTAAAATGCGTTAGTCTAACACCTGATGCGTGGTACTTGGCAGGGTTGCAGAAAGAGCGTGCCACTTTTATGTCTGGCCATAGGGGATGAGTACGAGAGGGGCAGAGGCCTCACTTCGTAATCAATCGAGACAAGGAGGTAATGAACACGGGGGTGGGTGTGAGTGGCAGCACACCAAATTTTAAAAGGAGCTGCTGTGGGCACAGGTGAGGCTATGTTATGTATGGCATCCACTAACCCCTTAAGTCCTGGACAGCTGATATAGGATAGTATTTATAGAGCGCACTAATACCAAAAGGTGTCAAGGCGCTAAGTGAACAGAAAGAAGTGAGACTACCAACAGCCAGCTAGGAGGCTCGTTATCTGAGATATCTTAGAAATCCATGGAAAGAGAGTGAAGGTTAGTCATCAGAAGCGTCTCCTTTGTGAGCTCTCTACATTCCACACACCCATACTCCAAACCTTTGTATTTGGGAACTTTATGGGCAACTTTGAGCAACCCTTTTCTGCCCACGTCACAAACGCCACCCTGCGCGCTGCTCCAAGGTACTAGTGCATTTGACACACTATACATTCCATTGATAGATGACACCTAATACATTCCCTCGATGGATTAAAATATCTTATAACAACTTATCTACAATACGTTATCAAGCCTGGTATAAAAAAAGTCAAAGACTGTAATCATTGATTGAAAGTTGATGCAAACCAAAAGATTTTATATAAAGGAACAATACTGAACTGTCAATTACTTTAGTAAATCACAATTTTCACCTCGAAACTAGAATTTGAAATTTCCTGTTCGACACTTAGTCCTATGAAGTAAACTTGGCATTTGTTGCAGTTCACTTTTTGAATTTTTTATTTAAACTCGATATTTCATTGTTCTCAAAGTTATGAGTTTGAAGATGTGCCCTTTTTGAAAAACACGTTTTGTCATTTCAACGCAGGTGCAAGCACTTATATGAAATATTTGACCCCACCAGATTTGATGTTACTGCCACACAGACCTCCGAGTAGTTCTGGTCGTAACTCCCATAATCCTTTGAGACACCCGAGCCCTTCCCGATAACCCCAATAAACTTAAGCCACACCTGCCGCTGCGGACCAAGTCTGGGACCGACAGGAAACCAAACACCTCCACCAGGATACTGTCCGGGAGGCAGCCGATCACCATAGCTGCCATGGCTCTCTGTTCAGGAACACAAGAGATGCGAGATACCTTCCAGTTTCTCCTCGCAATGCATCAACACGTCCGCCATCTTAGCACAGGCTCGCTGCTGTTCCCTGTGGAAGATTTAGGTGGATGACGCAGGGTTCATGTTTCAATATTAAGGCGGACTGCGTCAAGTTCGTGTTTTCATCATGGAACGGCTAGCACGTTATCAAAGCGTCACAACCGAACTCGGCGCGAGCCGCCAATGCCCGTATGTGACGGTTGGTTGGCTCCATCTCACTGGGGTGCGGATATCCTGTTGCCTTCTTTTCAGTGGCTTCCGGCGGCGTGTACTAAACATTTCGCTACTGATACTGGTCTAGAAGAAATCGCTCACATAAATGTATGTTTTTTTAACTAGCTAAAATATCGACAAAGTTTAACGAAGCAGTTTTACCGCCTCCTTCCCTTTAAAGGAAAAAAAATCCATAAGATATACGAAAATCTGAAAACGGAGACCGAACGTAGAAGAGACTTAAAAAACATTAATCGGTTAAATTGATTCAAACTGCTATAGCGAGAAGAGAAAGAACGTAAACGGATGTTGCAAAATAAGAAAAGGGGTAACTGAGTCAAAACAAAGGGGTTCATGCAAGACCAATAAATAAAAGGTACTTGAGATGTGAAAAGTTAAAAGCTCTGTGTGACCACCAGCTTTTGAAAAGCAAACAAGCATTTGCATGCAATAGGTCTCGCAGTTACACGAGTTAAAGCTATTGGCATTGTAAATGACAATGCCAATAGGCATTGTTATTTGCAATGTCAATAACTCAAACTCGCGTAAATGCGAGACCTAATGCTTTGCAAATGCTTGTTATTATTTTTCTGTCGTGCTTCAAGTAAACAGTGGAAATCGTGTGAAGACCAAAACGAAAGTATTTTATGGCATTCGGCGGTACTTCTGAAGCCAACGCTTGGTATTGTCAGTGAGTGCAAGATAAATTGGTCTATATACTGTCAAAGAAATTGATGCTGTAAGTTGCGGCACTTCTGACCTAGATGGGAGGCACATGACACCTATGAGCACCCAAGGGAGGGGGTGGCAAATGGCGTGTACATTTCGCGGGCGCTTTGATGTTCGCAGTGGCCGCGCGGCTCACTGAGAACATCAAAGCGCCCGCGAAATGTACACGCAGGCTGCTAACAGATGTTACTTCTGCCTCCACTGGTGAAGCTGGACAGACTGGATGGAGTGTGACTGGATACAAGGGGGAGGGGGGTTAAACTCTCAGCGGGAGGACGACTCCAGGGCCTAATTAACTTTACAGCATGCAGGCAGAAGGGGTGGGAGGAAAAAAATGGCACTGAAATGTATGCACGTGTGGACAGCGGAGCACCACAAGCATTCTTCTCCAGCAAGTGACTAGGGCTGTGTGTAACATGAGAAGTTTCCTATCTCATTCAGAAATACTATTTATATAGCGTACATCATCAAATGAACTGGGTTCAGGCGCTTAAATAAAACAGAGGTATTACGGCGCAGGTTAATATTGGTCCTTTATCTATCACACACTGTCCATCAAAGTATACTGAACAGTGTTTTGCCAGTTATTTTGTTTCTGTGTACCAGGCCCACACTGGAATGTTTGGCATGGCACCTCAAAGGCCAAATCAACATGCGAGCATCCTTGATTGTATCTGTCTGGCCCAGTGGGCGAACGAAAGAAGTGGTGGTGGGGTTGGGACATGGAGGAGGGAACAAGTATGTGTAGATCACAGCCCCTTAAACTCAACTACAATGGAGAACGGGTAGAGTCATTCACCCATCCTTAACAAGAATGTCAGAGAGAACAGAAGGAGATAAGACAAGCAGTATCTGATACAGGGAATGCCTTTTATTAATGTGCATAAATAAAGTGGTGTGGACTCGAAAAGTGGCTCCATGCCAAAGCTCCGGCCCCGCCATGCATAATTGATGGGAAGGGGCGCGGCCACCCGATGAGGGCCCATATAACCTTCCGGTCGAGATCCCGTTCTATAAAACTACAACAACAACAAAACGAGACCTATTGCATTTTCAATGCTTGTTTGAACTGGATAACAAGGGACATACAGGATGGATCATGTATACAAACGTTGGGAGGCCCTGAACTGTGTTGACCAACACAATTCAATGCTTTAAACCAATAATGTAAAGTTATACAAAATGATTAAGTGGACACATTGTATCGATTATTAACATCACTCCTTATCGACAAAGAGAAAAAGGCCCCAGAGCTCACCTCATTCTTCGGGCCTCTGCTCACGGCTTTCCCGTTCGAGCCTGGGGTAGCCATGTCCTTGGCGTGTGGGCACCTGCTCCTCAGGGGATCCGGGCTGTGGTCGCCATTGCTGCAAGGCGCGCTGCAATCCAATAAACCATTCATCATGGGGCCGGGACCTGCAGCAAGAAACAGGATATGTGGAGTGAGGGGAGATTGTGCAGAGAAAGTTGGTATCACGGAGGCAGCGAGGTAAGAACAATGGAGTAATGGGAGAGGGAAAGGAAAGCATTAGGCCTAGAGGAAGGAGAGTGAGGACAGAAGAGGGAGAGAGAAGCAACGGATGAAAGGAGAGAAATCGAGAGAATGAGATACAGGAACATACAGGGCGTGAGGAGGGAAGTATGGAAAGATGGTAAATGGGGAGACGGACAATGCAGCATAACGGGCGAGGGTAAGTACGGAGATGGCGGGAGGGAGAAACGAAGAAAATTAGAGAGAGAAGGAACAGTAGGGGGGAAATGAGGAGAGAGAAACAAGTACAAAGAAACTTAATGAGTGAAGAAAGAGTGAACTCGAGTGATGGAAGGAAGTAAGGAAAGGAAGTATATTGGAAGAGGTGAGGTCCAGGAGCTGTAGTGAGGAATAAATGGGGTGGGGGTAAGGAGGGAGGGTGGTTGAAGAAAGGACGCAGAAGGTGGCCAACTAAAGAGTCTTCATAGGAAGTGATGAGAAGCGGAGACATGGGGAAGACACACCTCTGCTATCAGCTGTCCTGCAGTTCCCCCGGGGCACAAGCAGGCATCCACTTCTGTCAGGACAGCTAATCGTAGCAAAAAGACAGAAGGGGATGCCTGCTTGTGCCCCGGGGGGACTGACATTAAAAAAAAGATAGCGAAGCGTCATTTTCGTTGCTATGGCAACAAAATGGTGCGTCGCGAGGGGCTGCCAGTGCTTTTCAGGCTGCCAAATGGTGCGCGCGCCCGGCCGACGCACATGCACTGTATTTGGAGGCCTGAAAAGCCACTGTTTGCACTTCCAAAACTCGCTTACTATAAGTCTCGCCAGAGCAGCGCTAAAGCGCTGTCTCAGGCGAGACCTAAAAAACGGGATAGGTCAGACATAAAAGTAGGACTAAAGCCGTTTGTCTACTCAATTTTATATCTGGCCTGTCCAGTTCTTTGCGGAGCCTTTTAAATGTATGTACATCTGTGTGTGTGTATATATACACACGAATGTATGGCATGGAGTACAGTGGGTCAGAGTAGGGCGCGGGGTGGAGGTGCCATAGATAATGCTACGTCTATTTTTATATGTGTGTGTATATAGATATGTATGTGTATATATATATATTCACTGAAAAAACCATAGGTTTCACACATGTTATAGTTAGCGGAAATTTTACTGATAAAAAACCAATGAAATTCCCCCGTTATAGTTAGTGCAGGCAACTATAACTCACGCGACCGCAATCCTCTGCTGATGGTAATACTGTATTTAGACACTTATTTGCCCATGTCTTCTTCCATAAATTTTTAGCTATACATATATTACAAATATTTTTTTTTCATAAAGACACATATGTCATCAGCAGAAGATTGCGGTCGCGTGAGTTATAGTTGCCTGCACTAACTATAACGGGGGAATTTCATTGGTTTTTTATCAGTAAAATTTCCGCTAACTATAACATGTGTGAAACCTATGGTTTTTTCAGTGAATTTGCAAGGTTTTTTAAATGCTAATTCCTAACTATAACGTGTGTGAAACCTATGGTTTTTTCAGTGAATTTGTACGGTTTTTTAAATGCTAAGTTACTTTACGCCATTCGTGGCGTGCGCGCCCACTTAACGCAGTTCGTTTCGTGCGTGCACGGTGCGCTTCGCGCACCGCGCGCCCACTGTACGCAGTTAGTGCCGTGCACGCACGGTGGGCACGCGGTGCGCTACGCGCACCGCGTGCCCACGTTACGCTAGATGGGCCATGTATGCACGATGCGCTTCGCGCACCGTGCACACATGGAGGACATATGATGCGCTTCATTTTGAAAGGTAATATTTTAGTTTTTCATATCTGTGATAAGCCATGCACCTTCGGGCACCATTTGCACACGGGGTGGGGAGAGTGTGGATAATTTTTTTTTTTTTATATTTTTTTACCGTACGCGTACGGTAAGCGTAATCGGCGAAATTATCGAAAAAATTAAAATTCCGTTTTTGGCCTTGGGGGATCTTTGGGGACTCGCCCAACATGGCTAGGTGCTTTGGAGCTGTCTAAACAGCCCCTTTACATGTTTTTGTCCTTTGTTTTTTAATCCACACTCTGAGTGCGAGAGAGAAAATGGTGGCCGCCGCTTCCTGGTTTCGGCCGATTCGAATGTTTACTAAGATCTAAGAGCCAATCAGAATCGCGCTCGCGCACCGTAAGCGCACCGTAAGCTGGCTCAGATATATATATTGATTTAAAGGCTATTTTCTCAGAATCTACTGAACAGATTTACACCAAACCTACAAAAGGCACTTCCTTGACCTGAGGACTACCTCTCTGCCAAATTTCAAGTAATTCTGTTCAGCCGTTCGGGCTGTAGCTGTGTCTAAAGGTCCTATGGAAAAATGCATGGGAAAAACGCGTTTTGGGACCCCCCTTTTATCTCAGCCCCCGCTTGACGAATCCCCCCGAGACTTTCAGGGTAGGAGCGGAGCGTAGCGCCCCACCTATTTTGAAAAATTCGCGAGGATTCGTCGACCGGCGCAAAAGTTATTCAAAATAGAATGTTGCGGATTTCCTATGGAAACGTGGTCCTAACTATAACTACCTACTGGCGACCGCCAGTAGGTAATATATATATATATATATATATATATACAGCATTATCTATGGCACCTCCACCCTGCACCCCCTTGCTCTTTTACCCATTCTGTCTCTGCTGGGAACGGGCATATTGTGGTAAATAATTTAATTACCGGGACTTAATTTGATGCGGAACATTAATAAGAATAGCTCAATAAAATAAGAGGCAGAATCCGTGGTATTAGAGGTTCGGAACGGGCTTTATTCCAAAACACAATTCGAATTTGTGGGCTTCATATTCCATCACCACGAAGGTTCAGGAAGTGAAGGACAATACTTTATTGACAGGTAATCATTTTTATAGAATAGGCATTACAGTGAAACAGATGCAGGAGGCGTAACAGTTGATAACAGAGATAAAAGCATACATGCGTAACTAAAATGGGTGTAACTAGGCGTAACTAAAGAACGTCATTAGGTATGATGTCACAAATGGGTGGTTTCATGAAAGAATTTCGCAATGTCAGCAAAAATACTTGGCAGAGATGCGCGCGCAGCAGCATGACGTGTGATTGACGTGCAACTAGGGGGTGAATGGGACTTGACATTTAGCTCTACATGTGGAGACAGAAGTCTGGGGTTATGTCAACCTAATCCCAAATCATATCTAATATCCTATGTTTAAAGAACTGTGTTATCCAGAGAGAGAGGTCTCTTAGGATAGAATCTTATTCTATACTGACTATACTGACTATTAGTGCGTGTACAAGCGTCTAAGTGTCTACACTAGATGCGAGGGCAGAAATCTTCCATAGTAACAGGGCTATGAATTGCTTGCATAAAGACAGAGAAACCGGGCCCTTTTGCACGGTAGCTAGGGGAATGTTTACTTAAACTGCTAGACAGGAATGCATTGGATGAGGAGCGGAGCAGAGCAGATAATCTTGAAGGTGAAATACAGTTTTTGGCAGGCAGATAGGCCGACAGGCCGAGTCAGGCACCGTTAGCCGCGCAGGGAGTAGGACAAAGTTCATGGATACAGATGCGAGCTCAGACTGGAGCTTTCAGAGGCAGAAGGCAGGAAAAGGCTTAATGGCAGAATCAGGGCCTACTCGCCTGGACTGTAAAATGGCATAAATGAACCATATAAAGCCGGTGGCCTTTCATACTTAGGAATAGAATATCCGGCCCATTCATGGCGGATCTGAAAGAGGACATGTTGACGGTGGACGCACATGTGTTTGCGTCTTCAAAACTAAAACTGGAGGGAACATACATGTACTTGTGATTTATACATGAAACCGTTGGGGTCCAAGATAGGGGACATAACTGATCATAAAAATCCATATTTCCACATTCCCTCCTTGTCCCCTACTTGCCCTTAAGAGATATCAATCTTCATCAATCCGTTGATCTGTTCATATAACATCATTTGTTCTTCTTTCTTCTTCCGGGATGAATGAAAACTTGGTGGTGGAATACACGATGTGGCACACAGACCACAAATCGCTGGTCCACATTGTAGGCATAAGCAGCAACTGAATAGTATGAGAAAGCCAATACCTAGAAAGGAGAGCATTCTCCATCCCCAGGCTGACAACACGCCCCAGAACCAACCGGACCAAGTCCAGGTGCCTGGATTCTGGTGTATCTGGCTTACAATCTTATGAAGGCGGGTTATGGCTTTATATACAGACGGCGAATTTTCTGGTATGAAAATGCAACAACTTGATCCGATGACCCTACAAGCTCCGCCCCTATCGGCCAGGATGACGTCAAGGACAAGACGATTTTGAAGCACAACAATCCGCATAGCAGATTGCTCTTCTGTTAAATTGCCTAAGGCGGAAATAGTTTCGTTCACTACTGCTTCAAGGGTTCTGGTTAATCTACGTATCAGCTTACTATTAGTAACTGTACCTATATAAGGAAAGAAACCTTTATTGAAATCTGTGTATTTTTCCCATGCTGTTTCAGTGTAATCGACGATTGGGAGATCTCTCTGCTGTCTATTGTGTACTAAATGAGTATTTCTATGATAATCAGGAGGAGCTAGGAAAACAGGTGGCAAAAGGAATCCGATGTAACAGGTACCATCCCAATCTAGAGGCAAACGTATATATGCAGTCTGACCACATATAAAGTAGGAATGGCGAGAAGCTCTAAATGTAGACTTGCCTTGATCACTGAATTCTATTACAGTGGTGCACTTACTATGGCCCATATGTATGGAACCATTCTTTCTTACACACAATTCACCTTTAACTGGAAATACTGACATAGCGGGCAAAATTGGTGCAGCTTCGGATTCAACATTCAGGATCATGAGATTAAGCGTGAAATTACCTAATCCGTATACTTCATTTTCTAGATCAGTTCCTGTTCTTTTGGGAAGTCCCTCCTTGTTAGGGTAGCAGACTTTAAGCAAAACTAAGTTCAGGTTTCCCCATACCCAGTTATCTTGATAAACTGCAGAATTCGAATCTAGGGAATTAATTAAACTAAACCATGCTCCACAGGAGCCATTGTGTGTGAACGGATATGGAAAGAGAGGCAGAATTCCCTTATAGTTCTGATAGGGAGGGAGTCGGCCACATATCCAACAATTTGTAGCATTGCTAGTCTGATGGGAATGATGTAACATACTAATAAAAGTGTTATTGCGCAGCGCAAATCTATAGGACAACTCATGCGGGGGTAATTCACTAAAAGAATGTTCAGCAGTAACATTGTAAACATGTTTAGAAATAGGATAATATACGTGCAACAATATACTTGCAACTATTATTAAAAGACTTAAGAAAAACAAAATTAATAATGTCACTGTGCAATGACTACGCAGTGATTTACAGTACGCATGTTTTTTCATCTGCATTTTTCCGTTTCTTTCTCTATTCAGGTCTAGGGGATACATGTCAGAGACAAATTCGACCGATTCACCTTGGAGAGGACTTAAACAATCAAATTGTCTGACTTTTTAGACCGTAGTTTTAGTTTGTATAGTTCCTTATCACTTAGTTCAACCAAAGGAAGCTTTGAGTCAATCGGTGAAGATACGCGAGGTGTATCGTTTACATCAGACGGTAGTCCATGAAATTTCTTGATATGACTTGAATGTATCCAACCTTTGCGACCTTCGATCTTCACGGCTGTCCTCGTGGTGAGCAGTACAAGTTGAGGCGATTTCCACCTAGGATCCAGCTGAGTCTTCCGGTCAAAGTTTCGCACTAACACCAGGTCCCCGGGAACTACGTCATGGGGTTTCACCTCGGTGTTGTCGGGAAAGGCTGCAGCTACCTGTGAACGACAAGATTGTAGTGCAGACATCAAGGAAGCCAGGTAATCTGTCAGCATATTACAGTCAACATCAGTTATTTTGCGTGGTATAGGCGTCCCCCACATATTTGGTGGTCTACCGAAGATCACCTCATAAGGGGATAGCCCTGTTCGAGAGTGTGCTACCATTCTCATGTAAAAGAGCGCAACTGGTAAGGCTACTACCCAATCGACGCCTTTCTCCCTACATATTTTGGACAATCTAATTTTCAGAGTTTGATTATGTCGTTCCACGAGACCTGCTGCCTCGGGGTGTCGGACACAGTGAAATCTCCATTGATAGCCTAACAAAAGTGAAACGTGTTTCATTAGTTCGGATGAGAACGGCTGGCCGTTATCTGAGTAGACAACACGTGGTAAACCGTATCGTGGGAAGAATTCTCGAACTAACTGTTTGGCAGTAGTCGGGGCAGTGTAATCTGAAACCGGGTATGCCTCTGTCCAACGGGAAAGAGCACAAACAACTACAAGAACATATTTGAATCCTCGACATCGTTCCATCTGGATATAATCCATCTGGAGGACTTCAAAAGGGTGCTTAGGAGGCTGAAATCCACCCTGTTCTACGGGAATGCTTTTACCTGGGTTAAACTGGCAACAGATCATACAGGTACGAACTTTTTGTTTAGCTGCTGCTCGTAAATGTTTGTTAAACCAAATGTGTTGAATGCTGTCTAGCATAGCTTTTTCTCCTAGGTGTGCTGGACTATGTATTGTATTAATGATAACTTGAACCATAGAATCAGGAAGGAACCATACAGATTTTTCCTTCGTCATCCATCCTTGATCCGTTTGGATCCCTCCTAATTCAGTCCATTTCTTTATTTCATCTGGTGTAGCATGTGTCTGTATGTCAATTACGTCAAGAGCGGGATCCTTAACCATCATGCAATGTGTTGGTGTCGGAACTATTGTCTTTGTCATGTCAGATGTGTGAGTTTGAGCAGTCTGTTTAGCTGTTCTGTCAGCTAGATCATTGCCTTGGGAAATGATATCAGTAACTTTCGTGTGAGCTTTACATTTCATAATTGATATTGCAGTGGGTAGATGTATTGCATCTAATAAGGCATGAATGAGGGGTCCGTGCTGAATGTGGGCACCGTGAGAAGTTAAATAACCTCTCTCTCGCCACAGCACGCCGAAGTCATGTACAACTCCAAATGCATAACGTGAATCTGTGTATATGTTGACTTTCTTATTCGTAGCTTGAATACAGGCTTGTGTCAGAGCGATGAGCTCTGCTGCTTGAGCTGACAAGGTATTTATGCAATTTGTTTCAATGACTTTAGTGTCTGTTGTGACTGCGTAAGCGGCCACTAACTCTCCTGTACTTGTTCTCATACATGAACCATCTACATACAACGTCAGGTCTGGGTCTGACAATGGGACGTCTGTCAAGTCTTGTCTAGGTTTCGTCGTGATAGTGATAACTTCAATACAATCATGTGCTAGTGGGTCTGTTCCGTTTACTGGCAAAAGTGTGGCAGGATTTAATGTACTACAACGTCTGATTTCTATGTGTGGCTGAAACAATGTTAATTCGTAACCGGTGAGTCTTGCTATAGTCAAGTGTTGTGTTTGCGTTCGGTTCAAGAGAACCTCTACTGCGTGTGGTACTTGTACTGTCAATGGATGTCCTAACACTATGGCATCGCTTTGTCTGATTGCTAAAGCTGTCGCTGCCACTGATTTCAGGCACGCAGGCAGAGCCTGAGCTACGGGATCTAATGTACTAGAAAAATAAGCACATGGTTTGTGTGATCCTGCTTGTTCCTGTGTGAGTACTGACAAAGCAGTACCTTCGCGTTCTGTAACAAAGAGTGTAAACTGTTTATTGTAACATGGTGTTGCTAAAACAGGTGCTTGACATAAAGCTTTCTTTAGGCTTTCAAAAGCTTGTGTATGTTCCTGAGTCCAAGGGAGGACAGTCGATGTGGCTGCCTCCTGTGTTGTCAACTGAATGAGTGGTTTTGCTAGAAATGCATACTGAGGGATCCACTGCCTACAATATGAAGTGAGGCCTATAAAAGCCCGCACCTCCTTTTGTGTCTTGGGTATTGGCATGTTAGCAATTAACTGGATGCGATCGGGTGTAAGCTGCCTTCCCTCCTTGGACAGCGAGTGACCAAGGTAAACAACTCGCTGAACACAGAATTGCAGCTTAGAAGGGGACACCTTGTGCCCCTTTTCGGCCAAAAATTGTAAAACCGTCAGTGAGGCTTTTTCACATTCAGGTTCGCTTCTAGCGGTGATCAGCAGATCATCGACATATTGAAGCAGGGCAGTGTTGACTGGCATGTGGATACTGTCAAGTTCTCGTTTCAGTGCTTGGCTATAGATGCTGGGGCTTTCTGTGAATCCTTGAGGTGCGCGTGTGAATTTAAAGCTTCGTCCATTTAAACTAAATCCGAACAAGTATTGGCTTTCCGGATCTATTGGGACGCTGAAAAAGGCATTCTTGAGATCAATTACAGTAAAGAATGTTGCTTCGGAATCAATGGCTGTCAGTAATGAAGAAATGTCTGGGACTACGGGGTATTGTGGTACAATACATTTATTTAATTCGCGCAGATCAATAACCAATCGATATACTGGCGGGGCCTTTGGATCAGTTCGTTTAAGAATCGGAATTATCGGGGAATTGCATACATTGGAGTCGGTTTCCACAACCACTCCTTGGGTAATAAGCTCGTCAATGATTTGCAGTAAAGCCACTACAGCATCTGGGGGCAACTTGTATTGTCGCATTCGTGGTAGTACCACTCCTGTCTTTAGTGTGACTCGATATGGTGTAATGTTCATGCAACCAACATCTGTAGGGCCTTGTGCCCATAAATGTGTGGGTAAAGTCTGCAGTCGGTTATCCATGTCTCGGGACACATAGTGCCCTTTGAAATCACGTAAAAACAATCTTACTCCTTCCGGAGAACAACATATTATAGCTCCTAGAGCTTTCAATGTTTTTATACCTAACAAGTTTTCTGGACATGATTTAGTAAGCAATAAATCTGTAGTTCGTGTCAAGGGACCAATCGTAAGGGGAAGAGGCTGTGATACTTCGTTAATGATAGGTTTTCCTGAAAAACCAAGGGAAATATTTTGTGAGCCTGAGAGGGGTGCCCCTGGAACTTCACTACGTTTTATGGTTGTTCGGCTTGCCCCTGTATCAAGTAAAATTTTTCTATCTTGGCCTAATAGTTCACTGTGTACATAAGGTCCTTCTTGATCTACAGGGACCTCGATAAGGGGTAAGCCAACTTCCCTCTCTAGGCTGTTTCATGAGTATCGTTGATAATCAGGATAGTCATACTGTGCGGTCTGGTACATCTGTTGTGTCGTTGTCTGTGTGGCAGCAATAGGCTGCGGTGGTGGAGCTGGCATAGATTGTTGCGGAGCCGGCATGGACTGTGCATGCTGCGGGGCTCCTTGTTGGTTCTGATCCTGTCTAAGTGGCCGTGGTCTTTCTTTTGTATTACCTATGGCGATATTATGTTTTAAAACTGGACAATCGTGTACATAATGACCTGGCTGTTTACAATAGTTGCATGTCCCTTTTACAGGACCTGTTGAAACACTGGACTGTGTCATACCCTTTTTATGACCGTCAGCTGGAACTGTCTGGGAAACTAGCATTTTCATTTTCGTGTCTTTCATGCGTCTTTGTTCATGTTCTTGTTCCTCTCTAATTCTATTGTGATGGTACTGTAACATTTGTAACATTTGTGACGGAGTGTTACCTTGCCAGGTACTCTCGAATTTCAATACTCTATTCTTAACTTGGGGCAAGGCATTTTCAACTAATTTTGTCACAAACAGATGTGGATATGATTCGCTACTTGCTTTTATTCCACTATTTATACCAAAACATTTTTCGAATCGGGCATAGAAATCACTAGTGTCTTCATCTTGCTTTTGTTTACAGGCTGAGATTGCACCCCAGTCTTCCTTTTTCGTAGTTAATAAACGTGGCAGTACCTGTACTAATAAACCTGGTAGTGTTTTGGTCTTGTCCCCAAGCCCTGAACCTGGACCTCAAGCTTTTTCTTCGTTTTCTAATGCTGTCCAATCTATCTTCTGGTCTCCCACCTCCCAATCCTTTTCCTTGAGTTTTTCGTAAATGCCCGCAGGCATTAATACCTTCAATATTTTCATAATGTCGGGATACGTATACTCTCCCATGAGCAACATGTCTTTAATTTCACGGTGGAAACCCGCTGGGTCTTTGTCGTGACTGGGTACCACTTTCTTCATTTCTAATAGTTCCATTTTAGATATGGGTGTGTATACAAACACACGTTTAAACTGATTGTCATCACCTTTTATCGGGTGCACTTCGCGTAAGGGATTCTGTCTATCCATGTAATACGTCGTTCTTTCTTTTATGGGCAGTGAGACATGTTCGGGACATACAAAAAGAATATACTGTTTTCTGGATTCCAGTATTTCTCTAATTAACTCAGTACCTGAACCTCTCCATTTATTCGTGAGTAATTCAGTCAATATATCAGGTAAGGGACCAGGATCGGAGTGTTGGCTTTTATATAATATAAGGAGTTGTTGAATCATATAGATACCAGCTAAACGCTGTTCATCTGGGGTGAGGTTCAAAAACGTATGTGCTAGTGTAGCATCACTATATTTTCCGGGACTGTCAACCCAGTGAACGGCTGACCTGGCTAATTCTTGTTCGTCCATAGAATCGAGTATATGATAACCCCTTCGTTCTCGGAGTAATTTGTCAGCGGCTTGGAACGAATGTTCGGGGGACCTTATATTTATTATAGGTGTTTGGAAATTTCTGTTATTATCTGGACGTATCGGACGTATCGGATCAGTAAAGCATCTAGTATTATTACAAGATCTCCCTCTACCTACATAGGCCATGGTTTCTAACTGTCCTGTGGGCAGTTCTAATTCTTCCTCCTCCTCGTTTTGTTCAGGCTGGTCTACCGCTAATCTTTCTTCTTGTATTCGTTCTACTTCTTTGCGGATTTTTCGGCACATAGCTATTATACTTAATCGTTTATCATGTCTCCCCTCTGATATATTCCGACTCCATGTGGTAAGAATTTGCATTTCTTCCGGATTTACCCCTGGTCGGTCTTGATTTCTGATCACACAATTTATGAGGAAACGTAACAGTTCCCCCTGTATCTCCACTTTCTGGTACTCCATGGCTCTATTAATACTCTCAGAATCTCGTCCTGACTGGACAAAGTGATATATATTTTCTAAATGTGTAGTCATTCCTGGTAGCCTCCCTAAATATATTGCAGCTCGTCGGATACGTAATGATGCCAGCAGCATTTCGTCCTCTTTGCCGGGCACAGGGTCATATCTACAATCTATTAGAAGTTCCTTAAGCATGTCGGGAGTTACTAGTTTGGGCGTACGTTGGTGGGCTAATTCTTGAAAGGAAAGTTTATTTACTCTGGGTGGCGTGGAAAAAATGTTTGCTGTACCTCCTGTAGCACCGCCTGGGGTGCTGGATGTGAAAGGATTCGTTGAACGTGATATAGCAACCATAGGTGTGGGTACAGCTGTAGAAACAGATGTGCTTGCCGGAACTTGTGTCGGAGTTTGTTGTTGCGGAGGTACAGACGGAGGGTCTTGGCGTTGAACCCCCTCGGCAGGCGGTCTATGTGGTGCAGTATTAGCATACTCGGGAGCTGCGTCGTCTAAATAAGAGGAAAGGAAAACATCTTCTGCTGTTCTGGGATGCCCTTTGGGATGTGCTTTTATCGGAAACAATGGGGGTGGCAAGTCTTTTGGTATCTCCGGAGTAGCCTTAGGTAACCCTTCGGCCAGAAGAGGATACATACCATTCATAAGGGCATTTCTTTGTCTGTCTGCTTGTTCTGATTTTACTCGAGTACCTTCTTCAATTAATAGATTTTCTCGGACTTTACTTGAATTCTCTTTACTTTTCTCTTCCTGTCTGAGTGCTTTTTCTGTACGTCTATATGATTCTTTACGCCATAATTCAATGGCATCTTTCTGTGATTGTCTAGCTTTCTTTTTCCATAATTCTTCCTCTACTTTCATGATGCAATCTGCATCCCAGGTCCCAGCTGTGGGCCACCTCTGACTTTCTGGTAATTCCTTGGTGTAGTCTACCCATAAATCAAGAAATAATATGGCGTCTAGGCCATGTTTATGATACATGAAGTACCCTGGAGTGTCCCTAGGAGGAATGGGAACAGCTTCTTCGAGTACCCCTTTTCTAGTTTTGATCTGTCTTAATTTCGAAAAGAGCGGCATATTGAGAACTGATCTGATACCTAATTTTGAACACGTTTAATACAACAAAACACAATAATGAACAGTCATTCACACCACAATATGCAGAACGTATTTAAAACATTTTAACATTTAACATTTAATGAACAACAATGATGGCCATTTAGGGAACTAGTCACTAAGCATAATACTCGGCACTAACTAGGTAATTCTGAATTATATACTAGACATACTTGATATACTGCTAAACAGTACAGATACACTGCTGAAACAGTGCAGACCGGATTTGTGTACCCAAACCCGTCTTGACCGGCACAACCTATGTGCACGTCAGAACGCCTCCCCGGCAATGGTACTCACCGGGTAGCTCGGAACGGAAGGCCTCGGAACTGAACTGAACTGGACTTGGACCGGACTCGACTCGACTCGAAACTTCGGAACTTCGGAACCTGGTGGGCCTCTGTATACCTCGGATCTTGCTCTCTCAGCTAGGCTCTGGTCGGGATACTTCGCACTTCTCACCGCCTCGTCTGGGTGTTGATCGCAGCCTCAGTTACCCCCGCTCGGCAGGAGGGAGATACAGGAAATCCTGTGGGTACGCGTTGTTGTCCGTCCAGCTGTGGCAGGAGACCGGGCCTGCAACGCACCTCCGGCGCGTGAGATGAGAAAGTGTCCCTGTTCGGGCGCCATATATGTGGTAAATAATTTAATTACCGGGACTTAATTTGATGCGGAACATTAATAAGAATAGCTCAATAAAATAAGAGGCAGAATCCGTGGTATTAGAGGTTCGGAACGGGCTTTATTCCAAAACACAATTCGAATTTGTGGGCTTCATATTCCATCACCACGAAGGTTCAGGAAGTGAAGGACAATACTTTATTGACAGGTAATCATTTTTATAGAATAGGCATTACAGTGAAACAGATGCAGGAGGCGTAACAGTTGATAACAGAGATAAAAGCATACATGCGTAACTAAAATGGGTGTAACTAGGCGTAACTAAAGAACGTCATTAGGTATGATGTCACAAATGGGTGGTTTCATGAAAGAATTTCGCAATGTCAGCAAAAATACTTGGCAGAGATGCGCGCGCAGCAGCATGACGTGTGATTGACGTGCAACTAGGGGGTGAATGGGACTTGACATTTAGCTCTACATGTGGAGACAGAAGTCTGGGGTTATGTCAACCTAATCCCAAATCATATCTAATATCCTATGTTTAAAGAACTGTGTTATCCAGAGAGAGAGGTCTCTTAGGATAGAATCTTATTCTATACTGACTATACTGACTATTAGTGCGTGTACAAGCGTCTAAGTGTCTACACTAGATGCGAGGGCAGAAATCTTCCATAGTAACAGGGCTATGAATTGCTTGCATAAAGACAGAGAAACCGGGCCCTTTTGCACGGTAGCTAGGGGAATGTTTACTTAAACTGCTAGACAGGAATGCATTGGATGAGGAGCGGAGCAGAGCAGATAATCTTGAAGGTGAAATACAGTTTTTGGCAGGCAGATAGGCCGACAGGCCGAGTTAGGCACCGTTAGCCGCGCAGGGAGTAGGACAAAGTTCATGGATACAGATGCGAGCTCAGACTGGAGCTTTCAGAGGCAGAAGGCAGGAAAAGGCTTAATGGCAGAATCAGGGCCTACTCGCCTGGACTGTAAAATGGCATAAATGAACCATATAAAGCCGGTGGCCTTTCATACTTAGGAATAGAATATCCGGCCCATTCATGGCGGATCTGAAAGAGGACATGTTGACGGTGGACGCACATGTGTTTGCGTCTTCAAAACTAAAACTGGAGGGAACATACATGTACTTGTGATTTATACATGAAACCGTTGGGGTCCAAGATAGGGGACATAACTGATCATAAAAATCCATATTTCCACAATATACCAATAAATTACTTAAATTATTCAAGACTTTAGAGGCGCCTGTGAAAGCTGAGCATACTTTCAATTCAAAATTTGCGAACATACGTGACAAGAAATTTCAGTTCTATTAAGGACACGGAGGCGAGGATTATGCTTCTCAATTTTCTTTACTGAAAATTCTCAGCAGCCAATCAGATAAAGTAAAAACAAATACACTACCATACCCATAAACACTACTGGGTATCACATGACAACCATAGAGTAGACCCCTATATAAGGAGCACAAGAGAATACCACATCCTCTTTCTTTGTGTGAAAATAAACAGTTAAGTCCAACAATAAACATAAACATATGCTGACATCCGGAAACAGCTGGAAAGCAGAACCAATTCACGGAAGGAAAAAACCGCCGGCCAACGGGCAGCAATGAGATCTGAAGCCAGCTTCAACGGAACGGCATCCTCAGGAAGGGATTTGAAAACTCCACAAATGATGAAAATCAGCAAACTTTACTTGAGATCAGAACCTGAAATGGAAAGACAGAGCTGCCTTGCCCACTTGCATAATCTAAACTTACACACACCACTTACTTACACAGAAACTCCAACACTCCTCTGGAGGTAAAATGAGCTTTATTAGTATCGTAGACAAGGGCAATAAGTCACTGAAGCTAGTAAGTTCTTAGGCACCAAGTGAAACAATGAATACACCACACTATATATATATATATATATATATATATATCACCCAACTCTCCAACTCGTAGAGAAACGGAGTCGCACTCTCACGATTGGCTGACAAATACTTTTATTTAGCAATGATGGTGGCAGTCCTGACGCGTTTCGGTCCAAGGTGACCTTTCTCAAAGGTAAGCCACGCACTATTTGATGCTGTTAAAGTCCTCACATCGATTGCCTCCTTTTGTAGTTTCCGTCCCTCTAGTGGGCGTGGTTATCATTATTCGGCATGCTGGTACATGTAGTTCATTTAACAGTAGCATTTTCAAACCCTCCAGTGGGTAGTGCATTTCGTTTTGTTATATATTATTTATTTAAGTATAGTCAATGTCAGCATACAATCATGCTCCAAAACAACTCATTTTCAAAGTTGCTCGGAAACCATACCGTAGACAGTCTTCGGTGGCAGCCACTTTCCCTTTCCGCTTTCACAAGCTTTTTCATCTTGTGGTTCCTGACGGGAAGTTTGGTGTGCTTGCTGGTTGTGCGTAACTCCCGCTGCTGAACCAGGCCGCATTACATCACCCAACTCTCCAACTCGTAGAGAAACGGAGTCGCACTCTCACGATTGGCTGACAAAAACTTTTATTTAGCAATGATAGTGGCAGTCCTGACGCGTTTCGGTCCAAGGTGACCTTTCTCAAAGGTAAGCCACGCACTATTTGATGCTGTTAAAGTCCTCACATCGATTGCCTCCTTTTGTAGTTTCCGTCCCTCTAGTGGGCGTGGTTATCATTATACGACATGCTGGTACATGTGGTTCATTTAACAGTAGCATTTTCAAACCCTCCAGTGGGCATTTCGTTTTGTTCAATATTATTTATTTAAGTATATATAAATATGAGATCTTGAATATAGATATATAAACAGTTAATGTACAAAGCACCTCACCAGATGCGTCTGCACCGGAGTCTTCAACATCCCTGGCCAAGCACCGAAAACACCAAGTCGGGAACCCTGTAGAGACTGGGGCACAGGAAGTAATCTCTCCGGGCACCAAAGTCGTCCCGCGAGTGCGTCCACTCCAAGACTGAGTTCCTGAGCTCCACTCCACAGACATCGCTTTTTATAGTTAAATCAACACGTTTGAGAACCCTCTAGCAGGCGTTCTCGCCCATCTATCCATCATAGGTGCTGGCCGCATCTCTGCGTCAGATCCACCCATACAGACCTGGCCAGATTCTGCTTGGGTGCGCCGAGGCAAAAGACATTCCTTTCCCTGTCTCCGACCTTGGAGAGCCTTAAACAGCGCATCCTTCCTCTGTCCTAGAGATAAGCATAGAATGCACAAAAACAAGCTCAAGGTACAAAATAACCTCACGAGGTATGTCTTGCACCAGCTCGTACTGGTTTACGTGAAAAAAATGTTTATGTTACTGCTGAAGTGTAACTACAGGTCAAAGCAGCACAAAATGGAAATGCGGTACAACAAAATGGAGGATCAGAGCATCACATGGAATCGAGGTCAACATGCAGTTTAGCACGTGAAAATGGCAAATGCAGTACATTCCACCCCTTGACCCTCGATTCACCCATCATACCCCATTGGCCTAAATACCATGGATCTGGGATGAAGAAGGGAGAGAAAATTAGGAATGCATTGAATACAACAACATAGTGAGATAGAAATGCAAATAATTACTACAATAACACCCAAGATATAACGAAGCTGTCCAAAATTAGGTAGCCACCCAAACAACCAATCCCACCATCCTTGATCAACGTTTTGGGTAACCCCTTTCACTAAATCTTTTAAA
The DNA here is from genome assembly GCF_964204655.1 of Triturus cristatus. Classification (NCBI taxonomy): domain Eukaryota; kingdom Metazoa; phylum Chordata; class Amphibia; order Caudata; family Salamandridae; genus Triturus; species Triturus cristatus. The sequence goes on along the minus strand of NC_140585.1, from coordinate 1,142,201,645 downwards.
GCATTAATATGCGCATGGATAAATGTAGAATGATCAGATGAATTGAAACAACAGAGTCCATCAAAGTCCTCGCAACCATGGTTGTGTTTTAACAACAAATAGTCCACAGCTGCCCTATTCTGCAAAACAGCTTTTTTCGTTCCTTGAACATCTAATAAAAATCAGCTAAAGCCGCAGAAGTATGATTGAGATTCTTCACAAGTAAACAGGCAAGCTTAGCAATAGTTCTTGCATTATAAACGGACAGTCCTGGCACTCCTACAATGGAAATAGCCAAACTAGTGTACTCTGCTCTAGAAAGCAAATCAATATTGGAGTCACAATCCTCAGGTAATTGAACAGCAGCTCTAGAAGAGCGAATGTGTGTGACAGAATGCATGGGAAAAAGCATAAGACTTAAACGTGATAAGGCACAAGGTCCTCCAGTTATATTAGCTGGTATGTAAGTGTATGAAATATTGCCGCACGAGAACAGCCATCCCTTAGAAAATTTCACATGGTTAATATGGCTAGCGGTTAATACTGCATGATTACAGACCATATAATTGGTAACATTACTGCAAAAACTGTCATGTCGTGACTGACATAATGTTTGTTGATCAGTGGTCAATTGTGTGCTTTTCTCCAGTTTCAATTGGCCACACTTGCCAATTTTGGCAGGGTCACAAGTTAGTTGATAGCAAACATCTCCAGTAGTGATGTTGTAGGTAACAATACTCGTCATGTTCCTCCAGAGGTTATCTGTAACCTCTGGGCAAAAACGACAGTACTCATAAAGACTCAGATGTGTTTGAACATCATTTTCCTCCACTACCCCATCAAAGTGGGTTTGGTTGAAGATGTGCAGAAGCACATGTGCAGGGGTAGGTACGGCAACAAGACAAGTGGATATCATATCAGCTGTACTCTGAAGATTTCTCATACAGAAGTGGGAAGTGTTCAGCACATTCCCGGCCAAGTAGGTCCAGATGTTATCCGGTTGCTGCACAATGCTGTCATCCGACTCGGGCGGTTGATCCCCTTCGGCATCCCCGGGCCCTCCCGGACCCCTCCGGACACGCCCAAACACAGACCACACAGCGCAAGCATCGCAGCGGCAAGCCATACTGTGATCTAGAAACAGAAAACAAACTGGTATACTCACTCTCGTAAATAACATTTTTCAGCAGGTACATTTTCCCACTTTTCCTGTCCGGGTCTCATGATGACAAGGATATTATCCTTTCCCTTAGCGATTAATTCTGCAGGGTCAGGAGGTTTGTTTGGGGACTCTACCCATACTTTCGCACCTGGGTTCTTGTCAGTAGATCCGAACCCGCCCTTTCCTCGCACAGTTAGAAGGGCTGGGGCCGTCCCCTTCATGACATTTCCTCCATAAACCGGCATGATGACCATTTGGGCAACTCGTCACCGGGTTGCACAATCAGATCATTGTCTCCACTGTTCAATAGAATAACTTTGATCTCCCCCTGGTAATCGGCATCGACCACCCCTCCCAAAACCTGGATGCCTTGAAGGGCAAGCCCAGATCGAGGAGCGATCAGTCCGAAATGCTCTGGGGGAATTTGAACTCCAATTTCTGTCTCAATCAAGGTAATGTCTCGTGGTTGCAGTCGATAGAGTTTCAGGGCATGCAAATCAAGATCAGCAGCCTCTGGTGTGGCACGATATGGAGCTAAAGCTCCGGGAGCTGTCTCCCAATACAGAATCGTGTTTATGGCCACATGAGTCTTGAGCTGCAAAGCTGGGGTCAACACGCGCATCAAAGGAGTCTCTGCATTGGCAAAGGGTCGGTTGTTCAAAATTTGCAATGCGTCAGCCAAGTGATCCCTCCACCCCTTCAATGACCCATCAGACAACTTTTTCAACTGCTCTTTCAACAAACCATTCATTCTCTCAATCAAACCCGCTGCCTGTGGGTAATAGGGTATGTGATAGATCCACTCAATGTTATGCTGCACACAAAAATCTTGCACCATCTTTCCTTTAAAGTGTGACCCATTGTCACTTTGGCCCTTGCCATATTTGCCCTGGCAACTTCCCTCTGCCTAGCTGGCCTCTCACTACCTGTGGAACTGGTCTGTGTTGGGTATGCTGACAACCGGGACAGTGAATGATTGCAGTTTTAATCAAATCTAGGGGAATATACATCCCTCTACTTTCTGCCCACCTGCTAGTGGCTCGCTCGCCAAAATGTCCGCTTTTCTGATGCGCCCATTTAGCCATGCCCACCAAGTCAGAATCCTGCGTCGCCACCTCAGCTTCACGAATTTTCACTTTTTGGTCTGCAAAGGAATTGCACCAACGCTCTAGTGAGTCAGTCGGGCAATGAGCATCAACATGATAAACTGTGACTGTACTATTTGACAACAATTCCCAAATCTCCTGCCACAACTCCTTTCCCCAAACCTCCCTATTGTGAATCATCCAATTATGAGCATGCCATGTGGCAAGCCAAGTGGCTAACCCATTGGCCGTAGACCATGAATCAGTATAAATGTGACATGTACCAGGGAGCTCTTGCTTTAAAGCCTGGTAAACCGCGTACAATTCTGCGAACTGACTACTTCTTCCCTCTCCAGTAGTCGACAACAACTTTTTGGTCACAGGATTGTATGACACCGCTTTCCAATGTCTCTTGGTCCCCACATATCTGGCTGAGCCATCTGTAAACCACACATGTTTATTTTATTTTTTTTATTTTAGAAAATTTATTAAGCGCACAAATACCCGAGGTTGTCTCGGCGCTGAGTGTCCACTGTACATGTCCATGAGTAGTTATTGTTTGAACAGCCAAGTCTTTATCTGTTTGCGGAAAGAAAGAAGGGAAGTACAGGTTTTGATGTAGCGTGGAAGACTGTTCCATAGTTTGATAGTGGTCACTATAAAAGACTGTTAGACGGCGACCTCAGAGGAGCCCGGAAAGGGGTCCTGACTACCCTGAGACCCACCCTCAAAGTATCGTAGCCGGGCACTGGCGGGAGACTCCTCAGGAGGAGGAATCTCGTATCTAGGATCGTACTTCTGGCACCACACGACACAGAACACCACACCGTGCGTTCTTAGGAATCAATCTTTATCAAACAGGTTAGCACTGCAAATATGTACAAGGAGAGCGTGGGCTCAATGAGTCTCGGAAGGGATAGGGGGTAGCGGGACAGTCTCTGGTAAAGGTTCAAGGCAGGGACGTACCCGGCGCACAGCTCACAATCCTCGAGCTGGGGGGTATGCTTGTTGTAGTTGGGGTCCGGCGGGACCGTGGGAGTCTGTGGGAGCCGCGAGTCACTCAGCGGGCTCAGGTACAAGTTCGGCGGTCTTACGATCTGCAGGGAGCCGCGAGTCACTCAGCAGGGCTCAGGTACAAGTCCGGAGGTCTTACGATCTTCAGGGAGCCGCGAGTCACTCAGCAGGGCTCAGGTACAAGTTCGGAGGTCTTACGATCTTCAGGGAGCCGCGAGTCACTCAGCAGGGCTCAGGTACAAGTTCGGAGGTCTTACGATCTTCAGGGAGCCGCGAGTCACTCAGCAGGGCTCAGGTGGTTCTAAGTTCCAGGAGCCGCGACCGCGTCAGCAGGCTCTCGTTGTTCCAGCGTCGAATCTCCCGGACAGTCTCAGAGCACCCCTTGTTATAGGTCGACCCCTCTTTGATGTCCGGAGTCTGTGCAGGCAGGGGTCTTGTCACCTGGGGGTCGCTTGTCGGGGTTTCCTGCCATTGTCTTTTGATCCTTTCAGGGCCGGGTCGGGAGGAGTCCCAGACACCCAGCAGGCGTGGAGCCAGCTCTCAGGGAGGCCGGAGGGCCGATCGAAACCCATCGTCCCAGGGGAGTTCAGAGGTGCGATAGAAACTGCTCCTCCCTCTCTCATCCCCTGGCAAGCGTGATGTCCTCCAGCCGGAGTGGCGCCGCTAGGCCCGGGTCGCGCTGGGGCCGGGCGGCCATCTTGGTGCATGAAGTGGGCACGCGGGCCCGGGGTGGCCGAAAGGAGAGAGGCCATGGACGAGGATGTCCGGGTCGGGTGCGTGTGTTCTGGTGGGAAGGATCGGCTAGGCCGTGTGCTTGGGGCTGCAGGTACCAGGTTAGGTGGTGCGGGGACAAGTAGAGCCATGCTACGAGGCCGGATCCAACACGCGTCCCCCCCAGCTGAAAGCCGGAGAGAACTGCCCATCATCTTGGGGGGTTCTCTTCGCTGAGGCGGAAGAACCGGGAGAGGCCGTCAGCGTTGGCGTGGTCCGTACCAGGGCGATGTTCTACGGTGAAATCCATCCCCTGGAGGGAGATTGACCACCGCAGTAGCTTGGGGTTTTCTCCTCGCATTTGCATGAGCCATCGCAAGAGCCGATGGTCGGTTTGGACTTTGAAATGGGTGCCGAACAGGTAGGGGTGTAGTTTCTTGAGTGCCCAGACCACGGCAAAGGCTTCGCGCTCAATGGTGCTCCATCTCTGTTCTCTGGGCAACAGCCGCCGGCTGAGGAAGGCGATGGGCTGGTCTAGGCCTTGGTCATTCACCTGGGACAGGACGGCCCCAATGCCATGCTCGGAGGTATCGGTTTGGACTACAAACTCCTTGGAGTAGTCGGGAGCCTGGAGGACGGGGGCAGTACACATGGCCTTCTTTAGGGCATCGAACGCCTCCTGGCAGGCAGTCGTCCACTGCACCTTCTTTGGCTGTTTTTTGGATGTGAGTTCTGTGAGGGGGCCGACAAGGCTGCCATACCCCCGGATGAATCTTCGGTAGTAGCCAGTGAGGCCCAGAAAGGCTCGGACCTCCGTTTGGGTGGTGGGTGGTTCCCAGGCCAAGATGGCGTCGATCTTCGGCTGTAGAAGGGCGACCTGGCCGCTCCCGACCTGGTGCCCCAGGTAGACTACTGATCCTTGCCCAATCTGGCACTTGCTGGCTTTTACTGTGAGGCCTGCCTGGCGCAGGGCGGTTAGCACCCTCCGGAGGTGCTGGAGGTGCTCACTCCATTCGGAACTGAAAACGGCGATGTCGTCTAGATAGGCCGCGCTGAACTGTTCTAGCCCGGCCAGGACTCTATTCACCAGTCGCTGGAAGGTGGCCGGGGCATTTTTCATTCCGAAGGGCATTACGCGGAAGCGGTAGTGCCCATCTGGGGTGGAGAAGGCGGACCGCTCCTTGGCTCCCTCGGTGAGCGCAATCTGCCAGTATCCGCAGGTGAGGTCGAATGTGCTGAGGAACCGGGCTGCCCCGAGTCGGTCAATGAGCTCGTCGGCCCGTGGAATGGGGTGGGCATCGGCTCGGGTTACGTCATTGAGCCCCCGGTAGTCCACGCAGAATCGGAGCTCGGGGGCGACACCGGGGGCCGCTGCCTTCGGGACCAGGACCACGGGGCTGGCCCAGGGACTGTCAGATGGCTCGATCACCCCCATGGTCAACATCTTCGAGACTTCAGCTTGAATGCAGGACCTGACCCGGTCAGGGACCCGGTATGCTCAGTGTCTCACCGGCGGGCTGTCCCCGGTGTCCACGTCATGGACACACCAGTCGGTGACTCGGGGGATCAGGGAGAAGAGGTCGGAAAATTGTCCTAGGAGTTGGCGGCAGTCCTCTTGTTGCTGGGCAGTGAGAGCTGGGGAGAGGTTCACTCCTTCCACGGAGCCATCCTGCTCCTTGACACACAGGAGGTCCGGGAGGGGATCGGACTCATCTTCGGCCCCGTCATCGGTGGCCAGCAGGAGGCTCAGTTCTGTCCGCACGAAGTGAGGCTTGAGGCGGTTCACGTGAAGGACCCGAAGGGGATCCCGAGGCGACTGGACGTCCACCAAGTATGTGACTTGACTCTTCCGCTCAATCACTTTGTAGGGCCCGGTCCACCTGTCCTGGAGGGCGCCTGGCTTCACGGGGGCCATGACCCATACTTGCTGGCCCGGCTGGAACTCGACCAGAGTGGCATTCGGGTCGTACCAGCGCTTCATCTCTTCTTGGCTTGCCTCTAGGTTGGCCTCGGCCAGTGCTCGGAACTTCCTGGTCTGGTTCCGGAGGGTCAGAACATATTGGAACACATCTCGTGGGGTGGTCTGGGGTGCCGCCTCCCACCCTTCCTTAACCAAACTGAGGGGACCTCGGACAGGGTGTCCATAGAGCAACTCAAACGGGCTGAACCCTAGGGACTTCTGGGGGACTTCTCGGTAAGCGAACAAGAGGCAGGGGAACAGGACGTCCCACTTACGCCGGAAGGGGCTCTTCTAGGCCGGTGATCATCCCTTTCAGAGTCCTGTTAAACCTCTCTACTAGGCCGTTCCCTTGGGGATGGTACGGGGTGGTGAACTTATAGGACACTCCACATTGTTGCCACAGGGACGTCATGTACTTCGAGATAAAATTAGTGCCGCGATCGCTCACGACCTCGCGGGGAAAACCCACCCGGGAAAAGATCCCCATCAGGGCCCGGCCCACCACGGGGGCCGTGACGGTGCGTAGGGGGATAGCCTCAGGATAGCGGGTGGCGTGATCCACTAGGACCAGGATAAACCGGTGACCTTGGGAGGTGGGGGGGTCCAGGGGCCCCACGATGTCGATCCCGACTCGCTCGAAGGGGGTACTGACGACCGGGAAGGGTTGGAGGGGAGCCTTGCGCTTCCCCCCACTCTTCCCACTAGCTTGGCACGTGGGACAGGACTTGCAGTGGGCTTCTACAGCTGCTCTCATCCTAGGCCAGTAAAAATGGGTCACGAGACGGCTGTAGGTCTTGTCTTGACCCTGGTGGCCGGCGAGGGGGACGTCGTGGGCTAAGCCCAGGAGGAAGTCTCGGAAGCGGAGGGGTACCACCAGCACCCGTCCGGATCCCAGCTCCACCGACTTCTGCTCACTGTACAAAATGTTATTCTCCCAATAAACTCGGTGCGTTCCGGTTTGGTCGCCTGCGGCTTGGCCCTCGGCCTGGCGCCGCAGTCCGACCAGGAAAGGACAAGTGGCTTGCTCCCGGCAAAATTCCTCCCGGGTGGGCCCGCCCTCGTGGCGCCATTGGGCCAATTCGGGTAGATCGCCTAACTCGGGGACCGGGGCGGTGTCGGACGGTGAGGGTTCGTCGCTGGCGACTGACCCTTCCGATGGGGGGACGGGAGGATCCTCGGCGGTTACTGTTCTGACTTCTTCGGGCGGGGCGTCTTCGACTTCTCCCAGGGGGGTGAGTCGAGCTGACATAGATCGGGTGGTGGCGCACACCCGCTCGGGGAGTCCCATCATTCCTAGTTGGGCCTTGCGCTCGACGTGCTTCCAGGGAGAACTCTCCAAGTCGTTCCCTAAGAGGCAGTCGACCGGCTGGGAGGTTCTTACGGCAACCCTTAGTTTACCTGTCACCCCACCCCACTCAAACGGCACCAGGGCTACCTGACACATACTCTCTCTATTATCTGCGGAAATTACCGGGCAAAAGACGTTGGGGAGGATCTGCTCCTCGGGGACTAAGTGCCTGAGGACACCGGTGATGCTGGCCCCGGTGTCCCGCAGGGCCTCTATTTGGCGGCCATTGATCTTGACGAGCTGCCCGTATTTCTTCGTGTTGGAGGGCAGGAGGCTACCAGGGACCATCTCTCTATCTCCCAGGGATACTAGGGCCATAGCTGCGGGTTCCCACTCCCCGGTTTCCTCAACCTCCTCCCCCAGAGCTATGTTGGCTATCTGTCTTGCAGGGGTGATTTGGGTGGCCATGGGGCACTCTGGGTCATTGGCGTAGTGCCCGGGCTTCTGGCAACGAAAGCAAGTGACGGTTACCCGGTGTCCCCGTCTTCCGGGGGGTCCAGTTACTGGTGGGGGGGGCGCTGGGAAAGGTGGAGGTTGGGTCTTTGGGGGGCTAGGCTGGGACTCTCGCTGCCCTCCCTGGTTCCCTCCTCCTCTCTGGCGGGGTGGTCCCTGACTGGCTCAGGGGTATTCTCCGACCATGCCCCGGGGGACCCGGGTGTTGGTCCAGCGGTCTGCTTCCACCGCCAGCTTCCTGGGATCGGTGAGTTTGCTGTCAAGCAGATGCTGGCGTAGTTCCACAAAGCAGTTCGCAGCCAGGTGTTCCCACAACAGGAGGTCGGTGAGTTCCTCAAGGGTGGTGACTTTGCTGCCCTTGATCCACCCATCGAAGGCCCGACTGAAAAAGTTTACATACTCCACCCAGGTGGTGCCCGGGATTTTCCTGCAGTCCCGGAATCGCTGACGGTACATCTCGGGGGTGAGACCGTACCTTGTGAGTAGAGCCTCTTTCATGTGGCTGTAGGAGGTCTGCAGAGAGATGGGTAGGTCGAGCAGGGTGTCTCTTCCTTCGCTCAGAAACCGTCCCCACAACCCTGCCCCCCAGTCCTTCTGCGGGACCCGATGGGAGGTCATGGCGACCTCGTAGGCCCTGAACCATTGTTGAATGTCATCGTTTTTATAATATTCTTTGACCACGTCCTTGGGGATGTGGACCTTCTGCTCCGCTGGGGAGGCCGCCTCTCGGTTTCCCGGGGGCCTCCCTTCCTCGCTTCTGGCCTTGAGCTCGATTTCCTTCAAGCTGCGTTCGTGCTCTAGTTGGAGCTTCCTTCCTTCGTGTTCCCGTTGGAGCTTCTTCTCTTCTAGCTCGCCTTGTACGCGCATTTGCTCTACTGCTAGCTTTTTTTCCGCTAACTTTAATTCGCCTTCGATTTTGAGTTTGGCTAACTCGAGTTCGTGATTGCGGCTTCTCTCTCTATCCGCGAGTTCTTCCGGGGATAGGCCCCCGTCTGGTACGATGCCTCGCACCTGATTGCTGCTGCTTTCGCCTTGGGGGGGTTCGGCTTCGTCGGGGCGCTCCCCCGTGCCTTCTGGGCGGGAGGCCCCGGCATCCACCCAAGCTTTCAGTGCTTTCTGCAAATCTTCTTTGGTATTGAGACCGGTGGTAGCGATTTTAAGTTCTTTGCAGAATTGCTTTAGTTCTTTGTGCGTGTATTCTTCTAGTTGTTCCACCTGGAACACCCTGTTGGCGCTGGTTTCTGCGGGGCTCATGGTGTTTCCTTCTGCCATCTTTGTCGCTAGTGCGTCCGTCGTTCACGGTACGATCTCTAGGTGATGGGCCCGAATCCCGTCGCTTGCCACCAATGTTAGACGGCGACCTCAGAGGAGCCCGCAAAGGGGTCCTGACTACCCTGAGACCCACCCTCAAAGTATCGTAGTCGGGCACTGGCGGGAGACTCCTCAGGAGGAGGAATCTCGTATCTAGGATCGTACTTCTGGCACCACACGACACAGAACACCACACCGTGCGTTCTTAGGAATCAATCTTTATCAAACAGGTTAGCACTGCAAATATGTACAAGGAGAGCGCGGGCTCAATGAGTCTCGGAAGGGATAGGGGGTAGCGGGACAGTCTCTGGTAAAGGTTCAAGGCAGGGACGTACCCGGCGCACAGCTCACAATCCTCGTGCTGGGGGGTATGCTTGTTGTAGTTGGGGTCCGGCGGGATCGTGGGAGTCTGTGGGAGCCGCGAGTCACTCAGCGGGCTCAGGTACAAGTTCGGCGGTCTTACGATCTGCAGGGAGCCGCGAGTCACTCAGCAGGGCTCAGGTACAAGTCCGGAGGTCTTACGATCTTCAGGGAGCCGCGAGTCACTCAGCAGGGCTCAGGTACAAGTTCGGAGGTCTTACGATCTTCAGGGAGCCGCGAGTCACTCAGCAGGGCTCAGGTACAAGTTCGGAGGTCTTACGATCTTCAGGGAGCCGCGAGTCACTCAGCAGGGCTCAGGTACAAGTTCGGAGGTCTTACGATCTTCAGGGAGCCGCGAGTCACTCAGCAGGGCTCAGGTGGTTCTAAGTTCCAGGAGCCGCGACCGCGTCAGCAGGCTCTCGTTGTTCCAGCGTCGAATCTCCCGGACAGTCTCAGAGCACCCCTTGTTATAGGTCGACCCCTCTTTGATGTCCGGAGTCTGTGCAGGCAGGGGTCTTGTCACCTGGGGGTCGCTTGTCGGGGTTTCCTGCCATTGTCTTTTGATCCTTTCAGGGCCGGGTCGGGAGGAGTCCCAGACACCCAGCAGGCGTGGAGCCAGCTCTCAGGGAGGCCGGAGGGCCGATCGAAACCCATTGTCCCAGGGGAGTTCAGAGGTGCGATAGAAACTGCTCCTCCCTCTCTCATCCCCTGGCAAGCGTGATGTCCTCCAGCTGGAGTGGCACCGCTAGGCCCGGGTCGCGCTGGGGCCGGGCGGCCATCTTGGTGCATGAAGTGGGCACGCGGGCCCGGGGTGGCCGAAAGGAGAGAGGCCATGGACGAGGATGTCCGGGTCGGGTGCGTGTGTTCTGGTGGGAAGGATCGGCTAGGCCGTGTGCTTGGGGCTGCAGGTACCAGGTTAGGTGGTGCAGGGACAAGTAGAGCCATGCTACGAGGCCGGGTCCAACAAAGACCTGTCGCCCCATGAGACCTTCTTAGTCCTTGGGATCTGCATAAAACCGGCAGAAGAGGATCGGAGGGATCTGACAGGATTGTAGGGGCAGAATGCGTCCTTTAAAAAGGCAGGGCCTTGAGAGTGAATTGCCTTATACGCAATACAAAGTGCTTTGAATTTGGTTCTTTTCTTGACTGGCAACCAATGAAGCTGTTCGATGGTGCCAGAGATGGAAGTGTACTTGGGAGTGGCCGTGATCAGTCTGGCCGCAGCATTCTGCACCAACTGTAGCTTTTTTAAAACTCCTTCCTGAGCATTGACTAAGAGCGCGTTACAATAGTCTATGCGAGAAATAACTAGTGCACTGACCAGAGTTCTGGCCATGCTCATGGGGAGGTAGGGTAGGAGTTTTTTAATCATTCGCATGGTGTAGAATGAGGATGATACTACCGCATTAACATGGTGCATAAGAGTGAGTTTAGTGTCCAGTAAAACTCCCAGATTTCTTGCCTTGGTCACTGGGGAAGGGGGTGGTCCCAGGGTAACAGGCCACCAAGTAGGTGACCAGGCTGGGGAGAGATTGCCAAACACCATCACCTCCGTTTTGTCGGAGTTAAGCTTCAAGCAATTTGTAGACATCCAGTCACTTATTGCTAGCATTCCCTGATTAAAATTGGAAGCCACTTCATCTCCATTTTTATTAATGGCTAAGACAATCTGGGTGTCATCAGCATAGGATGTCACCGCCAGATGATAGATTTTTATGACCCTCCCCAAGTCCGACACATAGATGTTAAATAGTGTCGGACTTAGCGAGGATCCCTGGGGGACACCACAGGGAAGAGTGAAGGGAGGTGAATTGAAATTGCCGAAGGCGACTGATTGTACTCGATCAGTGAGAAAAGAGGAGATAAGATCCTTAGCACCATCCGTGATCCCTGCCGCTGTGACACGGTCGATCAAGATAGAGTGATCGACCGTGTCAAAAGCTGCCGACAGGTCCAACAAAATGAGCACTGCTGATCCTCCACCATCAAGTGTCATCCTGATTTCATCCGTAGCCTTAATAAGCGCGGTTTCCGTTCCATGTCCCTTCCGAAAACCAAATTGTGAGTTATCCAGACAGTTGTTCTGGTCTATGAAGTCTGAGATTTGGATGTTCATAATCTTTTAAACAATTTTGGCAGGGAGAGGGAGGCAGGCTATAGGGCGATAATTAGCGACTATAGAAGGGTCTAAGGAACTCTTCTTGATAAGAGGTTTGATAGTCGCTTTCTTCCAGATAGAAGGAAAAATATTGGATGAGAACATGGCATCAAAAATGTCTCTAAGTTTTGGACCTATGATATCTGGAAAATTTTTGAGAATGGAAGGGGGCAAGGATCTTCCGGTGAGCCAGAGTTCATGGTACAGATAAGATGAGATACCAGTTCCGATGGAACATGAGTAAATTCCTGGAAGGAACGAAGGGGGACTGAGTGAGGAGGGTTGGGACATGCTTGGGCAAGGGACTTATGATCAATAGGGGTGGAAGAAGAAAAACCAGTACTGGTTGTGTGAGCCTTGAATTGGGTAAAAATATCAGTCACTTTCTTTTGAAAGTGATTCGCCAAGGAGTCACAGAGCTCTTGCGTAGCTATGATGGGGGTGGTTGTCGCTTGTCCGGAGAGACGAGTAACTACCTGAAACAGTTGTTTAGTGGAGTCATGTGCAAGATTGATTTGGGTACTATAATATTTGCTTTTTTCCGTGATGATAAGTTGCTTGTAGTTAAGCATCATGACTTTGTAACAGGATTTTTGATCTGGGTCGTAATCTCGTCTCCATCTACGTTCCTGACGTCTACATTTTTGCTTTTCTTGTCTGAGAGCGTCATTGTACCAAGGTGCAGATTTAGAAGCCCTGTTAATAGATTGTTTCTTTAGAGGAACTGTCATATTAACTGTGTTTAGTATCCAATTGGTGTAATTATTAGCTCCTAATTCAGGATCAGTCACAGTGGGTGGCAGAGAAGTTAATAATGACGACTGAGAAGCAGAGATATCAATGCTTTTCCACGCTCTAAATTGATTAATGCGTGGGGGTTTTTTAGCCAGGGGGGGAGTAGATTTTAAAAGAAAATCAAAGAGAATGGCCGAGTGATCAGTCCAAGTAAGGGGGGAAACATCCTTTATCTTAATTAATGTATTGTTAGAAAAAAGACCGTCCAAAAGGTGGCCCGCAGTATGCGTGGGACCGGTAACTAATTGAGGGAGTCCTATTGCATCCAATTCGAATAGAAGAGCTGCGGTGTCAGGATTGTCCAGCAACTCGAGGTGAAAGTTAAAATCACCCAGAATGGTATACTGGTTTTCACCTGCCAGTGGTTCTAATAGAGTGGGTAGATTAGCGAGAAATAGATTGCGAGGTCCTGGGGGACGGTTAATAAGTATACCTTTAAAGGGGGGGGGCATGAGGAATGGAAATTGTAAAAGAAATAGCTTCACAACTTGTGATGGGGACAGCCTCCATTTGCACTATTAGATTGCTACGATATATGATGGCTAATCCACCTCCTTTTTTAGGATGTGGTCTGTCTAATCTAATGTGCGAGAATCCTCCGGGGGTTGCAGTGACAAAGTCAGGTCCACAAGAGAGATCAGCCCAGGTTTCAGTAATGAAAAGGAGGTCCAGATTGCGGTCCTCAATAAAGTTTGAAATTTCATATTTGTGCATGGGCAGGGAACGAGCGTTTATTAATGCTGCCACACATGATTTAGACACTATCTTATTCCTGCAAATGGTACTTGTTGGTAGGCGACGATAGTTATTAGTGACAAAGGAGCAGCTAGGACAGGTATAAGGGAGATAGTATGGCTGATTGGCAAGGTCAGGACGCTGGCAGTGATGAGGTGAGATATTTAATGAATGTAGAACGTTGGAAGCATACGTTAATGTTGTCTCTGGACCAATGTTAGAGAAACCAGCAGGGGAGGTGGCCCTAGGCTCGGTCCAGGCGCGGACAGGCGCAGACGGGCTTGCCTTAGGCGTGCCTTCGGCGAGCTGACGGCGCGCCCGCTGCGCTCGTCCGCTGCGTGGCCGGGAAGTGCACATATTATATCAGGAGAGGAGGCGGGGGGGCGTGGCCAGATGCAGTGGGCGTCGCCTGGTCTCCCGAAATGGCGGCATGTTCGAAGCCCGTAGCAGCGCTCTATTCAGCTGCGCGGGGAGGCCCTGATCGAGGAGGTAATGGGAGCGCAGAGAGGGAGATTAAAATCTAACAAATATCACAACAATAATTTTAAAAAAGGTTAAAAATGCGATTAGGTGCAAAGTGCAAGCGTGCTCCCGGCTGTGCCTCAGGAGTTCTAGTGTCCACTATCTGACTCGCGCTAGCAGTCAGCGCTCTTTCATAACATCGGCGGGGCGCGGGGCCAGATGCAGTGGGCGTCGCCTGGTCTGCCGAAATGGCGGCAAGTTCGAAGCCCGTAGCAGCGCTCAATTCAGCTGCGCGGGGAAGCCCTGATCGAGGAGGTAATGGGAGCGCAGAGAGGGAGATTAAAATCTAACAAATATCACAACAATCATTTTAAAAAAGGTTAAAAATGCGATTAGGTGCAAAGTGCAACCGTGCTCCCGGCTGTGCCTCAGGAGTTCTAGTGTCCACTATCTGAATCGCTCTAGCAGTCAGCGCTCTTTCATAACATCGGCGGGGGGCATGGCCAGATGCAGTGGGCGTCGCCTGGTCTGCCGAAATGGCGGCAAGTTCGAAGCCCGTAGCAGCGCTCAATTCAGCTGTGCGGGGAAGCCCTGATCGAGGAGGTAATGGGAGCGCAGAGAGGGAGATTAAAATCTAACAAATATCACAACAATAATTTAAAAAAAGGTTAAAAATGCGATTAGGTGCAAAGTGCAAGCGTGCTCCCGGCTGTGCCTCAGGAGTTCTAGTGTCCACTATCTCACTATGCTTTTTGTCCTCCGCGGACAACTGAGAATGGCCCGCCCCATTTCACTGGGGACTCTTGTACTTTGGGTACATCTTGCAACATTTCCGCATCTGCTACTGGAGTCTGCGCCACTTGCTCATGCAGCACTGCGGTACCTTTAGGAATCACTCGTGCTCTGTCTTGTATGTAACACTTCCACTTTATGACGCTAGCCTCCTGTGCAAGCCCAATCCTATGTGTCTTGGGTGAGCTCATCACCCATTGCATGATAGGAATTTCAGGTCTCAAAAACACATTGTGCCCCAGGGTCAATTGTTCGGTATCCACCAGAGCCCAATAACATGCCAACAACTGCTTTTCAAAAGGAGTGTACCGCTCTCCAGCATCAGGTAATTTCTTTGTCCAAAACCCTAGGGGCACTTTCTGTCTCCCCTGTTTTTGCCACAGGCTCCAGGTCGCATACTGATCCTGGACCGTTACATTCAAATCAATGCTTCCCTCTAGTATGGGCCATAGATCCAGGGCACACTGTATAGCCTCCTTCGCTGACTCAAATGCCTGTTGCTGGGCCTCCCCCCACTCAAATTCATGCTTCTTCCGTGTAACCTTGTATAGAGGGGCCATGATCTGACTCAAATGGGGAATGTGCTGTCTCCAAAAACCAAACAATCCAATGAAACGCTGTGCCTCCTTCCTGTTTCGCAGCACTGCAAACTCCTTGATCTTTTGCCTTACTTGTGGCAGCACCTCTCTATGCCCCTGATGCCACTGAATACCTAAAAACTTCACACTCTGGGAGGGTCCCTGCACCTTCTCTGGGTTAATCACCCACCCTTTGCTTTGCAAATGCTCTACAATTCAGTCTAGCTGAGCCTGCACCTGTTCTTGGGTCTCTCCTTGAATCAACACATCATCAATGTAATGACAAAGTTGTACCCCAGGAATAACTGACACCTCATCCAAATGCTCTGCCACCAACCGGTGACAGATTGTAGGGCTATGTAAATACCCCTGTGGGAAAGATTGAAATGTGAACTGCCTACCATTCCATGAGAAGGAGAATTGTTCCTGGGACTCGGGGGCAATTGGAATCGTGAAAAAAGCATTGGCAATATCAAGTACCATGTCCCATTGTGTTTCTGAATTTTCTCAATCAAAGTGATGGTGTCTGGGACCGCGGCCGTCAACAGGGGCGTATGCTTATTCAGCTCGCAATAATCAACAGTCATGCACCAGCTTCCATCCGGTTTGCGCACGGGCCACACAGGGTTATTCCACGCCGTGGTAACCGGTCTCACCACCCCCGCCTCCACCAAGTCCCGTATGGTTGCGGTAATCTCATCATGTCCCCCTGGGATCCTGTACTGCTTCATGTGAACCACTTTTGTTGCTTGGGGCACCTTCACTGGGGGAATCTTCAAGCGCCCCACCCTCACAGCAGCCACCGAGAGGTACTGCTTTGACCCAAACTGATAGCATCCGTCATCTAAATATAGGGTCATACCTTTCAGAATGTCAATACCAATGATGTACTCGGGAATGGGCACAATCAAGACAGTGTATGCTCTCTTGGGAAGTCTGCCTATTTTCATCTGAATTACCGTTTGCACTGCTGGTGTCTCCTGTCCACCCAAACCCGTGATAGTAAAATACTGTCCTTTAAATTTTCGTGGATTGTCATGTATCAACGTGGCCTCAGCTCCGCTGTCTACTAAAGCCCGCACCTCCTGAACGTTTCTATTTTTCCAATAGATCTCAACCCTCACATGCGGTCTATTTTCTTTGCGAGCCCATCCCTGCACCGGAGCTTGGCCCATTTCCTGATCTAGTTTTCTCCTGCGCAGCTCTGTATCTGCCCGGCGCAGGTCCCGGCGCAGATCTGAATACAATGTCGGGTAACCCCCAGGGAACAACTCCTCCTCTTCCCGGTCCCCATCTGAATCTGTACAGTCTCGGTCCCAACCTTTCTCTTTTGTCACTTTCACATGAGATTCCCTCTCTCTCTCCCTCTCCTGACTTGCTTTGTTGCGCTTCTCCTCAGACTCTGCTTCCCTGCGACTTACTTTCTTATTATCTTTTCTATTCACATGCCTACTCCCCTCCTTCCTATCCAGTCCTCGCTTACAGTACATTTCCCACATACTTTTGGTCTCAATACCATCAATCTCACTCCTTGACACCCCATCCTTTAACAGCGCCAAAAACATATCACATCGGGTCACTCGGTTATTGTCAGGGCAGGACTCTGAACGTGAAGTCCTGTCTGGCTTGGTCCATTCCCCAAGCTCTCCCAGCTCACGGACCGCCTCGACTACTTCTCCTATGGTATTACCAGTTTGATTAATTAACAGAGTCATTATCACCGCTTTGTATGCAGGGGGTGCCAAACGAATGATTTTGTTCCGCATGGACACAGTCATTATCTGACCCATCAAATTATGCGTCTCACTTATAAGGATAGCCAGCTTCATCCCCTCCTCCTTAATTCTCTGCGAGGCATCTCTTAGGGTTAACCATGGTTTTTCATTCCCAGGCCAATCTGAATCTGTGGGGTACTTATGACCACATCCCTGTGCGGCTAGCTGCAACAGGGTAGTTTGGTCATCACCGCGGAAAGTCCGGAAGTGTCCCTGCACAGTGGGATCAGTACTGAGAGTACAAAATTTGGCAGCATCCCCACCGTCTAACATGACCCCAGAAGCGCCTTGATCATAGAGGCGCACCATCCAAGTTAATAGTGCCTCGCCAGGTTTCTGTCTAAATCTCTCTAAAATATCACTGATCTCCTGTTGAGTAAAATCCTCCAGACTATTTAACATAACCCCGTCCGGGTGCTGTGGACTGGATTGAAGTTTCCATCTTAGAATGGGCTGCGCTTCCACTATTTTTTACCTCCTCCTCCTGTCTTTCTCTCTGTAAGGGCTGCTCTCCTTCTGAGGAGAACTCTGATGATTTCCAGATGTTAGAATCCCAGGTGGAAGGATCAAAATCTAAGCTTGCTTTGGCAATCGCTAAATGGACTTTTCTCTTACTCACCCTACCCCTCCTTTTCCTGTATGTGTATTCAGCGACACGAACTGCAGCCCATTCTGCTATAGTTTGATATGTTTCTAATTTGTCTTGTAATAGCTTATTCTGCCAGGAAAGCATCGTAGACATATTCTTAGCTTCAACAAGTTGTTTTTCTAAGCTCAACTGTTCCCGCTGCAGAGATAAACATTTGTCAAAAACTTGACGGTAGGCATGCAACAGAGCCCAAGCTCGACGGCTCACTGTCCATAATTCTTTACCTTTCTCCACAGGAACCTTCCGTAAACAATTTAAAACATCTTCTGGCGTTGCTTCGCCCAAACAGTCAAACCAACTCTCACTTAATCCTGTGCTTTTAGAATACTCACCTGCCAGCGCGGAGTACGGCGTCTCTTCCCATCCAGGAATTTGCATGGGGCAAAAGGAATTTCACTTGGTGCCAAGGAACCAAAACCACCTTTCGTCTTTTTAAACATGTTCCTACCCGCGTTATTTTCGAATCCTGCCCGACTACGCCAAAATGTATTGCCTTGCCCACTTGCGTAATCTAAACTTACGCACACCACTTACTTACACAGAAACCCAACACTCCTCTGGAGGTAAAATGAGCTTTATTAGTATCGTAGACATGGGCAATAAGTCACTGAAGCTAGTAAGTTCTTAGGCACCAAGTGAAACAATGAATACACCACACTATATATATAAATATGAGATCTTGAATATAGATATATAAACAGTTAATGTACAAAGTACCTCACCAGATGCGTCTGGACCGGAGTCTTCAACATCCCTGGCCAAGCACCGAAAACACCAAGTCGGGAACCCTGTAGAGACTGGGGCACAGGAAGTAATCTCTCCGGGCACCAAAGTCGTCCCGCGAGTGCGTCCACTCCAAGACTGAGTTCCTGAGCTCCACCCCACAGACACCGCTTTTTATAGTTAAATCAACACGTTCGAGAACCCTCTAGTAGGTGTTCTCGCCCATCTATCCATCATAGGTGCTGGCCGCATCTCTGCGTCAGATCCACCCATACAGACCTGGCCAGATTCTGCTTGGGTGCGCTGAGGCAAAAGACATTCCTTTCCCTGTCTCTGACCTTGGGGAGCCTTGCACAGCGCATCCTCCCTCTGTCCTAGAGATAAGCATAGAATGCACAAAAACAAGCTCAAGGTACAAAATAACCTCACGAGGTCTGTCTTGCACCAGCTCGTACTGGTTTACGTGAAAAACATGTTTATGTTACTGCTGAAGTGTAACTACAGGTCAAAGCAGCACAAAATGGAAATGCAGTGCAACAAAATGGAGGATCAGAGCATCACATGGAATCGAGGTCAACATGCAGTTTAGCACGTGAAAATGGCAAATGCAGTACAAATACCACACTCCCAGTAATAGGAACTCATAGTATAAAGGGAAGGGCAAAAACAGCATGATCACATAGTGCAATATATAAACAATGTCAATCAGAAATTACAATACTGAATTATGGGTGGGATAATCCTCGCCTCCGTGTCCTTAATAGAATTGAAAATTCTTGTCACGTATATTCGCAAATTTTGAATTCTATGTCAGGACCGGAGGCACCGATTATGCTTGTTTAAAGCTGCGCCACCACAACAAATGCAATATTTACAATAGGTTTATAATAAAAAGTTTTAAATGTAGAGTCAGATGACCAGTCAGCTGCATTCATAATGTCCAATAAACTGACTCCTACAGAAAAAGCTTTGGATGCCATAGCACCACGAGCAGAATGAGCACCAAATCTGGAAACATCAATACCAGCTTCGCCCATGAGCCAACGCACCCATCTTGCTAGGGTAGCTTGGGTCACGGGGCGAAAAGGTTTCTGCAAAGCGATCAACAATTGACCCCCCATATCCTGGCAAAAGCCTGCAGTACTTACCTCATAATCCCGGATACATTGAACTACACACAGTTTAGGATTATCAGGAAACCCAGGATAGGTGACAGAAGAGAGGTTACATTTAGTGCGTTTGGTGACCAAGAAAGTAATACCCTCCGGAGAAAACCTACGACCCGCTAGATCAAGAGCGCGGATATCGGAAACTCGCTTTCAGGATACTAGACAAAGCAGCATAGTGAGCTTAGCAGAAAGTTGCTTACGAGACAGAAACTGATTAGCCGGCCAGGCGTCCAAGAAACGTAAGACAGTGGAAACATCCCAAAGCTCAGAATACTTAGAAGAAGGTGGTTTTACCAACCGGATACCTCTGAGCAACTTACACAATAAAGGGTGTCCAGCAATCGCTACGTGACCCGCAGAGATGGCGGACCGGAAATTATTGACAGTGCGATAGGCAAGGCCCGAAGCCACAATGGATGCAAGAAAATTCACTACCAAGGAGACATCCGCCGTAGAGGGATCCACCTCCCGTTGAGAGCACCAATCACACCATCATTTCCAGGCTGTGGCATAACGCTTGTGTGTGTTGGGCGACCAAGCCTCACTGATAAATCTGGTAGCGTCTCGCGAAAGGCCTGGGATTTCCCAGCGATCCCTGAAATTCGCCAAGTGACCAGCATGAGTTGGCCTGATGTTATCAAGGGATGAGGGGAGTTGAGAGGGTCCAGCAACAGATTCCACCGTAGGGGAAGAAGAATTGGAACTGCACATAACATTTCCAGAAGTACTGGAAACCACGCTTGAGCCCTCCAAAGAGGAGTGACAAGAATCAACTCCGACTGATAACATTTGGTCCGGGCTAGGACCCTGGGAATCATTATAAACGGAGGAAACGCATAACAGAGATTTGGAGGCCACACTTGGAGAAAAGCATCCGTGGCAAGAGCATCCGGATCCGGATGCCAGCTGAAGAATACCAGAATCTGTTAGTTGAGTCGGGAGGCAAACAGATCGATCTGACAAGGTCCCCATGTTTGGTTCAACAACCGGAACACTCGAGGGTGGAGCCTCCAATCGCTGAAATCCCGGAGATGTCGGGAGTTCCAATCGACAACCTGGTTGCTGCACCCTGGAAGATACTCTGCCACTACAAACAGTTTGTTTTGAAGGCAAAAGTGCCCAAAATCCTTGGCAATCTCGGCTAGAAGTCTGGACCATGTCCCGCCCAACTTGTTTACATAACAAACCGCTGACACGTTGTCCATGCGGAGAAGAATGCAACAATTCGTTTGACGGGGCGAGAGGCAGCAAATCACAAAGGAACCCGCCAGAAGTTCCAGGCAATTGATGTGCAGATTCAATTCCTCCGGAGACCAACGGCCGCCCGTGGACACTTGACCGCAACAGGCTCCCCAACCCCACCAACTGGCATCGGATTCGATCACCACCTCCGGAGTGGTGCCGAATAGGGCTCGACCGTTCCACAACTCCATATGCTCCAGCCACCACAACATCTCCCACCTCGCCTCTTCCGTGAGAGGAATCGGATCGGAATACCGGAGGCCTTTCTGGAGATGATGTATCTTGAGCCTTTGAAGCGCTCGATAATGAAGGGGACTAAGGAAGATCGCTTGGATAGAGGAAGCTAACAAGCCGACGACCCGGGCTACAGACCTCAAGGACACAATCTGCTTGTGCAAAATCAATCTCAACTCTCTTTTGATAGATCTGATCTTCTGATTGGGCAAGAGGAGTTGACAAGTGAGGGAATCTACTAGAAAACCCAGCAACTCGACAGACTGAGACGGAACCAACACCGATTTCTGAGGGTTGACCAAGAAGCCCAGATTCTGCAACAGATCTACGGTCCAAGCAAGATGTTCCATGACCAGGCGAGGACACTGACCCAGAATGAGAATATCATCCAAATAAATTATGAGGTGAACCCCTCGGGCTCGAAGAAGTTTGACCACAGGCCTCAGAAGTTTCGTGAAGCACCAATGTGCTGACGAGAGGCTGAAAGGAAGGACTCTGTATCTGTACCAGACTCTCTGCCATTGGAATTGAAGAAAACGATGATGAGTTCTGTAAATGGGCACTGACAGATAGGCATCTTTCAGATCCAAGCGGACCATCCAGTCCTCTTCCTGAAGAAGATCGCAAAGAAGATGGATCCCCTTCATCTTGAAGTGACGATATACAACCCATCCATTGAACTCCTTGACATTTAAAACAAGCCTAGATCCACCCCCCTTCTTCTGAACTTGGAAAACTTTGCTGACGAAACCCTGAGGATGGCAAGATGTCCGCCCTATGGCCCCTTTTTGAAACAGAGACGCGATCTCGCTGGAAATGAACACCTGATCCTGAAGGGAAAAAATCATTGGGCGAGGAGGGAGAGTCTGAGTGGGGGAATGAAAAAACTCTATTTTGTAACCCTGCACCGAATCCAGGATCCACGCATCCTGCAAGATCTTTTGCCAATTGTGGAGAAAAAACTGGATTCGGCCACCCAACTGAACTTCGGAAAAGGGCAGAAGGCTCACCTGAAGATGCGGCATCACGTTGACCTCCCTGGTTTCCTCCATAACGGCCTTTCCTGTTGCTATTGCAGGATCCACGTGTGGGATAGAAGGAGGAGGAGGAGATGGAGTCCTGATATTTCCCACGTTGGGAGTTATAACCCCGCTGGGCGCCTTGCTGGTAACCGCGGCCGAACGACCGCCCCCGATGTCGTCCGGCCCGGCCAAAAACCGGGCGAAAAGCCCGCTTTAGGGAACCCTGCGCCTTGACAAGGCCACTGAAAGTTGCGACAAAACCTATTCAGTTCCTTTAGAAAAGGCTGCCCAAAAAGAAGACCTTGTGCCAAAGGGCCTGCCTCAGAGGTAGATAATTCTGCCAACTTAGGGTCGAGCTTCAAAAGAATAGAGCGGCGGCGCTCGCAGGACATGGCAAAATTTGGATTGCCCAATTGACAGATGGCTCGCTGAGCCCATTCGATCAGATCATCAGGATCAATAATTTGTCCTGATGCCTTATATTTGTAATCCAAATCCAAAATTTGGTAAGGGGACCGGTCAAATCCAGTAATTTGTCCTGACAGGACCTCCATACACGATCGATTCCTTTTTTAGGATCCTTCGTGTATTTCTTGAGATAGGTGAGAATGGATGCATCCACTTTCGGAGTGTCTGCCACTGTGTCCGCCAAATCAGGTCTGGGGCATTCTGACATCCTGAGGAAAGGCTTGACGCAGATGCGACTGCACATACTCAGCAACCTCCGTAGAGAGAAGCCAAGAGGAGGAGTTAGGATGGACAATCGCAGTGGGTTCAAAAGTAAGTAAATTAGAATGGGTAGGGGCATCAACAAAACGTTCTTTGCGTTGCTTCTTAGCAGGGGGAGGAGAAACCTCCAGCTCAGACGCCGAATCAGAGAAGGTATTACCATCATCTCTGAGAGGCGAACTAGAAGTGGTGTCTTTAGTGGTAGAACCATAAGAGTGGTCAGAAGAGAAGGCTTTAGCCAATTTGGCAAAGTCCGAAGAATGCAGATTTTGGAACCCTGTCTGCCAGAAGTAGACCAGGACATAGACCCGGGAAGCCAGCCCTGTTGCAGGGCATAGTTACACAAATGTCGCTTTAAGGGTTCAATAGCCCTGACCATGGCTTTATTTACGGAGTGCTGGACTCCCACATCAAGAGCCTCGACCAGCTCGTGCTCCAATGACCCCGAAGGGCCCTCATCAAAGTAATCCTCAACATAGTAGTAGTCAGACATAATGTCACATAGAAGTGACTGATATACCCACCAGAGGAGAAATGGAGCAAATATGCACTGTCAACGCAGAAAAAATAGGAAGGTTACTGCAAATTTGAGGGATGGACAGTGATATAATAAGGGGGAGTGACGAACCCCAGGCAAGCCAAAGCAACACAGGGACGTTAAACCCACTGTGTGCAGTAAGAATTAAGTGTGGAGGGAGGGCTTGCCTAGTAACACCACTCTAGGCAAAGCCTATGCACTAGTATACAGCCAAAGACTCAAATAAAGACCTGAGAGTCAATTGAGGGTGGCACAGACAGGCATAGAGCAATGCTTCGCGCTGCCCCTGCGCTCACTGAATCCGAAAAACACGGTAAAATCGGTAAAAATGGCCGCCGCGCATGCGCGGAACGACCAGACAATTGTGCCAGAAAGAGGACTACGCGTCTGAAAGACGCGTGTCCTCACCCTCGTTTCCCGCTCCACAAAAAGAACGCGGGCACAAACTGCCCGGTCCGGGAGGCGAACAGTGCTCCCCAATCACCACCAACATGAGACAAAAGCGCGAGGAGCGCAAAAGAAAAAGAAAAGGAAATGCCAACAATCGCGGCAATTTCAAAGCAGACAAGCGCACTGACAGCGCTAGGGCTCACAAAGGGAACAAGCAGCAGAGCGCGAGTAGCGTGGCACGAAAAACAAATAAACCATCAATGAGGTGAGAAGAACAAAGTGCATATATGTAAACAAAGCGCAACGAAGTATAAAAGTAATGTAAATAAGGTAATGCACTTAACTGGTTGCGGAGCAGCAAAGAAAGAGGATGTGGTATTCTCTTGTGCTCCTTATATAGGGGTCTACTCTATGGTTGTCATGTGATACCCAGTGGTGTTTATGGGTATTGTAGTGTATTTGTATTTACTTTATCTGATTGGCTACTGAGAATTTTCAGTAAAGAAAATTGACAAGCATAATCGGAGCCTCCGGTCCTGACATAGAATTCTAATCCAAGGATGATCTGAGTTTTGTCCCAAAAACCGGGACATGTATTTAAAATAAACAAAAGCATCGGGACAGTCCATTGAAAACCAGGACTGTCCGGGGAAATCCGGGACGTCTGGTCACCCTATCTGTGTAGAAACAGTCATCCAGTAGACAACAGAAGTAGACTTGACCAGAGAAAAAAATACAGGTGGGAGTATAGTGTCAAAGTATCATAGATGCCCTGAACATATTTATTG
Organism: Triturus cristatus; assembly: GCF_964204655.1. Classification (NCBI taxonomy): domain Eukaryota; kingdom Metazoa; phylum Chordata; class Amphibia; order Caudata; family Salamandridae; genus Triturus; species Triturus cristatus. The sequence goes on along the minus strand of NC_140585.1, from coordinate 1,142,177,483 downwards.
CACATCTACATAACGAACATCGTTTCAGGGTGAGGTACAATGCATATGTGCGAAGACTCAATTTTTTAAAGGCAAAATAATGTTATTTTGCCATCCATCTTGTTAGAATGTTCTCCAGCCAGGTTAAGACAAGTTATTGGGGAATATATGTTCTTCGATTTTTTTCCTCAAATCTCCTTCCCAAGTGTTTCCAAATGTCGGCATATTGGACATTATCAGGGTAAAGAATAGTTCAGCTCCGGGTAGGAGTACTTTATGAATGTCTGGCCTTTTCATCAGCTAAAGCTTCAGTGACCCCTCTGGTATGTTAAAGTGAAGGTAGGCAACAGTAGCGAGTAGCCCTGCGAAGCGCCTTGCGTCACCGGTTAGACTATGGGTACTCGCAAACATTTGCCCAGGGTTCACAAAGTATGGTCTGTGGTGAGACACAGCAGGGTGGTGGTAGGGGGTCTGGGTGGGTCAGAGATTTTGTGAGGGAGTCTACATTTTTTTTTTAATGTAAAATAAGTGGCCAAGCATTTACTTGCAGGTCAACTAAAGTTAAGCGGTGCAGGACACCAATGTAGTTACTTCATAACTTCATTTAACCTGCAAATAAATACTTGCCCGTTTAAATTTTTTTTCTGAATATTAGTGCTCAGCAAGTAAACAGCATCTCGTGTTGCTTTTCACCAGGGGGCTGCATGTAAAGGTCTAAAGAACCACAAGTGCCCCCCGGGCCGTACTTTGAGGATCACTGAGTTAGACTAACACTTTTAAGCGCCTGTCCCAGCATCTCTGCACTGAAATATATTGGTGACACAGCCCCACTAAATTCTGTATGGTTCTTCACATGCTGGAGACATTCCATTGCTTCAGTGTATAGCTTGGATGCGCTCTGTTTTGCAACTGTCAGTCTGCAGTGAGTACTGTTGGGCGCTTAAGAATCATAGAGCTCAAGTTCGAGGAGATGTCAGTTGTTTTGGATACAGTATGTCTCGTATTATTTGTGGGCATGGATAAGCTCTCCATGTCACCCTCTTATGTGATAGGGCAATTGGCCACTGAGGCTGGTAGAAATATTAAATGAGAGAATTTGTTCTGACGGCTTTTTGCTTTTAAGAAAACTGAATAAGGGTCCACTCAGACATACACCTGCTCATTACTTAGATTTTACTCCACCTGACACAAATCACTTGTTGTGTCTATTCCTTCACTGCACACACAAGAATATGTACACTGGAGGTATTACTTTCCTTTATTACTAGTAAGGGCATTTACGGAACACAGGCCCAGCGTCTCCTCTGCCAGCAGTATTTTGTGCTACCACAATGTACTGTTGCGTCAGTGGAAAGAAACTACTAAATTAAGTTCCACATCACCACTCAATTTACAATTACTGCGTCTCACCTTTAACCCACAATATTGTCCTGCAACCAAATAAGGGGGGATTCTTCTCCTCTTTTTACACTCAGACTGCTCCACACAATCCTGACCGGAATTAAATTCCACATCACTACACACGTTTAACTACTTCCTCCCGCCACAACTTCCTCTGACACAACTTCCCGATCATCTCATGGCTCACTGTTGTTATCCACATGAGGTGCAGGTGGTGTTCCGACAGTCACTTTGGATAACCGAGAAGATACATGCTCCTCCAACCATTGGACATTTCCACAACTACTTACACCAACTTCACAATCTTCCCACAGTTCCTTTGACCCCCAAAGCCACCTTCTTGAGGTTCCATGCATTCCCACTACTAACCTAGACTGCATTCTGCAAAACCTCCACAACTTCCTCCGGAGCAAAAAATTGACTTCCCCCCCCTTGGGAACCTTAGTAGGTTTCTTACCATGAACATACTCACCCACTTTCACCGGAACCGGTCTCACACCATATTTATCATCATAATAAGATTGACTTTTCTCCTGTCCCTCTCAATTTTTTTAGAGCGACTCTAGTGACCACGGCTCCACTTAACCATCACACAGGCAACCAGGGTTGAACTTACTTTTGGGAACTCTTCCTATCAGAATCAGGAAAGGTGACAATTCAGTAGTTTCATGCATGGTAACTCGACCCACCCCGCTTTCCAAACTTCAGTCCGTCCTGCTGGCAACCGTAGACTATTTCACCACCTTAGTACATGGTTAAATCTTTCCACCTTGCCATTTCCACTCAGGTTATAAAGAGATGTGGCTTTGTGTTTAATACCAACTTTCCCAGAGTCTTTCTTAGAAAACCGTTATTACTTAAGATTGCCGCTGTAATTCCCTCAGACACAAAACTTTTATCCAAATTCCAAGTACAGAAGTAGTAGCTGCCTTGTTCGCAATGTTCTCTACCGCCATCTAGAAAAACAGTTAATGAGCCCAATTACATACTCTTGCAACTCACTAACCAGACCAATTAAGTCAATTACTACACACTCCCAAGGCTGTTTAAGAATAAGGCAATTACTCATTGGTGGTCTCAAAGTGCATAAAGATTTGTCAGCTTCTAAGTCCACACAAGGCCACCAAAATAACCCCTTAACTACAGACTTTGTCCTCACCACACCAAAATTACCCTCATGGCAAAGTTTTGTTATCATATTAAGCAACCTGGCAAGACTGCTCAGTACGTGCAGGCTTGCCACTGACGACTGGTGTGATTTGCAGTTGAAATCCCGACAAGGCAGTCCCCATCTTTCATTTTCCAAGCTCAGTAAATTAAGTACCATAACATTGAATAACAGTAACATCTGTTTCTTGTAGCTCTTAGAGCTCGCTTTTCTTGGCAAGAGGTCAGGGCTTAGCTCATTCTTGGCAAAAAGAGCAATGTGGTTTAAACCTTGATTTTTTGGTTAATAAATGTATCATCCATCAAGCTTGACACTCTAGCAGACTGAGGAGTGCAGAATAACTGAACAATAGGGGTCCTCAGAAACATAAAGCCCCTTAAGCCACACAGCAAGGGAAATCGCCTCAAAATCAAGAAACAAGAAGTGGTCTTGCGTACAATCACGGAGAAAGAGACACCCTCTAGATAATTACGGCAAAAACACCAAACTAAGCAATCTGAAAATGTTTATGTTCCAGCAATGGAATAACTCCTTGCATATTTTGTGTAATTCACTGTAAACTGCAGATCCTGGTACATGCATATACTAAAGTGCACACTTTTTGGTCATTAGATGCAGCGTTAATTATCACTGATTAATTGGCATGAGCTATTTAGAAAGCAATTTTTGTGCCCAAGGTGCTGTGAAGGTAAAGAATTGCGCTGATTACAGGCAAAGCTCAGCACTGGTAGCCGCAGACGTGTATAGCCACAGGGCAAGGGCCCATTTTTTAGGCAAAGAGCTGTGCAAACAGGTGACCGGAATATCACAAATTAAGTAAATTCATAGATTACTCCATATGTATATACAATGTTTATATATTTAAAGCTGTGCTCCCTCCTCACACATTCATAAATCACTTTAGAAGTTTAGGGGAGCAGAGCTCTGTGTCTAATTTGCTGTACAGCTTCATACAAAGTAAAAGTACAGCATATCTAAGGGAGTGTGTAGATCTCTTACAACAAGGGACCAAGGAAGTTGGAAAGCAATAACCAGACAAATGAGTAAAGTCGGGTCCAGTCAGGCAAGAGCCGAAGTCAGGGGAAGTCTAAAAGCAGACTCCGATGTGTTCAGTGTCGATAGTCAAGGTGCGGCAGAAGTCACATAGTTTAAGTGCAGATCGGTTTAGAGGCTGGGGACGGGGAATCATATTTGATGGATCCCAGCTGGTAAGGAAGGAAATGCAACCAGTTTGCGAGCATATATGTAAGAGGAGGTAGTATATGAAAAGCTTTAAGGGAAAAAAAGACTGGGAGTGCCGAGTTCCACCACCGAGCTCCCAGTAAATAAATTAGATGGCACATTCAAATGATATGCTTTGGGGTAAACAAACCGAAGCATACTGACCCAATCCCACACACTTACTGACCGTCTGGGGAATACAAAATTAAAACACCATGATTAGTAAATTAGAATAATTCCTTTGACTGTTTTAGTTACCATGGGGAGCAGACGTAAATCTGGGGCTTCCCGTCCGCATGTTTCATCTGCATGGGTGCTGCTTACTCTAACTGGATACTAATCTTGCGCATTTATAACACAAGTTGCACTTTTGGTCTCCAAGCCACACTGCCTATTAACAGAGGTCAGCATCAGCCAGCTGCAGCTAATAGTGCAGTCTCCGGCTTTTCGCCACTAGACTTGAGTAGAGTTCACTGAGCCAATCACAGGGTGCCCTACATTTCCATCACCAAGATTAGTTTCCATGATTGGCTTAGAGTGCCATGTTCCCACAACTCTGAACCTGCATATCAGTGCTACTGTAATTACTAATGGAAAGGCGCAATACAAAGGAATTCATTCTGTAAAGTGACATATTTGAACTTGCGGTTATTTTAGAGTCAGGAGGACAAACAGGAGTGCTTCCATTTCCAATAGTCTTAAGTACACATTAAAATCTCCTGTCACAGGCATCAGGTGATACAAATGCCACACCCTTGAGTTGATGGTTGAGAACCATCTTGCACCTTTTAGACACATCACCATCTCATTGATATTTGGCAACGGAAAACAGTCAATTCCAATATTATCATTCAGATGACGTAAGTCCACACACAAACGGATTTTCCCATTGCTGCAGCATGCCACAACCAAAGGAACATACAGTACACTCCAGAAACTTCTGTAGGTTCAATTACATCCGCAGACACCAGTTTTGCTTTCTCTAATTGCTTTGAAACTTCCTCCCTTATGTTCTTCACCTAATGGATTTTCGGAAATGCATTACTTTTGAGAACAACTTTCTGTTCAAACCCTTTTATTTTACAAAGTGTTTTATCCAAAACTTTGGGAAATGCTTCCCTCATGGCGTTGCCAACTGAAATCCCTTCATCCACTATCAAAACTTTTTTTTTCGAGTTCCCATGATTGAACCAACTCAAAACCTGTGATCCCTTTTCTGCAAGGTAAAGTTTGCCTTTCGAGTGCCTATTTTTGAAACAGAAAGTTAACCATCTGAAACCCAGCATGTCAATTTTCTCACCACTGTAACATTCCGTATATATGCCTGCTTCCAGTAAATGTGCACCAATCTTATCAGCAAATTTGTCCCTCCAAGTTTCCTCATTCACAATTGTATATATGGCGAACCAGAACTACATATATCTTTATAGGCACTCCTATAATGATCATAAGGCAATCTTGTTTGCTTTTCACCAAGCACTCATTGATTTTCAAAACAAATTTGTCATGCAGACTCATAACATTATTTTCCGTTCCATTCTCAGTTATCCTTTGCAGAGCTTTTTGTTTCCTCATAAAAGCATTTAACACAACTCAGATTTTTTGCCCAAACTCTTGCAAAATGTCCAACAATACAACAGTTGCCACATTTTTGTTTAATTGCGGGACACCATTTACTGTAATCCAAATGATCCTTACTATCGCAAAGGAAGCATTTCCTTTCTTTCATATTAATTTTTTCCTTAGAATAACCACTGTGCTTCTTCTCGCTCATGAGGTTTGTCACTTTATACAGGGTTCATTTGTTTATGGGCTTGCTTCAAAGATGTTACACACCTGCCTGAGATCTCTGCTTTACGTACAATGGCTAGAACATCTTCAAGTGGGGAGTCACCATTGACCCATTGACGTTCCTGAATGGCAGGGTTAATTGCATGCATGACCAACTGATCCCTGACTAAGTCATAATGCAAGTTACCAAATTTGCAATCTCTTGCCAGTTGTTTTAGTTCCGCCACATAGTCATTAACCAATTCTCTATTTCCTTGTTTGTACTGACAGCATTTGTACCTTGTAATTCCAGTGCAAACATTTGGTGCAAATTATGTGTCTAGGAGCCAGATATATCAAGGCTTTTTGAATTTGCAAGTTGCAAGTGGGCCAGTTCGCAGAATTGGCCCGTTTGCCAACGCAAAAAGGTCTTTTGCAATGTATGTAACTTTTTGCATTTGCAGTATAGGTAATCGCATTTTTTTGCAATTACCTAAATTGCAAATGCATTTAGGGAATCGCAGTTTGAGATTCTCTAAATGCAATGCATGTAGCATTTGCTAAATGCGACTTTGCATTTAAGAATCACAAATTTTGATGGTAATTTGCGAATCCTTTGAAAAATGCACAAAAGGTCATTTTTAGGTCCCGGCCTGACGTAATTAGCGCATGCGCTGCCCTCGTCATACGAGGCTTCTTGGAATCAATACGATTCCAGAAGCCGTGTCCCAGCTCCGCCTTCAGTTTTGATTCGTGTACGTTGTTTGGTGTCACGAATTATGCCAAAGGCAGTGCAATGGTTGCACCGAAGGCATGTCAATCGCTGCTTGTTGCCACCCTGTCTCCTTTTATCCACGCCCAGCGGGATTGGATCTCTTATTGGCGGCGGGAGACAGTGTCTCCTAATTAGCCGCTACGCACTTTTTTGTTATCATTCGCCTTTGGCAAAGGCAGCCGCGCGTTTATTTTTGCATCATGCTTTCACTTAAAGTGAAAGCGCGATGCAATTATAAACAAGCGGCTGCCTGTAGTATGTGCTATATTTGGTAAATGTAACTCTTTAATGTAAGTGTGTCTCTTTAATGGATTGTAGCCTTTTGAATATGTTTTCGCTCTGTGTTCTATTTTGGAGTTGTAATAGAATGTAGTAGGCACTGCAGCGAGTCAGTTCCTCCTGACAGCTGATCTAGTTAGACGTGCTCTTTTATATGGAATAAATTTACTTCTCCAGATTAATCCTGAATTCCATCATTGAAGAATACTACATTTTTATTGGCGACGTTTGGGATTTCTCCACATTTTTATTTTTATTTTGGACTTCACCTCAATATTTTAGTCAATTTCAATTTTTTTTTTCTTCCTTTTCATAATCAAAGCGAGACCTTAGTTTTTCTCGAGCAACAAACAACAACATAAAACTGTTATCGGCAAGCATTAAGCGGAAAGTGAGTCGATTGAGCGCTTTTATTTCTCATTCAGTCTCTCTCTCACCAGCGCTTATTTGCTTTTGAGCCTTTCAGAACAACTTCCATTACGGCGAAACTTCAAGCTCAGAACAGAAAGTGAGTTATGTGAGTATCTTATCTCTTATACACTAATTTGCTTAACTCACCATCGTTGTTTACCTTTGAAGTTGTTTTTCACAAACGTTTCTTCGGAACACTCGTCCTTTCACCGTTGCAGACTGCGCTTTCCCCGCAATCTTCCGTGCGGAACAATCAAACGTGCATAGCAACCTCTCCTTGGCAACCAGTTACTTCACACGCTTTTCAACGCATTTGCGCTTAATTATCTTCCTCGATCGTGATCCAAAAGGTCACGCAACGTAACCTGATGCGGCAAACGTGCCGCCATTTTGGATTTTTTTTTCTTTCTTCAAAACCCTTTGTCATTTATTCACCGAGCACGTCTGGTTTTTAAGAACAGCATACTTTCTTCTTCTACTACAAGTAGCAATCGTTTACTTATTATTTCACTTCAAGTAAGTCATATTTATTATTTTTATGATATTTGATATCCATTTTTCTTCTGGATTATTATTATATTGGAGTACTAATACCTCTACAGATACTTCAGCTTCTACTTCTTCAACTACTGCAATTTCATCCTCATGTATTAACATTAATTTAAGCACTTCTAAAGAATTCCTAACTGCTCCAGGTGAACCAATTGTTAAGTGGACAGAATGGAAGGAGTATTTCTTAAATTATATAGCTACTTTGGAAGACAATGTTGGTACTTTGTCCCCAGAAAGAAAGAAAAGAATGCTTTTACACAGTCTTGGCCCTGAAGGTTTAAGAGTATACAATCAAATGCAAAAACATGAAAGATCTGGTGATTTCGACATTTTTAAAACAGCTATTTCAGATTTAACTGAACATTATTCACCCACAGTATGTATAGGAGTAACAAGACGTGCTTTTTTCAAACGGAAACAACTTCAACACGAATCTGTGGAAGAGTATGTATCTCAATTAAAATTGTTAGCTGCACATTGCAAATTTGGAGGGTTACACAATGAACTTATTAGGGATCAAGTAGTTGTTTGTTCAAAAAATAAAAGCATTCAGGATAGACTTTGGATTGAAGGTGAATCCAGTCTTAAAGATGTCATTACGCGTATTAAAAAAGCTGAACTTTCAGACAGAAGTTCCAAAGCATTATCTGATCAAACTGAGTCTACTCCTACAGTTAATAAAATCACAGATTACAAGAAAAGCAAAGAGTCTTCAAAAAAAGGAACTAATAAGAATTTTCAATCAAAAAATTTCAATTATAAATCTTCTGCCAAGTTAAAATTTAACCAAAATGATCCATCTACTTTCGTTTGTAATCGTTGTGGTGACAAAAATCACAACGCAGGTTTTGAAAAATGTCCAGTAAGATCTACTAAATGTTCACAATGTGGAGTTTTAGTTCATTTTGCTAAAGTTTGCAAGAAAAAACCTATTCAGCGACCGAAAGTTACTTGTATTACTGATACAGACTCATTTGATTATGTCTCTGACTCACTCACTTCTGCTCCTAATCTCAAAGAAATCAAACAATGCAATATAGTTTTAAATATTGATGATAATGAAAGAAGCAAACCTTTGTGTATTGTAAAATTCGGTGGCATTCCTTTACAGGTTGCAGCAGACTCAGGTTCGCCTTTCACTATAATTGCCAAGAGTGTCTGGGAAAAATAATTAATTAATGATTTAGTTCCACATTTAGACCCTACTGATGTGCTTCCTGAAAGTTTCACAGGTGATAAAATTGATATTTTGGGTTATCGCTCCTTAGTATTTGACTTCAAAAACCGCACTGCTGTATGTAAATTGTATGTTGCTTCTGATGGTCCTTCTGTTCTAGGCTGGAAAGATCAAAGAGACTTACATATTATTCTGGACCCCAATAGTCCAGAACAAGTCCTTGTTGCGTGTGAGGGTGAGAGCCCCAAGAATTGGGTTCTTAAAGAATTTCCCAATGTATTTTCTGGTAAGATTGGGAAATTGAAAGGTTTTTCTCATCGCATAAGGTTAAAAAGTAATGCTATTCCTAAAATACATAAAGTGCGCAAGGTACCAGTCATTATTAAAGATGAAGTTAAGAATGAATTATTAAAATTAAAAGAAAATGGCTGCAGAATGGATTTCTCCATTGGTTGTAGCTAGAGGGGCCAATGGAAAAATTTGTTTATGCGTTGATTTAAGAAGTCTTAATGACAATATTATTGTTGATCAATACCCTTTACCGAGAATCGATGAAATGTTGTCATTAACTCGTGGTGCTAAATATTTCTCAACGTTGGATTTATCTTCAGCGTATCACCAAGTTTCTCTACATCATTCCAGTCGTGATTTAACAGCATTTTGCACTCCTTTTGGGTGTTTTCATTTTCACCACATGCCTTTTGGATTGGCTTCTGCGGCTGCAGTTTTTCAACGTCTAATGTCACAACTTTTTGGAGATATGCAAGGTATCATCTTCTTCCAAGATGATATTCTTATTATGGGGAAAAACTCGCATCAACATGACTCTAGATTAAGGAAGGTTTTAAGTGTTCTTAATGACAAAAATCTTACTGCTGAAACCTCAAAATGCTAATTCTCAGAGAATAGTGTAGTTTATTTAGGACACGAGATTAGTGAACAAGGCATAAGACCAAAGACTAATTTGGTAAGAGCTATTTTGGATGCTCCTGCTCCAAATACCAAGGATGATTTAAGATCATTTTTGGGTTTAGCTGAATTTTATTCAAAGTTTGTTTGTAATTGTTCAGTAAAGACCCATCCCATGAGGAATCTATTGAAGAACAAAGTCAATTTCATTTGGTCAGAAGAATGTCAGCAAGCTTTTCTCATCATAAAAAAGGCCATCTGTAATGCTCCCAATCTTCAAGGATTTAATCCTTGTGCTCATACATTAGTGACTACTGATGCCAGCTCCAAAGGTCTTGAAGCGGTTTTAACTTAAATTTCAGACAACAATCAGGAAGTGATCATTGCTTTTGCGTCTATATCCTTGACTCCAACAGAAGAAAAGCCCTCTGTGATAGAAAGGGAAACTTTAGCTGTGGTTTGGGGATTGGAGCATTTTAGAAAATGTATATGGGGTAAAAGTTTCTGCGTAAGAACTGATCATAAACCTCTTACTAAATTACTCACTACAGAGGGCCTCAACAAAGCTTCTGCCAGAATTGCAAGATTGTCCATGCGTTTGCAAGATTTCTTATTTGAAATTCATTATGTTCCACGAGCAAAAAATGTTATCGCAGACTTTCTCAGCAGGTTTTCCTTACCCATTATCGTAATTCTTGGAATGATTTTTCAGTTGCTAATGTCATTTCAAATGACAAATTCATGAATAGTATTTCTCAAGACCAATGGTTGGAAGCAGATTCTCAAGACAATATTTTATCTGATGTTAAATCAAAAGTTATAAACGGTTGGAGTAACTTTTGTAAAAAAATATCTTGATGATGACTTAAGAGGTTTTTGGGAAGTCAGAGATGAACTTTCAATTTCTGACTATTTACTTCTTAGAGGAAACAAAATTGTTCCTCCTGTCTCTTTAAGAGATCAAATTGTACATTTATCTCATGAAGGTCATCCAGGTATTTCTCACACTAAATCTAGAGTTAGAGATCAATATTGGTGACCTGGAATTGACAATAACATTGAGAAAATTGTCAGATCTTGCATTAATTGTGAGTTGTCTTATAAATCAAAAAACATTTTTAATCCACCTTTAGGTGTAGTTACTTCCCCAAATCTTCTATGGGAAGATTTAGCTTTAGACGTCATGGGTCCCATTAACTGGTTTGATAATACTTTAAAGTACATCATAGTGCTTGTTGATTTATTTTCTAGATGGTTTGAACTGAAAGTTGTTGACAAAGTCGACACTAAGAATGTATTTGATTTTTTAAAATGCATTTTTTTACAAGAAGGTTGTCCATCCTCCATCTTAACTGACAATGGTGTACAGTTTAAATCTAAAGAAATGCTAACCGTTCTTACTTCTAATGGTATCAAACATAAATTAACACCACTTTACCATCCTTCCAGTAATGGCACTGTGGAAAGGCTAAATAGAGTTATTAAAAATACTTTACAATTGTGTGTTAAATCAAAACTTTCTTGGGAAAGTGAACTTAAAAAAATGATGTGGGCTTATAGAGTAATGCCACATTCTTCGTTAGGAAAAAGTCAATTTTCTCTAATGAGATGTAGAATTCCATTATCTAAAACGAATCCAGGTTGGATGAAAAGAAATGAAATGTCTTTTTGTGATTTGAATGAAATTAGATCTAATCGTCCTACTTCACAAATCAAGAACAAAGTTTATTATGATACTAAACATGGTTCTTAACCTACAAACTTAAAAGTTGGTCAGTGGGTTTGTATCAAAAGTGCTAAGAAAGTTCCTAAGGGTGACAGCAAGTTTAGTACTCCAAAAAAGATTGCAAAAATTCATCCTAATTCTGTGACATTGGATAATGGAGAAAAATGGCACATGAGTCGTTTAGCTTTAGCACATTTAAATGATATGCATATGTCCAAAGACCTAGATATTGTTCCAATTTCCAAACCTCGTAGTCATTTTTGGTGTTATGACAACATAGAAGGAAATCATTTACTTCATGATTCTTTTCCGAGTGTCGTAAATAGTGATAATGCCAACACTGAAATGTTGAACACGGGCATTGTTTCTTCTGATGTGAAATCTTCTTTTGGCAGATGTGTCAAGAGACCTGTAAAGTACAATGAATTTATTTTGTATTAGTTTTTTTTTTCTTTCTTTTTCTCTTTCCATAAAGGGGAAGATGTGTAGTATGTGCTATATTTGGTAAGTGTATCACTTTAATGTAAGTGTATCTCTTTAATGCATTGTAGCCTTTTGAATATGTTTTCGTTCTATGTTCTAGTTTGGAGTTGTAATTGAATGTAGTAGGCACTGCAGTGAGTCAGTTCCTCCTGACAGCTGATCTAGTTAGACATGCTCTTTTATATGGAATAAACTTACTTCTCCAGATTAATCCTGAATTCCATCATTGAAGAATACTACACTGCCTTTGCCAAAGCAGAGAGCTTGTTTTACGTCTGTCTTGGCCTGTTTGTCTCTGTTTACCTATCCATATCCCTCAACCTATTTTTATTTGGCTAGTTCTGTATGTCGCCGACTGCATGTCTCAATCTACCTGCCCCCGAAACAGTATCTCGTTCTCTGTACGTCACCATTCTACAAGTGTCTCTCTCAGTGCCTGTCTCGAGCTGTCCCTGTCTCGCCGAATCCCTTTTCCGAGTGTCTGCCTTCCTTGGTTTGACGCTATTTATATGCTTTGTGTGCCTGTCTCTGTTTTCTAGAGCCTACATCTGCTTGTCTCTTCGTGTCGTCTTTGTCTCCACATTCCGTTCGGATGTTTCTGCCTGTCTCACTTTGCCTGTCTATCTTTGTCTAGCTTCCCTCAGCTCTCTTCATCTGAGGCCCAGCACGTCTCTATCTCTGCTTGCCTGTCTCTCTCCGGAAGTACTTATTTTTATCTTGTCTCTCTTCTCTCTCTGGTCCGCCTTTATCTCTCCACGACCCTCTCGATCTCCAGCCGTCTGCCTCTCTCTCCCCGTCCCTCTCTCTGGGGTGCCTCCGAGCCTGCTCGCTTCACCTTTCTTTGTGCTGTTGCTTAGCAACGCGTGCATAAGAGAGAGAAGGGCTGAGGGGAGGAGGGAGCAACTGAAGTGTGGCCTGAGCTATCCCTCAGGCAGGCAGGGGAGGAAGGCGAAGAGGAAGAGGAGGAGGGGGAACGGAAGGGAGAGAGTCAAGAGCAGGCACGGAGCGCTCGCAGGAGCTGGAAGGGAGCCGGAGGTGTGCGGGAAGGGAAGAAGAGACTGAGTGCGCAGCCTTTCACTTCACACTCAATGTTAGTTTTTTTTAAATAGAACATTTATTGAGGCGAAGCTCAAAAATATTAATTTCGCCCATTAAATATAATGAGTTCATTTTTAGGTCGAGGACCGCCGGTCTGCCGAAGGCAGAACGGGAAGTCAGAGATTTAATGACTTGGAGAAGAGGGGCTTGAACCCGCCCCTCTTCTCCCCTGTTCTCCATTGGCTGGCCTCTTCAATGCTGGCCAGCCATTGGAGAAGAGGTCCCGTCACTCCGATCAGGCCCCGTCCTTTTCGGATCGGGGGCGTGTTTTTTGCAGAAAGTCTAATTATCTCCTCCAGCCACTGGCAAGAGGAGATAACAGCAAAACACGCCCCCGAATCCGAAAAGGACGCTGCGTTTCTCCGAGGCATTTTTAACCATTGTTCCCCAGCCACGGCTCATGCATTACAACTTTGACAAGTTTATAACAGGGGCGTAACACAGGCCCCGCAGCCTGTGGGAGAAGAAGGGAAAAGGAGGGAGACGAAAGAGTAGGCGTGGAGGGGAAAGACTGCGGTTCGGGCCTCGTGGAAAGATATTTGAGAAAACAGCAGGCAGAATGGCAGCGACCTGAGGAAGAAGAGGCAGAGAAGGGGGAGAGCAAAGAAAGAGAGGAGAGGAGGGAAGAGGAGGCAGATACGGGGAGAGCAAAGAAGGAGATGAGAGAAAAGAAAAGAGGCACCGGGGATGCTAACTAAGGCATCACCAACCATGTTTCTGGTTTTCACTTACAAACTGTTGCTATTCAGTGTGCAAATGTAACAAGTTAAACCTAGATTGAAACACCCAGCATGCGTTAGGTTGCATGTTGTCATAAGATCTACTCACAGCTCTTTCTTGTTACCAGAGCATTGGTAGAGCCTATCTGTCTGGCTCTATGCGGGCTCCTCTATGCCCTCGGGTGTACAGCACAAATCCTCTTCAAAAACGCGTAATCTTGCTGCTTGTGTCAATAGCAACATTGTGTGGAGAGCACCCGCACCCCCGCTCCCCCTTTCCTGTCATAGAATTCCCTTCAAAGCTGAGCGAGAGACACATCAGGTCGCAGTCCACCCTCTGTTTCTACAGTGGACTTTGATCTATCTGCATTCTTCTGTTCAGCAAAAACGTGCTTATTAACTTAAGTAGGAGTAAAACTGCCCAGCGCGTACCCCAATTCATCACCAACTCATTTAATAATGTGCCAGTTTGTTGTGCTAATTGGGAAATTTGTAAATTTCATTAAAACGTCCTAAAATCAAAAGCACGATCAAGTTTCCTATTTATCACATCGAAAATTCAAAAGAATTGAAAATTGTGTGTAATGGTACCGAACGTCTCACTAATGTGATGTTGTCGTTCATACACCACTGAGGCACGTGAACAGCCTAAAAATTCTCTTTTTCCAGTTTCTCGCCTCTAACAAAGTGGCCTCAACAGAGAGAAAAATATATGTACTACTATTCCTGCTCACAGCAAAAACCTAGCAATACCTTGGCGCACTGGCGTTAAGGCTATGCAGAACTCTAACAAGCCTGGGCGCGCGCACTATTTTGTGGGTTCCTACTATACATGAACAGCCCTATAGTTTATTGAATCAAACACAGGAGATAGTTTTGTAGAGAGCACATCCTGATGTCATGTATTTCAACGTCCTTTTAAATGTGATAAGGAATAACAAGCATTAAAAATGCAATAGGTCTCGCCTTTCATTAAGTTAAAGCCATTTGCTTTGCTATACAATACCATTAGCAAAGCAAATGGCTTTAACTTAATCAAAGGCGAGACCTATTGCATTTTCAATGCTTGTTCAAAGTGCCATGTGGCACACACACATGCCCTTACCTTTTTTGGGGGTGCATCAGGGCCCTGGCACCCTTGGATTTGCATTCGCAAATTGCGATTACCAATTTGGTAATCGCAAATTGCGAATGCATTACCATTCATTCCTATGGGCCTGTAGGTTCATAGGAATGAATGGGTATGCATTCCCTAATAGCGAACCGCAATTTGCAATTCGCGATTAGGGAATGTTAAGGAATCGTCAAATATTTTGCGATTCCTACATACATTGCATTTTGCGATTCCAAAATAGCAAATCAGTAAAATGTGTTATTTTAGAAACGCAAAAGCAGTGCTTGATACATCTGGTCCTAGATCACTTAAAGCAGCCTCAAAAATATTCACATCACCAATGACAGCTACCTTCGGCATACAGCTATAAGTTTTTATCCCAACAGGACCCAAGGAATGAAAAAGGACCCTCTTCTGCTCTGCTGACATCTCACAGGATTCATCAATTGCGCCAACATCATTTAAAAGATATTCTTTCCATTCTACCCACCTTATGGAAGGTTCTGACCCTGAGACCCAAAAAAGCATGCGGTGGGTTTATAGTAGAATTTTGTTGTGCCATTGCAATCTGATACCACAGGGCGCGACTCAGTTAAAGAAAATTAATTGGAATGGCACTACTGCACATTAATCCTTTAGTTCCTCTTTCCTTATGTAAGAATTTGTTTACGCATGTGGGTATCAACCCTAACGTCTTTTTCGCACAGAAATGTCTTGAATATCGGCAACGCTGCATACGCATCACGATTGTTGGAGCTTCCTGGAATATATACATTAGAAGAAGACAGATATGGCGCCCATGTAAGGTCATGTTATGTAGCCTTGCGTGCATCGCAAAGAAGCAAAAGTATGCTTCCAATCCTCCACTGATGCGCACCCCTAATGACGCGGATGCGTCACTACTCCTCACAGAACATCGAGAACATGAAGCGGATGTGGGAGCCAAGAATTAAAATTATAAGGCTGATGCCTTTAACAGACATAGTAAGGGGAAGCAAGAATCACACTGTAACCACTGTAGTAACTTACAGAATCCAAGTGTCAACACAGTTCTTGTTTCCATGCAGTTCATGGTCCTTACAAGCTGGTCGTCTTCTTTATTTTCCTTTTTCGTCTTTATTATTTCCCTAAATACTCTGAAAATACTCCAAAAGATATTGCCAGGTGAACCCAGTAGCTCGTTGCCAAATTGCTGTTTCTGTTCCTGAATCTGCACACTTGTATTATTTCTCTCCTTTATTGTAAGTTAGAGCATTTATGGAAAACAGCTGCAACGTTTCCCCTACCATTAAAGATAATGGGGTAACCCAGTAACCCTCAGAACCTGGGTATGATTGCAAAGCAAACAAGCATTGGCATAGCCAATAGGTCTCGCTTTTGGGACCTTATAAGTGTTTAGCCATGCAACAGTTGCATAACTAAGGTCCCAAAAGCGAGACCTATTGGCTATGCCAATGCTTGTTTCTGTTTATTACTGCTCTGTAGTAATGGCGGCACCCATGCTTTAGCTTAAACATCTTAAGCTAAAGTCGGGTGCCGAGATTGCTTCAAGAGTAAAGAATTGTCTTTTTCTTTACTTTTGAAGCAATCTCAGCACCCGACTTTAGCCTAAGATGTTTAAGCTAAAGCACGGGTGCCACCATTACTACATAGAAGTAATAAACAGAAAAAAAAGCATTGGCTCACGGAGAACATCATCGCGGCAGCGAAAGTGAACGTGATCGCGATCAAACTTCAAAGCGGCCGTGTGGTCGCGAAAGTGAAAGTGATCGCGATTAAGCGTGGCACGCGCGCCTGCGCACATCCACTGTAGTTCTAGGCTGGCCATGGTAGCACTTTTTTGAGCCCTCACAAAAAGTCTCGCCAGACCAGCGCATGCGCTGGGTCAGGCAAGACCTAAAAACGGTTCTGTCAGGAATCACGTAACCTGAGTTTCTATTGTACTTAATACATTACGTAAATCTTACATTAGTCATTCAATGAGGGTAAAATACACAAACACACATCATTAATAATCGATTAAGAGAAAAAGTTCAGTGAAGAAATCCTTTATTATTCTTTAAATTACTTGAACAAATTATAATATAGGACTGTCCACTATTAAGTACAATAGAAACTCAGGTTACGTGAATCCCGACAGAACCGTTCTTTGCTTTACGTTTCCCCTGCCAGCAGTATTCTGTGGGAGTACAGAATACGTCTGCATCATTGGAATACATGTTCTACTACACATTCAGTTCCAGAATACACCACAGTAACCAGCCCGTAACAGCACTGCACTGCCTGCACGTTTTGAAATTTTATGTCACTTGTCTTAAATTCAGATGATACGGTAAAACATATATATCAACATTGCTTCCTCTCACATTTTTCTTTCGCAAATTGATGTCTGATGCACTAGAGGGATGTTCTCTGGCCTCAAATGAGAACAGCAGAAGACAACAGCATAGTTATCCTTACTGTGGAAAAACAAAGGTGGAAATCTGCTAACCCTTTGTAAAATCTTGTTGTGTGCATGAGCTGAAACACTGCCTGATGAAGGTCCCAGGCGCTTCTGTACACATCTAGAGTGGTGCTACAGCAGGGCAGAGAGGTGATGGAGGAACCTCTGTAGCTGTGCTGCCTACTGCTGATATCCAAGGGGGCAGAAACAGATGAGTAGCATGTTAGTATTTCATGGCTGTGCACTCATAATTTCTCACATTGGTGCAACCTTCTGCTCATAAACTGAAGTTAGTGATTTGGGTTAAAAAAATACTTCTAGAATGAGCGGCAGTGCACCAAGAGTAGTGAAGATCTGATGCAGCGGTGTTTGCAAAAACACACTAGATTGCTTGAGTTTTTTTGCATTCTACAGTTCCTAGCTATTCAGATGTTTTCAGCCAACATTTTGCTCACTTAAATTTCAGGAAACCTAATTTTACCAAGTAAACTGTCACATATGTAATTTCTTTCATCCAGTTCTGACTTGTAACATAACAGCACAAGCTTTTTAATGCTAAAGGACAAAACTACAAGTCCCAAAGGGCAATTTGCCTTTGGCTAAAAAACCACAGGTACTGACTGAAGCTGTCACCCATCAAACGGGTACAAGGCATACAAGCTTGATCCTGTGTATTCCTATTACAAGATAAGAATGGAGCTAAAGTTCTAGAATGCAAAAAAGATTGACAGCAAGTGCAACCTGTCTGGAGCTGTCATCATTGCATGGGTCCATTTGATGATAACTAGGAGGTACATGTTACTCAGATATGGATTTACCTTAAAAAAATGAAGAGACAAGAGGCGTTTGGCAAAACAAGAACAAGTTGGTTTAATTAAACACAGCAGCAGGGAGAGCAGCGACAGAGGCGTGTGTGAAGTCTCTCGATGTACAGAGGTTTTGGACAGCATTATACACAGTTGTTGAAGTACAATAAACCATTTACACATTTTTGTAGAGCACGTAAATCCAGGCCTAGACATGAACCATAAATTCAACCATCTGATAAGGGTCACAGGTGGCTCTCGACTCTGTGGAGACCTAATCTGGGCCATTGTGTCTGTGTCCAGATGTTCGGCATGGGTAGCGCGTGATCACTGCGTGTAGTGTGAATGCTGTGTTCTGATTGGCTGAGTGTTCCTAACTACATGTGGCATCTGACTTCGTGGTATTTTGGGAACGCGCGCCCCTTTGGCCAAATGTGCTTTATTGGGGCTAATCTCCTCTGAACTTTTTTTGGTGTAGCTGCCTATCTGTGGGATTGATCTGTGTTTTCCCTGTTCGCGCGTTTGTCTTCGGGCTAAGAGTAACTCCACCTGTGATCTATTAATCAGTAGGCTTGGGTTTGGGTCTCGGGCCTGTCTGACCACGTATCTCTGACTCAGGGTAGATGGGTAGGTCATCTCAGGTGGATTCAACAGCAGTGATACAAGTTTGTTTTTACTTGTACATATAACAAGGCGCTCATTTACCAACATTCTCATTATTATGCGTACATTTGTCATGGTGTACATCAATATCGTATTTACTGGTATTTATGTTTTGTGTACATATACTATGGCGTACATTGACATTGCATCCACCAATAATATTATTCCCCCTCTAGTTGAATTTTCAACCCGATTAATTTTTCTCATATGTAATGACAGTCACATTATTCGAGGCTTGGTGTGTTTCTGTTGTGCCTTCTATCCTAGCTATTTGCATACTACCTAATTTGAGGACTGCATTTTTACAGCAGGAAACACCCACTTGTAGGAGACCCCACAATAGTAGTATAAAAATGACAACCGGAAGCAAAGACGTGCACAGTTTAGTTACCCACAGGGGAAGCCAGGAAAAAATACTATGAAACCAGTCATGCTTAGGGGCACCTCCCTCCTTATTCATGTCGTCTTGTAGATGATGCAGTGCTTGTATGGCAAAAGCGAGAGCTCAGTTTTCAAAATCATTTCCAGGAATAAATGTGCAACAGGAAACACCAAGCTTGGTACAAACCCCACCCTCCAATCGTGGTTATCAAGTCCAACACATACCTAGGCTGCATCACCATGAGGCCGATGGCTCTTAGTTCTTCCCTCATAGCATTTAGGCTGAGCTCAGTGTCTGTTAATCATCTTCAGTAGTTCTACCTGCTTATCTGTAACCAGTGGGCATTTGCTTTTGTTTGTACAGTGAAGAAAGGTATGGACCCTCCTACGTTCACCTGAGTGTCACAAAATAGTCTGAATTCTTCCGGAATGTCCTTGTACTTATACCAGCCAAAATAGTCCGCAGTTCTTCTTCTTCGAGCTTGATGCAACAGAGTTGTTTTCTTCTGTAGCGGATGTTGGAACAACTCAGACAGATCTTCTCCAGGGATGGCCAGGCTTGGGTGTGTATGGTTACGCGGGTGCAAAAGCCCCACCACCCTTGGATGAGCTGTGCATAGGCAAATTCTCTGCATTGTCAGTAGTATTCCATCAACGTGGAGGTGCCCAATTGTAGGTCTGGTATGTGCAGTATTGCTTCAAAATGTTCATTAGTACTGAGCAGTATTGTTACTTTGCCTCTGAAACACAAAGAATACAGTGTAAGTTTCCGTACAATTTGGGGTTGCCCCTTCCTTCCCATATATGTGTACATATTTATCTCGGTATCCCAGATTTCCTGCCATTGGGTATCTGTGCTGGAGTTTGACACCCTTCCATGGGACCCATTTCCCCAAGCATCACTGAGGGGAATGGCCCTGCAGTGGAATTCCATATCAGGGATCCATTTGTCATTAAGAATGGCTGCCCCAGATATGTTAAGGGTCACCCTGGGATCAAAGACGGAGGCGGGAGCGGACATATTTGTGCAGTGGTTTTGCTACCTCTAAGAACCTCTTTTCTACGAAGTCTTGGGGGCCAAACAGTGTCCATCATATGGTGCCCCTTCTGCGCATCCTGTCCAGCTCGGTTTGAATGTTGCTAAGTTTGGTAAAAAGGTATAGTGCTGTGGGGTTGGTCTCATACCCAGTGATGTTTACTACTTCTTTATGGGTTTCTACTCTATTGGGTTGTATCTTGGCCATAATCCTACATACGTATAGGTGTATGAGACATTTTTCTTTTTCGGGGTCTATCTCCTGGGATAGGTAAAGCCTGTCTGTGCCTACGGCGTGGGGTATCAACGAACATATGTAACACAACCTGTTCTTGGTTTGGGTGCCCACGGGGGTCATGTGCTAATACTATGTGTTGTGTATAAGTGCACTGTGTAGTGCGTGAGAAATGTTAGTGTTCGGTTCAGTGCAAGTATAAGTGAGGTACGAGAGGTCCCTACGCAAGCGCTACAAGAATGTCAAGTTAGGCTCCATGAAACTAGGGAGAATTCTGGCTTCAGAGGGGCGCATGAGCACCCTGCTACACAGAGAGTGTTCAAAAATACATAACTTTGAAAACATTTGTAGATCTTGGGATGGTCTCCAGTTAGAGATGTCTGTTGTCTGGGTGCCCAGGGGTGTCTTGGCTTGGTGCACTACAAAAAAGAATCTGCAAAAAAAGGTGCTCTGCAGCCTCTGTTCTTGAGCAATTGGGCCTCGTTGAAGTCCTTTTGGGAGCTTCGGCTGAAGAGGTGAAGGGCCGCTGTAATAATGGTGCACATGAGGCTCAATTGCAGACTTGTTTGGATAAGAGCAGTAGGTTAGCTTGGAAAAAACACATATCGTCATACAGTTTTTGGGAAATTCCTTTGCCTCCTTCCTAGGGGTATATTCGTTCGCTTCACTATGTGTGAAACTTTTTAGTGAGGTACTGGAAGGAGGTGGCAGTACTTTTAGGGAATGGTAAGGTTAGGTCGCCCTAGGGTTATTTTTTGGGTACTTTGGTCACTCCCTCCTCGCTATGGCAAGGGAGAGTACTTTACTTTGCCGGCTGCACCCTTTAAATGTATGTTGGGGCGTGTAGTTTTATCATGTAGGGGGTATGCCCTATAGACCTGCACATGCGTTGTGCAATGTGAAAGAAAGTGGATGTGTAATGATTTTTAGTCGCTTTGTGGGTAATGGTGATGTTTCCATTGTCATGTACATGCCCCTCTGGTCTCTGCATGTGGCATGTAAAGAGGTTCTCCCTTATGGAGTCAGGTGATTATGTTATGCCCTTTTTATGAAGGGTTCAGGTTTTCTGGGCTTCTTTGGGGTGTCTTTGTGCGGGTTCTGTTGGGCGTTTACCTATGCTTTTGGGCGCTGCTGCGTCTAACGTATATACTGGTGGTATTCAGGGAGTTGTTTGTGGTCCCTCTGTGGCTTTGAAGGGGAGTGACTGGAATTGTGCTTATTTGATGAGCTTTCAGTGAGAGTCCGGTGCACGGTTAGGACTCGTCCTGATCGGCCCGATGCTAGTAACGCTAGTGGCTTTAATGGATTTTCTCAATGGAATTGGGTGTCATGTGATTGCTTGCTTCGGAGATTTGAGAACATCCTTGTCCTAGGTGTGTTGGAAACCTGTCTCCCAACACTGGAGCGTCTGCCTCGTTTTGGAACTGTAAGAGGGCTTCCATTTGGTGGACTTCCTGGGGCTGTTGAGATGTACATAGCTTGTCCAAGGCTGAATTTAGATGAGTGGACCTGGGTGCTGGTTGTTATGCACCTGTCCGGGCCGCCATATCCCCTTGTCGGACCGTCTCACCCCAAATCCCCCACACCCCGGGGGAGTCGCCAGCCAAACCTGCCCGAGGCATCAACAGCGGGGAGAGGCGCAGGCCCCTGTGGTCACCTGGATGGCAAACTCTAGTGTGGATTTACCATCGATATAGTATACTGCTCCCTAAAGTTGTTTGCAAATGCAGGTAAGGAAATGTATCTGGAAAGAGTATGAAGGGGATACATCATGGTGTGGGGGGGTGTTGGACTTACTACTGTGTGTTTGCATTCTGAGATTGTGCAAGGGCATTGCCTCCCCAGACAGTCACCCCACCCTGCCGTGGCTGTGGCCCTGGTCCTTGCTGGGCTAGGCTCCCTGTCTGCTGTGGCTGTAGCCATGTGTTCAACCAACCACCCAGCCCCTGCTGCGACGGGGTGGCAGTTGCCTGATTTCCCTGAGGCTGACTGTACGATGCATTTGCGTTGCTCTGGGCCTGGTTTTGGGGATTGGTATTCTGTTGGGGCTGTCCTGGGATTATTCCTCTCTGCTTGTGATATGTTTTTAGGCAACAATAGTCGGTCCTTTGGTTTCTTCTGTAACAAAAGTGTCAATCTCTGCGATCTGGCGGCTGGCAGCCTCTCTGCCCTCTGGTGCTAGCCCTCTGTTGGAACCCTCTGGGGTTCCTCGATTGAGTCTTCTTTAAACCAGGTGCCACTTGTGTGCCTAGGGCCACCGCGGCTCTTTTGTGGGCGGTCTTAACCTCTTCTTGGTGTTTCCAAGGGGGCCACTCATGGGGTTATGGATGACAACCTGCCCACTTTAGGCCCCTGGATTTTCCCCTTGTGACAGGCGGGGATACCTCCTTGGGGTGTTGTTCCGTTAGTCGGGCATGCCAATTTAACTACAGAGGTCACTCGCCTTGGTACCATATTTGGTAACAGGTAGGGGGCCTCCGACGCGGGAACGCACCACATGGCACAGGGCCACCTCATCCGTGCCACTTCCTCACTTGTTGAGGTGCCAGGGTGGTGACAGAGGCTTAACTGGGTAACCCTGGGGGTATGCACGGTCTGGTTGCAGTCGGTATTGTCCCTACGCACCTTGGGCCAACTCCCTACCTAGCCTCGGATGACTCAGTAGGCATTTGCGTGTCACGGTCTTGAGCCTCCTGCTCCTTGCACACCTTACATTCTATTCTTTTGGCAGTTTCTACCAAGTGGTGGTATACGTGATCTGCCCACTGCTGAGCTAATTTGCATAGCTCTAAGAAGCTTCCTGTATATTCCAGGACTATCCCCTTTAAGGGGGCTTAAGGACTGGGATCACCCTGGCTGGCGTCCATGTGGCGAGGGAGCGGTTTGCTGGTTTGTGCTCCAGGGGGTAGGTTCCAGGGGAAGAGCCAGCTTTAGTCCCGTTCTCACTGAACTGGATGGACATTCTTAGATTGGCCAGTAGGTCTTACCCTAGTATATTGGTAGGGGAGGAAGGATGATACAATAATTGTTCCCTCGTCCTATTCTCCCCCATCTCCAGCTCGAGGGGTTCTGTGAGGGGAACCTCGGCCACCTAGCCCAAGATTCCTTGTATTTTGGCAGTGGTTTTTGATATGGGGGCTGACCTTGCCGCCCCTGTATCCACCATAAAGTGTTATGGTGTCTTGCTTATTAATATATTAACCAAGGGGCCCTCCTCAGGGCAGTCCGCAGTGTGCAGTGGGGTGAACGCGTCTCTGGGTACCTTGAAGGCTTCTGGTGTGTGTTCGCCGTTTTTCCCCTGGGTTGTTGGGACCCACCCTGCATTCTTGCCCCCGCTGTTGGGTCCTAAAGAACTAGAGCCTTCTTCCTTAACGTCGCTTGTCCTGTAGCCATGTAGGGTGCGAGTGGGGGCCACCCTGAAGTGAGCCCATAGGTTTAACAGTCATTCTTCCAGCCCTCTCTTGAATTACATATCTGGTTTGAATGTATGTTTGAGTATGTTCTATTATCTTGGTATAGAATGTTCCCCACTCAGGCCAGGGGAATGCGTACGCCTTGGTTAGTGCGTGCCACTCACGTCAGTGTTTCTCTAACTTCCTAGCCTGTGTGGGAAATCTATTTTGCATGTGGTCTAGCAGTGATTCCATGATGAGTTGGGGAACTTTTGAAGGAGTGTAAACTTCTGACTTTCTCGAGTTTTAAATAATTCAAATTCTACTCTGATCATGGGGAAAAAGTGTACACGCGGTTGTGCCGGCAACAACTACAATGAGCTCTATTAAGGAAAACGATGCATCACAAAAAAACACTTAACAATAGACAAAGACAATGCAATGAAATAATAACAACCTGTAAGAAAGTGCAGTGGTTAGTTCAGAACAATACAAGTGGCTTTTTAGCAGCAGATTAGCAAATATGGAGTACAGGAAAAAATGGTTACTATTTTATAGACGCATAATCTTTCTAACAGGACATAACATTTCAACTTAAAATACAATTGCAAAAATTTAACAGCACCACAACATATACAATTCATTCAGTGAAAACAATTAATGAAAATAGAAGAAGAAAAAATTGACCGAAAAAATGATTATTTTGCCCAAAAAAAATCTTAGACCGCTCCTAGCGCCTACTGCCCAATGAAGAGGGAATACTCTCCACGGTACACAGAGCCAAGTCAGCCAGATAGTCTGTCAGTATTGGCTCGTGGACAAAAATAGCAATGATTTGCCCAGAGAAAACGGAACAACCTGACAATTATCAGTGCTCCTTGGCCAGACACAAACTACCCCTTACAAGCAATATCCAGAGTCCCACTTGACCTGTATTTCTTCCTATTTGCCTGACAAGTGCTTACGGTTCTGACTCCCATTCAAAATGTACCTCAATGTGCAAATTCATTTGTTAAACATAGTTTATTCTTATTTCTTATTTTTTGATCTTACTTGATATCACGAATAGACACATTCAACACATCCACAATTTATTTCACATAATTTTGACAAATTGTTCCATGGATCACTTTGATTAAACTCTTTCTGCCCAAAATATTTAACACATTCCATGCATTAAAATTAAAGATACCCCCACTCAACAATCCACTCCCGCCTACATACATCCAGATTCGCCTCCTGTCACACTCTCCATTCACACCCTGACCCAGCCACTCTATACATACATGAAATGAGATATAACGGAAAGCCAGTTTTGATTTTTAGACGTTGAAGTGTTGTGAGCTGGAATCACTCCTAAAAGCGGTCACTGCACATTTCAGTGTGGGAAATAATTTTGTACAGCCACGTTCTTCAGGACCACATTGCAATACATTTGCTTCAAGAGGTGGCCAGTGGGGAGAATGGTAATATTTAGATCAAGAGCAAACAGATGTCAGAGTAACGTAGCACATCCTCAGTTATCCTTTTTATATTAATTTTAGAAGCTGCAACTGAAAGGGACCAACAGAGACAGAAAAACTCCTTGTGTTTAATCATTTCTTTGCAGGACAAAAATGTCCCCTCACTGCACAAAATTATTCGTGGTTTACTTCTGTGAAATCTTCTGTAAGTAGGACATACTGAGAGTCTACACCTTCTTCACCAAGGACAGAATTTTCCCTAACGTCGAATTACACCATATATGTTAATGTTATTGGTTTTTTATGAAGTGCGCAGCTACCTGAAGGCATCCCGGTGCTAGCTCCTAATACCAGACCTGAACAAACTAATGGGAGAAAAGCCAAGTCTTCAAGGCCATCCTGAAAGCCAGGAGGCTAGAGGAGGAACAAATGAAAAGTGATTATACATTCCAGGTTTTAGCAGAGACCAGGATGAAGCTTCAACCTCCTCAGTTGGCTTTTTAGGTCTCGCCTAGCGTTGCTACGCACATGCGGAGCTCGCTCGATGAGATTTATTGCAGTGGAGTACTTTTACAAAAGGCTTTAAGCCCCGCCCCTCTGGTTGTTATGCACCTGTCCGGGCCGCCATATCCCCTTGTCGGACCGTCTCACCCCAAATCCCCCACACCCCGGGGGAGTCGCCAGCCAAACCTGCCCGAGGCATCAACAGCGGGGAGAGGCGCAGGCCCCTGTGGTCACCTGGATGGCAAACTCTAGTGTGGATTTACCATCGATATAGTATACTGCTCCCTAAAGTTGTTTGCAAATGCAGGTAAGGAAATGTATCTGGAAAGAGTATGAAGGGGATACATCATGGTGAGGGGGGGTGTTGGACTTACTACTGTGTGTTTGCATTCTGAGATTGTGCAAGGGCATTGCCTCCCCAGACAGTCACCCCACCCTGCCGTGGCTGTGGCCCTGGTCCTTGCTGGGCTAGGCTCCCTGTCTGCTGTGGCTGTAGCCATGTGTTCAACCAACCACCCAGCCCCTGCTGCGACGGGGTGGCAGTTGCCTGATTTCCCTGAGGCTGACTGTACGATGCATTTGCGTTGCTCTGGGCCTGGTTTTGGGGATTGGTATTCTGTTGGGGCTGTCCTGGGATTATTCCTCTCTGCTTGTGATATGTTTTTAGGCAACAATAGTCGGTCCTTTGGTTTCTTCTGTAACAAAAGTGTCAATCTCTGCGATCTGGCGGCTGGCAGCCTCTCTGCCCTCTGGTGCTAGCCCTCTGTTGGAACCCTCTGGGGTTCCTCGATTGAGTCTTCTTTAAACCAGGTGCCACTTGTGTGCCTAGGGCCACCGCGGCTCTTTTGTGGGCGGTCTTAACCTCTTCTTGGTGTTTCCAAGGGGGCCACTCATGGGGTTATGGATGACAACCTGCCCACTTTAGGCCCCTGGATTTTCCCCTTGTGACAGGCGGGGATACCTCCTTGGGGTGTTGTTCCGTTAGTCGGGCATGCCAATTTAACTACAGAGGTCACTCGCCTTGGTACCATATTTGGTAACAGGTAGGGGGCCTCCGACGCGGGAACGCACCACATGGCACAGGGCCACCTCATCCGTGCCACTTCCTCACTTGTTGAGGTGCCAGGGTGGTGACAGAGGCTTAACTGGGTAACCCTGGGGGTATGCACGGTCTGGTTGCAGTCGGTATTGTCCCTACGCACCTTGGGCCAACTCCCTACCTAGCCTCGGATGACTCAGTAGGCATTTGCGTGTCACGGTCTTGAGCCTCCTGCTCCTTGCACACCTTACATTCTATTCTTTTGGCAGTTTCTACCAAGTGGTGGTATACGTGATCTGCCCACTGCTGAGCTAATTTGCATAGCTCTAAGAAGCTTCCTGTATATTCCAGGACTATCCCCTTTAAGGGGGCTTAAGGACTGGGATCACCCTGGCTGGCGTCCATGTGGCGAGGGAGCGGTTTGCTGGTTTGTGCTCCAGGGGGTAGGTTCCAGGGGAAGAGCCAGCTTTAGTCCCGTTCTCACTGAACTGGATGGACATTCTTAGATTGGCCAGTAGGTCTTACCCTAGTATATTGGTAGGGGAGGAAGGATGATACAATAATTGTTCCCTCGTCCTATTCTCCCCCATCTCCAGCTCGAGGGGTTCTGTGAGGGGAACCTCGGCCACCTAGCCCAAGATTCCTTGTATTTTGGCAGTGGTTTTTGATATGGGGGCTGACCTTGCCGCCCCTGTATCCACCATAAAGTGTTATGGTGTCTTGCTTATTAATATATTAACCAAGGGGCCCTCCTCAGGGCAGTCCGCAGTGTGCAGTGGGGTGAACGCGTCTCTGGGTACCTTGAAGGCTTCTGGTGTGTGTTCGCCGTTTTTCCCCTGGGTTGTTGGGACCCACCCTGCATTCTTGCCCCCGCTGTTGGGTCCTAAAGAACTAGAGCCTTCTTCCTTAACGTCGCTTGTCCTGTAGCCATGTAGGGTGCGAGTGGGGGCCACCCTGAAGTGAGCCCATAGGTTTAACAGTCATTCTTCCAGCCCTCTCTTGAATTACATATCTGGTTTGAATGTATGTTTGAGTATGTTCTATTATCTTGGTATAGAATGTTCCCCACTCAGGCCAGGGGAATGCGTACGCCTTGGTTAGTGCGTGCCACTCACGTCAGTGTTTCTCTAACTTCCTAGCCTGTGTGGGAAATCTATTTTGCATGTGGTCTAGCAGTGATTCCATGATGAGTTGGGGAACTTTTGAAGGAGTGTAAACTTCTGACTTTCTCGAGTTTTAAATAATTCAAATTCTACTCTGATCATGGGGAAAAAGTGTACACGCGGTTGTGCCGGCAACAACTACAATGAGCTCTATTAAGGAAAACGATGCATCACAAAAAAACACTTAACAATAGACAAAGACAATGCAATGAAATAATAACAACCTGTAAGAAAGTGCAGTGGTTAGTTCAGAACAATACAAGTGGCTTTTTAGCAGCAGATTAGCAAATATGGAGTACAGGAAAAAATGGTTACTATTTTATAGACGCATAATCTTTCTAACAGGACATAACATTTCAACTTAAAATACAATTGCAAAAATTTAACAGCACCACAACATATACAATTCATTCAGTGAAAACAATTAATGAAAATAGAAGAAGAAAAAATTGACCGAAAAAATGATTATTTTGCCCCAAAAAAATCTTAGACCGCTCCTAGCGCCTACTGCCCAATGAAGAGGGAATACTCTCCACGGTACACAGAGCCAAGTCAGCCAGATAGTCTGTCAGTATTGGCTCGGGGACAAAAATAGCAATGATTTGCCCAGAGAAAACGGAACAACCTGACAATTATCAGTGCTCCTTGGCCAGACACAAACTACCCCTTACAAGCAATATCCAGAGTCCCACTTGACCTGTATTTCTTCCTATTTGCCTGACAAGTGCTTACGGTTCTGACTCCCATTCAAAATGTACCTCAATGTGCAAATTCATTTGTTAAACATAGTTTATTCTTATTTCTTATTTTTTGATCTTACTTGATATCACGAATAGACACATTCAACACATCCACAATTTATTTCACATAATTTTGACAAATTGTTCCATGGATCACTTTGATTAAACTCTTTCTGCCCAAAATATTTAACACATTCCATGCATTAAAATTAAAGATACCCCCACTCAACAATCCACTCCCGCCTACATACATCCAGATTCGCCTCCTGTCACACTCTCCATTCACACCCTGACCCAGCCACTCTATACATACATGAAATGAGATATAACGGAAAGCCAGTTTTGATTTTTAGACGTTGAAGTGTTGTGAGCTGGAATCACTCCTAAAAGCGGTCACTGCACATTTCAGTGTGGGAAATAATTTTGTACAGCCACGTTCTTCAGGACCACATTGCAATACATTTGCTTCAAGAGGTGGCCAGTGGGGAGAATGGTAATATTTAGATCAAGAGCAAACAGATGTCAGAGTAACGTAGCACATCCTCAGTTATCCTTTTTATATTAATTTTAGAAGCTGCAACTGAAAGGGACCAACAGAGACAGAAAAACTCCTTGTGTTTAATCATTTCTTTGCAGGACAAAAATGTCCCCTCACTGCACAAAATTATTCGTGGTTTACTTCTGTGAAATCTTCTGTAAGTAGGACATACTGAGAGTCTACACCTTCTTCACCAAGGACAGAATTTTCCCTAACGTCGAATTACACCATATATGTTAATGTTATTGGTTTTTTATGAAGTGCGCAGCTACCTGAAGGCATCCCGGTGCTAGCTCCTAATACCAGACCTGAACAAACTAATGGGAGAAAAGCCAAGTCTTCAAGGCCATCCTGAAAGCCAGGAGGCTAGAGGAGGAACAAATGAAAAGTGATTATACATTCCAGGTTTTAGCAGAGACCAGGATGAAGCTTCAACCTCCTCAGTTGGCTTTTTAGGTCTCGCCTAGCGTTGCTACGCACATGCGGAGCTCGCTCGATGAGATTTATTGCAGTGGAGTACTTTTACAAAAGGCTTTAAGCCCCGCCCCTCTGGTTGTTATGCACCTGTCCGGGCCGCCATATCCCCTTGTCGGACCGTCTCACCCCAAATCCCCCACACCCCGGGGGAGTCGCCAGCCAAACCTGCCCGAGGCATCAACAGCGGGGAGAGGCGCAGGCCCCTGTGGTCACCTGGATGGCAAACTCTAGTGTGGATTTACCATCGATATAGTATACTGCTCCCTAAAGTTGTTTGCAAATGCAGGTAAGGAAATGTATCTGGAAAGAGTATGAAGGGGATACATCATGGTGAGGGGGGGTGTTGGACTTACTACTGTGTGTTTGCATTCTGAGATTGTGCAAGGGCATTGCCTCCCCAGACAGTCACCCCACCCTGCCGTGGCTGTGGCCCTGGTCCTTGCTGGGCTAGGCTCCCTGTCTGCTGTGGCTGTAGCCATGTGTTCAACCAACCACCCAGCCCCTGCTGCGACGGGGTGGCAGTTGCCTGATTTCCCTGAGGCTGACTGTACGATGCATTTGCGTTGCTCTGGGCCTGGTTTTGGGGATTGGTATTCTGTTGGGGCTGTCCTGGGATTATTCCTCTCTGCTTGTGATATGTTTTTAGGCAACAATAGTCGGTCCTTTGGTTTCTTCTGTAACAAAAGTGTCAATCTCTGCGATCTGGCGGCTGGCAGCCTCTCTGCCCTCTGGTGCTAGCCCTCTGTTGGAACCCTCTGGGGTTCCTCGATTGAGTCTTCTTTAAACCAGGTGCCACTTGTGTGCCTAGGGCCACCGCGGCTCTTTTGTGGGCGGTCTTAACCTCTTCTTGGTGTTTCCAAGGGGGCCACTCATGGGGTTATGGATGACAACCTGCCCACTTTAGGCCCCTGGATTTTCCCCTTGTGACAGGCGGGGATACCTCCTTGGGGTGTTGTTCCGTTAGTCGGGCATGCCAATTTAACTACAGAGGTCACTCGCCTTGGTACCATATTTGGTAACAGGTAGGGGGCCTCCGACGCGGGAACGCACCACATGGCACAGGGCCACCTCATCCGTGCCACTTCCTCACTTGTTGAGGTGCCAGGGTGGTGACAGAGGCTTAACTGGGTAACCCTGGGGGTATGCACGGTCTGGTTGCAGTCGGTATTGTCCCTACGCACCTTGGGCCAACTCCCTACCTAGCCTCGGATGACTCAGTAGGCATTTGCGTGTCACGGTCTTGAGCCTCCTGCTCCTTGCACACCTTACATTCTATTCTTTTGGCAGTTTCTACCAAGTGGTGGTATACGTGATCTGCCCACTGCTGAGCTAATTTGCATAGCTCTAAGAAGCTTCCTGTATATTCCAGGACTATCCCCTTTAAGGGGGCTTAAGGACTGGGATCACCCTGGCTGGCGTCCATGTGGCGAGGGAGCGGTTTGCTGGTTTGTGCTCCAGGGGGTAGGTTCCAGGGGAAGAGCCAGCTTTAGTCCCGTTCTCACTGAACTGGATGGACATTCTTAGATTGGCCAGTAGGTCTTACCCTAGTATATTGGTAGGGGAGGAAGGATGATACAATAATTGTTCCCTCGTCCTATTCTCCCCCATCTCCAGCTCGAGGGGTTCTGTGAGGGGAACCTCGGCCACCTAGCCCAAGATTCCTTGTATTTTGGCAGTGGTTTTTGATATGGGGGCTGACCTTGCCGCCCCTGTATCCACCATAAAGTGTTATGGTGTCTTGCTTATTAATATATTAACCAAGGGGCCCTCCTCAGGGCAGTCCGCAGTGTGCAGTGGGGTGAACGCGTCTCTGGGTACCTTGAAGGCTTCTGGTGTGTGTTCGCCGTTTTTCCCCTGGGTTGTTGGGACCCACCCTGCATTCTTGCCCCCGCTGTTGGGTCCTAAAGAACTAGAGCCTTCTTCCTTAACGTCGCTTGTCCTGTAGCCATGTAGGGTGCGAGTGGGGGCCACCCTGAAGTGAGCCCATAGGTTTAACAGTCATTCTTCCAGCCCTCTCTTGAATTACATATCTGGTTTGAATGTATGTTTGAGTATGTTCTATTATCTTGGTATAGAATGTTCCCCACTCAGGCCAGGGGAATGCGTACGCCTTGGTTAGTGCGTGCCACTCACGTCAGTGTTTCTCTAACTTCCTAGCCTGTGTGGGAAATCTATTTTGCATGTGGTCTAGCAGTGATTCCATGATGAGTTGGGGAACTTTTGAAGGAGTGTAAACTTCTGACTTTCTCGAGTTTTAAATAATTCAAATTCTACTCTGATCATGGGGAAAAAGTGTACACGCGGTTGTGCCGGCAACAACTACAATGAGCTCTATTAAGGAAAACGATGCATCACAAAAAAACACTTAACAATAGACAAAGACAATGCAATGAAATAATAACAACCTGTAAGAAAGTGCAGTGGTTAGTTCAGAACAATACAAGTGGCTTTTTAGCAGCAGATTAGCAAATATGGAGTACAGGAAAAAATGGTTACTATTTTATAGACGCATAATCTTTCTAACAGGACATAACATTTCAACTTAAAATACAATTGCAAAAATTTAACAGCACCACAACATATACAATTCATTCAGTGAAAACAATTAATGAAAATAGAAGAAGAAAAAATTGACCGAAAAAATGATTATTTTGCCCCAAAAAAATCTTAGACCGCTCCTAGCGCCTACTGCCCAATGAAGAGGGAATACTCTCCACGGTACACAGAGCCAAGTCAGCCAGATAGTCTGTCAGTATTGGCTCGGGGACAAAAATAGCAATGATTTGCCCAGAGAAAACGGAACAACCTGACAATTATCAGTGCTCCTTGGCCAGACACAAACTACCCCTTACAAGCAATATCCAGAGTCCCACTTGACCTGTATTTCTTCCTATTTGCCTGACAAGTGCTTACGGTTCTGACTCCCATTCAAAATGTACCTCAATGTGCAAATTCATTTGTTAAACATAGTTTATTCTTATTTCTTATTTTTTGATCTTACTTGATATCACGAATAGACACATTCAACACATCCACAATTTATTTCACATAATTTTGACAAATTGTTCCATGGATCACTTTGATTAAACTCTTTCTGCCCAAAATATTTAACACATTCCATGCATTAAAATTAAAGATACCCCCACTCAACAATCCACTCCCGCCTACATACATCCAGATTCGCCTCCTGTCACACTCTCCATTCACACCCTGACCCAGCCACTCTACACATACATGAAATGAGATATAACGGAAAGCCAGTTTTGATTTTTAGATGTTGAAGTGTTGTGAGCTGGAATCACTCCTAAAAGCGGTCACTGCACATTTCAGTGTGGGAAATAATTTTGTACAGCCACGTTCTTCAGGACCACATTGCAATACATTTGTTTCAAGAGGTGGCCAGTGGGGAGAATGGTAATATTTAGATCAAGAGCAAACAGATGTCAGAGTAACGTAGCACATCCTCAGTTATCCTTTTTATATTAATTTTAGAAGCTGCAACTGAAAGGGACCAACAGAGATGGACAGAAAAACTCCTTGTGTTTAATCATTTCTTTGCAGGACAAAAATGTCCCCTCACTGCACAAAATTATTCGTGGTTTACTTCTGTGAAATCTTCTGTAAGTAGGACATACTGAGAGTCTACACCTTCTTCACCAAGGACAGAATTTTCCCTAACGTCGAATTACACCATATATGTTAATGTTATTGGTTTTTTATGAAGTGCGCAGCTACCTGAAGGCATCCCGGTGCTAGCTCCTAATACCAGACCTGAACAAACTAATGGGAGAAAAGCCAAGTCTTCAAGGCCATCCTGAAAGCCAGGAGGCTAGAGGAGGAACAAATGAAAAGTGATTATACATTCCAGGTTTTAGCAGAGACCAGGATGAAGCTTCAACCTCCTCAGTTGGCTTTTTAGGTCTCGCCTAGCGTTGCTACGCACATGCGGAGCTCGCTCGATGAGATTTATTGCAGTGGAGTACTTTTACAAAAGGCTTTAAGCCCCGCCCCTCTTTTCCATTGGCTGGCGTCACCGTTTATGCTAAACGGTGGCCAGCCATTGGAAAAGAGCTGTGTGTGTTGCCTGCCTTTGGCTTTTGGCTTTTTATGCCGTCCCACTTGGACTGCCTCGCCTGCTTTCCTTCTGTCGTAAGCGATTTCTTATCTTTATGGGGCCATGTGTTTGAAACACATGGCCCCATAAAGACAAGAAATTGCTTACGACAGAAGGAAAGTGGGCTGCGTGTTTATTTTTGCATCGCGCTTTCACTTTAAAGTGAAAGTGCGATGCAAAAATAAACAGCGGCTGACTGGCGAGCGTTTTTTTTTGCGTACGTTCTTTCCTTGTTGCTAGTAGTAGTCAGGCCCTTCATTCTGAATGCTACATCAACCCCCGCAATTAAGTGGTCTCGCTTTAGGACGTGGGAAGTTACATTTGCCCATAAAAAACATTGCTTTAGAAAAGTTGCAACTATAAGAAACGAAATGGCCATATCCTTTGTGTTAAGTCAGCACGCAGGAGGGGCCATGATCTGCTAACTATATGCAGTGTCAGCGTGTATGTGTTTGTTTTAGGATTACCCAGCCTTGCCCACAAGGCTCGTTCCCTCCCCTGAGACCCCGACCACCATTACCTGCTTCCACCACATCATGCTCCCGACAATCCCCCCCAGCATTCCTTCACCTCTATTGAACCTCCCGCAGTCTGGGAACAATCCCCCTTACAGGCATCCCCCTGCACCCATCCCCCTTTCGCCTCCCGAGACATGCGACCCTCCCCACATCCCCCACCCATCCAAATTTGCACCCCAACCCCCCTGCTCACAGAAACCTCCGCTGCCCTCCCAACTCTCCACAACTAGCCTCCCGCTAGCAGATCGAGCTCAGCAAAACCTCCATCCTCACTGAATGGCGACCAAACCGTACCGCCGGCCTCCATGCACGCCGCTGCAAGGTCCGTCAGGTGGCCCTGGGCCCAGCCTCGGGTGCAGCTGCACCCATCCGCCC
Organism: Triturus cristatus; assembly: GCF_964204655.1. Classification (NCBI taxonomy): domain Eukaryota; kingdom Metazoa; phylum Chordata; class Amphibia; order Caudata; family Salamandridae; genus Triturus; species Triturus cristatus. Next base: position 1,142,142,814 of record NC_140585.1, on the reverse strand, counting down.
CGTGGAACCGCACACACTCTGCCACGCTATCCCAGGTCCCCCCCACAATGCTCCATTCCCTGCCATCTCTGAGGGTGACAGTCTGCTCGGCACCACCTGCACCCATCATCCTCGGCCTCCCTGCATCCTCCATTGCAATACACCCCTTCACCTCTCCCAGACAGCGCCCGACCTCCCCCGCCATGTCTCCCGAGCGGCCGCAGAAACTGTAACCAACCCAACCGGCCTCAGAAGGATGAAAGGCTTTGGCATGAAGACTACCCAACTCATGCATACATCCCCTCCTGCAAGCCTCCCCAGTCCTCCCTCCTGTTGCTCCCACACACCGCCGCTTCCCAACCACGTCCAGCCCCCCATCTGCCCTGCAACCTGAACACTCGCTACCTCCTCCCCAGCTGTCCAACTTACTGCCCCCCTGCTCCCCCTGGCGGTCTTCCGCTTCTGTCCCAAGCTCCAATCAGTCTCCTCTATCCTGACAACAAACCTCCCACGGCAAAAACAGCAGAGATGCGGCCCTCCCAGCGCCCCCCCTAACTTGCACGTGTCTAAAATGCTATCTCGTTGGCGGGCTTTAAATCGTCTGTTTTAAGATACCGATTAATCACGTAGGCAGTAAACTGACATTGAAGTTCCCGTTTATTCACAAACGCGACGGCCAATTACCCCTGAAAGCTAGCTGTATATTACACCACCGGCTTGGTCACACTGTGATTCTGGGTATGTTGATCAGTTTCCTCACTGATTAGTTATTAAGATTGGGTTTCCACCTGAATGGACTACCTGCTCATCTCCAGTATTAACTACTGTATGGCAAACGTTTCCTTCTTTGTCTTCTACTGCACTTACCCTGTGTGTCTACTGCTGCCCTTGCCCTTTGTGTCTTCTGCTACACTTTCCCCATGTGTCTACAGCTGCCCTTGGTGTCTTCTCCTGCCCTTGCCCTATGTGTCTTCTGCTGCCCTTGCCCTGTGTGTCTTCTGCTGCCCTTGCCCTGTGTGTCTTCTGCTGCCCTCGCCCTGTGTGTGTCTTCTGCTGCTCTCGCCCTGTGTGTGTCTTGTCTTGTGCTGCTCTCACCCTGTGTGTGTCTTATGCTGCTCTCACCCGGTGTGTGTCCTGTGCTGTCCTCACCCCATGTGTGTCTTGTGCTGTCCTCACCCCATGTGTGTCCTGTGCTGCTCTCACCCTGTGTCCTGGGCTGCTCTCACCCTGTGTCCTGTGCTGCTCTCACCCTGTGTGTGTGTCTTGTGCTGCTCTTGCGGCCCCCTGCACCCCTGTGTTCTCACCCCTCTCCTTGCCATGTATTTTCATCACCCCTTCCTGTCCCGTGCTTAGGAGCTGCAGTCTCTGAACATATGAGCTATGGCAATACCGCACAATTATTGTATTTGTTATCTTGAAGTAGTTTGTGTTTTGTGCGCGATTTTCGACAGGAGCTTGTAGAACTGTAGCCCTCTGTTCCCTACTGCCACATAAGTAACTTTGAACTGAAGAGGTCTTGAACGAAGCGCTGTTCGCTGCGAATACTTCAAGAATATTCTTCAGCGCTATACATGCAGATATGTGAACTCAGATGACGTGCTTTTACCATTTTGTAGCGGTGAAAGTATGCGGTATGTATCCGATCCTAGACAGATGGAGTGAGTAAGAGTATGTACGTAGTGACAGTAACAAGTGAATGAGGTAGAAACAGAAGCTCAGATTATTCGTAATTTTTGTACAGTGCTTAAATCGTTGGTCATGTGATCAATGAGTTAAAGACACGAGGAAGGGTGATGGAGTTGTGTACTGACGACAAAGATTGCGAGCTAAGGGGTTTCAAGTTGTTTTTGTGGTTTATACTTTATACAGTGATCTCTTTATATTGCTTTTATTTTAATTATGCAATTTTGTTCATCAGATATATGCTTATGCAATAACATATGTCAATTGATTACATTGCTACATCTTACTGTCGTACAATAACACGTTCGTTTATATATACTTTATAACCACATGAACAATACATTCCGAAGAGTTGTACACGTCAATATTATGTACCAACCTTATATTGAGAAACTCTAACCCTTGAGGATGCGTTCCTGACTAATAAAATTCCTGTTGTTATCATATATTGGACTTTTAAAAAAAAGTTGCTCGAATGTTGCCATGTCTCAAAGTGCTTGCATGGTTGGTAGGTGTGACCTACGAATAGTAATTGAGTTGTTGTTACAACTGCTCTCCATGCAATAGGGGTTATTGCTGTGGCAACCTGCGGATGAGTTCTAACTTGTAAATAACTTCACGTTTTGTAAAAATATCTATTATTTGAAAGCAACTCAAATTATTTGTCAAAAAATAGTGCTTGGTAATACGGTGAGCCATCTCGAACGTTTCTTCAGTATGGAAACAGTTAATGTATGCACCACACCACGTGACTCCTAACCGAGCAATTCCTGTTCATTACCTCAGATAAAAGCCCACCTAAGTGACAGTGTGCTGTGAACTGAAAGCTTTTGACTTAATCGAAGGACAAACACCACATAATGCAGCGTAGTTACGCTGCTGCTTGAATACAGCACAAAGTGGACAGACTCTAACCCTAAAACCCACAGATCATAAGCATCGCACAGGGCAAGTGGGGTTTTCCAAACCCGCGTCTGTGGGACCTAAAACTTAATTGGCACATCTTGCCTTCGCTGGTTGTTTTGATAACCTGGCGTGAAAGAGTTTGCATGAAGCTGGAACATTCCCGGGTTGCCCAGGTCGCCTTTCATTAAGTTAAAGCCATTTGCTTTGCTATACAATACCATTAGCAAAGCAAATGGCTTTCACTTAATCAAAGTCGAGACCTATTGCATTTTCAATGCTTGTTTGAATCTGGGGACTGTCAAGAGGTTTGCGCTGGAGGATCGAAGAGTTCTGCTGGAAAGATACCAGACCAGCTTCTGTCTGAAGAAGGCATGACCCTGTGAGCAAGACGAGGCAGTTACGGGGAACTGTCCCGAGAACTCCAACATGGCGACCGCGCTGCCCTGGCCCTGAAGTGAGGGTAGCGTTCTACAAGACCCTGCAGAGTCCGGAGGTCAATTTCAGGCAACCCAAATGCAGGAGGGCGGAGCGACGGCTGATAAGGGGACGCTGTCAACAGAGAGAGCGAGAGAGAGAGAGGAAAAGAAGACGGACGAGTCGACGGAGACCTCGAAACCCAGAGGTACCAGAGAAGTGGACCAACTATGAGCAGGACCAAACGCACTGAGAGAAGACAGAACCGTTTCCTGTGAGAAGGAGGAGGACTGCGCTGGAGGAAACTCTCAGGGAGCAACACGCTCGAGTCCAGTACTCCCACGAGGGAAGCGGGGCTGTGACTCCCCTCCCCACGGCCCTGGAGGGTCGTTGGTTCAGGCAAGTGCCCCGCACACCTTTACTTTCACTAAAGGGCTGGTGGGCGGGTTTATAGGCTGCACCGCCTTAGTGTCACAACTGTACTCCTTCACTTAGGCACAACACAGGACAGGACAGGGCACTGGTGAAGGGTGCACAACCCCCCCCTCTATTTAGAATTTAGTTAGGGCCGTAACTTGATCCCGTTTTGTTTTGTTTTTCCGGTTGCCTCTTGAGGAGACAACCCCAATGCTGTGGACAACAATAGCAAGAGACGGGACGACAACAACAGTCACTTTGTCGGACTTTGCCTTCTGTTCAATTGATGCCCAGGATAGAGACTAAAGCCCAAAGACAAGGCGCATCTCCTTTGGTTTTGATATAACCACAACCCCTTTTTCCGCCCCCGAAGAAGGATTGGGACTAAAAAAATGCAAATAAACAACCCTGTCCCTGATTCCAGCGTCTTGTATTATTAAGTAGGAAAAGGGTTCAGGGTCGTCCAACAAGACCAACCCATTACATGTGGTGTCAGAAGTGGGATATAATTGTCTATCCCCGACATGACACAACCCTTGACAATGGAGTCAATGATTACACAGCTGACGGAAGGCCAACAACGTTTGCAGCTGATCTTCGAACAGCAAACGAAAATGGTACAGAAGGAACACGAAGCCCTCCATTCAGCTCTGAAAGACCAAGCATCCCTTATGGCGACCAACCAGCAGGTGCAGGACACGGCTATTCTGCGGTTAACAGATGCCATTTCAAGCGCACAGGTGTACCCCAACGTACCAGGGAGCATGTTATAAAAATTTCAAGTGGGCGACGACCCGATTACTTCTTTGTAAACTTCGAACGGGTCACCACAACAGCTGCCTGGCGACCAGAAAGGTGGGGACAATAGATAGTCCCCTTGTTGTCAGGCAAACTTCAAGCTGCCTACCAGTCAGCTAATCCTGCAGGGACAACTGCCTATCTTGACATAAAAAAGGCTATTCTGGAGCAATTAAGTTGCAACCAGGAATATTATCGCAGTCATTTTAGGAAGGAAAAATGGACTTCAGGAGATAATGCCTGGGCCCTATATTACTGGATACGAGACCTAGGAACCCTCGTCTTCCTCTGTAGACGACCTCACTGAGAAGGTCTACCTGGAACAACATTTAGAAGCACTCCCCCTCAGTACCAGGTCATGGATCAAGCAACACCCCAACATAACGGTTACTATGGCTGTCGATCTCGCCTGTGCCTATCACCGTCTCCCAAGTTTAAGGCTCAACCCCACCGTTTCCCCATCAGCCTCCCCAGACTTGGAAGTAGGGGTCCAACTCCACCTGTGCAGAATAAAATTCCGCCCTTACTAAAACATCTTCCCATACCTATCCCAGAACTGGATCTGTACAGGGACCCCAGTGCTTCCACTGTGCTGAGTGGGGACACTTTGCTCGTCATTGTCCTGTGCGTACCCTTCCCCAGGAACCCATGGAATTAGGATAGACTTGTGGGTGGGTTTTAGTAGTAGGAGAGCCCTCTGAGAGATACAAAAAGAAGGTACACCTTAATGGGAAACCAGTAGTAGCCCTTCTGGACACAGGGTGTCACCACACGGTTGTTAGTAAGGAACTTGTACCAGATACCTACTGTTAGGGGGGGGATTAATACAGGTCACCTGTGTACACGGGAAGAAACAATGTATCCTCTCGCGGAAGTTCTACTAGACATCGATGGGGAACCACAGTTGCGAAACATCGGAGTGGTACCCTCTCTCCCCGGAACCTTCCTGTTAGGTACCGACCTTCCTAGATTCCACGAATACCTTTCATCACTCACTACCCCTTTCCCTATGGTGGGTTGGTTGGAAAACGCCCTGTTAGCCAGGAAAGAGATAAGCGGATCCTTCCCCGAAATCCCAGCGGGAGAAAAGGAAAGAACGAGCCTTGTGTTGTAAACTGTCTCTTTAATAAATTGTTCCATTTAGAGAATGCTACCATGTCGGCTTCAGAATGCATTGACCTCATTAGATGAGAGTCAGTTGTAGCGTCCGGCTGCTGACATGGACTTCCCGGTGGGTTTACAATAAACTTAACCTGAAGTACCCACAGAGTTTCCTCGTTTTATTACTGGCGACGAGAAGAGAACATACACCCACCCAAGAACCCCGCATGAATTTTCTTTATTCACCGAAACATTTTCTAGAGTTTCGACCACTAGGCTTGTCAAGATTTCCTTTGTTACCAGCTTTGGATTTGTGTTTTGGAAAACCTTTTTGCTGTGCAACTATTTTACGGACATTGGCATGGTTTAAAGAATTTACTTTTTAATTATTTGCAAAGCACATTTTTAAGAAGTTGCTTGCTTCAGACATTATGCGCGAGCACACGCTTTGAGTATAAACAACTCACCGTGTGACATTCTACATTGTTCCAGAGAGTGAGTCTCCTCTTCTCGCTCTCTCCCTCTCGCTGTCGAAACAGGAATTTCAGCGCCGTACGTGACGGCGTTTCACATTTAGGGCCATATGTAGGTAAATTTTATTTACCGGTTCATAAATACCGAATTTTACCGATTCGGTATTTATGAATCGGTAAGTTATATGTAGGTAAACATTCGGTAATCATTACCGATTCGGTAATATTCGGTAATCATGAATCGGAATTTACCGATTCGGTAAATACCGAAGTGGTAGTTACCGAATCGGTAAATACCGAATCGGTATTTACCGAATCGGAAATTCAAATACACATGACTTGATGAATCAGCCAATCCTGTGCAAACTAAACCCCACCCAACCAGGAAGTGGCCACACCCAGGCAGGTGCACACAATCAACAGACTCAGGAGAGGCTGGGAGTGCAGAGGAGAGTCACAGAGCAACTGCCTGATTCAGCACAGGAAACTGCAACAATGGCCAGCCAGGACACAGAGAGGGATGGAGGGGAGAGGAAGAGAAAGCTGAAATTCAGCCAAAAGGAACTGCAGGTACTGGTGGAGGAGGTGGTAAAGCAGCACCAGAAGCTTTTTGGGAAACAGTCACTGCTAGTGCCTGAATCTGAGAAATGGAAAATCTGGCTGGGAATCCAGGCGCAGGTGAATTCCATGGGAGTGACCCCCCGGGACATTGATGTCCTCAAGAAGCGGTGGTACGACATCCGTATCATCACAAAGAGGAAGATGGCAGAATTGAAAAAAGAGGCCAGCCGGACAGGAGGTGGACGCAACAGGGCACCAGCCCTGACAGAACTGGAGGAGCTTGTGGAGACCACAATTGAGCCAGAAAGCATCGTGTCATGTGTAACGTCCTTGTGTTTCTCCAGTGCTCTTGTGTGTCCACTGCGCCCTGGGCTCTCTGATTTTCTGTGAGAAAAGGAGCTTACCCATAAGACTACCCTCAGTACTTTTCGCAAATGTGGAGAAACATTTTTAAACAAAATAGGTAAACCGCACGCCAAAGGAAAGAAAAACTAGTGGTACACTTTCTTATCAGCAGGCAGTTGAACCTTCTGCGCTGCCTTAGGATGAGTCAAACTTTCCACTAGAGAAACCTCCGGTCTGTTTCCAGGAAGTCGATTAATGACAGGACTTCTCTTGACATTTTAATTGATGTCTGGAAGTTGCGGGAGGGCAGGAACGAGGAAGCAGGTGCTAAAATGATCACATTTTCAAAAAGGACGCCCCCACCCCAAGTCAACGCCCGGTGCGGTCGCACCGATCGCACCGCCCTAGAGCTGGCCCTGGTCAGACCCCCAAGGTAGAGTGCATCACTGAATTTCAACATTTTGCTGCAGAAGGAACAAAATGAAGGGGTGCAAAACTGTAGTCACTGCCATCCTACACTCTCATAAACGGAGTCTAGCTGTTGGGCGGGACATTAATTGTTATGTGTAAAAATAAGTATTTTAATGATACAGGCCGGCCTGCGCTAACAAAGATCATAGCTCGGCAACGCCTCACAGACTAAGCCAAAGGCCACGCTAATACAAGAGAATGACTATCTATCCCACAAAACCTAAAACCTACAGCACCGAAAACCACCCAGTCAGCAATCCTTAAATTGCTCTCACGCAGTCTCCGTAAGCTGCTTTCCAGCTAATTCCCCTATTATTGCCTTTTTTCTTTTGGTAATTCATACATTTACAGAGCGTCACAGCTCAAAACAATACACCCTTGCCCCACCCACCCCCACCACTGGTTATCTCGTATGCTCAGTATTCCACCCAATCCACCGTCCAGTCGAACCTTAAAAAAACTGCCACCCACTCTGAACGTTGCAGGTAAATGGGCCCTGGGTTGGGTTGAAATGAAACATTTGGCCCATGCCGAGGAGAAGAGTAGCAGCAAGTGCACAGAGGGAGGTGGACGACTAGGAAATATATGGAAAAACTCAGGGCAGTGGCATGCACCAGAGTAACGGCCAGTCATGGCCAATGTACAGCTACATATGGATCCACCAGTGCTTCCTTTCGCAGCCCTTCCCTCCCGGTACTGTAAAATATTCAGCTCACTGAGCCGTCATGAGTGCAGCTGGGGCATTGTTTGAGAGCGCGAAACTGAAAGCGCGGTGGGAGCGCACGAGACGCCATGAGCATGCACATCGGCTGTCCCGGCGCAAGCTGAGGATCGCCAGAGAAGACACGCTGTCTATCCGCGCTGTGGCTCCGAGTCTGAATACGAGGCCGAACTGTCCTTGAGCCTGGCCCACACCAAAACACGCTCCTACGGCAGCATGGCCAGCGTGACGGTGGGTTTGCTGGGGTGGCCGCGCAGGGGGGTAGGGGTTTGCTGGGGTGGCCTTGCGCAGGGGGGTAGGGGGTTGCTGGGGTTGGCTCGCGGGGGGGGTTGCTGGGGTGGCCTCACGCTGGGGGGGGGTTGCTGGGGTGGCCTCGCGCGCGGGGGGGGGGGGGGGGGGGGGGGGTTGCTGGGGTGGCCTCGCGTAAGGGGGTTGCTGGGGTGGTCTCGCGTAGGGGGTCGCTGGGGTGGTCTTGCGTGGGGGATAGGGGGGTTGCTGGGGTGGCCTCGCATGGGGGGGTAGGGGGTTGCTGGGGTGGTCTCGTGCGGGGGGGTTGCTGGGGTGGCCTCGCGCGGGTAGGGGGTTGCTGGAGTGGTCTCGCGTGGGTAGGGGGTTGCTGGGGTGGTCTTGCGCGGGGGTTGCAAGGGTGGTCTCGCGTGAATGGGGGTTGCTGGGGTGGTCTCGCACGGGCAGGGGTTGCTGGGGTGGTCTCGCGTGGGTTGCTGGGGTGGTCTCGCACGGGTGGTGGTTGCTGGGGTGGTCTCGCGCAGGCGGGGGTAGGGGGTTTCTGGGGTTGTCTCCTGCGGGGGGGTTGCTGGGGTGGCCTCGCGCGGGCAGGGGGTTGCTGGGGTGGCCTCGCGCGGGCAGGGGGTTGCTGGGGTGGTCTCGCACGGGCTGGGGTGGTCTCGCGGGGGTTGCTGGGGTGGTCTCGCACAGGCGGGGGTTGCTGGGGTGGTCTCTTGCGCAGGCAGGGGTAGGGGGTTGCTGGGGTGGTCTCGTGCGGGGGGTTGCTGGGGTGGCCTCATGCGGGTAGGGAGTTGCAAGGGTGGGCTCGCCTTTACCTTCCCCTCACCCTTTCCCTCACCTCTCCCTCCTCCCCTTTCCTCTCCATTTCCCTCTCCCTTCCCATCTCCCTTCCCTTTCCCTCTCCATCCCCCTATCTTCACCCTCTCCCTTCTCTCCCTCCTCCCTTCCTCTCACCCTCACCCTCTCCCTACCCTCAATCTTTCTCTTTTTCCACACCCTCTCCCTTCCCCTCTCCCGCTCCCTCTTCCCTCGCCCTCCCCTTCTCACTCTCCCTTCCCTTCACCTCTCCCTTCCCCTCATCGTTCCCCTCACCCTCGCTCTTCCCCACACCCTTTTCTTTTCCTTCTGCTCTCCCTTTTCCTGTCCCCTTCCCCTCTCCCTTTCCCTCCTCATCTCCCGCACACTCTACCTTCCTCTTTCCCTCTCTTCACCCTACCCCTCTCTTCCCCTCTTTCTCTCCCTTGCTCGCTCCCTTCCCCTCTCCCTCTTCCTCTCCCTTCCCCTCACCCTCTCCCTTCCTCTCACACTCTCCCTTCCTCTCACCCTCACTCTCCCTTTTCCTCACTCTCTCACAATCCTTCCCCTCTCCCTTTACTGTCTCCCTCCCCACCCCCACCCCCTCTCCCCTTTCCCTTCACCATCTCCCTTCCCTTCACCCTCTCCCTTCCCCTTCCCCTTTCCCTCTCTCCTCTCCCTTCCCCTCTCTTCACCCTTCCCCTCTCCCTTCCCGCTTTCCCTCCCTTCCCCTCACCCTTCCCATCTCCCTTTCCCCTCTACCTCTCCCTTCCCCTCACCCTCACTTACCCTTCCTCTCTTGATTCCCCCTTCACCCTTCCCCTATCCCTCGCCCTTTTCCCTTACCATCTCTCCTTTCCCCCTCCCTTCTGCTCCCTTCCCCTCTTCCTCTCCCTTCCTCTCTCCTTTCCCCTCTCCCATCCCCTCTCTCTCCCTTCCCACTCCCTTTCCCTCAGCCTCTCTTTCCCGCACCCTTTCCCTTTACCTTACCCTCACCCTTTCCCTCCCCATTTCCATTTCCCTCTCCCTTCCCCTCACCATCTCTCATCCCCTCACCCTTTTCTTTTCCTTCTGCTCTCCCTTTTCCTCTCCCTTTCCTCTCCCCTTCCCCTCTCCCTTCCTCTCACCCTCTCCCTTCCTCTCACCCTCACGCTCCCTTTCTCTCACTCTCTCACAATCCTTCCCCTCTCCCTTTACTGTCTCCCTCCCCACCCCCACCCCCTCCACCTCTCCCCTTTCCCTTCACCATCCCCCTTCCCTTCACCCTCTCCCTTCCCCTTCCCCTTTCCCTCTCTCCTCTCCTTTCCCCTCTCTCCTATCCCTTCCCCTCTCCCTTCCCGCTTTCCCTCCCTTCCCCTCACCCTTCCCATCTCCCTTTCCCCTCTACCTCTCCCTTCCTCTCACCCTCACTTACCCTTCCTCTCTTGATTCCCCCTTCCCCTATCCCACGCCCTTTTCCCTTACCATCTCTCCTTTCCCCCTCCCTTCTCCTATTCCTCTCCCTTCCTCTCTCCTTTCCCCTCTCCCATCCCCTCTCTCTCCCTTCCCACTCCCTTTCCCTCAGCCTCTCTTTCCTGTACCCTTTCCCTTTCCCTTACCCTCACCCTTTCCCTCCCCATTTCCATTTCCCTCTCCCTTCCCCTCACCATCTCTCTTCCCCTCACCCTTTTCTTTTCCTTCTGCTCTCCCTTTTCCTCTCCCTTTCCTCTCCCCTTCCCCTCTCCCTTCCCCTCCCCCTCTCCCACACACTCTCCCTTTCCCTCTCTCCACCCTACCCCTCTCTGTTCCCCTCTTCCTCTCCCTTGCTCGCTACCTTCCCCTCTCCCTCTTCCTCTCCCTTCCCGCACCCTCCTTCTCCCTTCACTTCACCCTCTCCCTTCCTCTCACCCTCTTCCTTCCTCTCACCCACTCTCTCCCTTTCCCTCGCTCTCTCACAATCCTTCACCCTCTTCCTTCCCCTTACCCTCTCTGTCTCCCTTACCCTCTTTCTTTTCCTTCCACTTCCCTTTCCCTCGCCCTCTCACTCCCTCACCCTCACTCTCTCTTTCCCTCACTCTGTCACAATCCCTTACCCTCTTCCTTCCCCTTACCCTCTCTGTCTCCCTCACCCTCTTTCTCTTCCATCCACTTCACTTTCTCTCTCCCACTCCCTTTCCCTCACCCTCACCCTTTCCACTCTCCCTGCACCTCTCCCTTTCTTTCCCCTTCTCCCTTTCCTCCTGCCTCCCCCATCCCCTCCCTCTCTCCTCCCCCTCTCCTCCTTCCCCTTTTCCCCCTCAACCTTGTCCTTTGCCTTCCCCTCTCTCTCCCTTCCCCTCTCCCTTACCCCCCTCCCACTCCCTTTCACTCACCCTCTCTTTGCCCCCCCTCCTCTCTCCCTGTCCAGCCCCCTTTCCCTTTCCAATACCCTTCTTCTTCTCCCTTACACTCTACAATATATGACCTTACATCCCATGCCTACACAGCGCATGCCATTACAACGCAAAGTCATGCATGGTAAGGGCATATACTTGGTAAAAGTGGTTAACGTAAGTAATGGAATATATAAATATATATATATATATATATATATATATATATATTCACTGAAAAAAACATAGGTTTCACACACGTTATAGTTAGGAATTAGCATTTAAAAAACCTTGCAAATTCACTGAAAAAACCATAGTTTTCACACATGTTATAGTTAGCTGGACGTTTCACTCGTACAAAACCATTGAAATTCCCCCGTTATAGTTAGTTCAGCTAACTATAACTCGCGCGCCCGCAATCCACTGCTGATGACGTCACATATTACATCACTCATGACATGGTCAGTGACATCACTCATGACATCACTGATGACATCTCAAATGACATCACTGATGACATCACTGATGACATCATCCAGTGAATGTGTGTCTTTCTGAAAAATAAATATTTTTTATATATGTATATCTAAAGGTTAATGGAAGAAAAAATGGGTAAATAAGTGTCTAAATGGATGGGGTTTTGTTGTAAAATTAATTGTATAACTGACTTATTAACAGTATCTTAGTGAATACAAGTATTAGTGAGTAATGTTTAAATATTTAAATATCTGCATCAGCGTCTCGCTTTGTGTATAAGTGGCTGCATGGGTTGGTGAGTAGCTACATGAGTGTGTATATGGGTTATTAGTTTGTTTTTAGAGTATCAGTATGAGTGTCTGTATGGTTCAGTGGGGGATGTTACTTAGCGTATAGATGCATGAATCAGTGACTCACTGTTTGTATGCATTTTGAAGACAGTATGTGAGCAGGACAGTATGGGTGGATGAGTGTGTGTATGGGTGAGTAAGAGAGTGAATGACTGTCTCAATAGTGTCTTTATGAGTAAGTCCATATGTTTTGAACTAGTATATGTGAGTATTGATGTATATAAGTGAGGATATATGAGAGTGAGAGATTGGAAGAGTTCCTGTATAAATAAGTATGTGTTTCTATAACTGATTGTTTTAGAGAGTAAGTATGTGTACGTTTCTGTAGGTGTACTGGTGTGTGTATAGCTGTACATGCAAGTAAATGGATGTTTATTTGCATGTGTGAGTATGTGTGTGAGTAACTCTATGTATGAGTGTAGGTGTGTAACAGGATGTATAGGTGTATGAGTACATATGATGACTGAGTACATGTATGAGTGACTATATAGAAGTGTTGATGAATGAGTGGATGTGTATGTAGATTTTGGAATTACTGAATAGGTTGTTCTAACTGGTATTGGTATCTCTATAGTATTCAAAACCTTAGTTTGTATTTTTCAATGTGTGTATCAAAGTTTATATTCGGATAAGAGGAGGTCTGCCACTCTTACACAAGGATGATGTCATCAGTGATGTCATCAGTGATGTCATTTGAGATGTCATCAGTGATGTCATGAGTGATGTCACTGACCATGTCATGAGTGATGTAATATGTGACGTCATCAGCAGTGGATTGCGGGCGCGCGAGTTATAGTTAGCTGAACTAACTATAACGGGGGAATTTCAATGGTTTTGTACGAGTGAAATGTCCAGCTAACTATAACATGTGTGAAACCTATGGTTTTTTCAGTGAATTTGCAAGGTTTTTTAAATGCTAATTCCTAACTATAACATGTGTGAAACCTATGGTTTTTTCAGTGAATTTGCAAGGTTTTTTAAATGCTAATTCCTAACTATAACGTGTGTGAAACCTATGGTTTTTTCAGTGAATTTGCAAGTTTTTTTAAATGCTAATTCCTAACTATAACGTGTGTGAAACCTATGAATTTTTAAGTGAATTTGCAAGGTTTTTTAAATGCTAATTTATGAATGTATTATTATATTTTTTAAATATTTATTTTACAATAAGCTACCTATGTATATAGTTATAGATTGACTGTATCCTGTAATATGGAATGGCTCAGCTCTTTTTTTTTTTAATTTGGATAAAGTTGAACAGCATAGTTAATATCTTCTATAAACACTTTACATTTTTTTAAGGATTTTTGACCGTGCGTGCACGGTGCGCGCATGCGTACGTGCTCCGTGTGCGCATGCTTACGTGCTCCACGTGCGCATGCGTACGTCGTGCGTGCTCCGTGCGCGCGTGCTCCATACGCGCATGCGCGCGTGCTCCGTACCGTGCGCGCACGGTGCGCGCACGGCAAGTCATGTGATTAAGAAACAACACTTTTCATTGGTTTATAGTAGTTTCAGGTCATGTGATTAAGAAACAACACTTTTCATTGGTTTAAAGTAGTTTAGTTCCAGAAACGTCCAACACCACACCCACTCCCCTCATTATTTCTTCTGATTCCCTGGGAGAAGGAGCTGAGCAGCTTTTCCAGTACTCCAGTACTTGAGAATGGCAGAGCAGCAGTCATCTTCTGGGAGTGAGCAGGAGACCCTTGTGACACAGAGACAGAGGAAACAGAAAGACTCTTTTATATGGCAATTTTTACATTTCCAGAGGGGCAGAAGAAGGTGAATGCTCCGAAAGTCACCTGCACTATTTGTGGTGTTGTCTTATCAAGAGGAGATCCTAAAAAGAAATACTCTTTTAGCATTTTCACTATGATCAGGCATGTTAAAGGGGTACATCCTGTGGCTAGAGACAACCCTCCAGCAGCTCAGCCGAGCACATCCGCAGCAGCTCAGCGAGCACATCATCGGCAGCTCAGCCGAGCACTTCATCTGCGGCGGCAGCTTCACCTTCTTCTGTTCCTCTGGATATGCACCCTCTGTTCAAGAGGGTGCATATACGGTGCAATGCGTGCAATGCTCTTCTCTCTTATGGTGACACCAGCATTCCCCTAATAGAGAGCAAGATACAGCAGCACACATGCGGCACCCCATAATTGTTTTCATTTTTTTGTTCCTCTGTTCCTCAATTAACACAACGGCTCTTTTTAGAGCCACCTAACATCTAAACACTTAAATTTGATTTTTAATTCTATTTTTTTTATGTTTTCCACCGTGCGCGCACCTCGCGATTTTTTTGAAAAAAAATTAAATGTTTTTTTCACCCTTCGGGGTCCTTCAGGGACCCCCTGACAAAAGCTAGGGGGTCAGGAACTCTGTACCCTGCCCCCTTTTCACGTTCTCCACCTTTCTTTTTCACTGTCACACACAAAATGGCGGACAACACTTCCTGATTTCGACTGATTTGAATGTTGACTGACATGTAACCACCAATCACAATTACGCTCGTGCACGTTACGGTGCGCGCACCGTGCGCGCATATAGATATTTATGTATTTTTAACTGCAATTTTCACAGGAACTACTGAACAGATTGACACCATATATGCAAAAGGCACATGCCTGACCTGAGGACTACCTCTTTGCCAAATTTCAAGTAATTCTGTTCAGCCGTTCGGGCTGTACCTTCGACTAAAGGTCCTATGGGAAAATGCATGGGGAAAACGCGTTTTGGGACCCCCCTTTTTTCTCAGCCCCCGCTTGACGAATCACCCCGAGACTTTCAGGGTAGGAGCTGAGCAGAGCGCCCCATTAGTTTTGAAAATTTCGCGAGGATTCGTCAACCGGCGCCAAAGTTATTCAAAATAGAATTTTGAGAATTCCTATGGAAACTCGGTCCTAACTATAACTATCTACTGGCGACCGCCAGTAGATAATATATATATATATATATCCCATAAATTACCCTTGGCACCCCAAAACCCAAACTGAACCCCAAAATTACTCTTAGGACCCCAAAACCCAAACTCACCCTGAACCATAAACGTACCCTTAACACCCGAAACCCAAACCCACTTTGAACCCTAAAATTACCTGGGGCATCGCAAAAGCAAAACCCACCCTGAACTATGAAATTAGACTGGGCAACCGAAACTCCCCCCCATACCTACCCGTAACCCTAAAATGAATCTAGCTCCCCAAAACCCAAACCAACCCTGAACCCCAAAATTATTCTACGCACCCCAAAACCCATATCCACCCAGAACTCTAAAATAACTCTTTGCACCCCAAAACCAACTCCCTCCCTGAAAACTAAAATTACACTGGGCACCCGAAAACCCAAACCCACACAGAAACCTAAAATTACCCTTAGGAGCTCCTAACTCAAACACACCTGAACCCTAACTTTACCCTGGGCACCCCAAAACCCAAACCCACTCTGAACTCAATTACCCTTGCACCCCAAAACCCACGCTAAACCATAAAAATACCCTTGCTACGTCAAAACACATACCTACACAAACCTAAAATTACCCTTAGCACCCCATTACCCAAACCCACCCTGAACCCTAAAATTACCCAGGGCACCCCAAACCCACACTGAACCCCAAAAATGCACTTGCTGACATGAAAGACATACCCACCCTAAAACTTAAAATTACCCTAGGTACCCCAAAACCCAAACCAACCCTGAAGCCCAAAATTAACCTTAGCACCCCAAAACCCACACCCAACCTGAACCCTAAATTTACCCTTATCACCCCAAAACCCAAACCCACCCTGAACCCTAAAATTACCTCTACACCCCAAAACACAATCCCACCCTGAACCCTACAATTAACCTGTGCACCCCAAAACGCAAACCCACCCTGAACCTTAAAATTACCCTTCGCACCCCAATAACCCAAACCCACCCTAAAATGACCCTCAGGCACCCCAAAACCCAAATTCAACCTGAACTCTAAAATTATCCTTAGCACCCCAAAACCCAAACTTATCCTGAACCCTAAAATTGACCTGGAAACCCCAAAACCCAGACCCACCCTGCACCCTAAAATTACCCCTACACCCCAAAACCAAGGCACACCCTGAACCCTAAAATTACCCTTTGGAACAGAAAACCCAAACCAACCCTGAACCCTAAAATTACCCATAGCACCCCAAAACCTAAACCCACTATGAATGTTAAAATTACCCTGGGCACCCTGAAACCCAAACCCAACCTGAACCCTACAATTATCATTAGCCCCCCAAAAACCCAAACCCACCTGAACCCTAAAATTAACCTTGGCACCCCAAAACTCAAACCCACCCTGAACGCTAAAATTACTCTTAGCACCCCAAAACCCATACGTACTCTGATCCCTAAAATTACCCTTAGCACCCCAAAATCTATACCCAACCTGCACCCTAAAATTACCCTGGGCACCCCAAAACCCAAATCCACCTGGAACCCTAAAATTATCCTTCACACCCCAAAAGCCAAAACCCACCTCAACCCTAAGATTATCCTTGGCACCCCAAAACCCAAACCCATCCTGAACACTAAAATTACTCTTAGCACCCCAAATCCCATACCCACTCTGAACCTTAAAATTACCCTTGGCACCCCAAAACCCAAACCAACCCTAAAATTACCCTTTAGGGTTCAAGGTGGGTTTGGGTTTTGGGGTACAGTGTAATTTTAGGTTTCAGGGTTTGAATGGGTTTTGGGGTGCCCAGTGTAATTTTAGGGTTCAGGGTTGGTTTTGGTTTGCAAGGGTGATCTTCGGGTTCAGGGTGGTTTTCGGTTTTGGGGTGAAGGGGAAATTTTAGGGTTCAGGGCAGGTTTGGGCTTTGGGGTGCCCAAGGTAATTTTAGGGTTCAAGGTGGGTATGGATTTTGGGGTGCCCAGGGTAATTTGAGGGTTCAGGGTGGGTTTGGGTTTTGAGGTTATAAGGGTAAATTTAGGGTTCAGGTTGGGTTCGGGTGCTAAGGGTAATTTTGTGGTTCAGGGTAGGTTTGGGTTTTTGGGGGCCAAATGGTAATTTTAAGTTTTAGTGAGGCTATGTGTTTAGGGATAGCAGGGGTAATTTCAGGGTTCAGCGTGGGTTTGGGTTTTGGGGTGCTGAGTAATGTTAGAGTTCAGGTGGGTATGGGTTTTAGGCTGTCAATGGTAATCTAAGGCTCCAGGGTGGGTATGGGTTTTGGGGTACAGAGGAATTTTAGGGTTCTGGGTGGTTATGGGTTTCAGGTTGCCCAGTGTAATTTTAGAGTGGGTTTGGGTGTAGGGGTAATTTTAGGGTTCAGGGTGGGTTTGGGTTTTGGGGTGCCAAATGGTAATTTTACGTTTTAGGATGGGTATGTGTTTTGGAGTAGCGAGGAAATTTGTATGGTTCAGCGTGGTTTGGGGTTTTGGGGTGCCCAGGGTAACTTTAGGGTTTGGGGTGGGTTCGGATTTTGGTTTGCCCAGGGTAATTTTAGGGTTCAGGGTGGGTTTGGGCGTTGGGGTGTAGGAGTAATTTTAGGGTCAGGGTGTGTTTGGCTTTGGGGGTGATAAGGGTAAATTTAGGGTTCAGGTTGGGTTTTGGGGTGCTAATGTTCATTTTGGGGTTCAGGGTGGGTTTGGGTTTTGGGTGCCAAATGGTAATTTTAAGTTTTAGGGTGGGCATGTGTTTTGGAGTAGCAAGGACATTTTTATGGTTCAGCGTGGTTTTCGGTTTTGGTGTGCTGACGTTAATTTTAGGGTTCAGGGTGGGTATGGGTTTTGGGGTAGTAAGGGTAATTTTAGGGTTCAGGCTTGGTTTTTGGGGTGATAAGGACAAATGTAGGGTTCGGGTTTGGGTTTTGGGATGCTATGGTTAATTTTGGGGTTCAGGGTGGGTTTGGGTTTTTGGGGGCCAAAAGGTAATTTTATGTGTTAGTGTGGGTGTTTTTTGGGGTAGCAGGGGTAATTTCAGGGTTCAGCGAGGGTTTAGGTTTTGCGGTGCTGAGTAATTTTAGAGTTCAGGGTGGGTATGGGTTTTAGGGTGTCAATGGTAATTTTAGGGTGCAGGGTGGGTATGGGTTTTGGGGTGCAGAGTAATTTTTGGGTTCCGGGTGGTTATGGGTTTCGGGTTGCCCAGTTTAATTTTCGGGTTTAGGGTTAGTTTGGGTTTTGGGGTATGGGGGTAATTTTAGGGCTCATGGTGGGTTTGACTTTCGGTTGCTAAGTGTAAATTTAGGGTTCAGGGACGGTTTGGATTTTGGGGTGCTAGGAGTAATTTTGGGGTTCAGGGTGGGGTTAGGTTTTGGGGTGCCAAATGGTAATTTAAAGTTTTAGGGTAGGTATGTGTTTTGGAGTAGCAAGGACATTTTTAGGGTTCAGTGTGTTTTTCGGTTTTGGGGTGCCCAAGGTAATTTTTGGGTTCAGGGTGGGTTTGGGTTTTGGTGTGCTTATGTTAATTTTAGGGTTCAGTGTGGGTATGCGGTGGGTTTTGTGTTTGGGGTGTTAAGGAAATTTTTATGTTCTGGATGGGTTTGGCTTTTGGATTGCCCTGTATAATTTTAGGGTTCAGGGTGGGTATAGGTTTTGGGGTGCAAAGAGTAATTTTAGGGTTCAGGTTGGGCATGGGTTTTTGTGGTGCTTACGGTAATTTTAGGGTTCAGGGTTGGTTAGTGTTTTGGGGTGCCAGGGCAATTTTAGAGTTCAGGGTGGGTTTGGGTTTTGGGGTGATAAGGGTACATTTAGGGTTTAGGATGGGTTTGGGTTTTGGGGTGCTAAGGTCAATTTTGGGGTTCAGGGTGGGTTTGGGTTTTTAACGGCCATATGGTAATTTTAAGTTTTAGTGTGGGTATGTATTTTGGGGAAGCAGGGGTAATTTCAGGGTTCAGCGTGGGTTTTGGGGTGCTGAGTAATTTTGTCAACGGTGATTAAATTTAGAGTTTAGGGTGGGTATGGGTTTTAGTGTGTCAATGGTAATTTTAGGGTTCATGGTGGGTATGGATTTTAGGGTGCAGAGTAATTTTAGGGTTCCGGATGGCTATGGGTTTCGGATTGCCCAGTGTAATTTTAGGGTTTAGGGTGGGTTCGGGTTTTGGGGTGTAGGGGTAATTTTAGGGTTCAGGGTGGGTTTTGGCTTTGAGGTGCCTAGGGTAATTTCAGGGTTCAGGGTGGGTTTGGGTTTTGCATTGCTAAGTGTAAATTTAGGGTTCAGGGAGGGTTTGGGTTTTGGGCTGCTAGGATTAATTTTGGGTTTCAGGGTGGGTTTGGGTTTTGGGGTACCAAATGTAATTTAAAGTTTTAGGGTGGGAATGTGTTTTGTAGTAGTAAGGAAATGTTTAGGGCTCAGCGTGGTTTGGGGTTTTGGGGTGACCGGGGTAATTTTTGGGTTCAGGGTGGGTTTGGGTTTTGGTGTGCTGACATTAATTTTAAGGTTCAGGGTGGGTATGGGTTTTTGAGTAGTAAGGGTAATTTTAGGGTTCAGGCTTGGTTTGGGTTTTGCGGTGCCCAGGGTAATTTTAGGGTTCAGGGTGGGTTTGGGTTTTGGGGTGCCAAGGGTAAATTTAAGTTTTGCGGTGGGTATGTGTTTTGGGATAGCAAGAGTACTTTTAGGGTTCAGCGTGGGTTTCAGTTTTGGGATGCTAAGAGTAATTTTAGGGTTCAGGGTGTGTTTGGCCATGCCTTGGGTAATTTTAGGGTTCAGGTGGATTTGGATTTTGGAGTGCTAAGGGTAAATTAGTGTTCAAGGTGGGTTTGGGGTGCCCAGGGTAATTGTAGGGTTCAGGGCGGGTTTGGGTTTTGAGGTGGAGGGGTAATTTTAGGGTTTGGGTGGGATAGGATTTTGGGGTGCCCAGGGTAAATTTAGGGTTCACAGTGGGTTTTGTGTTTGGGGTGCTAAGGTAATTTTAAGATTCTGGGTGGGTTTGGCTTTTGGGGTGACCTGTGTAATTTTAGGGTTCAGGTTGGGCATGGGTTTTGGGGTGGTTAGGGTAATTTTAAGGTTCAGAGTTGGTTTGTGTTTCGGGGTGACCAAGGCAATGGTAGGGTTCAGGGTGGGTTTGGGTTTTGGGGTGCCAGGGTAATTTTAGAGTTCAAGGTGGGTTTGGATTTGTGGGTGCCCAGGGTTATTTTAGGATTCAGGGAGGGTTTGGGATTTGTAGTGTTGAGGTCATTTTAGGGTTCAGGGTGAGTTTGGGTTTTGGGGTAATTATAGGGTTCAGGGTGGGATTGGGTTTTTGGGTGGCCAGGGTAAATTTAGGGTTCAGGGTAGGTTTGGACTTTGGGGCACTCAGGGTATTTTTAGGGTTCAGGGTGGGTTAGTGTTTTGGTGTGCCCAGGGTAATTTTAGGGTTCAAGGTGGATTTGGGTTTTGGGGTGCTAAGGGTAATTTAAGGGTTCAGGGTGAGTGAGTTTTGGGATGCTAAGGGTAATTTCGGTATTCAGGGTGGCTTTGGGTTTTGGGGTGCAAAGGGTAATTTTGCGGTTTTAGGGGGTATTTAAAACAAGATTTATATAAAATATATATGTAAATATAAGAATTAGGTTGAGGGGAAGGATGCCAATGAAGGGAGGGGAAAAAGGGGAAGGGAGAGGGGAAGGGAAACGGAGAGGGAAAGGTAAAGGGGAAGGGATGGGAGAAGGAAAGGGGAACGGAGAGGGAGAAAAGGAGGGAGAGGCATAGGGGAAGGGAGAAGGAGAGGGTGAGGAAGAGGGGAAGGGAAGGGAGAAAGGAAGAGGGTGAGGGAAAGGGAGAGGGTGAGGAAAAAGGGAGAGAGTGGGGTGAGGGGAAGGGAGAGGAAGAGGGTGACGGGGAGGGAGAAGGACGAAGAAGGGAATGTAGAGGAAGAGGGAATGGGTGAGGGGAAGGAGGAAAGGAAGGGGAAGGGAGAGCTGGGGAGGGGGAAGGGTGAGGTTGAGGAATATTGAGAGGGTGAGGGAAAGGGAGGGAAGAGGAGAAGTGGAAGGGAGAGGGTGGGGAGGAAAAGAGGAAGAGGGGTAGGGATAAGGGAAGAGGGTGAGGTGGAGAAAAGTGAGAGGGGAGAGGGGAGGGAAAGGGAGAGAGTGAGGGGAAGGGAGCAGAAGAAGGAGAGGGGAAGGGAGCGATTGCGAAAGGGAAAGGAGAAGGAGAAGGGAGAGGAAGAAGTGAGAGGAGGAGGGGAAGGGTGAAGAGAGGGGGAAGGGAGAGAGGACTTGAGTGGGGAAAGGAAGAGGGGAAGGGAAGAGGGAAAGGGAAGAGGGAAAGGGAAAAGGGAAAGGGAAGAGGGAGAGGGAAAGGGAAGAGGGAGAGGGAAAGGGAAAGAAGGGTGAGGGTGAGGGGAAGAGAGGATGAGGGGAAGGATGAGGGTGAAGAGATGGGAAGGGAGAGGGGAAGGGAAATGGAGAAGGAAAGGGGAAGGGTGAGGGGAAGGGGAAGAGAAAAGGTGAGGGGAGGGAGAGGGTGCCCAAGGTAATTTTAGGGTTCAAGGTGGGTATGCATCTTGGGGTGCAAGGAGTAATTTTAGGGTTCAGGGTGGGTTTGGGTTATGGGGTGCCAGGGACATTTTAGAGTTCAAGGTGGGTTTGGGTTTTTGGGTGCCCAGGGTTATTTTAGAATTCAGGGTGGGTTTGGGTTTTGGCATGTAGAGGAAATTTTAGGGTTCCGGGTGAGTTAGGGTTTTGGGGTGTAGGGGCAAATGTAGGGATCAGGGTGGGATTGGGGTTTGGGGTGCCCAGGGTAAATTTAGGGTTCAGGGTGGGTTTGGGTTTTGGTGTGCTGATGTTAATTTTAGGGTTCAGTGTGGGTATGCGGTGGGTTTTGTGTTTGGGGTGCTAAGGAAATTTTTATGTTCTGGATGGGTTTGGCTTTTGGATTGCCCTGTATAATTTTAGGGTTCAGGGTGGGTATGGGTTTTGGGGTGCAAAGAGTAATTTTAGGGTTCAGGTTGGGCACGGGTTTTTGTG
Source organism: Triturus cristatus (assembly GCF_964204655.1). Taxonomy (NCBI): domain Eukaryota; kingdom Metazoa; phylum Chordata; class Amphibia; order Caudata; family Salamandridae; genus Triturus; species Triturus cristatus. The sequence continues at coordinate 1,142,120,823 of NC_140585.1, read as the reverse complement.
GTGCTTACGGTAATTTTAGGGTTCAGGGTTGGTTAGTGTTTTGGGGTGCCAGGGCAATTTAACCCCTTCGACGCTCATGACGGAACGGTTCCGTCATGAGCGTCGGTTGAGCTGTGCTCATGACGGAACCGTTCCGTCATGACCACGCCCGCGTAGGTAACGGTCAGCACAGCGGGGGAATCCGCCCCGCATGGAAGGGGTTAAGAGTTCAGGGTGGGTTTGGGTTTTGGGGTGATAAGGGTAAATTTAGGGTTTAGGATGGGTTTGGGTTTTGGGGTGCTAAGGCCAATTTTGGGGTTGAGGGTGGGTTTGGGTTTTTAGCGGCCATATGGTAATTTTAAGTTTTAGTGTGGGTATGTATTTTGGGGAAGCAGGGGTAATTTCAGGGTTCAGCGTGGGTTTTGGGGTGCTGAGTAATTTTGTCAACGGTGATTAAATTTAGAGTTTAGGGTGGGTATGGGTTTTAGTGTGTCAATGGTAATTTCAGGGTTCTTGGTGGGTTTGGATTTTAGGGTGCAGAGTAATTTTAGGGTTCCGGATGGCTATGGGTTTCGGATTGCCCAGTGTAATTTTAGGGTTTAGGGTGGGTTCGGGTTTTGGGGTGTAGGGGTAATTTTAGGGTTCAGGGTGGGTTTTGGCTTTGAGGTGCCTAGGGTAATTTCAGGGTTCAGGGTGGGTTTGGGTTTTGCATTGCTAAGTGTAAATTTAGGGTTCAGGGAGGGTTTGGGTTTTGGGCTGCTAGGATTCATTTTGGGGTTCAGGGTGGGTTTGGGTTTTGGGGTGCCAAATGTAATTTAAAGTTTTAGGGTGGGAATGTGTTTTGTAGTAGTAAGGAAATGTTTAGGGCTCAGCGTGGTTTGGGGTTTTGGGGTGACCAGGGTAATTTTTGGGTTCAGGGTGGGTTTGGGTTTTGGTGTGCTGACATTAGTAGTAAGGGTAATTTTAGGGTTCAGGCTTGGTTTGGGTCTTGGGGTGCCAAGGGTAAATTTAAGTTTTGCGGTGGGTATGTGTTTTGGGATAGCAAGAGTACTTTTAGGGTTCAGCGTGGGTTTCAGTTTTGGGATGCTAAGAGTAATTTTAGGGTTCAGGGTGTGTTTGGCCATGCCTTGGGTAATTTTAGGGTTCAGGTGGATTTGGATTTTGGAGTGCTAAGGGTAATTTAGTGTTCAAGGTGGGTTTGGGGTGCCCAGGGTAATTTTAGGGTTCAGGGCGGGTTTGGGTTTTGAGGTGGAGGGGTAATTTTAGGGTTTGGGTGGGATAGGATTTTGGGGTGCCCAGGGTAAATTTAGGGTTCACAGTGGGTTTTGTGTTTGGGGTGCTAAGGTAATTTTAAGATTCTGGGTGGGTTTGGCTTTTGGGGTGACCTGTGTAATTTTAGGGTTCAGGTTGGGCATGGGTTTTAGGGTGGTTAGGGTAATGGACAGTGAGGTGAGGAAGGGAGGAAAAGAGAGGGGAAGGGAGAGGGTAAGGGGTATGAGAGGGCGAGGGTGAGTGGGGCGGAACAGATGAAAGGAGAGGGAAAGGGAGAGGGGGAGGGAAAGGGGGATGGAGAGGGAAGGAGCGAGGGTTAGGGAAAGAGACAGTGAGGGAAAGGGAGTAGGAGGGGAAGGGAGAGTGAAGGAAGGGGAGGGGGAGGAAGAGGGTGAGTGAGCGGAAGGTAGAGGGGAAGGAGACAATGAAGATAAGAGGAGAGGAAAGAGAAAAGAGAAAAGGTGAGGCAGGAGGGAAAGGGAGAGGTGGAGGGAAAGGGTGAGGGTGAGGGAAAGTGAGAGAATGAGGGAGAGGGAAAGGGAGAGGGGAAGAGGAAGGAAGGGAAAGGGAGATGGAGAGGGGTGGGAGAGGAGAAAGCGTGAGGGTGAGGGAGTGAAAGGGTGAGGGAAAGGGGAAGTGGAAGGGAGAGGCAGAGGGTGAGGGAGAGTGGAAGGAAGAGGGTGAGGGTAAGGAAGAGGGTGAGGGAAAGGGAGAGAGCAAGGGTGGAGGAGAGTGTGAGGGTAAGGGAGAAGGAAGGAGAGGGCAAGGGAGCAAGGAAGCAAGAGGAGAAGGGAGAAAGGAGAAAGGAGAAAGGAGAGGGAGAGGGGAAGGGAGAGAGGAAAGAGAATGGAAATGGTGAGGGGAAGAGAGAGGGTGAGGGGAAGGATACGGGTGAAGAGAGGGGAAAGGAGAGGGGAAGGGAAAGGGGATGGGAGGAGAGTGACAGGGCAAGGGAGGGAGAGGGGGAGGGAGAGGGAGAGGGGAAGGGAGAGGGCGAGGGAGAAGGGAAGAGGGTGAGGAGAAGGGAGAGGGGAGGAGGATAGAAGAGGAAGGATAAGGGTGAAGAGAGGGGAAGCGAGAGAGGAAGAGAAAGGGTGAGGGGAAGGGAGAGGTGGAAGGGAATGGGGAATGGGGAAGGGAGAGGGTGGGGTGAGGGAGAGGGGGTGGAGAAAGAGAGAGGAAAGTAGGAGAGGGTGAGGTAGAGGAGGAGAGGGGGAGGGGAGGGAACAGGAGAGGGGGAGAGAAAGGGCAGAGTGTGGTGAGGTTAAGGGAGAGGAAGAGAGAGAGGGCAACGGAGAATGGAAGGGCAAGGGAGAGGGAGAGGGCAAGAGAGAGGGGAGAGGGAAAGGGAAAGAAAAGGGGGAGAGGAAAAAGGAGAGGTGGGGAGGGAGAGGAGGAGGAGTGGGATGAGGTTGAGGGAGAAAGGGGGAGGGAGAGGCAGAGGGAGGGGAAGGATGAGGATGAGTGAGAGGGGAAGGGTGAGGGGAAGAGGGAGAGGATGAGGGAAATGGAGAGAGGAAGGGTGAGAGGAAGGGAGAGGGTGAGGGGAAACGAGAGTTAAAGGGAGAGGTAGTGGAGTAGGGTGAGGAGAACAGAAGAGGAGAAAGTAAGAGGGGAAAGGGAATGAAAATGGTGAGGGGAGGGAGGTGAGTGGGTGAGGGGAAGGGAGAGAGTGTGGGTGAGGGTGAAGAGAGGGGGAGGGAAAGGTAGAGGGAAAGCGGAAGGGAGAGGGAAGGGGTGAGGGAAAGGAAGAGAGTGAGGGGCAGGGGCAGGGAGAGGGAGAGGGGAAGGGCAACGTAGAGGGGAATGGAGCGAGGGAGAGGAAAAGAGGGAAGAGAAGGGTGAGAAAGAGGGGAAGGGAGAGGGGAAGGGTGAAGAGAGGGGACAAGGAAGGGGAAGGGAGAGGGGAAAGGAGAGGGAAAGTGAAAAAGGTGAGTGAGAGGGAGAGGGTAAGAGGAGAAGGAGAGTGGGGAGGGAGAGGTGGAGGGAGAGGGAGAGGGAATAGAAAAGGGAGTGGAGGGAGGGGGAGGGGGATAGAGAGGGGAAGGGAGAGGAAGAGGGAGAGGGGAAGAGGGTGAGGGAAAGGCAGAGGGTGCGGGAAAGGGAGAGAGTAAGGGTGTGGGAAAGGAAAAGGGGAGGGAGGGGAAGAGGGGAAGCTAGAGAAGAAAGGGAGAAGGGAAAATGAGAGGAGAAAGGGAGAGTGGAGAGGGAAAGGGAAAGAGAAACGGAAAGAAAAGTGTTAGGGTTAGGGGAGAGGGTGAGGGTAAGGTAGAGGGTGAGGGGAAGGGGAAGGGAGAGGGTGTGGGTGAGGGGAACGGAGAGGGAGAGGTGAAGAGAGGGGAAGGGAGAGGGAAAAAGGGGAGTGTGAGGGAAAGAGGAAGGGAGAAGGAGTGGGTGAGGGGAAGGGAGAGGGGAGAGGGGAAGGGAGAGGGGAAGGGAGAGGGTGAGGGTGATGGGGGAAGAAAGGGAGAGGGGAAGGTGGAGGGAGGAAGGAGGAAGAAGAGAAGGTGGAAGGTAAGGGTGAGGGTAGAGAGGCAAGGGGAAGAGAAGGATGGGTGAGATAGGAAGGATGAGGGTGAGGCGAAGGGAGATGGAGAGGCAAAGGGAGACGAGAGGGGGAAGGGAGAGGGTGAAGGGAGAGGGGGAGGAGGGGGGGAATGGGAGAGGGGAATGGCAAAGGGAGAGGGGAATGGCAAAGGGAGAGGGGAAGGGGTGGAGGGCAAGGGGGTGGGGAGGGGGAGAGATGTAGTAAAAGGGTGAGGGAAAGGGAGAGGGAGGGTGCGAGGGTGAGAGAAAGGGGAAGGGAGAGGGTGAGGGAATGGGAGGTTGATGGTGAGGGTGAGGCAGAGGGGAATGGTGAGGGCAAGGGAAGAGATATGGAGAGGGGAAGGGAAAGGTTGGGTGTGAAGGGAAAGGAGAGTAAGAGGGAAGGGGAAGGGAGAGGGGAAGGTGGAGGGAGATGGGAAGGTCGATGGTGGAGGGAGAAGGGAACGAGGAGGGTGAGGGAGCATGGTGGGGGTATAGAGGGAAGGGGAAGAGAGGGAAGGGGAAGTGTGGAGGTAAGGGAAGGGTGAGGGTAAGAAGGGAGATTAGAAGAGAAGTGAGGAAGGGGTGAGGTGAAGAAGGGAGAGGGAAGAGAATGGGAGGGTAAGGAGAGCAGTGAAGGGAGAGGGGAAGGGTAAAGAGAGGGGAAGAGAGAGGGGAAGGGAGAGGGGAAAGAGAGGGGGAAAGAGAAAGAAATGTGTGAGGGTGAGGGGAGGGATTAGGGTGAAGAGAGGGGAATGGAGGGGGAAAGGGAAGGGAGAGGGAAAGGGAAATGGAGAGGGGAAGGGAAAGGGTGAGGGAAAGAGGATGAGGGGAGATTAGGAGGAGGGAGAGGTGAGAAGGGAAGGGTAGGAGAGAAGATTGGGGAGGGAAGAAAAGAGGGGTGGGAGCGAAGGGAACGGAACCTAAGTTAATGGGAAGGGAAAGGAAATGGAGTTTCAAGCCAGTTTCAAGTCAGTTTCAAGTTTGGTTTCAAGTTCGGTTTTCAGTTTAGTTTTCGTTTGGTTTATATACTCACCTTGACCCTTTAGACCCATCCCCACCCACTTCTTTTTTGGAGCCTGATAGGCCCCTGCTGCTTCCGCCTCTCGCGGGCCTCAGCTCCAGCCGCCAGCAGTGGTCCTCTCTGTCCGGTGCTCATGAGTGCAATGCTGCGGCTGCCTGGTTACCAGCCTTTTATACCAGGGACACGTCACAATAGAGACTTTTCAACGTGTCATCATACATCACTGGTTTATGGGCGATTGTGTCTTGCAGTGTAATAGGGAGGGAGCAGGCGAGACACGGTTTTAATTCAATTTCCTGAAAAAAAGCAAACACCTATTCAGTCACAAAAATGATCCTCGATGAGCCTCAAAGACGATCCCATCCTACGCGACATTCTTCCCCATCAGTGCCCTCTGCGTGCCTCTGCTACGGCGGAGGCCTCCCCTCTGCACTTAGCGCGGACCTCGTGACATCACATTGCAGGGGCTGGCCTGTCGCAGGGGTTCCATTCACAGGATTCTGCTGCTGGTGCCAGCGTGGACCTCGTGACATCACGTTGGAGGGCCTTGCACGTCACAGGGGTTCCATTCACTGGATTCTCTGCTGCTGATGCTGCTGGGAAGGCGCGGACCTAAGGTTGATTGTCACCACTTGTTTGCACATACACAAATACAAACACATTCGGTGCGCAGACACATGTGCCATTCTCTAGCTTTTATTATCTTTAACAAGAGAGCCCAATCAGGGCCGCTCTTCAGTGACAGTGAGATAAATTCCAACCTATCACATCCAAGAGCAGTTGTTGCATCTCTCCTGATAGGTGGGCCTCGCCTCGGGGACGGTGTACCATTCACAGTAGGATCTCTCATCATTCATCACCAAGCTCCTAACGGGGTTTCGCTGCTGCGAGTTTCTAGAACAATCTTTATTCTGTGTCGTTCTGGGGGGCTTTTAATTTCCCTCTGAGCCTTAGTAATAGCTGCCATGTGTCCGAGGTCACCGCGTGATGTGCTTCTCCAGTCCAGGTTTTTACATCTGAATTTGTAGTTTATTTATTCAAATGTTCGTTTTTTTAAAACCATCACACCAAATAACTTATTTGACTTACGTGGAGCGTCCTAATAAAAAAAAGTTAATAGAGGTTAAAAACCATGTATCCTTATTCTACACATAGTGAACATCTGTATTATAGGACGTGCAGTCCTGTTTTATAACGAAATAAACAAAACTACAAGTCCCATAATTCAAGGAAAAAATGTGGACTGGAGCAGCACATCATGGATGGGCCAGTAAAACCTGGCAGGGCTGTTTATGTTGTTTTTTACATATCCTACTGAGACTTAAGGTTTCTCTCCCTTACTCAAGGGTGCAGAAAAAAAAGTAATGAGACAAAGGCCGAGTCCTAGGTCCTTCGGGGGGGCCTCTGAAAATGACTGTTGACTCTGCTCCCAGTGTATGGGCGAGTGCCTGGCGTTTAGCAGTATGCAAGGTGTGAGGCCCCCCACCTCTGCAGACAGTGTAGCAGCGCCCCACCTGTCCCTATTCACAACTTCTGCGAAGCTGTGCCCCTCCAGGTTAAGACACTCTAGGGGAAACCTTGGTGTTTTAGTATATGTCAAGGTAAGGATTTTAGGTCAGTGGTGACTAGCGCGTGCACGCCAGCATTGGGTCGTCACTGCAGGGCTTGTTGAGCAAGCACGAGGGAGTTGCTTATGCTCTTCGAGGCGCTGTGAGTAGGCAGTGCATGTGGGTCTTTTGTGTTCTTGGCAGCTTGTGTGTTTGGGTGTGGCCGTCTTCGTGTGTGCCAGTGCATGTGTGTGTTTATCAATCCCATGTGTGTATAAGTGCGATGCAGTATGCTTCTATGTGCCTGCCTTTGTGTGTACCCATGCGCGTGCTGGTTATTCACGTGTGTGTGTGTGCTTGAATTTATGGCTGTGTGTTTTGGTGTATCTTTGCCCTTTGTGTGCTCCTATTTTTTGAGGGATGAGACGGTGTGGAGGTAAGCACTGCAGGCCCAGTGTAAACATTTTTGGGCTCTGGTCTAGACTGAATCTCGGTTTCCTCCACTATGAAACTCAATATGAAACCACTTACATTTGCTTATTGTTATCGTCCTTTTTAAACACTATTTTGCGTCATTATATTTTTAATCCTTTAATGAACAGCTGAAGAAAGAACACAATCCGCAATCTTTGCTGACTTCAAGGGAGAGGGGCGACCTTGACTATGGATCAGAATGCAATGTCCACGTGGCCCATTGCCATCCCTGTAGCCTGCACATGGCAGGCCCCTGGTTGCCCGCCGCAACGTAGTCCGGGCCTGTTAGGGTGACCAACTGGCATGGGTGCAAATTCAGGACGGTGAGTGTAAATATTCAGGACAAAGGGTCAAATTTCAGGACAAAAATTCAGGACAGGAGGTCAAAATTCAGACAGACACATCAGAGGAGGTTGCGGAATACTATATAAGTAAGCCCATCCATATCCAGACATATTCAACCATTTGCAAACCTATCCATCATGTATCCTTCCATCCATAATTTCACTCATCCATCCCTCCATTCACCCTTTCACTCATCTATCTATCCACCCTTTCACCCTATCCATCCATACACTCATCCATCCACTCTTCCACCAATCCATCCATTTACCCTATCACCCATCCATCCACCCTTTCACCCTATCCACCCAGTCACTCATCCTTCCACTCATTCACCCTTTCAGTCAACCATCCATCCTCCCTTTCTCTCTCCATCGACCCTATCACTCATTCATCCTTTCTCTCATCCATCCACCCTTTCACTCTTTCACTCATCTATCCTTCCTTTTGTCCATCTACCCTCCCTTTCACTCACTGATCCATCCTTACATCCAGCCTTTCACTCACCCGTCCATCTATCTATTCACCCTTTCACTTATCAATTCATCAATCCATCCATCATTTCTCTCAGCCATCCACCCATTCACTTGCCCATCATCCACCCTTTCACTCATCCATCCATCCTATCACTTATCCAGCCACCCTTTTACCCATCCATCTACCCTTCCACCTATGCATCCATCTATTTACCTTTTCTCTCATCCATCCTTCCACTCACTCATTCATCCATTTATCCTTTCTCGCATTATCCATCCATTCACCCTTTCATTCATCCATTCACTAATCCATTCAGCCATCCATCCACCCATCCCTTCACTTACTCACTCGCCCACCTTCTCATATTAATTATGAGCTGAGCCCTTGTCTGCAGAGTTGCAGACAGAAGAGGCCCTTCAAGAATTTCACCCTAGCTGTAGTTCCTAATACAAGGGGTGGGGTGCTGGTAGGGTTCACTATGCCCCTGCACATAGGCAATCTGAAACAGTGGAAGTCATGAGTCATGCATGATGCACAGTGCAAGGCCATGAGGTGACTGTGACATGGTGTTTGTTTCCAGGGCATTTAAGTGAGATCAAGAAACTGGGGGGGGGACAACGACTCTCCAAAGGGGGTGTTAGATGTAATTAAGGGCGTGGCTTAAAACACCTAAGCTAACAATCTGTGCTTCGTATAGTGTGCCGCCGGACTGGTATTTTGCCGCTGCTGTCATTGTATCCAGATATATAACACAAAAAGTAACGTTACACCTACAACAAGGATAACTATTGGCTTTGTCAATGGTTGCTAGTTGCTTAAAATAAAAAAGCAGCAACCATGGCTCCGTTAAATATAATATTGAAAATGCATCAGTTCTAAAATGATGAGACTGTAAAAGAACTCTAGACCCTTCTTTTTAACTTGTTTCACTGTCTTCCATCTGACAGAGTGCCCTGCCCTAGACCGAGGCAGGAGGCCCATCACATGCTTTGCAGCCCAGACTGTCCCATTGTTATTCTGTATGTGGCAATCATCAGCCCCACACAGAATGACAATGGGCGGGTGGAGCTGCTCTTGTGCTCCAAGGAGGATTGAGAGGCGGTCCCATCAGGCTTCTTGCAGGGCAGCAGTGCTGTTCCCTGCAATGCCCAAAATTACGGACAAAATGCGTCCGTAATAGGGATCATCACGGACAACGGACGTGAGGTCCAAATTATGGACTGCCCATGAAATTTACGGACAATTGGTCACCCTAGGACCTGTTCGCCCCCAGTCAACAGACTGCTTCTCTGCAAACAAGAGACTGCTTCCCTCCGGCAATGGTCTGCACCCATCCTAGCAAGAGAGTGCCTCCATTCCATCTAACATGACACAGCATACCTTTGAACAGGAGACTACTCGTCTTCAAACATGAGACTGCATCCCTTCAGGCTTGAGAAGGCACCCCCTCCGAACAGAAGATTGCTTCCCCCCCAAGCAAGAGATTGCATCCCTCCAAACATGAGACTGCATCCCTTCAAGTAAGAGATTGCCTTCCTCTAATCATGAGACTGAAGCCATGCAACTAAGTGATTGCAATCCCTACAAACATGAGACTGCATCCCTACAAACATGAGGCTGCATGTCTTCAAGCATGAGACTGCATCCCTTCAGGCTTGAGACTGTAACCCCTCCGAACAGAAGACTGCATCCCCCCAAGCAAGAGATTGCCTTCCTCTAATCATGCGACTGAAGCCATGCAACTGAGGGATTGCAACCCCAGCAAACATGAGACTGCATCCCTCCAAACTTGAGGCTGCATTCCTTCAAACATAAAAATGCATCCCTTCTAGCTTGAGTCTTCACAGCACCCATTCAAACATGAGATTGCCCCCCCCTAATGCCCGTGACTGTATACCTTCAAGATTAGACTGCACCTGGAGCAAGATGGGGATTATATGAGGCCGCAACGTGCCGTTTCTCTCCCTTGCACAGTGCAAGCACCAGCAGGATTGTGTCAGAAAGTGTATGGAGGCGGGGCACACGCCAAAGCTGCAGGAAGGAATGCGGACGAGCCTTTTATGGCTCGTCATCATCGAAGCTCCAGTCAGGGCTGCAGGCATTATACTGCTTGCGGTTGGGGTTAGGAAAAAGAGCCCTGCTAGCGAAGTGGTCCAGAGCAGCTGAGTGGACAGATTTGAGTTGTCTGCTTTGGCTCCAGTCGCCGGATGAGGAAGAAAGGTTCAATCGGAGCCTGCATTGTTGATATTGCTCCAAAAACCCCAGAGCAACCCATGATAAGGCAGAGGTGCCACAGGGGGATCCTGAGTGGCTGGAGGACCCCAGAAGCTGATTAAGCCCAGGAGCATGTGAGTTATGCCGCTGGGGATAGGTACTTAGGCTCAGAGTTTGTTAAACAATCTGAAGAACAGTCTGGGGGGCACCGAAAAAAGGGGCTGTGGCTCGATAAGGAGGTGTGGCAAAAAAGCTATCGACTCTGGGGACAACTCGCCTCTTACAAAGTGAGACCCAGCATACTAGCGCACCTCCACAGCCCGCAATTACTGAGCTTTTTCAAGCCCTGGGGCTGCCAAGTGAAGTGGTTTCTTCATGCGATGTGACTCCGCTGGACACATAGTCTTCGGTTGTAGAAATGGACTCTTCGGACCAGGCCTTTTCTTCAATCCTAGCTACAGTCTCTGCCACATCCCAGGCTCTGGCTGAACAGTGGTCCTCCAAAATGAGTCTCGAGCTAAAGAAATAGAGGAACAAGATGTTAGTTGAGCTGAGCCCCATGGATAGAACACCTGAGTCTTTAGGGACCCATTCAGAATTTCAATCGGATATACCCTGTCCAGAAATTGGCAACCTGCAGACTGTGAAAGCCTAGGAGGAAGGTCGGCTGGGTCAGTCTTGTCATCATGTTTTTCAGGATGCTCAAACCATGGGTCAGACAGAACCAAGTTTGGGTATGGATCATGCTGGTCTTCTCTTGACTAGTAATGTAGAAGGTTCTGCCAGTAGGGTTTTGGAGGTTACTCAGGAAAGGGGGAGATAAAATGTACTCCTGTACAGAAGGCTCAGAGTCCACTATCTCCCCTTCTACAACAAGCAACAATGAGCTTAGTGCCCCCCTATCTGATGTCAGCTCTTCTTTTGTGCCAGAGACGATTCTGAAGCGCCGTAAATGCCATAAAAGTGCAAATGGGAAACTGGGTGTGCATAGCGACAAAGAACTACAAGTGGCGGGGGTGGACTTAGAATGGCATTATTCGGCCACTAATTTGTCTAATCAAACAGGGCCCACTCTAATGTCAAGAGAGGGTATTCAGCAACAGGCTGGAGCCAAAATGATGGGACTGTCCCTGAAGATAATATACGAATCCGTAATGGAACATCAAGCAGAGTCTCGGACCAAAAGTTGAAGGGCCAGACTGGCGACTAAACAGATGGAAGGTGCCATTAAAAAAAGTTGGTATATCTAGCATAGAAATAGGGGATACACTTAAAAAAATATTGAGGCAAGAACTTCTATTATTGAAGCGGATGTTGGTGCACTGAAGGGGAAGGTTGAATCTCAGGAGGCACAATTAACGGATATTATGTGGAAGATTGAAGATTTGGAAAACTGCCAACGAAGGAACAATCTGCGCTTCCTAAGGATTAAAGAAGGGGCTGAAGGCGGAGACATCAGGTCCTACATGCTGGAACTTCTTAAAAGGGCTTTCCTTGAGTTCTCAGCTTTGAACAGGGAGTCGGAAGTTCAGAGGGTTTACAGATTTCCTTTAATGCATAGCAAACGGGCCCCCGGGTATTAAAGTGGAAGCTAGACATAGGGCGTTTTTGGTTTTCTTTGGAAATTTCTTGCGTAGACAAGTGATATTTCAGAAGGCTTGACCTGACTCAAAGAGACAGTAGAAGAATGCGTCCTTTTTTATCCGCCCTGACTTCTGCCTCACAACTGTAGAGTGCAGGTGACTTCTACGACAACTTATAAATCCTTTCCAAGAGGGCGGGGCAGAACCTTATCTTTTGGCTCCATCTCGCTTGCGGACTATCGTTAAAGGCAAAAGTAAGATTTTTACGTCCAAAATTCAGATTAAAGAGTACTTGGATGGGCCTAGCTCACAGCATAGAAGGGAAGTCCTTTCCCCATCCACAAATGAAGCTTAAGCGATCTTGACTGGTGGGGGAAAAGGATGTGATAAGCAGCAATCTAGACTTCTGAGCATTGCATGGGTAGCTATTACTTCTTTATGGTGTTATTTGCATCACTAACCTTCTTGGTTTGGGGTACCCTGCAACAATGGGATGGTTAGGGGGTTCTCTTTTTCTCCCTTCTCTTTCTTAACCCTTGTGCGGGGGAGGGAGTAGAGTTCCTTTCGCAAGCGCCATCAATCAGGCTATGGGTGGCCTGATTGTTTCTATTGATTGGTGGTGGGAGGGGTTAAGGGCTGGAAAGGAAGGGTGCTCCAAGTGGGACCGGGAGTTGGGGGGTGGGTTGGGATGGGCTTTGAGGGGCTGGTTTCATGGACTAGAAAAGGGTGGTGGGTGTGTACTGAGAGGGAAGCGCTGTTTGGAAAAAGCCTGGTATTAGAACGATTTGATCCTGTGAGTGACGCTAGAAGAAAAACCTTTTTTTAGACTTAGCTATGCTAAGATTATCCTGGACTCTAACAGAAATTTTGCTTTTGCGATGGTACCAGGTTGACATACGGTGATGGGCAAGTTTCGCATAACCTCAGTTAACATAAGCGGCCTGAATGATGGGGCCAAGAGAAGGCGAGTGGTAGAGGACCTCAAAGCTCTAAGTGCTGATATCTACTGCCTTCAAGAAACACATATTGACAGGGGTAGTAAAATCCTAATAAAAAAACGAGGCCTAAGCCTACTTACAGGCACCACGCAGGATGCTAAAACTAGAGGGGTTGCTATTTTTGCTAGGAACAAGAGATGTACATATGGCTGCACGGCTGCCGACACATATGGGGGGTGGGCATTAGCTGAGTGCCAGTACCAAACAGAATCTTCCATGCTATGTTTAATATATGCACCAGTTTTGAACAATGCTGGCTTCTTTAATGTTCTGTAAACAGAGCTTTCACTCCGGCAGGCACCATATGTGCTTTACGGGGACTTTAATCTAAATGGAAGCAAAAGGAACCCAGGGGCTGGGGGTTGCAGTTAGACTGGACGTAAACTACAATCATATAGAGTCCTTAAGACTCTGGAGGAGGCAGTTGGCTTGGCTGATGTATGGGCTACATTTAAATTTCCCAGCCCTGGGTATACCTTCTTTAAGGCTCCCCATAGGTCCTTTGCTAGATTGGATTATTTTTTGTGACATCAATGTTATTGAATAGAAGTCAGATAGAACTGTTTCCCAGGACTATGGATAGATGCATTCATCCGCAAACTTTAGGGTCAATAAATAAAATTAGATTACACTGCACTCCCTCGGAACAGAAGACTGTATCCCCCGACCAAGAGATTGCACGCCTCTAAACAGGAGGCAGCATCCCTTCAAGATTAGACTGCGTCTCCTCCGAAAGGAAGACTGCATCCACCAAGCAAGAGATTGTAACCCTCTAAAAATGAGACGGAACCCTTCTGGCATGAAACAGCTTATCTTCAAATAAGAGACTGCATATCTTCAAACATGAGACTGCATCCATTTAAGCTGGAGACTGCACTGCACCAATTCAAACACAAAAATTGCATCCTCTCAAGCCTGAGCCTACATCCCTTCAAGGTTAGACTGCACCCCCTCTGAACAGAAGACTGTACACCCCCAAGCAAGAGATTGTATTCCTCTAGATTGAACCCTTCTGAGCATGAGACAGCATACCTTCAAACAGGAGACTACATGTCTCGAAGCATGAGACTGCCTCCCTTTAAACTTGGAACTGCACCCCTTCAAAGACGGGATTGCATCCTAACAGCCACAAGACTGTATCCCTCCAAACATGAGACTGCATCGATTCAAGCAAGAGAATGCATCCATCTGAGCATGAGGCTGCATCCATCCCAGCTTGAGACTGCCTCTATCTAAGCAGGAGAGTGCATCTATTTGAGCATGAGACTGCATCCATCCGAGCATGAGACTGCATAAATCCAAGCATGAGACTGCATCTATCCAAGCATGAGACTGCATCCATCCGAGCATGAGACTGCATCAATCCAAGCATGAGACTGCGTCCATCAGAGCATGAGACAGCATCCCTTCAAGCATGAGACTGCAACCCTTCAAGTGTAAAACTGCATACCTTCAAGCATGAGACTGCATCTTTCCAAGAATGAGACTGCATCTATCCAAGAATGAGACTGCATCCATCCAAGCTTTAGACTACATCCACCCAAACATAAGACTGCATCCAGCCAAGCATGACACAGCATCGATCCAAGTAAGAGAGTGCATCGATCCAAGCATGAGACTGCATCTAGCCAAGCATGAGACTGCATCCAGCTAAGCATGAGACTGCATAAATCCATGCATAATACTGCATCCACCCAAGCATGAGACAGCATTGACCAAGCAAGAGAGTGCATCAATCCAAGCATGAGACTGCATAAATCCAAGCATGAGACTGCATCCAGCCCAGCATGAGACTGCATCCAGCCAAGCATGAGACTGCATCGGTCCAAAAAAGAGACTGCATCGGTCCAAGCAAGAGAGTGCATCATTCCAAGCATGAGACTGCATCATTCCAAGCATGAGACTGCATCATTCCAAGCATGAGACGGCATCCTTCCAAGAATGAGACTCCATCCATCCAAGCAAGAGTGTGCATATAACCGAGCATGAGGGTGCATTCATCCAAGAATGAGATTGTATCCACCCAAGCATGAGACTGCATCCATTCAAGCATGAGACTTCATCCCGTCAAGCACGAGACTGCATCCACCCAATTATGGGACTGCATCCATCCAAGCATGAGGCTGCACCTCAATCAAGAAAGTGCACTGCAACCATGACAGTATGTTTTCAAGGATTAGACTGCAGATCTTCAGGCATGTGACTGCATCGGTTTGGGCATGAGAATGCACAACAGATTTCCATCCAGCCAAAGAGGCGGCAACCTTACAAAGATGAGTCAACATTCCCCCAACCATGAGCCAGCATGCTTTCAAACATGAGACTGCATGACTTCAAGTATGAGGCAGCTGCCTTCAAACATGAGACTGCACGTTTTAAACCATGAGACTGCATGTCTTCAAGCATGAGGCAGCATGCCTTCAAGCATGAGGCAGCATGCCTTCAAGCATGTGGCAGCATGCCTTCAAGCATGTGGCAGCATGCCTTCAAACATAAAACGATGGATTAAACCCAGATCTGTGACTGGGGGTGAATGTTTTGCCAATGTGCAACATTCCGTCCATCATCTTGTGTGTTTTGCTGTTCAAACATAAGACAGCATTATTTCATACAAAAGACGTCATCCCTCCAAACATGAGACTTTGTCCCACCAAACATAAAGCATTGTCCCACCAAACATAAGACATCAATCCACCAAACATGGGGCAGCATCCCACCAAACACGGGACATCATCCCATTAAACATGAGACGTCATTCCACCAAACATGAGATGTCATCCCACCAAACATGAGATATCATCCCGCCAAGCATATGACATCAACCCACCAAACATGAGATATCATCCCACCAAACATGAAAAGTCATCCCTCCAAACATTAAGCGTAATCCCACCAAACATGATACATAATCCCACCAAACATGAAGCGTCATCCCACCAAACATATGACATCATCCCACCAAACATGAGACATCAGCAGACCAAACATAAAACGTCATCCCTCGAAACATGAAGCGTCATCCCACCAAACATATGACATCATCCCACCAAACATGAGACATCAGCAGACCAAACATAAAACGTCATCCCTCGAAACATGAGATGTC
Source organism: Triturus cristatus (assembly GCF_964204655.1). Lineage (NCBI taxonomy): Eukaryota > Metazoa > Chordata > Amphibia > Caudata > Salamandridae > Triturus > Triturus cristatus. The sequence goes on along the minus strand of NC_140585.1, from coordinate 1,142,105,281 downwards.
ATCCCACCAAACACGAGACATAATCCCACAAAACATGAAGCGTCATCCCACCAAACATGAGTCATCATCTCGCCAAACATGAAACATCATCCCTCCAAACATGAAACATCATCCCACCAAACATCAGATATACCACCAAAGAAGAGACATTATCCCACCAAATATAGGCATCATTTCACCAAGAATGAGACAGCATACCTTCATACAAAAGATGTCATCCCACAAACATGAGACGGCCTCCTACCAAACATGAGACATCATCACCCAAACTTGAGACGTCATCCCCTCAAACATCAGACATCATCCCACCAAACGCGAGACTTCATTCCTCCAAACACAAGACATTATCCCTCCAAAGATGGGGCATAATCCCACCAAACATGATGCATCATCCCACCAAACACAAGTCATCATCCCACCAAACATGAGACATCATCTCACCAAACATGATGCATCCTACCAAAGAAGAGACATCATTCCATCAAACATCAGACATCATCCCATCAAACAAGAGACATCATCCTTCCAACCACAAGGCATCATACCACCAAACACGAGACACCATCCCACAGACAACCCACCAAAGAAGAGAAATCATCCCACCAAACACGAGGCATCATCTCCCAAAAACATGAGGCATCATCCCATCAAACAGGAGACTTCATTCCACCAAACATCATACCAAAGAAGAGACATCATGCCACCAAACACGAGCCATCACCACACCAAACATTAGATATCCCACCAAATAAGACATCATTCCAAACATGAAACATCATCCCCCCAAACACAAGACATCATCCCACCAAACATGAGACAGCATACATTCAAACAAGAGGCTGCATCCTCCAAGCATCACTCTGTTTGTAATACTGTATTTAAGTAGGTTTAAATAGAACTGTGAGTCTTACCATTCCAGGACAAGTTGTATCCAGGGTGATGTCGAAATACATTTTATATATACTTGTAACACAGCAATTTAGAGTCATTCTTTTACGGACAAGTGATTTACACAATATACAAGCAGCAACATAAAAAATATTTATAATTCCACTTTTGAAGGTTAGACAAGCGTGTTGCAGTCACCCCTCCAGGCATGAGAATTCATCCAAAGGTTAGGTTTAGAGGTTAGGCAAGCATTTTGCAATCACAATGCCTACAGATGTCTCAGTCCCCATCAAGAATAATGACTGTATGTTATGTTGGTCATCTTTAACATTAGGGCTAGGAATCTCAAGAAAGGCACATGATCTACTTGGTAAATGTGACATCAAAGGACCCCCTTCTGTTTTGGTCTATTTTTTATAGGCACCGTAGACATGGACGTGAACGTGTCAGTAAGGTCATCATTGTAGGCTGCGCCAGTCTGCCGGTTAAAAATGGGGGTCTCTTGTTGTAAATGGTTTGCACCTTTGTCCAAGTAGGGACCCTTCTTCCTAGTCAGGGTAAGGGAGATACATTTCTAAAATAACCCGTGCTCACCCGCTTGGTAGCTTGGCACGAGCAGACAGGCTTATCTTATCTACGTTTGGAATCGTGTTTTCAAGGGTACACAGAAAGTTCATCGATTTTTAACCAGATTTTGAAAACATTTCTTGAGACTTTAATAATACATTAGGACTCTGTCCTCGTACAGTATATTGATGATCTTTTGGTCGCTTTAAAAACAAAAATTGACTGTGTGACAGATTCCATAGCCTTGCTGAACCATTTAGCCAAAGGTGGACATAAAGTGTCCCCTGAGAAGCTACAGTTTTGCAGAAAAGAAGTGAAATATCTGGGACAGATAGAATGAGGAGAAAGGAGAGTGACCTCAGAAAGAATAAAAAATAATAAAACAAATGAAGTTGCCGCAAACCCAGAAGGAAATAAGAATGTTCCTAGGGGTAGTTGGGTATTGAAGACATTGGATTATGGGGTTCTCCATGCTGGCGAAACCTTTGATACAAATGACAAAGAAACGAACAAAAGAACAAAAAGAATGGGATGATTAAAGCATGAAATCTTTTCTGAGATTACGAAATTGTTTATGCGAAGCCCCTGCTTTAGGTATGCCCGACTATTCAAAAGATTTTGCTTTATTTTGTTGTGAGAGAGATAATTGTGCCCTCTCAGTTCTAACTCAAATTTATGGCCTGATGTGACGCCCAGTGGCATATTTTTCTGCTACTTTAGATCCTGTAGCATCCGCTTTGCCAGGATGCCTAACAGCTGTGGCAGCAACATGCGTAAGTCTGGAGTAGAGTGAGACAATTGTAATGGGACACCCTGTAAAGGTATATGTCCCCCCATGCAGTTGTTATTCTTTTGACACGAACTCGTAACCAGTACCTTACCCCAAGCAGATTGACAAAATATGAAAGGATCATTTTAGGAGCAGAAAATGTGACCATTGTTCGATGTACTGTACTTAACCCAGCTACTCTGTTACCGGATCCATACAATGAAGAAGTGAAAGATGAGCCCGAACATGACTGTCTTGATGTAACAGAACTTAGTACAAAACCACGTCCAGACATACAAGATGAGCCATTAAAAGATGCTGAGCATGAATTCTTTGTAGATGGTTCATGCATGCACCATGAAGAGGGAGGATTAAGTGCTGCTTATGCTGTGTGTACATTGGCTGAAATAGTCGAAGCATCCTATTTACCAGGAGTCAGGTCTGCACAAATAGCCGAATTGATTGCTTTAATTAAAGCCTGCAAAAGGGAAGAAATTGGAGAGTAACCATTTACACTGATAGTCAGTATGGTTATGGGGTTGTGCATGACTTTGGCCATCTCTGGATGCAGCGAGACTTTCTGACTTCTTCAGGGTCTCCCATTAAAAATAGACAATTTGTCAAAGAATTGCTTGAAGCAATACAGTTACCAAAAGAAGTGGCAGTGGTCAAGTGTGACGCACACCAGTCAGGAAATGACCGTGTGACTGCAGGCAATCGGTACGCTGACCAGGTCGCCCAACATTGTGCCAGATACAAAATGGTAGTAAACAGAAAAATTGAATTTGTCAAAACTGCTGCCAACTTATGCGATTGTCAGGGATAGAAACATGGAAGGAAGTGAAAGATCTACAAAATGAAGCAGAAACAAAAGAGAAAGAGGAGTGGGTGAAAATTGGTTGTACACAAAGGACTGATGATGGTGTGTGGGTCTACTTAGACGATAGACCTGTGTTGCCAGACAGCATGCTTGCACCTACGGCTAGAATGTAACATGGAGACACTCACATAGGCAGAGATGCAATGATCAGACTTTTCGGGCAGGACTGGTTTAACCCGAGGTTTAGAAATGTTGCTGAAAGTCTTTGCCAAACATGTCTGACATGTCAGCAAATGAATCCAGGCAAGAGAACAGTAGTTTACATTGGGAAAATTTTAAAGGCTGAAGGACCATTCATAAGACTTCAAATCGACTTCATACAGTTACCTCCCTGTCGAGGATTAAAATATGTACTTGTCATCGTTTGTTTATTTTCAAAGTGGGTGGAGGCATACCCCACCAAAAGGAATGACAGTTTAACAGTACCCAGACTCCTATTGAGAGAACTCATTCCTTGGTTCGGTTTTCCAGTAACTATTGAATCAGATAGAGGGTCTCATTTTAATAATGAAATAATTTGATTAATTTGTGAAGCATTTAAAATTGAACAGAAGCTGCACTGCGCATACCGCCCAGAGGCATCTGGAGTGGTAGAACAATTGAATGACACGATTAAGTTGAGGTTGGGGAAAGTGTGTGCATTGACTTCACTGGACTGGCCTGATTCTTTACCTCTTGTTCTGATGGGACTCAGAAGTATTCCAGACAAAAATACTGGGTTGAGTTCCCATGAAATCATCATGGGAAGAGCAATGAGGCAGGCATGTATACCAGGACACAAGTTGTTGAATATAACTGATGATTTGGTACTGGAATATTGCAAAGAATTGGCTGACCAAGTGCGTTCTATCTCTCACCAGGTTGGAGAAGACGCAGACGTCAGGCAGCCGATTCAAGTGCATGATCTGAATCCTGGTGACTGGGTTGTAGTGAAGAATCACACACGAGAGACTTGCCTAGCACCAAGGTGGGAGAAACCACATCAGGTTATATTAGTCACAACAACCGCTGTAAAATGTGCAGGCTTGCCAAATTGGATTCATGCATGACGAGGAGGAACCCCAACTGACTCAGGCGGTTGAGGGGGCTGAAGGTTGCACAGCTGAATGATCTCAAGTAATAGGTCCTGAAGGGGGGGCGCTAGAGGGCGCACAGCGGAATGGCTGCCTCTTGAGACAGCTCCGCCGGACGGGGAACGAAAATGGCGAAAAAAGCATGACCGGGGCCGTTTTGAAGCCAGGAAATGTCGCTGCACTGATCGGAGGCTGCCCACAATAGAAGGGGAGCACGAGAACAGCCCAGCTGCCCTGCAACCCCTGAAAACACGGGCTAAAGTGATCCGTGACGCGAGAGACTAACGGCTCCCAAGATGGCGGCACCCGCTGAAGCGAAGACGCGGTCGTGCAGGTAGCGGCCCAGCCATTGAAGAACGCTCCTTGTGGGCGATGCGGACACTGAACTGCCCTCGGATATCCCTTGCTGGCGTGTCGCGGTGGCCCTGAAAGTTCAGACAGCGGCCGGAGAGCGCTGCGGAGGCCGCGCTCAGACGCGGTGGCGCTGCGGACGGACGCTGCCCTGGACGGAGCGACATGCTGCCCGATGGCCAGAGGTGAGGGCTGGGCCATGGTGAAGCTGCGCGGCTGGAGCAAATGAGTAGCGCTGGGCTGCGGTGGCGATCGTGGGAACGGAGGGACGCTGCGGAGAGCCGGAGTGGACGTGTACTACAAACGGGCTGCATGATAACGTGAAGCCCGGACACTGGTGAGATCCATAGGCGGCTGGAGCGACGCTGCTACCGAGAACATCACACGGTGCGCGCCCTGGGGGTGCCGACTACGCAGGCCTGCCGGTGTGCCGGTGAGAGCTGGGCCACATGGCGGTCGTGGGGGCGCTGACGGACGGCACTGGATCCCAGAGTGGCATAAAGAAGTGAGAGCCTGAACAGCGGCCATAATACTACGACACCCCCTAACCCCACCCGAAGGAGAGAAGGTGCTGATCGGTGACTGTGTCGGCCGGACCCCCGAGGCCCAAGGGCGCCAGTGGGCAAAATGGGGAAACCAGAAAAGACCCAGTCAAAGCTTCCATTTGAAACTAAGCGCCAGGCTAAAAGCGCTGTAATGCCACCAGATGAAGTACCGGATGCTGAGGACTCGACACCACAGGGCATGGCGGAGGCGCTGAGGGCCATCCAGAGGAGCCTACAGGATGTCCATGGCAAACTAGACACTATCACGCTGCGTGTTGACAACATGGCGGCGAAACTGGACGCGCACGGGGAACGCCTGACAGAAGCAGAGACCCGAATTGGGGCGCTGGAGGACGCTTCGCAAACCACGACTCAAAAGTGCACGGAGGCTGAGAGACTGATGGAGGTGCTAAAAAACAAGGCAGAAGATTTGGAGGCGCGCTCGTGACGCAATAACGTGAGAATCACGGGGGTTCCGGAGTCTACCAACACTGGACGGATGGAGACGTACGTCGAGGAGCTAATTAAGGAAATTGTGGGCGCGGAGCACCTTTCCCCGATGTTCCTCATCGAGCGGGCCCACAGGTCACTGGCCCCGAGGCCGAAGCCCGGGGCGCCTCCGCGGCCTATCGTCACCAGAGTCCTCAATTACAGGGACCGCGATGTTGTCCTCCGCATAGCGCGTGAAAAGCAACAGATCACGCACCAAGGGAACACCCTGGCGTTCTATCCGGACTTTACAATTGCAGTTCAACAAGCGCGGAAAGAGTTTAATCCGGTAAAAAAGAAACTTCGTGAGATGGGGGTCGATTATGCCATGCTGTATCCCGCCCGGCTTCGAATAACACACGAAGGGCATGCGGCGCTGTGCCATTCGCCACGAGAGGCGCATGACCTGATCAAAAAAATCGGTGCTAAGCGAAAGGAGAGGAGGAGAGTTGAGCCACATGCGGACGCGGACTGAACGCCTGTGCAAAGAAATACCAGAAGAACGGCTAAGCGACTCCACACAATGAGCTGCGCCTGTGGCCCTGACGGACTGGGCTGCGAAGGGCGAAATGGCCGGTAAGGCGACTTCTGGCAAGGCACAGACGGAGACTGCACCTGCTGCGCACACACATGCTGGGAACTGTGAGGAACGGATGGCCGGTGGCGAAGCCGCTATGTCCGTCATGGTGATACAGACCTACCTATTGCCTGCGGACCACCGGTGGTGGGACGCCATTGCCGGACGGGACCTGCGTGGCGTGGGAAACAGCTGTCCCATGCTGGGAGGGCATGGGGGATTTTACTGGGACTAAGGACGGCCCCACCAGAGGAGCAGCAAGAGCAACAATACCTGCCTCCCAGGACTAGATCATAGATACATAGGTAAGCTGCGGGAGGAGGGACAAACTAATGACTGGCGAGAACTCGTTGGCCAGCAGGACAGTAAAAACTGTAAATGGGATGCTATGAACGCTGCTGCTGCCGCGATGGGCCCTGGGGAAAGTCACTCAGATGCTTACACGGAGATGGGACCCACTGGGGTCTGATCAAGTAGTTGTCCCTGTCCACATCCATTGAGTTGGATGGAGTAGTGTGTTCTCGGCGGTCCCCCCAAACAAAGGGAGATCCCCGAATTCAGTTACTCTAATGTTTAAACTTAGTTATGGGGTATGTCTTTGGCATGGTTGGGGTGCTGAAGTGGGTGGGGGGACGGGGGGTATGGTTGGGAAGTTGAAATGTTGGTCACGGTACATGAGGCGCACTGCTGAAATCCAAGTACGTTTGCTGAGAAAAAAGAAGGTCATTACCCGCTACGCCAGCAATAGGGGCGCGCACTTGGGGTGGGGGTGCATGGGACATACATGCTGACACGGGGGAATGGCTGATACAGGATTGAGGACGGGATATATTCGATTATTAACGTGGAACGTCCGGGGACTTGGTAACCCCAAAAAAATTAGGCACACGTTGGCATATCTAGACAGGCAGCGCGTAGACATTGCACTACTGCAGGAAACCCACTGCGCACCGTCACGCCGAATAACTGTGGGCCGTCGATGGGCTGAATCAGTGCACTATTCCTCTTACTCCTCATATGCGCGGGGGGTGATGGTGCTCGTCAGAAAAGGACTTAAATATACAATTGAGAAGGTCGAGAGGGATGACGTGGGGCGGTATGTCATTCTGACTGGTTTCCTGCGGGGGCAGCGGCTGGCTGTGGTAAATGTATATGGGCCTAATGTGGACGATCCGCAATTCTACCAGTCATTGTGGAACAAACTGCGCGACCTGCAGACTTCGCACGTAGTGTGGGGTGGAGACTTTAATCTTGCGCTCTGCGACGACATTGACCGATCAGGGACGACTACAGAACCGCATAGGCGCGCACTCCATGTCCTCCAGGACATAATGGCAGATAGAGCACTCACTGATATTTGGAGGAGTAGACACCCGGCTGAGCTGGCCGCTACTCATGTGACTGCGTCGCGAGGTAGCTGGTCCCGTATTGATTACTGGTTGGTCTCAGGGGAAGTTGCACTGTGGACCAGGGAGGTTTGTCACCTGCCTAGAACACTCTCCGATCACAGCCCGGTGCTCCTCACCTTGGAGCTCCCAAACTACACTCCACCCCCATTCAGCTGGAGATTTAATGCTAAGGCACTCATAGACCCCCTATACGCCGATACCATTGGGCAGGCGATACAGGACTACTTTGACAATAATGCGTCCACTGCGACCGACTCGGGAGTGCTATGGGAGGCCTGCAAGGCCACTATACGTGGCGTCTGCATCAGCACTAATGCGGGCATCCTTAAAGATATTCAAAAGCAAATCGGAGCCAAAGAGGACGAGCTCCGAGCACTGGAGCGTGAATACGAAAGCACTCAAAATGCTCGGACATTGGGGGACATTCGGACAGCTCTGTCCGAGTTTCAGAAGCTTGCGGACGATGAAATTAAGTATACCATGAAACGACAGGTGGCGAGGGCCTACGGGGAGGGCGGCAGGCCAGGTAGGCGGTTGGCGACTAACATATGCGAGGGACGTGCACCGCAGAACATACAGGTGATACGCGGACAACTAGGAGAGCGGAAATATGGTGAGCGAGAAATATTAGGGGAATTTATGGCTGCATACGGAGAGCTGTATACCTCCAGGCCTACGGCCTCCGAGGCTGAAGTCGGGGAGTACCTCGACGATGTGGCGATAGCGTGGCTTTCGGATGCACATCGTGAATACCTATCCCAACCCGTCACGGTGGAGGAGGTCACAGAAATAATTAAGTCGCTACCGAATGGTAAGGCTCCAGGCCCTGATGGCTTCACGTGCGAATTTTATAAGGCGTATGTTGACCAGCTGGCCCCCCGCTTGGTGGAAATGTATGGTAATGCCCATGAGCAACAGCACCTGCCGCCAACCCTACGCGAAGCATTGCTATTAGCACTCCCCAAGCCACAGAAAGATCCGGAGCTCTGCGACTCGTATAGACCGCTGTCCCTCATAAACGTAGACAACAAAATATTGGCCAAGCTACTGGCTGCTCGACTAAACCCGCTGATGCCCAGACTGGTCTTACCTGACCAATCTGGATTCATACCCGAGCGCTCCACGGCGCACAATACACGAACGCTGTTTGCGCTCTCCCATTATTTGACACCAGAGACGAAAGCTGCGGCGGTCTTTTTAGACGCGGCCAAAGCATTTGACTCGTTAGAGTGGACATATATGACTAAGGTACTGAGAAGGATGGGCTTCCCACTCATGTTTCTCCAGTGGATCCATCTATTGTATGATGCACCTGTGGCGAGGATTAAGGTAAATAATTATATCTCAGACACCATAGATATACGGAGGGGGACGAGGCAGGGATGCCCGCTATCCCCTCTCTTGTTCGCATTAGCACTGGAACCTCTTGCCTGCAGGATAAGACAGGGACATCACTATTCGGCCCTGCAGTTTCCGCAAAGGCCATTGCACATATCGTTATATGCAGACGATATGCTGCTATACGTGAGAGATCCGCAGACCAATCTGAACCCGCTACTGAGGGAATACATAAAATTCGCGCGTCAGTCTGGTGTCACTATAAACTGGGCCAAATCACTGATTATTCCCTTGACCGACACCACGCACCCGCACCACATAGATTACCCATTGGAGTGGAAAACGGACCCGGTAAAATATCTGGGTGTGTGGTTTCACAGGGACCCGGAAATTGTGATCAGGGCTAACTACGGGACGGTGATTGACACGCTGGAGGAGAAGGTGGGGAGATGGATTCAATTGCCTTTATCGCTGGCAGATCGTATTGCTATAGTAAAGATGGTGGTACTGCCGAAGTTACTCTACCTGTTCGCTAACATCCCTATACACCCCCCACGGGAGGTATTCCGCAGGATTGCTTCGATGGTCCTCAGGCTTGTCTGGGCGGGAAAGACAGCTAGGGTGGAGATGCGGACGCTCACACTACCGTACAGTCAGGGAGGGTTCGGGGTCCCAGACCTCTATCTCTACTATCTTTGTGCGCAGGCACAATACGCACATTACTGGTACCACAGGATTCCATTTCTCACCCACACTGCGATTGAGGAGGGAGATGCATTGCCAATCCCACTTGAGGCGATCATTACTCACCGTAGGCCCCCTTTGCACACGCGAGACATAAATACTGTTGACGCCACAAACAAAGCATGGCATACCATGGGCAGGTTGGCCAATAAACTACCGCTGTATGCCCCGGCGCTCAGGCTTCAATGGCATCCGTCCATCTCGGTAACGCAAGAAAGGTTGGGATTGGACCTATTGCGCCAAGTAGGCATCGACACTGTAGGAGACTTGTATGAGGAGGGGACATTTAAAACACTTGCACAATTAACATACATTAGTAATATGTCCACACTTTTTCGTTTTAACTATCATAGGATACAAAAAGCTGTAAAGCAGCTGTACCCAGCGTACCCACTAGAACCGCAGGCATTAACAGCGCTGCAATGGCTGATAACCACACCTGCAAAAAAGCACCTGGTATCAACACTATATATAAAAATGCAGGAGGACATAGCGGGAAACACACACGCTTCCATGGGCAAGTGGAACAGCTGCCTAGACACGCAGTTAACGGAGGAGGAGTGGACAACGGCCTGCACACTGACGGGAATGCTGACGCCCAACGGCAACCTCCGCATACTACATTTCAAATACCTACACCAGACGTACTACACGCCGGCTAGACTACAACGGTATGGGCTGCGTGGGGACTCTAGATGCGAACGCTGTGGGTCTGAAGGGGCAGATTTCCTGCATCTGGCATGGTCCTGCGCAGCAGTGGGAGAATACTGGGAGCAGGTGACGAGGATACTGGGGGTCATGGTGGGAGGTGGGGTGCGCTGCGAGGCTAAAACCTGTTTGCTGGGGCTGCTGCCCGACTTACGGGCCCTAAAGCGTAGATTCTGTGTGATTGCGTTGCTAATGGCCAAGCGAAGGGTCTCGCTATGCTGGAATGGGAGGCGAAGCCCGAAACCGAAAGACTGGCTTATGGACTTAACGTACTGTAGAGATACCCTGAAAACTTACGAAGAGGAACTCCCTGCGGGATCGACGCCCAGAGACTACTGGGTATACCTAACCCAATATCTGCAAACTGTTTCAACAGAGTCCACGAACGATTAGTACGCAAGGGGAAGGACGATGGGTATAACAGACCTCTGATTAGGAAATGAAAAAGTAACATGGATGAAGGGTGCTGTTGTGCTGTGACCGCAATGTTTTGGTTGTTGTTTGATTGTAAATTATAACAAATGCCAATAAAAAAAAATAAAAAAAAATAAAAAGTAATAGGTCCTGAAGTAGCTGACGAAGAACAACCAAGCACCAGTCAGGATGATTGGATACCTGTAGTAGACATACATGAGATAATTGTAAGAACCAGAAGCCAAACTGAACAAAATAGTCAAGAAAAGAGTGAGGACCAAATAGGCAGAGAGGAAAGTGCTAAAGAAACAGAAACGAAATTAGATTATAAAATTGAGCAGGACCAGGTAGGGAAGGTACCAATTTCCCAAACAGGAGAAATCAAAATTACAGAACCAGAGACTGAGGAAGAACAGAAAGAATCTAAAGAGAGTGAACAGGTAAAGGACAACAAATATTCAAAGGAAATTGAGCAAGAGCCAGTAAGGGAAGATACAGAAGTTCAGGCAGATACAGAAAAAGCGACATTAAAAATTGAATCTGAACTAGGTCAGACTAGTGAAGGAGAAAACATTCAGGAAGGAAGTAGTGAACTAGTAAGCCCTGCACAAGATCAGACAGAGAAAGAATCTGAGGACGGAAATAATCCTGTTTTACCACAAATCAACGAAAACAAAAGAACATCTGAAGAAAGTACAAGTGCAGTGCAAGCTAAACTAATCAGAAAAGGTGATAATAGGCCAGGTGTTATCAAAAGATTGAAGTATCACCTCAAAAACATACCCGAAAACCCAGAGCAGGTAGATGAAGTATCCAGTTGGTCGGGGCAAGCAGCTGTAGGTTCAAAACGAAGAAGCCCCAGAGCAAAATTTGTAAATAACAAATTCAAAGGCCCTGAATGGACGTATATAATTCTCGAAGATTTTGAGAATTTAGAAATAATTGAAGAGGAAATTGAAAATTTTGATGCAGAGCAAATTGACGAAGAAGTGAGACCACCTTGAAACGATTTACCCTCTTGTAACTCTGTTCCGAAGTTGAAATTACTCAAATAAAGAAGAGAAATCTTCTTTCCCCTTAGAAAATGGATGACAATAGAGCTGCTGGAAAACCGAATTGTTTAAAGAAATGTTGCAGAGTGTGTATATGTAGCATATTTCTAATATTCATCATATGGTTAATATTAACAGTGGTCATACCTTATTTAATGGTCAAAAGTGTACAGAATAACACTAACACACATGAAAAGGTAGCTACTATCAAAGGAGATAGAGTAGAATTAGAGGGCACCGGATGAGTCATATTTACATCACGGTGTGAATAAAAATGGCACTGATTTAAATGCTTTCACAAACTTATTTGTACAATATGTAGAAACTATAGAAGTTAGTGATTGCTATGTCTGCATGAAATTACCTGCATCTGTAGCGGAGGGAGTGACCTACCATCATTTACCATTGACCTATGTTATATCCTGTAGTGTTTTAGCAAGTTTGTTTTATAAAACTGGAAAATTGCAATATTATTAATCTAACATAGATGTGATTGTTTCTGAGGTTCCTATGCGAAAAAGCATGAACCCTGTTCTTAGTATGAGAGTTTCAGAATTTATGGGTAAATATTTCTTAAACATGAAAGCAATAGATATAGCTGAAGCCCATAATAACAATTTAACCTGTAAATTGCACGAAGAAGAGAAAATATTTTTGAATTTAGTGGAACAAATAAGACAGGATTTCCAACGAAGAGCCTCTGAACCTAAACCTCAGATACCGAAATGGGCTGAGGAAGAAGAGCATTTTGCAAGTAGCAAACCTCATGCTGCCATGTCTTTGGATTTTGAAAAGAAAGGGAAAATCTGTCTCCATAGGTTAAAAACAGAATATAACAATGTGTTTATTGGTTCCAGTGAATGTGAGCACAATTTCTTAATAATTGGGGGATGGGGACTAAAAGGAGGAACTGATCCAGTATTTCCTGGAATTTATTATTTGCGTGGCAATAAAACCTACTTTAGGCTGCCAGACCATTGGTATGGAAGTTGCTATTTTGGAATAGTATTCCCTAAGGTTTATCATGTAAAAAGACTCACTGGAAACAATGAAGACGCAAGTGGACTAACACGTGTAAAAAGAGCTAGTTTTTCAGAAATCATAGGTGACATTTTTGGTACATTGATACCTTCCATGGGAGTTCTTTTAAATTCTCGAAAGATTTGCCAGTTGTCTACAGTAGTTGATCGGTTATCTACTGACAATGCTGGAGGATTTCTGCTTATCATCACTGAATTAGTTGCGGTCAGGACTATTGTTAAGCAAAATCGACTTGCCCTTTTATTGGCAAAAGAGGGTGGAGTCTGTAAATTATTGAAAACGCAACATTGTTGCACGTATATTCCAGATAAAAGTGTTGAAATTGGAAAATATATTAAAAAATATTACTAAATTGGAAGAAGAATTGAAACTACTGGAAGTTGAAAGTGTATGGAATAAATTTACAAATAGTTTTTCCAACATAGGTAGTTGGTTTTCTAATTTAGGAATAGGTATTCTAGGTCACATAATACAACTCCCATAATGGTAATAACCCTATTAGTCTTAGCAATAATGTGTTGGCACAAGTGTTGTAAAGGAAGAAAGAAATATGAAGTGAATGAAAGGGGTAAGAAAAGGAAACTTGAAGAAATACAGCTAGAAGAATTAAAAGGAGACTTTTATTTAAAAAAATGAGAGGATTACAATGCAAAAAGGAAAATAAAATAAATGAAAGGGTTGAGGAAGAAATTGAGATGTGCTAAAAGTTGGCATCTGTTTTAATAGAAAATTATTGATGGCAATAAATGCCATCAGAGAGGGGATTAATGGAGCAAGGATTCGTGAAAGAAATTTGCTTGGATTCAATCCTCTCAAATAACGTGTAACAATGTAACCAATTTGTTTTGTCAATACTAAAACCACAATACACCACTAACATTTTTATCTAGGTGAAGCTTTTCTATGTGCATTACTAACCCGTAACATGAATGTTCTAAAATGGCCGACAAAATGCGGGATTTCTATTGCGCATGCGTCTACTGCATCTACATAGTATGACTCTGTCGCTTTTGGTGGGAAACTTTTGCAGCTGCGCAATGGCACTAAAAATGGCCGCTTCCAACTCACATGCTAATGCACCTGCAACTGCTAAACTAAAACTCATAAGTTTTATTAAACACTAATGCAAAATATTTAAATAAGTGAATGGGGATAGAGTAGGGGTAAGTGGTATACAGTGAAATAATTTGTTTCTGTGTTCTAACGTGTCTTTTTCTGACTTTATTATTAGTTCTTATTTGGGCCTCGGAGGGTGACTGGAATCCCTAACTCATATGAACTACGCGCATGCACATAGAGACTGGCCGGAAACAATGATGGCTCCTGTGTCACTCATTCAAGGCCAGGTGAGTATTAGGTGTATGTGTGACCAGAGCCGGTGATCTGCGCTCCATCAGCAGTGTGTAAAGCATTTGTAAACACATACAGCAATACAATGAAGATACTAAAAATGGACACCACACAGGTTTAGAACAATAAGCAAAACATTATCAAAACCAACAAGACCAAATACGACAAAAAGTCCACATACAATGCTGTAAAAGTAGTCACTTTGCAAGATAACTTTTAAAATACAAAATAGCTGCAAAACACACTTCTTCCAAGTCGGTAGCTCCGTCCGGGGCTATCGCGATGCTGAAAACGACAGATTCTGACAGTTCCAGCTGACAGCGTTGGTACGGGCCAGCTAAAGCGTTAACAGACTCGTAGAAAATACCTTTCTTGTTGCGGCTGATACGTTTGTACGGACTAGTCGAGGCAACCATTGCGGTTTCGGTGAAGTGGCACGGTGCAGGGTGTGGTGCCCTCACGGTGTGGTGCAGGCAGCGGGTCAGCGACGGTGTCCATGAGACCAAGGCTTTCATGCGGGGTAAGGCGGTGCTCGATGCAGTGTAGCCAGGCTGTGGTGCAGGCAACGGATCCGATCGCTGTTCGGGTTGGGCAACGATGGTGTCGGTGATGTCCAGGCATGGTGAGACGAGGTGGTGCGGAGTGCAGTGCCCACAGGACGCGGCGCAAGCAGCAGCTTGGTGACGATTGTCCAGACGGCATCGGTGAGACAAAGGATGCGGTACAAATTGCGGCGGTGCCTTCTGCCGGTCCTTCAGTTGCCCTTTTCTTCTGCAGCGACAGAAATCAGCGGTTCTAGAGACCGTGCCCAGAAGTATATAGAGGTCTTTGCTGTTACTGAAACCTCTTGAACAGGGTCAAGCTCCACTTCCAACCCCTTGGAGATAGGGGATGGAGGATGCACACAAAGTTCCTCTCCTTGGCAGAAACAGCTACTGCAGGCCAACCCCAGACAGCACACAGCAAAGGGGCAGTACTCCTCCTCCAGTTTCTTCCAGCTCTGCTCCTTGGCAGAGGTTCTTCTTGAAGTCCATAAGTGATCTAAAGGTCTGGGCCCCACTTTTTATAGTACAAAATCCTTTGTGCTCTCGGGAGGCAGAGAGTGTCTTTGCACAGCCAGAACCAGTTCGGTCTTCTCTGGTGCAGCTGCCCGACAGGAGGTGGAGGCAGCATTGTCCAAGGCAGACCAGGCCCATTCAGGTGTGAAAGAAATCTCCTCTCCCTACTCTAAATGCAGGCCAGGTCTATTCAGCCCAGCCCTGACTCACCCTGGAAAGGCAGGACACACCAAACACCCCCAAGTGGCTGTATGAACAGAATGCGCATCCCCAGCCCCTGTCACTCCAAGGCCAGACAGTCAATACACAAACATAGCAGTGGCACACTGGATGACTAAGCAAGAAAATACCTTCTTTCTAAAAGTGGTATTTTCACACCCAGAATGTAAAAATCATCTTTACTAAAAGATGCATCTTTAGATTCTGAGTTCAGGTATATTAAACTCCATCTTTCTATCTTGTCCCAATGGGAAGTTATATTTATAAGATTTTATAAATAAACTCCCTTTCTATCCTATGGGACAGATAGCCTCAATACTAAAAAAAGAAATTGGCAGCATTTCACTATCATGACATGCAACACACATTAGAGCATGCACTGTCTTTCACATACACTGCACCCTGCCCACAGGGGTATCTTGGGCCTACCTTAGGGGTGACTCACATGTGAGAAAATGGAAGGTTAGGGCCTGGTAAGTGGGCGCACTTGCCAGGCAGACATGGCAGTACTAGACTACACACAGACACCGCAATGGCAGGCCTGAGACTCTGTTGTAAAGTCGCTTGTGTGGCTGGCACAATTAGTGCTGCAAGCTCACTAGCAGCATTTGTTTTACAGACCTTAGGCACACAGAGTGCACTGTACTAGGGACTTAACAGTAAACCAAATAACCCAATCATGGAAACAATAATCCATCATAACAATTTACAGAGGGAGCACTTGCACTTTGGCTTGGTGCAGCACACACAGAAGTTGCAACTCGTCATTTTTGAAATGATTGTTTATGTGCAGGAAGGGACACCTTCCTGCACATAAACAATCATACATGGTGTTTTGCTGTTTCTATGTGCGCTGCACAATGCAGCACACAAAGAAACAGCAAAAACAAAGAGAAATAAATCATTTCTCCTCATGGTGCCATGTTAAGACCAGCTTTTTTTGGTCTTAATGTTGGCGCTGCCCCATTTTACGCCACCCTTGTAAATATGGGGCAGCGTCAAAATCAAAGGGTGTTGCAGCGGAATGCCCACTGCAACACCCATTACCCTTTCACACTACGTATAGCGTGAAAGGGTGCCTTATTTACAAGGCAGCGTAAAGTCACGTTAAGTTGCTTAACACTGCCATGTAAATAAGGCGAAGCCTATATCACCACAGGAACGTCGAAAAAAGTGACGTCAATAGCGATATGGGCTTGTAAATATGCCCCTTAGTTGGGCTGACATACAAGGCACAGCCTCCTCTTGGCTGAAGTTGTTTTTAGAGGCTAAATCTCAGCAGGTTTATCTTCATCTTTTCTCATCCCACTCTAAGCCTCTTCTCTTTGGAGATCCTGAGGGCTCAGATTTGAGTCCCACTTTGTTCAATCTTTATCTAGCACCACTGGGCCAGTTGATTGAGTCTTGAGGTGGGCCTGTGGTGTCTTATGCGGATGATACCCAACTACTATTGTCCTTCCAGCATCAATCAGATGCTGTCCTCAGGAGGCTCAAGGAATTTCTAAAGGGAGTTGCTGGTTGAACGGATGCCAGTTTTATCCAATTAAATTCAGACAAAACTAAAGTTCTTTTCGTAGATCCAAGCAGCCCACCTTCCCCTAGTCGTTGGTTGCCTGAGAAAATGAATCCGCCCGACCCCTACTTCTACAGCCTGGAAACAAGTTCTGCAGGACGGAGATGAAATCTGGCAGGTAAGGACTGTATCGGGAAAGCCTTGGACTTGGAGTATTGAAGATTACTGGTAAGTAACTGGGACATAACAGGGCATAATGTGGGAGCCCACCCCTCAAGATGCAGGGAAATGGGAATGTGCATGGGCAATTTTGCTGTCTGACCTCATTTTTCTTTAACCAAGGTAATTATCCCTCTAAATTGTTCCCATTCACATAACAATTCCATATGCATACGTGAGGTAGAGTGCCTTTGAAATAAAAAGAATAAGCGGATAATTACCACATTTATTTTAAATTTTCAATTGCATCTAATAAATTCAAATACCACCACAACCATTTTATCTTATTAATACTTGCAACCATAACCTATTGCGGGTCAATTCAAAATCACTCATGCAAACTTTAACATATGTGTACATGTACATTTACCATCAAAAAAAGGGGGGGGGGGGGACCTGAGAGCCAGTTAATGGTCCAGTGTCCGTGCTCCCACGATTACATGTAACAAAACTGAAAGGACACTGTTCCAACAATAGGGTGCAGATAGACACCCATATGCTTAAAGATAAAAAGGGAGAAGATTCTAGGTTAACTGGACCCACCAAATGAGGGGAAGAACGTGTCTTGCCTCTTGTTGCCCTCACACACCCCAAGGGGTGTCATGCTTCATCATCGGGCAGTTGCTCCTCGTTGGGCCGGCGCTGCAATCCCCAACGGGTCCCCCGAAGGGTCACTTTGGCGGAGATCTTTTGAGATATGCCGGATGGTGCATGTGGGTATGTGGGGTGTGGGTCCAAAATACGGGTAACAAAGTGCGTGCATCGTGGTTTAAAATTGACCAAGGGTGGCCTGACAAAATTATAGTGTATAGCAGCACCCTTGTCAGAATAAAAGCTCATAAATTGAGTATCATCCCAAGGGGCACATTTGTGCCGCGGTATCATAGAAATGGTCAACATGTTTCACGCCTCTGTTGCCATAAACGGTCGTTGGCGCTTCTTCAGGACCAGGATTGAAGAGTGTAGTGAAGTGCACGTGAAGGAATGTTAAAAGATAAATACCCATTATACATGTCAGGGCGGGTCATTGTACTGCTCCTGATCACAACCTAGAACAGAAAGGAAAAGAAAGAAAGTACATCGGATGTGCATTAGCGTTGCTTAATGCAGCATAGTGTGCCACAGCTGTGTGCGCCACATACCAATGCCCCAAAAAAAGAAAAGAAAACAGCACGAGACCACAGAGGGGTAAGGTATCCCCTAATTAAACACAGGACATGTAAAAAAGGCTCAGGGCCGTAATATGTTGAGCCAGCATTCTCAAGGGGCCCACACTGTGGGGAGGAAGAGTACTAGCCCACCCCTTAATGAAACTAGGGTACCCTTAGCCCCACCAAATCCCCAGAAGGGTCAATAACCTCCATCAGAGAAACCTACACCTTTCTAGAGGAAGTCCTTACCTCCCAAATAAACTGCACTCGCTCCAAAGACTGTGGGCAGTAGACGCCCGCACCATGCCGGGCTAGCAAAAACAGACATAACAAAAGTATGTATATCGATAATAAATATACATCCAGAGGTATGAGCATTAGGCTCAAAGTTGAAAATTAGGTCGCACATCCTCATCGTTCAATGTCTTACTCACAAAATATCACACAAGCCAGCGCCCATGCACCTATCGTTTGCCGCCGCCAAGTCAAATGAGCAGCAGTGGCCGCGCGACGGAAGATTTTAAAGGAAAAAACAAAGCGCATAGGTGCCGTGGGCGTGCTCTAGTTCCGGGGTGTTCCTCTGTCCCATATTGGGACGGCGCATGCGTACAAACTGGCCCCAATGCGCATGCGTGGCCGGGGAATGCTAATTCCCAGCGCATCGACATCCCGAGTGGAGACTAATTAACAAGGCAGTCTGAGGGAATACGTTGAGCCACAAACCAGTATACAGGTAACTGCGTACACCGGAGAAGTGTGTGCTCCTATGTGAGCTGGAAATTACAAGGAACGATAAGGGAGCCCTCCAGGGACAGTCTCATATCAGCGACTTATGTCAAACATTAAAGAACCTATTACTACTGGTGACTTCTTAAACAGGGTGTTGTACCCAAACCTCACACGTGTAAAAATACCAGATCCATGTAAGCCTGTCGTTATAGTAGGAGGTAGGTAAAAGAAGTGGAGGAATAGGGGGGAAAAGGGGGGGGGACAAAGAAAGGGGGGACGGTCACCAATATTCAACCACCCTTTGTAAGTTTCTATAGTGTATCCCTGAGAACCTCCCATCCTGGTGATACCAAGGACTCGTGTGGAAAAAGAGTTGAGAAATAGAAGGGATAGTAAAGATAATTGGTCCCTCGGCAGAGCCGCCGTGCATAAATACTATCAAAAAAAGGGGGGGGGGGGGGACCTGAGAGCCAGTTAATGGTCCAGTGTCCGTGCTCCCACGATTACATGTAACAAAACTGAAAGGACACTGTTCCAACAATAGGGTGCAGATAGACACCCATATGCTTAAAGATAAAAAGGGAGAAGATTCTAGGTTAACTGGACCCACCAAATGAGGGGAAGAACGTGTCTTGCCTCTTGTTGCCCTCACACACCCCAAGGGGTGTCATGCTTCATCATCGGGCAGTTGCTCCTCGTTGGGCCGGCGCTGCAATCCCCAACGGGTCCCCCGAAGGGTCACTTTGGCGGAGATCTTTTGAGACATGCCGGATGGTGCATGTGGGTATGTGGGGTGTGGGTCCAAAATACGGGTAACAAAGTGCGTGCATCGTGGTTTAAAATTGACCAAGGGTGGCCTGACAAAATTATAGTGTATAGCAGCACCCTTGTCAGAATAAAAGCTCATAAATTGAGTATCATCCCAAGGGGCACATTTGTGCCGCGGTATCATAGAAATGGTCAACATGTTTCACGCCTCTGTTGCCATAAACGGTCGTTGGCGCTTCTTCAGGACCAGGATTGAAGAGTGTAGTGAAGTGCACGTGAAGGAATGTTAAAAGATAAATACCCATTATACATGTCAGGGCGGGTCATTGTACTGCTCCTGATCACAACCTAGAACAGAAAGGAAAAGAAAGAAAGTACATCGGATGTGCATTAGCGTTGCTTAATGCAGCATAGTGTGCCACAGCTGTGTGCGCCACATACCAATGCCCCAAAAAAAGAAAAGAAAACAGCACGAGACCACAGAGGGGTAAGGTATCCCCTAATTAAACACAGGACATGTAAAAAAGGCTCAGGGCCGTAATATGTTGAGCCAGCATTCTCAAGGGGCCCACACTGTGGGGAGGAAGAGTACTAGCCCACCCCTTAATGAAACTAGGGTACCCTTAGCCCCACCAAATCCCCAGAAGGGTCAATAACCTCCATCAGAGAAACCTACACCTTTCTAGAGGAAGTCCTTACCTCCCAAATAAACTGCACTCGCTCCAAAGACTGTGGGCAGTAGACGCCCGCACCATGCCGGGCTAGCAAAAACAGACATAACAAAAGTATGTATATCGATAATAAATATACATCCAGAGGTATGAGCATTAGGCTCAAAGTTGAAAATTAGGTCGCACATCCTCATCGTTCAATGTCTTACTCACAAAATATCACACAAGCCAGCGCCCATGCACCTATCGTTTGCCGCCGCCAAGTCAAATGAGCAGCAGTGGCCGCGCGACGGAAGATTTTAAAGGAAAAAACAAAGCGCATAGGTGCCGTGGGCGTGCTCTAGTTCCGGGGTGTTCCTCTGTCCCATATTGGGACGGCGCATGCGTACAAACTGGCCCCAATGCGCATGCGTGGCCGGGGAATGCTAATTCCCAGCGCATCGACATCCCGAGTGGAGACTAATTAACAAGGCAGTCTGAGGGAATACGTTGAGCCACAAACGTTGAGCCACAAACCAGTATACAGGTAACTGCGTACACCGGAGAAGTGTGTGCTCCTATGTGAGCTGGAAATTACAAGGAACGATAAGGGAGCCCTCCAGGGACAGTCTCATATCAGCGACTTATGTCAAACATTAAAGAACCTATTACTACTGGTGACTTCTTAAACAGGGTGTTGTACCCAAACCTCACACGTGTAAAAATACCAGATCCATGTAAGCCTGTCGTTATAGTAGGAGGTAGGTAAAAGAAGTGGAGGAATAGGGGGGAAAAGGGGGGGGGACAAAGAAAGGGGGGACGGTCACCAATATTCAACCACCCTTTGTAAGTTTCTATAGTGTATCCCTGAGAACCTCCCATCCTGGTGATACCAAGGACTCGTGTGGAAAAAGAGTTGAGAAATAGAAGGGATAGTAAAGATAATTGGTCCCTCGGCAGAGCCGCCGTGCATAAATACTATCAAAAAAAGGGGGGGGGGGGGACCTGAGAGCCAGTTAATGGTCCAGTGTCCGTGCTCCCACGATTACATGTAACAAAACTGAAAGGACACTGTTCCAACAATAGGGTGCAGATAGACACCCATATGCTTAAAGATAAAAAGGGAGAAGATTCTAGGTTAACTGGACCCACCAAATGAGGGGAAGAACGTGTCTTGCCTCTTGTTGCCCTCACACACCCCAAGGGGTGTCATGCTTCATCATCGGGCAGTTGCTCCTCGTTGGGCCGGCGCTGCAATCCCCAACGGGTCCCCCGAAGGGTCACTTTGGCGGAGATCTTTTGAGACATGCCGGATGGTGCATGTGGGTATGTGGGGTGTGGGTCCAAAATACGGGTAACAAAGTGCGTGCATCGTGGTTTAAAATTGACCAAGGGTGGCCTGACAAAATTATAGTGTATAGCAGCACCCTTGTCAGAATAAAAGCTCATAAATTGAGTATCATCCCAAGGGGCACATTTGTGCCGCGGTATCATAGAAATGGTCAACATGTTTCACGCCTCTGTTGCCATAAACGGTCGTTGGCGCTTCTTCAGGACCAGGATTGAAGAGTGTAGTGAAGTGCACGTGAAGGAATGTTAAAAGATAAATACCCATTATACATGTCAGGGCGGGTCATTGTACTGCTCCTGATCACAACCTAGAACAGAAAGGAAAAGAAAGAAAGTACATCGGATGTGCATTAGCGTTGCTTAATGCAGCATAGTGTGCCACAGCTGTGTGCGCCACATACCAATGCCCCAAAAAAAGAAAAGAAAACAGCACGAGACCACAGAGGGGTAAGGTATCCCCTAATTAAACACAGGACATGTAAAAAAGGCTCAGGGCCGTAATATGTTGAGCCAGCATTCTCAAGGGGCCCACACTGTGGGGAGGAAGAGTACTAGCCCACCCCTTAATGAAACTAGGGTACCCTTAGCCCCACCAAATCCCCAGAAGGGTCAATAACCTCCATCAGAGAAACCTACACCTTTCTAGAGGAAGTCCTTACCTCCCAAATAAACTGCACTCGCTCCAAAGACTGTGGGCAGTAGACGCCCGCACCATGCCGGGCTAGCAAAAACAGACATAACAAAAGTATGTATATCGATAATAAATATACATCCAGAGGTATGAGCATTAGGCTCAAAGTTGAAAATTAGGTCGCACATCCTCATCGTTCAATGTCTTACTCACAAAATATCACACAAGCCAGCGCCCATGCACCTATCGTTTGCCGCCGCCAAGTCAAATGAGCAGCAGTGGCCGCGCGACGGAAGATTTTAAAGGAAAAAACAAAGCGCATAGGTGCCGTGGGCGTGCTCTAGTTCCGGGGTGTTCCTCTGTCCCATATTGGGACGGCGCATGCGTACAAACTGGCCCCAATGCGCATGCGTGGCCGGGGAATGCTAATTCCCAGCGCATCGACATCCCGAGTGGAGACTAATTAACAAGGCAGTCTGAGGGAATACGTTGAGCCACAAACGTTGAGCCACAAACCAGTATACAGGTAACTGCGTACACCGGAGAAGTGTGTGCTCCTATGTGAGCTGGAAATTACAAGGAACGATAAGGGAGCCCTCCAGGGACAGTCTCATATCAGCGACTTATGTCAAACATTAAAGAACCTATTACTACTGGTGACTTCTTAAACAGGGTGTTGTACCCAAACCTCACACGTGTAAAAATACCAGATCCATGTAAGCCTGTCGTTATAGTAGGAGGTAGGTAAAAGAAGTGGAGGAATAGGGGGGAAAAGGGGGGGGGACAAAGAAAGGGGGGACGGTCACCAATATTCAACCACCCTTTGTAAGTTTCTATAGTGTATCCCTGAGAACCTCCCATCCTGGTGATACCAAGGACTCGTGTGGAAAAAGAGTTGAGAAATAGAAGGGATAGTAAAGATAATTGGTCCCTCGGCAGAGCCGCCGTGCATAAATACTATCAAAAAAAGGGGGGGGGGGGGACCTGAGAGCCAGTTAATGGTCCAGTGTCCGTGCTCCCACGATTACATGTAACAAAACTGAAAGGACACTGTTCCAACAATAGGGTGCAGATAGACACCCATATGCTTAAAGATAAAAAGGGAGAAGATTCTAGGTTAACTGGACCCACCAAATGAGGGGAAGAACGTGTCTTGCCTCTTGTTGCCCTCACACACCCCAAGGGGTGTCATGCTTCATCATCGGGCAGTTGCTCCTCGTTGGGCCGGCGCTGCAATCCCCAACGGGTCCCCCGAAGGGTCACTTTGGCGGAGATCTTTTGAGACATGCCGGATGGTGCATGTGGGTATGTGGGGTGTGGGTCCAAAATACGGGTAACAAAGTGCGTGCATCGTGGTTTAAAATTGACCAAGGGTGGCCTGACAAAATTATAGTGTATAGCAGCACCCTTGTCAGAATAAAAGCTCATAAATTGAGTATCATCCCAAGGGGCACATTTGTGCCGCGGTATCATAGAAATGGTCAACATGTTTCACGCCTCTGTTGCCATAAACGGTCGTTGGCGCTTCTTCAGGACCAGGATTGAAGAGTGTAGTGAAGTGCACGTGAAGGAATGTTAAAAGATAAATACCCATTATACATGTCAGGGCGGGTCATTGTACTGCTCCTGATCACAACCTAGAACAGAAAGGAAAAGAAAGAAAGTACATCGGATGTGCATTAGCGTTGCTTAATGCAGCATAGTGTGCCACAGCTGTGTGCGCCACATACCAATGCCCCAAAAAAAGAAAAGAAAACAGCACGAGACCACAGAGGGGTAAGGTATCCCCTAATTAAACACAGGACATGTAAAAAAGGCTCAGGGCCGTAATATGTTGAGCCAGCATGGGCGCTGGCTTGTGTGATATTTTGTGAGTAAGACATTGAACGATGAGGATGTGCGACCTAATTTTCAACTTTGAGCCTAATGCTCATACCTCTGGATGTATATTTATTATCGATATACATACTTTTGTTATGTCTGTTTTTGCTAGCCCGGCATGGTGCGGGCGTCTACTGCCCACAGTCTTTGGAGCGAGTGCAGTTTATTTGGGAGGTAAGGACTTCCTCTAGAAAGGTGTAGGTTTCTCTGATGGAGGTTATTGACCCTTCTGGGGATTTGGTGGGGCTAAGGGTACCCTAGTTTCATTAAGGGGTGGGCTAGTACTCTTCCTCCCCACAGTGTGGGCCCCTTGAGAATGCTGGCTCAACATATTACGGCCCTGAGCCTTTTTTACATGTCCTGTGTTTAATTAGGGGATACCTTACCCCTCTGTGGTCTCGTGCTGTTTTCTTTTCTTTTTTTGGGGCATTGGTATGTGGCGCACACAGCTGTGGCACACTATGCTGCATTAAGCAACGCTAATGCACATCCGATGTACTTTCTTTCTTTTCCTTTCTGTTCTAGGTTGTGATCAGGAGCAGTACAATGACCCGCCCTGACATGTATAATGGGTATTTATCTTTTAACATTCCTTCACGTGCACTTCACTACACTCTTCAATCCTGGTCCTGAAGAAGCGCCAACGACCGTTTATGGCAACAGAGGCGTGAAACATGTTGACCATTTCTATGATACCGCGGCACAAATGTGCCCCTTGGGATGATACTCAATTTATGAGCTTTTATTCTGACAAGGGTGCTGCTATACACTATAATTTTGTCAGGCCACCCTTGGTCAATTTTAAACCACGATGCACGCACTTTGTTACCCGTATTTTGGACCCACACCCCACATACCCACATGCACCATCCGGCATGTCTCAAAAGATCTCCGCCAAAGTGACCCTTCGGGGGACCCGTTGGGGATTGCAGCGCCGGCCCAACGAGGAGCAACTGCCCGATGATGAAGCATGACACCCCTTGGGGTGTGTGAGGGCAACAAGAGGCAAGACACGTTCTTCCCCTCATTTGGTGGGTCCAGTTAACCTAGAATCTTCTCCCTTTTTATCTTTAAGCATATGGGTGTCTATCTGCACCCTATTGTTGGAACAGTGTCCTTTCAGTTTTGTTACATGTACATTTACCGACACATACGTGTGCACACATACACTGAATTGATTTGTCACTCCCTCTCTCATGCTTTGCTTCACTGATCCTACATACCATCACACACAAACTTAATTTTTTGCGACAATACCTACTACACAACACCTTACTAACTAGATTTATTATCTTCTTTTCTCAAACATAAAACATAGCTTCCCTGACAGCACACCAGAACACTAAAGTCATATCAATCAATCAGTTGGTATTTGTATAGCGCGGCTTATCACTCCAGGGGTTACACAGACGCTAAATATAGTTGGCAAAGTGCTGCCTGCTCAACAGTTCTACCCAAGCAACTCATCAACATGCGTCTTAGAGGCATTCAGATAACCTTAACCTAACCTAGGATGTCTACTAGAAACCCTCCGTAAATGTTGTGATCCATTTCTGCAACCACTTGTTACGAAGGTACCCTCATAACTTCAGGACACCACGAATGTCTTGAACCTGATCGCTAACATAGAAGGGAGTGAGCAGATAAACCGTTTGATGAATTCAGACGTTGAGGCGCTATATAAAAATATTCCCCAAGAAGCAACATTGAGATTCGTGGAAACGCGTATACTAGTTGAAAACTGGACCTCACAGACACCTATCAGCTTCATCATGGACTGTGCCACCATAGCAATTCAAGAAAACTTCTTCCAATTTCAAGATACCTTGTACCATCAAACCCAGGGCACGTCCATGGGAAGCAACTTTGTGCCTAGCCTGGTGTGCCTGTACGTGGCTGAGTTCGAGTATCTGTGCATATCAAACAATAATCCTTACCCGGATAACATCTTGAGTTGGCGTCGTTACATATTATTTATTTATTTATTTTTTAAGATTAAAAGCGCGCAGCTACCCCCAACGGGGGTGTCCCGGCCCTAGGACAGACGGTAGATGTGGGTACTCATAGAAGGCTAAGAGTTGGAAAACAGCCAGGTCTTCAAGTCATATCGGAAGATAGATTCAGTTTCAGCCATCCGCAAGGGTAATGGCAGGCTGTTCCATGTTTTGTCCGTGATCACTGCGAAAGCTCTGCCACCCATTCTGGAGCAGCGAAAACAGGGAGTCACCAAGAGGCGAAGATGGTTTGATCTGAGTAGGCGGTTAGGCTGAGCATGCTTAAGTCGTACTCTAAGGTAGGCCGGGCCCTGACCCTGCAATGCTCTAAAAGCCAAAACCAGTGACTTAAACGGAATGCGCCTGGTCACTGGAAGCCAGTGGAGCTTCTTCCGGTAGGAAGAGATTGAGTGGCCACATGGAATTTTATAGATCAATCTGGCTGCCGCATTCTGAACAATCTGTAAGCGTTTGATCAGGTAAGCAGGAGCCCCAGCCTACAGACTATTAGCATAGTTCAAATGTGAGGTGATCAGGGCGTGAACAATGGTCCGGCGAGATTCCCGAGGTAGAAAAGGGAGAGTTTTGCGGATCATGTGCAATTTACCGAAACAGGCAGAAGAAACCTGATTGATTTGCGATTTACAAGATAACTCGTTGTTGAACCGGAATCCAGGATTCCTGGCTGAGTCCACAGGTTCTGGAGGGAGGTTCAACTCTGATGGCCACCATAATAGGGGTGGAAGAGGTTTTTTTGATTAAAGAACAACACCTCGGTTTTATCAGAGTTGAGCCTCAGCGTGTTTAGTGCCATCCAGGTGGAGATGTTGCACAAGCAGCGTCTGAAATTTAAGAAGGTTGCTTCAGAATTATAACTAAATGGACACGCCAATTGGAAATCACTCTGATGCCACAAGATTCTACCACTGAGGCCAGAGGAGAGAGATATATATTAAAAAATAGCGGGCTCAAGGCGGAGCCCTGATTCAGTCGCTGTACCTCGGAAACCAATGGCTGAAGGGAGACCTGTTGAGCGCGATCAATTAGAAAAGATCTGATCCAGGATAGAGAGGTACCCTGAATCCCAAGACTGAATAGTCTGAATAGTCTTTCAAGCAAAATAGCATGAGAGACCATATCAAATGCCACGGACAGGTCGAGAAGCACCAGCATCGCTGCTTCACCTGTATCCACACATTCACGAATGGTTTCAGAAACTTCCAGCAGCGCAGTCTCTGTACTGTATCCGGATCTAAACCCAGACTGTGAATCGTGTAGAATGATAATTGCTCCTGGTCTACTTTTTCTAGGACTTTAGCTGGTTTAGGTAGAAGGGAGATGGGACGGTAATTTTTAAAAACTGAAGGATCAGCATCCAGTTTTTTTAGAATAGGTATGTAGAATAGGCCTGTTTCCAGGTCAAAGGAAAAACCCTAGTTCGCAAGGAGTTCCAAATCGAGTTCAAAGGAGAAATAATGAGGGGGGATAAAGAGCTAAATAATGATGCCGGGCAGGGGCAGTAGACTATATTCTCGTCTTTTGGAAGGGAGATGACAGCACCTGCAACTCCTTTTTCAAGTGGGTGAACACACTGGACCCCTTCCTTAAATTTACATGGTCTATCTCCCCCACTGAAATCCACTTTTTGGATCCAAACATCACGCTGGACAACGGTGAGATGTCAACCAACACCTTCAAGAAACCAACGGACTTCAATAACATATTGCTTTACGGGAGCCGCCACCCAAAGGCGCTACAGGACAACCTCCCCTTCGACAATTTCTGAGGCTGCGAAGAAACTGCAACACTATCTCCAGCTTTAAGAAGGGAGCATCCTCACTGAGCTAGAACTTGTAAGTCCGTAATTACCCACCATCGGTCATCAAGAGGTCCCGTGAGAGAGCACTCAACAACAACAGAGAGGCACTTCTGGAACCCAAACAGAAGGACGAGAAAGACATCATTGCATGTGTAACTACCTTCACACCAGATTCCAACAGGATACAAAGAGTGATCAGGAAACATTGGAAGATTGTCCAATCTGGCAAACTGAAAATCCTGAGGCCCGCTTTGCCATGAAACGCATGAGCAAATTACGAGACATGTTGGTTCACACACGTCCCCCTATTACACCTAAACGGACACAAAGTACACTGTGGAACTCCACACCTGTAAGGGGGCATTACCCCTGCGGCCAGTGTGAGGGGGGTGTGCTGTCTTACAAAACATACCAAGGAAATTACCCTCAGAGACAACAAGATCTGGACACAATGTACCCATACTAATTGTAATACTAAGAACGGCATCCACCTTATCAAATGCCCGTGTCCCCTCAGATACATCGGTATGACTACCCGGGCTGTAAAGACTAGGATTATCGAACACCGGAGTAACATTAGGTGCCAGGAAAACACCACGAAAATGAGTACTCACTTCATATCTCATCCACACAGGCCAGAGGATATATACTGGATGGTACTGGAAACCAATACTACCTGGAGCACCCAAAAACTGTTTGAAATGGAACAGCGTTGAATTTTCCGCCTTTCCTCCCAGTCTCTTGGACTGAATGTTGATATACCATGGAACAAACTAAATACCCAAACAGTAGAAACACAGTACTAGCTATGCACCTGTACAGTGCCGATTCTAGACTTCCACACTGAGTGAGAACCTAGCCTCCACATACTCTGACATGGTGTACGTCTGATCCATCACTAAATCTTTAGCTTTTCCTTTTGAAAATAAGGGGGAACCATTAGATCTCCTACAGGGGTAGCGGTCCCTACCGCCAACTCTGCATAATAATAAGAGGCAGGAGTTTTACTTCACTATGGACCATCACACCTGTATTGCCTTGCCCACTTGCGTAATCTAAACTTACGCACACCACTTACTTACGCAGAAACTCCAACACTCCTCTGGAGGTAAAATGAGCTTTATTAGTATCGTAGACAAGGGCAATAAGTCACTGAAGCTAGTAAGTTCTTAGGCACCAAGTGAAAGGCAATAAACAATGACTACACCACACTATATATATATATATATATATATTGTAATACATACAAATATGAGATCTTGAATATAGATATATATACAGTTAATGTACAAAGCACCTCACCAGATGCGTCTGCACCGGAGTCTTCAACATCCCTGGCCAAGCACCGAAAACACCAAGTCGGGAACCCTGTAGAGACTGGGGCACAGGAAGTAATCTCTCCGGGCACCAAAGTCGTCCCGCGAGTGCGTCCACTCCAAGACTGAGTTCCTGAACTCCACCCCACAGACACCGCTTTTTATAGTTAAATCAACACGTTCGAGAACCCTCTAGTAGGCGTTCTCGCCCATCTATCCATCAGAGGTGCTGGCCGCATCTCTGCGTCAGATCCACCCATACAGACCTGGCCAGATTCTGTTTGGGTGCACCGAGGCAAAAGACATTCCTTTCCCTATCTCCGGCCTTGGAGAGCCGTGCACAGCACATCCTCCCTCTGTCCTAGAGATAAGCACAGAATGTACAAAAACAAGCTCAAGGTACAAAATAACCTCATGAGATATGTCTTGCACCAGCTTGTACTGGTTTACGTGACAGGGCAAAGCAGTACAAGATGGAAATGCAGTGCAACAAAATGGAAGATCAGAGCATCACATGGAATCGAGGTCAATATGCAGTTTAGCACGTTTAAAATGGCGAATGCAGTACAACACCATACACTTAGAATAACCATTCTCGGTTTGTGTCTCATATCAATTGAATAAGACATCAAGAGCAATGTAAACATTGTGTATGGCAGATCACCGTTCCTGATCCACTAACCCAAACAACACATATGATGCCTCCACTCAAAGATAGCCGCCACTCCGTCCCAGTAATCCAGGTTGGATGGAGCAGGGTAGGTCTGACGGCAGTGTACGGCCCAGCAAACAAGTAAGTGGTGCAGGGGGGGGGGGTTGAGATCCCCTCTTTCACAACTTTGCATCCTTGTATCACAAGTTATTTGGGCATGGGGTCAGTGTCACCTCTACAGCAGGGGTAACATGAAAGTATTAAATATTAAGTTTCCGATCTAGCCCAATACGTGGGCGCGGTATATAACTTGTATCACAAGTCACTTGGGCACGGGGTAATGGTCACTTCTCCAGCAGGGGAAGCATGTAAACATCAAATATTAACTTTCCAGTCAAGCCCAACACGTGGGAGCGCTAAACAACTCCACTACCTAAGTCAACGGGTTTCACTAACATTTCCAACGTTACCCGAGCATGCTCCAGTGGAGCCGAGTACAAAGGGGAGTCTTTCATAATTGCGAAACACCCCTAAGCACACAAGGGAGATCCTAAACATGAGTGCGGTACCAATATGTACCCCAGGGTTCTTACTTGGACCGTATGAACTGCATACGCTCCTCTCATTAGTATGTCATTAGTACGCGATTATCATTAATATGGACAGTACTACTTTGTCACACACGCATTCAGCTCTCTTGCTCAAGGGAGACTGTCGCTATGTAGAGCATTGCGCCACATGGTAAGTACAAGTTGACATGCCAAGTACCACACATCGCGAGTGCTTCAATACCACTCACAACACCCTGAATAAATACACCTGTCCGTAGTGTCAACTGGTTCCTCTCCTATTATGTCTTCTGAAGGTGTCCCTCAGTGTGGCCCGGACCCTCCAATCCACCTATGAAGCACCAGACACCTTTAATTGAGGTAAGTTATCAAATGGCCACTACGCAATGTCGCCTATTTGCATTGAGTAGGGCGAACGTTTCCTAACTACATACAGAGTTGTCTCCCTACTACCTGATATTTGAAAGTAGTTTCTAGTTTTAACTTTTGTCATTAATTTTTTGTTTTAATCATGACACCCACAGCATCCCTTGAGACAAGGAGTGATTACTTTATTGCGTGACACGTCAGCTACACGTCACCCTGTCCAGGACGTATTGTAAATACACTACTGTTGTTGTATCTACTATTGCACTTATTATGGTACACTGAGTTCTAATGTCGCCTATTTATCTTCCATTCTTTGTTTCTCTTTTCACCAGGTGAATTTACCCACCAGCACCCCAGCAGGGGATACCGGAACACATTATTAGGTTTTCCTCAAGTAGCGTGGGTACACCCAGCGACGACAGGGGATACATTGATTATTTAGGTCCTGAAAAAGTGTCGCCCGACAGTGGGGCTTTGATGACACAAAACATTGTTGACCGCATGACACTAGCGACCTCTTCCAAATACTAGCTATCCTGGTATCTAAGGACTACGAGATAGCACCACTGCTTTTACCTAGTCCTGAGCCCCATCTCTGATTAAAATTGATAGGTTGTGGGTTCCAGAGCCTATTTTAAGTTACCTTTTACATAGTAGACTCACCATTTAACCGACCACTTGCATTCATCATTACGGCATCTTCAGATCATAAGATCTCTTAAAAAGCAGCCCTCAGGCCAGTCATGCATTGCAGCGTCGGCCAGACGAGGAGCGCCCGCTGATGAAGCATGACACCTAAACAGGTGTGTGAGGGCATTAAGATCTGAAATACAGATCTCCTAGCAACACGTACCCCAGCGATGTAGCGCAAATATTGGTGTCTATCTGGAAGAGGAACTACTCCCCCTTTTGATTATTAGTATTTTCTTGCTTAGCCATCCAGTGTGCCTCTGCTAGGTTTGTGTATTGAATGTCTGGACTTGGAGTGACAGGGGCTGGGGATGTGAATTCTGTTCAGACAGCCACTAGGGGGGGTGGGCTAGGTGTGTCCTGCCTATCCAGGGTGAGTCAGTGCTAGGCTGAATAGACCTGGGCTGCATTTAGAGTAGGGGGAGGAGATTTCTTTCACACCTGAATGGGCCTGGTCTGCCTTGGACAATGCTGCCTCTACCTCCTGCAGGGCAGCTGCACCAGAAAAGACAGAATTGGTTCTGGCTGGGCAAAGACACTCTCTGCCTCCAGATAACAAAGGATTTTATACTATAAAAAGTGGGGCCCAGACCTTCAGCTCACTTTTGGACTTCAAGAGGAACCTCTGCCAGGAGAAGAGCTGGAAGAAACTGGAGGAGGAGTACTGCCCCTTTGCTGTGTGCTGTCTGGGGTTATCCTGCAGTAGCTGTTTCTGCCAAGGAGAGGAAGTGTGTGTGCATCCTGCTTGAGAAAGTATCTCCAAGGCGTTCGAAGTGGATTTTGACCCTGTTTAAGAGGTCTCAGGAATAGCAAATACCTCACCATCCTTCTGGGCACCGTCTCTAGAACCGCTGGTTTCAGTCGCTGCAGAAGAAAAGAGCAACCGGCTCTGTCACCGAATCCATCGTAGGAATCTGTGTCCTGAAGGCCCAGCAGAAGGCACCGCTGCCCTTTGCACCGTATCCTTGGTCTCACCGATGCCGTCTGGACAATCATCACCGAGCTGCTGCTTGCACCGCATCCTGTGGGCACTGCACTCCGCACCACCTCTTCTCACCCAGCCTGGACCTCACTGACACTGTCGCTGCCCTACCCGAACATCGATCAGCTCCGTCACCTGCACCGCAGCCTGGCAGCACTGCATCGAGCAACCTCTCACCCCGTACCGCAAGCCTTTGCCTCACCGACACCGTCACCGAGTCGCTGCCTGTACTGCACCGTGAGGCACCACACCCTGCACCGTGCCACTTCACCACAACCGCGATGGTTGCCCCGACCAGTCTGCACCAACGTGTCGGCCGCAACAATTAAGGTATTGTCTACTAGTCTGTCAACGCTTTAGCTGGCCCGAACCAATGCGGTCGGCTGGAACTGTTAGAATCTGTCGTTTTCGGGATCGCGGTTGCCTCGGACGGAGCTACTGACTTGGAGGAATTGTGCTTTGCAGCTATTTTTGTATTGTAAAGGTTATCTTGCAAAGTAACTTCTTTTACAGTATGGTATGTGGAGTTTTTGTCGTATTTGGTCATGTTGGTTTAGATAAAGGTTTATTTATTTTTCTAAACTCGTGTGGTGTCCATTTGTAGTATTTTCACTGTATTACTGTATGTGTTCACAAATGCTTTACACACTGCCTGTGAGATAAGCCGGTCTGCTCGTGCCAACCTACCAAGGGGGTAAGCGGGGTTATTTTAGAAGTGTATCCCCCTTACCCAGACTAGGAAAAGGGTCCCTACTTGGACAAAGGTGCAACCCATTGCCAACTAGAGATCCCCATTTCTAACAGGCGGACTGACGCAGCCTACGGTTATGACTAACCCCAGGCGTAGTACTCCGCTTCGCCCATGGAGTGCACGTAGCGCTGCCTGCTTCACGGTTCACGAAGTAGGCGTAGCAGGCAGCGCTGCGCACACGCCAGGGCAAAGCAGAGCTGCCTGCCGCCCGCCTCCCGCCCGCCCTCCTTTTAAAATAATGTAAACTATGATAAAAATATTTAATAAAATACCTTACCTGCAGCGCGGCGTCCCGGGGCTCCCTCTTCCTCGTTGACGATAACTTCTTTTCACAAATGCGCATGCGCGGACATGTGCGCATTTCTCGCGAGAAAAGCGCATGCGCGGGCGTCCGCGCATGCGCATTTGTGAAAAGAAGTTGTCAATGAGGAAGAGGGAGACCCGGGACGCCGCGCTGCAGGTAAGGCATTATATTTAATTTTTATTATCATAGTTTACATTATTTTAAAAGGAGGGCGGGCGGGAGGCGGGCGGCGCATAGTGGGGCTACGCGGAGTGCGCGAGTGTGTATAGATTTGGCCACACTACGCGATGCTCCACGTAGCCCCACTACGCCCAGGGTTAGTTATGACCTTACTGACACGTTCACGTCCATGTCTACAGGGCCTATAAAAAATAGACTAAAACAGAATGGTGTCCTTTGAAGTCACATTTACCCAGTAGTTCCTGTGCCTTTCCTGAGATTCCTAGCCCAAATTTTGAAGATGACCAACATACGATACAGTCATTATTCTTGATGGGCCCTGAGACAACCATAGGCAAATTTGTGGTTGCAAAATGCTTGCATAACCTCTAAACCTTATCTTTAGATCAAGTCTCATGCCTGGAAGGGAGACTGCAACACGCTTGCCTAACCTTCAAAGGTGGAATGATAAATATTTTTTATGTTGTTGCTAGCATATTATGTAAATATCTTATCCGTAAAGTATGACTCTATATTGCTGTGTTACAAGTATATTTAAAATGTATTTTGACATCACCATGGATACAACTTGTCCTGAAACAGTAAGACTCAATAAGACTTATTTCTATTTAGACCTACTTAAATAGAGTATTACAAACAGTGTGATGCTTGGAGGGATGCAGCCTCTTGTTTGAAGGTATGCAGTCCCATGTTTGGTGGGATACTGTTCCATGTTTGGGGTGATTGTGTCTCATGTTTGGTGTGATGATGTCTCATGTTTGGTGGGGATGATGTCTCATGTTTGGTTGGGATGATGTCTCGTGTTTGGTGGGATAATATCTCTTGTTAGGTGGGATGATGTCTCATGTTTGGGATGATACCTCGTGTTTGGTGGGATGTTGTCTCTTCTTTAGTGGGATGTCTGATTTTGGTGGTATGATGCATTTTGGTTGGTAGGATGCTGCCTCTTGTTTGATGGGATGATGTCTCTTCTTTGGTGGGATGTCTGATGTATGGTGGGGTGATGTCTCGTGTTTGGTGGCATGATGTCTCTTTTGGTGGGATGATGACTTGTGTTTGGTGGGATGGTGTATCATGTTTGGTGGGATGATGTCTCATGTTTGGTGTGCTGATGCCCCATGTTTGGTGAGATAATGTTTTGTGTTTGGAGAAATGAAGTCTCGTGTTTGGTGGGATGATGTCTTGTGTTTGGTGGGATGAAGCCTCGTGTTTGGGGAATGACCTCTCGTGTTTGGAGGGATGAGGTCTCGTGTTTGGGGGATGATTTCTCGTGTTTGGTAGGATGCTGTCTCATGTTTGTTGAATGACATCTTTTGTATGAAGGAATACTGTCTCATTTTTGGTGGGATGATGCCTATCTTCGGTAGGATGATGTCTCTTCTTTGTTGGGATGTCTGATGTTTGGTGGGATGATGTCTCATGTTTGGAGGGATGATGTTTCATGTTTGGTGGGATGACGACTCATGTTTGGTGGGATGACGACTCATGTTTGGTGGGATGATGCTTCATGTTTGGTGGGATGACGTCTCATGTTTGGAGGGATGACGTTTCATGTTTGGTGGGCTGATGTCTCATGTTTGGTGGGTTGATGTCATATTTTTGGTGGGATGACGCTTCATGTTTGGTGGGATGATGTATCATGTTTGGTGGGATGACGTCTCATGTTTGGAGGGATGACGTTTCATGTTTGGTGGGCTGATGTCTCATGTTTGGTGGTTTGATGTCATATTTTTGGTGGGATGACGCTTCATGTTTGGTGGGATGATGTATCATGTTTGGTGGGATGACACTTCATGCATGGAGGGATGACATTTCATCTTTGGTGGGATGATGTCATATGTTTGGTGGGATGCCGTCTCATGTTTGGGGATTACATCTCTTGTATGAAGGAATGCTGTCTCATGTTTGGTGGGATGACATCTCATGTTTGGTGGCGTGATGCCTTATGTTTAATGGGATAATGTCCCATGTTTGGTGGGATGGTGCCCCATGTTTGGTGGAAGGATGTCTTATGCTTGGTGGGACAACGCCTCATGTTTGGAGGGACAAAGTCTCATGTTTGGAGGGATGACATCTCTTGTATGAAAGAATGCTGTCTTATGTTTGGTGGGATGACGTCTCAGGTTTAGTGGGATGAAGTCCCATGTTTGGTGAGATGACGTCTCATGTTTGGAAGGATGATGTCCGATGTTTGGTGGGATGATGCCTCATGTTTGGTGGGATGATGTCTCTTTTATGAAGGAATGCTCTTTTATGTTTGGTGGGATGGCATCTCAGGTTTGGGAAGATGACATCTCATGTTTGGTGGAATGACGGGCTAGGTTTGTATTTTAGAAGTTAACACTCGCTGCAACATTTTCTGCTCATGCGCCATTTTAGGTTGTTCAAAATGTATCTTGTGTAATTATGAGAAACATTCTCTGTTAGGTTTTGTTTCCCCAGATAGGTTTTGTTTTAGCAATGAGCACATTGTTCATTTCAGCACAATGCTTTCTCACTAGATAGGTCCTCTCCCATTTGTCTGGTGGCAGGCTCTGAATGGAATGACCTTGAGTTGTGCAACTGTGTACAGAGATATGAGTTTTGAATTGCCTTTCTTGTATTTCACTAACCAACTGTACCTGCCTGGAAAATTCCCTTGTGGGCGTGCCTTTGCTTGACTATGAAACGGTCATAAATCATCTTTATGCTTGACGATTTCAGTCCTTTCTGTAGCACTCCTTGTGACTGGGCAGATGGGGCTCCACTCTGAATGTATCTGAATAAACTATTATTGGTTTGTATTCTCTACTGTCTGACCGACTCTTCTTTTAGTACGGAAGGCCGAGAGGTGGTATTAGTGAACCGGATGGCCCGAATTGGGTCACCTCCTTCACTTGGCGCCCGAACAGGGACTCTTTCGGGTTGTGCCCCATCCCTTGTCCGTAATCAAAGGTGAGGACGGTAGAATCATCAGGTCTGACTGAAGGCTCAGGGATCCCTGCAAGAAGAGCTTGATACTCGCAACTGATGCCTCTGTCCCACTGGGGAATGCCCCCACCTAGTGGTTATCGCGACTGGAGTCCTGATCGGCGAAACCTTGGCTCCAGTCGCCGGATCAAAAAAAGGTCTGATCGGAGCCTGCAACCTGCGATAAGGCGGAGATGCCACAGGGGGATACAAGCCCAGGAGCATGTGAGTCATGCTGCTGGAGATAGGTGCGTAGACTCTGGGTTTGTTAAACAATCTGCAGAACAGTCTGGAGGCCACAGAAAAAAGGGGCTGTGGATTGACAAGGAGGTGTGGCAAGAAAGCTATCGACTCTGGGAACAACTCGCCTCTTACAAAATGAGACCCAGCATACTAGCGCCCCTCCACAGCATGCAATTACTGAGCTTTTTCAAGCATTGGGGCTGCCAAGTGAGCTTGTTTCTTCCTGGGCTGTGTCTCCGCTGGACACACAGTCTTCGGTTGCAGAAAAGGACTCCCCATTCCAGGCCTTGACTTCAATCTTGGCTTCAGTCTCTCCCTCATCCCAGGTTCTGGCGGAACAGCAGTCCTCCAAAATGACTCTCGAGCTAAACAAACAGAGGAACATGATGCTAGTTGAGCTGAGCCCCATGGATAGAACACCTGAGTCTTTAGGGACCCATTCAGAATTTCAATCGGTTATAGCCTGTCCGGAAATTGGCAACCTGCAGAATGTAAAAGTCCAGGAGGAGGGTCAGCTGGGTCAATCTTGTCATTATGCTTTTCAGGATGCTCAACCCATAGGACAGACAGAACCAAATTTGCGTATGGATCATGCTGATCTTCTCTTGAATAGTAATGTAGAAGGTTCTGCCAGTAGGGTTTTGGAGGTTACTCAAGAAAGAGTGAGATAAAATGTACTCCCTCACAGAAGGCTCAGAGTCCACTGTATCCCTTTCTACAACAAGCGACAATGAGATTAGTGCCCCTCTATCTGATGTCAGCTCATCTTTTGTGCCAGAGATGATTCTGAATTTCTGTAAGCGTCAAAAAAGTGCAAAAAGGGAAACTGTGTGCCCATAGTGACAAAGAACTACAAGAGGCTGGGGTGGACTTAGGAAGGGATTATTCAGCCACTAATTCGTCTCATCAAACAGGGACCACTCTAATGTCGAGAGGGTATACAGGAACAGGCTGGATCCAAAGTCATGGGACTGTCCCTGAAGCTAATATACGAGTCAGAAAAGGAACATCAAGCAGAGTCTTGGTCCGAAAGTAGAATGGCTAGACTTGCAACTAAACAGATGAAAGGTGCCATTAAAAAAGTTGGTAGATCTTTCATGGAAATAGGGGCTAAACTTAAAAATATCGAGGCAAGAACTTCTATCATTGAAGCAGCGTTGGTCCACTGAAGGGGAAGGCTGAATCTCAGGAGGCACAATTAACAGATATTATGTGGAAGATTGAAGATTTTGAAAACTGCCAAAGAAGGAGCAATCTGCACTCCCTAAGGATTAAAGAAGGGGCTGAAGGTGGAGACATCAGGTTCTACATGCTGGAACTTCTTCAAAAGGCTTTCCCTGAACTGGGAGTCGGAAGTTTGGTGGAGGATGGGGTGGGGGCATGGGCATGCCCGTTTTGGGAGTCCCCACCCTAATTCAAATTTGCCACAAAAAAAACCCTGGTGTCTAGTGGGCTTTTTGCCCCCCCCCGGTGGGGCAGATTGGGGGCTAATGCCCCCATCTGTCCCACAGGGGAGGCAGAAAGTCCGCTAGACGCCAGGGAGTTTTTTGGGCAAATTTTAATTAGGGTGGGGGCACTGGCATGCCTGTTTTGGGCAGCCCCCATCCTAATAAAAATTTGCCCAAAAAACTCCCTGGCTTCTAGTGGACTTTCTGCCCCCCTGGGGGGCAGATGGGGGCATTAGCCCCCAATCTGTGCCGCCGGGGGGGGCAAAAAGCCCACTAGACACCAGGGTTTTTTTTGTGGCAAAAACACCTTCCCTACTTTTGCACACACTGGAGTTGGAATAGTAAATTATACTATTCCAACTTCCAGAGCACCCCTGACAGCAAGTCGGGGTAAAGGTATGCGTTGTAACGACATGCGTTGTAACATCATACAACCGTCCCAAACCCCTATGGTCGATCTTGTGACTGGTGAGATGTATACACCTAGTGGTCTGTGAGGTTTGGCAACCGCAGCACCTTCCAGATGTGCGTCCCAGCTATAGCCTGGTCTATAAAGCACCAGTGCTTTTCGGTAAGCGGGACCATATCACCATGTAGCGCAGTTGGGCTGCCTGATAATATTTGCAAATGTTTGGGACCCCCAGTCCGCCCTCCGCCACCGCAAGATAAGCTTGTGATCTAGACATTCTCGCTTTTTTACCCTCCCATATGAAGTCCCAAATTAGAGCCTGCAACTTATCTAGAACTCGTGCCGGGGATTGGAGCAGCAGAGTTTGCATCGCATAGAGCAATTTGGGAAGTAGCATCATTTTAATGGCAGCCAACTGCCCCAGCCAGGAAAGGTTCTGTGGTTTCCATTTAAGGAAATCTGTCCACATTATGGTGAGTAGATTTCCATAGTTGCAGTCCGCAGTGGCCGTAATTGTGGGGAATATCTGGAGGCCTAGATACGGGATGCCGTTCTCCGCCCACTGAAATGGGAACTGTTCGCAAAGGCTTGTTTGCTCGGGATCCTGTAGCATCAGGTCCATGACCAGGGAGTTTTTGGGGGTTAATTTTAACACTCGATGCAAGCCCGAATTCTGAAATCTCTGTCATGGCCGGTGTCAGTGAGTCAAATGGGTTTGCGAGTGTTACGAGGACATCGTCGGCGTATAACATGATCTTATGCTCCCTCCCTACCATATGAATTCCGGTCACCCTTGCGTTGCCCCTTATGCATTCGGCCAGCTGCTCCATATACAGCTCAAAGAGGAGGGGGGACAGCGGGCAGCCCTGCCTGGTTCCTCACTCTATTGGTAGGGGGACACTGTATTCCATTGACTCAGATGTTGACCTGGGGAGCTGCATAACAGGCTCGTACCCACTCGTGAAGTCGGGGACCGAATCCCACCCGTTCGAGCACCCTGTATAGGTACTTCCAGTGTACTCGGTCAAATGCTTTCTCAGTGTCTATCATGAGCACCGGTGTTGATATCTGAGAGCGCTGGGTTTTGTCTAGGTGGTGGCATAGTCTTTTCGTATTGTCTCTACAC
This sequence comes from Triturus cristatus, assembly GCF_964204655.1. Lineage (NCBI taxonomy): Eukaryota > Metazoa > Chordata > Amphibia > Caudata > Salamandridae > Triturus > Triturus cristatus. The sequence continues at coordinate 1,142,065,116 of NC_140585.1, read as the reverse complement.
CCTCGCTCCGAGATAAACCCTGCGTAGTCCGGATTGACTATTCTCTGAACGTATGGTGCCAGTCTCTGCGCCAACACGCTGGTGAAAATGTTTGCAGCCACATTCAGCAGGGATATTGGACGGTAAGAAAAACAACTTCTGGGGTCCTTGCCAGATTTGGGGATGACAGTGATATTGGCGTTGCACATTGAGTCTGGGAGCGTTCCCTGTGTATCTATGGAATTATATTGGTGTGTGAGTATCAGGGTCAGCTGGGATGCAAATGCTTTAAAAAACTCCCCTCCATAGCCATCAGGGCCGGGCGTCTTGTGCAGCTGCAGCCTATGGATAACATCTGTGAGGTGCATATGTCGCCAAATGTCGGTGAGGCCTACTTCGGTCAACAACCTTTGGTGCCTGGTGTGAGTTCTCTATCTTGACGCTCCAGGGGATGTCATCTATCACGTTGCCCGTTTACTGTGATGTTAAAGTCGCCCCCCACCACCAGGTCCCTGTCTGATGTGGTGATCAGGCTGCCCAAGGCTTCTTTGAGAAACAGTTCCTGACTGTCATTGGGGAATAGATAGTGGCTACCGTGTACCTGGCGCCTTGGATCCGAACATGCAGTGCCAGCAGACGGCCCAGGATGTCCACAAAAACACCCTCCACCCACCCTGTGAAATGTGGGGCGAGCAAGATGGCCACCCCTACCCTCTTGCCAGGTCTGGAAGAAAAATATTGACGGTCGAACCAGCAAAGGAGCATTCTCCGCCAGTCCTGTGAGACCAGGTGGGTCTCTTGCAGCATGCATATGTCACACCTAGCTTCTTTAAGGAATGACAGTACAGCTAACCGCTTTGCTGGAGAATTGAGGCCCAAATATCAAAGCTGAGTATGGACACCATTTCTCACACCTTCAACTCCCGCCCATCTGGATACCCCACCACCCCACATCCCCCGAAAGACGAAACCAGGTGTCAACATCATGGAAAGAAGGGAAAGAGGGGATTCAAATAAAATATAAGTCAGAGTACAACAAGAACTTCAAGTCCAATAGTATCTCCCACCTGGGAGTCTCACTGGTCACAAATTTGGGGTCAATGTTGCTGCTAGGTGTGCACATTGGATTTAGAAAATTCATCTTGGGGGACTCCGCCGGCGGAATCTTGTCATTGGGACGTTGGGCACCAGCTCTAGCCAGAGCTAACACCCGCGTGTTAAGGAGCAACAGCCAACTTGCGAAAATGGAAACTGGTTAACCTCAGGTGTCAATGGTCACTGGATGCACCTTCATGCTGCAAATGCTGGAGAAGTCGTGCAAGTTCCTCTCGGCTGTCTGCTTCAGTCTGCTTATTCAGCTTCTTCGGCCCCTGTTGGGGCAAGCTCCTTATTCAACGCCCCTCATCTGATGGCTCATGGGCTTGCGACCTTGAGGAAGAGGTCTGCCCCAAGTCCGCCATCTCCGGTTTGGCGTGTGCATCCGCTAAGGTGCAGACCAACCAAACTTCCTCCTTCCATGTGAACTGCAGGCGGAGAGAGTAGTCCCACTTGTAGCGGATCTCCTGGGTTCGAAGGAGATCCGTTAGTGGTTTCAAGGCCCTGCAGCGCTGCAACGTTGTTGGGGATCGATCCTGGTAAAGCCCGATCTTATGGCCATCAAAGTTGACAGTTCTCAGATGTCTGGTCCCAGACATTATTTTTTTCTTTCTGTTTATAGTAGTGTAGGCAAGTAAGTATGTCTTGGGGTAGGCCCGGTATGGTCGCCAGTCTCTCTGCGCGATGTGTCTGGTCCAGCAGTATTTCCTGATCCCGCAGTGCGGGTGCCACATGTTTAAATTGCCGGATCACAAAGTCCTCCAGATTGTGTGAGATGGCCCAGACCAGCACACCCTTAATTCGTATATTGGAGCGCCGTGAACTATTTTCTAATTCTTTGATTTGGTACCGCAGCTCGGCGTTCTGGTCTCGGAGCTCCAGGAGCTCTGGGCAATGACCCTCCAACTCCTCCTCCCTGGTGTCCTGATTCTGTTCCATCGAGTCCAGTCGTTGGTCAAGGGCGGTGACCTCCTTTCTGAGTCCCTGAATATCTGCGGCGATGTCACGCATAAGTTCTGCGAAGTCCTTGCAAAGGGTTCCAAACAGATGTTCTACAACGGCCTGCTTTAGTGGGGACTCCTCTTCGCCCCTGTCCTCACTACTAACCCTGTCCGGTTGACTCCCTTGATCCTCCGTTCCCCGCATGGCATCAGACTTCTTCGTGTTTGAGCAGGCAAACATGTCCTTCACTGAGTGATCCTTTTTCGGTTGACAGTGTCTAGACATCTCCACTTTGGCTCAGTTCCCCACTGTGAGTCGACTGGACCACTCCCCTGACCAAACGCCTCCTGCAGGCTCCGCCACCCAGTCTGCAGAGCTACGCAGCCCCGGGGTGTCGCTTCCGGCATTAAGACGCCAGCAGACTGAGGTGGGCCGGCTAACCAATTGGGGGCAGCATTAGGCCGTAACCCAGGACCCTCACCTCCGATCCCAAACATGTAGCCCCTGGAAGTGTGGAGGGTCCATTCAGGCTTCCAAATGCGCCAACAATCACCTGAGTGGGGATGGCTGGGGCTCAATGAGTCCCTGGTGTGCCCCTCCCATGTAGGCCTCACTCAACCTTGCCTGATGACTCTGCTGAAATCAGGGCCTCCCGCCTCAGCTTAGCGGTGAAGTTTCCCCCACGAGGATCCACAGAGGGGGTGCCGGGGGAATCGCGCAGTGTGCTGCCTTAAGTCTTGACAGGGGGGGACCAGATGCCGCACGAACACCCAGGGCAGTGAAGCGGGCCGGCCTGCAGCCGTGGGCCACAGTAGGCCTGGTGTCCACGTCCCGCCCTGGGGCCCGGCTCTGGCTGCCAGCAGCCACCCCCGCAGCCCCCACAGTCGCAAATAGTCCTGATGTGGAGCGGAGTTCCTCGACCAGCAGCACATTGTCACCTTGGGTCCCCCCCACACCCCTGATGCAGGCCTCGGCGCAGCTTTCAGGTAAGTGCCAGGGGGGCGGTTCCCCACAAGCCACACCAACCGGCAGGCCGCCTCTCCTCTCCCGCACCCCGGTGTCACGACTCACCATATGAGGTGTCCTTGGAAGAGGGGCCTCCCCCGTCGCACAAGTCCACCCAAGCGCGAACTACCGCCCCATGGACCAGGCTGCAGTGCACCCTTCTGTGTGCAGCACCAGGCCCAAGCCCGTTGCACTCTGCAGACCGCTCTTGCTTCGGGTGCCTGAGCCGAGTTATCCCCCGCTCCGCCGTTGCACGGGTCTCCGGTTTTCCCCTGTTTGCCAGCCGCCCTCAGAACGAGTCTGCCACTGCAGCCGGGCACCAATGTCCAGCGTGGAGTCGATTGTGGTCCTGCGAGCCGGCGGACTTCAGAGATGCACGTCTTACACCACATCCATCTTGGACACGCCCCTGTCTCTGCTATTTCCACAGTGGATGTGCAAAGCGCCCAAGTTTTGTCTTGTCTATTGACCACCCACGACTGTTCCCTGTCTCGCTTTTCAAGCCAGGCCAGCAGCCTGGAGGCCTTGTCACCCACGTCATACAGCCGGTGTGGCGTAGCCAGGGCATATGCCCTTGCCTCGCCATCAGCCAAAGCACGCAACTCCCGCTGGCGCCGAGCTAACTCGTGCCGTCTGTCCAAATTCCTCTCAGCTATCAAATCCCCTTCCATTTGGAGTATTTCGTGTACCAGTGACCTCATTTGCAATCTTCCTCTTTCTTTTTGCCCCCTATGATCACCTTTGTCTGGCCCCTTACTACAGCCTTATAGGCTTCCCACAGAGTCTGGTGCGAATCCATTGACTCTGTGCTTTCTTTGAAGTAGGGGTCTGTTTCTTTCCGGGGTTTATCTCGGAGAACAGGATCTCTTAGCTGCCAGGGGTCGATCCTAGGGAATGGTGCCCTATTGATTTTCGGGCCCCTAAGTGTAATACCTACGGGGGATTGGTCAGAGATGCCCCTAGCCATAAGTACTGGTGAGGCAAATTCCCTTATTCTGTCATTGTGTGTAAATAAATACTCAATTCTTGAGAAGGAGCGGTGCCTCTCTGAGTAGTATGTGTACTGCCATCTCTGGGGTTTATTCAACCACCTGAGGTAAACCAACCACATGGCCGTCAAGAAACCTGAGAGTGCCCGCTCTCCTTTTTGACCTACCAGAATATTGGAGCGGTCCAACTCTGGATCCAAAACTGTGTTTGCATCTCCCCACACCAAGAGGGTAACCGCAGGAAGTCCTACAAGGATTTTGCCTATTTTGGGGAAGACTACCACCTACAGCCTCAGAGGAATATAAAATGATCATAGCACTATTGATCACCCGTCACACCTGCCCGCTACTGCTATACAACACCCAGCATCGTCTGACTAGATACCCTCTATGGTGAGCGGCAATGTATTCCGAATCAGAATTCCCACTCCACTGGCATCAGTCGACTTCCCTGAATGTGCAACCAGTCTATACCCAAAACGGTCTAGGGCTTTGTATCGGCTCACCTAAGATGTGTCTCCTGCATAATCACTACGTCTGGGGAATGTCGCTTGATATATTGAAGTATAAGTGTCTTTTTGATTTTGTTCCCCAGACCATTTACATTCCAGGTCCACACTCGGATACTAGTTGTGTCTCCTATTGTCGTGGCCATAGCGGTTGTCAGTCGTGACTTGTCTCCCCCCCCTCGATCGGCACAGCACCAACATGCAACATTATGCGACTATATCTGTCTTGAGCAATGGTACAGCATTAAACAAAAAATTCAAGCAAGTTTCCCAACCCCCCTTCCTGCAACCCGGCTAGGTGAGTAATAAACCACCCACCTCCCCAACATACAGAGTGCCTGTCGCCCTAAATGTGTAATGTTAACGGTTGATGAGGGGGCGGTGAGCCAGCCTCCAGCATGTAATAGAATAGTTGCACTGTCGGATGGCTCCATACCCCATTGTTTCTCATGAGAGCTTCTGTATCTGCCGGCCCTGAGCGAACTAAATATACTTTACACAAGGGTGCTGCGAGCCCCCACAACCATTATCACTTAATAAAGTCCCCATGTCTCTATGCGCCCATCATCAGACATCTTTGCCCCCAAAGCCCCCCACTTCCCCCCTAAGCCCCGCATGGGGATGGGAGTGTCACTGGTGGCAATAGTCCTCCCTCCCGGTCAGTTATCTGTTCTTTGCCGCCGGGTAGGGCTATCTGGCGTGGGATCTGCTTCTTGTCTCTTCGAGTTTTGTCCTTTTGCAGTGGATGTTCGGGGTGTTCCCCCTTTCCGCCCAACTTTCTGCCAGCCCGTAACTTGCCTCTTCTGGTGTTGTGAAGAAGTAGGATTTCCCTCCATCAAGAATCTTTAGCTTAGCTGGAAATATCATCATGTACTTCACGTTCTACAAACGGAGGGCCCTTTAGACCGCATTAAATGTGCGTCTTTGCTATTGAACCTGCAATGTGAAGTCAGGAAAGAAGCGTATGATGGCATTTTTATACTGCAGGTTGCCCGACTGACGCACTGTCTGCAGGATAGCGTATCTGTCCCTGTAATTCAATATACAAGCTATAATTGTTCGGGGACACTGGGCGCGGACGGGGTCCCAGTGCACGGTGTGATCGCTCTACAGAGGAAAATATGGACAGGCGCTTGAGGTTGTTCAGGAAAAGATCCTCCAGGAAGAGGTCCATCGATGGCCCCTCCATTCCTTTCCGAAACCCTACTACTTGAATGTTATTTTGGCATGCTCTGCCCTCCTGGTCCTCCAGCTTAGCCAGGATTTCTGTCAGATTTTTGGTTAATGTGGACACCTGGTCCTCCAGGCGTTTAGTTTTGGACTGAAGGCCCCCAATACTTGTCTCTGCAGTGGACATCCTGTCTGCCATCTTTCAGAAGTCTGCCCTGAGTAGGTTTACCTCTTCTGTTGCAGAGTCCAGTTTGAGTTCCAGTGTACATCGCAATTCCCTTATCACTGACTTGATGTCTCTCAGTGAAGGCTCCTCCTCCCCACCGGTGAAGCCGCCCGGTAGTGCCCTCTTCACGGCTCATTGTTACTGTGTATTTGTAAATTTGATTAGTCTAGCCTGGCCCCACGTGTGCTTGGTTTGGACAATTGTCGTACATTTCCATGGTAGTATGATTCCCGGGGGCAGGGCCTGTCTTTCAATTGAGTAATTTGTCTTTGGACACTGTAGAACCTTGATGTCCCGTGTCTCTGCCACGGCTAGCAAGGCACCTCAGCACTGTCCACTCCCATCCTATTTCGTGCTGCCGATCTGAGAGGTGTATGCCGCTCTTTATTTTATCCATTTATTTGTACAGGTTTCACTGAGCAGTGGATTCAGGCACCGCCGATAGAGGAGGGGGAACCTCCACAGTTGCCACCAGGGGATATACCTTATTTCACTGGGCCTTAGTCCACTTCCCCACCAGGCCTCCTTGAGTGCGTAGTCGCCAGCCACCCTGGAGATCTCTGTCTACCAAAAGACTGGGCTCAGGCTTGCTTAGTCCGGCCTTAGGCTCTTTGTGGGCCGGGCAGCTCAGTTACCCATCCGGGGCCCTTAACACACCTCTCATCTACAGGATTTACAGGCCTGATCGTGGGACCTCCACTTGGCTTCCGGGCTTCCCACCAGACCCCAGTCCTACTTCCTGCAGGCCCACAGTCGATTGTTCCAGCCACTGGCAAAACCACCAGGAGAGGGCCATCCCACGCCACTCGCTGGGCCGCTCCCTCTCGGTTTCACTTGACTCCACTGCTGACTGTATCAGGCCCTCTAGAGATGACTTCAGCTCGCAGGCCACAGCCACTTACTGCCGTTCAGTGTAGATGTCCCGTATGTCGTCCCTCCGCCCAGGGCCCGTCTCTTCTGCAGTATGCCCACTTGACCCCGGCTGATGGGCGCGCAGCTATCGCGGCTCTGGGTGTTCACCGCCGGGTCTGTCCACACCCAGTCTGCTCCCAGAGTCGTGGGTCCACAATCTATGGAGTGTGCTCTCCAAATTCTAACTAGTAATTGTGGAGAGCATGGCCGCCGGCGCTGCACTCGGGCGGATGTTCGTACCTCGGCAGCTCTCGTCAGCCTCCATGTCTCCCACCGCTAGGCAGGTGGCGCCATCTTGCCTGACTGCCTCACTTCGTCCTCCTTTCTTCCCCCCGGATCAGCTGCTGTTGATACGGCTCTCTGCCGGCCTGGGGAACAGCGGTCCTGCTTCCTGCTGTTTCCCCGCAGTGAATACAGTTGCTGATAGCGGGTGACGACGGATTTTAATAGGGCTTGTTAGAAAAACCCCACTCCCACACCGGAAGGGTGGTGGTAATGGGGTCTTTCCAGACATACACAGTGGTAGCTTGGCTCGAGTGGTCAGGGGTCAGGCATCGTGTTAAGCATACGACATACCCACACAATAACCATGCGTGCATCCGTTCCAAAAACGACACACCTTAAAAATTATACTGAAAATATATCTCTTTATCTTCTTTTCTCTTAGTTGCTGATTAAATAAATAATAATACAATCACAGTACACAAGGCTTTTTCTGTGGAAGGGTACGTCAAATAAATAATACTTCAACGATTCAATAAATAAGGTAGATCATAAATAATCAAGGCATAAATATAAGTGCATTACATAACAGGCCATTAAATATTATGAGGCAATAAATACTGTACGACAATAAATATTGTGAAACAATAAATACTGTGAGGCAATAAATAGGATATACACAATAAATACAGTGCTCTCAATAAATAATAAAAGCCAACAGTGACACTTGTAAATCAGTTCACATTCCTGAGGTACTATGGGATGAGTTGACCCAATCCCAGCTGGTAGAGATTTGGATGGGCTGAGGGGTATACTCCCTGGCTTGGACAAGGCTGAGGCCTAAACTGAGGTAGATCAAGGGGGAATCTAGAGATCTGGCTCTCCCACACTTCACAACCCCTCTGTATTAGTCTCAGTTCACCCCTGGCACAATCAAGCTGGTTCCAGCACCTCTCTAGCCCCTAGGATAGTCTTTTAGGGCTTCACAGGGCCTTAGGCGCCCTCTATTCCACTTACTGCCCTTCTTATGAAGTTCCGACGCCGCTGGAGTCGTGTCGACGCCGTGAGGCGGTTCCGGTTCGATGTCGGCGGCCTCGGCGCAGTGTCAGTTCTTGACGACGTCGATAGGCGGTTCCGGTTCGATGTCGGCGGCCTCGGCTCGATGTCGACCTCCGGTTCGATGACGTCGGGCAGTCTTGGCTCGATGTCGACTTCGGGCAGCTCCGGTTCGATGTCGGCGGCCTTGGCTCGATGTCGACCTCCGGTTCGATGACGTCGGGCTGTCTTGGCTCGATGTCGACTTCCGACGGCTCCGGAGTGCGATCTCCACTCCCGACCTCCGGTGCTCCTTTCCTCAGGTTCCGGCGACTCCGGAGTGCGATCTCCACTCCCGATCTCCGGCACGCTTCACCTCGGTCTCCGGCGACTCCGGAGGGCGGACTTCACTCCCCCGTCGACGCCGCTCACTCGACCTCGGGTGACTTCCTCCTCGACCTCTGGTACTCTCCACGACCTCCGTCGGCGCCCTCTCTCGACCTCTGGCGGCTCCGGGTACGACGTCTGCTTTCCAGTCAGCGCCGCTTCCCCACCTCGGGCTCCAGGTCTCTAGGCTTCTCGACGTCGGACTTCAGGTAGTTACCAGTAACCAGGTCAGGTACTTGCTGTTCTTTACTTTTAAGGCCTGTTCCTGCTGTCCAGGTCCTTAAGATGGTTTTTCTTGCTTTCTCCCACACAGGGCTCCAGGCTGGGCTCAGTCAGTAGGGACTAGTATCAAGGGTGGGTTTATGGACCCCACTCCAGGCACAAGTTTCCACCCCTGCTGCCTCACTCCTTCCTCCTTCAGGTTTCTGCTGCTCTCTCTTCACCAGTCAGGTGCCAACTGCCAGCTCCAACTGTCAACTCTGACTTAGCTTCCCAACATTCTAAACCGCCTCCAACTGTCACAGGGTTCCAGAATGTTGCAGAAGGTTCTAGTAGGTTCCAGTGATGTCACAGGTGACAATGGGTGGCCTCCATTTTGTGCTCCAGGCCCTCAGACAGAAGTTCCAGGGGTAGATAAAATGGCTCCCTGAATCTGCATCAATACTAAAAAGTCTGGTGGTTCCCAAAAAGGAAAAAATACTAACAGGGTTTGAGGCAAAAGTGGGACAAAATAAATAATGATGAGGAGGGACCACCCAAAGGGCTGACAGGTCTAACACGCGTCCCCCCCAGCTGAAAGTGGGGAGAGCTACCCAACCCCTTGGGAGTTCTCATCACTAAGGCGGAAAGACCTTGAGAGACCGTCTGCATTGGCGTGGTCCACTCCAGGCCGATGTTCCACCTGAAAGTCCATTCCCTGTAGGGAGATAGACCACCTCAACAACTTGGGATTCTCCCCCTTCATCTGCATCAGCCAACGAAGGGGTCTGTGGTCGGTCTGAACTAGGAAGTGCGAGCCAAACAGGTATGGCCGCAACTTCTTCAGAGCCCATACCACGGCAAAGGCTTCACGCTCTATGGCACTCCACTTCTGTTCCCTGGGAAGTAGTCTCCGGGATAGGAAGACCACGGGTTGATCCAGACCCTCTTCATTGAGTTGCGATAACACTGCCCCAATGCCATGTTCTGATGCATCTGTCTGGACAATGAACTTCTTGGAAAAGTCTGGGGCCCTTAAGACCGGGGCCTCGCACATGGCTTGCTTCAGCTTCACGAAGGCCTGCTGACAAGCCTCCGTCCAGACTACCCGTCGAGGTTGTTTCTTGGACGTGAGCTCCGTGAGGGGGGCTACAATGGTTCCGTACCCCTTCACGAAGCGGCGGTAGTATCCCGTGAGGCCCAGAAAAGCTCGGACCTCAGTCTGTGTCTTGGGGGGTTCCCAGGCCATGATGGCCTCGATCTTCGCCTGGAGGGATTGCACCGCTCCCCTACCCACCAAGTGTCCAAGGTACACTACCGACCCCTGCCCGATCTGGCACTTGCTGGCCTTGATCGTTAACCCAGCTTGTCTCAGGGCCTGGAGAACAGCTTGCAGGTGACGCAAGTGATCCTCCCAGCTGTTACTGAAGACGGCTATGTCATCCAGATAAGCAGCAGAGAAACTCTCCATTCCGGTGAGGATCTGGTTTACCAGGCGCTGAAACGTGGCAGGTGCGTTCTTGAGCCCAAAGGGCATCACACAGAACTGGTAGTGGCCATTGGGCATGGAGAAGGCTGACCTTTCCCTTGCTCCATCAGTCAAAGAGATCTGCCAGTACCCAGAAGTAAGGTCAAAGGTACTTAGATATTGGGCAGCTCCCAGCCGGTCAATCAATTCATCCGCCCTAGGGATCGGATGAGCATCAGTTTTGGTTACTGAATTCAGTCCCCGGTAGTCCACACAGAACCTCAGTTCCGGTTGGCCACCCGGTGGTGCGGCTTTTGGTACTAACACCACCGGACTGGACCAGGGGCTGCTGGAAGGTTCGATCACTCCTAGCTCCAGCATCTTAGTGACTTCACTGTTAATGCTGGCCTTCACCTTGTCTGACATCCGGTAGATCTTGGACTTCACAGGTGGGCTGTCTCCTGTGTCCACATCATGGACGCACAGGTGAGTCCTACCCGGAACAAGGGAGAACAACGAAGAGTACTGTCCCAGGACCTGGCGGCAGTCCTCTTGCTGTTCAGGAGTTAGGGAGGGGGAGAGAATCACTCCCTCCACCGACCCATCCTTCTCTTGAGACGCAAATAAATCGGGGAGAGGCTCGCTTTCCACGTCCTCTCCTCCGTCAGTCACCATCATCAAGATGACTTCGGGCCTCTCGTGGTGGGGTTTGAGGCGGTTGGCGTGCAGCACCCGTAGGGGCTGACGAGGGGTTTTAAGATCCACCAAGTAGGTAGCCTTACCCTTCTTCTCCAACACCTCAAAGGGTCCTGACCAGCGATCCTGGAGGGCGCTAAGCTCTCCCGGTTCGATCACCCACACCTTCTGGCCAGGCTCCAACTCCACCGGGTGAGCGTTGTGGTCATACCACGCCTTCATTACTGCTTGGCTGGCTTCCAAGTTGTCAGAAGCTTGCTTCCACAACTTAGCCATTTGGCTCCGGAAGGCCAGCATGTAGCTCACCACGTCCTGGGGAAGCTTCCTGGGAGTTCTCTCCCATCCGTCTCTCACCAGGTTGAGAGGTCCACGTACAGGGTGCCCATACAAAAGCTCGAAGGGGCTGAAGCCCACTCCCTTCTGTGGCACTTCCCTGTAAGAAAAGAGTAGACAGGGTAGGAGGACGTCCCATTTCCTCCGCAGGCTTTCAGGCAGACTTTTGATCATGCCTTTCAAGGTTTTGTTAAACCTCTCCACCAGACCATTGGTCTGGGGGTGGTAAGGAGTTGTGAACCGGTAGGTCACTCCACACTCCTTCCACATGGCCCGCATGTACGCTGACATGAAGTTGGTCCCCCTGTCGGACACAACTACCTTGGGAAAACCCACTCGGGTAAAGATTCCCATCAGGGCCCTAGCCACAACAGGTGCTGTTATGGTCCTCAGAGGTATTGCCTCTGGGTACCGTGTGGCATGATCCACCAGAACCAGGATAAACCTGTGACCAGCTGTAGTAGGTGGATCTAACGGACCCACAATGTCGATGCCCACCCTTTCAAAGGGGGTGCTAACGACAGGAAGTGGTTCCAGGGGAGCTTTCAGCTTCACCCCTGTTTTCCCACTGGCTTGGCAAGACACACATGTCCGGCAGTAGGTGTCGGACGACACTTTCATCTGAGGCCAATAAAAGTGTGGGACAAGACGGGCGAAGGTCTTGTCTTGCCCCAGGTGTCCTGCCAATGGGATCTCGTGAGCCAACTCCAGAAGGAAGGCTCGATAACGTTGAGGGACTACCAAGGCTCGTGACGATCCATGTAGGGGTGCCTTGGGTTCACTGTAGAGGAGGCCATCCTCCCAGTAAACACTGTAGTTCCCTTCAACGTTCCCTGCTGCCTGGGCTTCGGCCTGTCGCCTCAGTCCCTCAAGGGTAGGGCACTCCTGCTGGCCCTGGCAGAATTCCTCCCTGGACGGGCCTCCCTCCACGTGCCACTCGGCCGGGATGGGTAGGTCCTCCAGTTCGGTGACATCCCCCACCGCAGACTCCTGGTCCACCACCTCCGGTGGCCTATCCGTCCTACGGGGGGCGGACGCCGAGGCAGGCTCCTCCTGTCCTCGGTTCTTCCCTTGACTGGCAGCTAGCTGGGCCTTTGTTCCAGGCTCCAGCCGAAACGAACTCCCTCTCCGGGTAGTCGCGGACCTTGTGCTCACACAGGCCCAGTCAGGTGTACCCAGCATCTCAGTGTGAGTCCGGTATTCCACCTCTTTCCAAGCATTGTGCTCCATGTCATTCCCTAGCAGACAATCGACTGGCACGGCAGGGCTTACGGCAACTCGAAGTGAACCTGCAACCCCCTCCCATTCAAAGGGAACCTCGGCCACTGGATAGTGGCCTGTTCTGCCGTCAGCCATCGCGGCTGGGTGGAGTACATCGGGAATTACCTGCTCTGGAGACACCAGTTGGCTACGCACCATAGTCATACTGGCTCCTGTGTCTCTCAGAGCCTCCCCTCTTTGGCCGTTGATGGTGACCCACTGCCCATACTTGGCGGTATTTGCGGGCACCTGGATCTTAGGAACCATCTCCCGTTCTCCCAGGGACACTAAAGTGACACCCGCCCACTCCCTTCCCTTAATTAAAGGCATCTCCTCCCCGAGCACTACACTAGCTACTCCGGGGGTCTTTCCTCCAATGGGAGGGGGTGGTCGTTTTGGGCACTTCGCATCTCCCTTATAGTGTCCAAAGCCACCGCACTCGAAGCAATGGACAACCCTTGGCTGCTGACTCTGGCCAGGATTAGGGTTTCTGGGTGGGTTAGCCCTAGGGGTGAATCCTGTTCCCTTACCTTGGAAATTATTTTGGGGGCCTTTGGAGAACTCCTTTTTCTTTTCCCCTCCCTCTTTCTTCTGGGGGGCGCCCTGTCCGGCCTTTTGAGTATCCCCTCCAGTCCCCCTTGTGGACACCCGGGTACTAGCCCAAATGTCCGTCTCCTCAGCAAGCTTCCGGGGATTGGTCAGCTTGCTATCCACCAGGTGTTGACGCAGTTCAGGGAAACATTTTTCGAGCAGGTGTTCCTTCAATACTAAATCAAACAACCCCTCGTAGTTCCTCACTTCACTGCCCTGAATCCAACCCTCTAATGCCTTCTTTGCATAATCCAGGAAGTCCACCCAATTCTGTGTGCCCAGTTTGTGGCTACCCCGGAACTTCTGTCTGTATTTCTCGGGTGTTAGTCCAAACTTTCGTATGAGCGCCACTTTCATGGTGGGGTAGTGGGTCTGCTCATCCTGCTCTAGGGCCAATAATGCATCCCTACCAGCTGGAGGCATGTACCTGTACAATCCCCCTCCCCAGTACTTCTCTGGAACCCCATGGGCCCTTAATGAGACCTCATAGGCCGCTAGCCACTTGGCAATATCGTCGCCCACACCATAGCTAGCCACTAGGTCCTTCGGCAAATAGGGTTTGGGTTCCCTGGTGAACTCTCTTTCTTCGCTGCCACCATTAGGAATAGGGTGTGCCCCGGCTCGTAGGATCTGAAGATCTATCTCTTTCAGCCTTAGCTCATGAGCCATCCTCTGTTCCTCCTTCTCTTTCTCCAGCCTTGCTAAGTCCCATGTGAGCTGTCTTTTCTCCCTCCGGTCTGTTAACTACACTTCAGACAAGCCACCGCTAGAGGCACTGCTGCCCTTCCTAGAAAGTGTCCTGGGCCCCGCTAACAGGTTCCCCACCTCAGGTTGGTACAAACCAGCTCCCTCACTGTCGGGCTCTCTATCCCTGTCCTCCTCCTCAGCCTTGCTTTCTCGTCGTGCCTCCCCCCAAGCCCTTAAGCTGGTTTGGAGTGCACCCTTCTTTGCTCCTGGGGGACAATACACCCCCTCCCGCTGACAAAACTCCCTGAGTTGGGCCACAGTGTACGTTTCTAAATTCTCCAGTACAAACTCCATCTTGCCCACTCAGGTCAGAGGACAGTTATTTGCAGAAGCTATGCAGGGGGGTACCTTATATAATACCTCCTCCCACCACCAGAGTAAATTTGGAAAAAACAAAAACTCACAATTAGGAAGGCCGCTTTGAGAAAACTCCAGGTGTAGGCCTATGGACTACCCACAGTTATTGTCGAGTATGCGTAGGCACAGCTCAATCCCGCCGCTGAACACCAATTATGTTAGAAAAACCCCACTCCCACACCGGAAGGGTGGTGGTAATGGGGTCTTTCCAGACATACACAGTGGTAGCTTGGCTCGAGTGGTCAGGGGTCAGGCACCGTGTTAAGCATACGACATACCCACACAATAACCATGCGTGCATCCGTTCCAAAAACGACACTACACCTTAAAAATTATACTGAAAATATATCTCTTTATCTTCTTTTCTCTTAGTTGCTGATTAAATAAATAATAATACAATCACAGTACACAAGGCTTTTTCTGTGGAAGGGTACGTCAAATAAATAATACTTCAACGATTCAATAAATAAGGTAGATCATAAATAATCAAGGCATAAATATAAGTGCATTACATAACAGGCCATTAAATATTATGAGGCAATAAATACTGTACGACAATAAATATTGTGAAACAATAAATACTGTGAGGCAATAAATAGGATAAATACAATAAATACAGTGCTCTCAATAAATAATAAAAGCCAACAGTGACACTTGTAAATCAGTTCACATTCCTGAGGTACTATGGGATGAGTTGACCCAATCCCAGCTGGTAGAGATTTGGATGGCCTGAGGGGTATACTCCCTGGCTTGGACAAGGCTGAGGCCTAAACTGAGGTAGATCAAGGGGGAATCTAGAGATCTGGCTCTCCCACACTTCACAACCCCTCTGTATTAGTCTCAGTTCACCCCTGGCACAATCAAGCTGGTTCCAGCACCTCTCTAGCCCCTAGGATAGTCTTTTAGGGCTTCACAGGGCCTTAGGCGCCCTCTATTCCACTTACTGCCCTCCTTAAGAAGTTCCGACGCCGCTGGAGTCGTGTCGACGCCGTGAGGCGGTTCCGGTTCGATGTCGGCGGCTTCGGCTCGATGTTGACCTCCGGTTCGATGACGTCGGGCAGTCTTGGCTCGATGTCGACTTCGGGCAGCTCCGGTTCGATGTCGGCGGCCTTGGCTCGATGTCGACCTCCGGTTCGATGACGTCGGGCTGTCTTGGCTCGATGTCGACTTCCGACGGCTCCGGAGTGCAATCTCCACTCCCGACCTCCGGTGCTGCTTTCCTCAGGTTCCGGCGACTCCGGAGTGCGACCTCCACTCCCGACCTCCGGCACGATTCCCTTCAGGTTCCGGCGACTCCGGAGTGCGATCTCCACTCCCGATCTCCGGCACGCTTCACCTCGGTCTCCGGCGACTCCGGAGGGCGGACTTCACTCCCCCGTCGACGCCGCTCACTCGACCTCGGGTGACTTCCTCCTCGACCTCTGGTACTCTCCACGACCTCCGTCGGCACCCTCTCTCGACCTCTGGCGGCTCCGGGTACGACGTCTGCTTTCCAGTCAGCGCCGCTTCCCCACCTCGGGCTCCAGGTCTCTAGGCTTCTCGACGTCGGACTTCAGGTAGTTACCAGTAACCAGGTCAGGTACTTGCTGTTCTTTACTTTTAAGGCCTGTTCCTGCTGTCCAGGTCCTTAAGATGGTTTTTCTTGCTTTCTCCCACACAGGGCTCCAGGCTGGGCTCAGTCAGTAGGGACTAGTATCAAGGGTGGGTTTATGGACCCCACTCGAGGCACAAGTTTCCACCCCTGCTGCCTCACTCCTTCCTCCTTCAGGTTTCTGCTGCTCTCTCTTCACCAGTCAGGTGCCAACTGCCAGCTCCAACTGTCAACTCTGACTTAGCTTCCCAACATTCTAAACCGCCTCCAACTGTCACAGGGTTCCAGAATGTTGCAGAAGGTTCTAGTAGGTTCCAGTGATGTCACAGGTGACAATGGGTGGCCTCCATTTTGTGCTCCAGGCCCTCAGACAGAAGTTCCAGGGGTAGATAAAATGGCTCCCTGAATCTGCATCAATACTAAAAAGTCTGGTGGTTCCCAAAAAGGAAAAAATACTAACAGGGTTTGAGGCAAAAGTGGGACAAAATAAATAATGATGAGGAGGGACCACCCAAAGGGCTGACAGGTCTAACAGGGCTGAAGGCTGGTGGCTATTGCAGCTTGTTCAGCCTGCGGCCATCTTCGCTGGCTGCTAGCCACGCACCCCCCCCTGCATTCTCATGCTTGAACCGATGCAGTCTCATGCCTGAAGATATGCAGTCTTGAAAACATACTTTAATTTTTGGAGTGGTGCACTTTCTTGCTTGTGGTGCAGCCTCATGCTTGTATCGATGCAGTCGCATGTTTGGATCGATGCAGTCTCATGCTTGGGTGGATGCAGTCTCGTGTTTGAAGGGATGTAGTCTCATGCTTGAATGGATGGAGTCTCATGCTTGGGTGGATGCAATCTCATGCTTGGATGAGTGCACTCTCATGCTCGGATATATGCACTCTTGCTTGGATGGATGCAGTCTCATGCTTGGCTGGATGCAGTCTCGTGCTTGGATTTATGCAGTCTCATGCTTGGATCGATGCACTCTCTTGCTTGGATCAATGCTATCTCATGCTTGGATGGATTCAGTCTTATGCATGGATTTATGCAGTCTCATGCTTGCCTGTATGCAGTCTCATGCTTGGCTGGATGCAGTCTCATGCTTGGATCGATGTTCTCTCGTACCTGGATTGATGCAGTCTCAAGCTTGGATGGATGCAGTCTCATGGTTGGATTTATGCATTCTCATGCTGGAATTTATACAGTATCATGCTTGGATGGATGTAATCTCAAGCTTGGATGGATGCAGTCTTATCCATGGATAGATGCAGTCTCATGCTTGAGAGTATGCAGTTTTACGCTTGAAGAGATGCAGTTTCATGCTTGAAGGGATGCTGTCTCATGCTTTGATGGACGCAGTCTTATCCTTGAATTTATGCAGCCTCATGCTCTGATGGATGCAGTCTCATGCTCGGATAAATACACTCTCTTGCTTAGATGGATGCATGCTCAAGCTTAGATTTATGCAGTCTCATGCTTGAAGGGATGCTGTCTTGTGTTTGAAGAGAAACAGTCTTGTGGCTGTTAGGATGCAACCCTGTCTTTAAAGGGGTGCAGTTCCAAGTTTAAAGGGATGCAGTCTCAAGTTTCGAGACAAGCAGTCTCCTGTTTGAAGGTATGCTGTCTCATGCGTTGAAGGGTTAAATCTAGAGGAATACAATCTCTTGCTTGGGGGTATACAGTCTTCTGTTCGCAGGAGCTGCAGTCTAACCTTGAAGGGATGCAGTCTCAGGCTTGAGAGGATGCAATTCCGTGTTTGAATTGGTGCAGTGCAGTCTCAAGCTTAAAGGGATGCAGTCTCAAGCTTAAAGGGATGCAGTCTCATGTTTGAAGATATGCAGTCTCTTGTTTGAAGATAAGCTGTCTCATGCATGGAGGGTTCAGTCTCATGTACTTTTGAGGTGTTTTTTGTACCCCGTAGCCACCTTTTGCCTAGTCTGCCCGCCCCGCAAGTGAATGCCCTACCCTTTCATTGAACTCATAACATTCTTGCCCCCTAGACAAGAATTTCGCAGCCATCGCTTTGGCTGTAATTTCATTCAGTGCTGATTTTAAGACTACTATCTGGTGTAAAGCAGGAGAGAGATCAGTCCCAGAAGAAACAGCAGTTATTAGCTCAGCCTCTGCATTGCTAAGGTGTTGGTATAACCCTCTAACCTGAGTCGGACTCTGCCTCTGATGATTTAAGGTGAACCTCATAGTCTCCCCCACTGACCATGGCCTTAAAGGTGTCCCATTCTACCCCTAACACCAATGCGCTGTGATCTGACATAATCCTGGGAAATAGTTCTATCTGACTTCTATTCAATAACATTGATGTCACAAAACAATAATCCAATCTAGCAAAGGACCTATGGGGAGCCAAAAAGAAGATAAACCCAGGGCTGGGAAATTTAAATTTAGCCCATACATCAGCCAAGCCAACTTCCTCCTCCAGAGTCTTAAGAACTCTATATGACTGTGGTTTTCGTCCAGTCTAATGGCAACGCCCTGCCACTGGGTTCCCTCTGCTTCAATTTAGATTAAAGTCCCCACAAAGCACATTCGGTGCCTGCCAGAGTAAAAGCTCTGTTTACAGAAAATGAAAGAAACCAGCATTGTTCAAAACTGGTGCATATATTTATTAAACATAGCATGAAAGATCCTGTTTGGTACTGGCACTCAGCTAATGCCCACCTCCCATATGTGTCGGCAGCCGTGCAGCCATTCGTACATTTCTTGGTCCTAGCAAAAATAACAACCCCTCTAGTTTTAGCATCCTGTGTGGTGCATGTAAGTAGGCTTAGGCCTTGTGTTTTAATGGGATTTCACTACCCCTGTCAATATGTAAACAACAGCAAAATTAGGCAGTTACGGAAGACACCAACTGCACCACCCTCCTATACACATATATATGAACAGAATTTGTAAATTCAGTTTGCCCACCTCTTTGGTCCACTGCCTTAAGAACATACAAATCTAGAACATATAAATAGCACAAAGAGAGGCAAAAACTCCAAAGTGTAAAAACTGTACAGTAGACACTTGAGTCCAAATTTTTCATTAGTACAAAAATATTTTCTTTAATGTTGCACGACCTATCGTATATAGCAGCAGCAAGACAGCCAACGCGTTTCGCCCGTTAACATCAAGCAAAGGAAAGAGAAGTTTGGGGGAGGCATAATTAATAATGGACATGTTTTCATTAATTCAATTTCACACACCCCTTTGAGTCCAGTTACAGAGTGCCTAGAGTAGAAGAGACTGACAGTATTAGTAGTAGGACAAGTCACTCAGTGAGGGGTGCCGCATCTATCTGTTTCTGTCTTACAAAGTCATCCAATTATTAAAATCAAACACTGGCAGTGTGCGGCCCTGCACCAGCAAGGAAAGAAGGATACAGTGTGATGTAAAACAGTAACCCCAGCCAGAAAACATTAACAACATCATATGTAAACTTAAGTAGAAATATATTATTTAATAGTACCTAACAAAAGTAAAATTTGTAAAAACAAAAAACACACCTGACCCACCCCTCTCCCTAACCCCAACCAATGTCAGTAAAGAAAATGTCATTGTCCAAAAGAGGAAACCCAACGCCCGGATCCCACCCACCCTAAGAATTATTTTAAAAGGGGCAATAAGAACGGGGTCTAAGTTCGGCGGGCTTTTTTCAGGAGGACACGAACTTGCTCCTCCAGGAGGGCAACACAGCACTTCAATGCGCGGCAGTTGCATCCACGGGGGGGGGCAGCACTGATGTAGGGGCGGCGGCTAGCGGCTGCCAGACGGTGGCGCCGTACCACTGGAGGGCGGTGGCTGGGGCCCAGGGCATTGGAGGAGGCTGCAGCTGCTGCCGCCTCCTCCTCCTACTCTTCCAGGACCACCAGCCGTCGATATTCATTCTGTATTGCCTCCAGTTTCCGATGCCGTGCCTTTTCTGCCAACTCCTTCCGGTCAGGTTTCCCCTTGGAAGGAGTAGCTATATATGAAGAAGCAAAAACAAGACAATTGTAAGATATACTCTTATCAAAGCAGTAAGACAAATATTTCTACACATAGTGTCACAGTAGCATTAGCAAGCACATAACATTTGTGGTATGTATGTACTATCCTCCAACTTTCTTGGACTTTCACAATTGTGGGAGTTTCAGGCATTCAACCAACCATGCATCTGATTCCTATCAGCCACCAGTATGCATGCGGCATGCATCCCACGAATCCTTCTCTGCCAGTCATAAATCTTAACTCTCACCCGTCCTTCTTCCTTCCACTCTTCTTTCCCTTTTCGTTGAACCCATCTATCAAGGTCATCTGATCTGACTTTTAGTCTTCTCCATAAAACTTTCACAGCTGAGTTAAAATCATCAGATAGAAGAGGCCATTGGTTACTCAACAACACTCCCACCACTAATGCTTTTACTAATGCTAAGTAAAGAGTATCTTCAACCGTTCACAACAACCTCTTACTTAGTAAGTCAACTGTACACTAGTATCATACAGTACACCCTTGCAGTGAGTGTCAATAAGTAAGGATTAGGTATCTAACTTACCACCGCCCGCCACTGCTGCTGGCTCACCCCCTGCAGCTCCTCCTGCAACTGCCGCCTCCTCCTCTCCTCCATCAGCAGCCGCGTCGCCGCAGGCCCCGGCACTGGTGGTTGGTAGTGCGCCTTGAAAAAACATTACACATTTTTTAGGTGTCATTATCCACCTCCCCCTATTTTTCACTAGCAAGATTGAAAAATGAGTTAATAGTAATACATACATATACAACATACATCACTAGTACAAATCAGGTAGTAGTAGAGTAGACACTAGTAGTTATATGGTCCCTAGAGCCATTCTAGTCTTTGCTTAGTTAGCCCGAACCATGCTACCATTTTACCTTTGTGTCTTTTATTTCAGCACACGGGTCGTTACCTCGCAGCTTGTTGTATAAAGAGTGACGCCTTTGAGCCCACATGAGCTCATACTGCTACTGTCTAAGCGCTGCGTACAAGGTCAATCAAAACAAGCCACTTTCTGGTGTTAGTCCATATTGCTTATCCAAAATGCTACACTTTTTGCCACGACTGAGAAATGCTTGCAATATACTAACGCGCACCATTTTTCTCTTAACAGACGGAAGATTCCATTCTAAGAACCAGAGCTTTGCAGAGCTTATGATGTAACCAGTACTAACTTCTTCTAAGGTGAGGGGTCCACATAATTCGCTCAGATCTTCATTTATCATTTTATATAAACTATATTCCTATTCCTACAACTGTTCACTTATTTATTAATCCTTATTTCGCTTTTTTTTTTCTTCGTTCTATGGACTTGTACTTGTTGTGTAACTAAGTGCAACAATGTTTATAGTTTTAATCTTGTGGATTTTGCTGTTGATTATAGAACAACGTACATAGCTTGTCAGTTGCAAATAAAATAATTTTTGAACTTACTTAGACTCGGAGGTATTTGGTGTGGATGGACTTACACGAGTGAGCGAGCGAAAGGAAGGGTGTGCAAACTGTGCTTGTGCATTGCTTCCACGACTGAGCGGTCGGGAGTGTTATGTTCTGGGTTGTCTACTCATTGGGTATTGGGGGGAGGGTTCGGAGAGCTAATAGTAATAAAACACTATTATAACTAGTCGGGCAGGGGATTGTGGTGGGTTCTGTTCTGATTGAGGTGTGCGTGTGAGGAAGGTCCAACCTCCCATCACCAACATCCTATTTTCTTGTGCAACTTCAATGTTCTGTATGTGGAAAATACCTACAACAGTAGTAGTATGTCCTAACCTATCAAAATAGTCAAACCTGGTTGGGCATTTTGTTGGTGGGAATTGTCGAAAAACATCAAGATTAATAAAGCCTCAAAGATTAAGAAGAATAGAAAGAGTACAAGGGGACAACCCAAAGGACTGGACTCATCAATGGCTAGAGCTACTGGTGAATCTGAGTTTTATTTAAAACCTTTTAAATAAAGAGTGGCCAACTGGGCATGCTTAGCTACACTAAATAACTAGATATATCTAAAATTTGCCAGATATATCAAGAGGGTCAAAGGGAAAAATATTTATTGACCAATAGGTTTCTAATCCCCTGATTCTGTGGCCAGAGATTTATCAAGATATACGCTCACAGCAATGTCTTGCAAGCATAAAACGAAGAGCCTTTGCGGATGGTATGGATAACTGGATCTCTGAGTCAGTTATTTTAAACCGACTGTGTGGCCTGAAATTTACTGAGACATAGGCTCACAGCAATTCGCTCACAGCAATGCCTTGCAATCACAAAATGCAGAGCGTTTACGGCTGGATTGGATTGTTAAAATCCCTTTATGTAGGCGTTTGGTATGAAAAATGTGCGCACTATGTTTGTTGCTTGATTTTAAGACATGCAATATGTTTGATACCCGTTTATCTTTGTATAGAGCGGGGCCTCATTTCTCTGAGCGGATGCCAGGTGAGGTGAGGAGAGCTCCCGTACATTGACGGGTAAGTGTTTTTCTTCTTTCTTCGTGGGTTTACAGGGAACACTGTCAAAATCCAACAGTGTTCCCAGAGTTGTATTAAGACCCATGATATTTAGCTAGTAATGATAAAGCAGGTTTGATGCATAACAATGGGCATTGAATGTTTTCCTTTCTTTTCAGGAAATGGACGAACACTACTGAAAAATTGACATAGAGTGTTGTGAAAAAATCTGCAACCCAAGTAGGTTGTATAATTTCCTTTATTGGTGTGTTTTTACTTTGTGGATCACACAAGAATATATAGCAATAGCATAAGTTCCTAGGTCCTGACGAAAGCCTGATTATCATATAATCGTGAGGCTGAAACATGCAGACCTTTTTCGAGCTGGACTTGAGCAGTTATTTTTTCAAAACCGCTCCTGCACTGGTTTTAATTTCGTCACTCGAACAGAATCAATAAAGTACCATATCTGTTTCGGTAGATGATTTTAATATTCACTTTTTTTGTTTGTTGCACTGCTTCCCTCACCACCATTAACAAATAAACCACATTATTAGGAACCATGGTAGATACTATATCTTAAATCGATAGAAAGGTTCTTGTGGCCCTTTCATGTTGTGGCCCTGATTCACTGGAGGGCACTCGAAGGGCTACTGAATCTCAAATGATGTGGGTTGCTACCTAAGCGGCTGATGGGATTTACTTTCACTTGTCAAAGTGTCTACTTGCTTTATCATTATTCTTTTGTTCTGACCCTAGGTTTCCTGTTTGTAGTTATCATGCTTAGCTATAGACAGACTAATGGTAGTAGTACAGAGAGTCATAGCAGAGGCAGTTAGAGGCAGGGATAACAAGAATCTAGAAACAGATAGTCTAGATCGAAGGGTAACTGTTGGTAAAAAATAGCATAGGAAACGGAAACAATAGTTCGGGGAAAAAAATATGGGGCAGTAAAAGTTAGTGAATAAGAATTAGTATTAAAAACAGGAAGACTTACTGGGGCCACCAGAAGAGCCCTTGTTCTGGTTCTCCTGGACTGGAACTGCTCCCGCCGACTCTGCCCCCATCTTCTTGCCCCTGGGTGCTGATCATGAAAGATATAAGAAAGGAAGAGACAAACACTGATGATTGGTGTGAAACAAATAAAATATTTTTATAAGACTGTCAAAAAAACATTTGTGTAAACAACAATTGCAATAAAATTGACCTATCTAATCTGGTCGACAAGTAGTATCTCAGGATTCGCGGACCGACTAGTTATTATTTATCTACACCAATCCAGTGTTCCATTGTGATTACAGAATACTACTAACTAAGCCTAAGTAGTACGTACCACCTGACCGAGCCCACCTATTCCAGGCGTGCCAATTGTACATTAAGCAAGCATTTCCACTTCTTTTAGTCCTCAAAAATGCATAAATGGAGGACATATGCCTGTATTTTTGCATACACAAAATTGTTGGTTCGTTGATGCAGATGTTCTGCTAGTGCTGCTAGACTTTTGCATCCATCTTCTGTGAACCAGTGTGTGCCTTACTGTCACACACAAAATCAGGCTCACCATCAGACGTGGCCCACTTGTGTGGACCTCGTGACATCACATTGGAGGGCCTGGCCTTTCACAGGGGTTCCACTCACAGGATTCTGCAGCTGGTGCTAGCGAGGACCTTGTGACATCACATTGGAAGGCCTGGCCTGTCACAGGTGTTCCATTCACAAGATTCTGCTGCTGGTGCTAGAAGGGCTCTCACGACATCACATTGGAGAGCCTTGCGCATCACAGGGATTCCATTCACAGGATTCTGCTGCTGGCAAGGCGTGGGCCTTAGGCTGATTGTCACAACTTGCTTGCACACACACATCCATACTAATACGTGCGCAGACAATTACACAGGGGTGTCACTCCGGGGTATCTCGAATACTCATTTTGACGTATCCCCCTCTATGAGCTGCGAGGTCTTAAATCGTCTATAGAGGGGGCAGGAGAGGGGAGGGGGAGTAGCCAAAATCTTAAAGGACTGCTGAGACTTCGTTACCATGCATCTAGATAACTTTGAGGGAGCTGAGGTCCTAGGTTTCTTCTTGAGGGAGCGGAAGGGCAGCTCTCTTTCTGGAATACTCTGCTCCTGTCCTCTGGGCTCTGTGGTTTCTTTTGTGCAAACCTACTCTGTTTATATCTCAAATTTGGTCCTCTCACAATCCCAACTTTTTTATTCTTGGTGATTTTATTATGTGGGCGGATGAGACAGTGCAATACTCGAAGGACCGACAGGGTTCCTGTGAAATGCTGGGAGTACAGCACCTTGTGCCTGGCCCCACTCATCAGGAGGAGCATACACTGGACCTTAGTTTTGCATAGGGAGACCTTATCTCCTGGGGGGTGTTACTCCTCTGAGTTAGTCAGACCAAAAAGGAGGCCTTCTATATTAAGTGTCCAAAGTATTTAACTCGAGGCTGGGGTCTACAAAGCCAGTTCCTCGTAGAGCATGGGTCAAACTGGCCCACATAGTGGAAACGAATTCCTCTGACCCGGAACCATGCTTTCAAGGTTGAGTGTGAGGTCGAAGACAACTGCAATGCTTTACAATAGAGGATTACAGAGGCTCTAGATAAAGCAACACCTCTTAAAGGGGTCAAAGCCTGCTTAAGACCTTCTGTGCCTTGGCATACCTAGACTTTAAAACAGGCTAATTAGCTTCTAAAAAATTGGAGAGAAAATTGCATGTCTTGTTTTGCTGAGTATAAACAACCATTAAAGTCTGCCTTAAACAGCTATAAATATATGTGTGCAAGGCTTAAGAGGAACACTATGCCAAAGCTATTCTAGGAGACTCAAATAGCACGAAGAAGATATTTGATATTGCTCGTGAGTTATCCGACCCAGAATGCACTAAGCAGGCCATTAGGCCTTCTCAGAATTTGTGACACTTTTATCGATTTTTTTCGATAATAAGCTCCAGAACATTATTTTACATATAAATCCTCCCAGATCCTCTTTGTGCTTTTCAAAGGAGGGGGATGCACTTTAGACAAAATCATTTCAACCTGTACTAATAAACTTGAATCCTTCAAAATGTTGACTGAGGAAGTTTAGGGCAGCAGCGATATCCATCTCTTCGGGCTCTTTACAAGACCCATTACCACCAAAAGCCCAGATACTGTTAGCAGATTGGGTGTTTCCGCCACTCCTAAACATTTGCAATCAGTGTTTGTAAATGGGGCAAGGTCCATGCACCTGGAAAAGAGCACTAATAACTCCTGTTACACAAGCATTTGCAATGCAACAGGTCTCGCATTCACGCGAGTTTGAGCTATTGGCATTGTAAATGACAATGCCTTTTATTTATGTTTTGGATTTCAAAACATAAAAGGCATTGTCATTTACAATACTAAGAGCTTAAACTCTCGCAAATGCGAGACCTATTGCATTGCAATAAAGGGCCTTCTCAACCGCTTGTTAGATTGTAAATATCAGAGGAAGAGACCGGCCTGCGACATCTTCAAAGTAGTGATATATAGTGCGTGAAGAAGATGTGTAAGTATTGTAAATTACACAGACACAAAGTGTGAAGTGAGAGTTACATATGATCTGAGCTATAAACACTAATACAGCGCTCCAACACCTTTCGCTCTGTGATTACACTGTCGCAGCTCAGGAGAAAGAGGGGAGGGTGGCTATTTTCTGCCCTCTCTATGGTTTGAGTGTGTAGTGTGGCATTGCTATCTTTGGCCTAATAAAAAACACTCCAGCTGTAGTAGGGCCCTGGCTTCACCTCCTGGTGCAGGGTGGGCTGTGCTCTATGACTGGCATGGAGGGAGGGATGATCTCGGCTGCAGCTCCGGCATCATACAGTGCCTCTGCTATTACTAGTGAGCGAGAGGCGCTGAGGTGGCGGTATTGGTAGTGGTGGGATTGGTATTGATGGTGGTGGTATTGGTAGTGGTGGTATTGCTGGTATTGGCGGTGGTGGTGGTAGTGGTGGTATTGGTACTGGTGGTATTGGTGATGCTGTATTGGTGGGGGTATTGGTATTAGTAATGGTGGTATTGGTGGTAGTGGTATTGGTAGTGCTGGTATTGGTGGTAGTGGTATTGGTGGTGGTGGTATTGGTAATGGTGGTACTGGTATTGGTTGTGGTGGTACTACCAGTGGTGGTATTGGTATTAGTGGTATTGATGGTGGTGGTAATGGTATTGGTGATGGAGCAAGGATTCGTATAAGAAACTTGCTTGGATTCAATCCTCTCAAATAACATGTCATAATGTAATCAACTCGTTTTGTGAATACTAAAACCGAAATACACCACAAACACTTTTATCTAGGGGAAGCTTTTCTATGTGCATTACTAACCCGTAACCCGATTGTCCTAAAATGGCCGACAAAACGCTGGATTTCTATTGCGCATGCGTCTACTGCATCTACGTAGTATGACTGTCGCTTTTGGTGGGAAACTTCTGCAGCTGCGCAATGGCACTAAAAATGGCCACTTTGAACTCACATGCTAATGCACCTGCTACTGCTACACTAAACCTTGTACGCTCTGTTAAACACTAATGCAAAGGATTTAAATAAGTAAATGGGATAGAGTAGAGATAAGTGGTATACAGTTAAATCATTTGTCTCTGTGTTCTAACGTGTCTTTTTCTGACTTTATTAATAGTCCTTATTTGGGCCTCGGAGGGTGACTGGAATCCCTACCTTGTATGAACTGCGCGCATGCGCATAGAAATTGGCCGGAAAACAATGATGGCTCCCGTGTCACTCAGCCAAGGCCACCTTGAATGAAGAAGCCTGAGAAGCTCAACTGATGACCCCAGCGAGAGCAACAATGTTGAATAAAATGTTTAATTTACTGAGTAATGTGAAATGCGCGTGGGAAGAAAGCTATGGGAAAAGAAAATTAAGGGGCGGGGACATAAACAATGGTTCATAGTGAAAATATTAAATTCTAAGTGGTGTGATGAACTCACCTCCTCATCCTGACCAATCAGAATAAGGGAAAACATAAGAATTGATACATGGGGGGTGGTACACGAATCAAGAACAGTATAATTGAGGTACGATAGCTACAGATTTCGTCCGACTTGTCAGATCTGTCATTCCGACTCATCACTGACCCAACACGTATGCTGCTCCAGATTCTGTCCGAGACGCTGTCTCAGACCTTGCTGCTACCAGAAACTCTGTCTGAGAGTTCGAGATACTGATCGATAATCTATTCATCTAAAGGGATTGTGGAAAAGGGACACCCGAGGAGAGTAGTGCCAGAGTGGGTGCAACGCTGGCGTTGTACTTTAGAAGAAGCTACCCTTCCAGATCTGAATCTGCCAATTCTTCTAGCTGTGACCTGTCTTGGAGATTCTATCTGGCCCCCATCACGGAGTTGGGTTCATCTTAGACTATAGGTAAATATAATCAGAAAATCTGTACTTCTATGCCTGTTCCCCCCCTCCCACCTTTTTCTCCCTTTTCAGGTACCGTCATCATTGATCATTCTTGTTTTGCTATGAAATTTTTTAGAATAGTTTTGCCTCTTGAAATGAAGGTGGTTACTGTAATTGAATTTTGACTCACAAATTAACTTAGATAAAGGTTTTCAAAACTTCTTGAGCCTGTGGTTATTTAGAGTAAATAGGTAAATGTCATTCTACCTTAAACTAACTCAGCAACCTAATTCGTCGAGGAAATGAAACAAAATTTATTGAAATTGGTAAGACTTGGTAAAGGTAAATAACAAAGGTACAGGTATAACTCAAAATTGATGTCAGCGGGGTTTACTAGCTTATTGTATGAATGTGGTTTGGACCCAGGTGAGTATTAGGTGTATGAGTGACCAGAGCTGGTGACCCGCGCTCCATCATTGGCGGTGGTGGTATTGGTGGTGGTGGTAGTGGTGGTGTTGGTGTGGTGGTATTGGTGGTGGTTGCATTGGTATTGGCAGTGGTGGTATTGGTGGTATGGTGGTGGTATTGGTGGTGGTGGTATTGGGGTGGTAGTATTGGTGGTGGTACTGTTATTGGTGGTGGTGGCATTGGTGGTAGGGGTGGTCTATTAGTGGCGGTAGTATTAGTGGTGGTGGGATTGGTGGTATGTGTGATGGTATTGGTGGTGGTGGTATTGGTGGTGGTGGTATTGGTGGTGGTGGAATTTGTATTGGTGGTATTGGTGGTGGTGTTATTAGTGGTGGTTGTATTGTTGGTATTGCTGTTGGTGGTATTGGTGGTGGTGGTATTGGTGCTGTATTGGTGGTGGTATTGGTAGTTGTATTGGTGGTGGTGGTATGGTGGTGGTATTGGGGGTGGTGGTACTGTGGTGGTGGTATTGTCATTGCAGGGGGTATTGGTGGTGGGTGTTATTGGTGGTAGTGGTAGTGGTATTAATGGTGGTGGTATTGGTGGTATTAGTGGAGGTGATATTGGTATTGGTGGAGGTGGTATTGCTGGTATTGGTGGTGGTATTGGTGATGCTGTGTTGGTTGTGGTATTGGTGGTCGTGGTGGTATTGGAATTGGAGGTGGTATTGGTGATGGTGGTATTGGTAGTGGTGGTATTGGTGGTAGTGGTATTGGTGGTGGTATTGGTGGTGGCATTGGTGTATTGGTGGTGGTGGTATTGGTGGCGGTAGTGGTGGTACTGGTATTGGTCGTGGTGGTGGTATTGGTATTAGTGGTATTGGAGGTGGTGGTATTGGTGGTGGTGGCATATGAATTAGTGGTATTGGCGGTGGTGCTGGTATTGGTGGTGGTGGTATTGGTGGTGGTAGTATTGGTGGTGGCAGTATGGGTGGTGGCAGTATGGGTGGTATGGTGGTAGTATTGGTGGTGGTGTTATTGGTGGTGGTGTTATTGGTGGTGGTATTGGTGGTGGGGGTGGTGGTATTAGTGGTGGTAATATTGGTGGTGGTGGTATTGGTGGTATGGTGGTGGTATTGGTGATATGGTGGTGGTATTGGTGGTGGTAGTATTGGTGGTGGTGGTGGTATTGGTGGTATGGTGGTGGTTTTGGTGGTGGTGTTATTGGTGGTGGTGGAATTTGTATTGGTGGTGGTATTGGTGGTATGGTGGTGGTTTTGGTGGTGGTGGTATTGGTGGTGGTGGTATTGGTGGTGATGGTAGTGTGGTGGCATTGGTGGTTTTGGTGGTGGTGGTATTGGTGGTAGGGGTTTTAGTGGTGGTGGTATTGGTGGTGGTGGTATTTTCGTGTAGTCCCTATATGCCCTATACAGGATCTGCACGTTTGGATAACATAATCTGTGGGTTTGGTTGCAGACTGATTCTGAGCACCCCCACCGAGAATGTTAGCCTGTTTGCATTAGCTAGCTCACAATGCCACTAGTGTCTCCTCTTATTGGGTAGAGAATAGTTTCTGGCAACCTTAGAACATGACCACCCTGATCCCCCAGGATCGTGGAAACATAGTACTACTTTTCGCTCAGTCAAAAGTGCTCACTTAGTTTGTCCCAGAGATAGACAGAATAAACTGTCTGGGCGTTTCAATAAGTATTTATTGAACAGTTGTTATTCTCGTGTAAAATATATGAGCTGCAACAACCATTAGACAGTAGCAGAGATATATGATTAGCAGTACTAAGAATATAAAAGGATAGTGTAGTTCTACCATCCTGCAATAAGTATGAATAATACATGAATATAAAATGCAGGATAAAAGTGCGCATACTCCTACGATGCCTATCTAGATGTACCTAAGTGTACCTAGCAAGTGAATAGGTGTGAAATCAAGAATCCCTCTAGGATTTAGTTGAACCCTATTACACGAAGTGTGAGAATGTAGGAGCCTGTCCTGGTCTCCAGTTGGACCCCCCGCAAGGGATGTTCAGACCACTGTCAGCTGGAGCGTCTGTATGCAGGAGTCTCAGCGTCTCTGGTCAGTGTGTCGGCCTGGAAGTCTCGGTTCCCTCCCCTTAATACTAGCAAGAGGTGTTAGATTTATACAGAAAGTATCTAGGGCTCCTTAGTCCCTTGTTGCTTGTATTAGCCATTGTTGGATTTGAGGATGACATAGGGGATGAACGGTGTACGTAGATATGGGGAGGAAGGTGGTGTAGCCCCAGTCTGGTATTCATTCGGACTGTGTGAGTCTATTGATGGCGTTATAGGACTCTATTGTTTAGGAGAAACCCTCCTTCTGCACCCAGGACTAGAAGTAGGTAAAAATCAATCCTAAAAGGCTTGTTACAGTGTAGTGTAGGGGAGGTAATGTAGGTGAAGGAGTATGATGTTACCCGAGCTTGGCATCAAATGGCAACACTGGTGCAAACTAATCATTAACTTGGCAGCATCATGACTGTCCTGTATGGCCTGAGTGAGGTCATGTCGGAGGTCTTCAGTAACACCTGGGAGCACTTGAGCCACTGAATCCCAAAGGGTGAGGGAATAGTGCCCGAGCAGGCAACTAGCATTTACAGATCAAAGTGCCAAACTGGTGGATGAGAAGACCTTTTTCCTGAATTTCTCCACCTATTTTGATTCCATTTTGGGGGAAGTAGTTGGGAACGTGTTGGGGGTAGTTTTGCTATCAGGCACTTGCACCACCAAGTTTTCAGTGGAGGGGTGACGAGATAAAAAAAGCTGGGTCGCCCAGTGCACAGCAGTGGCTTTGTGCAACTTGGCAGTTGACTGGGAGGCCAGAGCAAGGATTGGCCCATGCCCCCAATAAGGCATACATCCCTAAGGGCCTTGTTAAAAAGTAAGAGGGGTTCAGTGGACATTTGACCCGGCTGAAAGCTTCGGTAAGAATATTAGTCTTAATCTCCGTCAAGGACTTCAGCCGCCCCACGCATTACCATGGTGTAAGATGCATTCTCTCAGTGTCAGAACCAGGGGGAAAGCCCCAACTCAGGGGAGGTATCAAGGTCACCAGCCTCTTGTAGCTCATCGTACCAATCGTCTTCAAAGTACAGCTGGCGAATCTCATTACCTCCGTCAGAATCATTGTCTGAATCCGTGCCAAACAAGGAATGTAAAATATGTGTTCTCCTTTAAGAAGGCTCAGGGGAAGGAAACGGTGCCTCATCAGCTGCCGGGCACTCCTTCCAGCGAGGTCAAACTGGCGCCAACTCTGAGTCAGAGAGTACAAGAGGTACCTCGTCTTCTGATATCGGTAGAGTAGGCACTGGCGTTCAGTTTTTGAGAACCATTGTGGACCTTGGCATTGGAGGTGGAGTCACAACTGGAGCTGGAGGCAGCCACGTGGTGTGCTCTGAGGGTCCGACTGTCACCAAGAGTGAACCTGCCGGCAGTTTTCCAGCTAGAGTGGCCTCTCTGCTCCATGAAGCCCAACAGAACACCAGAGGGAGTCGGCAGGGATCCAAAGAGTCAGAGAATGGCCTCATGGAACTCTTCAATGTGTTTTGGCATGGAGGATGGCACCAGATACTCTGGTTGTACTGGAACAAGTTGCTGGATGGGTTCCGACGTAGACTGACTTCCTGTGCGAGATCGAAAAGTATAGGGCTTTCCCCACGCAATCTCAAGACAGTAAGAGTGGCTGAAAGGGGTCGAACCCTTTTTAATTTTCTTGTTTTTTTCCTTATTTGTCTTACTTGAAAACTTTGATCAAGAGGGAGACTGACCCCTAAAATGATTTCTGCAACTTCTGGACCTGGAACTGGATCAGGATCAATCAATCAATCAGGATTCATAAAGGTCAGCAATTCACCCGTGAGGGTTTGGAGGCAGTGTTGCAAGCTGCTTTACTGTGCTCTGTTCATTTGAAAAGCTAGGTCGCAAGTCCTTTCCGAATTCCTGGAGGGATGAGGTGGTCCTGAGATGCAGGGAAAGATTGCTTCTATACTTTGGCCACCAGGTAAGAAAGGAGTGTCCTCCGTGTTGGCTCTGCAGATCTGGGGGGTGTCTGCGAGGAAGAGGGAGGGGGATCGCAGGTGTCTGGATGGTTGGTGGAAGTTAATTCGTTTGATGATGTATGCTGGTCCATTGTTGTGCCGGACTTTGTATGTGTCAACATCTTGAACTGGCATCTCGTCTGGATCGGGAACCAGTGTAGCATCCTGAGGTACAGAGTGAGGCGAGTCGGTCTGGGGAGGTCGAGGATGAGTCTTGCTGCTGAGTTTTGTTTTGTCTGTAGTCTCTTCAAGAGGTGTGCAGTGATTACCATGTAGAGAGTGCTCCTGTTACCCAGCCTACTGGTGATGAGGGCCAGAGTGACGGTCCTTCTAGTATTGCATGGGAGCCACCTGAAAATTTTCCCGAGCATACGTAGGGTGAGGAATCAGGCGGCTGTTTCTGCCTTTACCTGTTTCTGCATAGATAATTTGCTGTCCAAATAGATGATGCTGTGGGTGTGACCTGTTGGGGTGAGGAAAGGCTGAGTTCAGCAGACCACCAAGTGTCATTTCATTGTGAGGTGTTGTTCCCAAAGATGAGGACTTCTGTCTTGTCTGTGTTGAGCTCGAGACAGCTGTCCTTTATCCAGTTCACAATATTCATCTGACATCTGTGAAAGCTGGCTCTGGTGGTGGAGGAGTCTTCTGACACTGAGAGGATGAGCTGGGTGTCGTCGACATAGGAGATGATGTTGAGTTCATGCAATCTGACTGTGTTGGACAGTAGGGTCATGTACGTGTTGAAGAGGGTGGGGCTGAGAAACAATCCTTGTGGGATGCTTCAGATGATCATCTTGGGTTCCGAGGTGAACGGTGGGAGATAGATTCTCTGGGTTCTTCCGGTGAGGTGATCCATTTGAAGATATCTCCCTGAATTCTGATATGGTGGAGTCTGTTAATCAAGATGGGGTGGGAGATGGTGTTGAAGGTCACTGACAGGTCCAGGAGGATGAGGGGGCTTCAGTTTTTTCGTGGTTCAGGAGGGCCCTTATGTCATTGGTAGATGTGATAAGGACTGTCTCGTGCTGTGGTTGGCTCAAAATCTGGATTGAGAGGGGTCCAAGAGGTTGTGGTGTTCCAGGTGTTTAGTGAGTTGCTGGTTGATTGCCTTTTCGAGAGCCTTTGCCTGAAAGAGGAGCAGGGAGATGGGCGGTAGTTCTTCGGTTCTGCTGGGTCAGCGGATGATTTCTTCAGGAGGGGCCTCACATTAGCGTGTTTCCAGGCCTCAAGGAAGGAGGATGTGGTGATGGAGGCACCCAGGACTTTTTTTAGCTCATCGCCAAATGTGTTGCTCTAGAGGTTGAAGATGTGGTGAGGACACGGGTCAGTGGGTGCTCCAGAGTGTACGGAGTTCATGATGGAGATTGTGACGAGTTGTGAGAGGGTCCCAATGGGTGATCAGGTGTTCAGGGTTTGTGTTTCTGGGTGTGAGCAGGCTGATGCTGTTAGTGGCAGTGTGTTGGGGTTTGAAGTTCTTGTAAATGGCTGAGATCTTGTCGTGGAAGAAGCCTGTCAGGGTGTGACAACGTTCTTGGGAGGGGGTGATGTCATTTTTGGTGGCTGCAAGGTTTGAGAATTCCTTCACAATGGCAACTTAGTCCTTGCTGTGGTTTGTGCAGGCTTCTAAGCGGTCTGCTAGAGGGTTCTTCTTTGCTTCTTTCAGGAGGCAGTGGTACCGGTTGAGTGCTGTCTTGAAGGTGGTGTGGTCTTCTGTTTTTTTGCTAATGAATCACTTCCTTTCTAGTTGCTAGCAGTTGTGTTTGGTGGACTTCAGCTCTGCAGTGAACCAGCTGGCTCTTCTGGCAGGTACTTTGGGTTTGGCTGGCTTGGCAGTGACGATTGTGGTGATGCATTCTGTGATCCACTGGGACAAATTCTTTGCAGCCTGTTCCGGGTTGTATGTTGTGTCTGGGAGTTGAGAGCATTGTTCCACTGGTCTTCTGATATATTCTTCCACTTTCTGCACATATAGCTGGGGGCTTGGTGCCAGTGTTGGTAGATCCTGAGATGGTAAAATGGACTCTGTATGGGTCGGTCCAGGTGAGCTTCGAGAAGTGGTTGTACTTGACTCTGCCGCTGGATGTAGAAATGGAGTCGGGCATGTGTCCTGCGATGTGGGTGGGGTCAGTGACAAGTTTGATGCCGATGTTGCTCATGCTTTCTAGGAGGTCGGTTGTGTTGGTGTCACTGGCGTCGTCAAATTGGAAGTTAAGATCCCCTAGGAAGACCTAATGCTTGGAGTTGATGGCGATTGGAGTGATGAGGTCAGGGATGAGGATGCAGAAGATGGGACGTGGTCTCGGTGGCTGTATGCGAAGGTGACTGATGGTGCTTTTTCTGTCTGTGTGAAGTTGTAAATTGAGATGCTCCATTATCGGGGTCGAGTCGTCTGAGGATACTGCATGCAGCATCCTTGTGGATGATGGCAATTCCCCCTCCGTGTTTGTTGATTCGGTCCCGGTGTGTTAACTTGTAGCCTTCCGACGTGGCGATGGCGATGTCTAGCGTGGAGGGAGGGTTCAGCCAGGTCTCTGTGAGGAAGATGACATCTGGGATGAAATTGTGTTCCAGATCTATGTGGCGTTTTTGCTGAGCGACGTGCGTATAAAGCACTGGAGTTGTGCCGTGGAAGTCTCGTTCGGGGTGGTGGGTGCGGTCATGTTCGAGGTGTCTCTGGAGTTGTTGGTTGCTTTGAACTTTCAACTTGGAGAGGACCTGTCACGGAGTCTTCAGGTGCTGGGTGATGTTGAGTTTCGCTTGCGGTCTCGGTTGGCCTTTGGATTCATTGATACGCAATCACTGCAGGCCTCGGAGTTCTGACTCCACTCTAGGCACCACAGGCAACACTGATATGGGGCTGTCGCAAACAATTGTTTGTGACAGTCCCTGCGAGGTTTAAAACCTCTTTTCTTGACGGTGATATTTCCTGTTTACACTGTTTTACAGTTTGAAGAGGTAACAGGAGTCTCAAAAAAATGAGAGGGAGCTCTAGATCTGCGTTTGATGGCATGGAAAGAAAGGAACTGACAGCACACTAGAGTGGCACCTAAATAGGATCCGCATGTCATTTCTGGAGCAGAATAGCTTCAGTTCAGAGCCGCATGGTGTCACCTACTGGTGCACAGAGGTACTGCTGAAAAGTTTCAGGATCAAGTCTGAAACCTGGGAAATATTCAAAAGGTGAGGTATCTGTGGCTAGAAATAATAAAATATCGGACTCCCATGGTACACAGGAGTATTCTACAACACGAAAACCAATAAATTAATCCTCAAATTTCCTACATTGTTTATTCACTTAGTTGAAAACAAGAGGGTCAAAAGACCAGCAGGTAAGGCTATTATGAAAGTGATCCCCAAACCAGGGAAGGATGTGCGATACTGCGTGTCAAATAGACCTACCACACTACCCGATTTAGGTGTGTAGAAGTATACAAAAATCCTAACCTCACAAGTGAATGGCTTATTAATGATGCTTGGTCATTCTGACCACTGTGGCTTTGCTCAAAATAGGCAGACATATGGTATCATATGAAGAGTGGTCCTCTTGGTTGAATACTTTGATAAATAGAAGACCACATCTATCCTGCTTTCACTGGACACAGAGAAAGCGTTCGACCAAGTCATTCTTGAAACAGGTCTTAGATAGATGGTTTTGGACCTAAACACAGAGACATGGTCCTAGCTAATTATGTGGGTCTCACACCAAGTATAGCCCTAAATAGTCAACCCTTGCACTCCTTCGGTTTAGGCAGTGGCACAAGGGCAGGGTGTCCACTGTCTTCCCTGCTTTTTGCCCTGGATTTTGAACGTTTAATTTGCCAGATCAGTAAAGCACCACATTCAAAATGTCTCATCTGGCTGCCTTTCCATTTCTACTCGGCTATGTAAATGTATGCCTACTGTTTACCTCCTTTATCACTAATGCTATTTAAAAAAATATCTTCTGTGACATCTTTGATTAGCATCTTTTATTCTGCTGGTTACCTAATGGATACGTTCTTCTCTCAAGTCAACTTTGGATAAAATGCAACAGAATCAAATGACACCACAATAATAAATAATGTGAGGACAGATGTCCAACAAAGGCATGAAACTTGTGGAGGGGAAGGGCAGGAGAAGTGGAGAGGGAATAAAGTAGAATGACATCATGCAAGGGGACCTTTAATAAGGATAGCTGAAATGTGTCGACCCCAAAATTGGAGGAGTCTACTAAAATTAAATGAGCCTCAAATAGCATAGTTATAAAGAGAACTCTACGAGGCGGTTGTCCTAAGACTCACTTTATCTTGCGACTACCTCTCGGTGGAATTCAAGTTGCACTGAATATGCAATTACTTTGGTGTGTTACAATATCAAGAAAGCAAGGGGAAAAAATCTGATAACAAACTTTCCCGGATCTTGGGGATATATGTACTAATGTAAAAAGGGATGACGGTGTGTTTTTTTATATGCTGTAAATTGTGTTGGTGCCCTATTACCTTTTGTTCAGAGACATATAAAGATGGTGGAATTTTAACAGATACTCAGACAGGCATGGCCGGACTTGGAACAGCAACCAGCCCTGGCAGAATGCTGCCCGACTGGCCATGGGGGTGGGGGGCGATGGGGTGCTAGTAAGAAGCAACGCTTCCCCTTTTGTTACAAGGGGCCGATAATGCAGCACTGTTGCACAACAGGCCCCCAGTAACAAAACCAGCCCCCACGGGTACAACACCGGCTGCCATCCCTCCGGCCCACCAGAAAGCTCCTGGTGTCGGCTACAGCCAGTCCAGCCTTGCAGACATGCTTATGTAGCAGTTGATAAAGGAATTGTTGCTTGATTGAGTCTACATCCCAGTGAAAAGGGAAAGAGACAAAAATATAAAAATGTAAAGAATGTGGCTGCTACTGTACAGGGACACATATCAGCCACGTGTATTCCGTGCAACCATACTGGGCGTCAATAGTACCAGTGTAAGACCCTGTTCATGGAGCCAGGGGCTACAGGGCCTCTATTGCAGAGATTGAGGTTGTTTGCTTCTGGTATCCCAAGGCCTGCCCTACTATGGGTCTGCAGAGTAGGCCCCGTTCAACCATTTCCACACCAATTCTCAGGGTAGAAAGGAAAAGGAGCCACAAGCTTCTCAGGGAGGTAGCGTGGGGGTCCTCAAGCTCAAGCAACAAGCAACCTGCAGACCCAATAAAGTGAATTTCCAGCCCAGGGATTTTCTTTGCTAGAAAGAAAGTATTTCAATCGCCCGCTGCACTCAATACCACAAACAAGAGTAAACATCAACAAGTCAGTATCACAGAAAGCTATATTTTATAATATGTTTTTAATAATCATTTCGGTCATCTTAAGACTGTACTGGACTCAATATAAATATTAACATAAAGGTCAGCCAGCAACATCACGTTGTCATGCATTTAGCAAACATGCCGGACCTATTAAATGTAGCAAGCCCTAACAAAAGATTAACAGCAAACCAGAACTCTCTGGACGCTAGCCTAAAAGGCACGGCACACAACCCGTTCCTTCTCCATCCCCCTTTCCAGGCTCTCACCTCTGGTTCTGGGCTCCCACTCTATCTCGGGCTAGTTCTGGAGATATTAGAATAAGGCTCAGGTGCACCGTCAGTCATTCCAAATGCATCTATGCACACAGTCTCAGGTCTTGGCAGTCTTACCCCTTCACAGGATGAGTAAGTCTTCTAAGAACCGGTTCAGGGCCTCAGGTGCTCTAATGAGAAGCCTGCATACTTCGAATAACAGCGGCACACAACAGTAGGGTAACGAAACCTGAGGGTGCCCCCTGTAAAGTACCTAGAGGCCCCCACCCCCCTCCGGACTGAGTCAAGAGCTCTCAGGCCAGGGTACTGTGCTGAAGGGGCACCCTGGAACTCGGGCCCATGCACCACGGGGCTTCGGGGGCCTACGTTACGCCACTACACACAGCAGTCGACAGTGGAGCTCTTGCTGTGCCAGGCAAAGGGTCGCTTTTAGTGGGTCATCTGCTCAGGGTTGCATGAAGATTGGTATTCCTGAGACAGTTTGGCCCCTTGCTGGATTGCCGGTAGGTGTAGTCCCAGAGGGCTTCTCTTGACAAGCAATTGTAGTTGACGCCGGGCCGATGAGACTGATGGGATAGCCCCACACAGGGTCTCCAGTACTTCGTTTAATATAGCCCTGTACAGCTTTTCAGCAGACGCAGACATACTCATGTTGGCATGGAGTTGAGGTTCCCTCCAGCAACCAACAAAAGTCTGGAGCGTGTGTGTGTGTGAGGCGCGGGGGGGGGGGTTACTCTGAAACCACAGGCCTCCTGGATTGCTCTGCTCAGGTTTATGTCTGGACACCCCACAGCCACTGAGGACATGCAGAATCTATGCTCCTTACTGGCAGTTTCTTTCTTCTTTCATCAGGCAGGCTGGCTTCTAGGCATTTCAGAACAGGTACACAGCTCCTCCAATAAGAGGTGCAGCCTTCAGGTGACGCCCTCTCGGATTTCAACTCGATTAGTGCATTGTCCATTGTGGTACACTATCTGATAAGTACTAGGCAATGCTACATTATCTTAATGGTGTATCTGAAGATACTACCTGAAACAATATATGGAGCTATGTATAGGATTTGAAGTATTTCTGTTTATAGGGTACTTCTTTTGTATCCGTAGAGCTTTTCAAGCCTCTGTGTGTGATATAAGTAACCAAAAGGTAGATGCATCACTTTCTGTTATAGCACCAAGTCAAAATCCATTTAATGTTGCTTCCTTAGATTCAGGTGGTGAGGACCAATTGGCCAAGGGAACACAGTTAGGAGTCGCCAGTGGTGGCTCTTCTGCTAAGGCAGAGGAACGTCACCCCACTGTTCTTTGCGCAAACATTTTAATTGTAATAACAAGACGTTATTATCATTGCATTTTTCTGTGCGGGACTCAGGGTTGGGTTGGGCGAGGCGGGGCTGAGCTTGCCAGAGTGAGGAGTGGTTTGCACTCCCTAAGTGCGCAATAGGGTTTGGCCGGCCCTCTGGGGCCGGCCAAACAGTCAGGAACACTTAGCATGTTCTCCATCTGGCTGTGTTGCACAGCCCAGTGGAGAACATGCCCAGGCACTGCCTGATCAGTCAAACAGGCCACTCAGACCAATCACGACGCTGTTAAGGCAGCGTTGTGATTGGCTGGGAGAGCCCGGGAGCCTGAGTGCTTCCATTCCTGCTGCAGTGCCAAGTGTGGACGAGGAGAGGCGGCAGGGGGTGATGGTAAGTTTTTTTATTCTTTTTTTCTTCCCCGCCTCCCCCATGCCACCATATCAGTTCCGAGGCAGCTGCCACTGGGAGTCGCAGGCACGGGCTTTGGAGCTTAGGTGCAGAGGGTCTTGGCTGGCTGGCCACTGGAGGTCGAGGCACTCATAGTTGTCAGTTGGTTCCGCAGGGAAGGGGACACTCAGGTCATTGATCTCATAGGTCCTGAAGGCCCTCATCCATCAGGTAGGTTACCAAAGTGGTGGTGTCCTGACTGGAAACGAAACAAGCCTTGGCTGGTGCAAGTGCCCTGGGAATCAGGGTATTGGTGCAGGGGGGCTCCTGGAGGGTCTAGCATCTCAAAGCACGACAGAGAGATGGGGCTGGCCTCCTAGGACCACAGAAACCTCCTCCTGAAGTGTTGCCCCCTCTGGGGGCCCTTTGGCCAACAACACGGTGTACCGGACAGATGTAGTTGGTGCCTACAGATGCAGGGGGATGGCTTCTCCACCCCAAGGGAGATGCTAGATGGTTGTCGAAGTGCTGGGCAATCCTCTAAGTGTTTGAGGTTGATGCACAGCTGCAGTACGAGTCGGGTCTTTGCAACTGTCAAGGCACATGCAGCCAGGCAGGGTATGACGTCATATTCGGTGCAGGTCCTTAGTTTTCGTGAGGTCGGCTCTTCTTTGTCCTTCTGCTGTTCCCAGGTAGTCGAATCTGGTGCTAAATTTAAAGTCATTTAAGGGAGTACGAGGTAATAGTCGATGGGCTACCTACCCCTGGGTGACTACACCCCTTATAGGACCACTTCCTGCGAGGAGTGGGTATAACCCTGAACCAGAATTCTCCATATTCACCAAAGCAAGATGGTGAAACGCTTCTCTAGCTATTCACTTCAGGTGGCCCACCTTAGGGGTGTGCTTAGCCTGTAAATGCAACACGCCTCCAGAATATCTGATTTACCGCCTGCTCTGGTGCCAAATAGGCCCCAGGGCAGGGGGTGGCATTCCTCAGGTCTGGAAGGAAGCTGTGCTCATATGAAAGGCGGCAGAGGCTTTGAAGCCTCTGACCTTGCTATGACGATTCATTAGCCATCCTGATGGAGGAGGTGAGAATAACCTTCTGCCGAATAGGTATGGTCCATGACCTCTGAGACTGCAGGCTTTCCCTTGCAGGGGGTCAGAAACTCTTCTAGTGTGGGAGGATGGACGGTACCAGACAGAAAACATATTAAGTGAATAGTAGAGTTACAGGGGGCATAGCTAAGGTGCACTCTGATTGCATGTCATAATTAGGGTTGGGTGGAACTCGTGGGGTTTTACTCTGTGGAATTCTGCTCAATTATATAAAAAAACTGCACAGATTTCTATATAAATTTAGACACCAAGATCTTTAAAATAACGTTCGGAGATAAATCGATTTTACTAATAAATAGCACTAATACTCATAAAATGGATTCGGAGGTCTAAGCCTCGAAAGCGGCAATGTTACCCTATGGGAGTAAAAACATACACAACATGCGTATACTTGCACTCGAAGTTCGAGGGTTTCTCTCTTCAAAAGTATTCCATTTAATCTGTAGTAAAAAAACACAATACACATACCAATCCGTAATTTGTCCAGTAGAGGGTGCTACATGATTATATTATTTGTATTCACTGCCATGCAGTGGAAGAAAGGTTAGTAGCGAGATGCACTTTTCAGGGGTTTTACTCAAATACTGTTGGAACTTCTATACATACCACACCAGCTGTTCCTATGGTGCCCTAGGCTGGTGAGAGCAACAGAAGCCAGTGATATGCTGCTGACTCATGCTTTGCAATTATACAGGAACAATGGTCCCTCACAACATAAATCATAGAAATACAATGCCCAATGGGGATTGTTACTCTATTTACATAAAAATAAAAAGAACATGAAAAGTGAGACCGTTCTAAACAAGAAATGGAGTTTCCGAACTCAGGCATAACAGCATGTGGCCGAAATACAATCAAAATTATGTTATGAAATTTTGTAGACAGCGCAAAGCCGGCGGCGTCTTGGCGCTAGCAGAGATGCAGACGAAAGAACAGAAAGAGAGTCAGGCGGGAACATAAAGGGAGCTAAATGGTGAAAAACAGACAAGTTTTCAGAGCCTTCCTGTAGGCCAGAAGGTTAGGCCGGGCTGGGCCTTGATGGCAAGAGGGAGGTCATTCCAAAGTTAGCAGCTCTCTGAACAAAATCGCTACCACACCAGGTAACACGCCTGAATATGGGAACAACAATGAGCAGTGCAGAGGCCAAGCGGAGAGCTCTGGCAGGCGTGTACCGGGTGAAGCTGTTTTGCAGAAAGATGGGACCCTGACTGTGAAGTGCTTTAAAGACCATGCAAAGTGCCTTGAAACAAATCCTCAGTCTAATGGGGAGCCAATGAAGTTTCACTATATCAACCAGTTACTTTCCGCCAGCACCTGATTTCTTCACACACACACAGGCGCGCACACACACAGACAGGCGTGCGCACGCGCACACACACACTGGCGTGCGCGCACACACACAGGCGCCAACGCGCGCACACAGACGCCTGCGACACACACACACAGGCGCTCACACACACATGCTCACACACATAGGTGCTCACACACACAGGCGCTCACACCATGACACAGG
The DNA here is from genome assembly GCF_964204655.1 of Triturus cristatus. Taxonomy (NCBI): domain Eukaryota; kingdom Metazoa; phylum Chordata; class Amphibia; order Caudata; family Salamandridae; genus Triturus; species Triturus cristatus. The sequence continues at coordinate 1,142,023,244 of NC_140585.1, read as the reverse complement.
CGCTCACCATCACACCGTTCCCACTTAGTCCCCCAGGACAAGAAACTCCTGAATCCAACACCACATACTACAATGCCTTCAACACGTATCGAGCTAAGATGCCTGGACGGGTGTGAGATCTGTTACCCCTACTGAGATCTTTTGGCAGCTAGACAACTCGGCGGCAGACACCAGGGCTTAGCACGAGCTCCACCCCTACAACGGATCACTCGGGGTTATTTTATGATAATTTTAATTTACCCAAGTTGCGATAGAGGGCCGTCTACACCCCACCTTCCCTGAACCCCTCATCAACTTCCAACATTGGAAAACCCACTCTACAAATCAAACCCCACTCAAGCCACGGGAATATCGAGTCCCCCGCCTCTCGACTGAGAGGGTCTGTCAGTTAAATGCACTATCACAGACATCTTCACCTGGCCTTGAAACCATCCTTTGCTCCTCTCTGAACACTCAGCGCCTAAAAGGGTTTGCTTGAGCTCTAAAGGTGCCTCCGGACGAGGGCACCAGTCCAATACAGTCACACATCAGCAGTCATAAGGCTTTAAAAACATTATATATGATGGCACACCTCAGTATGCAACATGCACAATGAGAAATGACGCTACACTAAATGAAGTTGAGGTGAAGTCACTGCCCTATCCAAATAAAATTGATTGCAAATAAGCCCCGCCCATTTAACGTGGCAATGCAAACTTTGTTGAAAGTAGAACATACAAACGGAAGCACATGGTAAAACTATTTCTATCTACACAACACATTCATGTCTAAGTCTGTGAAAGAAAAACATAGAAGGTTTTAAGCAATACATTAGTTTGCATTTAAGGTGATGAATTGACTATTTTAGTTATTATGGACAAAGCACTGTCTGGACCAACTATTTAAATAAAATAATGCTTACAGACTAAAAAGACTCACTGTGTAACCACCAAAGTAAAAGGATGAGGCGGGAGCCCACCCTGCGTTTCGCCACCTGCAGCGTGAGCTGTTCCGGAAGGCAGGCAACCTTGCCCGGGACATGGGCGGGGCATGGGGTGCGCGGCCGGAAGTGTCCGGGGCTCCCGTGAGCTGAGGGAGCCCCGCGTGTTGCAGCCCGCGTGGACAAGCGAGGCGGGAGCCCACCCCGCACTGGCAAGCAGTAGAGGAAGTCTGGAGGGCGCCTACCCCGCCTTCGTGAATGCCGCATGGTGCGGCCGGGGCAGGATTTCAAGCGGGGCTCCTGTGAGCAAGACGGATCCCCATGTGTTGCTGCAGTGACCGGGTGAAGAGGCGAGACCAGCCGGGGAGCAGCTTACAGTCCCCACAAGAGCCAGTGAGTGGGGTGAGGCATGCTGTATGTGGTAAGCGCGCCGCGCCTGGACAGGAGATGTGCACACGTATGGCGTGCACATGCCCTGTCCTGCAAGTTAATCTAACGCCGTGGTGCGCATTCATAATTGGAGTCCTTTCTGCGCATGCACATGTCCTGTCTCCCTTCCGAAGCAAGTCCATAACAATAGATCTCGCTAGCGACAGCGCTTTCGTGCTGCGTCGCTAGGCGAGATCTAAAAATATTAATGGGCTGGGCACTTAGTGGCACTTAATGACTGGGTATTTCTAGAAAAAAGCGAACCGGCGTACCAGGTAGATCATTGGTCGATGGGAAGAAGAGGGGTACTTGAAGGCCCTATACACCAAAAAAGCGACCGACAGACTGCCGACTCATACACAAACAGTGAGATTATGGAGAGAGCCAAATACATTTTTGGGTTGTGAAGGTAAACTAACTGCACGCACTCCCCTGTGGGAAAGCGACCTGTTGATGGAGGTGCATAAACTTAAAGGGTTTCGCGCCTGGGCACTCTTGGGCATTGAATACCTGAGTGACATATGGAAAAGATAAAAGATGATAGACTTTGAGGAATTAGTCAGAATAACAAATGGTGAATTCGGAAAAATTCTGAAACATACAGCTGAGGCATGCCCTAATGTCACACGTGAGCATAGGAGAACAAATGCCAGAAGCAGCCAAGCTTGATGACAGAGTATTGGTGGACTCGATACTAGATAAGGCAACCTCTCTTATCTATACAAAATAGTTTATGATTAATGCTCCATACTTCTTATTAGCTTTTAGGGAAAAGTGGGAATCGGACGTGAGGATCCTAGAATAGAATGACTAGCTGGAAGCTATACGAAGCCCTAGAGAGGTGGCCATAGGGAACGTTTTAGATTGATCCAAATTAGAATTATACACAGATCTTATACAACCAGGTCGAGACTTTACAAAAAGGGCAAATGCGACTCAAACATGTGTGCAAGAGATTGTGGGGAAGAAGGCACATTCTTTCATACACTCTGGAGTTGCCCAGGGGTGCACTGATTCTGGACCGTAATTGTTGCAATACTGTTTCAGATTGTGGGACTGAATGTCCCAACGGATGCTCATTGACATATATTATGCATCACAGGTGACACCAATTGGCCAAAATACACTAAATTATGGCTGATGTTGGCAGGTGTGGTAGCAAAATGAAATATTGCCAGAGCATGGGGGAAGTCGCAGCCACTGACAGTGAGTGGAAACAAGACCTTGACTGGTGCTCTGCTGCAGAGAAGATATTTTATCAAAGCTGGGGCTGTCCCCGAAAGGGGGACAAAGTGTGGGGAAATTGAGTTCACTGTAGAGGTTTGTAGCCACCGGGTCTTTGACAAGTTGTAAATATAGGAAGTTGTTGTTGCCGGGGTGGGTGTAACAAAGGATGGTCTATCAACTGATCCAGACTTGGGATATGCGCTAGGAGGGAAGGGATAACTGCCACTGTTGGTCAGAGTATACAAATGACCTACTGTCCGTGTTGGTTAATACTATATTATACATGGGGCATTCACCAGTGGAGAAAGGGCGCAGACCAAAGACCTACCTGATCGTGGCAGCAGTTCCTGGGACGCTCACGCTGTTGGTCTCCCATGCCGCCGACGGAGTTCACGGCCGCAGTCGGGGGAGACTACAGCTCCCAGCAGCCTAGCGGCACCATCACCAAACTTCCGCCTACTTTCGCGCCCGGAGGCGCACAAAACAGAGAGGCTCCCTCCGCGTCGCGGGACACGCGCGGGCGACGCCGGGCTAAGCCCGGGCAAAGGGCGGGCCCTCTGAGGCCCTCAGAGGTCAACAGTGGTCAGGCGGGCCACCCACCTAAGCTGAAATATCAGGAAATATCAGGTGAGAGAGACGAAAATGTCTGTCTGGGGGAAGTGCTCCGTAAATCAAACTGGTAAACCGGCTGTGGCACATCCCATTATACCCTTATCTTTAGAAAGTATGTTGGACAACGCTTTTAATATGGTTGCCAATGAGATTGCGAGCACAGAGAGACGGATGTCATTGGAGCTCCTACGTACACACTCTGAGCCCCGAGACTCTAGTACAGAACACATTGCACCCCTATCCCCAATTGTTATCGTTACTAAGCCCAATACGTTTCACCCACCATCTACTACCCTTGGGGAGGAAGGCGATACCATTATCCTTGATTCTCAGCTTGATGCCACCGAATATGTCCCTATCCCTCATGTACCTCCGAAAACTAAACCCGCTGGAGGAAAAAGGAAAAGAGGCCCCCCAAAATCGTCAACTAACAAAAGGAGACCAGCTACATGCAATAAGGACCAACCCACACCACAGAGTATGTGGACCAGAGGGAAGCAAAAAACAACAGGGGGTAGTAGTGCCATGACTGAACGAGCGCATCTGGTCGAAGGACCCCTGGACACTACCCCCCCTAGAAATGGTATAAATTGCACAGGCACACAGACTGATCCTGTTAGTGAAAGTTCCACACTAAATAAGTCACATGCTAATCTTATGGAAACCATTGTGGACACTATTTTTAAACAGCTAGAATGTCAAATGATCAAACAGTTTAACAATATTTTTAAAAGATTAGATCGCATCGAAACTATGATAAAGAATGAAGATGTAAAAAGGAAGGGGGTTATTAGTCTTGACTTAATAAGGGGTGAGCGCTTTATGAAAGATCTAGAAGCTGCCAATAGGGGCATTTTGAGTGAAGGACAAAATGCTTCTAGCAAAGCAACCATCCCTAATACTGCACCCAAAGGCGTTAATGAAGTCACAGAATCAATATGCCCCATTAGTTCGGTCAGCAATACGTTAAAGGATGCTCCCACCCTGCCATCCATAGGGAGGAAGGCACCTACCACCATTGGACTAGACAAGGGCCACACAACCACTACTAGGCCAATAACGCATTCAGGGCCTGTCCTTCATCTGCCCCCCGACGCCTGTCCTTATGTAATAATCTTGGCAGGCGTACCTCAGCTAAGGGAGGGTCAGAGCGAGTCATGGATGCAATTAAACAACAAGTGTATAGACTGGCTATCTAAACACAAAGGGGTAGGCCCTAACATTATGAGAGAAATTTTGACCACTCGACGGGTGAGCTGGGTTGGGCCATTACCTAAGAATATAGAAGAGGATTGCATCGTCATCAATTTTAGAAATCCCTCTACAGTCAAATTTATCCTTGGTAGTAGTAACATGTGTTTCCCCCCCCCCCCTACTGACATAACTTATCTGCTATTGGGCTACTTCTATAGACCCCATCATAGATTACCCAGCCCTATTTTATCACCTTTTCCCTTACATAATAGGTACAGTGCACTGTCTGACCTGGGTACTTTGGACTGACCATCAACCACCTCCCCAGATCCAGTGAGTAGGAATCACTTTAATACATTTGGCCTAGCAGGGGATCCATCTTTGGATCCAACTATGGTGATTGCTAATGTCACCAAGGCGGCTAAGGGCAATAGTTATGTTTCCACCCCGGTAATACCTGTTAACAATTTGACAATCCTGAGCTGGAATATAGCAGGCCTAAATGCTAAAGTAACAAACGGGGACTGGGTCTCCAAAATTGACATCTTGATGTTTCAAGAAACTTGGTGCACTACTCCTCTATTTTTTGATGGATACAGTTGTTTTAACCAAATTGTACCAATCCCTGTTTTGGGTAGACCAAGTGGGGGACTATCCATATGGGTTAAAATAGGTGCAGACGTTAAAATTGAACCATTGGAAACACACAATAGGAACTTCCAGGCATTGCTCCATATTAGTAGTGTTAGAATATGTTTAATAAACTTTTATAATAATGATTTTAAAACACATCCCAATATGAATTTTATAAGGCTGTTTAATTTTATTGATGATATTTTAGAAGGACAAAAGTGCGGTAAACTTGAAGGGATATGTGTAGGAGGAGATTTCAATGCACACATTCACCGTCAAACCCCTCCCTGCAAAAGAGGCAAAGAATTATCCAACCATCTGGCCACAAGGGACTTAATCAATGTTATGGAAAAGGCAAACACTATGGAAAATAATTGTCCTGTGGCTACTTATGTCGGGCATGGGAGTGCATCTACAATTGACTATGTATTTATGACCTCTGCGCTTGTGGATCTTTTATTAGAGGCTACAGTAGCTAGGTCTGTACACAGTGACCATCACCCGATTCTATCCACTCTCAAACCTCCTTACAAAAAGGTGAACCGGACAGAAATAGGGGCAAAAAACCTAGTCGCGTCGACGGACAAACTCAGGGTGGTCTGGAAGGGGATTGATAACAAGGGGGTGTTAGCTCGAGTTATTAAATCCAATTCCAGATTAGTACTCACCTGTCTATCTTCTGAGTGTCCTGACCATGCGATCATCGATGCATTCACTGAGCTGTGTAAGACCATAAACAAGGTGATATCTAAGCCAGTTCTAATTAATACCGATACTAACCCTAGATGGCTCTAGAGCAAATAGAGATCTGAGAGCTGCCCTAAAAGCTGATCCACCCGACCAAGCCTTGGTGAGGTCCCTGAGGTCTAGTTACAAATGCACCTTAAGAATACGATCTGAAGAGCTTCTAAAAACTCACTGGGAATCACTTGTACGTACTGCAGCAACGAAGGATGTTGCTGGGTTCTGGAGCGAGGTCAAGAACTTGAAACCACTTGGCTCCAATATCACTCCCATAAATTGCTGCATATCAGGGGATGTATGGGTGAAGCACTTCACAAATATTTATATCGCATCAACTCCTCCTATTGAAAACCGCCAACCTTTTAAGTTTCCGAACATTTCAATAACAGAAGTGGAGGATGCAATTCTTCAAAGCGCAGGAAACAAAGCGCCAGGGCCTGATGGAGTATCCATTGACTTAATAAAATCAGAGCCTGACCTATGGTCCCCATTACTGTGCAATGTTTTTAACAACTTATCTATTACCTCATTGCCCGATTCCTGGTCAAATAGCACCATCGTACCTATTTTTAAAAAAGGCAATAGACTCGACCCTGGCTGTTATCGCCCAATATCACTAATTGATAATACACTGAAGATTTTGGGCAGGGTCATTTTTAATAAGATCAGTATTTGGGCCGAAGAAAACAAAATCTTACACCCATGCAGTTAGGTTTTAGAAATAATGTAGGGACGGTTGAGCAGTACTTAAACCTAAACTTAGTCTTAGATAAATATATTATAGCAAAAAAATCCCCACTTTATTTAGGTTTTATGGATTTAAGCTCTGCTTTTGATTTTGTCAACCGATCGAGTCTATGGACAGCCTTGCTGAGATATGGTTTGGATGAACCCTTGGTCCAATTCCTGGCCCATCTACATAGTGATCTAAAAGCCTGTGTTCGTATTAACAACGATGGTGAGGTTTCGGGCGAGATTTTAATTGGCAGGGGTGTAAGACAGGGTTGTGTCCTGGCTCCCCTGCTTTTTATCTTATATATAAATGAATTAAGCACATCACTGGATAAATTAACTACCGTTGTCCCGCTCGTCAATGGCAACCCTCTCCCCGTACTTCTTTATGCGGACGATGCGGTACTCCTAGGCCGTACACCTAATGCACTCCCCACTTTAATTTCAGGCTTTGTTTCCTATATGGCTGATCTTGACCTATGTACAAATTTTAAAAAATCTTATATGTCTTGTGGGCCAAAGAAACACAAAATTCGCGATATTATGTCAGGGAATAATGTTTTAAACAGCACTTGCACTTTCCCTTATTTGGGCCTGCTGTTCTCTGATTTTGGATCCTGGCAACCACATGTTGCCAGAGGGAGGAACAAACTGGGCAAAGCCATTAACTCTATAATTACTTTACGCCAACCAAAGCACACCGAGGTCATTTCGTCACTTCTACAAATTTATAAAACCCAGTGCGTCCCTACAGGAACTTACGGTGCCGAGGTGTGGGGATACTCGAGTTGCACCAATATTCAGATAGAAGAAAACAAATTCTGCAGGAAGGTACTGGGGGGGTTATTTCGGCACCGTCATATGTGTGCCATAGAGAACTGAACCTCCCCTACATATAGGATTTTATAAAATCAAGACCCGCCTTGTTTTGGTTAAAAATCTGGCGCAATCCAGCTGCTTCACTGACCCGTGATATAATTTCAGATTGCCTAAAAAGTGAGCGGGCAAATTATATCCCCTGGCTTAAAGCGATAAAGACGAGCCTAGTAAGTGTAGAAATGGGGCACCTTTTTTCAGCCCCCGAAACAATAAATTCATCGCATAAGCTTACAGTGAAAAGGGCCTTATTTGATCTGTATCGAGTGAACAGAGAAAACATTGAATTTACAAAGCCAGTAATCCTTGGGTATATATCCATACAAGAACTCTGTACTAGGCCACCTAATATGCCCCAAGGCTATCTACACAAGAAACTGGGCAGATGGAACAGGAGTTTGCTGTTTAGATTTAGGGATGGGAGTGTGGTAAATTTACTCTGTTTCCCCTTAGGTTATACCCATAATTTAGGAAACTTACCTTGTCCATGTAACCAGGGTGGAAAGCAAAGTTTGCTGCATTTCACACTGTTTTGCGGCTTTTATATAAAATATACCAAACATTTTCTCATTCCCTACTTCAGATCCAATGCCCTGACAGATTTTAATGAGGCTTTTAGAATTTTGCGGTTGCTAAGTACTGAAGATGTAATTTACAGAGTTAGTCACTTTCTCCAAATCGCTGTCCGTTCTCGTGCCTCAATGAATACGACCTGAAGCATGCCTATTATCTTGCACACTTTACACACTGCACTTTTGCACAATGGGTGTTTACATATTATAATGAATTTGGCTTGACAGTCTGTTCATCACCTGCACGTTGCATTTTTGTACATTGGGTGTACCACAAGATGTGCTGACCAATAAGACCCATTTTTATTGTTCATTGGTATGATTTTTTTATATATTTTAACAGATGTATTTTACAGAGCTTTTTGATGTGAACAAAATGGACATGGCCTGTCAGATTTAGAAGTATCTTTGCATATTTGCACATTGATTTTGTACTTTTGTATAGGAATGTATGAAGCAACTTGTATGTACTTTTATGGAAGTTTTAAATATATCCGAATAAAGATCATTTGATTGATTGAATAATAAAAAAAGAAAAAAGAATTTGGAGACCGACTGATAGATGGGAATTTTGAAAAGAAAACGTGCCGCTGAGTTTTGTAGGGTTTGAAGTTTATTTAGAACATGTTGATGGGATTTTAGGTAGACACTATTACAATAATCAGTCTTAGAGAGAATAAGTGACTTAACTAAAGATTTCTGTAAAGTGACTGGAATGAAATATAGAATTTTTTTCACCAGCCGGAGTGTGTAGAAGGCAGATGATGTGACAGAATTGGCCTGGTCAAGATAGGATAGTTGGTTATTATTTTTTATAAACCTTCATTTTTAGTTTGAACAAATATCGCAGCAATCATAGGAATACAGATGTCGAAGGCATACGATCGTTCACACGGATATCTTTTTCTCTTACAATGACAATAGCGATGGAACAGTAATTAATAATACATTTGAATGCAAGGGTTAAGTACATGCCTCTCACTTATCGTACTTCATTCTTCACTCTCCCCCCCCCCCCCCCCCTCCCCTTCAGGTGTACCCCCGCTACTGTCTGATTCACGCTGATCACTGGCAGCTAAATCTGAGGCCAGGACAGCATTGCACAGCTCACGCCCTTCACTAAGGTCCTCCTGCAGTGTATCATCCCACTGCTTAGCTTCATGTGGACTTCTTACGCCAAGGTTCATTTGCGTACGATCCTATGCCGTGCCTTTATATCAGGTCCCATCCAAGATAAAGCCACCCTGTGCTTAGCTAGCACCAACAACAATTGCAACAGCTCGTGTGGAATTTTGCCCTTCCTGAGTTTCTTGATGTGGCCCACCAAACATTGTAATGGTACTTCCTCGATATCAAAGCATGTGCTCTCGCGCACCGTCTCCACCACCTGAACCCAGAAACGCCTCATGCCGGGGCATCTCCATGCTAAGTGTAGACAATTATCCGCCCCCACCTCATCACATCGAGGACACGTATCGGCGAGGGTTGGGATAATGCGGTGTTGTCTCACCGGTGTAAAGTAGGTGCGGTGTAAACAATTGTAATGTACCTGTTTAAATCGCACCAGCGGGTGCAGTCGCGCGCGCGCGGGGCCCACCCCCCCCCCCAGCGGGTGCAGTCGCGCGCGCGGGGCCCACCCCCCCCCCCAGCGGGTGCAGTCGCACGCGCGGGGCCCACCCCCCCCAGCGGGTGCAGTCGCGCGCGCGGGGCCCACCCCCCCCCAGCGGGTGCAGTCGCCCGCGCGGGCCCCCCCCCCCCCCCCAGCGGGTGCAGTCGCGCGCGCGGGGCCCACCCCCCCCCCCAGCGGGTGCAGTCACGCGCAGGGGGGGGGGCCCCCAGCGGGTGCGGGAGGGTCCCCCCAGCGGGTGGGGTCGCGGGGGGGGATCCCCCCCGCGAGTGCGGTTGTGCAAGGGGGGGGGGGTGCGGGAGGGTCCCCCCCCAGCGGGTGGGGTCGCGCGGGGGGGAGGTTTCTCTATTGGCATTGTAAATGACAATGCCTTTCATTTATGCGTTTGAAACCCTGCAAGCGGCGCATAAACATGCACTTTGTATGCATAGTCCTTGCTTACGAGAAGCAAGGCTTGCAGTAAAGGAGACTGCCAGCCTTGCTTCTCATAAGCAAGGACTATAAGTGCTTGTTTAGGCACCGCTTGCAGGTTTTCAAACGCATAAATAAAAGGCATTGTCATTTACAATGCCAATAGCTCCAACTCTCGCAAATGCAAGACCTATTGCATTGCAAAGGAGTCTGCCACAGGAGGCTGAGCGCTGCTTATAATTATGGCGCCGGCCGCGTGCTTGCATCGGCTCTGCTCGGCCAATCGCGCGGGGTGCTAGCAAAGTATTACCCCCTAGATTTAATTGTAAATATGTAACTGTAGCTCACAGAGATAAAAAAGTCAGTAATACGGGGCTTGGCTTTGACACAGACTAGAGGGCGCTTCTTCTGTGAGGTTAGTGAAACTTTGCAGTTTTATGTCTGACTGGTTAAAGGTTAGTGGAGAGAGCCCCCCACTTGCAGCTTTTATGCTGCATATTGGTTATCTCTCCTTAATGTAGATTTGAAAGAGGTTCAGGGTCTCTAAAGCAACCTGTACGCTCTTTTAATATTTTGTAAAGGAGTCACTCCTCAAGCTGCTTGAGCCACGGCAATATTTTTTACAGCGGCTTATTAAATAAAATAGAATGTGCTCTGTTTATTCACGGTGTCCAATTAAATGCCATGAATTACTTTTGATGTATTAGGGCATCTTATAAAACTAACGACGCTCCTTCGTAGGCGCAGGTTTTTTGTTCCGGCTTTGAGAACGGGTTTCTATAGTGTAAGTGTCCCCTCCTACTGTGATGGCTGAAAGGGCTTTTGTTGTGTGGGCATAATTTAATTAAACGGCAGTTGGAGAGACTGTGCGCATGGGAGCAACATTTCATTAACAAAAGGTATGGCTTGTCTCCCTGGACTTAAAGTAATAGGTAGCAACAGTGCTTCTTCGTAGTGTGACAGCTGCGAGGGATGTTGAAGTGCACTATTGTAGGGGTGACACATAAAGGTACAGAAGACGTGTAGGCTTTTAGATGTTCTTTGGCGTGTGTACATAATTTATTTAAACAAAAACTTGGTGAGACTGTACGTATAGGAGCAATTTTTTATCAGCAAATACTGTTGACGCTCCTTTGTAGGCGCAGCCTTATTTTTTGCTCCCTCAACAAATTTCTATAGCGTAAGTGCCCCATCTTACTGTGATGGCAGCTAAGATGTGTTATGCCAATGCAGTATGTGTGTGTTATCGTCTACTGATAAAGTTGCGCAACACTGCTAGACGCATGCTGCGGAAAAAAAAACGAACGTGTTAGTACTTGGCTTCCGTGCTCGTGCACAGTTCTGGTCATGGCGTTTTGCTAACGATGCCATACACGTGCACAATGTGGTATGTTACCAGTCTGCGAGGAGCAGAGCAGCTGGGAGATTAATATTTTAATGGCGCCAAAAGTGTAAGCTTTTCAATATTAATGTATGAATGTCTAGTTTGTGGCATTTGTTATAAATTCCTAGCGTATTTTTATTAGGACGTTTTAGAGGCGACATATTCAGTATAATTAATAGTGACATTTAGTATAGCAACAGTGTTAGTCTTTTTTTAGTCTGTAAAGTCTAAAAAGGTATTTTATGTATTGCGAACAGGCTTAATAGCGGATTATTTTAAAATATATAATAAACGGCATGCAATGTGTGGTATGCTTTAACTAAGTATTGTATTGTTTTGTATATGGTTGTGATGGTTGGATAATATCTCTAGTTGTAGAAGAGTGACTGTTGGTAGGCAAGGATACGAAAATACGGTCTGCCTGTATTTCCTTTTGTAATCTATTGCGATAGTATGAGTTTCTAATACTTGGGCTGGAACTGATAAGTAGTAGTAGAGCATTATATAAATATGGTGTTTTTCCTGCAAAAGTGAAATGTTACATGTGATAAACTGTACCGAAGTAGCATTGTGTATGTTTATAAAGAGGGAGAAATAGATTAGTAGGCAACTTTTATAAATAGTAAATAATTCTGCGCGAATATACTTGGAGCACCTTGTTTGCAAACTTAAAGGGCATTAAGGTACTGCGTGCTTTTTTGCGAAGTTTATTTAACAAAACTGGCGCGTGGTATCTTTGGTGTTTGTTTACAGAGAAAGCCAGTAGCACGTGTTTACGAACGCGCCATAGCCTACCGCATGCTAATATTACATCATCGCTATTTGTACTGAGAAAGCTAGTCGTACACGCATAGGAAAAGCTACTGCGCGCATATTTTACATGTGCATACTGATGTTGTTCGTTAACGAGAAAGCCAGTAAATCATGCGTCCACCAACAAATGCTGCGTTTTTAACGAGTGAATGTTCACGAAAGTGAAACTGCATGCTGACTTGCGTGGGAAGGGGGACAGGAGATGTGCACGCCGCGTGGCTGTAAGCGCGTACACCAACTCAAATCCGCCAAGAGCCTGCACGTGCTCATCTCCTGTCCCACTTCCGAGGCAAGTCAGCAACAATAGTTCTCACTGGCGACAGCAGCGCTTTGCGCTGCGTTCGCCAGGCGAGACCTAAAAACAGTAGTACACATGATGAATAGGGACCTTCAATAGAATGTGAAAGCAAATACAAAGCAAAGATCCTTTTTCCCCAATTTTCGCAAGAATGCCATAGAAGGCTATTTGCGTCATAGACCTCTTCATTCTTCATTGCCAGGAATTATATCCCAACACGGTACTAGTTCATGCCCCAATTGTAAACAAATAATAATGCGACCAACAGTATTGTTGAATACTCCACAACTGACTCGTAATCAATGGTACAACTGAAAGATCTGCAGCACTTAATAGTCACGCAGCAAACAGAAATCTGCTCCCAAAGAGGTATCCTTGCCTTGTTTATTGTATTTTTAATTGACCAAAAAATGAGTTTTTAGTCAGGGCTATCTCTTGAAGTGAGATGATGAAGTCAGTGGGGACTTGGTGAGGACAGGGACGGGCGTTGAGGTGGTTGCTAATGACTTCAGTACCTTTGTCCTGAGGAATATTAATGTAAAGCAATTCCATGTCGAAGGTGACAAGGAATTTGCTTTCTGAGTCAAATGATTCTTGTTCAACTAAGTTAATAAAGTGGGTGGTGTCTTTCACATAAGATGCTGTGCCCTGGACTAGACCTCGGATGGAAAAAAAAAAATCAATATACCTCCCTAGAGGTTCCAGGATAGAACCACAGCCTGGGTCTACCAGAAAGTACTTCCTGGCTTTTGTGGATTGTGGGCAAAGTCTACAGCTCCGGTGTGCGAGGACTTTACTTGTTTAGGTAGAGGAATTAATTGTGACCTATGAAACCCAAATCCTCAGCCTCTTCAAGTGATGATCAGAATAGAAGCTTTAATTTCCAAGCGTGGGTTATGAGTGAGAGGTTCCTAATGGGAGGTATTGCGGAGTAGACGTAAAATCTCATTGTTGAAGGCAGTCTTGTCCATGATAACTATGCCTCCCCCTTGTCACATGGTTTTATGATTGTCGTCCATTGATTTTAAGATAAAGAGGCTTTTTTTTTCATCAAGGCTAATATTGTAGGGAATAAACCTGTGTTCATTTTTTAGTTAATCCAGATTTTTCAGGACTAGATGTTCAAAAGTAATGACTTTTCAGGTGGAACGAGGCAGGGGGAGAGGAAAACCATGTTACAACTTCCGACCAAGGAATGTCAAACAAGACAGAAGTTCTATCAATGGGGTTACTAGTACTAAACCCGTTGATCATGGAACCAACCCGTTCCACCACTGAAAAGATTCCTATCTTCAATCTGTCCAGACATCAGCTAGCCTCAACTAAGATTGCTTTACTAACCAGAAGCTTACCATATGTCATTACTGAGAAACACGACTGGATTCTAATCCAAATGGAAATTTTCCAATTTTTTTTTAGGAAAATTAAACAAAAACTTTCTTTCGGGAAAAAGACATCCTACCAGACCGATGTCACTGGACTACGTCCAAAAACCACTTTTAACCTACCCACCAGTTCGATGCCACCTGAAGTCATTACTCTTGAACACCTAGTCCTGAAAGATCTGGATAAACTCAAAAACGAACACAGGTTGATTCCCTACAATATTAGCCTTGACGAAAAAAAGAGCCTCTTTAACTTAAAATCCATGGACGACAATCATAAAACCATGTGAGAAGGGAGAGGCATAGTTATCCAGGACAAGACTGCCTACAACAATGAGATTTTACGTCTACTCCGTAATACCTCCCATTAGGAACCTCTCACTCATAACCCACTCTTCGAAATTAAAGCTTCTATTCTGGCCATCACTAAAGAGACTGAGGATTTGGGTTTCGTAGGTCACAATGAATTCTTGTACCTAAATAACAAAACTCCTGGCACACCGGTGCTGTAGACTTTGCCCAAAATCCACAAAAACCAGGAAGTACCTCCCCGTAGACCCCCATCCTGTCGGGCTGTGATTCTCCCTTGGAACCTCTACAGAGGTATATTGATTTTGTCATCCGAGATCTGGTCCAGGGCACAGCATCTTATGTGAAAGACACCACCCACTTCCTTAACTTAGGTGAACAAGAATCATTTGACCCCGAAAGAGAATTCCTTGTCACCTTGGACACTGAACCGCTTTACACTAATATTCTACAGGACAAAGGTACTGAAGTTATTAGGAACCACCTCAATGCCCGTCCCTTTCCTCACCAAGTCCCCACTGACGTCACCATCTCACTTCAAGAGATCACACGGACTAAAAACAACTTTTTATTCAATGAAAAATAATATAGACAATGCAAGGGTACCTCTATGGGAGCATTTTTTGCTCCAAATGTTGCCATTCTGTTTGCTGATGATATTGAAACATCCTTTGTCCTCAACACACATCTGTCCAAAATCCAGACTTGATGTCGATACATCGACAATGTCTCATGATCTGGAAAGGTAATGACACAGAACTACACGACTTTTGCAACTGGCTCAACAACTGCCAACCTGACCTCAAATTCACATCCAGTCTCAGCAATACCCAGATGGAGTACCTCGATATGACAGTTAAAACTACTGAGGATGGACTCTACACTACTCTGTTGCACAAACCGACAGAATGCAAGACCCTGCTCCAATACACTAGCACCCACCCCAGAGCACTCGGGGATGGCCTCCCCTATGGACAATTCCTCAGAATACACAGGAACTGCAAATTCAAAGACAATTTCTTCTAAGAAGTAGAAGTCCTCTGCAAAAAATTGGCCAACAGAGGGTACCCCATATGCTTGATAAAACACACCATGAAACACGCCTGGTACTCCCACAGAGTGTGTCTACTACAAACAAAGGGAACCTTTGTCACGCATTACCTGTGTTACCATATTCTGTCCCGTCAGCAATAAGCAGACTAAGATGGTAAAAAAATAAACACTGCTCGGTCCTTGCACCAGTCAATATTTCTAACACAGCCCCCCTTTTCTCCTTTAAAAGAGGACGTAATACCAAGGACCATTTAGTAAGAGCCTACAAGTCAGCATGCAGTGAAAACACCATCCAATCCTTGCTAGGCCTTCCTCCGATCAAAGGGCATTTTAAATGCAGCAACTACACTGCATGTGCTCAAACAGAGAATACCAAAGTGTTTGAATATGGCAGTGTACAACACACACTCAATTCTTTTTTTAATTGTAATACTTACTATGTCACATACTGCATTTGTTGTCCTTGTAATCTTCAGTACATTGGCCAAACAACTCAAAAAGTCAAATCCAAAAATTGCCAACATAAGAGCAGAATACGCTGTAAAGTTGTCACAGCACCCCTGGTGGAACACTTCCTAAAGAAAGGACAATCGGAATTTGACTTTACGTGGCAAGTAATCGACGTCCTATGCACACAGAGCAGGGTTGGTGACCACCAACAAACACTTAACAGACTCGAGTGCAAATGGATTTTTAACTGCAGGTCAAATGAACATGGACTAAATACGTTGGAAGAATGCAATACAATTTTGTAACTGCGCCTATATGATCACATCCACACTCTAGTCTCCCATGCGGGAAGCCGGGCTGCTCTTAACTTCCGTCTTGGCCAATGCACTTCTGCAAAGATTCTGCTAGACGACGGAGTCGCTGCCCGTCCTTCACAGTAGACCGACCTTTGGCCGTCTACCCTAAGTAAGTCAATTAACGCTCGGACAGGGTGGGCTTCCTCACTCCTTCCTGCGCTAAAATTTATTTAGTATAAATTTGCTTTTTCCACATTTAAATACACACGCACACCAACTACGTGGTGTCAGGTTTCAATACAATCACACAATAATGAAAAATCCATAGCGGGATTCCTGCCAATGAATTGCGTCCATGTCCCTTGGCACACCGGCCATAAAGTGGCTCTTGGAATTATTCCAATTCACACAAGTGCTTCTTCCTTTTCTCGGGCAATTGGTAAAGTGATTGACCTCAGCGTTCCCTCACTCTCTCTCCCACACTCTTTACAAGATGCGGCCGGGTCCGGACCGACCACCGAGACCTACATTAGATCCATACCCCCCCGGAGTTTAACATCGCACAAACTCAGTTTGCTCCTTAAGTAAGTCAGAACGTTTATTTATCGCATTGGTGCAACTCACCTCCCACCCGCATGGACCTTCACGACTAGGCACTCGTCTCCTAGTTGCACCTGCTCCGTTCCCCGTTTTAATTTACACCCTTCCACGTGTAAATAGAGCGTGCATTTCCCTTACCTGCTTCGGGCACTCCGCACCGCCCACCCTTGGCTTCAGATATAAGTGATATTTTTTTTTTTCCAGTTATTACCCATTCTGGCATGCATTAAGAGCACAACTTCTTTTCTGTCTCAGGCACTCTGCACAGCCTCACTTCCTCAAAATGCATGAGTGACTCCTTACCCACGCTATATAGCCGACTGTCCTTACTTTTGGCATGACAACGGACCTCTGAGCAAGCTGTACGCTCCCAAGTCGTTTACCCACTCGTATGCTTGATTTATTCCTGTCTGACTACAGCTCCTACCTTCAGTATTGAATACACCGTCATCGCAATAAATTCTTCCCTCAATTTTTAACTGATTCTCTCACTGATCGTCGTATGTATAGTCACAATTTATGGAAGCAACATACATATCTATATACTTAACCTAGTTTAGGGGTGTCCCTTTTCTCCTAACCCATAGATTCTTCTTTCTCCCAACTGTCGTCCCGATGATGATCTCGAGCAGTTGCAATCGAAACGCCGTCAACCCTTTTACAACAAAAAACTCCTTTATTGTTGAAAATTTACATGGAGTTTTTGATAATGTTGTCAATGCGATGTAATTTTTAATGTCACCCTCACTCGTCACATCGCCCTTCTTCCACTGTTTTGTGAGCACTTGAACTATTTTTACAAAATCTTTGATATATTATTTTTGAAATAAATAAGTGCTATGTCAATATTACTGTGTGACCCTACGTATATTGAAAAACGGTCTTCTACTGCTGTCTCTGGCAATTGCTAAACACCATTTGCCAATTGTCTTATGATTACCCCTTTTAAATGCATTAGCTCAGGCTGCTTCAGGACCTTTTTGGTCTTCTATGTACCATTGTTTCCTTACACCACAATACAGCACAGCAGCGTAGTCTGTTGTCATAACTCACTGAAGCAAATCAGTGTACTCTCAGTTACTACACATCAATGTGACACGGTGGCCAATTCGCAGTTACCAATCATCAATGCAGTACAGCTGCCTATTCCCAGTTACCATCCCTTGAACCTGAGCAGCGTAATCCCAGTTACCACACCTGACCAGGGCTCGAAAATTCTGAAAAATTGTACTAGTCCTGCAGGTCTAGTACCTTGAGAAATCTCCTCAACCTAACAGTAACCTACTTGACCTCCGTCTCTGAAAGAGGAGCAAAAGTGACAAGATAACAAGATTTAAAGGCATCTTTATTGCTCATTTGCTTTGTGAGCAATAAAAAGGCCTTTAAATCTTGTTTTCTTGTCACATTTGCTCGGTTTTCAAAGACGGAGGACAAAAGTTAGTGTGTTTTCCTACTCGCCAGAAAGGGCGAGTAGGACCTAAAAATAGCTCAACCTCATAAAATTTACCTCGCAAATGCAAGCAGTCGAGTGTATTTGTCAAGCCCTGCTGACTAATAAAAAACGCACTCTGTTACCACCCCCCAATGAAGCACAGCAGAGTGCACCAGTTATCACCCCTCGAAGACGCACAACAGCATACTCAAGTTACCACCCATCATTCTGTCACAGTGAGAACTTTGCAGTTACCAATCGCCAATAAACCACAGCAGCGTATTCCCAGCAACGAACGCTCAATGCAACACAGCAGCGTATTCTGTTACCACACCTCAGTGAAGCACAACAGCATACTTCCATTAACCACCCCTCCATATAGAACAGAAGTAAATTCAGTTACAAATCGTCAATGGAGCACAGCAGTGTATTCTGTTACCACACCTCAATGAAGCACAGCAGAGTACTCCCTGTTACCACCCCTCAATATAGCACGGTAGCGAATTCGCAGTTTGGCAGTTGCAAATAATAATAATAATAATACTGGATTTTATAAAGCGCGAACAGCTACCTCACGAGGAGGTGTCCCGGCGCTAGAGGAACCACAGAAGTCCTGGGGCGGAGATAGAAGACCTAGCGTGGCTGGGAGAAGAGCCAGGTCTTTAGCAACTTCTTAAAGCAGGGTTCAGATGGAACCTGCTGGATTGCTTGAGGTAGAGAGTTCCACAGAACGGAGACGTTTGCTGAAAAGGTACGACCGCCAAGGCGGGCCTTTTTTGCTCGTGGAACAGCCAGTAGGACACGGTCATTTGACCGTAATGCACGGCTTGGGAATATCATGGAAGGCATTTTTTTAGGTAAAGTGGGCAGGAGCCATGCAAAGATCTGAACGCAAGCGTCAGAGCTTTGAATTTTATCCGGTTGACCACAGGAAGCCAGTGCAGGGTTCGAAGATGCGGAGAGACTGACTGCTTGAAAGGAATTCGCAGTAGCAGCCGCGTTTTGAACTACCTGCAGTTTATGGGTTAGGAATTTTGGGAGGCCCAGGTAAAGACCATTAGCATAGTCAAGTCGTGAGGTGACCGTTGCATGGACTACCATTTTTCTACAGCTCTCTGGTAGAAGTTTAAGGAATTTTCGGAGGTTTCTTAGTTTACTTAAACAGCAACCAGCCACTTGTTGGATATGGGAAGTGAAAGACATTTTATTATCCCATCTCACTCCAAGGTTTTTTGCCGAGTGACTGTGCAAAGGGGGGGGGCCCCATCTCCACCGGCCACCATAGCTCTGGGGCGGGGGTGGGACCCTTACCGAAAAAGATAACTTCGGTTTTATTGGCATTTAGTTTTAGTTTGTTAATATTCATCCAGTGAGCAATGTCCTGGAGACAGCCTTTAAAGTTTGCGAAGGATTCCTGTGTCATCTCAGAGTATGGAAATACCAACTGGGTGTCGTCGGCATAAGAAATTGCCTTAACACCCCAGTTGGCAATTAGCGTAAAAAGGGGGGCCAGATAGATATTGAACAAGAGAGGGCTGAGGGCCGAGCCCTGCGGGACTCCACAGTTGAGGGTTTTAGGTGTGGAAGAAATCGTCCCAAGTGCCACCTTCTGCGTTCTCTGAGATAGATAGGAGTTTATCCACTTCAACGCGTTGTCTTGAATGCCTATCTCTGCCAGCCTGCAGAGTAGTCTAGCGTGGTCCACCGTATCGAAGGCGGCCGACAGATCCAGGAGTACCAGCATAGCTGAACTTCCAGCATCCATCGACCACCTCACTGACTCGGCTACCTCTAGGAGCGCTGTTTCTGTGCTGAAACCGGGTCGAAAGCCAGATTGAGTTTCATGGAGAATGTTGTTGGTTTCCACAAATTTACTCAATTGGCGTTGTATCACTTTTTCCAGCATTTTTCCCGGGGCGGCTAGAAGGGATATTGGGCGGAGATTCGTGAGGTCATCTGGGTCCCCGTTTGGTTTTTTCTTTAGGGGAAGGAGAGTGGCATGCTTCCAAACGTCAGGGAAGATTCCTGACGTAATGGAAGAATTCCAGATACTTTGAAGTGTGGGCGCTACAGAGTCCGCTATGGCACTCCATAGTTTAGCAGGGCAGGGGTCATCAGGGGAGCCGGATTTACAACGGCTGAGTTCTTGCCTCACCTCGTTCAGAGGGGTATGCGCGAACTGGGTGAGGGTTTCTCCTGTCTCGCCATTATTCGCTGTGTCCTGTTTCACAGTACTTATTACTGGGCCAAAGGAGTCATATACTTTTTTAATTTTAAGATCGAAGTATTCTGAAATTTGCTCGCAAAGTAATGGTGTGGGAACAACCTCTCTTTCAATGCATTGAGGTTTGAGGAAGGACTGTACTACTTTAAAAACTTGTTTGCTGGACTGTTCTGCCTGTATAATCGAGTCCGCGTAGAAGCGCTTTTTATTTTTCCTAATGGCTTTTCGGAATTTTTTTGATGCTTCCTTATATCTAGTTTTTTCTTCTAAGCCGTAATTTTCTCTCCAGAGTCTTTCCAATTGTTTACAAGCCGCTTTCTCCTCTCTAAGTTCCTGCGTAAACCAGGGAGCTGAGGGGGATTCTCTTTTTGATAAAGCCCGAGAGGCTGGGGCAATAAAAGAAACCATCCCTCCTATCCACTCATTGAGTAGTAAAGCATCCATATTGGGATTATTTGTCAAGGGGGGAGTGGTTTGCGCCAGAACCGGGGACATAGACTCAGGGGTCAGTTTTTTCCATTGCCTTTTCATAAAGTAGCATTTACTTGGCGCCTTGGTATCACTTCGAATGTTCAGAGTGAATGGGACAAGTGAATGATCTGACCATATCAAAGGGAGAGGTTTTTCAGGCCGCACATCCTTGATATTAGCAAAGATGAGATCAATAGTATGGCCCCCAGTGTGTGTGGGGCCTTCATTGATCAATCTGAGACCGGCAGCGTCTAGCGTTGTTCGGAGCATCTCTGCCATGGCGCAGTCTACTTTATCCATGTGGATATTAAAATCACCTACCACTAAGAAAAGGGGGTGGAGGAGCGAGCTCTGCACTATAGTGTCTAATAGGGTAGTAAGAATGGGGTCCGCGCTGGCCGGGGGGCGATATATCACTAGTCCTGCTAGTGAGAGCTGAGGGCTCACTTGGAAGCAGAAGTGAAGACCTTCAATTCCTTGGATAGCCGTGGCAGCCGAGGATGTCAGTACTAGATGCTCTTTGAAAATAATAGCTACGCCACCGCCTCTTTTTGTCCCAGGCCGGTTGGCGAGGCATATTTTAAATCCCAGAGGGATGGCAAGAGCGATAGAGGTCAGGTTGTCCTCTTTGATCCATGTTTCAGTTAGGAACAGGATATCCCAATCCTTCTCTTGTAGTAGGAGCCAGACCTCATCTGTATGTTTGACGAGGGATCTACAGTTTAATAGGCCCGCCCTGAGGGGAGTTTGAGGAGGGGATTTAGGGATGGGGGGTATTGCGGGGGCAGCGCTGTCAATCGTTATCCCGCAATTGCTACAAGTTTGGGCGGGGTCAAAGGTTGCTGGGTCTATAGAGTGAGGGCAGCAGTTAGATGGTAGGTTGAATGCCTTTAGGTCCTCACCTGACCAAGATATCTGTCCACCATATGTTCCGATTTCGGCAGCATGTCTGGCCCCGGCCGCAGTCTGGTCGCGGACGGGCGCAGACGGGCTTGCCTTAGGCGCGCCTTCGGCGCGCAAACGGCGCGCCCGCTGCGCTCGTCCGCTGCGCGGCCGGAAAAGGCACATGTTAAATAGGAAATGGATGATAGGAAGGGGCGTGGCCTGATGTTGGTGGGCGTGGCCTCTGTGTCCCGGAGCTGGCGGCAACACAAACAATCAGGTAAGCCGCGGCAGCGTTGTCAGCTGCAGCGCGGTAATGCCCAGGGGGAGAATGGGGTAAAAAGCAGTAAAACCACAGTAAATACACTCAAGTTTTTAAAAACAGCGAAACAACTCTCCCGGCTTCCGCCTCAGGAGGTCTAATTGTCCATGAACCACAGCAGCGTATTCCCTTTTATCAACGCTAAATACAGGACAGCAGCGTATTTTGTTGCACACCGCAGTGAAGGACAGCAGAATACTCCCAGTTAACCCCCTCATAGTCTGTACCACAATTCAATGAAGCACAGCAGCATATTCCCAGTTAAGATCCCTCTAAGCAGAGCAGAGTATTCCCAGCTACCACACCTGAATCATAAATAAACTTACTCTGTTACCACCTCCCAATTAAGTACAGTGGAATACACCAGTTATCAACCCTCGAAGATGCACAGCACCATACTCCAGTTACCAGCCATCATTATAGCACAGTAGCGAATTCAGTTGCAAATTGTCAATGAAGCACAGCAGCGTATTCCGTTACCAAAGCTCAATAAAGCACATCAGCGTATTCTGTTACCACACATCAATGAAGCACAGCAGCTTAGTCCCAGTTACCACCACTCAATATAGCACAGTAGCGAATTTGCAGTTACCAATTATCAATGAAGCACAGCAGCGTATTCAGATTAATGAATGCTCAAAACAGTACAACAGCGTATTCGGTTACCACACCAGAGTGAAGCAAAGCAGTATACTCACAGTTACTACTCATCAATGTAGCACAGTAACCAATTTGCAGTTACCAATCATCTTGGAAGCACAGCAACGTATTCCCAGTAACGAATGCTCAATACAGCACAGCAGCGTATTCTGTTAACACACCAGAATCATAAAAAAAGTACCTCTGTTACCACCTCCCAATTAAGTACATTGGAGTACACCAGTTTTCAACCCTCGAAGATGCACAGCACCATACTCCAGTTACCAGCCATCATTATAGCACAGTGGCAAATTAGCAATGAAACACAGCAGCGTATTCCCTATTACCAAAGCTCAATAAAGCACAGCAGCGTATTCTGTTACTACAATTCACATAAGAAACACAGTTTACTCCCAGTTACTACTTCTCAAAGTAGCACAGTGGCAAATTTGCAGTTACTAATGGTCACTAAAGCACACCAGCTTATTCCCAGTAACGAACGCTCAGTACAGCGCCTATGCCCAGTGACGAATTCTCAATACAGCACAGCAGCATATTCTGTTAGCACACCTCAGTGAAGCAATGCAGTGTACTCCCAGTTACAACCCCTCAATGTAGCACAGTGATGAATTTGCAGTTACCAATCGCCAATTAAGCACAGCAGTGTATTCCCAGTAACAAACGCAAAATACAGCACAGTAGCATATTCTGTTACCACACCTCAGTGAAGCAAAGCAGTGTACTCCCAGTTACTACCCCTCAATGTAGCACAGTGACGAATTTGCAGTTACCAATCGCCAATAAAGCACAGCAGCGTATTCCCAGTAATGAACTCAATTAAGCACAGCAGCAGAACAGCGTACTTCCATTTACCTCCCCTCAATATAGCACAGTAATGAACTCACAGATACAAATCGTTAATGGAGCACAGCAGCGTATTCCCTGTTACCAACGCTCAATAAAGCACAGCAGCTTATTCTGTTACCATACGTCAGTAAAGCAAAGCAGTGTACTCCCACTTACTACGCCTCAATGCAGCACAGTGCCGAATAAGTAGTTAACAATAATCAATGAAGCACAGCAGCGTATTCTGTTACCATCCATCATTGTAGCACAGTGGCAAATTTGCAGTTACCAATCACCAATAAACCACAGCAGTGAAGTCCCAGTAAAGAATGCTCAGTACAACACAGCCGAGTAGTCCGTTGAAGCACAACAGTGTACCTCCATTTACCACCCCTCAATGTAGCACAGTAGTGAATTTGCAGTTACAAATAGTCAATGAACCACAGCAGCATATTCCGTTTACACACCTCAGTGAAGGACAGCAGCGTACTTCCAGTTACCCCCTCATAGTCCGTACCACTCTTCAATGAAGCACCACAGCATACTCTGTTACCATCCCTCAATATAGCACAGTACAGTATTTGCAGTTGGAAATTGTCAATGAAGCACAGCAGTGAATTCCCAGTAACCAACGCTCAATACAGCATCGTATTTTGTTACCACACCTCAGTGAAGCACAACAGCATACTTCCATTTACCACCCCTCCATATAGAACAGAAGTAAATTCAGTTACAAATCGTCAATGGAGTACAGCTGTGTATTACTGGCTATCAATGCTCAATAAAGAACAGCAGTGTATTCGGTTACCACACCTCAGTGAAGCAAAGCAGTGTACTCCCTGTTACCACCCCTCAATATAGCACAGTAGCGTATTCAGATTAATGAGCGCTCAATACAGCACAACAGCGTATTCTGTTACCACACATCAATGAAGCACAGCAGCGTACTCCCAGTAACAAACGCTCAATACAGCACAGCACCTATGCCCAGTGACAAATTCTCAATACAGCACAGCAGCGTATTCTGTAACCACATCTCACTGAAGCAAAGAAGTGTACTCCCAGTTACTATTCCTCAATTTAGCATAGTAGCTAATTTGCAGTTACCAATTATCAATGTAGCACAGCACTGTATTGCCAGAAAGAAACGCCCAATACAGGACAGCAGCATATTCTGTTACCACTCCTCAGTGAAGCAGAACAGCGTACTTCCATTTACCTCCCCTCAGTATAGTGCAGCAGTGAATTTGCAGGTACAAACCTTCAATGAAGCACAGCAGCGTATTCCATTATCAACACTCAATAAAGCACTGCAGCGTATTCGGTTACCACAGGTCAGTAAAGCAAAGCAGTGTACTACTAGTTACTACTCCTCAATGTAGCACAGTGGCGAATTCGCAGTTACCAATCACTATTGAAGAACAGCAGAGTATTCCCTGTTACAAAGGCTCAATAAAGCACAGCAGCGTATTCTGTTACCACACCTCAGTGTAGCAAAGCAGCATACTCCCAGTCACTTACCCCATAGGCCGTACTACTCTTCACTGAAGTATAGCAACGTAGTTATAGTTACCACCCCTCAATGTAGCACAGTAGCAAATTTGTAGTTACAAATGGTCAATGAAGCACAGCAGCGTAACCCGGTTACCAACGCTTAATAAAGCACAGCAGCGTATATTCTCTTACCATACGCCAGTGAAACACAGCAAGTACTCCAGTTACCACCCCGCAATGTATCACAGAAGCAAATTTGCAGTTACCAATCATCAATGAAGCACATCAGCGTATTCCCTGTTACCAAGGCTCAATAAAAGCACAGCAGCGTATTCTGTTACCACCCCTCAAGAAGAGAACAGTCTATCAAAGTACTGAGAAGTCAATTACACAAAGCAAGTATACGGTATGAAATATTGCCTCATGAAGAGATCAGTTCACCAAAGCACCTAGAAGTCAATTATGAGGTGCAATTCAGAGATATGCAAGACCACCCCATGAAGAGGAGCATGCATCAAAAAACTGAGAAGTCAATCATGCAGAGCAAGTAAGAGGTATGCAAGATCGCCTGATGGAGAGACCAGTGCATCAAAACACTGAGAAGTTAATCACGCAGAGCTAGTCAGAGTAATGGAAGTGCTTCAAAGCACCAATAAGTCAATTCAGCAAAGCAAGTCAGAGGTATGCAAGATCGATTCATGAAGAGAAGACAATGAGAGCAGGGAGTTCGAGGGTAATTTGACTCCCACCCCAACACAATTAAAGAAAACTTACAAATGGCCTATTAGACACAGATTTTTCATTAGATACACTGCAATCTGGGGCATCGCATATCCTCCTCTTGGCTAGGGGCATTCAGGACCCCGGATGACCTCTGCTGTAAGGAATGCATCAAACAAGTCATGCTGAGCACCAGAAAATCGACATAGTCTGCACATACTCACTCGCCAAAGGTTCCACAGTCTTTGGCCTACTTCTTCATCCACTTCCAGAGAGGGTGTGCTCCGTCGCCTTTGACATACAGTTTGTTAAATATGTGTTGAACTGCACCCGGCAAAGGCTTGAATCTGCACCGCATCCTCAGGTTCCTGAGGGAGAAAAGCGTCAGTCAATGAGCATAGAAGCTGCTATGTGGTAGGTGCAGCACTACCTGCCTCTGGCGCCCTCATCACTGTGTAATGCCCTACGTAAGTTAATTAAAGCCTCAAATAGGAGCTGAACTCCAATACACTGCTCAAAGACCACCCCTCACCCCTGCCCATTACAGGCCTGTTTAACAAACTAGCTAGAAGGGAAACCTGGGATCCGTAAACCCTTCTCAGCCTAAGTTGCGTAACGTTAAACAAGCGGAGTGTATTTTACAGGGTCTTTCCTCATTTGGAGGGTAAGTTGACAATGATGCAAACAAGCCGACTAGAATGAACTGGAAAAGGAAATGGTCAGAGAAAACCTTTCTTTACCCATTTATTCAGTGCACGTCTCCAACTTGAAGTCTCTTCTAAGTACTCTATGAAACATACGGTGGCTGCTGGGAAAAGCGAGCTCGGAACCATCAGCATTAGTCTGCCAACTTCAGGCAGACACAAGATGCAAATCCCAAGAGTGCAAGAGGTACAAGTAATACTCACCTGTATTTTTCCAGGGACACCTTGTTTTTTATCAATGTGTCTGGATGAGAACTCGTAAGTGGACTTCACTGCCCTCCAGTCATCCACTTGGGCATACTGTACAAGAGAGGAAAGTGAAGAGTGAATTACACAGAAAAAGTTAGATGTATGCAAGATCATCTCATAAAAGACCAGTGTATAAAAAGCATTGAGAAGTCAGTTACATAGAGCAAGTCAGAGGCATGGAAGATCACCTTATGAGGAGACCAGTGTACCAAAACACTGACCAATTATGTGGTATGCAAGAACGCCTTATGAAGAGACCAGTGTACCATACACAGTTACCACCACTCAATGAAGCACTGCAGCGTACTCCAGTTGCCACCCTTCAGTAAAACACAGCAGCGTATTCCCAGTTACCACTCCTCAATGAAGCAAAACAAACAAGTTCATTATTACCACTCAATAAAGCACAACTGTGTAATATGTTACCAGCCCTCATGCTCCCAATCACCAACCTTCAGTGAAGCATAGCAGCATACTCCCGGTTACCACCCTGTGACGCAAAGCAGCGTACTTGCAGATTCCACCCCACAGTAAAGTACAATATAGTACTCCATTACCACCCTCAAAGAAGAACAGCAGTGGATTAAAATTTGGAGGATAAATTGGCAATGATGCAAACAAGCCCACTAGAACAAAGCGGAAAAGAAAATGGTCAGAGAAGCCTTTATTTACCCATTTAATCAGTGCATGTCTCCAACTTCAAGTCTCTTCTAAGCACTCTGTGAAACATACGGTGACTGATGAGACAAGCGAGCTTGGAACCATCCGCATTACCTCCTCGCAAGTCTTCCTCGCCACATGATTAACAAAGTAAGCTTCAGCTCCACACCAGAACCCTCCAAAGCAAAAGTTAGCCCCCCCATCCCTTCCCAACATGGCCGACCCCCATCACCCCTGCAGATTCTCCAGAGCGTGGTTCAGGTAAGTGGTTCCTGCTGTACCTGGAACTGGGGTCCCTGGTTGGTGGCCCTGCTCTTGCGGGCCCTAGGACTCTGGGACCATCCTCCTTCCTTCCCCCAGTGTCCGGTCTGGGCCAGTTAGGCTCTGCTTTAGCAAGCCAAGGGTTTACAGGAGGACGGACAAGGAGGTCTGGGGCTCTTCCTGGTGACCTTTTTTTCCCTCTCCCCTAGTCCGTGTGGGCAGAGTGTTTGGTAGTTTTACTCGTGCCCCCCCTGGTGTCGCACCTTCTGTTGCATTAGCATGCCTGAACGGGGATGTGGACTGTTATTACCTTGATATGAGGAGTTCTAGTCTTGCCCTTTATCAGGACGCACCAGGTTTCCCATTATACCTGCTGGTCAGGTTCTGGAATGGCTTGGGGGCTTGTGTGAGAGGTGGGGGTGCCCGGAGATCCATTCTACGATCCCCAGGCGCGCCTCTGCTTCAATATTTTATGTTTCGGGGCCCCCGTGGCCAGCGCTGGCTGCTGCGGGGCTCCGCTTCACCCAGCGTGCCTCGGTTGGATGATTTAGTCCTTGTGGTGAGGCCAGTCTCGAGGGGCCTGGTCTCGAAGGTTCGCCTGCTGGTCTCGGCGGACAGAGGAACCCGTACTTCTTCCCTGGGGTGGGGTGGGTACGCATACTCCCGGGTGCCGCGTGCGGCTGCAGGCTGTCTGGAGCCGCACGCTGCTGCCGTTGCCTCAGGCGATCCTGGTCACGAAGTTGCCCAACACTCTCACGTTCCTCAGTCGGGGGGCGTGCGGATTACAGGTGCCCCTGGAGTGGCACCGGTCCTTGATGGGACTCTTTATGCCTCTTGGGCAGTTCACTTTCCTACACGTAGCTTTCAGGGTGTTTAGTTTGCGGTGTCTTGCACACACGCTTCGTCCTTACACTGTTCACATGGTTTACGGCTGTGTATGGGATTTGGCATTCTCGTCTAGGCGTGGCTTTTCTGCTGCCGGTCACGTTTCGGCCACTGGAACTTCGTACTCTGGGTGAATGTTATTTATAGGTTTATACCAGTTTCTGCATTCCTGCTCAGAATCTTGATTCAGATTAGTCTGGGTTTCCCCCTTCCGCCTAGTGATATCGGTCCTGCGTCTACGCGGAGTGTGTGAAGGGCAATTTAGATGTTTGTGCTTTATGTATGTAGGTCCTATTTATTTTTGTTGTGCGTATTGGTGTTTTGTGAAGCGGCATCAAGAAGCCGTACGTCCACTGTACCGTGCACTTCTTGACACCATTGGGCCCCTCTCAAATCTTTCTTTATTCTGAGGCTGCAGATGGGTTCCATTGGGTAGTAATACGCACTAAGTAGAGGTTCTCTTTGATTGCTATTAATGTACATACTGGTGGTGACCCATGCTTCGACTATTTGCCCTTTGGGGTGTGTGTTTGTCCTGGTGTTTTACTGGCGTTTAGGGGTATATCACGGGGCCACGGATTCATTTTGTTTGCTGTGTTTGTGCCGGACTTTTTCCCTTCCGGGCTTTGGGCCTGCGGTCCTGTGTGCTCCTGTTCGAGCCTGCTCCCAGTTGTGTGGGGTTTGTCCCCATCGGTCCCTGGTTGGACGTCCTCCAGGGGCTGTGGGCCGTTACATGGCTGATGGGGGCGGGCTGCGGTTGGCGCCTGTCCGTCCGTCTCTGGGCTGCTTTGGTGGTCTCCTGGTGGGCTCTTGCTTCTGTTTCTGCTCCTGGTGGGCTTGCCATTTCTTATCGAGAGCCACAGCTGTGGCTCCTCCTCCTGCTCCCTGGCTCAGCAGGCGGCTCTTGCTCCCCCATCCTGGCCGTGCTTCTCCTCTCTTCCTGGGGATTGGGGCTCTGTTAGGGCCTTCTGTTTACTCTCCTCCCATTCTGGGTGGCCTGTGTCACGGTTCATTGGGTCCTGCCGCTCCGGTTGTCACCAGTTGTCAGTTGTTGGGCTCCCCTGCTCATGTCCGAAGTGCTGTGGCTGTTTGGTTGGTCTACTACCTTTGGGTGGTGAATGATTGGTCGGGCCAGGGGTTCAGCGTGCACCTCTGCTGGGGTGTGCGTTTTGGCCTGTTCTTGCGGGGTCACTTATTGGCTGTCTCGCTGGTCCTTCTCCGGCGGGTCCTCTTCATCCAGTTCCGGTTTACCGGTAGGGTATTGGTGTTTTCCGCATCCGGTTTGTTTTTCCGGTTGCCTTCCTCCTGGTGCCAGTCCCCCTTCGGCTGGTATCGTGTGGCCCCTCGGCTGTTCACGTTGGGGTTCTCTGCCTTGGTAGGGGCCTTCCCGGGGAGTGTTTTGGGTGTCTTTGTGCCTTGTTGACTGGCGGTGCTTCCCCGGTTCTGTCCCTTGTGGGTCCTCCCCGTCCAGTTGGTCTCAATGCTTCTGGGCCTTCCTGGGTTCCGGTTCATTCCCGGCTTCGCCGGTTCACGTGGGTGTCCCTTCTCTTGCCCCGGTGACTCCTTTCCCACCCTGTCTACTTGTGTGGCCAGTGGTTTTTCTGTTCTGGTATCCCTTTCCGGGGTGTTGACGGCCTTTGCCGTCCTGTGGGGCATGCTTGGGTTCCCAGTCTGTACTGGGTCGGTTGGTACGCCTGATGGCGAGTTTCCAGTCTGCCTTCTGTTTGCCGTTCCTTGGTTTCTCTGGGGTGTGCCCCTGCCCTGCGGGGGCTTCTTGTTGCTTTTCTGGGCAGTTTTTTCACCTGCCTCATTCTCCGGGGGGTTGCTGGGCCTACAGCCATATCACCATGAAAGCACCTGTTCTCGTCGGTCTCAGAAGTTGACCGGGTCGGGCCTATTTTGTACCTGAAAGGGAGACCGCCTGGGAATACCAGGTGCTGTTGTCTTATGTTTGCCCCTTTGGTTTTTTGGCACAGTTGTGCTGTCGTCGACTGGGTCACTTGTTACGGTTTGAGCCCCCGATGGGAGCTCTGTCTACCTTCTCGTCCGGACTCCCGGCATTGCGCTTTCCTTTGGTCTCTTTTGCTTACGGGAGTCAGGGCTGGCTTATCCTGGACGGGGCGTTGGACCTGTTGGTGGTGCTCGTCTGGGTGCTTCTCCCTTGGTTTCTGCTGCTGCGAGTGTTGGACGAAGGGGCTATGGCACAATGGTAAGTATTGTGCTTCTGGGGCCACAGGCTTGCACAGGCCGAGGGTTTGTTTCCTGCCACTTCTTTCAAATTTTCCCAACGTGGTATATGTTAGACCGGTGATTTTAATTGTCCGGGAATGCTGTGATTTCCTGGTTCTCCTTCCCCGGGCGGGGCCCTGCGCTTCTGTACTGCTCGATTTTTCCGGTCTTATTGTGTTGAAGGGTGATTTAGGTGACTTCAGTCTCTTTCCATTCAAGTCTAAGGGTTAGAGTAGTGTATAGAGCCTATTTATTAGGCACTTCGACATGATCCTGTGTTCTTCCCCATAGATCAGGGTTTGCATACATATCCTAGGGGATAGATTCGTTAGCATTAGGGGTAATCTGTTCTGTAGTGAGGGTATTTCATGGAGCCGTGCTGAATTCAGGCCTGGTAGGCCTTAAACGGGAGAGACTCCATCTTTCCTCCTGCTCTGGCAGCTTGGGATGTTTCTAGGTCATAGGCAGTGTTTTAGTTAGGAGGTGTTATTCGCTTGGAGAGAACCGGTTCAGGCCGGCCCTTATCGAAGGATTGTATTTTTCTTCATGCCGAAGACACTACATCAGGCCGGCCGGCTGGGAACGTGTCCTTGGCACGGGGAGGTACAAGAATTTGGTGGGCGGCAGGTTACGGGCTGGAATTTTCCATGAGGAAATGCACATCTATATTAGTAAAAGTTTGAGGCAGATACTGGCACTTGCTTCTAGTCCATAGGCGGCACCTGGCCGTTAGTAGTAAAGCTGCTACTTATTCCAGGGAAGACAGATGACAAACTTGGAGGTGGAGAAAAACCGAGAAATAGATATTCCAAAGAGAAGAGAGTAGCCGATGAGGAAGAGGTCCCAGTGACTCGGAGAGGGAGACGGGAGTAAACCCGTGATTGCGGAGGTGTGACTTCCAGGCGAAGCCGAGGCGCAGACGAGAAGGGAACCTAGATGACCATTGAGTGCAGGCTACATACGACCAAGGTGATGTCAACCCCTTACTATTAGAGTGTACAACTTAATCTTTCACTTTTCTTTGCAGGTTATGTGATATGTATTATGTTCCGTGAGTGTGCATGTAATAACTAAATAAAGTATTCAGTTTGTAGTAAAGCAATATGTGCTACGTGTTCTTGTGTAAGAGGGTAACCTATTCTTCTAGTCAGCTGTGACTTGACATGAACAGATGTTAATCCTGATCAGGTAGGTGGTAACTGAATAAGGGAGAAAGGAGCCCCTCGAACTGGGGAACAAGTTGTGCTCAACTAGCTGTCTTCGTGTGATCTGATATATAGTAACACTGATTCCCTTGTTGTATGTCGTGGTAATTATAGGATGAACTCGTGCTAAGGCTGCCGTCTGGGCAGGAAGTCCTGGGTCCGTTTGGGACCGCGAGGCTGTGGCTGCCGTCTGGGCAGGAAGTCCTGGGTCCGTTTGGGACCGCGAGGCTGTGGCTGCCGTCTGGGCAGGAAGTCCTGGGTCCGTTTGGGACCGCGAGGCTGTGGCTGCCGTCTGGGCAGGAAGTCCTGGGTCCGTTTGGGACCGCGAGGCTGTGACTGCCGTCTGGGCAGGAAGTCCTGGGTCCGTTTGGGACCGCGAGGCTGTGGCTGCCGTCTGGGCAGGAAGTCCTGGGTCCGTTTGGGACCGCGAGGCTGTGACTTGTAGGTCTTGGTATATATAGTAGGAATTCCCTGTCCTTAGGTGGTACATATATGTGGTTATTTAGGTGTGAATAGGCCCTAGGGAGGGGGTAACGTTCTGGTTTGGGTTAGAGAGGCTCTGTTGAGCAGGTTCTATCTGATCCGAAAACCCAAGCAGAACAGCTTCCTGTGCGGAATTTGCATCCTTTTCTTCTTTGTCCATGGTTTTGGGGTACTGGGGCCTGCTGGCTCGGGTTTACTCCCTGGAGGGGTTGCCGTTGCTTGGGCTCGTTTCGCCCAGCTCTTCTGTCCTTCTCACCTTTGGTGTGTTTCTGCTTGTGGCTTTTCCACCCTGTACGCTCCTGTTCCTATCGGCACTTCGTTGTTCAGGTGGGTCGGGCCTGGTTGTAGGCTGGCTGTGTGGCCACCTGGGTGCTCGCTTCGGTGGCTCACTTCCTTCAGGTGGAACGTTACGGGGACGGTTTGCTTGGTCCCTGAGCAGGGCAGTCTTGCTCCTCCGTGCTGCGTTCCCCTCCCCGCCGGGTTCTATATGCTTTCTTGTGCATGGTAGCCTCTGGTGGACGTTCGCTTCCTTTCTGGTGGCTTGGGCTTGGGCCTGGTCCCTTCCGCTCTTCGGACTCCTTGGGCGGACTTGTGGGCTTTCTGCTTTTCGCTGTTGGCTGGTTGGGTTCCCTTGGTGGCAGGGTCTCTTTGGAGTGGTTTCATGCAGCTGTTTTGCCTTGTGCCTGCCTGGGTTCTCTACTTGGTGTGGCGTTCCCTTTGGGTTGTTCGGCTGGCGTGCTGGGTTCCCTTCTGCATCTCTATCCGTTCTTGCGGCTCTTGCCAGTCTGTTTTGATTGCGTCTGGTTCCATTGCTTTGGTCCTCTGGTGGTTTCAGCTCTCTCGCGGTTGGTGGTCCACCGTGCGGCGTTACTGTGTTTCGGTCGGACTGCATCTCTTTTCTACTTTGGCTTTTTGTTGGGTCACTGTGGTGGGGATGACCCCTGTTTCTTCGGTTCCGCTGTCTGTGCTTTTGCTCCCCTCTCGATTTTGGCTATCCGTTGGGCGGTCTTGGTGTGTTTGGACCGGCTTGTTGATTTCTGTTCTGGGGCCGGTTTGTTGTTACCTTTGGCTCCGTATGGTCTGGTCTCTGCCCTCCTTCAGTCATTGATTTGGGCGTATTTTCTGGCGGCCCTACGAGTTTCGGGGTCTGGGTTTTCGGCCCTCCTGGTGTCTCTCTGCCCTGGGCTGGTTATTCCTGCTAGTGGTTGCCTCTCTCTTGGGTGATTCTTCCACTCGTCTTGTCTATTGGGTTTGCCTGCTTTGTTGGCTTCCCCTTCTGGTCCGTTGGTTTCTTGTGAGTTTCCATGAAGCAGCTTGGCTTTGGTATGTGCTCACTTCGTTAATCATATGGCGAGGAAGATTTACGAGGAGGTAATGCCCCGGTTACTTACCGGTAATCTTCAGTACCCCAAGTATAATCTTCCTCGCCACATGAGTTCCCATCCCCCCCTCCCTCCCTCCCTGTCTGGCTGTTTGCTTCATGTTTCTGCTTAGTAGTTTCAGGCTGAAGGGTTGGGCAGGCCCTCCTTTTATAGAGGTCAGGGGTGATAGGGGTCGGCCATGTTGGGAAGGGATGGGAGGCTAACTTTGGTTTTGGAGGGTCCTGATGTGGAGCTGAAGCTCACTTCGTTAATCATGTGGCGAGGAAGAATATACT
Source organism: Triturus cristatus (assembly GCF_964204655.1). Taxonomy (NCBI): domain Eukaryota; kingdom Metazoa; phylum Chordata; class Amphibia; order Caudata; family Salamandridae; genus Triturus; species Triturus cristatus. The sequence continues at coordinate 1,141,989,317 of NC_140585.1, read as the reverse complement.
CGGAGCAATGAAGATTACCGCTAAGTAAACGGGGCATTACTCTGGCAACTTCAGGTAGACGCAAGATGCAAATCCCAAGAGTGGGAGATGTACAAGTCTAACTCACCTGTATTTTTCCGGGGACAACTTGTTTTTATCAATGTGTCTGGATGAGAACTCGTAAAATGGACTTGGCTGCCATCCAGTCATCCACATGGGCACACCGTAGAAGAGAGGAAAGTGAGAAGCAAGTCAGACGTATGGAAGGTCACCTCATGAAGAGACCAGAGTATCAAAAGCACTGAGGTCATTTAAGGAGAGCGAGTCACATGTACGCAAATCACCTCCTGAAGAGACCAGTGTACCATACACATATTTACCACCACTTAAAGCACAGCAGCGTATTCTGTTACCACACCTCAGTAAAGCAACGCCGTGTATTCCCAGTTACTACTCCTCAATGTAGCACAGTTGCAAATCCACAGTTATAAATTATCAATTGTGTACAGCACAGCAGCATATTCTTTTACTTTTAGCGTTCATATGAACAATATATCTTCAGAGCTGGTTCGATGCTTATTTAGTCCACCTCTCGACCGCCTCAATTCCGATATGCAATAAAAGCACGGAAGATTAAGGTGATCAAGCGAGGGAAGGATAGGGAAGGTACAGCAGGGAGGGAGATCTGTAAGAAATAAACAATATGGCTATCACTCACGGTAACACCTTTTGGCATAACAACATATAGCACTATATTATCATTACCTGTAAAGAAAAATATGACCTAGAACACTTCATGTTAGTTATAGGCATATCCTTTAAACAGCTTTGTGATAGCTCATTGGTATAGGGTAGGGAAGAAAATATCTGAAATGAGGTAAGGAGATATATTTTTACGTATAGTTCTTTCCTGTATGCTATCTTTTTAAGCATGAACCTTCTTGTTTGCCTACCCACTGAAAAGTATCATGTGTCCCACCTCATAGGGTATGAACATTAATCGAAGGACTCAAGATCCCCGTTTGAAAAACAGTAGTACATATGATGAGTAGGCGCCTTCAATAGAATCTAGAAGCACATACAAAAGCAAAGATCCTTTTTCCCCAAAGTTCGCAATGTCATAGAAGGCTATTTGCATCATAGACCTCTTCATTCTTCATTGCCAGGAATTATATCCCAACACGGTACTAGTTCATGCCCCAATTGTAAACAAATAATAATGCGACCAACAGTATTGTTGAATACTCCACATCTGACTCGTAATCAATGGTATAACTGAAAGATCTGCAGCACTTAATAGTTACACAGACCACCGCACAAAAGGCCTGATTTGTGTAACTACTGCAACCTCTGCAGTATCCCACTGTTAACCCTGGTTAAAGATGCCAGGCAGCAACTCCAGCTAACCAGACGGCTTCGTCGGGGATTGTTCTCGAAGGACACACGAACAACAGATGTCCGAATTAAAGGATACTGTGAAAACGGTGCGAAGCGCACCCTTACCCAATATCAAACTCGGAAAACTTGTTGCGGTGACAGCCAAACGATCCAGAACACATGGCTCGAATCTGCCCCTCGCTCACCGCTACTGCAGAATAAATACCATTTCCGCCTCCCTCCTTCCTTCCTGCATGTAACAGTGATGCACTCAAGGCTGATGGGATTTGTAGTTCACCCATCTCCCGCCTTGTCTACCAGCTGAACAAGGCTTTGAAAAGCACCACTGCCTCATTCATGTTCACCGCCAGGACTGCTAAGATTACCCTTGGCGTCCTCTGACCTGCAGCTGAGTGTATGTGTGTAACAGTTACCACACCTCAGTGAAACACAGCAGAGTACATCAACTTAACACCCCTTAACGTAGAACAGTAGCGAAATCACAGTTGCAAATTGTCAGTGAAGCATAGCAGTGTATTCCCGGTTACCAACGTTAAATATAGCACAGCGTCTAATGAAAGGTCTCAGATCTCCCCTGGACCAAGGTATGTACCGTCACTTTCCCAGGGAGAGAATATCAGTTCCAAACTTATGGAATATAACATACACAGCACTTCCTAAGGTGGGCAAACTTTCAACACACCCCCAAAGGCAAGGCAAGAAAACAATATCACACCAGTCTCCTCTAGACCAAGGTAACACACACACACACAACACTTCTCTAGAGCGAGATATCCTTTGCACATCACTTGCCAGGAGTAGAACAACTTCCTATAACACAATTACCTGCTAGAAGGGAATTCACCCATCCTTCTACAACAGAATACTTGGTCAAGAAGAGTCCACACCTCCTGCTACAAGGAAAAGATGAATTGGTATATCTGGGATATATTTATTAGTAAATTGCACCACACGGTAAGCCAAATGCACCCATCATAGCAGACTAACATATCAATAGTATGATTGAAACACAATCAAGGCAAACATATATGTAGAAATATATATATGTATATAAATGTATGGAACCTGAAAATAAAGTTATAGTAAGCAAGAACAGTAGGAAAACTAGAAATTAGTGGAACACCTGACCGTCTGTCTGTCCATCCAGTTTCCACTTCGCCAAAGGGGAGTCCGGTTCTTTGGCCGAAACAGGAGACAATAGTGACACTATACGCCCCACCGCCACAGCTGCACGTCTGCCCTGTGATGAACTTCCACCGAACAGAACCCAGACACCTCCTTTAGTACAAGTGGAGACGCACGATGAAGCTCCTGGTGGGCCTCGCCCCCTTTTCCCATCAGAGCCCATACCACTCCGCACCAAGGCCACAGCTTCAACTGGCCAGGCGTCTGCTATGGCTTCAGAGCAGAGCGAGCACATTCCTCTGACAAGATCCAGTTCTTTCTGGTCAGTAAAGTGCGAAATACAAGTGAAAAGGAAAACATGCCCTTCTCACCTAGTGAAGCTCAGAAAACGGCGACAGCTCAGAAAATGGAGTCACTCAAGCATAAGCCTCTATTCACGCAAAAGAGCAAAATTAGTATGCAAGATGACATAAGATCAGGCCAAAGCCAATAGCAAGCACTGCCATTAAGCAAGATAAAGTCAGAATCTGAAAGAGACATAATCAACCCCTACTTCGTAGCTTATTCTTACTAGGCAGGCCTACACATCACTATATTTTTGTTATAATATGCTAAATAAGACTGAGATGGTGATGGGCAACGGTCATTATCAGGCTATTTATCCACATAAATGGCACATTCATTACACAACGTATTCTTCTACCACACAATGAAGGAAAGCAGCGTACTCCCATTTACCCCCCTCATAGTCCATACCACTTTTCAATACACCACAGCAGCATAGTCCCAGTTACCACCACGCAAAACAGCACAGTAGCGAATTCGCAGATGCAAATTGCCAATGAAGCACAGCAGCGTAGTCCCAGTTACCACCCCTCAAAACAACACAGTAGAAAATTCGCAGTTAAACTGTCAATGAAGCACAGCAGAGAATTCCCTGTTACCAACGCTCAATACAGCACAGCAGCGTATTCTCTTACCACACCTCAGTAAAGCCAAGCAGTGTACTCCCACTTACTACTCCTCAATGTAGCACAGTGGCGAATTCGCAATTACCAATTATCAATGAAACACAGCAGAGTATTCCCCGTTACCCACGCTCAATAAAGCACAGCAGCATATTCTGTTACCACACCTCAATGAAGCAGAGCAACGTACTCCCAGTTACCACCACCCAATATAGCACAGCAGCTTATTTTGTTACCACACCTCAAAGAAGGGTAGCAGCATACTCCCAGTTACCCCCCTCATCAATGAAGAACAGCAGCGCATTCCCTGTTACAAACCCTTAATAAAGCACAGCAGTGTCGTATTCTGTTACCACACCTCAGTGAAGCAAAGCAGAGTACTCCGTTACTACTCCTCAATGTAGCACAGTCGCAAATTTGCTGCTACTAATTGTCAATAACGCACAGCAGCTTATTCCCAGTAATGAACGCTAAATACAGCACAGCAGCGTATTCGGTTACCACACCTCAGTGAAGGACAGCAGCGTACTCCCAATTACCGCCCTCATAGTCCGTACCACTCTTCAATGAAGTACAGCAGCGTAGTCCCAGTTACCACCCCTCAATATAGCACAGTGGCGAATTTGCAGTTACCACTCAAAGAAACACAGCAGAGTATTCCCTGTTACCACACCTCAATGAAGCAGAGCAGTGTACTCCCAGTTATCTGACAAACAAAACAGTTCAAAGGAGAGGGTCCAAGGGAATAAATTTTAAAGACCACTAAGGATTATATCCCCAGACAACTATTACCAAATATAGAAATCCTAGGGTCTACACAAGTGCCAGTAAACAAACAACACTACCTCCAAGTTATAGCCTGAACCGGTGCGGTAGTGGTCAACCTATTCGGTGATAATTAATAATCAAAGTACATCTAAGGGCAGATCCCTTTCAAGACGTAATCCCTCACTCACCAATGGTGACATGCTTCTTCATAGGGACTCTCCGGCAGCAGGCTCTCCAGGTCTAGCAGTACTGACGTATATAGAGCGGTGCTTCCCTCCCGAGCGGTTGCCAGGTAGAGGCGAGGTCCTGTACCCAGCCTTGGCGGGTATCAGCATTTGTGGATAGCGGCCAATGATATTGCTTTGGCCACATATCCTTTTCAGTTTCTTTTTCACTTTATTACAAGCAGCAGTCTTTTCGCAAGGTCCTGATGAAAGCCTGATCCAGTTTGGGTCTTCTAGGGCTGAAACATGTTGACCACTTAATATCACACCATAGCGGTTCAAATCCATACCGCTGGAGCACTGCTTTTTTAACCCGGACAGCAAGCATCTCTTTATTAAAGTATGTTTTTGATGCCTCCTAGCCAGTTTTGGCCATCACATTTTCTCACATGTTCGCTATTTTTCTTATCATTTGCGCTGCATCCTCACTCATACATTCTTGCTCATCATATGTGGATTTAGTCGATCCTTAAAATCCAAATATAAAGCATCCCTGAGCTCCTCCCTCTCTGTGAGGGGGTTGTAGCCCCCAAAGGAACTAGGGTTTTCCTTTGGGAGGAGAGTCCCTATGATGAATCATGTCACCATTGGTGAGTGAGGGATTACGTCCTGAAAGGGATCTGCCCTTAGATGTACTTTGATGTACTTTGCTATACTCCCAGTTATCACCCGTCAGTATAGCACAGCAGTGTATTCGGTTACCAAACCCCAGTGAAATACAGCAGAGTACTCTCAGTTACCACCTCACAATGTAGCACAGCAGCGAATTTGCAGTTAGTAGTAGTAAAAAAAGCACGACAGCTTATTTCCAGTAACAAACGCTCAATACAGCACAGCATAGTATTCTGCTACCACATCTCAGTGAAGCACAACAGTGTATTTCCATTTACCACCCCTCAAAATAGTACAGTAGTGAATTAGCAGTTACAAAATCGATGAAGTACAGCAGCTTATTTCCCGTTACCGATGCTCAATACAGCACAGCAGCGTATTCTGTTACCACAGCTCAGTGAAGGACAGCAGTTTAATCCCAGTTACTACTCCTCAATGTAGAACAGAGGCGAATTTGCAGTTACCAATCATCAATGAAGAACAGCAGCGCATTCCCAGTTACAAACCCTTAATAAAGCACAGCAGTGTATTCTGTTACCATACCTCAAAGAAGGATAGCAGCGTACTCCGTTACCGCCTCATAGTCCGTACTGCTCTTCAATAAAGCACAGCAGCATAGTCCCAGTTACCAAGCCTCTATACAGCAAAGCACAGTATTCTGTTACCACAACTCACTAAAGAAAAGGAGTACTCCCAGTTACTACTTCTCAATGTAGCACAGTGGCCAGTTCACAGTTGCCAATCATTAATGAAGCAGAGCAGCGTATTCTCCGTTACCAATGCTCAATAAAGCACAACAGGGTATTTTGTTACCACACCTCAATGAAGAACAGCAGCGTACTTCCAGTTACCACCCTCCAATATAGCACTGTAGCACATTGGCAGTTGCAAAATGTCCATGAAGCACAGCAGCGTATTCCCAGTAATGAAAGCTCAATACAGCACAGCAGCGTATTTAGTTACAACTCAATGAAGCAAAGCAGTGTACTCCCAGTTATTACTCCTCAATGTAGCACAGTGGCCAATTCACAGTTACCAATCATCAATGAAGCACAGCAGCTTATTCCCTGTTACCAACGCTCAATAAAGAACAGCAGCATATTCTGTCACCACACCTCAATGAAGCAGAGCAGCAGACTCCCAGTTACCAACCCTCAATATAGCAGAGTAGTGAATTCACAGTTGCAAATGGTCAATGAAGCATCGCAAGGCATTCCTGGTTACCAAAACTTAAAGCACAGCAGCATAGTCTGTTACCACATCCCAGTGAAACACAGCAGCGTACTCCCAGTTACCCCCCACATAGTCCGTACCACTCTTCAAAGTACAGCAGCGTAGTCCCAGTTAACACCCCTCAATATAGTACAGTAGTAAATTTGCAGATACAAACTATCAATGAAGCAAAGCAGTGTATTCCCCGTTACCAACGCTCAATAAAGCACAGCAATGTATTCTGTTACCACATCTCAATGAAGCAGAGCAGCGTACTCCCAGTTACTACCCTTCAATATACCACAGTAGCGAAATCACAGTTGCAAATTGTCAAATGAAGCATAGCAGTGTATTCCCGGATACGAACGTTAAATATAGCACAGCAACGTATTCTTCTACCACACAATGAAGGAAAGCAGCGTACTCCCATTTACCCCCCTCATAGTCCGTACCACTTTTCAATAAACCACAGCAGCTTAGTCCCAGTTACCACCCCTCAAAACAGCACAGTAGCGAATTCGCAGTTGCAAATTGTCAATGAAGCACAGCAGCGTATTCCCTGTTACCAACGCTCAACACAGCACAGCAGCGTATTCTGTTACCACACCTCAAAGGGCAGCAGTGTACTCCCAGTTACCCCCCATAGTCTGTAATGCTCTTCAATAAAGCACAGCAGTGTTGTTCCAGTTACCAACGCTCAATAAAGGACAGCAGCTTATTCTGTTACTAAACCCCAGTGAAATACAGCAGAGTACTCCCAGTTACCACCACACAATGTAGCACAGCAGCAAATTTGCAGTTACTAATAGTCAATAAAGCACAGCAGCTTATTCCCAGTAACAAACGCGCAAAACAGCATAGCAGTGTATTCTGTTACCACACCTCAGTAAAGCCAAGCAGTGTACTCCCACTTACTACTCCTACTCAATATAGCACAGTGACAAATTTGCAGTTACCAATCATCAATGAAGAACAGCAGCGCATTCCCGGTTACAAACGCTCAATAAAGCACAGCAGCTTATTCTGTTACCACACCTCAGTGAAGCAAAGCAGTGTACTCCCAGTTACTACTCCTCAATGTAGCATAGTGTTGAATTTGCAGTTACCAATCATCAATGAAGAACAGCAGCGCATTCCCTGTTACCACCCCTCAATATAGCACAGTAGCACATTGGCTATTTCAAATTGTCAATGAAGCACAGCAGCATATTCCCAGTAATGAAAGCTCAATACAGCACTGCAGCATATTCTGTTACCACACCTCATTGAAGCAAAGCAGTGAACTCCCAGTTACTACTCCTCAATGTAGCACGGTGGCAATTTTGCTGCTACTAATTGTCAATAACGCACAGCAGCTTATTCCCAGTAATGAACGCTCAATAAAGCACAGCAGCTTATTCAGTTACCAAACCCCAGTGAACTACAGCAGACTACTCCCAGTTACCACCCCACAATGTAGAATAGCAGCGAATTTGCAGTGACAAATAGTCAATAAAGCACAGCAGCTTATTCCCAGTAACAAATGCTCAATACAGCACAGAAGCGTATTCTGCTACCACACCTCAGTGAAGCACAGCATATTTCCATTTACCACCCCTCAATATAGTACAGTAGTGAATTAGCAGTTACAAATCATCAATTAAGTACAGCAGCGTATTCCCGGTTATCAACGCTCAATACAGCACAGCTGCTTATTCTGTTACCACACATCAGTAAAGGACAGCAGGGTACTCCCAGTTACCCCCTCATAGTCCGTACCACTCTTCAATGAAGTACAGCAGTGTAGTCCCAGTTACCAACGTTCAATACAGCAGTGTATTCTGTTACCACACCTCAGTAAAGCAAAGCAGTGTACTCCCAGTTACCACCCCTCAATATAGCGGAGTGGAGAATTCGCAGTTGCCACTCCAAGAAACACAGCAGCTTATTCTGTTTCCACACCTCAGTAAAGCAAAGCAGTGTACTCCCAGTTACTACTCCTCAATGTAGCACAGTGGAGAATTTGCAGTTACCAATTATCAATGAAACACAGCAGAGTACTCCCTGTTACCAACGTTCAATAAAGCAATGCAGCATATTCTGTTACCACACCTCAATGAAACAGAGCATCATACTCCCAGTTACCACCCCCTCAATATAGCACAGCAGCATAATCTGTTACCACACCTCAAAGAAGGATAGCAGGTTACTCCCAGTTACCCCCTCATAGTCCGTACTGCTCTTCAATAAAGCACAGCAGCGTAGTCCCAGTTACCAATGCTCTATACAGCAAAGCACAGTATTCTGTTACCACAACTCAATGAAGCACAGCAGCGTACTTCGTTACCACCCTTCAATATAGCACAGTAGCACATTGGCAGTTGCAAATTGTCCATGAAGCACAGCAGCGTATTCCAGTAATGAAAGCTCAATACAGCACTGCAGCGTATTCCGTTACCACTCCTCAGTGAAATACAGCAGAGTACTCCCAATTACATCACACAATGTAGCACAGCAGCGAATTTGCAGTAATAGTCAATAAAGCACAGCAGCTTATTCCCAGTAACAAACGCTCAGCACAGTATAGTATTCTGCTACCACACCTCAGAGAAGCACAACAGCGTATTTCCATTTACCACCCCTCAATATAGTACAGTAGTGAAATAGCAGTTACAAATCGTCGATGAAGTACAGCAGCTTATTTCTGGTTATCAATGCTCAATACAGCACAGCAGCGTATTCTGTTACCACACCTCAGTGAAGGACAGCAGCGTACTCCCAGTTAGCACCCCTCAATACAGCACAGCATCGTATTCTGTTACCACAACTCACTAAAGAAAAGAAGTACTCCCGGTTACTACTCATCAATGTAGCACAGTAACGAATTTGCAGTTACCAATCAGCTTGGAAGCACAGCAACGTATTCAAAGTAATGAACGCTCAATACAGCACTGCAGCGTATTCTGTTACCACACCTCAGTGAAGGACAGCAGCGTACTCCCAGTTACCACCCTTCAAAATAGCACAGCAGCATATTCTGTTACCACACCTCAAAGAAGGATAGCAGCATCCACCCAGTTACCCCCCTCATAGTCAGCACCACTCTTCAATGAAGTACAGCAGCGTAGTTCGTTACCAGCCCTCAGTACAGCACAGCAGCGTATTCTGTTACCACACCTCAGTGAAACAAAACAGTACTACCAGTTATTATCCCGCAATGTAGCACAGTAGCATTTATGTAGTTACTACTCCTCAATGTAGCCCATTGGCGAATTTATTACCAATCAACAAAGCACAGCAGCGTATTCGCTGTTACCAACGCTCAATAAAGCACACAGCGTATTCTGTTACACTTCAGTGAAGCACAGCAGCATACTCTCAGTAACCGCCCACAATATAGCACAGAAGCGAATTTGCCGTTGCATATGGTCAATTTAGCACAGCAGCGTATTCCGTTACCTCCCTTCATGAAGGGACCAGTTCACCAAAGCACCTAGAAGTCAATTACGCAGCGAAATTCAGAGGCATGCAAGATCACCCCATGAAGAGGAGCATGCATCAAAGCACAGAATAGTCCCTCATGCAGAGCAAATAAGAGCTAAGTAAGGTAGACTCATCAAGAGGAAAGTGCCTCAAAACGCTGAGGCGTCAGAGACAACAAATATGAGGTACGCAAGTTCATCCGATGCAGAGGCCAGTGTATCAAAGCAATGAGAAATTAATTACACAGAACGTCAGAGGTATGCAAGATCGCTTCATGAAGAGAAGCATGCATCAAAGCACAGAATAGTGCATCGGGCAGAGCAAATCAGAGGTACGCAAGCTCACCCCATGAGAAGGCCCATGCGTCAAAGCATCGAGATGTCAATCACGCAGAGCAGGTCAGAGGTAAGCAATATTGCCACCTAAAAAGATAACTGCATCAAACACTGAGAAATCAAACAGAGCAAGTCTGAGGTACACAATGTCACCTCATTAAGAGACCAGGACATCAAAGTAAGATCACCCTATGAAGGGGGAGCAAGCGTCACTCACGCAGAGCAAGTCAGAGGTCTGCAAGGTTTCCCCAAGAACAAGCCCAAGAGTCAAAGCATCGAGAAAAACAAGCAGACCAAGTCAGAGGTATGCTAGGTCGCCCGATGAGGCCTGTGCGCCAAAGCACCAAGGCATCAATCACGCAGAGCAGATCAGAGGCACTCTAGCTCACCCCATGAAGAGGCCTGTGCATCACATAGAACAGACCTCTGCTGTAAGGAATGTATAAAAAAAGTCATGCTGAGCACCAGAAGATAGACATAGTCTGCACATTCTCGCCAAAGGTTCCACAGTCTTTGGCCTATTTCTTCATCCACTTCCAGAGAGGGTGGGCTCCGTCGCCTTTGACATACAGTTTGCTAAATATGTGATGGACTGCACCCGGCAAATGCTGGAATCTGCACCTCTTCCTCAGGTTCCTGAGGGAGAAAAGCATCAGTCAATGTGCATAGAAGCTGCTATGTGGTAGGTGCAGCACTACCTGCCTCTGGCGCCGTCAACGCTGTGCAATGCCCTACTTAAGTTAATTAAAGCCTCAAGTACGAGCTGAAATCCCATACGCTCCTCAAAGACCACCCCTCACCCCTGCCCATTACAGACCTGTTTAACAAACTGGCTAGAAGGGAAACCTGGGATCCGTAAATGCTTCTCAGCATAAGTTGCATAAAGTTAAACAAGCAGAGTGTATTTTACAGGGTCTTTCCTCCTTTGGAGGGTAAGTTGACAAATAATGCAAACAAGCCCACTAGAATGAAGCGGAAAAGAAAATGGTCAGAGAAAACCTCTCTTTACCCATTTCTTCAGTGCATGTCTCCAACTTCAAGTCTCTTTTAAGCACTACATGAAACATATGGTGCCTGCTGAGACAAGCGAGCTCGGAACCATTAACATTAGGCTAGCAACTTCAGGTAGATGCAAGATGCAAGATGCAAATCCCAAGAGTGGAAGAGGTACAAGTCCAACTCACCTGTATCTTTCCAAGGACACCTTGTTTTTATCAATGTTTCTGGATGAGAACTCGTAAATGGACTTGACTGCCCTCCAGTCATCCACTTGGGCATACTGTAGAAGAGAGGAAAGTGAAAAGTGAATTACACAGAAAAAGTCAGATGTATGCAATATCATCTCATGAAGAGAGACCAGTGTATAAAAAGCACTGAGAAGTCAGTTACATAGAGCAAGTCAGAGGCATGCAAGATCGCCTCATGAGGGGACCAGTGTACCAAAACACTGCGAGCAAGTATGTGGTATGCAAGATCGCCTCATGAAGAGACAGACCAGTGTACCATACACATGGTTACCAACACTCGATGATGCACTGCCGCGTACTCCAGTTGCCACCCGTCAGTAAAACACAGCAGGGTACTCCCAGTTACCACTCCTCAATGAAGCAAAACAAACAAGTTCATTATTACCACTCAGTAAAGTACAACTGTGTAATATGTTACCAGCCCTCATGCTCCCAATCACCAACCTTCAGTGAAGCATAGCAGCATACTCCCGGTTACCACTCTGATGCAAAGCAGCGTACTTGCAGATACCACCCCACAGTAAAGTACTATAGCGTACTCAGTTACCACCCTCACTGAAGAACAGCAGCAAATTAAAGTTAAAGTTTGGAGGATAATTTGGCAATGATGCAAACAAGTCCACTGAAAAGATGCGGAAAAGAAAATGGTCAGAGAAAACCTTTATTTTCCCGTTTAATCATTGCATGTCTCCAACTTCAAGTCTCTTCTAAGCTCTCTGTGAAACATATGGTGGCTGATGAGACAAGCGAGCTCGGAACCATTAACATTAGGCTAGCAACTTCAGGTAGATGCAAGATGCAAATCCCAAGAGTGGAAGAGGTACAAGTCTAACTCACCTGTATTTTCCGGGGTCACCTTGTTTTTATCAATGGGTCTGGAGGAGAACTCGTAAATGGACTTGGCTGCCATCCAATCTTCCACATGGGCACACTGTAGAAGAGAGGAAAGTGAGAAGCAAGTCAGACGTATGGAAGGTCGCCTCATGAAGAGACAAGAGTATCAAAAGCACGGAGGTAATTTAAGCAGAGCAAGTCACGTGTATGCAAAATCACCTCATGAAGAGACCAGTATACCATACACACATTTACCACCACTCAATTAAGCACAGCAGCGTACTCGGTCACCATCCCTCATACTCTTTTACAATTACTCAATAAAGCACAGCAGCATATTCGGTTTCCAAAACACAGTGAAGCACAGCAGCGTATTCCCATTTACCATCCTCTCAGTGAAGGAAAGCACCATTCTCCCAGCTACCACCCCTCGATGATGAGGATTCTCTGGGCAGATGTAGATACAGATCATTGAACACGGCTCATAACTCAAAGTGCAAACAGTACTTACAATAAACCAATGCCCACCCAGTCCAATACTTGCTTTCATATAGAAGTATTTTCTTTCTAACTCTTCACATGCAAATGTATATGACATTCAGAAGCAATAACGCAATCCTCCTTATGATCGAATTTCTAGTAGGCGTCAGGCAAATCCCTGTCCCACCCTCCTTTGTGATCTTGGTGTCCTGGGTGATGTTCCCTCAGCCATCAGGGAGACTAGCAGTACTTTCTCCCCCCCCCCCCCTCCAAGTCCTGGTCACATGCTGACGTCTTGCAGAGCTTCACTTCCTCATAAAGCCCATCTGGCTGCTTAGCCAAAGACAAAGTTTCTGGTTTCAATCTCCCCTTTTTAGGTCTCGCCTGACCCAGCGCATGCGCTGGTCTGGCAAGACTTATTGAGAGGGCTCCAAAAAGTGCTACCAGGCCAGCGTAGAGCTACAGTGCATGTGCGCGCGCGCGCCGCGCCTGACCGTGATTACTTTCACTTTCCCGGCCGCACGGCCCTTTGCCATAGCCAATAGTACTTGCTTTTGGGACCTTATAAGTATTTAGTTATGCAACTGTTGCATGGCTAAACACTTATAAGGTCCCAAAGGCGAGACCTATTGGCTATGCCAATGCTTGTTGGAGTTCTTTTCCAGACAGCAAATGTGATTTTGGGTCGGAGCCTTTGAAGTTTTATATTGGGATTTTGCTTTTTTTTTTTTTTTTTTTTTAAGTGGACATCTTTCCTCTTCTCCTTTCCTCTGAAGGGATGGTTGTCACACAGACATGACTGAGGATTATTGACCCACAGCACAATTCATGGGAATGATCCGCATTCACATCCAGATATCAGTCACGGTGCTATGTGCATAAGAAGGTTAATCCTGGAGTCCCACACATACTCTTTATGATACCTTTATCAGCCCAAACTCCCTTCCTGGGATGTGTCCAGGCCCCTTCCTAGTGATCTATCCCTGACTCAAAGGGCACTCTTTTTAGTGCACAGGGGGAGCCTCGCTCTCCCTCCTCCAGTGTGTCCCACCCAGATCACAGGAATGCAGCAATACACAAACCTATCTGGGGGGATTCATCTGCTTCTCATTTCTTCAATATGTTTGGGCGAAACTTTTGGAGTTTCACTCTGCAGAATTCTGCGGAGTTACATAAAACAGTGCTAAATTCTGCGGGCTTCCACCATCCAACAGAAAAAAATGCATGTTGCGCTGCTTGCGCCACAGTAGCTCGAGAAGCACTGAAAAATCAGCACGACTGGCAGAATGCGGTGTGAACGAACGCTTAGCCATTAACCCCTTGCGGGCGGGTAGATATTGCATTGTTAGTCAGTGTTAATAATAAATACATGTTTTTTATAACTCAACTGTGTGGTTATTTTTCTAGCTTTCTAAGGTTGCCTAAGGCAACTAAAATCACCACAAGGGTTGTCTGGATTAATGCGGGGGGCTAAGTGATTTCCATATACTAAGCCAGCCTCCTACCCTCTCCCTCACTATAGACAGGATACCAATCCTTGTATTGAAGCATTTGTTGTGAAGTCAAGTTTTATTGTTCAGCCATTAACCCGCCACCCAAAGAAACAGAAGCACCCTCCCGTCCTGAGTGAGGACACTGCTCTAGCGGTGTCAGAGATCCGATCACTGTGCCTGCTGTCTTGGCACAGTTTACTGGAGTCCCACTAGTCCAGTGGCCACTGGCTAGCTGTAGGAGAGTAGTGACTGGCCAGAGTACCAGGACACCCCAATATCCCCCCAGATGTTACAAAAAAAAAAAGTGAGGCCTGTACCACAGGACGCTATTCACCAACTACAGCTTGTAACTGGAAATACCACACAGGCTCCAACAGCACCGGGGAGAGGTCTAGGCAAAGTGATCTCACCTTCAAGGAATGGGATCAAGCTTCCCAGTCTCCCTCTGTCTCAGTTGATGTGCTGCAAGCTTCCTTATCTTCAGCAGCTATCTGCAATTTCCTTGTTCAAAGTGCCAGCTCCACAAGCCTCACAGAACAGCTGGTTTTCTGACCAATCCTGCTGACTGATTCTCCTCATCAAACTGTCAAATTCCTTGGTAGCATATTCAATCAGTTACACAGAAAACCACTTCAAGTTCAACCCTTTTCAAGGGGCTTTCAGATTGTCAGACGCAGCGAACAAGCGTCTTATCTTGCCTTCACACTACAGGTCCTGGCTGGCTTCCTTGGACGGACACTGTGTGGCTCACCTTCATAAGTAGACTAGTTGTGAACAGACAACTGACCGCTGAAGACAGACTTAATACTTCGGATTGGTAGACTGATCCAATCAGTGTGTCTGCTACTTTTGAATCCTGGGTGCCCCTCCAATCGTGAGGCACACTTGTGACATGTTCACTGCTGTCCAAGGTAGGCAAAGGATGACATACTGTCTTCCATTGTACCACTCCGTGCTACTCCCAAGAGAGGAATTTCAATTAACTCCAGACCAGGAGGCCCTGGCCATCACTTAACAGAAAGGTGGGAGGGTCCCTCCTAGCAGAGTTAATGTAGCTAAACACAGATAAGCCCACTGGGCTTCTTCATGGATTAGGGAAAGGACACGTGGGAGCTGGCACATCGAGCAGAACTGCTCATATTACACACAATGGCTCAACTCACCATCCTTCCCCAGTACACCCACTGGCTCTCAAACATGTTTCTTTTTGGTTTTATACAGCGCAAACACCCCGAAAATATCAGAGCATTTCAAATGAGCACCAGTTGCGTTACAGATGGACACATTTATTTTGTTAGGCATGGGGAGATGAAGTAATTTGCCCCGAATCACAGGATGTTGAAACCCCCTTGCTGAGATTAACACGGATCCCCAGCTCCGAAGTAGCCCGCTCAAGCCGTTAAGCCTCATCCTCTCCCCACGTTCCAGGTAGACAAGTGAGACTGCACAGACTTGATTAGGAGGGTGGCTAGTAACCCACCCTTCTTAGAATACAGGGATACCAGACTATAGATTTATTGCTGCCACCACTGTCAATCTACCACAGCCTGGGTAGAGATGGCAGTAGCCACTCTGTGAAAAAAGGGGGCACAATACATGCCCCCCCCCTCGACCTCAGAGCCAAGCTCTAGGGTCTCAATCCATGTAAACGGGCGATTGTCATGCTCACTGAGGCAGGGATCTAGAAAACATACAGTAACTTTTAAGGTTACTTGACTGGAGATCACCATAAGGCAGGGAAAGCACGCTTTCCAGAGACATGCAGAAGACCTATCCCAACATATGCCCACCCCCAGATTAGAAGGGCCTGTAATTATTTCCCAGTGGGAGAAGACCAATCATCTGATTGGTTAAACCGTCAGGAAAGGACATCTTTGTTACCGTGCTGCAAGCCTGCCTTATGTTCCACAATGAAATCTAGCCCCTCGAGAGATATGCACCACCTGATCACCTCCCCCTTCATTGCCATGAGCCACGTGAGGGGCTTGTGATCAGTCTGTACCACAACCTTTGCGCCAAAAAAGTAAAGCCTGACTCTTCAAAGGGCTCACATTATGGCAAAACATTTTCCACTCCAGACCAGTTATGCTCCCTGGGGAGTAGTCAACGGCTAATTAAGGCCACCGGATGCTCTCTTCTCTTCCCATTGAGCTGGGCAAGCACTGCCCCAACTCCCTGCATCCTCACCAACACTGGTCTCATATGTTGTCCTTCCAGGAGGTACTGAGCACTGCAATGTCATCCAGGTACACCACACAGATCTCTTCCAGACCTGACAATACATGGTTGACTAAGCACTGGCAGTAGCATTCTTCAACGCAAAAGGGATAACTTTAAATTGGTAGCACACCCCTGGGGTTGAAAATGCTGTTTCCTCCTTGGCATCAGGGGTTAAGGCAATCCACCAGTAACAGCTGGTAGATCAAAAGTACTAAGGTACTTTGCGACACCCAACCTATCCACCACCTCTCCAGCTCAAGGAATAGGATGGGCATCAGTTTTTGTCAGTGTTTAGACCGCAATAGTCCACACAGAAGTGCAGGTGAGCTGACCCCTACTTAGGCACCAACACAACTGGGCTGGCCCAGAGAGTACGGGAGGTCTCAAAAATACCCATGTCCAGCACCTTGACCACTTCATTCTTGATGCACTCTTGGAAATGGTCTAACATCCTGAATGCCTTACTTTTAAAAGGCAGGGTGCCCCCTTTGTCTATGCTGTGAACATAGACAGGCATCAGCCCGGGGGTAATTGAAAAGAGATGGAAAAGTCTCCCGAGCAGCTCTTTATACAACACCTGCTGTTCAGGTGTCAGTTCAGAGGAAAGCTTAACACCCTCAAATGAACGATCCTTCTCATCGTTTTGCAATACGTCAGGGAGCGGCTAACTCTCCTCTTCCACTTCTTCAGCCATTGCAAGCAAAGAAACTGTGTAATCCCTTTGAAGACACGGCTTCAGCGGATTAACATGGAACACCCTTTGGGGCTCCTATGTGTCACCTGTGTCATCTAAATAGGTGACATCAGAAATCTTCCCAACTTTGTAGGGGCCATACCACTGGTCATCCAGAGCCATGGGACAAATCGGCTTTTGGACCTACACTTCCAGGTCCAGCATAACCTTCTGGTCATACCACTCCATCATCTCCCGACTGGCTTGAAGATTATTCTTTGCTTTACTCATGAGCTGGGCCATTAATCTGCGGAGACGCAGGACATAGTCTACCACACCATGGGTAGGGGATTTAGGGTTGCCCTCCCAGCCTCCTTGACCAAAGTCAGGGGACCTCCGACAGGATGTCCAAAAAGAAGTTCTAAGGGACTGAACCCAACTCCTTTCTACTGTCTCTCCCTGTAAGCAAACAACAGACATGGCAAGAGGAGATCCCACTTCCTATTGAGGGGATCAGACAGAGTCCTTGTCATGCTCTTTAGGGTCTTATTGAAGTGTAGACTTTGTTGGGCTTCGCTGGGAACCAAAACTGCATGAAGGAAGACTCGCTGCTCCTGGTCGCGCTGTTCTTCAAATCTTCTGCCTCATCTGTGCTTTGCTCGGGTTACACTGAAGACCAGTGGGCATCAAGGATATTCCAAAGAAATCTCCCTTGGAATAAAGGTTTCACTACCCTGCATCTGCAGGCACCCTAACAAAGCTGAACGGTCTGCTGCACCTGACGTCCTACGAACTTTCCAAGGCCCAGCAACACAGGTGGTAGTTCTGTGGCCGTCCAAAGGCCTGACATGTCTTCCTTGCCTTTTCGAGTACAGTATTTCTTGTCGGAGCCACTGCGACCAAATCCCTGTGCACAGAGTAAACTTGCTGTTGCCAAGGCTTGCTGGCACTGCACTCCAGAGATTTTTGGGCTACAAGAAGCTCCAGCATCCAGCACTTCATCCCTCGAAGATCAGCGTCCTCACTACATCCCTTGCACCGTGGGCCTCCATCTTTGGTGAGCTGCCTGTGGTGCTTCTGTGACTCTGTGCCTTCGGCCTGGGTGTCCTCTCGAAGGTTTTCTCCTGCATTGGTGGGTTCCCCTGTTTCTCTGGGCCTGCCCCCATTCTCTTGCACTTGATGAGTCCCTTGGAGTTTGCTGGTTCCAATGATTGCATCTGGTCATCCACACACTTTCTGCAGCTACCAAGGCTTATTGGCACTCCCGTCAGACACCAAGCACCTAGACACCGACGCGGGACAGCTCCTGGTCTTCCTCAGCGTCGCCTGGTCCCCACAGCTGCACCAAGGTCCTTGTCAACTCTCCTGAGATCCCTGCCAAGGGTGGGCATTATGCTTCTGTGCATCCTGGTCACCTCCAAGTGAAAAAGACTTTGTCCCCTCTGCTTGCAGGTTCTCCTCTTCAAGAATCCAGCCTTGGATTCCATCAGAGATCTTCAGAGACTTCTCCAGAGGCCTTTCTTCCCAAGTCTTCCATTGTTGTCTACCAGAGGTTCCGACGCCACTCCAACCCTCTGCATCCAGCTACCCTGCAGCAGATAACCTGGTTCCTGGGGAATCCCTGGCCGGGTAGGGTGGCTCTCCAACTTTCCTTCCTCCAAAGGGTTTCTTTGGGGTTCTGTGGGAAGGGTCCTTTTTCTTTAAAATCACGACTTCTCCATGGACTTCCATTAGGCACATAGCTGTGTTTCCACTCTGCACACAGCCTCCGTGGGGTTCCTTGTTACTTAACTTGGGTGGTTCCAAGTTCTCCCAGCTCCTCCGAGTCCTTTGGTACCAGCCCCGCTCGTCCTTGCAGGTCGCATACCACTTCTTTAGAATATGGTTTGACCGCGCCCTGGAGACCAGTGTATATTAGTGCCATTTGCCGGATTCTTTGAAGTATTTTAATGTGTATGGTTGATATCTACAGCTAGGAGATATGCCAATGTGATCGTGACTATGCTGTGTAATACATAGCCTTATTTTTCATAAACAGTGTGTGGTTTTTTTTCATCTAATCTACACTATTGATTATATGTGGTAAACCAAGCTGCTTTACACTCCAAGATAAGCCTGAAGGCTGCTCCCCGCAGCTATCACGGAGACCCTGAGGTTATCACAGACCATTCAAATCACCATAAGTGTTGCCTGGATTAGTACAAGGTCCATCACTCTTAAGCGTGCACCACATACTGAGCCAGCCTCCTACATTTGTGTGCAGCGGCTGGGATTAAATCCTGCACTGTTTTACCACTTAATTGAAGGTTACATGAGAAACCATCACTAGCAAGGCACATATAAATACTGTATCAAGAAAGTTCTACTTAACTACTTGGATTGGTTATGAAGGGTCTTAGCACAACCCTTACTCCAATCTTTGGAACTTTAGGATCACTAGGGTAGGTAGCTGCACTACACCACACTACACCTAGTACCATGTCGCAGGTGGGAGAGTCCAGTGGGGCTCAGCCCTCTAGATACAGTGGTCTTAGGTTCCAGGAACTTAGGACCCTGTGAGCGTCTAGGAAACTTAAGACTAGTAGAAGCCCTACCAAATAGCCTCTCTTAGAGATGCTCCTGTAGGATGACCTCCAAAATCCTGCGGGGCAGAATAACTTGGGTATCGGTGGTGAGGCTCCAGAGGAGGAGTCAGGGGTGTACAACCCCCTTGGCCCCACTTCTGAGCACAACCATTTTATGCATCTCATCTGGCTTGTGCCTATATCGTCTCCATCTCATCTTGGTCTTCCCTTTTTTTTGGCAACTCACTCACCTGCCTTGTGCATGATCCCCTTTCACATCAATCTTGTACTTTGTTTGGCTCTCATCCACATTGCCCCTTGATCCCTTCGCCCATACTTTCCTGATCTCATTTTAACCGCTCATCTGGCTTGTGCCTCACAACTCGCTCATCCCCCTTATGCTTCATGGCACTCTCATAGTTATACTGCACAACAGACTGCTCCATATTTGATCCTTTTTGATGTTCCTCTGTCGTTCAACTAGTGGACTGCTGCCCTCTCATCTGCTTCATGATTTCCACCATTTTTTCATCTGACTTGTGCCCAACTCCCTTCGCAAATCCAGATCATGTCTCTGGTCAATATTCCTTCCACTTTGCGCCTTGATTCTCCCTCTCATCCATTCTGAGCTTTGCTCTGCTTTCTCACCTGGCTTTGGGATTGGTCCTCAATTTCTTGTGGAAGGTCTCTTTATCCCTTCTTTTACAGTGTCTCACTTCCCTCTCTCATTCTGCTTGCACCTTGTGTCAGTCTGTTGACTAGGTTTAGCAGTGCCCCCTTCTATTAGTCTTCATCTCTATCAATCCTCTTTATTTGTGCCTTGTGCCCCTCTCTCATCTGACTTTGGCCTTGGTTTCCTAGCTCATCTAGCACATGCTTTGCTCCACTCCCTCATCTGGCTCTTGGCTCAGGCTAGCACCAATCTTTTTGTGCTGATTTAATCTTCTCTCTGTTCTGGCGTTTGCTTTACTGCTTCTCTCTCATCCATCTTGCCCAGGCTTTCTTCAAACACCCTATTGTCTTTCCCAGTCTTCTTTCTTTTGCCTGTTCCCTTCCTTATCCTTCAAGAGCCTTTTTTTAAGTGTTTTACAAGGCTCCCTCTCATTCTGCAAACATATTGTGGTCTGTGACACTTTCACATCAGTTCTCTCCATTGGTACTGCTCTCATCATCCTTCTTTACTTGTTCATTTTCAACTCATCTGTGCCTTGCTTCCCAGTTACCTGGCTTGTGTCTTGGTCACTGCCCTTTTATGATGTGCCTCTATACCTTCTCCCTTAGTGTGGAGCATTTACTTCCTCTTCCTCCTGGGTCTTTGCTGCCCGATCACAACCATCCTGCACCTCCCACCTATTTCTCACCCAGAGGGTGTTTCACTTCCCTTTCTTTTCAAGCTTTGTCCTCGCTCAGTACTCAAATTTGGCTTGCATGCTGCTTCCTTTTCTTACCAGCCTTGTTCCTTTCTCTCCTATCATACAGTTCTTTCCCTGGTCCCCTCTCTCATCTTAATCATACTTGCACTCGCTTTGTGGTCACACATTACTACCATTAGTCTTCCACTATTTTGCCTTTGCCTTGTTATAGTTAAATATACACATTTAAAAAATGAGAGAAATACAAAATAACTATTTAGCAACATATATTGGCCTTTAAAAATTAATATTGCTCTGAAGTTATTGATGGTAGCATAACCAAACACTTAGAATTACAAACTCATTAAGGAGAATAAAAGGTTATTTAAAACATTTAGAGCCTCGTTTCAGTATATTAAATAAATTATCCTGTAATACAGCTACCATCCTATAACTATCCATAAAACCCTTTTCTTAGAAGTATATTCCTTCAAAGAATTCTTATCTGCCTTGAGGCTCTGACCCATCTTTCATCCCTTTTATGCCTCATTTGGCTTGGGCTTTGCACCAGTTAATCAACCTTTCCCTGCCTATTTTTCCTTTCTTATAGTCGAATTTCTTTCCTACTTTGACCCCCCTACATTCATTCTAGCTACAAAAGTAACTCTTGTCCCTTACACTAAATTGAATTAAATACGTAGCCCAAACCAATGCCTAGTAGTAACCCCTACCATGATTGGAACATCGTATTTAAAGAAATTCACTTCAGTAAATGTTAACTTGATAGCGACACTATATGAATTACAAATAAATGAAATCGGATTATATACATTTAAATATATAAAATTAAAGGAGTTACTTTTACCCAACTCTGAAAATAATAACCGCATCCAAACTTTAAACAAAATAAAATTAATTGGATGCCATTTAATGGTATTAAATTAAAAAATAGATCTAAAGGTAAATCTTATCCAAATGCTAAATAAAGTTATAATTAGATTTTGTATATTACCTTAAATTATTTAATAACTTACCTTTTATTAATTACAATTACATAAAATATATTGGTGTTAAATAAAATCTAAATTAGTTTTATCTTTACCCAACATTAAAATTCGCATTCTATACTCTAAATTAAATGCAATTTAGTTACATAAGTACTCGTTTCGTGTTCCTAATGGTTTCTCTTTGTAATATTAAATTTAATTGACTAAATTACTGTCAGCTAACTCCAATGGCAAACCTAAAATTATTTAAATTTAATTTGGTTTAAAAAAAATAAGCAAGCTCACCCCTAATACTAATTCTATCCCAATCTTTCAATGAAAGTAGAATAAAAAAATACGAATTCTGTAACATTTAGAAAACTATGAACCTAAATAATATTGAAGTAAGTTTAGTAACCTTCAGCAAACTAGTGCATACCTTTGAACTAACCTAGTTTCATCTAGTATGCTCTGCCATCACATTCTCAGTAGTGGCAATGTTAATGGAGTGATTAAAGGTAGTGAAAGTAGTGGGGTGTACTCCACAAGCTACTTCCTTGTAAATTAAGTCCTTTGTAAATGTCCCTGGCTTCTTGAACAGTGCAAGTGACTCTTTGTAAACTAATTGTGGTTAATCTTCATCCAGCTTGTGTTCTGCTCCCCTCTCACATCTATATTGTGCAGCTTTCCCGTGTTTCCATACTGTACGTGCCTTGGTCCTTTCTCATCCCTCCGGTCTCTTGTTCTGCCCTTATCCTGTCCATGACTCTCTCTCATCTAGCACGTCTCCCTCACTTCTCCCATCACCCGTGTGCTCATACCCCTCATTTATCCATCTTGTGCGTCATTTTACTTTCATCTATTGTGTGGCTTAGCTGCTGCTCAAATACTAGGTTTTGTTCCTGCCTCTCTCTCTGCCTCATTGTTTTGGACCACATTTTCTTCTCTCATCCACCTTATGTCTTGCTCTCCTACATCATCTGTGGTGTTCTTCTGTCCCCTTTCTCATCCATTGTGTACCATGTTCCCCCTTCGTCTGTCTTGGACATTGTTTCCCACTTTCATCCATCTTCTTCCCTGCACCCCGCTCACCTGATATGAATCTTTCTCATCGCCAGCATCCATTTTATGGCCCAGCCTTGTATGTCTTCAAATGCATTTCTTGGTCCAATCTCATCTGCATTATGCTCAGTTACCTTTGCTTGCTCCCCTCTCTCATCAGCATAGTACTTGGCTTGACTCTCAGCCACATCAAGTCTCAATCTCTTCTCTGATGCTGCTTCTCTTGCCACACCCTTTTCTCACCAGCCTAATTCTTTAGTCTCCCCTTTCATTCAGCATGTGCAGTCTCATCTATTGTGTGCATTTATCTTTTTCTTTTGATTATATTTCATTGAACAATGTAATTCCATAATTACACATTAAACTATACTACTAATTCATCATTAAAGGAGACATAAAAGCTTATGTCATAGAAACCTAGGTGCTTATTTACAAGCCCTTTGCGCTGCCGGTGTGTCACTTTTAACATGGGAAGAAGTGAAGCACCGGCCGGCGCAAGGGGCTTGTAAATAAGCCCCTAGTCCCCATGGTACTGCAAAAGAATACATTATAACTAACAGCCTAGTTCCAGTACAGGTCAGCTTAATTACATTAATATGCCTTGTGATCGTACTATACTGCTAGGAGATATATTTTAAAGGGGAGCAGAAGTAAAAGTTTTATTTTGTAATCTTGTTGCCCTACTGCATCCAGATTGTGATAGTCTTCTGCTTTTCCATCCAGTGCATGTCTTGGCCAGCCCTCATCTGGCCTGTGGCTTGCCCCATTGTTCTCCATCTCATGCCTCACATATGTCTTTCATTTGACTTTTTCCTCGCTCACCTCTTTCATTTGTATAGTGCCTAGTTCCACTTTCTCATCTGTGTTATCCCTCTGGTTACTTCTCTCATCGGTCTTCTTCCTTTGTCACCCACATCCATTTACATCTCAAAGAATCCTTACCAAAGAGTATAAGTACATATAAAGTGGGCACTAGGAATGTACACCTTAAGCTATCAAATTAGGTTAACATATTCACTCCAGAATTTAATGATATTTAGGGATCCATTGAGAAGCGCCATCCAGGCACAGGCTTGGCCACTATAAGCTGGCTTGTCAAAGTGGCCGGTGCAATCTCAATGTCTTGGGAGATTGCTTAGTAAAGGCGTTCTTGTATGCACTGTGTATAGTATGCCCCCGTTCTGGAAATGATGCGTGTGCAGCAGTAGCTGGGGAATCTTGGAGAGCGTGTTTACATATGGATTGCCCAGCACCGCCAAGAGGTGTCAGTTTGCAACCAAGAAGGGGACCATGGCACAGTGGTATGAGATTTCAGGGTGATAGTTTGTGGGTGTGCATGCGAGTGTCTTACATCCTCTCTTTCTGCATCCTCGTGCTTAATGACAGAGGAAATGTTGCCTAGTGGTTTCTCAGAGAATGGGAATAATACAAAGGATAAGGGCAGCAGCTTCTCATTTCATGTGGTGCTCACAATATACCTCCACACATCAAATAACTCTTAGCCTTCCAAAATAGTACCCAGTAGTGCACAAAATATATGCTTCCCGCCACCCGTGTGCAGCAGTATCAATGCAATACAGCACCCGGCTTTCCTTTACAACAGAAGTATAATGGAAAGATGATGAAGCAATAGAATGGGATAACTGCTGGCACCAAAGATTTGGAATAGTTTCTCCCTGCTTCACTCTACTAGGTATGACGAATCCCATCCACAAGCAAAACAAGAGGTAATCTTTCATACAGTAGGTGCCTAATAAGGCCACACTGTAAATACCAAGGTGGCTATGCTGCCAATAATATTAAAATCTAAATACTATACAAAATGGCTGATTGACACAATGTGCATTTGGATGTTCCTTGCTGCTAATCCTGCATTTTTGCAAAGTTGAAGGGTTTCTGAGATCCGAGCACTTCCTGAAATTTCGTCTTTTCTTTTGGAGGCATTCTATTTGGGCTAAATGAAGACAAATAGAGAATGTGCACCACCACATCCATTCCTCATGTATCTGCAGGCCTCCTCTAATTCTCTATGGAGGGTGGGTAGTCAGGCTGATCAGTGACCCTAACCTCTGCATACTTCTGACTTCTTCGGTCCAGCAGTGTACACAGGCACCAGCACAAGAGTTGTGCGCCACTGGAAGTAGCATAAAGACAAAAAGGAGATCCTGACCTCCATTAGTGGTA
The DNA here is from genome assembly GCF_964204655.1 of Triturus cristatus. Classification (NCBI taxonomy): domain Eukaryota; kingdom Metazoa; phylum Chordata; class Amphibia; order Caudata; family Salamandridae; genus Triturus; species Triturus cristatus. The sequence goes on along the minus strand of NC_140585.1, from coordinate 1,141,964,139 downwards.
GGTATGAGGTCCACAGAGTCACACCCCGAGGTAAAATATGATTTCTCCTAATCTTGTTGCCATTTAAATTAATCTGAAGCACAAATTTATTTCAACAGGTTTATTTACTTTCAACAGAGCATATTCTCAAGCTGTGTACCTCAAAACTACAATAACAATATGTGAATCCAACCTTTCCAACCAAAGAATCTTCCTCAATCAATAAGAAAAGATGATAACCTTTCTGGCTCATGTGGGATGTTCCAATCTTAACACAATGCAACGTGGCCACTCCAAGGGAAATGGCTGCATATGAACCTTGTGGTCTACTGGAGAACAGAGAGCAGCATCCAGGAGAGCATGGACACATTACTGACTCTAGTGGAGGAGAGTACAGAACCTTTAATCCTGTTTGAAGAGCTTCAGCTGCTCCCAGGAGAAGCAGGAACATGCCCTTGTCTACAGGCGTTAATTGTGCTGCAGTTTCCTTTCCTCGGTATACTGCCTGTAGCTGCGCCACCAGAAGAGCAGAGTGACCATGTCAAGCTCTTTATAAGAGGTTCAGGTAGGTGCAGCTGGTCCTAAAGTATCAGCGAGACAACACCCCACTCCATTGAAGAGGAATGTGTTGGGGTGCTCCGTGTGATGTTCGAATGGAAGCAGGAGGAACTCCGCCCACTCTGTAAAAGAGACAGAATTGGGTCTTCTAGGTCTATAGGTCTCCTGCTAGTGACTGGGAAAGGCAGATAAGAGCAGGGAAAAAGAAGACTGCAGAGATTGTAGTGTCACTGGCAGAGCCCTGCTGGAGCTGGGAGACTCCAGCAGACGAAAGATGGTGAAGGGTATACTGAAATAAAAAATGCCAAAACGTGATTGTGGGGAGATAGAAGATGGACATGGAGGTGTCTGTGTAACCACTAGATACAAGTAATGATTACTGACTCCATGGACGAAGAGGCTGGGGCAATTGAGATGGGCTGATTGAAAATAATGAAGCCCAGGGGTGGGAGTTTAAGCGCTCTTCTAAGCACTCTGCGAAACGCAAGGTGGCTGACGAGAATACCGAGCTCAGAACCATCAGCATGAGTCTGTCCACTTCAGGCAGATGCGAGATGCAAGTCCTAAGAGCGGAAGGAGTACAGTTCCCACTAAATGATATTTATCCAGGGGCATCTCATTTCCATCAATATCTCTAGCTGAAAACTTGAAAATGGACTTGGCTGCCTTCCACTCATCCACTTGGGAAAGAGAGCAAAGTGTTCACTCCTTTTCTAGAGGACATACAACCAAAACCACATGCACCAAACACAAAGAGTCTCAAATCTCAGCAGATAATCTCTTTCCTTCAAGGTGACTGCCCTGGAATATGCATTACTAAAACACTCACAAACAGGTCAGGCCTCGTAAAGTGTACATGGTGGAATGGCAATGGTAACTATTTCTGCCCCGTTTCCCCTCCTTCCCCAATAACTCAAATACATCCATCCACAGTACAGGGGGTTCACATGCTTCCAGGCCACAGGAATCTTTTACTGCAGCCTCTAGAGAGTGGGATATTTTTCAGCCCAGCCAGACCGCCCCATAGACTGTTCTTATTCCACTGGTAAGTGACCGATAATATCCCACTTTCCATGTCTTTTCTCAGTCCCAGGCCTAGATTCTTGAGCCCATTGTACCCGATTTAAGCATTTTAACCTGACGTCTCCAGTCAACCTTTGAAAGAACTCAGTCCTTCAGAACTGGACCCAACACTGGCCATAGCACCCAATGCCCCTTTCAAAGCCCCAACCCCGGGTCCAAAACTACAGATATACCACTTCAGTACAGTGTCCCACCTGCCCTCCTACCCTTCCCAAAGGGACAGATGATTTGGCAACCTAGAACACAACACTCTAGTTCTAATGGGAACCGTGGAAACTGATCACACATCACCTTCTGCTACTCATGCATAATAAGCTAAAGGGGGGACACAATTTCAGTCTACAATATTCATTACAACTATAGTGCTCTATTATGAAGCAAATGTGCTGCGATTAGAAAACATATACAACTGAGCAAAGTAATTGTAGGCAGCTGGCTCTTTATATGCTATACCAAGAAGAGGCATATTGTACAGAGAGGCCAGGTATTCCCTTATGAGGGGACACAGGCTTGCTCTAGCAATTCCAAGGTGCTCTTATAGGGGGTAGTGGGGTTGGGCAGCCATAGGCTTATCAGGTGTGTTAGCCAGCTGCAAAATAGACACACAGCCAATAAATGATGCACACGAATTAAGGAGATCCACAACGAAGTACAAATGATGTTTAGGCACCCGAATCAATACGATCAGGTAAGTAAGTCCTGCAAGAGAAATACTTTTACATTTAAAAAGTCAAGAGTGAATTTTTCAGAAGCTGCAATGCAAGCCCAAGGGAGGAAAAACAAGTATGGCAATCAGGTACAGTACCGCGGCTCACGAGTCCCATCTCCTGAGCTTAAGGTGAATATGGGGCAAGGTCCAAGGCAGGATCAGCAGGTCACCTCCAGCAGCACTAGGACGGCCAGGTGTAGTGGTTCAACACAGAATGGGTGCTGAAGGTTAGTCACTGGGGTTCGGTCTGCGAGAAAAGAGGCTGCAGATTTGGACTGGGAGGCCAGTCAGGCTGAACCAACCGGGGCGCTCACTAACAGTGTCAACAGTCCTAAGATCGGACAAGAGATCCAGGTGTGAGCGGAGTCCTGAACAGATCCCCGTGTCTGGTTGACAGGAACTTTGTCACCATCTCTAACCAGGTCGACACCCTCTTAATAGCAGTACCAGCACCCTACAGTGTGATACCATTCACAGCTGGCATCAGATCCCAACAGCAGTTGCCAATGAAGCAGAGTCCAGCAGCCCCAATGCTGGGCCTATTTGCTACTATGAACCTCACAAGGCTCGTCACGCAGTGCCTGGGAGACCTGGCACTGCAGGCGGCCTAAGCTGCATGGGGTGCTCTCACCCTGGCGTCAAGCAGCACCTGCATTAGTGCCCACTGCACAGCCAAGACGTGCCACTGATACACCGCCCCTGCTGCAGGTGGATGGTGGCTTCTCACCAGTAGACTGCAACGTCCTTTGAAGTGTCTCATCACGCTCCCCTTCGCTTGGGCCGTTACTAACTACCCCCTCCATATAAAGCTCAGACAACCTAGGACTTGATGCTATACTAAACACCCAGAGGCAGCCAATCGTCCGATTATGCCATGCTCACCACACCCAGAGTCGCATTGGGATAACAATTCGGCCTAGGAACCCCCCCAAAAAGTGGCCCACATTCCCGGATCACACCCATACATGAAACAGCATTTGGCTAGTCTCATAGGGCTCATTTTCAGAGAAATGTCTGATAAATAATACATTTTAAAACTCATACCACCAAAAACATTGGTGAAAACTATAAGCACTACATTTTGGTCGGGCGAGCCAAGTGCAATAAAGTGGCACAAAAGGCCACCACTCCTGAGCTGGCTGCCACCTGGCCGTTTTTTCAAATGCATTAACGGTATTTTAATGTCCAGGTCGGTACAAAAATGGCGAGAATCACCCACAGCTGGTAGTTTCTGCTCTGATCAAAATATACTTTTAACAATTAAGTGACTGACAGTTAAAACAAAAAAAAGGCAGAAAAGCCATGTGGAGACAGAATACAAACATTTGTATTATTGTATGAAGAATCCTCTCATGTTCCTGTCTTCGCAGAAGCTTAAAACGAGCAAACAAAAGGTTATATTTTTTTAATCAGTTTTATATAGTTTGATTTCGGTCCAAGGGCAGCCATTATATGAGCACCAGTCACATAACACCCCCCCGCCCCCCCAACCAAACCAAGACCTGAAAAATACTTCAGTGGAGGTGCCAACAAAAGGCCCTCAAGCGACGCCCCTTCCCTTACTCCCCCCAGCCAACTATAGCCTCCACCAGCGCTCGAGAGCAACCTGGCTCTTCGGAGAAACAGCGCCCAGATACCCTAGGGGTGACAGTGGTGTGCTTTATAAATGTTGTTAGTTTGTGTTTGATTACAGAAGATCAAATTCATTATTATTTTAGTCCTTAGGCAATTAAATAATTTACCAAGAATTACATGATGTTGAGCTGAGGTAGGTCTCAAACCCATTTGCAGAGTTCCCAATTCGGCAGCTTCGACCCTAAAATTACAGCCTCTCAATTTTCCTCGCTCACAAAAATGCTTCACGGCGTGGCCTATGCAAACATATCCCCCCAACACACTCAACCCCATCAAGGCCTGAAAGATACTGCAGAGGAGAGGAGCCAACAAAAGGCCCTTAGCGAGGCCCCTTCTCTTACTCACACTCTCCCCAGCCAACTAAAGCTTCAGGGCCACGGCTTGGTAGGGGTTGGGAAAAAGCACATCGCTGCTGCTGCTCTAAGGGAACTGAGGTGAGGACGAGCCAACGGCCACATCACCTGCCCCCAGTCAGGGTGTCAGTCTCGGGGGGAGGGGTCTATCTGCAGTGGCAAACACATTCGGCGTTAGCACTCTAAGACCCGCGCTGGCCTTGAGCCCCACCTGGCTGACCCGTCCCTCCGCTAGAACCGGGCCTGCCTTGTTGCTTGCGCTCTATCACCCTTCTCTCGCACTTACCTCTGGTCTGTCCCCAGGTAGCTCTCAAACGCCGCGCAGGCCTTGAGCCCCACCTGGCTGACCCGTCCCTCCGCTAGAACCGGGCCTGCCTTGTTGCATGCGCTCTATCACCCTTACCCATCTCTCGCACTTACCTCTTGTCTGTTCCCAGGTAGCTCTCAAACGCCGCGCAGGCCTTCAGCCCCTCACCATGCTCGCGGCTCCGCGGATTGAAGCGGCGCACGCGCTGTGTAGCAGCAAACCATTCATTCCTCATTGTGAGAGTCTCAGAATACAAGGTGTCAGCAGAGCCCCGCCCCCATCGCCAGGTAGGAACTAATCACAGCCAGGAAGCGAGGTGACTGGCGGACAGTTTTTCCATCGCTTCAAATAAAAAAATAAAAAACATTTGCAATGCAACAGGTCTCGCATTTATGCGAGTTTGAGCTATTGTCATTGTAAATGACAATGCCTCATTTATGTTTTGGTTTTTGAAACATAAATAAAACGCAGTCATTTACAATGCCAATAGCTTAAACTCGCGTAAATGCGTGACCAATTGCATTGCAAATGCTTGTTTATATAAGGTAGCATCAAAGGGAGGAGAGGTATATTCATAGTGTCTCACCAGTTATTTAATATACTGGCGGCTAACATGTTGTTAGCAGGCCATGAACAGTAGGAGAGCACGTTAGGCCCTCGTAGCAGAGACTGTTTCTGCTTGTTGCCTCCACTGCGTTGCTAGGAGTAATCGCTATAAGGGGCCCCAGCAATGTGAAATCCAAGTAAATGTTATGGTCCACATTAGTTGCAAGAGCTAAAGCACCTGTTTTGTGCACACGAGGGGGTGGGGGAATAGTAGGAATCAGGGCCATCTTGGAATGGCGTTCTTACTCTGGCTATGACGACATATTCACATTTTTTTCCACAGACCGAGTCTTCAAAACTTGACTTTAAGTAATCGTAACTGCGCTCTTTAATGAATTTCGCCAGTAGTCTGTGCACACAAGTGGCACGACACAGCACTTTTCCACTGACCGACACGGAAAGAAACTCAGAAACACCCCACGAATTAAATTCCCTTGGCAGCTTTAGAAAACATATTTTTGCTAAAGGAAATACCAGATAGTCCGTAGCTACTTACATCAAAACCAGCGTTTTGGGCTAGAAATGCACTCACGCGATTAAAAGCCAACTAAACATCTCCCTGATCAACTAAATCTGGAAAATCTGTTTGCAAAAATGTAAATTATATTACATAAGTGTAGTGACCAGTTTAACAACATATATCCTAGGGTTGAATAACTAAACTGATTTACTTCACTAATGTTTTGACGTACGTTTCTGTGTGAGTTTATAACCCAATTTACACACATTAGAAATGAATTAAGATTTACATTTTGTTTACATTGGGGGGAAAAAAGTACTCCCGGCTGGAACAGTTTGACCAGATCCCGGTTGTGTAGTTTGGAGGAAGTCCTCGGATGTAAAGGTTTGTTTTGCTTAACTGGTCCCACCATGAGCTGCTGTTACTACTACTACTACTACTGTGTTACTACCGGTGGTACTGGGGCTCGGTGGCGTCACCAGGTGGGCTGGGATAATTAATACACTGCTGCTCCCTCAGTAAGTAAGTATTTGTTGTGTGGCCGTGTTTTTACGGTTTATTCACGTAATGAGGTGGAAAGTGAAATGCATTTGTGTTCCTTGCTGAAAACCCTGGATCACGAGGTTTGAACTCTTTGTTTTCTGTTCCACGGGAGTATATTTGTTCTTAAAACGTGTAAATACTTTGGGTCTGAAAGTAGGAGAGTGTATTTTAAGGAGCAAACTGAAACGTTTAAACTAAAAGATTTAGGGCCTCATGTAGGTAAATAAATTTTACCGGTTCTTAAATACCGAGCCGTACCGAATCGGTAAATTAGAATCGGTAAGTTATATGTAGGTAAAAATTCGGTAACAGTTACCGATTCGGTAACATTCGGTAAATACGAATCGGAATTCACCGATTCGGTAAATACCGAGGTGATAATTACCGAATCGGAAAATACCGAGGTGGTATCTACCGATTCGGAAAATACCGAGGTGGTATCTACCGAATCGGAAAATACCGAATCGGTATGTACGGATTCGGTAAATAACATCACATGACTTGACGAAACAGCTAATCCTGTGCAACGACAGCCCACCCAACCAGGAACTGCCCACACCCAGGCAGGTGTACACAATTAGCCGACGTGGCCACACCCAGGCAGGTGTACATAATTAGCCGACCCTGGAGAGGCTTGGAGTGCAGAGGAGAGGCAGGGAGCAGTTGCATGTGCGAGCGGGAAACGAACAGCATGTCCAGCCAGAGAACACAGAAAGACGGAGGGGAAAGGAGGAGGAAGCTCAAATTCAGCCCCAAGGAACTCCAGGTGCTGGTGGAGGAGGTGGTGAAGCAGCACCAGAAGCTGTTTGGGAGGCAATCCCTGCAAGTGCCTGAGGCCGAAAAGCGCAACATATGGCTGGCCATCCAGGCGCAGGTCAATGCTGTGGGAGTGACCCACAGGGACATTGAGGTCCTCAAAAAGCGCTGGTATGACCTGAGGATTGTGACCAAGAGGAAGATGGGCGACATCCAGAAGGAGGCCAGCCAGACCGGAGGTGGAACCAACAGGGCACCTGCCCTCACCGAACTGGAGGAGCTGGTGGCGGCCACAATCGAGCAAGAGAGCGTCGTGGGTCTTGGGGACGCCGACAGCTCTGCCAGAGCCGCAACACACCAAGGTAAGACGAAAGCACAGCAATGTAGCCTCCCCTACCCCTATCCCACATCCCCCATTGTGAAACGAGAATCACACTGCAGTCCACACGTGTCAGTGCAGACAGGCAATGCATTCCGGGAGATGTAGTCAGGGCAACACTAACCATGACGTAAATGTCACAGGGCAACAAGGCATGTCACGCACTCGAGGCACAAGGAGACAGAGGACAGATTGGAATGTGAAATGATTTATTGTGACGCTTGCAATGCAGCCCTTCGGGGACACTGAGCCAATGTTGTTTTTCTGTCCACAGATGTGACATCATGCAGTACAGGGCATGCTGCAGGGGAGACGGCACACCGGCCACAAAAATCACCTCTAGCCAGCACGAGTTCAGACCAGGGAGCAGGCCCACTGGCAGCCGAACCACCAACACAGCCAGCCTCGCCGCACACAGAGCCAGCATCACCTCACCGAGAGCCAGCATCACCACAACCACAGCCAGCATCGCCACTCATGTTCGAATCACCGGCCACATCTCCGCTTGCAGGTGTGAGAATGAGGAGGCGTCCAGCAGCCAGGCTACGAGCCTTCGACACCTCGTCAGACGACAGCATGGGCCCAGAAGACCGCACCGGGCACCAGGAAGGGAGCCATCCCACTGTGCCCCACACCTCACAGGCAGCACAGACGGGAGCAAGAGGGCGCCGCAGGTCGCGTGTCCAGAGTCCACCAGCACCCACTGACGGCCATGGTGTCTTCTTGGGGCTCGAGGGCCAAATGTTGAAGCAACAGCGCCTGCAATCAAAGGCAGTTATGTCAGTCCAGAGGCACATGCGGGTGATGAAGACAAGCTTAGTCAACATGGACACAAACATTGGCGGCATGGCTGCGGGCATTCGGGACATGTCCCAGTCAATCCAGCAGTTGTGCAGCAAATTAGATGCTGACATCGAAGCACGGCGCCGGGAACGCCAGAGAAGGGACACTACCAGCAGGGCACTCAACCGTCTGGCAACTGCGACTTCCCTACTTTGCCGGCGCTCTGTGACGATGCAGGAGGGCCTAACACAGTGCTGCAGCGACCTGTCTCGGGGGATGGTGCAGGTGACAAGTGCACTAGGGGTGCTATTGACTAGTCAGGCGTCGACAACTGCTGCAGGGGATGCTGCGGAGAGCATCGACACCAGCAGCAGCATCACACCCCCCGTCCCCGAAGCACGCAGGAGCAGCAGGCGGCTGGGGGTTGGCTCTAGTGAGGATGCACAGGCCGTGCAATCCACCACTGCAGCGCGTATGCGCAAACATTGATGTGGCCCTGCTTAGCCACTTCCCATTGGGTGACGTAACCCTGGACATACTCCTTGTATAGATGGTATATTGCCAGATTGGCCTGTTCATGTGTTCATGGCGTGGTGCCACATTAAACTACGTCATGACTTCTCACAACTCGCTGTGTCCCCTCACTTACTCAGAAATAGTTGCATGTGATCTCTGCCCGTCTCTCTCTCCCATCGATTGCAGTTGGCACTCTAGCTGCGCTGCCCTCTGGCTGGCCTGACTCATCCTCGTTGTCCTCAAAATATGTTAGTTCCACATCTGTACCTTTTTTCGTGGCAAGGTTGTGCAGCATTGCACAAGTGGCAATAATCTTGCAGCAGGTGATGGGTTTGTACTGGCGTGCGCCTCCGCTCTTGTGGAGGCAGCGGAACCTGCTCTTCAGTAGTCCAAACGTGCGCTCCACCACATTGCGTGTTGTTTTGTGGGCCACGTTGTATCGTCTCTCACTCTGGGTTGCTGGGTGTAGGTAGGGAGTGAGGATGAATGAACGGCATGCATATGCACTGTCGCCTGGATGAGTAAAAGGGAACCATCAGTTACATGCCTCTATACACTCTGATTTGCAGGTTTCAAGGGGCGTCACTGTTACTTACCCAGCAGGTATCCCTCTCCGAATTCGCCGGCACTCAGTCGTGTGTAGATCCCACTATTCTGGAAGATGTAAGAGTCGTGGGTGCTCCCAGGAAACTTTGCAACAATATCTGTGATGATGTTCCCTGCATCACAGATCACCTGCACATTGATGGAGTGGGTGGACTTCCTGTTCCTGTAGATGTGCTCTGTATCAGCTGGTGGACAGATTGGGATGTGTGTACCATCAATACAGCCGATGACATGGGGGAACTGTGCCATGTGATAAAAGTCTGTTTTTGTTTTCTGCAGTGCAGCCTGTGTGTTTGGGAAGCTTATGTAGTGGTGCATTCTCTGCATCATGGCATCCAGGAACTTCCTGAAGAAACGGGACAGGCAACTCTGGGATACACCACCCACCGCAGCTATCACCACCTGATAACTGCCGGATGCCAGTAGATGTAGGCTGCAGAGCACCTGCACATGTGGTGGTATGGCGTGCGCCCTTCTTGTTGGCTGGTCCAGGAGTGGGTGCAGGTCCCTTATCAGGTCCATGATGGTTTCGGGGTGTAGCCTGTACCTCTCATGTATCTCTGCATCAGTCAGCTGTAATAGTGTGATGCGCTGTCTGTAGATTTGTTCCTCCCGTCGCCACACCCTCAGTCCTGCTGCCTGTAGACGTAGGCGCCTTGCAATGACGTACATGGCGGCCATGTTGTCCACGCTGTTGCATTTTGGGATTGCTTATGTGCATTGTTGATGGTTACCACCTGCTTTCAATCCGTGTTAATTACCGACTCTTATTTACCGATTTTCCTGGATTTCTTAATTACCGACTGCTCCTACATGTCATTTTAAATTTTTACCACTTCATATTTACCACTTCATATTTACCGATTCGTTAATTATGTATTCGGTAAATATGAATCGGTATTTTAGAATTCGGTAACTATGAATCGGTATTTACCGCCTCATATTTACCGAAAAGTGGTTTTTGGACTCCTACATCTCACTTGTCTGAATACCGGTCGGTAACGGCATATTTACCGAAAATCGGCCGTTACCGACCGGTATTTCGCTACCTACATGAGGCCCTTAATGATATAAAATATTAAAAGATCAACGGGGAATAATGTTATTGAACGACAGAACAGCAGCAGTGTAATAAACAAGCACTGATCGTATGCCTAAGGCTCCCAGAAGCGGAATATTTACAGATCTTTGCATAAACCAGAACACGAGTTATCTACCCCTGATCGCGTGTAAATACATCATCAAGTTTCAAAAGCTTTATTCGACAGCATGTCATAAAAGCAAGTAAACATCCTAACAATACTATAAATACTATATTAAGATACATTTAAAAATACATTAAATCTTGATGCTGGCGAATAGTTTTAAAAAAGAACATCATCAATAAAATTAGTCTATTTAAAAAGTAAAATTTACATCATCAATATATACTTTAAAATCTTTCACCTGTAGTTCTGGATAGCGAAAGGGAAATGCTAAACATATCAGAATGCAAGATAAAACAGTACTGGAACTAACCCCACCTAGCACAGACCAACGTAAAAAATATATAGGCAGTTAATTTATTTAAAATTGCATTCTGGTACTTGTAGTTCTGATTTTTTCATTATGTTCACTATGACCAGAAAAACGATATCCCTTCAAGGCAAAGACAAACCAGGCCTGGAGATGTCAGCATGGCCCTCCTTTTATGATCGGCATTAAGTGTGACGCTAAAAGTCCGATATGGCGGGAAAACATCACACTGCAAACACAAGTCTGACTACAGAAAACGGGGAGCTCTGAGGGGTGTTAGTAGTGTGTGTGAGGATGTCTGGTGAACCATGTGACATGGGTGTCTGTCATGTGTCGGTTTGTGGACACCTGTGTGCCTGCGTGTGCGCATGCGTCACACAAAGGCCACACCTAGGCAATGCTCTTGACCCATAAACTGGTTTCAAATGATGTGATCGTGGGCAAATAATTTAATTCATTGAGCCGCCATTTTCTTCATTATCACATACGAGAGCACCTTCAAATGTGCGAGTTCAGCATTTCTGCTGTACAAAAAACTCTTTTGTTTGAATTAGTAGACTAACGGCTTGTTAAAATACATTATATGAGAAGCAGAGCAAAAGGGGTGCTTAAGAGGCAATGTGTATTGTTAGCAATTTAAAACAATATTTTTCACACTAACCCACATTTCTTTAAGACCTTTGAAACAGAGACGAGAGTGTGTGTGTTTATATCTGTCTGTATGTATAAATTACAGGTGAAATACGACAGACACCTCACTTTACCGGACTGAAAGTACTTTTACCCAACTATTTACTACAGAATACATTTTTAGGGGGTGTAACACCCCTCGCAACCTCCTGAAGCTATGCCCCTGAAGCTGCACCAGCAGCTCCATGTTGAGATCGTTACGCGACAGTTGTGGTTTGCGCGGGTCTATATAGGCACCATCCATGCGCACTGACATCAATTCCATTGTTTTCGCACAAACAGATGTGGCTCTGGAGTGAAAACTGATCTCTTTGAGACTCTTTCCATTAACAATTTCTTCTGAAAATTCACAGTATGCAGGGTAACTATGTTACCTGCCAAATCTACAGGGTTTTAATCCTGTGGGAAATGTCTAAATAAATGTCTGTCACTGACCCACATGTGGTTTCCATGTTCCTGGGATCGGAACACGGCCCCATGGCCATTCAAAACCGGGCAGCAAAGTACTTTTTTCGCGAGGCACCATAATACCCTGCGCGGTAAAGATTAATGTCTAAAGGTAGGTCCCTGAGCTGCTCCTGAGATTGCTTCTACAACAGGTTGTTTGCACAATGTAAGTCCACAGGCAAATCTCAGAAAAAACACAAGAAGTCCAAGTGAGACTTGGCCTCGTTCCATCACTCTTGGTCTCCTGTGAAGGTGAAAGGGTGTCATCGTGATTTCAGGTCACGCTCCCAAAGCTGTTCTACTTTGGAGTTGATTCCAGCCCTTGTTTCATGACAAACAGAATTTCGGGGTGTAGCGAAGGGCCTCATTTTTAACATGGTTACCCCCACTTTTGTCTAGTAAATGATGTGATTTCGACTAAAAGTGCACTGGGTTCCTGCTATCCAGGTCCCCAGGATCAGAGCTCTTTCCCGAAACTTTACAGTTCTTCCCCCAATTGGCAAAACCTTTAGCACCCTCTGTAAGTTCCTAGTAAATGGGACCCTGGTACGTAGGGCCTAAGGTACTAAAGAAGGTCCCTATGGGCTGCAGCATGAATTGTGTCACCCTAAGGGATCCCTCACCAAGCACAGGCACGAGTGCCGTTGCGGGCTTTATGTCTTGGTGCAGACAAATGTGAAAAGACAAGATGTCACACATCCCTGCGTGCCATATCTCCTATCCCTTCATGTGATACTTGTAAGTCACCTGTACAGCAGGCCTGACAGCTCTAAGGCAGGGTGGATAGTATTACATGCGAGGGCATACCTGCTTGAGCAGATATGCCCCTGTGCTGGTCAGTTCCATTACTGCCAGTACAAGTAACCGAAGAAGCCATTTTAAAACCTGTGTTGTTTCAGGGATTCTGCACATACACAGAACTATTATACAAAGCCTATGGAGAAAGGACTATAGTGCCTATGCTCTCTCCCCTTGGTAAGAAAAAGGATTATTATATAATAGAAGATCCCTGGGCTTTGTCAGAAGACCCCTTACCTCAGGCCATAAATCGTATTTCTACATCACAGTTGTGTGTTGCTCTTCTCCCTGGAAAGGGCCCACTCCTAGAGTGTTTTATCTAGGTGCTAGGGCCTGACCAGAACAGAATAACAAGGGGCAGTGTTTATCGACCTTGCTCACAATGTTCAGACTAAGCTCCAGGAACGGGCAGAGAACGAGCACAGCAGAGAGTTTTCATGTGAAAGGTATAAACAGAGCGGTGCAAAAATAAAGGCATGTAAGAACGTGCGCAAAAGCAGCATCATGGCTAGCGGGCTCATGCTAACTTAAAGATATCGACAATGTTCTTAGCGACCATGTGACAGTGTTGGACACTGGTGAAAATAAGTTCCACAGTTACATGATGGCTTCACTGAAAATAGGTATGTTTGGTATCAAACATTTCGTGTTGGTAAACCCACACTGATGCCAATGTTGAATTTATTAATACGTGCACTCAGAGGGCAACTTAGAGGTGCCTCCTGAAAACGTACCAGCCTCTGGTGTCCTTGCTGACTGGTTATTGCCAGCCTGCCACCTGAAAAGCTGTTCTGACCTCCTAGTACGAGAGCCTTTTACTCTCAGGAGACCTAGGAAGAAAGGCTGTTTGAGAAGAGGGAGTAACACCTCCTCCCAGGATGAGCTGCTGATTATCCTCATTGAGCCGGCGAGCTTCAAAAAAGCTGCCACCTTTGGAATGCAAATCTTACTCCTCTCAAAGGAGAAGAAGCCAACCCCTATCCAGAGCCTCCTTGGCACCCATATAGGCAGGAAAATCAGCTAGTCAGATAGGCGTGCCACTCCCAGGTTAGTACCACCCCTAAGGTGGGCTACTGTGACGTGGAGTCAACTTTTCAAAAGTAGCCATGTTTATGATAGCATACTTCGGGATTCTGAGACAGGGTTATGCCCACTTCCCACAGGAAGTGGTCATAAGGGGGAGTAAAGACCCCAAGCGCCAGTAGCCCATTGGCTACTACCCTACACTCCCCTAACACCCCAAAATTCCATATTTAGGGGAGTCCCTGGCTCCAGAGAAGCAGATCCTGATGACCTAAGAAGAAGTACACGAAGAGCTGCAAAAGCAGAAGACTGAAGAGAGAACCTGACATGGCTCCATCCCAGCTGTCCTTTCTGCTGTTCTCTGTCGACCCTACACCAAAGATGACTTGTCCTGCAGTTCCAAAACCTGGGAGGACTGCCTGCATTCAGTAAAGATCAAGAACTCTAGTGAACAGCTGACCTGTTCTGAAGAACTCCAAAGGAGAAGACTCTGAGGCCTACGGAACCGTCAAAACCCGACACTAAGGCAACAACTGCAACCGTCATCTCGGGCCCGAGTTGAAGTGGGCCAACAGTGCCTACAAGGTTCCCCAGCCCTCCAAAGCTCAAGTCCATCGTGGTTTCACCCCTCGTGGTCTCTCCGACGTGTGCACGAAGACCCCCCGACTACGACTGCTAAGAGAAACCCAACGCCTAAAGACACCTCTGCAGCCGTTCACCTCTGGGCCGTGGAGAAGAGGATCTCAGGTGTCCTTATGTTCCTGAGCATCACAAGCCTTGACCCCCCCCCGTTGTTGATTCAACATGGCTGTCTTCCTAGCAAGAGCCTGCAGCTTCTTTTTACAGAGACATATCCCTATTGAAACCTATTGGGCTCCCAGCGCTTATTTGCACCCTGCACCCGGCTGCCCTCATGCCGCTGGTGGTGTACTGATGATGCTGCCTTGGACCTTGTCTCACCTTAACTCTGGAAAATTGGTCCTGTAAGTTGATGTATTGTACCTATTTGCAGAACTTGTTCTTCTTTCCATAGGATAACATTGGAGAACTCAGAAATTGCACTGTGTCCACTTTTTAAAGTGAAAAGAATTTATCTTCGAAAACATCCTTACTTGAATGAGTTTTCTCTGATGCTCAAACATATATAAAGATACTTGTTATTTTTAAAGTGGTGTGGATCTCCTTCTTGAGTTGTTAAGTCATTTATCAATCATTGTGTGTATCTGCAAATGTCTTGCACTTCTCTCTGTTAAGTCTAAGACTGTTGACCACATTACCCTCTAATAGAGGACTTTGGGATTGCATAACAAGCCTTCTCTACTCATAAGGGAGCCCCAGGACTATTTACACAGTATATCAATGTATTGCTATATTACATAAAGAGCCAGCTTCCTAGATCGGGGCTGTCGGGACGGCACAGCAAATAGAGGACTTCTGTAAAGCCATGCTGCTGCTTTTTGACACATTACCTGCTCCCTCTGGTGCACCAGCGGTCCCCAAGGAGATCGGAGGCCTCCCAATTGGGCTTCTATTGGCGGGTCTGCCCTTTGCACCAGTTGTACCTCCTGGATCCTCTCAGGGCTTCGGATGACTTCGGTACGACACTCTGCTTGTGCCACTCCATCAATGGTGATGCCGGCGCCATCGACTCCGGATGATGAGATCCAACCCATAGTGCATTCCTGACGCAAAGGCTGTGCTGCCCCAACCTCAACTGAGGCCGCGTGCTCCTTTATGTGAGCAGCAACCTTTTTATCACCCTTCCGACTCCGATGCAATGCCTCTAACCTATGGTAGGGTTCATTTCCTTCATGAGTTCTTCAGCACAGGTTCTAAAGATGGGAGCTGTGATGCTGTGGGTAAGCTTCCACAACCTTACCAAGAGAACAACTGAAAGGAAGTCCTCCAAGATGCCAGTGGTCTGGATACCTGCCCAGACACTGGAATATCCCGTACCCCCGGGCCTGCCACAGGAGATAGAGCCTATTTTACTATCATTATGCAAAGGGTGTTAGAAGTTCTTGATCTTCAACTTCTTTCTTCGTGGTTATGAAATGTGACCTTTGTCCCTATTGTGAAACCACCGCCTGTGCGATTCTTGAGAGAAATAAATAGTTTCTGGCGAGATTGCAACATTGCACCCCTTGTCTTCAAGAGCCCGGGTCTTCTAGGTGCATTCTATAGCAAGGAGGAGCAGCACCCATTGACTCCGAGGGTCTGTGTCTTCCAGGCACCATCTGTTGCGAGAAGGAGGGTCACTCCTTGTTTTGGAGAGTCTGGGTTTTCTTGGTGACCCCCTTGACTTGTGGGTATCGGCCTTCTTGGCCCATTTGTGGTGCTGAGGAGGGCTAAATGGAAGAGCAGGGTTCTGTGAGCCAGTTTAGAGGTATGCTTTACCTCGCTCTAGCCCCCCGCCCTTTACCATGGATGGTACCCACATTTCTCTCTCATGAAGGGCTGCACAGTGGGGATAGTTATAAGACCTGGACTGAAACTTCAACTGATTCCCAGAAAGATCTGGCGCATCGAGAGTGGTTATATGTGCAGTTTTTCCTAGAATCTCATGCAGCTTGTTTGTCCACACGGGGCATAGGATAGTATTAAATTTGGACTCACTGTTGAGTTGGCAGAAATCGATGCAGCACCTAATGGACTTTAGACCTTTTTTTTCTGTGCTTTTTCCATAGTTTATCTAATCTCCTCCCAGGGGTTGGTACCCTTTGCCTTGAGGCTGGCCACATATTCCAGAAACCATAGACCTTCACCTTCCTCCCCTTCCCAACACTCAGCTGCCATGTCCAACAATATTCTTGGCAGACGGTCATAAACTAGCTCGAAGGGACTGTAGCCAGTGGAGGACTGGGCTCCGACTCTGAGTTGAGTTTTTATCGCTGGTGCTCACCAACGTTAAGTTGGCGACCAGGAGCGAGGATAATCCACATCACGGTGAGATTTCTCAACGTGGGCAGTTGCAGATGTTCGCGACCGCTCGCGTTGAGAAATCTTCCGTTCACATTGAGAAAGTTGCAGCTCGAGTAGAAAATCTACTCAAGCGGCAGAAAAGAAGCAGCGCCCTCATGCGATGCACATGGTGCACTAATTTTACTCTGCGGAACAAACACCCGGCGCTGAAAATCAGTGCGAACGGCATGACAAATGCACCCCGCCACTTGCGGAACTCCGCGTAGCGCGGCAGAGTTTTTTGTTACGCAAAGCTCTGCGAACTCCGCCCAGGCCTAGCCTACAGATGGTGTTTTGGATGCGTGAGTGGGTTAACCACCTGACACCTGCCTCAGAAAGCACAGAACCAACAGATATCGGAAAACACTGTGGCCAATATAATCTTCTTAACAAATATTCCTCCATTTTTTTCCTCTCGTAATGTCTACCCCCCACCTGACAATGGGCCAAAAGGAGAACCTGGTTCCTAAAGGGAAGGGGGATGGCCAGTTGGGAGACCAAACTGTCCTTTTTTTTCTGCCACTACATGGCACATGCCTGTACTAGGTTGGCGTCCTCCCTCTGGACAGCTCCGAAGCTACACTGCTTCCCCCACTGTTCAGCTGTAGGTAAAGAAACATAAGGAGGATTAGGGTCTCCTGCTAGCACATAGAACTTATTAATTGCACGTTTTTCATTCCTAGACATTTTCCCCTTGGTCTTACCCCCAACAAGAGTTTCTCCCTCACGAGGTGCCTCCTCCAACCAATCCTTCTCAGCGCAATCTCCCCTGGCTTAGGATAAAAGTAGGGGGAACTCCAGATAATCAGTTCCTTTGATCAATTCCTTGACAAGGTGGGGGATTATACCTACCCTAAATCCTTTGACATACCCTTTCCAACTTATGATCACTTCAGCCACGCAATACATGTTACTGTCTCCAAGAACACAAGTAATGGAGATTTTCTCACTGAATCAAAGTAAAAAAGATCGAGTTATACCAGTGTGTTCTGACAGAGCACACACATCTCCAGTGCAGCTTCCTGCAGCTCATCGTAGAGTGTGCCTCGTGGTGTGGTTTCAGAGTGCTATAATATGTGTGACTGATGCATTTTAGTACGGTGATGCGGACACTATGCTGGGGTGCCACCCCTGCCGGGTAAGTATTCAGCACAGATCAAACCACTCACTCGGCGTGTGCAAAGGAATCACACATGCACGGCAATTACTACTTCGGGAATGACCCCGAGTGGTCAGCTCCTGTTTATTTAACACCTCCGACCAGACATAGTGGTGCGTGCGGACATTGAGGCATATTGTATTGCCTGGGTAGCTCAGCACATCCCATCCAACGTCAGATGGCAGGAAACACAATCACAGAGTCTCTCATTGGGGGTCAGATTGGGTCTCAGTCCTTATGATTAGCTTTTCCCAACCAGTGAAGCCAATAGCACTCTTGATGTTGTGTGGGTCACATTCCCTCTCTGAGCCCCTTGTTGGGGGACCCCCCTGGCCTCCAGAGCCCTCCGTTGACTCTGCACCTTCTGATGTATAGTTGTCGGTCCCTGGTATGTCCTTGTGCTCTTCTTCCTCTTTCTCATGTGCATCAGTTGGTCCATCTAATAACATGTTTCATGTGGTGACCTAACGCCCTCGCTAGGCAGTTATTTTAATACCATTCACTTTTGTCACTGTCCACGCTCCTCTAGAGCGTGGTGGAGAACTTCCATCTCGGGTGGCAGTCCCTCACCAGGACTTTGTCCCCCACCTCTAGATGTCTTTCCACAGCCTTCCTTGCTGGGTCTTTCGTGGTTTTCCGGTGCCTTACTTGCATGTCCGTTGCTTCCAGCGTGGCCAGACTCCAGCCTAGGCCGGACGAGATGCTGTCCTTTACATGCCTTTGTAACATCAGGAGTATTGGGATGCATTGGGTTTACAGTGAGGGATGTTGCAGTTATACACTTAGAAATTGGTGCAAACTCTATTCCAGGTCCATGTTTTGGTCTACTGCAATGTGGAGGGCTTTATTCAAGGTCCTCATAAACCTTTGCACAGTGCCATCCATGCCGAGCTGCAATGGGACAAAGTCTTTTACTATTTCTTTAAGCAGAGGATTAGCACAGTACCATTCACGCAGAGCTGTAAAATGACAAAAGCTGTTTATTACTTTAGGTACAGTATTACAGCTTTGGATTGGTAAAATACCATCCAAGCCAACCTGAAATGAATAAAAGCAATCCCTGACACATGTTTTCCTATCATTACCAAAGACTGCTATGTGGTGAAGCCCTGATGTACCATAGAGTCAAAATAAAACCCTAGATTGGGTAAGCCAGCACAGCGCAAGCACACTGAGTGGTAGCACGCTGGAACATCAACCAGAATGAGACCTCTTCTTCATAAGAGCTTCTTGCATGGTCCAGGGCTAACGTGCTGATGAGACAGCTGACGCAATTATCAGCATCTGCTTCCAGGGACCCATCACAGATAAGCCCACGTCCAAGAACCAATGTTAAGCTTTTGTATGACTGGTAGACCTAAATCAAACAAAGACCAAACTCACGAACTGGGCTGCACATCCTGGGTCCACATATATGAAGATTTGGAGTCCATAGTAGGGCTACCAGGTAATGATGTAGCACCTGAGGGCTGTGCAAGTGAAACTCAATAAAATACTTGAGGCCAAAGCAACGTCCAGGTTGGTCCACAAGCAGAAATTGACTCTATGATGGTGGATGTTGGTCTTTTAAGGGATGACAAGAGGAAACTTCCAGAGTTCATGAAGGACAATGAGCAGAGTGGACTTCCGCCTATCAATGAAACGTTACAAACACAAATATCGAATCTAACCAAACTTATGAGATTTTTAGAATATAGGGCAGAAGATTCAGAAGGGTGGGACAGGTGAAGCAACATAGTTGTAGTGGGACTATCTGAAAGCATCAGCAATGTGACTGGAAGACTGGCTCTATCAAGCAGTGCACCCCAAGGCCAATTAAGTTTCTAGACAGTCAAGAGACCCCACAAGGCCCCTGTTGAATTGCTGCTACCAGGCGGGCTACTGGGGCCAGTGGTTACCCAAATATTGAACTTTAGAGACACGGACATGATCCTAAGAAAGGTCAGGAAAGTCATACACTACACAGTAGAAAATAGCTTATAATGTTCCCAGATTATACTGCAGCAGAGCAACAACAGACAGCCACTTTCCTGATGGTCAAATACAGACTACACGACATGGGTGAGAGGTATATGCTAAATAAGCTTCTTCATAGACCCAATAGAAGCCTGGGGAGAAATGCCCAATGGTGACCCGTGGCCTCCTTTCATTATGGGGCCTCAACAACCTAAGAGCAGATGACGCCAGAAACACAGACCCAATCAGCTGGACAACCATTGCAAGCAAAAGTACATAATGAAAAGGGTGCTGCAATACCTGCTGTCACTGGCAGCTGAAAGTTCCCACTGGCACAAAATCAGACAGTACTGTTGGACACTTGATCTCAGTGTAATCAACAGTAAAAGATACAGACATGCCAGATGTAACACCCAGAAATGCTGATGATTTACTTTGATAATCTTAGCATGCCTCTCGGAATAGCGATAACTAAAGTCCTGTGCTCTGAAGTGATGAGACCAGCCTACAGTGGATGTAATGTATACTTGAAATGACTCACAGAGCAGCCGGCTAGGGGATCTTCCCCATTCGTACTACGCCAACATACCCTAACAATATCAGGCTCTCAGCACATTGGATGGAGGCTGAGTGATCATTTTGAAATCTTTTAGTTGTTGTTGGTTTGGGCCATTATCTAACCAACCTGGGGATCATTATTTGAAAATCTTCTAAAGTAGGTGTTAGAAATTGGATTTCTGATTGAGGGGAGTGAAAACCCTTCTCAAACAACAACCACAGTCTTTGTCAGGGTGAAACACAAAAGCCACCAAACTAATGTGTGTAGGGAAGTAGGATCTGCTTTTATGTATGATTATCCCCACTTTTTGCCTGGTGTTATGCTGTTTCTGACTAGGATCCTGCAAATCAGGACCATAGTTTCTGTGCTTTCTCCCATAAATGGGATATGGTGAGTACTCGGGTACACCCCAGATTGGCCACTGGAGCACCCTTATAAGTCCATAGTATATGGTACCAAGGTACCCAGGGCATAGGTACACTAGGGTTCTCCCATGGGCTGAAGCATATATTTTTCCACCCAAGGAAGACCACTCAAATTTTGACTACAGGCCCGCCATTGCAGCCTGTGTAAGTTGGTGCTAGCACCACTTACGACAGATCTAAGTTTCCTTAAATCTGAGGTCAGTGCACTTAAAACCTATGAGTCACCCCTAAGGCAAGCCTTTCAGTCTTGAAGGCAGGGTGCTCGGTTCTAAGTGCGAGGGTGTCCCTGCATGAGTGGGACACCCCTACAACCTTCGGAGTTCATTCTCGCGGGTTGTAAGTGCATCAGCCATTACGATATATAGAGTGGCCATGGGTCATTACGCGATGACCATCTCTAAACTGGCTGGAACGAACCCTGTCATGTTTGGTATCAAACATGTTTCGAATCATAGGAGGCCCTCAGTGCTGCGGGTACCAGTGTTCCAGAACCAGACAGCAAGCTAGGGCTGCTGCCGACCAGAGACATGTTTCTTCCCTCCTGCTGCTGAGCCAAGCTCGAGCATGGGAAGGTAGAACAAAAGATATCCTGTCACAGGGAGGTGCGACCACCTCCCAGACAGGGTTTAGTGTATTGGGGTAGGGTGGGGGCACTTGCCAGCGCCACTGAGACTGCTTGAAGGACACACTTGGTGCCCTCCTTGCATACTCCAGTTCAAACCAGTTCAGGGAGCCGTTGGCTTACGCTCTGGCATGAAACTGGACAAAGGACATGCGAATATCCTCATCAATGTCCTGCCCCTCCTCTGGTAGGGACCCCTGAATCATCCCAACCCCTTCACTAGGGTACTTAAGGGTTTACCTGGGGGTGGCAGATTCATCACGGGACAAGATTCAGCCCAGACACCACTTCATCTTCGACCGTCTGGACACTCTGGACTTTGCTAGACTTTGCTCTAGGCACCAGGACTGCAACTAGCAAGACACCTGCTGCTCCTGGTCTCGTTGTCCTGCTAGTCAGCTGCAACGTCTGTGCCTGTGCTCCATACAAGATCCTCACAAGGCCGGTGGACATTCAAGACACCTGGAAGAATCTCCCTTGAAGTGAAGTAGTCATGAAAGTAGTCAGAAAATGGCGGCTCAATGAATTAAATTATTTGCCCACAATCACATCATTTGAAACCAGTTTATGGGTGTTAGACCCGGCCTTGTGGCATGGCCATCCCTGACCCCTGGCCACAACCCCTGACCCGTACACCTCGTTCAGTCCCCAGTACACGGCCTAGCCGGTCCTGCCCACCAGGACCCACACACACACACAACCCGGACTTCCCTGTCCGTGCCCTCCATCTTCCCAGTACCACCGGGCCCGCGTGCCCACTTCCTGCACCTACGATGGCCGCACGGCCCCAGCACAACCCCGGCCTAGAGGCGGCACCCCGGCTGGGGAACATCGCGCTCCCATAGAGTGAGAGAGGGAGGAGCAGTTTCCATAACACCTCTGACCTCCCCTCGGGAGATGGGTTTCGATCGGCCCTCTGGCCTCCCTGAGGGCTGGCTCCACGCCTGCTGGGTGTCTGGGACTCCTCCCGACCCGACTCTGAAAGGATCAAAGGACGACATGGCAGGAAGCTCCAACGAGCGACCCCCCAGATGCTAAGACCCCTGCCTACACAGACTACGGACATCAAAGAGGAGCTGACCTATATCAAGGGATGCTCTGGGGCTATCGGGCAGATTCGACCCTGGAACGACGAGAGCCCTGCTGACGTGGTCGCGGCTCCCTTGCAACCTTGGAACACCTGAGCCCTGCTGAGTGACTCGCGGCTCCCCTGAAGATCGTAAGACCTCCGAACTTGTGCTTGAGCCCTGCTGAGTGACTCGCGGCTCCCCTGAAGATCGTAAGACCTCCGAACTTGTGCTTGAGCCCTGCTGAGTGACTCGCGGCTCCCCTGAAGATCGTAAGACCTCCGAACTTGTGCTTGAGCCCTCCTGAGTGACTCGCGGTTCCCCTGAAGATCGTAAGACCTCCGAACTTGTGCTTGGGCCCTGCTGAGTGACTCGCGGCTCCGAACGACCCCCCCTCGGTCCGGCTGGACCGCAGCGTATCCCCCCGGCTCGAGGATTGTGAGCTGTGCGTTGGGTACGACCCTGCATTTGATCCGGATCCCCAAAGACTGTCCCGCTACCCCCTTTTCCCTACCGAGTCTCTTTGAGCCCGTGCTCTATTTGTACATATCCATCTTGGGGATCATAAAGATCCGACATCGCTGAGTCGATAAAAGATCTGTTCCCAAGAACCTACTGTGTGGTGTCTCTTTGTCGTGTGGTGCCGTGTGTACGATCCTAGATACGAGGCTCTTCCTCTGAGGAGTCTCCCGCCAGTGCCCGGCTACATTACCTCGAGGGTGGGTCTCAAGGTGGTCAGGTGACCTCCCTGTCTCTCCTGGGATCGCCTTCTAACAATGGGTCAAGAGCATTGCCTAGGTGTGGCCTTTGTGTGACGCATGCGCACACGCAGGCACACAGGTGTCCACAAACCAACACATGACAGACACCCATGTCACATGGTTCACCAGACATCCTCACACACACTACTAACACCCCTCAGAGCTCCCCGTTTTCTGTAGTCAGACTTGTGTTTGCAGTGTGGCATTTTCCCGCCATATCGGACTTTTAGCGTCACACTTAATGCCGATCATAAAAGGAGGGCCATGCTGACATCTCCAGGCCTGCTTTGTCTTTGCCTTGAAGGGATATCGTTTTGTGGTCATAGTGAACATAATGAAAAAATCAGAACTACAAGTACCAGAATGCAATTTTAAATACATTAACTGCCTATATATCTTTTACGTTGGTCTGTGCTAGGTGGGGTTAGTTCCAGTACTGTTTTGTCTTGCATCCTGATATGTTTAGCATTTCCCTTTCGTTATCCAAAACTACAGGTGACAGATTTTAAAGTATAAATTGATGATGTATTTACACGCGATCAGAGGTGTATAACTCGTGGTCTGGTTTCTGCACATATCTGTAAATATTTCGTTTCTGGAAGCCTTAGGCATACGATCAGTGCTTGTTTATTACACTGCTGCTGCTCTGTCGTTCAATCACATTATTCCCTGTTGACCTTTTAATATGTTATATCATTAAATCTTTTAGATTAAACATTTCAGTTTACTCCTTAAAATACACTCTCCTACTTTCAGGCCCAAAGTATTTACACGTTTTAAGAACAAATATACTCCCGTGGAACAGAAAACAAAGCGTTCAAACCTCGTGATCGAGGGCGTTCAGCAACAAACACACATCCATTTCACTTTGCACCTCATTACGTGAATAATCCGTAAAAACTCGGCCACACAACAAGTACTTACTTACTGAATGAGCAGCAGTGTATTAATTATCCCAGCCCTCCTGGTGACACCACCGAGCCCCAGTACCACCGGTAGTAACACAGTAGTAGCAGCAGCAGCTCAGGGTGGGAGCAGTTAAGCAAAACAAACCTTTACATCTGAGGACTTCCTCCAAACAACACAACCGGGATCTGGTCAAACTGTTCCAGCCGTAAGTACTTTTTTCCCCCAATGTAAACAACATTTAAATTTTAATTCATTTCTAATGTGTGTAAATTGGGTTCTAAACTCACAAAGAAACGTACGTCAAAACATTAGTGAAATAAATCAGTTTAGTTATTCAACCCTAGGATACATGTTTTTAAACTGGTCACTATACACTTATGTAATATAATTTACATTTTTGCAAACAGATTTTCCAGTTTTAGTTGATCAGGGAGATGTTTAGTTGGCTTTTAATCGCGTGAGTGCATTTCTAGCCCAAAACGCTGGTTTTGATTTAAGTAGCTACGTGTAGTGATTTAACCCCTGCCCTCTGCCTGGGAAGGGGAATGCCCTGTATGTTCACTCGCTAGCCTGGGGAGCCCAGGGGAGGCCTCGTTCGCTTGCAGCTCAAAGAGGGACCACACGCACAGTCTGCTAGTTGGGTGCGAACTGCCGTTCGTCCGCCCGTTTATTATTTATATCTACGCGCCCACGTCCTTGACGTGAGCGCAGCATGCGCGCGTTTGACAGCGCTCTAGCGGAAACGCTAGAGCGCTAACTGTAACATCCCTTCTCAACTCAGTCCTTGACGACAGTTCTTTTATTACTTCGCTGCGTCACTTACTTGGCACGCAAAGTCTCTCAGCCGACTGCTGGGCCTGGGGTTCTCCCTCAGCTCATACCTGGTGGCCCTTCGGGCGCCTGGGGCCGAGGTTTCCGGTGGTATTTCTTGCCTTGGTCCACCTCCGGTGCCATCGGCGCCACCTGGCTCAGAGTCTGTGTTGCTCCGTGGGTCGGAGCAGGATGTGTCCCCTGCGTCGTGGCCCACGTCGTGGCCCACGTCGTGGCCCACATCGAGGTCTGCTGTCTCAGGGTTATCTGCGGGCCTCCTCACCACCTTGAACCACGATATGTTCCGGGTGACCAGGTCTCTCCCTCGACGCGCTGTCACCATGGTCCCTCGCCGGTCGACCACTCTCCAGTATCCCTTTTCATATCGAGTTTTAAACTTTCCTCCTGGCCGGCGCTCTTTGAGGACCACTGTGTCACCTGCTTGAACTTCTCGGGTTACGGCCCTCCGAGCCTCACTGACTCTGTCGTTTCGCCTTTGGCGCCTTCGGAACGCTTCTTCTTCGCTGAAAGGTGGTGCCCATCCCTACGAGCTCCTTGGAACATCAGCGCCCAGGGGGCTTGTCGGGTGGAGCAGTGGGGAGTACTGCGGTATTCCCCTAGGAATCGCTGTAGCTCTTGTTCTGGGTCTAGTTGTTCGGACACTGCGATACGTAGTACCTTATTGATGGTGCGCATAAAACGCTCCACTTCCCCGTTGGCTTGGGGCCATTGCGGGGTGATACGCCTGTGTCTGACGCCGTGTGTCCTCAAGAGCTCCTCAAACTCGTGCCCTTGGAACGGGGGTCCATTGTCACTCCGCAGTTCCTCGGGGTACCCGAACATCCCAAATACCTTCTCCAGGGCAGGTTTCACGTGGACAAACGCGGTGGACGGTAGGGCTTCCGCAATAGGGTACTTCGAATAGCTGTCCATGATGACGAGGGTGACTCGCCCATCCGGTAGGCTCCCAAAGTCCACGCTGATCTTCTCCCAGGGGGCGTGCCCGTGTTCTTCAGTCATTTCTTTTTTTTTTTTTAAACCGTTTTTATTGCAGAAACACAGGAGAATCGTCGTACATGCAGAGCGGTCCTGCACCGCTAGTGCTAGTGCAGGTCCTTGCTAGGCCAGAAGGCTTCGATACACAGCTTATTAGCCCACATCCCTGAGGCCGGGCAGCGGTAACATGTGGAACAATTTACACAACCTGCGCCACCCCAATAGTGTTGTTTGTGTCCTCAGAGGATGTCCACATTCCGCTTTGAAGTTTTCTTGACGCCCCCTGTCCCTCCACCCCGTCCTAACCCCTCCCCAAGCCCTATTCCCCACCTCCCACCATCCCCTCCCAACAGTGCTTCCGTCTACGACCGGACCCGGCCCGAGGATGCTGTTCTGGGTATGTATCAGAAGTACATGACTGTCTACTGTATGTGTGTGGCCGGCTCTGCTCGGGGGCTATCCCCCCTGTCCACTTCTTCCCCAACCGCGCAGGGCCTGCACTAACACCTCCCACGCCGCAGCCGCCTCTTGCGCCCTCTCATCCTCCCTGCGGCTCGCCAGCTGGTACCTAAGTGTGCTTTCACACGCCACCCATTTCTGCAGCTCCTTGAGCCATCTCTTATGCGTAGGCCCCACCTTCGATTTCCAGAGTCTCGTCACTTCCCTTTTCGCCAAAAGGAGACCCATATCTATGAATCTGCTCGTGGTCTTGTTCTTGGGCGTGTGTGGGAACCAGTGCAGAACGCAGACCGCTTTGCTAAATTGCAAATCCCTGTCCGTTACCTCGGTCAGTGTCTCGCCCACTTCCCTCCAATAATCGTGCAGATGAGGGCAGTCCCATAACATATGGCCTAGCTCCGCTCCGATCGTGCCGCACTTAGGGCACGCCGCCTCCTCCGCTCCGAAATATGCCCTAAGTTTACCTGGCGTGAGGTAAGCCCTGTGGAGGATATAAAAGTGTATCAATTGGAAGCGTGCGTTCCTAGTGCTCTTCCTGGCCCTCCTACCCGTGTTCTTCAGTCATGATGGGCGCCGGTGGTTGGGCTTCTCCTGTTAGCTGGCAAGACTGGCAGCTGCGGACGGTGTCGGTGACGTAGTCGTCCATGCCCGGGAACCAGACCTTCTCCCTCATCCGGGCCTTCATCTTCTCTGTACCTTGGTGCCCCTTGTGTGCTAACTGAGTCGCTCTTGTCCGGAGTGCACCAGGAATGACGATTCGGGACCCTCGTAGCAAGAGTCCCCCTCTGGTCACGCTCAGCTCGTGTCGTACCCTCCACATTTGTTGAAGATCCTCCCGGTCTCCACTGGCCCACGAGTTCGCCGTTTGTAGAAACGATTGCCAGTTTCCTTCGAGGATGGTATTCTTGACCTTGAATATCACGGGGTCTTGGTCGGCTACTTCTTGGAATTCTCCAAGCGTAATGGCCCTGGGGCACGTCAATGCCGCCACCATGTCGAGATGTTCCTCGGCGTCGTCCTCAGTGTCCCTGTGCTCGGGTGCACTGTCGTGTTCTGGGTGACGGGACAGGAAGTCTGCCGGGTTTTTGGCCCCTGGCCGGTACACTACAGGCATGTGATATTGTTGCAGACCGATGGCCCACCGCTCTATGCGTGGGGGCGGGTGTGGAGCTGTTCCCCGGAACAACGGCACGAGCGGCTGGTGGTCCGTCACCACTGTGAATGGGTGCCCGCACACATAAAGGTGGAAATGGCGGCAGCCCCACCTGATCGCCAGTGCTTCCCGCTCGATCTGGGAGTATCGCTTCTCCGTGTCGGTGAGGGCCTTGCTAGCGTACGCCAGAGTTGCTCACTGTCCAGGTTCCTGTTCTTGTGTCAGGACTGCCCCTAGCCCTACGGGGCTGGCATCCACTAGGATTTCGGTTTTCTTGGTCGGGTCAAAGTAGACCAGTGTTGTCTGATCTAGAAGCGCTTCTTTGATCGCTTCGAAGGCTCGCTCTTCGGCATCCGTCCACTGCCACGCCACGTCTGCCTTGGTGAGGCGTCTCAGGGGCTCAGCTAGGGTGGCCAGATTCGGGACGAACCTTCCGCAGTATGTGGCCATCCCTAGGAAACTGCGTACCTCCGCCACTGACGCGGGTGCCGCGGCTGTTTTGATGGCTAGCGACTTTCGAGGGTCCACTTGGATGCCCTCCTTGGTAAAAACGTAGCGAAAGAACTCGATCTTCTGCTGGAACAGCTGGCACTTCTCCCGGTGTAGGGTGACTCCGTGCTCTTGGAGGCGCGTGAGGGGGGCCCTGACGTGTCGGTAGTGCTCCTCGACTGTCTTGGAGTAAATGAGGAGGTCATCACTCACGTTCAGGACACCAGGCAGCCCGACCAGGAGGTCTCTAATAGTGTTCTGAAAGATTTCAGCCGCCGACGAGATCCCGAAGTTAAGGCGCTTGTATCGCCGTAGGCCCAAATGCGTGCTGAAGTTGGTGATGTACCGGCTGTCCTTGGCTAGGGTGAGTTGGTGGTACCCCGCATTTAAGTCCAGTTTCGAGAACCATTGGGCACCGTTTAGGTCAGAGACTGTAGGAAGGTGGATATCTGACTATGGTTACCCCCAACTTTTTGCCTAGTGTCTAGCTGGTTTTTCGACTTAGTTGGCCTGAGATCCTGCCATTCAGGGTCTCAGGCTGTCTGCTCTCTCTGTAAAATGGACTCCATGTACCCTAGGTACATACACAATTGGTAAGGATCACCTTATTGGACCCTGTACAGTGTACCCTAGGTACCCAGGGCATAGGTGTACCCTAGGCCTCCCAGGGGCTGCAGCATGTATTATGCCACCCCTGGTCTGGCCTTCCAATCAGACACAACTGGCTGATCACTCAGCTGGGGCAAGGTCGTGTAATCACCCCTTGCTAAGGTATAGTATGCCTATATCTACCCTTATATATAGACACATGTGTACCTATCAGTCACTCCTATGGCAGGCCTTAACAATCCTGGAGGCAGAGTGCTTGGTAACATGTGAGATGGTGCTCTAGCATGAGCTGAGCCTGTCTGCAGCTTTCGGAACCAAGTCCTTATAGCTGTTCTATGATATAGCCTACCATATACTCTTAAAGTGCCTTATAATCTTAAACGGTTATGGTAACTATGGTTTGGCTTTATCAAAACATGTCGTGTAAGGTGTCTAACACTTTGGAATAATACCCCCATACCATTTCTGGTGATGAGGATATTATCCCTCCCTTCTAGAGGGAGAGACATGTTAAAATCCTACTTTGCTGTTTAACTCTAACCAAAGCCTCAGCATCACAAAATGGATGCTGCTGCCACAGACACAAGTCTGACCTCCTGCTGCTGGGAGTGATCCCAGCCAGGGAGGCCTGGACAATAGGTTTCCTGCTTGGGGAGGTGCTAGCACCTCCCCAGACAGCCTTTAGTGTATTGGGGCAGGGTGGGCTGAAAGGAATGAGACATGCCTGGGGCACACAAGGTGTTCCTGGCATAGTCCAGTTCAAACCGGCGCTGGGGCACTCCAGCCCCAGCTCTGGCGCGAAACTGGACAAAGGGAAGTGGGTGTAACCACCCCCTCCCAGGTCCCACCCATAAGGCGTGACCTAGCAGGTATCCCAGCCCCCAGATTAGTATAAGAGTGGGAGTTGGGCCTCAAGACTTTAGATTATCCTGAACCTGCAAAACTGAACAGAAACTCTGGACCTTCGACATTCGACGAAAGAAGAAGACTGAAGAATCTCCCTTGTAGCCAAGGAGTGGCTACCCTGTGCAAACAGGCACCATCAAGAGACTACCCTTTGCTTTGCCCACGTTCTACGAGGAACCGACTGCAGAGCCCGACCAGAGCCTTGACTTCCAGACTTCTCCGACCCTGATCCACATCCACAGCAAAGCTGAGATCCGTGGAGGCGACGAGCGACGTGGGACCGGCTACCTGGAAAAAGTGGCTAGTAACTTAAAGCGCAGCTTCTGAGGTACCCTCGAAGTTGTGCACCGGGGATTGAGAAGCCCCAACCCCAAGCACCATCTGCACCGAAGATCAGCCCCCCACACTCCACGAGTCCTGCGTGGGGCCCTTCAGCATTTTCCTGCTTGCCGCGTCTGTCCGGTTGCTTGCCCGCTGGCTAGTGGCCTTTGTGACGACGCACCCTGAAATCTTCTGCGCTGGTTTGGCTCCTCCAGACTGGCTCCCGCTTCTCTGCAAAGAAGAAGCACCCCAGACCTTCCTGGTCTGCACCAGAAGCAAGTCCTTCGTTCTTCGTGGGTTCCGCTTGCCAAGGCTTGGTGAGTCCTAGTCCAACTTCGACGCCGCCGACAGCAAGAGCCTTCGTGGGACAGCTCGCCTCCTGGTCCTGGTCGTCCTCGACGCTTCCTGGTCCTCCTGGCTGCAGCGACAAGCTTCACCTTCACCTGCAATCTTCACAACATCGCCTGGTTCCTTCCTGGTTCCACGTGGTCACTGGCTAGTGACCTTGACTCTGTCCCTTCTGCTTGCAGGTTTCTTCTCTTCTTGATCCCAGCCTTGGGATCCACCGGACACTCTTCACTGACTGCCTGTCAGCATCTTTCTTCAGGCATCCATAGGAGTCGACGACGAAAACGACGCATCTTCACCCCTATGCACCCGCAGCCTGTGGGCTAGGTAACTTGGGTACTCCGGTGCTCATCAGGATAGTGACTATCCTAGTGTCTAGTTTTCAAGTCTCAACGTCCTAGCTACTCCGGAAGTGTCCTAAATCTACCGTTTTCTAAACTGTACTATTGCTATTGACTTTTACGCATTACGCGTGAGTGTTTCCACTCTGCACACGAATCCCGTGGGCCTCCCACTTCCTAACTAACGCTAGTGTAGTGTAGCCCCAGCGATTCCCTAGGCCTATTCTATTTCCGTGACAGTGGTTCTTATACCACTTACTTAGTATATGGTTTGCGTGGCCCCTAGGGCCTAACTGTATTACTTACCTGTGTGACTTAATGTATGCATAAATAAGACTGTGTTGTACTTACCTCTAATCTCATAAAGAGTGCTGAGGGTTTGCTTAGAATAAATACACTTTATTTTATATATATCTGTTGTGGTGTCCTTTCATTTGGTATTCAAGGGATTATATATGGTATCACAGCTGGCTTCACATGCCATTCAGAGTTTAGCCTAAGACTGCTCTTGTCCATGCTACCACTAGGATAGCTGGTCTATAAGGTTGACTTTACAACCAATCACCATAAGGGTATTTGGACTGATATAAGGTGTACACTATAACTAGTGACATCATACATCAGGCCAACTTCTCACAGAGACAATGTCATCCATGGTCGGCGTGATGTGCCTCTCCCTTGTGATGGCCTTGTTCGGGAGGTGCATGTCGATACATAGCCGGATCTTCCCTGGTTGTCGTGGTTTCTCGGCTATGACCATTGGTGACACCCAGGGTGTGGGCCCCGTAACCTTTTCTATAACGCCTTGTTACTCCAGCCGTCGGAGTTCCTCTTCTACTAATGGGCGTAGGCGAAACGGGATGCGCCGGTGCCGGAGGGCTGTTGGTTGCACCGCGGTGTCCATATGGTGTCGTACTGGTGGCCTCTTGATTTTTCCTACGCCTGAGAATAAGCCCTGAAATTCTCCCAGCAAGTCGTCGACTTGTCGGTCCTGGACTACTCTGAGGAACGAGATCAGTCCTAGATCTTCGGCCGCATGGCCGCTGAGAAGTGTGTCTACTTCCTGGTTGATGACGTGAATGTCGATGACGATTTCCGCCTTTTCTGACTGCACTGCGACCCTCATCTTGCCCTTCAGCGGAAGCGGCGTGTCGCTTCCGTAAGCGAATATCTTGGCCTTCGACGGGCGGAGCTCCGGCCGTGGTTTGAGGCGATTGTATTGTTGCACCCCCATAACTGTCACTGACGCTCCGGTATCTATCACAGCGTTCACCTCTGATCCGGCAATCAGAATGTCGCAGCGTGGCTGAGGTCGCCGGGTGCTCTTGAGGGCTCTGGTAAACGATATGAGGTACGTTTCTCCCTCATCGTCGGACTCAGTGTCTGATTCTGGGTACTCCCTGACTGGTTCTCTCTTGGGCCGTGCCTGCGATGATAAGGATGTTTGTGATAGTTGCCGTACTAGCTTCCTCATCGGCTTGTCCCGCCTGTGGCTGCTCCGTTGCATCTTCCTGCAGCAGACGGACGCGAAGTGGTTGTCGATGCCACAGTTGGTGCATGTTTTCCCACGGGCTGGGCACGCCTTGAGGGGGTGTTCATCGTATCCGCAGTATCCACACGACCTGGCTGGATCGGGAGCCCGCCGGTCGTGGGGCTTAGGTGGTCGTTCTTTCTTCCATACTGCGTCCACTTTCTCCACCTTGACCTCCACCTTGCTGGCCGCTCCTTTCACTAGGGCTAGATCCATTTCCTCTGCATGTGCTGCTGACAGGTCGTGAGTCCGGGCCAGGACGAGGATGTCGTTCATCGTGATGTTCGGTTTGCGAAGTATCATGCCTCGTAGCGTCTTACTTCGGATCCCCAAGATTAGCTGCGCTCTGATTTCCTCTTTTGCCCGGTCGCCGACCAGGTGCGTGTCCGCAAGGACTCTCAGTCTTGCGTGGAACGCGTCAACCGACTCCCCCTCACGCTGTTTCGCTTGGCGGAGCTTGAAGTGTTCGTAATCGGGGTTGACCTGGGGGTCAAAGTGTGCGTTCAAGGCTGCAACCGCTGCTGCGTAGTCCGACGGGGGACCCGTGTCCGGCAGGTGCTTGAACAGGAGGTAGATCTCTTCCCCCGCGTAGTGGAGTAGTAGAGAGCGTTTCACCGTTCCATCCGTCTCCCTGGATCCGATGAAGTAGTTTTCCAGCCTCCCCAGCCATGTCTGCCATCTCGGCGCGGCGGTCGTGGGGTCTGCGACCTCGCTAAACGGAGGTAACACTCCGGACGCGGGGTGATGGGGCAGTGTCCCTGCAGGGCCGGGCGTCTCATCATCTCCCATCGCGGCGTCAAAATCCCTGGTGTGTGACCAGGAGTCGTCGTTCACTCACGTGGTAAGTCGGTCGCTGCACGTGGTCAGGTGAAGCACGCTGCGCCGTCAGGCGAGACCTCTGTAGCTGTTCTGCCTAGCAGCAGGAATTTCAAGGAATTTCAGGGGGTTCAGAGGTCACCCCTCGTCGCCAGTGTAGTGATTTAACCCTTGCCCTCTGCCTGGGAAGGGGAATGCCCTGTATGTTCACTCGCTAGCCTGGGGAGCCCAGGGGAGGCCTCGCTCGCTTGCAGCTCAAAGAGGGACCACACACACAGTCTGCTAGTTGGGCGTGAACTGCCGTTCGTCCGCCCGTTTATTATTTATATCTACGCGCCCACGTCCTTGACGTGAGCGCAGCCTGCGCGCGTTTGACAGCGCTCTAGCGGAAACGCTAGAGCGCTAACTGTAACACTACGGACTATCTGGTATTTCCTTTCGCAAAAATATGTTTTCTGAAGCTGCCAAGGGAATTTTCTTTGTGGGATGTTTCTGAGTTTCTTTACGTGCCGGTCAGTGGAAAAGTGCTGTGTCGTGCCACTTGTGTGCATAGACTACTGGCGAAACTCATTAAAGAGCGCAGTTACGATTACTTAAAGTCAAGTTTTGAAGAATCGGACTGTGGAAAAAAATGTGAATATGTTGTCATTGCCAGAGTAAGAAAGCCATTCCAAGATGGCACTGATTCCTACTATTCCCCCACCCCCCCTCGTGTGCACGAAACAGGTGCCTTAGCTCTTGCAACTAATGTGGACCATAACATTTATTTGGATTTCACATTGCTGGGGCCCCTTATATTTATAGCGATTACTCCTAGCAACGCAGCGGATGCAACAAGCAGAAACAGTCTCTCTGCTATGAGGGCCTAACGTGCTCAACTACTGTTCATGGCCTGCTAACATGTTAGTCGCCAGTATATTAAATAACTGGTGAGACACTATGAATATACCTCTCCTCCCTTTGATGCTATACCTTATATAAACAAGCATTTGCAATGCAATTGGTCTCGCATTTACGCGAGTTTAAGCTATTTCCATTGTCAATGACTGCGTTTTATTTATGTTTCAGAAACCAAAACATAAATGAGGCATTGTCATTTACAATGACAATAGCTCAAACTCGCATAAATGCGAGACCTGTTGCATTGCAAATGTTTTTTATTTTTTTATTTGAAGCGATGGAAAAACTGTCTGCCAGTCACCTCGCTTCCTGGCTGTGATTAGTTCCTACGTGGCGATGGGGGCGGGGCTCTGCTGACACCTTGTATTCTGAGACTCTCACAATGAGGAATGGTTTGCTGTTACACAGCGCGTGCGCCGCTTCAATCCGCGGAGCCGCGAATATGGTGAGGGGCTGAAGGCCTGCGCGGCGTTTGAGAGAGCTACCTGGGAACAGACAAGAGGTAAATGCGAGAGAAGGATGATAGAGCGCAAGCAACAAGGCAGGCCCGGTTCTAGCGGAGGGACGGGTCAGCCAGGTGAGGGGTTCAAGGCCAGCGCGGGTCTTAGAGAGCTACCTGGGAACAGACAAAAGGCAGGTGCGAGTGAAGGGTAAGGGTGATAGAGCGCAAGCAACAAGGCAGGCCTGGTTCTAGCGGAGGGACGGGTCAGCCAGGTGAGGGGCTCAAGGCCAGCGCGGGTCTTGGAGTGCTAACGCCGAATGTGTTGGGCACTGCAGATAACGCCCCCCCCCCCCCCCCTTTCGAGACTGGCACCCTGACTGGGGGCAGGTGATGTGGCCGCTGGCTCATCATCACCTCAGTTCCCTTAGAGCAGCAGCAGCGATGTGCTTTTCCCAACCCCTACCAAGCCGTGGCCCTGAGGCTGTAGTTGGCTGGGGAGAGTGTGAGTAAGAGAAGGGGCCTCGCTAAGGGCCTTTTGTTGGCACCTCTCCACTACAGTATCTTTCAGGCCTTGATGGGGTTGAGTGTGTTGGGGGGATATGTTTGCATAAGCCACGCCTTGAAGCACCTTTCTGAGCGAGGAAAATTGAGAGGCTGTAATTTTAGTGTCCGAGCTGCCGAATTGGGAACTATGCAAATACCTCAGCTCAACATCCTGTAATTCTGGGCAAATTACTTAATTGCCTAAGGACTAAAATAATAATGAATTTGATCTTCTGTAATCAAACACAAACTAACAACATTTATAAAGTGTCACCCTAGGGGTATCTGGGCGCTGTTTCTCCGAAGAGCCAGGTTGCTTTTGAGCACTGGTGGAGGTTGTAGTTGGCTGGGGGGAGTAAGGGAAGGGGCGTCGCTTGAGGGCCTTTTGTTGGCACCTCTCCACTACAGTATCTTTCAGGCCTTGATGGGGTTGAGTGTGTTGGGGGGATATGTTTGCATAGGCCACGCCGTGAAGCACCTTTCTGAGCGAGGACAATTGAGAGGCTGTAATTTTAGAGTCAGAGCTGCCGAATTGGGAACTATGCAAATACCTCAGCTCAACATCCTGTAATTCTGGGCAAATTACATAATTGCAAAGGACTAAAATAATAATGAATTTGATCTTCTGTAATCAAACACAAACTAACAACATTTATAAAGTGTCACCCCTTGGGGTATCTGGGCGCTGTTTCTCCGAAGAGCTAGGTTGCTCTTGAGCACTGGTGGAGGCTACGGGAGTAAGGGAAGGGGCTTCGCTTGAGGGCGTTTTGTTGGCACCTCCACTGAAGTATTTTTTAGGTTTTGGTTTGGTGGGGGGGGGGGGGGTGTTATATGTGGCTGGTGTTCATATAATGGCTGCCCTTGGACCGAAATCAAACTATATAAAACTGATTAAAAAATATAACCTTTTGTTTGCTCGTTTTAAGCTTCTGCAAAGGCAGGAACATAATGAAAGAGGATTCTTCATACAATAATAAAAATGTTTGTATTCCTTCTTCACATGGCTTTCCTACCTTTTTTTTTTTTAGTTTTAACTGTCAGTCACTTCATTGTTAACATTATATTTTGATAAGAGCAGAAAATACCTGCTGTGGGTATTTCTCTCCATTTTTGTACCGACCTGGACATTAAAATACTGTTAATGCATTTGAAAAAACGGCCGGGTAGCAGATAGCCAGATCAGGAGTGGTGGCCTTTTGTGCCACTGTATTGCACTTGGCTCGCCCAACCAAAATGTAGTGCTTCTAGTTTTCACCAATGTTTTTGGTGGTATGCGTTTTAAAATGTATTATTTATCAGACATTTATCTGAAAATGAGCCCAATGCATGAGTAGGAAGCAGAAGGTGATGATCTGTTTCCACGGTTCCCATTAGAACTAGTGTTGTGTTCTAGGTTGTCAAATCATCTGTCCCTTTGGGAAGGGTAGGAGGGCAGGTGGGACACTGTACTGAAGTGGTATATCTGTAGTTTTGGACCCGGGGTTGGGGCTTTGAAAGGGGCATTGGGTGCTATGGCCAGTGTTGGGTCCAGTTCTGAAGGACTGAGTTCTTTCAAAGGTTGACTGGAGACGTCAGGTTAAAATGCTTAAATCGGGTACAATGGGCTCAAGAATCTAGGCCTGGGACTGAGAAGAGACATGGAATGTGGGATATTATCGGTCACTTACTAGTGGAATAAGAACAGTCTATGGGGCGGTCTGGCTGGGCTGAAAAATATCCCACTCTAGAGGCTGCAGTAAAAGAT
The DNA here is from genome assembly GCF_964204655.1 of Triturus cristatus. Lineage (NCBI taxonomy): Eukaryota > Metazoa > Chordata > Amphibia > Caudata > Salamandridae > Triturus > Triturus cristatus. The sequence goes on along the minus strand of NC_140585.1, from coordinate 1,141,927,566 downwards.
TCCTGTGGCCTGGAAGCATGTGAACCCACTGTACTGTGGATGGATGTATTTGAGTTATTGGGGAAGGAGGGGAAAAGGGGCAGAAATAGTTAACGTTGCCATTCCACCATGTACCCTTTACGAGGCCTGACCTGTTCGTGAGTGTTTTAGTAATGCATGTTCCAGGGCATTCACCTTGAAGGAAAGAGATTATCCGCTGAGATTTGAGACTCCCTTTGTGTTTGGTGCATGTGGTTTTGGTTGTGTGTCCTCTAGAAAAGGAGTGAACACTTTGCTCTCTTTCCAGTGGTCCCAAGTGGATGCCTGGAAGGCAGCCAAGTCCATGTTTAAGTTTTCAGCCAGAGATATTGATGGAAATGAGATGCCCCTGGATAAATATCATTTAGTGGGAACTGTACTCCTTCCGCTCTTAGGCCCTGCATCTCGCATCTGCCTGAAGTGGACAGATTCATGCTGATGGTTCTGAGCTCGGTATTCTCGTCGGCCACCTTGCGTTTCGCAGAGTGCTTAGAAGAGCGCTTAAACCCCCACCCCCGGGCTTCATTATTTTCAATAAGCCCATCTCAATTGCCCTTACCTCTTCGTCCATGGAGTCAGTAATCATTACTTGTATCTAGTGGTTAAACAGACTCCTCCATGTCCATCTTCTTTCTCCCCACAATCACGTTTTTTTATTCCAGTATACCCTTCACCATCTTTCGTCTGCTGGAGTCTCCCAGCTCCAGCAGGGCTCTGCCAGTGACACTACAATCCCTGCAGTCTTCTTTTTCCCTGCTCTTATCTGCCTTTCCCAGTCACTAGCAGGAGACCTATAGACCTAGAAGACCCAACTCTGTCTGTTTTACAGAGTGGGCGGAGTTCCTCCTGCTTCCATTCGAACATCACACGGAACACCCCAACACATTCCTCTTCAATGGAGTGGGGTGTTGTCTCGCTGATACTTTAGGACCAGCTGCACCTACCTGAACCTCTTATAAAGAGCTTGACATGGTCACTCTGCTCTTCTGGTGGCGCAGCTACAGGCAGTATACCGAGGAAAGGAAACTGCAGCACAATTAACACCTGTAGACCAGGGTATGTTCCCGCTACTCTTGGGGGCAGCTGAAGCTCTTCAAACAGGATTAAAGGTTCTGTACTCTCCTCCACTAGAGTCAGTAATGTGTCCATGCTCTCCTGGATGCTGCTCTCTGTTCTCCAGTAGACCACAAGGTTCATATGCAGCCATTTCCCTTGGAGTGGCCACGTTGCATTGTGTTAAGATTGGAACATCCCACATGAGCCAGAAAGGTTATCATCTTTTCTTATTGATTGAGGAAGATTCTTTGGTTGGAAAGGTTGGATTCACATATTGTTATTGTAGTTTTGAGGTACACAGCTTGAGAATATGCTCTGTTGAAAGTAAATAAACCTGTTGAAATAAATTTGTGCTTCAGATTAATTTAAATGGCAACAAGATTAGGAGAAATCATATTTTACCTCGGGGTGTGACTGTGGACCTCATACCTACCACTAATGGAGGTCAGGATCTCCTTTTTGTCTTTATGCTACTTCCAGTGGCGCACAACTCTTGTGCTGGTGCCTGTGTACACTGCTGGACCGAAGAAGTCAGAAGTATGCAGAGGTTAGGGTCACTGATCAGCCTGACTACCCACCCTCCATAGAGAATTAGAGGAGGCCTGCAGTACATAAGGAATGGATGTGGCGGTGCACATTCTCTATTTGTCTTCATTTAGCCCAAAAAGAATGCCTCCAAAAGAAAAGACGAAATTTCAGGAAGTGCTCGGATCTCAGAAACCCTTCAACTTTGCAAAAATGCAGGATTAGCAGCAAGGAACATCCAAATGCACATTGTGTCAATCAGCCATTTTGTATAGTATTTAGATTTTAATATTATTGGCAGCATAGCCACCTTGGTATTTACAGTGTGGCCTTATTAGGCACCTACTGTATGAAAGATTACCTCTTGTTTTGCTTGTGGATGGGATTCGTCATACCTAGTAGAGTGAAGCAGGGAGAAACTATTCCAAATCTTTGGTGCCAGCAGTTCTCCCATTCTATTGCTTCATCATCTTTCCATTATACTTCTGTTGTAAAGGAAAGCCGGGTGCTGTATTGCATTGATACTGCTGCACACGGGTGGTGGGAAGCATATATTTTGTGCACTACTGGGTACTATTTTGGAAGGCTAAGAGTTATTTGATGTGTGGAGGTATATTGTGAGCACCACATGAAATGAGAAGCTGCTGCCCTTATCCTTTGTATTATTCCCATTCTCTGAGAAACCACTAGGCAACATTTCCTCTGTCATTAAGCACGAGGATGCAGAAAGAGAGTATGTAAGACACTCGCATGCACACCCACAAACTATCACCCTGAAATCTCATACCACTGTGCCATGGTCCCCTTCTTGGTTGCAAACTGACACCTCTTGGCGGTGCTGGGCAATCCATATGTAAACACGCTCTCCAAGATTCCCCAGCTACTGCTGCACACGCATCATTTCCAGAACGGGGGCATACTATACACAGTGCATACAAGAACGCCTTTACTAAGCAATCTCCCAAGACATTGAGATTGCACCGGCCACTTTGACAAGCCAGCTTATAGTGGGCAAGCCTGTGCCTGGATGGCGCTTCTCAATTGATCCCTAAAATATCATTAAATTCTGGAGTGAATATGTTAACCTAATTTGATAGCTTAAGGTGTACATTCCTAGTGCCCACTTTATATGTACTTATACTCTTTGGTAAGGATTCTTTGAGATGTAAATGGATGTGGGTGACAAAGGAAGAAGACCGATGAGAGAAGTAACCAGAGGGATAACACAGACGAGAAAGTGGAACTAGGCACTATACATATGAGAGAGGTGAGTGAGGAAAAAGCCAAATGAAAGACATATGTGAGGCATGAGATGGAGAACAATGGGGCAAGCCACAGGCCAGATGAGGGCTGGCCAAGACATGCACTGGATGGAAAAGCAGAAGACTATCACAATCTGGATGCAGTAGGGCAACAAGATTACAAAATAAAACTTTTACTTCTGCTCCCCTTTAAAATATATCTCCTAGCAGTATAGTACGATCACAAGGCATATTAATGTAACTAAGCTGACCTGTACTGGAACTAGGCTGTTAGTTATAATGTGTTCTTTTGCAGTACCATGGGGACTAGGGGCTTATTTACAAGCCCCTTGCGCCGGCCGGTGCTTCACTTCTTCCCATGTTAAAAGTGACACACCGGCAGCGCAAAGGGCTTGTAAATAAGCACCTAGGTTTCTATGACATAAGCTTTTATGTCTCCTTTAATGATGAATTAGTAGTATATGTTAATGTGTAATTATGGAATTACATTGTTCAATGAAATATAATCAAAAGAAAAAGATAAATGCACACAATAGATGAGACTGCACATGCTGAATGAAAGGGGAGACTAAAGAATTAGGCTGGTGAGAAAAGGGTGTGGCAAGAGAAGCAGGATCAGAGAAGAGATTGAGACTTGATGTGGCTGAGAGTCAAGCCAAGTACTATGCTGATGAGAGAGGGGAGCAAGCAAAGGTAACTGAGCATAATGCAGATGAGATTGGACCAAGAAATGCATTTGAAGACACACAAGCCTGGGCCATAAAATGGATGCTGGCGATGAGAAAGATTCATATCAGGTGAGCGGGGTGCAGGGAAGAAGATGGATGAAAGTGGAAAACAATGTCCAAGACAGACGAAGGGGGACATGGTACACAATGGATGAGAAAGGGGACAGAAGAACACCACAGATGATGTAGGAGAGCAAGACATAAGGTGGATGAGAGAAGAAAATGTGGTCCAAACCAATGAGGCAGAGAGAGGCAGGAACAAAACCTAATATTTGAGCAGCTGCTAAGCCACACAATAGATGAAAGTAAAATGACGCACAAGATGGATAAATGAGGGGTATGAGCACACGGGTGATGGGAGAAGTGAGGGAGACGTGCTAGATGAGAGAGAGTCATGAACAGGATAAGGGCAGATCAAGAGACAGGAGGGATGAGAAGGGACCAAGGCACATACAGTATGGAAACACGGGAAAGCTACACAATATAGATGTGAGAGGGGAGCAGAACACAAGCTGGATGAAGATTAACCACAATTAGTTTACAAAGAGTCACTTGCACTGTTCAAGAAGCCAGGGACATTTACAAAGGACTTAATTTACAGGGAAGTAGCTTGTGGAGTACACCCCACTACTTTCACTACCTTTAATCACTCCATTAACATTGCCACTACTGAGAATGTGATGGCAGAGCATACTAGATGAAACTAGGTTAGTTCAAAGGTACGCACTAGTTTGCTGAAGGTTACTAAACTTACTTCAATATTATTTAGGTTCATAGTTTTCTAAATGTTACAGAATTCGTATTTTTTATTCTACTTTAATTGAAATATTGGGATAGAATTAGTATTAGGGGTGAGCTTGCTTATTTTTTTTAAACCAAATTAAATTTAAATAATTTTAGGTTTGCCATTGGAGTTAGCTGACAGTAATTTAGTCAATTAAATTTAATATTACAAAGAGAAACCATTAGGAACACGAAACGAGTACTTATGTAACTAAATTGCATTTAATTTAGAGTATAGAATGCGAATTTTAATGTTGGGTAAAGATAAAACTAATTTAGATTTTATTTAACACCAATATATTTTATGTAATTGTAATTAATAAAAGGTAAGTTATTAAATAATTTAAGGTAATATACAAAATCTAATTATAACTTTATTTAGCATTTGGATAAGATTTACCTTTAGATACATTTTTTTAATTTAATACCATTAAATGGCATCCAATTAATTTTATTTTGTTTAAAGTTTGGATGCAGTTATTATTTTCAGAGTTGGGTAAAAGTAACTCCTTTAATTTTATATATTTAAATGTATATAATCCGATTTCATTTATTTGTAATTCATGTAGTGTCGCTATCAAGTTAACATTTACTGAAGTGAATTACTTTAAATACGATGTTCCAATCATGGTAGGGGTTACTACTAGGCATTGGTTTGGGCTACGTATTTAATTCAATTTAGTGTAAGGGACAAGAGTTACTTTTGTAGCTAGAATGAATGTAGGGGGGGGTCAAAGTAGGAAAGAAATTCGAATATAAGAAAGGAAAAATAGGCAGGGAAAGGTTGATTAACTGGTGCAAAGCCCAAGCCAAATGAGGCATAAAAGGGATGAAAGATGGGTCAGAGCCACAAGGCAGATAAGAATTCTTTGAAGGAATATACTTCTAAGAAAAGGGTTTTATGGATAGTTATAGGATGGTAGCTGTATTACAGGATAATTTATTTAATATACTGAAACGAGGCTCTAAATGTTTTAAATAACCTTTTATTCTCCTTAATGAGTTTGTAATTCTAAGTGTTTGGTTATGCTACCTTCAATAACTTCAGAGCAATATTAATTTTTAAAGGCCAATATATGTTGCTAAATAGTTATTTTGTATTTCTCTCATTTTTTAAATGTGTATATTTAACTATAACAAGGCAAAGGCAAAATAGTGGAAGACTAATGGTAGTAATGTGTGACCACAAAGCGAGTGCAAGTATGATTAAGATGAGAGAGGGGACCAGGGAAAGAACTGTATGATAGGCGAGAAAGGAACAAGGCTGGTAAGAAAAGGAAGCAGCATGCAAGCCAAATTTGAGTACTGAGCGAGGACAAAGCTTGAAAAGAAAGGGAAGTGAAACACCCTCTGGGTGAGAAATAGGTGGGAGGGGCAGGATGGTTGTGATCGGGCAGCAAAGACCCAGGAGGAAGAGGAAGTAAATGCTCCACACTAAGGGAGAAGGTATAGAGGCACATCATAAAAGGGCAGTGACCAAGACACAAGCCAGGTAACTGGGAAGCAAGGCACAGATGAGTTGAAAATGAACAAGTAAAGAAGGATGATGAGAGCAGTACCAATGGAGAGAACTGATGTGAAAGTGTCACAGACCACAATATGTCTGCAGAATGAGAGGGAAGCCTTGTAAAACACTTACAAAAGGCTCTTGAAGGATAAGGAAGGGAACAGGCAAAAGAAAGAAGACTGGGAAAGACAATAGGGTGTTTGAAGAAAGCCTGGGCAAGATGGATGAGAGAGAAGCAGTAAAGCAAACGCCAGAACAGAGAGTAGATTAAATCAGCACAAAAAGATTGGTGCTAGCCTGAGCCAAGAGCCAGATGAGGGAGTGGAGCAAAGCATGTGCTAGATGAGCTAGGAAACCAAGTTTAAAGTCAGATGAGAGAGGGGCACAAGGCACAAATAAAGAGGATTGATAGAGATGAAGACTAATAGAAGGGGGCACTGCTAAACCTAGTCAACAGACTGACACAAGGTGCAAGCAGAATGAGAGAGGGAAGTGAGACACTGTAAAAGAAGGGATAAAGAGACCTTCCACAAGAAATTGAGGACCAATCCCAAAGCCAGGTGAGAAAGCAGAGCAAAGCTCAGAATAGATGAGAGGGAGAATCAAGGCGCAAAGTGGAAGGAATATTGACCAGAGACATGATCTGGATTTGCGAAGGGAGTTGGGCACAAGTCAGATGAAAAAATGGTGGAAATCATGAAGCAGATGAGAGGGCAGCAGTCCACTAGTTGAACGACAGAGGAACATCAAAAAGGATCAAATATGGAGCAGTCTGTTGTGCAGTATAACTATGAGAGTGCCATGAAGCATAAGGGGGATGAGCGAGTTGTGAGGCACAAGCCAGATGAGCGGTTAAAATGAGATCAGGAAAGTATGGGCAAAGGGATCAAGGGGCAATGTGGATGAGAGCCAAACAAAGTACAAGATTGATGTGAAAGGGGATCAGGCACAAGGCAGGTGAGTGAGTTGCCAAAAAAAAGGGAAGACCAAGATGAGATGGAGACGATATAGGCACAAGCCAGATGAGATGCATAAAATGGTTGTGCTCAGAAGTGGGGCCAAGGGGGTTGTACACCCCTGACTCCTCCTCTGGAGCCTCACCACCCATACCCAAGTTATTCTGCCCCGCAGAATTTTGGAGGTCATCCTACAGGAGCATCTCTAAGAGAGGCTATTTGGTAGGGCTTCTACTAGTCTTAAGTTTCCTAGACGCTCACAGGGTCCTAAGTTCCTGGAACCTAAGACCACTGTATCTAGAGGGCTGAGCCCCACTGGACTCGCCCACCTGCGACATGGTACTAGGTGTAGTGTGGTGTAGTGCAGCTACCTACCCTAGTGATCCTAAAGTTCCAAAGATTGGAGTAAGAGTTGTGCTAAGACCCTTCATAACCAATCCAAGTAGTTAAGTAGAACTTTCTTGATACAGTATTTATATGTGCCTTGCTAGTGATGGTTTCTCATGTAACCTTGAATAGATTAAGTGGTAAAACAGTGCAGGATGTAATCGCAGACGCTGCACACAAATGTAGGAGACTGGCTCAGTACGTGGTGCACGCTTAAGAGCGATGGACCTTGTGCTAATCCAGGCAACACTTATGGTGATTTTAATGGTCTGTGATAACCTCAGGCTCTCCGTGATAGCTGTGGGGAGCAGCCTTCAGGCTTATCTTGGAGTGTAAAGCAGCTTGGTTTACCACATATAATCAATAGTGTAGATTAGATGAAAAAGAACCACACACTGTTTATGAAAAATAAGGCCATGTATTACACAGCATAGTCACGATCACATTGGCATATCTCCTAGCTGTAGATATCTACCATACACATTAAAATACTTCAAAGAATCCGGCAAATGGCACTAATATACACTGGTCTCCAGGGCGCGGTCAAACCATATTCTAAAGAAGTGGAATGCGACCTGCAAGGAAGAGCGGGACTGGTACCAAAGGACTCAGAGGAGCTGGGAGAACTTAGAACCACCCAAGTTAAATAACAAGGAACCCCACGGAGGCTGTGTGCAGAGTGGAAACACAGCTATGTGCCTAATGGAAGTCCATGGAGAAGTCGTGATTTTAAAGAAAAAGGACCCTTCCCACAGAACCCCAAAGAAACCCTTTGGAGGAAGGAAAGTTGGAGAGCCACCCTACCCGGCCAGGGATTCCCCAGGAACCAGGTTATCTGCTGCAGGGTAGCTGGATGCAGAGGGTTGGAGTGGCGTCGGAACCTCTGGTAGACGACAATGGAAGACTTGGGAAGAAAGGCCTCTGGAGAAGTCTCTGAAGATCTCTGATGGAATCCAAGGGTGGATTCTTGAAGAGGAGAACCTGCAAGCAGAGGGGACAAAGTCTTTTTCACTTGGAGGTGACCAGGATGCACAGAAGCATAATGCCCACCCTTGGCAGGGATCTCAGGAGAGTTGACAAGGACCTTGGTGCAGCTGTGGGGACCAGGCGACGCTGAGGAAGACCAGGAGCTGTACCCGAGCTGTCCCGCGTCGGTGTCTAGGTGCTTGGTGTCTGACGGGAGTGCCAATAAGCCTTGGTAGCTGCAGAAAGTGTGTGGATGACCAGATGCAATCATTGGAACCAGCAAACTCCAAGGGACTCATCAAGTGCAAGAGAATGGGGGCAGGCCCAGAGAAACAGGGGAACCCACCAATGCAGGAGAACCTTCGAGAGGACACCCAGGCCGAAGGCACAGAGTCGCAGAAGCACCTCAGGCAGCTCACCAAAGATGGAGGCCCACGGTGCAAGGGATGTAGTGAGGACGCTGATCTTCGAGGAATGAAGTGCTGGATGCTGGAGCTTCTTGTAGCCCAAAAACTCTGGAGTGCAGTGCCAGCAAGCCTTGGCAACAGCAAGTTTACTCTGTGCACAGGGATTTGGTCGCAGTGGCTCCGACAAGAAATACTGTACTCGAAAAGGCAAGGAAGACATGTCAGGCCTTTGGACGGCCACAGAACTACCACCTGTGTTGCTGGGCCTTGGAAAGTCCGTAGGACGTCAGGTGCAGCAGACCGTTCAGCTTTGTTAGGGTGCCTGCAGATGCAGGGTAGTGAATCCTTTATTCAAAGAGAGATTTCTTTGGAATATCCTTGATGCCCACTGGTCTTCAGGGTAACCCGAGCAAAGCACAGATGAGGCAGAAGAGCGAGACCAGGAGCAGCGAGTCTTCCTTAATGCAGTCTCGGTTCACAGCGAAGCCCAACACAGTCTACACTTCAATAAGACCCTAAAGAGCATGACAAGGACTCTGTCTGATCCCCTCAATAGGAAGTGGGATCTCCTCTTGCCATGCCTGTTTGCTTACAGGGAGAGACTGTAGAAAGGAGTTGGGTTCAGTCCCTTAGAACTTCTTTTTGGGCATCCTGTCGGAGGTCCCCTGACTTTGGTCAAGGAGGCTGGGAGGGCAACCCTAAATCCCCTACCCATGGTGTGGTAGACTATGTCCTGGGTCTCCGCAGAGTAATGGCCCAGCTCATGAGTAAAGCAAAGAATAATCTTCAAGCCAGTCGGGAGATGATGGAGTGGTATGACCAGAAGGTTATGCTGGACCTGGAAGTGTAGGTCCAAAAGCCGATTTGTCCCATGGCTCTGGATGACCAGTGGTATGGCCCCTACAAAGTTGGGAAGATTTCTGATGTCACCTATTTAGATGACACAGGTGACACATAGGAGCCCCAAAGGGTGTTCCATGTTAATCAGCTGAAGCTGTGTCTTCAAAGGGATTACACAGTTTCTTTGCTTGCAATGGCTGAAGAAGTGGAAGAGGAGAGTTAGCCGCTCCCTGGCGTATTGCAAAACGATGAGAAGGATCGTTCATTTGAGGGTGTTAAGCTTTCCTCTGAACTGACACCTGAACAGCAGGTGTTGTATAAAGAGCTGCTCGGGAAACTTTTCCATCTCTTTTCAATTACCACCGGGCTGATGCCTGTCTATGTTCACAGCATAGACAAAGGGGCACCCTGCCTGTTAATTGTAAAGCGTTCAGGATGTCAGACCATTTCCAAGAGTGCATCAAGAATGAAGTGGTCAAGATTCTGGACATGGGTATTTGTGAGACCTCCTGTACTCTCTGGGCCAGCCCAGTTGTGTTAGTGCCTAAGTAGGGTCAGCTCACCTGCACTTCTGTGTGGACTATTGCGGTCTAAACACTGACAAAAACTGATGCCCATCCTATTCCTTGAGCTGGAGAGGTGGTGGATAGGTTGGGTGTCGCAAAGCACCTTAGTACTTTTGATCTACCAGCTGTTACTGGTGGATTGCCTTAACCCCTGATGCCAAGGAGGAAACAGCATTTTCAACCCCAGGGGTGCGCTACCAATTTAAAGTTATCCCTTTTGCGTTGAAGAATGCTACTGCCAGTGCTTAGTCAACCATGTATTGTCAGGTCTGGAAGAGATCTGTGTGGTGTACCTGGATGACATTGCAGTGCTCAGTACCTCCTGGAAGGACAACATATGAGACCAGTGTTGGTGAGGATGCAGGGAGTTGGGGCAGTGCTTGCCCAGCTCAATGGGAAGAGAAGAGAGCATCCGGTGGCCTTAATTAGCCGCTGACTACTCCCCAGGGAGCAGAACTGGTCTGGAGTGGAAAATGTTTTGCCATAATGTGAGCCCTTTGAAGAGTCAGGCTTTACTTTTTTGGCGCAAAGGTTGTGGTACAGACTGATCACAAGCCCCTCACGTGGCTCATGGCAATTAAGTGGGAGGTGATCAGGTGATCCATATCTCTTGAGGGGCTAGATTTCATTGTGGAACATAAGGCAGGCTTACAGCACGGTAACAAAGATGTCCTTTCCTGCCGGTTTAACCAATCAGATGATTGTTTTCTCCCACTGGGGAATAATTACAGGCCCTTCTAATCTGGGGGTGGACATATGTTGGGATAGGAGGTCTTCTGCATGTCTCTGGAAAGCGTGCTTTGCCTGCCTTATGGTGATCTCCAGTCAAGTAACCTTAAAAGTTACTGTATGTTTTCTAGATCCCTGCCTCAGTGAGCATGACAATCACCCGTTTACATGGATTGAGACCCTAGAGCTTGGCTCTGCGGTCGAGGGGGGGGGGGGCATGTATTGAGCCCCCTTTTTTCACAGAGTGGCTACTGCCATCTCTACCCAGGCTGTGGTAGATTGACAGTGGTGGCAGCAATAAATCTATAGTCTGATATCCCTGTATTCTAAGAAGGGTGGGTTACTTGCCACCCTCCTAATCAAGTCTGTGCAGTCTCACTTGTCTACCTGGAACGTGGGGAGAGGATGAGGCTTAACGGCTTGAGCAGGCTACTTCGGAGCTGGGGATCCGTGTTAATCTCAGCAAGGGGGTTTCAACATCCTGTGATTCGGGGCAAATTACTTCATCTCCCCATGCCTAACAAAATAAATGTGTCCATCTGTAACGCAACTGGTGCTCATTTGAAATGCTCTGATATTTTCGGTGTGTTTGCGCTATATAAAACCAAAAAGAAACATGTTTGATAGCCAGTGGGTGTACTGGGGAAGGATGGTGAGTTGAGCCATTGTGTGTAATATGAGCAGTTCTGCTCGATGTGCCAGCTCCCACGTGTCCTTTCCCTAATCCATGAAGAAGCCCAGTGGGCTTATCTGTGTTTAGCTACATTAACTCTGCTAGGAGAGACCCTTCCACCTTTCTGTTAAGTGATGGCCAGGGCCTCCTGGTCTGGAGTTAATTGAAATTCCTCTCTTGGGATTAGCACGGAGTGGTACAATGGAAGACAGTATGTCAACCTTTGCCTACCTTGGACAGCAGTGAACATGTCACAAGTGTGCCTCACGATTGGAGGGGCACCCAGGATTCAAAAGTAGCAGACACACTGATTGGATCAGTCTACCAATCAGAAGTATTAAGTCTGTCTTCAGCGGTCAGTTGTCTGTTCACAACTAGTCTACTGATGAAGGTGAGCCACAGTCTCTGTCCAAGGAAGCCAGCCAGGACCTGTGGTGTGAAGGCAAGATAAGACGCTTGCTCGCTGCGTCTGACAATCTGAAAGCCCCTTGAAAAGGGTTGAACTTGAAGTGGTTTTCTGTGTAACTGATTGAATATGCTACCAAGGAATTTGACAGTTTGATGAGGAGAATCAGTCAGCAGGATTGGTCAGAAAACCAGCTGTTCTGTGAGGCTTGTGGAGCTGGCACTTTGAACAAGGAAATTGCAGATAGCTGCTGAAGATAAGGAAGCTGGCAGCACATCAACGGAGACAGAGGGAGACTGGGAGACTGGGAAGCTTGATTCCATTCCTTGAAGGTGAGATCACTTTGCCTAGACCTCTCCCCGGTGTTGTTGGAGCCTGTGTGGTATTTCCAGTTACAAGCTGTAGTTGGTGAATAGCGTCCTGTGGTACAGGCCTCACTTTTTTTTTTTTTGTAACATCTGGGGGGATATTGGGGTGTCCTGGTACTCTGGCCAGTCACTACTCTCCTACAGCTAGCCAGTGGCCACTGGACTAGTGGGACTCCAGTAAACTGTGCCAAGACAGCAGGCACAATGATCGGATCTCTGACACCGCTAGAGCAGTGTCCTCACTCAGAACGGGAGGGTGCTTCTGTTTCTTTGGGTGGCTGGTTAATGGCTGAACAATAAAACTTGACTTCACAACAAATGCTTCAATACAAGGATTGGTATCCTGTCTATAGTGAGTGAGCGGGTAGGAGGCTGGCTTAGTATATGGTACTCACTTAGCCCCCCGCATTAATCCAGACAACCCTTGTGGTGATTTTAGTTGCCTTAGGCAACCTTAGAAAGCTAGAAAAATAATCACACAGTTGAGTTATAAAAAATATGTATTTATTATTAACACTCACTAACACAATGCAATATCTACCCGCCCGCAAGGGGTTAATGGCTAAGCGTTCGTTCACACTGCATGCTGCCAGTCGTGCTGATTTTTCAGTGCTTCTCGAGCTACTGTGGCGCAAGCAGCGCAACATGCATTTTTTTCTGTTGGATGGTGGAAGCCCGCACAATTTAGCACTGTTTTATGTAACTCCGCAGAATTCTGCAGAGTGAAACTCCAAAAGTTTCGCCCAAACCTATTGAAGAAATGAGAAGCAGATGAATCCCCCCAGATAGGTTTGTGTATTGCTGCATTCCTGTGATCTGGGTGGGACACACTGGAGGAGGGAGAGCGAGGCTCCCCCTGTGCACTACAAAGAGTGCTCTTTGATTCAGGGATAGACCACTAGGAAGGGGCCTGGACACATCCCAGGAAGGGAGTTTGGGCTGATAAAGGTATCATAAAGAGTATGTGTGGGACTCCAGGATTAACCTTTTTATGCACATAGCACTGTGACTGATATCTGGATGTGAACTCAGATCATTCCCATGAATTGTGCTGTGGGTCAATAATCCTCAGTCCTGTCTGTGTGACAACCATCCCTTCAGAGGAAAGGAGAAGAGGAAAGATGTCCACTTAAAACAAAAAAAAAAAAAAAAAAAAGCAAAATCCCAATATAAAACTTCAAAGGCTCCGACCCAAAATCACATTTGCTGTCTGGAAAAGAACTCCAAAAAGGGGAGATTGAAACCAGAATCTTTGGCTAAGCAGCCAGATGGGCTTTATGAGGAAGTGAAGCTCTGCAAGACGTCAGCCTGTGACCAGGACTTGAGGAAAAGTCCTGCTAGTCTCCCTGATGGCTGAGGGGACATCACCCAGGACACCAAGATCAGAAAGGAGGGTGGGACAGGGATTTGCCTGACACCTACTAGAAATTCGATCACAAGGAGGATTGCGTTATTGCTTCTGAATGTCATATACATTTGCATGTGAAGAGTTAGAAATAAAATACTTCTATATAAAAGCAAGTATTGGACTGGGTGGGCATTGGTTTATTGTAAGTACTGTTTTCACTTTGAGTTATGAGCCGTGTTCAATGATCTGTATCTACATCTGCCCAGAGAATCCTCATCATCGAGGGGTGGTAGCTGGGAGAATGGTGCTTTCCTTCACTGAGAGGATGGTAAATGGGAATACGCTGTTGTGCTTCACTGTGTTTTGGAAACCGAATATGCTGCTGTGCTTTATTGAGTAATTGTAAAAGAGTATGAGGGATGGTGACCGAGTACGCTGCTGTGCTTAATTGAGTGGTGGTAAATGTGTGTATGGTATACTGGTCTCTTCATGAGGTGATTTTGCATACACGTGACTTGCTCTGCTTAAATTACCTCCGTGCTTTTGATACTCTTGTCTCTTCATGAGGCGATCTTCCATACGTCTGACTTGCTTCTCACTTTCCTCTCTTCTACAGTGTGCCCATGAGGGCTGGTAACATATTACACAGTTGTACTTTACTGAGTGGTAATAATGAACTTGTTTGTTTTGCTTCATTGAGGAGTGATAACTGGGAGTACCCTGCTGTGTTTTACTGACGGGTGGCAACTGGAGTACGCGGCAGTGCATCATTGAGTGGTGGTAACCATGTGTATGGTACACTGGTCTGTCTCTTCATGAGGCGATCTTGCATACCACATACTTGCTCTCAGTGTTTTGGTACACTGGTCCCCTCATGAGGCGATCTTGCATGCCTCTGACTTGCTCTATGTAACTGACTTCTCAGTGCTTTATATACACTGGTCTCTCTTCATGAGATGATATTGCATACATCTGACTTTTTCTGTGTAATTCACTTTTCACTTTCCTCTCTTCTACAGTATGCCCAAGTGGATGACTGGAGGGCAGTCAAGTCCATTCATCCAGAAACATTGATAAAAACAAGGTGTCCTTGGAAAGATACAGGTGAGTTGGACTTGTACCTCTTCCACTCTTGGGATTTGCATCTTGCATCTACCTGAAGTTGCTAGCCTAATGTTAATGGTTCCGAGCTCGCTTGTCTCAGCAGGCACCATATGTTTCATGTAGTGCTTAAAAGAGACTTGAAGTTGGAGACATGCACTGAAGAAATGGGTAAAGAGAGGTTTTCTGTGACCATTTTCTTTTCCGCTTCATTCTAGTGGGCTTGTTTGCATCATTGTCAACTTACCCTCCAAAGGAGGAAAGACCCTGTAAAATACACTCAGCTTGTTTAACTTTATGCAACTTATGCTGAGAAGCGTTTACGGATCCCAGGTTTCCCTTCTAGCCAGTTTGTTAAACAGGTCTGTAATGGGCAGGGGTGAGGGGTCGTCTTTGAGGAGCGTATGGGATTTCAGCTCATAATTGAGGCTTTAATTAACTTAAGTAGGGCATTGCACAGCGTTGACGGCGCCAGAGGCAGGTAGTGCTGCACCTACCACATAGCAGCTTCTATGCACATTGACTGATGCTTTTCTCCCTCAGGAACCTGAGGAAGAGGTGCAGATTCCAGCATTTGCCGGGTGCAGACCATCACATATTTAGCAAACTGTATGTCAAAGGCGACGGAGCCCACCCTCTCTGGAAGTGGATGAAGAAATAGGCCAAAGACTGTGGAACCTTTGGCGAGAATGTGCAGACTATGTCTATCTTCTGGTGCTCAGCATGACTTTTTTTATACATTCCTTACAGCAGAGGTCTGTTCTATGTGATGCACAGGCCTCTTCATGGGGTGAGCTAGAGTGCCTCTGATCTGCTCTGCGTGATTGATGCCTTGGTGCTTTGGCGAACAGGCCTCATCGGGCGACCTACCATACATCTGACTTGGTCTGCTTGTTTTTCTCGATGCTTTGACTCTTG
This sequence comes from Triturus cristatus, assembly GCF_964204655.1. Classification (NCBI taxonomy): domain Eukaryota; kingdom Metazoa; phylum Chordata; class Amphibia; order Caudata; family Salamandridae; genus Triturus; species Triturus cristatus. Next base: position 1,141,912,022 of record NC_140585.1, on the reverse strand, counting down.
GGCTCGTTCTTGGAGAAACCTTGCAGACCTCTGACTTGCTCTGCGTGAGTGACGCATGCTCCCCCTTCATAGGGTGATCTTTCTTTGATGTCCTGGTCTCTTAATTAGGTGACATTGTGTACCTCAGACTTGCTCTGTTTGATTTCTCAGTGTTTGATGCAGTTATCTTTTTAGGTGGCAATATTGCTTACCTCTGACCTGCTCTGCGTGATTGACATCTCGGTGCTTTGACGCATGGGCCTTCTCATGGGGTGAGCTTGCGTACCTCGGATTTGCTCTGCCCGATGCACTATTCTGTGCTTTGATGCATGCTTCTCTTCATGGGGTGATCTTGCATGCCTCTGAATTTCGCTGCGTAATTGACTTCTAGGTGCTTTGGTGAACTGGTCCCTTCATGAAGGCAGGTAACAGAATATGCTGCTGTGCTTTATTGAGCGTTGGTAACGGAATACGCTGCTGTGCTAAATTGACCATATGCAACGGCAAATTCGCTACTGTGCTATATTGTGGGCGGTAACTGGGCGTATGTTGCTGTGCTTCACTGAAGTGTAACAGAATATGCTGTGTGCTTTATTGAGCGTTGGTAACAGCGAATACGCTGCTGTGCTTTATTGATTGGTAACAAATTCGCCAATGGGCTACATTGAGGAGTAGTAACTACATAAATGCTACTGTGCTACATTGCGGGATAATAACTGGTAGTACTCTGTTTTGTTTCACTGAGGTGTGGTAACAGAATACGCTGCTGTGCTGTACTGAGGGCTGGTAACGAACTACGCTGCTGTACTTCATTGAAGAGTGGTGCTGACTATGAGGGGGGTAACTGGGTGGATGCTGCTATCCTTCTTTGAGGTGTGGTAACAGAATATGCTGCTGTGCTATTTTAAAGGGTGGTAACTGGGAGTACGCTGCTGTCCTTCACTGAGGTGTGGTAACAGAATACGCTGCAGTGCTGTATTGAGCGTTCATTACTTTGAATACGTTGCTGTGCTTCCAAGCTGATTGGTAACTGCAAATTCGTTACTATGCTACATTGATGAGTAGTAACTGGGAGTACTTCTTTTCTTTAGTGAGTTGTGGTAACAGAATACGATGCTGTGCTGTATTGAGGGGTGCTAACTGGGAGTACGCTGCTGTCCTTCACTGAGGTGTGGTAACAGAATACGCTGCTGTGCTGTATTGAGCATTGATAACCGGAAATAAGCTGCTGTACTTCATCGACGATTTGTAACTGCTATTTCACTACTGTACTATATTGAGGGGTGGTAACGAAGTACGCTGCTTTGCTTCAATGAGTTATGGTAACAGAATACCGTGCTTTGCTGTATAGAGCATTGGTAACTGGGACTACGCTGCTGTGCTTTATTGAAGAGCAGTACGGACTATGAGGGGGTAACTGGGAGTAAGCTGCTATCCTTCTTTGAGGTGTGGTAACAGAATATGCTGCTGTGCTATATTGAGGGGTTGGTAACTGGGAGTACGCTGCTCTGTTTCATTGAGGTGTGGTAACAGAATATGCTGCATTGCTTTATTGAACGTTGGTAACAGGGAGTACTCTGCTGTGTTTCTTTGATAATTGGTAACTGCAAATTCTCCACTGTGCTATATTGAAGGGTGGTAACTGGGAGTACACTGCTTTGCTTTACTGAGGTGTGGTAACAGAATACGCTGCTGTATTGAACGTTGGTAACTGGGACTACGCTGCTGTACTTCATTGAAGAGTGGTACGGACTATGAGGGGGTAACTGGGAGTACCCTGCTGTCCTTTACTGATGTGTGGTAACAGAATAAGCAGCTGTGCTGTATTGAGCGTTGATAACCGGGAATACGCTGCTGTCCTTAATTGATGATTTGTAACTGCTAATTCACTACTGTACTATATTGAGGGGTGGTAAATGGAAATATGCTGTTGTGCTTCACTGAGGTGTGGTAGCAGAATACGCTTCTGTGCTGTATTGAGCATTTGTTACTGGGAATAAGCTGCTGTGCTTTATTGACTATTTGTAACTGCAAATTCGCTGCTGTGCTACATTGTGTGATGGTAACTGGGAGTACTCTGCTGTATTTCACTGAGGAGTGGTAACAGAATACGCTGCAGTGCTGTATTGAGCTGTCATTACTGGGAATACGCTGCTGTGCTTCATGGACAGTTTGCAACTGCCAATGTGCTACTGTGCTATATTGAAGGGTGGTAACGAAGTACGCTGCTGTGCTTCATTGAGTTGTGGTAACAGAATACTGTGCTTTGCTGTATAGAGCATTGGTAACTGGGACTAAGCTGCTGTAGTTCGCTGGGGTTTGGTAACTGAATAAGCTGCTGTGCTTTATAGAGCGTTCATTACTGGGAATAAGCTGCTGTGCGTTATTGACAATTAGTAGCAGCAAATTGCCACTGTGCTACATTGAGGAGTAGTAACTGGGAGTTCACTGCTTTGCTTCAATGAAGTGTGGTAACAGAATATGCTGCAGTGCTGTATTGAGCTTTCATTACTGGGAATATGCTGCTGTGCTTCATTGACAATTTGCAACAGCCAATGTGCTACTGTGCTATATTGAGGGGTGGTAACTGGGAGTACGCTGCTCTGTTTCATTGAGGTGTGGTAACAGAATATGCTGCTGTTCTTTATTGAGTGTTGGTAACTGGGACTATGCTGCTGTGCTTTATTGAAGAGGAGTACGGGCTATGAGGGGGTAACTGGGAGTACGCTGCTACCCTTCTTTGAGGTGTGGTAACAGAATAAGCTGCTGTGCTATATTGAGGGGTGGTAACAGGGAATGCGCTGCTGTTCTTCATTGATGATTGGTAACTGTAAATTCAACACTATGCTACATTGAGGAGTAGTAACTGGGAGTACACTGCTTTGCTTCACTGAGGTGTGGTAACCGAATAAGCTGCTGCGCTTTATTGAGTGTTTGTAACAGGGAATGCGCTGCTGTTCTTCATTGATGATTGGTAACTGCGAATTCGCCACTGTGCTATATTGAGTAGGAGTAGTAAGTGGGAGTACACTGCTTGGCTTTACTGAGGTGTGGTAACAGAATACACTGCTATGCTGTTTTGCGCGCTTGTTACTGGGAATAAGCTGCTGTGCTTTATTGACTATTAGTAACTGCAAATTTGCTGCTGTGCTACATTGTGGGTTGGTAACTGGGAGTACTCCGCTGTATTTCACTGGGGTTTAGTAACCGAATCAGCTGCTGTCCTTTATTGAGCGTTGGTAACTGGAACAACACTGCTGTGCTTTATTGAAGAGCAGTACAGACTATGGGGGGTAACTGGGAGTACACTGCTGCCCTTTGAGGTGTGGTAACAGAATACGCTGCTGTGCTGAGCGTTGGTAACAGGGAATACGCTGCTGTGCTTCATTGACAATTTGCAACTGCGAATTCGCTACTGTGCTGTTTTGAGGGGTGGTAACTGGGACTATGCTGCTGTGGTTTATTGAAAAGTGGTACGGACAATGAGGGGGGTAAACGGGAGTACGCTGCTTTCTTTCATTGTGTGGTAGAAGAATACGTTGCTGTGCTATATTTAACGTTCGTATCCGGGAATACACTGCTATGCTTCATTGAGTTGTAACTGAACACGCTGCTGTGCTGTATTGAGCTTTCATTACTGGGAAAACGCTGCTGTGCTTCATGGACATTTTGCAACTGCCAATGTGCTACTGTGCTATATTGAAGGGTGGTAACTGGAAGTACGCTGCTGTTCTTCATTGAGGTGTGGTAACCGAATACCCTGTTGTGCTTTATTGAGCATTGGTAACAGACAATACGCTGCTCTGCTTCATTAATGATTGGCAACTGCGAACTGGCCACTGTGCTACATTGAGAAGTAGTAACTGGGAGTACTCCTTTTCTTTAGTGAGTTGTGGTAACAGAATACTGTGCTTTGCTGTATAGAGGCTTGGTAACTGGGACTACGCTGCTGTGCTTTATTGAAGAGCAGTACGGACTATGAGGGGGTAACGGAGTACGCTGCTATCCTTCTTTGAGGTGTGGTAACAGAATACACTGCTGTGCTTTATTAAGGGTTTGTAACGGGGAATGCGCTGCTGTTCTTCATTGATGATTGGTAACTGCAAATTTGCCTCTGTTCTACATTGAGGAGTAGTAACTGGGATTAAACTGCTGTCCTTCACTGAGGTGTGGTAACAGAATACGCTGCTGTGCTGTATTGAGTATTGGTAACGGGAAATAAGCTGCTGTACTTCATCGATTTTGTAACTGCTAATTCACTACTGTACTATTTTGAGGGGTGGTAAATGTAAATACACTGTTGTGCTTCACTGAGGTGTGGTAGCAGAATACTATGCTGTGCTTTATTGAGCGTTTGTTACTGGAAATAAGCTGTTGTGCTTTTTTTACTACTACTAACTGCAAATTCGCTGCTGTGCTACATTGTGGGGTGGTAACTGGGAGTACTCTGCTGTATTTCACTGGGGTATGGTAACCGAATACGCTGCTGTGCTATACTGACGGGTGATAACTGGGAGTATAGCAAAGTACATCTAAGGGCAGGTCCCTTTCAGGACGTAATCCCTCACTCACCAATGGTGACATGATTCATCATAGGGACTCTCCTCCCAAAGGAAAACCCTAGTTCCTTTGGGGGCTACAACCCCCTTACTGAGAGGGAGGAGCTCAGGGATGCTTTATATTTGGATTTTAAGGATCAACTAAATCCACATATGATGAGCAAGAATGTATGAGTGAGGATGCAGCGCAAATGATAAGAAAAATAGTGAACATGTGAGAAAATGTGATGGTTAAAACTGGCTAGGAGGCATCAAAAACATACTTTAATAAAGAGATGCTTGCTGTCGGGGTTAAAAAAGCAGTGCACCAGCGGTATGGATTTGAACCGCTATGGTGTGATATTAAGTGGTCAACATGTTTCAGCCCTAGAAGACCCAAACTGGATCAGGCTTTCATCAGGACCTTGCGAAAAGACTGCTGCTTGTAATAAAGTGAAAAAGAAACTGAAAAGGATATGTGGCCAAAGCAATATCATTGGCCGCTATCAACAAAGGCTGATACCCGCCAAGGCTGGGTACAGGACCTCGCCTCTACCTGGCAACCGCTCAGGAGGGAAGCACCGCTCTATCCGTCGGTACTGCTAGACCTGGAGAGCCTGCTGCCGGAGAGTCCCTATGAAGAAGCATGTCACCATTGGTGAGTGAGGGATTACGTCCTGAAAGGGATCTGCCCTTAGATGTAATTTGATTATTAATTATCACCGAATAGGTTGACCACTACCGCACCGGTTCAGGCTATAACTTGGAGGTAGTGTTGTTTGTTTACTGGCACTTGTGTAGACCCTAGGATTTCTATATTTGGTAATAGTTGTCTGGGGATATAATCCTTAGTGGTCTTTAAAATGTATTCCCTTGGACCCTCTCCTTTGAACTGTTTTGTTTGTCAGATAACTGGGAGTAAACTGCTCTGCTTCATTGAGGTGTGGTAACAGGGAATACTCTGCTGTGTTTCTTTGAGTGGTAACTGCAAATTCGCCACTGTGCTATATTGAGGGGTGGTAACTGGGACTACGCTGCTGTACTTCATTGAAGAGTTGTACGGACTATGAGGGCGGTAATTGGGAGTACGCTGCTGTCCTTCACTGAGGTGTGGTAACCGAATACGCTGCTGTGCTGTATTTAGCGTTCATTACTGGGAATAAGCTGCTGTGCGTTATTGACAATTAGTAGCATCAAATTTGCGACTTTGCTACTTTGAGGAGTAGTAACGGAGTACTCTGCTTTGCTTCACTGAGGTGTGGTAACAGAATACGACGCTGCTGTGCTTTATTAAGCGTTTGTAACAGGGAATGCACTGCTGTTCATTGATGAGGGGGGGTAACGGAGTATGCTGCTACCCTTCTTTGAGGTGTGGTAACAAAATAAGCTGCTGTGCTATATTGAGGGGTGGTAACGGAGTACGTTGCTCTGCTTCATTGAGGTGTGGTAACAGAATATGCTGCTGTGCTTTATTGAGCGTGGGTAACGGGGAATACTCTGCTGTGTTTCATTGATAATTGGTAACTGCGAATTCGCCACTGTGCTACATTGAGGAGTAGTAAGTGGGAGTACACTGCTTGGCTTTACTGAGGTGTGGTAACAGAATACGCTGCAATGCTGTTTTGAGCGTTGGTAACGGGGAATACACTGCTGTTCTTCATCGATGATTGGTAACTATGAATTTGCCACTGTGCTACATTGATGAGTAGTAAGTGGGAGTACACTGCTTTGCCCTACTGTGTGGTAAGAGAATACGCTGCTGTGCTGTATTGAGCGTTGGTAACAGGGAATTCTCTGCTGTGCTTCATTGACAGTTTAACTGCGAATTTTCTACTGTGTTTTGAGGGGTGGTAACTAGGACTACGCTGCTGTGCTTCATTGACAATTTGCAACTGCGAATTCGCTACTGTGCTGTTTTGCGTGGTGGTAACTAGGACTATGCTGCTGTGGTGTATTGAAAAGTGGTACGGACTATCAGGGGGGTAAATGGGAGTACGCTGCTTTCCTTCATTGTGTGGTAGAAGAATACGTTGTGTAATGAATGTGCCATTTATGTGGATAAATAGCCTGATACTGACCGTTGCCCATCACCATCTCAGTCTTATGTAGCATATTATAACATAATATAGTGATGTGTAGGCCTGCCTAGTAAGAATAAGCTACGAAGTAGGGGTTGATTATGTCTCTTTCAGATTCTGACTTTAGCTTGCTTAACGGCAGTGCTTGCTATTGGCTTTGGCCTGATCTTATGTCATCTTGCATACTAATTTTGCTCTTTTGCGTGAATAGAGGCTTATGCTTGAGTGACTCCATTTTCTGAGCTGTCGCCTTTTTCTGAGCTTCACTAGGTGAGAAGGGCATGTTTTCCTTTTCACTTGTATTTCGCACTTTACTGACCAGAAAGAACTGGACTTGTCAGAGGAATGTGCTCGCTCTGCTCTGAAGCCATAGCAGACGCTTGGCCAGCTGAAGCTGTGGCCTTGGTGCGGAGTGGTATGGGCTCTGATGGGAAAAGGGGGCGAGGCTCACCAGGAGCTTCATCTTACGTCTCCACTTGTACTAAAGGAGGTGTCTGGGTTCTGTTCGATGGAAGTTAATCACAGGGCCGACGTGCAGCTGTGGCGCTGGGGCGTATAGTGTCACTATTGTCTCCTGTTTCGGCCAAAGAACCGGACTCCCCTTTGGCGAAGTGGAAACTGGATGGACAGACAGACGGTGAGGTGTTCCACTAATTTCTAGTTTTCCTACTGTTCTTGCTTACTATAACTTTATTTTCAGGTTCCATACATTTATATACATATATATATTTCTACATATATATTTGCCTTGATTGTGTTTCAATCATACTATTGATATGTTAGTCTGCAATGATGGGTGCATTTGGCTTACCGTGTGGTGCTATTTACTAATAAATATATCCCAGATATACCAATTCATCTTTTCCTTGTAGCAGGAGGTGTGGACTCTTCTTGGCCAAGTATCCTGTTGTAGAAGGATGGGTGAATTCCCTTCTAGCAGGTAATTGTGTTGTAGGAAGTTGTTCTACTCCTGGCAAGTGATGTGCAAAGGATATCTCGCTCTAGAGAAGTGTTGTGTGTGTGTGTGTTACCTTGGTCTAGAGGAGACTCATGTGATATTGTTTTCTTGTCTTGCCTTTGGGGGAGTGTTGAAAGTTTGCCCACCTTAGGAAGTGCTGTCTATGTTATATTCCATAAGTTTGGAACTGATATTCTCTCACTGGGAAAGTGACGGTACATACCTTGGTCCAGGGGAGATCTGAGACCATTCATTAGACGTTGCTGTGCTATATTTAACGTTGGTAACCGGAAATACACTGCTATGCTTCACTGACAATTTGCAACTGTGATTTCGCTACTGTGGTATATTGAGGGGTAGTAACTGGGAGTACGCTGCTCTGCTTCATTGAGGTGTGGTAACAGAATACGCTGCTGTGCTGTATTGAGCGTTGGTAACAGGGAATACACTGCTTTGCTTCATTGATAGTTTGCATCTGCAAATTCACTACTGTTCTACATTAAGGGGTGTTAAGTTGATGTACTCTGCTGTGTTTCACTGAGGTGTGGTAACTGTTACACACATACTCTCAGCTGCAGGTCCGAGGACGCCAAGGGTAATCTTAGCAGTCCTGGCGGTGAACATGAATGAGGCAGTGGTGCTTTTCAAAGCCTTGTTCAGCTGGTAGACAAGGCGGGAGATGGGTGAACTACAAATCCCATCAGCCTTGAGTGCATCACTGTTACATGCAGGAAGGAAGGAGGGAGGCGGAAATGGTATTTATTCTGCAGTAGCGGTGAGCGAGGGGCAGATTCGAGCCATGTGTTCTGGATCGTTTGGCTGTCACCGCAACAAGTTTTCCGAGTTTGATATTGGGTAAGGGTGCGCTTCGCACCGTTTTCACAGTATCCTTTAATTCGGACATCTGTTGTTCGTGTGTCCTTCGAGAACAATCCCCCGACGAAGCCGCCTGGTTAGCTGGACTTGCTGCCTGGCGTCTTTAACCAGGGTTAACAGTGGGATACTGCAGAGGTTCCAGTAGTTACACAAATCAGGCCTTTTGTGCGGTGGTCTGTGTGACTATTAAGTGCTGCAGAACTTTCAGTTATACCATTGATTATGAGTCAGTTGTGGAGTATTCAACAATACTGTTGGTCGCATTATTATTTGTTTACAATTGGGGCATAAACTAGTACCGTGTTGGGATATAATTCCTGGCAATAAAGAATGAAGAGGTCTATGACGCAAATAGCCTTCTATGACATTGCGAACATTGGGGAAAAAGGATCTTTGCTTTGTATGTGCTTCTAGATTGTATTGAAGGCGCCTACTCTTCATATGTACTACTGTTTTTCTAACGGGGATCTTGAGTCCTTCGATTAAAGTTCATACCCTGTGAGGTGGGACACATGATACTTTTCAGTGGGTAGGCAAACAAGAAGGTTCATGCTTAAAAAGATAGCATACAGGAAAGAACTATACGTAAAAATATATCTCCTTACCTCATTTCAGATATTTTCTTCCCTACCCTATACCAATGAGATATCACAAAGCTGTTTAAAGGATATGCCTATAACTAACATGAAGTTTTCTAGGTGGTATTTTTCTTTACAGGTAATGATAATATAGTGCTATATGTTGTTATGCCAAAGGGTGTTACCGTGAGTGATAGCCATATTGTTTATTTCTTACAGATCTCCCTCCCTGCTGTACCTTCCCTATCCTTCCCTCGCTTGATCACCTTAATCTTCCGTGCTTTTATTGCATATCGGAATTGAGGCGGTCGAGAGGTGGACTAAATAAGCATCGAACCAGCTCTGAAGATATATTGTTCATATGAACGCTAAAAGTAAAAGAATATGCTGCTGTGCTTTATTGAGCTTTGGTAACCGGTAGTACGCTGCTGTGTTTCATTAACAATTTGCAACTGCAAATTTGCTACTGTCCTATATCGAGGGGTGGTAACAGAGTACGCTGCTACGCTAGACTGAGGGGTGGTAACAGAGTACGCTGCTGTGCTTTATTGAGTGTTGGTAAAAGGGATTAAGCTGCTGTACACCATTGATAATGTATAACTGTGGATTTGCCACAGTGCTACATTGAGGAGTAGTAACTGGGAATACACGGCGTTGCTTTACTGAGGTGTGGTAACAGAATACGCTGCTGTGCTTTAAGTGGTGGTAAATATGTGTATGGTACACTGGTGTCTTCAGGAGGTGATTTTGCGTACATGTGACTTGCTCTCCTTAAATGACCTCAGTGCTTTTGATACTCTGGTCTCTTCATGAGGTGACCTTCCATACGTCTGACTTGCTTCTCACTTTCCTCTCTTCTACAGTGTGCCCATGTGGAAGACTGGATGGCAGCCAAGTCCATTTACGAGTTCTCATCCAGACACATTGATAAAAACAAGTTGTCCCCGGAAAAATACAGGTGAGTTAGACTTGTACATCTCCCACTCTTGGGATTTGCATCTTGCGTCTACCTGAAGTTGCCAGACTAATGCCCAGTTTACTTAGCGGTAATCTTCATTGCTCAGAGTATATTCTTCCTCGCCACATGATTAACGAAGTGAGCTTCAGCTCCACACCAGGACCCTCCAAAACAAAAGTTAGCCTCCCATCCCTTCCCAACATGGCCGACCCCTATCACCCCTGACCTTTATAAAAGGAGGGCCTGCCCAACCCTTCAGCCTGAAACTACTAAGCAGAAACATGAAGCAAACAGCCAGACAGGGAGGGAGGGAGGGGGGGGGGGATAGGAACTCATGTGGCAAGGAAGATTATACTTGGGGTAATGAAGAATACCGGTAAGTAACCGGGGCATTACCTCCTTATAAATCTTCCTCGCCACATGATTAATGAAGTGAGCACATACCAAAGCCAAGCTGCTTAATGGAAACTCACAAGAAACCAACGGACCAGAAGGGGAAGCCAACAAAGCAGGCAAACCCAAAAGATAAGACGAGTGGAAGAATCACCCAAGAGAGAGGCAACCACTAGCAGGAATAACCAGCCCAGGGCAGACACCAGGAGGGCCGAAAACCCAGACCCCGATACTCGTAGGGCCGCCAGAAAATACGCCCAAATCAATGACCGAAGGAGGGCAGAGACCAGACCATACGGAGCCAAAGGTAACAACAAACAGGCCCCAGAACAGAAATCAACAAGCCGGTCCAAACACACCAAGACCGCCCAACGGATAGCCAAAATCGAGAGGGGAGCAAAAGCACAAACAGCGGAACCGAAGAAACAGGGGTCATCCCCACCACAGTGACCCAACAAAAAGCCACAGTAGAAAAGAGATGTAGTCTGACCGAAACACAGTAACACCGCACGGTGGACCACCAACCGCGAGAGAGCTGAAACCACCAGAGGACCAAAGCAATGGAACCAGAAGCAATCAAAACAGACTGGCAAGAGCCGCAAGAACGGATAGAGATGCAGAACGGAACCCAGCACGCCAGCCGAACAACCCAAAGGGAACGCCACCCCAAGGAGAGAACCCAGGCAGGCACAAGGCAAAACAGCCGCAGGAAACCACTCCAAAGAGACCCTGCCACCAAGGGAACCCAACCAGCCAACAGCGAAAAGCAGTAAGCCCACAAGTCCGCCCAAGGAGTCCGAAGAGCGGAAGGGACCAGGCCCAAGGCCAAGCCACTAGAAAGGAAGCGAACGTCCACCAGAGGCTACCATGCACAAGAAAGCATATAGAACCCGGCGGGGAGGGGAACGCAGCACGGAGGAGCAAGACTGCCCTGCTCAGGGACCAAGCAAACCGTCCCCGTAACGTTCCACCTGAAGGAAGCGAGCCACCGAAGCGAGCACCCAGGTGGCCACACAGCCAGCCTACAACCAGGCCCGACCCACCTGAACAACGAAGTGCCGATAGGAACAGGAGCGTACAGGGTGGAAAAGCCACAAGCAGAAACACACCAAAGGTGAGAAGGACAGAAGAGCTGGGCGAAACGAGCCCAAGCAACGGCAACCCCTCCAGGGAGTAAACCCGAGCCAGCAGGCCCCAGTACCCCAAAACCATGGACAAAGAAGAAAAGGATGCAAATTCCGCACAGGAAGCGCAGGGCCCCGCCCGGGGAAGGAGAACCAGGAAATCACAGCATTCCCGGACAATTAAAATCACCGTTCTAACATATACCACCTTGGGAATATTCGAAAGAAGTGGCAGGAAACAAACCCTCGGCCTGTGCAAGCCTGTGGCCCCCGAAGCACAATACTTACCATCGTGCCATAGCCCCTTGGTCCAACACTCGCAGCAGCATAAACCAAGGGAGAAGCACCCAGACGAGCACCACCAACAGGTCAAACGCCCTGTCCAGGCTAAGCCAGCCCTGACTCCCATAAGCAAAAGAGACCAAAGGAAAGCGCAATGCCAGGAGTCCGGACGAGAAGGTAGACAGAGCCCTCATCGGGGGCTCAAACCGTGACCCAGTCGACGACCGCACAACCGTGCCAAAAAACCAAAGGGGCAAACATAAGAAAACAGCACCTGGTATTACCAGGCGGTCTCCCTTTCAGGTACAAAACAGGCCCGACCCTGTCAACTTCTGAGACCGACGAGAGCAGGTGCTTTCATGGTGATATGGCTGTAGGCCCAGCAACCCCCCGGGGAATGAGGCAGGTGAAAAAACTGCCCAGAAAAGCAACAAGAAGCCCCCGCAGGGCAGGGGCAAACCCCAGAGAAACCAAGGAACGGCAAACAGAAGGCAGACTGGAAACTCGCCATCAGGCGTACCAACCGACCCAGTACAGACTGGGAACCCAAGCATGCCCCACAGGACGGCAAAGGCCGTCAACACCCCGAAAAGGGATACCAGAACAGAAAAACCACTGGCCACACAAGTAGACAGGGTGGGAAAGGAGTCACCGGGGCAAGAGAAGGGACACCCACGTGAACCGGCGAAGCCGGGAATGAACCGGAACCCAGGAAGGCCCAGAAGCATTGAGACCAACTGGACGGGGAGGACCCACAAGGGACAGAACCGGGGAAGCACCGCCAGTCAACAAGGCACAAAGACACCCAAAACACTCCCCGGGAAGGCCCCTACCAAGGCAGAGAACCCCAACGTGAAGAGCCGAGGGGCCACACGATACCAGCCGAAGGGGGACTGGCACCAGGAGGAAGGCAACCGGAAAAACAAACCGGATGCGGAAAACACCAATACCCTACCGGTAAACCGGAACTGGATGAAGAGGACCCGCCGGAGAAGGACCAGCGAGACAGCCAATAAGCGACCCCGCAAGAACAGGCCAAAACGCACACCCCAGCAGAGGTGCACGCTGAACCCCTGGCCCGACCAATCATTCCCCCCCCAAAGGTAGTAGACCAACCAAACAGCCACAGCACTTAAGGACATGAGCAGGGGAGCCCAACAACTGACAACTGGTGACAACCGGAGCAGCAGGACCCATTAAACCGTGACACAGGCCACCCAGAATGGGAGGAGAGTCAACAGAAGGCCCTAACAGAGCCCCAAACCCCAGGAAGCGAGGAGAAGCACGGCCAGGATGGGGGAGCAAGAGCCGCCTGCTGAGCCAGGGAGCAGGAGGAGGAGCCGCAGCCGTGGCTCTCGACAAGAAATGGCAAGCCCACCAGGAGCAGAAACAGAAGCAAGAGCCCACCAGGAGACCACCAAAGCAGCCCAGAGACGGACGGACAGGCGCCAACCGCAGCCCGCCCCCATCAGCCATGTAGCGGCCCACAGCCCCTGGAGGACGTCCAACCAGGGACCGATAGGGACAAACCCCACACAACTGGGAGCAGGCTCGAACAAGAGCACACAGGACTGCAGGCCCAAAGCCCGGAAGGGAAAAAGTCCGGCACAAACGCAGCAAACAAAATGAATCCGTGGCCCCGTGATATACCCCTAAACGCCAGTAAAACACCAGGACAAACACACACCCCAAAGGGCAAATAGTCGAAGCATGGGTCACCACCAGTATGTACATTAATAGCAATCAAAGAGCACCTCTACTAAGTGCGTATTACTACCCAATGGAACCCCTCTGCAGCCTCCGAATAAAGAAAGATTTGAGAAGGGCCCAATGGTGTCAAGAAGTGCACGGTACAGTGGACGTACGGCTTCTTGATGCCGCTTCACAAAACATCAATACGCACAACAAAAATAAATAGGACCTACATACATAAAGCACAAACATCTAAATTGCCCTACACACACTCCGCGTAGACGCAGGACCGATATCACTAGGCAGAAGGGGGAAACCCAGACTAATCTGAATCAAGATTCTGAGCAGGAATGCAGAAACTGGTATAAACCTATAACTAACATTCACCCAGAGTACGAAGTTCCAGTGGCCCAAACGTGACCGGCAGCAGAAAAGCCGCGCCTAGACGAGAATGCCAAATCCCATACACAGCCGTAAACCATGTGAACAGTGTAAGGACGAAGCGTGCATGCAAGACACCTCAAACTAAACACCCTGAAAGCTACGTGTAGGAAAGTGAACTACCCAAGAGGCATAAAGAATCCCATCAAGGACCGGTGCCACTCCAGGGGCACCTGTAATCCGCACGCCCCCCGACTGAGGAACGTGTGAGTGTTGGGCAACTTCGTGACCAGGATCGCCTGAGGCAACGGCAGCAGCGTGCGGCTCCAGACAGCCTGCAGCCGTACACGGCACCCGGGAGTATGCGTACCCACCCCACCCCATCCCACCCCGGGGAAGCAGTACGGGTTCCTCTGTCCGACGAGACCAGCAGGCGATCCCTCGAGACCAGGCCCCTCGAGACCGGCCTCACCACAAGGACTAAATCATCCAACCGAGGCACGCTAGGTGAAGCGGAGCCCCGCAGCAGCCAGCGCTGGCCACGGGGGACCCGAAAAATAAAATATTGAAGCAGAGGCGCGCCTGGGGACCGTAGAATGGATCTCCGGGCACTCCCACCTCTCACACAAGCCCCCAAGCCATTCCAGAACCTGACCAGCAGGTATAATGGGAAACCTGAGGCGTCTGATAAAGGGCAAGACTAGAACTCCTCATATCAAGGTAATAACAGTCCGCATCCCCGTTCAGGCATGCTAATGCAACAGAAGGTGCGACACCAGGGGGGGCACGAGTAAAACTACCAAACACTCTGCCCACATGGACTAGGGGAGAGGGGAAAAAAAGGTCACCAGGAAGAGCCCCAGACCTCCTTGTCCATCCTCCTGTAAACCTTTGGCTTGCTAAAGCAGAGCCTAACTGGCCCAGACCGGACACCGGGGGAACGAAGGAGGATGGTCCTAGGGCCCGCAAGAGCAGGGCCACCAACCAGGGACCCCAGTTCCAGGTACAGCATGAACCACTTACCTGAACCACGCTCTGGAGAATCTGCAGGGGTGATAGGGGTCGGCCATGTTGGGAAGGGATGGGAGGCTAACTTTTGCTTTGGAGGGTTCTGGTGTGGAGCTGAAGCTTACTTTGTTAATCATGTGGTGAGGAAGACTTACGAGGAGGTAATGCGGATGGTTCCAAGCTCGCTTGTCTCATCAGCCACCGTATGTTTCACAGAGTGCTTAGAAGAGACTTGAAGTTGGAGACATGCACTGATTAAATGGGTAAAGGCTTCTCTGACCATTTTCTTTTCCGCTTTGTTCTAGTGGGCTTGTTTGCATCATTGCCAATTTATCCTCCAAATTTTAATCCACTGCTGTTCTTCTTTGAGGGTGGTAATGGAGTACTATATTGTACTTTACTGTGGGGTGGAATCTGCAAGTACGCTGCTTTGCGTCACAGGGTGGTAACCGGGAGTATGCTGCTATGCTTCACTGAAGGTTGGTGATTGGGAGCATGAGGGCTGGTAACATATTACACAGTTGTGCTTTATTGAGTGGTAATAATGAACTTGTTTGTTTTGCTTCATTGAGGAGTGGTAACTGGGAATACGCTGCTGTGTTTTACTGAAGGGTGGCAACTGGAGTACGCTGCAGTGCTTCATTGAGTGGTGGTAACTGTGTGTATGGTACACTGGTCTCTTCATAAGGCGTTCTTGCATACCACATAATTGTTTAGTGTTTTGGTACACTGGTCTCCTCATGAGGTGATCTTCCATGCCTCTGACTTGCTCTATGTAACTGACTTCTCGGTGCTTTTTATACACTGGTCTCTTCATGAGATGATCTTGCATACATCTAACTTTTTCTGTGTAATTCACTCTTCACTTTCCTCTCTTCTACAGTATGCCCAAGTGGATGACTGGAGGGCAGTCAAGTCCATTTACGAGTTCTCATCCAGACACATTGATAAAAACAAGGTGTCCCTGGAAAAATACAGGTGAGTATTACTTGCACTCTTGGGATTTGCATCTTGTGTCTGCCTGATGTTGGCAGACTAATGCTGATGGTTCCGAGCTCGCTTTTCCCAGCAGCCACCGTATGTTTCTTACTTAGAAGAGACTTGAAGTTGGAGACGTGCACTGAATAAATGGGTAAAGAAAGGTTTTCTCTGACCATTTCCTTTTCCAGTTCATTCTAGTCGGCTTGTTTGCATCATTGTCAACTTACCCTCCAAATGAGGAAAGACCCTGTAAAATACACTCCGCTTGTTTAACGTTGCGCAACGTATGCTGAGAAGGGTTTACGGATCCCAGGTTTCCCTTCTAGCCAGTTTGTTAAACAGGCCTGTAATGGGCAGGGGTGAGGGGTGGTCTTTGAGCAGTGTACTGGAGTTCAGCTCCTATTTGAGGCTTTAATTAACTTACATAGGGCATTCCACAGTGAAGAGGGCGCCAGAGGCAGGTAGTGCTGCACCTACCACATAGCAGCTTCTATGCTCATTGACTGACGCTTTTCTCCCTCAGGAACCTGAGGATGACGTGCAGATTCAAGCCTTTGCCGGGTGCAGTCCATCACATATTTAGCAAACTGTATGTCAAAGGCGACGGAGTACACCCTTTCTGGAAGTGGATGAAGAAGTAGGCCAAAGACTGTGGAACCTTTTTCGAGTGAGTATGTGCAGACTATGTCGATCTTCTGGTGCTCAGCATGACTTGTTTGATGCATTCCTTACAGCAGAGGTCATCCGGGGTCCTGAATGCCCCTAGCCAAGAGGAGGATATGCGATGCCCCAGATTGCAGTGTATCTAATGAAAAATCTGTGTCTAATAGGCCATTTGTAAGTTTTCTTTAATTGTGTTGTGTAGGTGTTGGGGTGAGAGTCAAATTACCCTCGAACTCCCTGCTCTGTCATTGTCTTCTCTTCATGAATCGATCTTGCATACCTCTGACTTGCTTTGCTGAATTGACTTCTTGGTGCTTTGAAGCACTTCCATTACTCTGACTAGCTCTGCGTGATTAACTTCTCAGTGTTTTGAGGCACTGGTCTCTCCATCAGGCGATCTTGCATACCTCTTACTTGCTCTGCATGATTGACTTCTCAGTTTTTTGATGCATGCTCCTCTTCATGGGGCGGTCTTGCATACCTCTCAATTGCACCTCATAATTGACTTCTAGGTGCTTTGGTGAACTGGTCTCTTCATGAGGCAATATTTCATACCGTATACTTGCTTTGTGTAATTGACTTCTCAGTACTTTGATAGACTGTTCTCTTCTTGAGGGGTGGTAACAGAATACGCTGCTGTGCTTTTATTGAGCCTTGGTAACAGGGAACACGCTGCTGTGCTTCATTGATGATTGGTAACTGCAAATTCGCTACTGTGATACATTGCGGGGTGGTAACTGGAGTACTTGCTGTGTTTCACTGGCGTATGGTAACCGAATATACACTGCTGTGCTTTATTAAGCGTTGGTAACCGGGTTACGTTGCTGTGCTTCATTGACAATTTGCTACTGTGCTACATTGAGGGGTGGTAACTATAACTACGTTGCTATACTTCAGTGAAGAGTAGTACGGGCTATGGGGTAAGTGACTGGGAGTACGCTGCTTTGCTACACTGAGGTGTGGTAACAGAATACGCTGCTGTGCTTTATTGAGCCTTTGTAACAGGGAATACTCTGCTGTTCTTCAATAGTGATTGGTAACTGCGAATTTGCCACTGTGCTACATTGAGGAGTAGTAACTAGTAGTACACTGCTTTGCTTTACTGACCTGTGGTAACAGAATACGCTGCAGTGCTATATTGAGTGTTGATAATGGAATACGCTGCTGTGCTTCATTGACGATTTGTACCTGCAAATTCACTGCTGTACTATATTGAGGGAGGTAAATGGAAGTACGCTGTTCTGCCTCACTGAGGAGTGGTAACAGAATATGCTGCTGTCCTGTATTGGGCGTTTCTTTCTGGCAATACACTGCTGTGCTACATTGATAATTGGTAACTGCGAATTAGCTACTATGCTAAATTGAGGAATAGTAACTGGGAGTACACTTCTTTGCTTCAGTGAGATGTGGTAACAGAATACGCTGCTGTGCTGTATTGAGAATTTGTCACTGGGCATAGGTGCTGTGCTGTTTTAGTATTTGTTACTGGGAGTACGCTGCTGTGCTTCATTGATGTGTGGTAACAGAATACGCTGCTGTGCTTTTTTGAGCGTTGGTAACCGTGAAGACGCTGCTGTGCTTCATTGATGATTGCTAACTGCAAATTGGTCACCGTGCTACATTAAGGGGTGGTAAATAGAAGTACGCTGTTCTGATTCACTGAGGTGGGGTAGAATACGCTGCTGTGTTGTATTGAGCGTTCATTACTGGAAATACACTGCTGTGGTTTATTGGTGATTGATAAATGCTAATTTGCCACTGTGCTACAATGATGGCTGGTAACTGGAGTATGGTGCTGTGCATCTTCGAGGGTTGATAACTGGTGTACTCCACTGTACTAAATTGGGAGGTGGTAACAGAGTACGTTTTTTTATGATTCAGGTGTGGTAGCTGGGATTACGCTGCTCTGCTTCACTGAGGTATGGTAACAGAATACGCTGTTGTGCTGTATTGAGCGTTCATTAATCTGAATTCACTGCTGTGCTTCATTGACAATTTCCAACTGCAAATACTGTACTGTGCTATATTGAGGGATGGTAACAGAGTATGCTGCGGTGCTTCATTGAAGAGTGGTACGGACTATGAGGGGGGGTAACTGGAAGTACGCTGCTGTCCTTCACTGAGGTGTGAAAACGGAATATGCTGCTGTGCTTCATTGACTATTTGTAACTGCAAATTCACTACTGTGCTACATTGAGGGGTGGTAAATGGAGGTACACTGTTGTGCTTCAAGGGACTACTCGGCTGTGTTGTATTGAGCGTTCTTTACTGGGACTTCACTGCTGTGGTTTATTGGTGATTGGTAACTGCAAATTTGCCACTGTGCTACAATGATGGATGGTAACTGGGAATATGCTGCTGTGCTTCATTGATTGTTAACTACTTATTCGGCACTGTGCTGCATTGAGGCGTAGTAAGTGGGAGTACACTGCTTTGCTTTACTGACGTATGGTAACAGAATAAGCTGCTGTGCTTTATTGAGCGTTGGTAACAGGGAATACGCTGCTGTGCTCCATTAACGATTTGTATCTGTGAGTTCATTACTGTGCTATATTGAGGGGAGGTAAATGGAAGTACGCTGTTCTGCTTCACTGAGGTGTGGTAACAGAATATGCTGCTATGCTGTATTTTGCGTTCATTACTGGGAATACGCTGCTGTGCTTAATTGGCGATTGGTAACTGCAAATTCATCACTGTGCTACATTGAGGGGTAGTAACTGGGAGTACACTGCTTTGCTTCACTGAGGTGTGCTAACAGAATATGATGCTGTGCTGTATTGAGAATTCGTCACTGGGCATAGGCGCTGTACTGAGCGTTTGTTACTGGGAATAAGCTGGTGTGCTTTAGTGACCATTAGTAACTGCAAATTTGCCACTGTGCTACATTGAGAAGTAGTAACTGGGAGTAAACTGCGTTTCTTATGTGAATTGTAGTAACAGAATACGCTGCTGTGCTTTATTGAGCTTTGGTAATAGGGAATACGCTGCTATGTTTCATTGCTAATTTGCCACTGTGCTATAATGATGGCTGGTAACTGGAGTATGGTGCTGTGCATCTTCGAGGGTTGATAACTGGTGTACTCCAATGTACTTAATTGGGAGGTGGTAACAGAGGTACTTTTTTATGATTCTGGTGTGTTAACAGAATACGCTGCTGTGCTGTATTGAGCATTCGTTACTGGGAATACATTGATGTGCTTCCAAGATGATTGGTAACTGCAAATTGGTTACTGTGCTACATTGATGAGTAGTAACTGGGAGTATACTGCTTTGCTTCACTCTGGTGTGGTAACCGAATACGCTGTTGTACTGTATTGAGCGTTCATTAATCTGAATACGCTGCTGTGCTTCATTGATAAATAGTAACTGCAAATTCGCTACTGTGCTATATTGAGTGGTGGTAACTGGGAGTACTCTGCTGTGCTTCATTGAGGTGTGGTATCAGAATACACTGCTGTGCTCCATTGACGATTTGTAACTGAATTTACTTCTGTTCTATATGGAGGGGTGGTTAATGGAAGTATGATGTTGTGCTTCACTGAGGTGTGGTAACAGAATACGCTTCTGTGTTGCATTGAGCGTTCGTTGCTGGGAATACGCTGCTGTGGTTTATTGGCGATTGGTAACTGCAAAGTTCTAACTGTGACAGAATGATGGGTGGTAACTTGAGTATGCTGCTGTGCGTCTTCGAGGGGTGATAACTGGTGCACTCTGCTGTGCTTCATTGGGGGGTGGTAACAGAGTGCGTTTTTTATTAGTCAGCAGGGCTTGACAAAAAAACTCGACTGCTTGCATTTGCGAGGTAAATTTTATGAGGTTGAGCTATTTTTAGGTCCTACTCGCCCTTTCTGGGGAGTAGGAAAACACACTAACTTTTGTCCTCCGTCTTTGAAAACGGAGCAAATGTGACAAGAAAACAAGATTTAAAGGCCTTTTTATTGCTCACAAAGCAAATGAGCAATAAAGATGCCTTTAAATCTTATCTTGTCACTTTTGCTCCTCTTTCAGAGACGGAGGTCAAGTAGGTTACTTTTAGGTTGAGGAGATTTTTCAAGGTACTAGACCTGCAGGACTAGTA
Organism: Triturus cristatus; assembly: GCF_964204655.1. Classification (NCBI taxonomy): domain Eukaryota; kingdom Metazoa; phylum Chordata; class Amphibia; order Caudata; family Salamandridae; genus Triturus; species Triturus cristatus. Next base: position 1,141,891,455 of record NC_140585.1, on the reverse strand, counting down.
CAATTTTTCAGAATTTTCTAGCCGTGGTCAGGTGTGGTAACTGGGATTACGCTGCTCAGGTTCAAGGGATGGTAACTGGGAATAGGCAGCTGTACTTCATTGATGATTGGTAACTGCGAATTGGCCACCGTGTCACATTGATGTGTAGTAACTGGGAGTACACGGATTTGCTTCAGTGAGTTATGACAACAGACTACGCTGCTGTGCTGTATTGTGTTGTAAGGAAACAATGGTACATAGCAGACCAAAAAGGTCCTGAAGCAGCCTGAGCTAATGCATTTAAAAGGGGTAATCATAAGACAATTGGCAAATGGTGATTAGTAATGGCCAGAGACAGCAGTAGAAGACCGTTTTTCAATATACGTAGGGTCACACAGTAATATTGACATAGCACTTATTTATTTCATAAATAATATCAAAGATTTTGTAAAAATAGTTCAAGTGCTCACAAAACAGTGGAAGAAGGGCGATGTGACGAGTGAGGGTGACATTAAAAATTACATCGCATTGACAACATTATCAAAAACTCCATGTAAATTTTCAACAATAAAGGAGTTTTTTGTTGTAAAAGGGTTGACGGCGTTTCGATTGCAACTGCTCGAGATCATCATCGGGACGACAGTTGGGAGCAAGAAGAACCTATGGGTTAGGAGAACACCTAGTTTAGGGGTGTACCTTACCTATACAGATATGTATTTTGCTTCCATAAATTGTGACTATACATACGACGATCAGTGAGAGAATCAGTTAAAAATTGAGGGAAGAATTAATTGCGATGACGGTGTATTCAATACTGAAGGTAAGAGCTGTAGTCAGACAGGAATAAATCAAGCATATGAGTGGGTAAACGACTTTGGAGCATACAGCTTGCTCAGAGGTCCGTTGTCATGCCAAAAGTAAGGACAGTCGGCTATATAGCGTGGGTAAGGAGTCACTCATGCATTTTGAGGAAGTCAGGCTGTGCAGAGTGCCTGAGACAGAAAAGACGTTGCGCTCTTAATACATGCCAGAATGGGTAATGACTGGTAAAAAAAAATATCACTTATATCTGAAGCCAAGGGTGGACGGTGCGGAGTGCCCAAAGCAGGTAAGGGATATGCACGCTCTATTTACACGTGGAAGGGTGTAAATTAAAACGGGGACCGGAGCAGGTGCAACTAGGAGACGAGTGCCTAGTCGTGAAGGTCCATGCGGGTGGGAGGTGAGTTGCACCAATGCGATGAATAAACGTTCTGACTTACTTAAGGAGCAAACTGAGTTTGTGCGATGTTAACTCTGGGGGGGTATGGATCTAATGTACGTCTCGGTGGTCGGTCCGGACCCGACCGCATCTTGTAAGAGTGTGGGAGAGAGAGTGAGTGAACACTGAGGTTAATCACTTTACCAATTGCCCGAGAAAAGGAAGAAGCACTTGTGTGAATTGGAATAATTCCAAGAGCCACTTTATGGCCGGTGTGCCAAGGGACACGGACGCAATTCATTGGCAGGAACCCTGCTATGGATTTTTCATTATTGTGTAGATTGTATTGAAATCTGACACCACGTAGTTGGTGTGCGTGTGTATTTAACTGTGGAAAAAGCAAATTTATACTAAATAAATTTTAGCGCAGGAAGGAGTGAGGAAGCCCACCCTGTCCGAGCGTTAATTGACTTACTTAGGGTAGACGGCCAAAGGTCGGTCTACTGTGAGGGACGGGCAGCGACTCCGTCGTCTAGCAGAATCTTTGCAGAAGTGCATTGGCCAAGACGGAAGTTAAGAGCAGCCTGGCTTCCCGCATGGGAGACTAGAGCGTGGATGGGAAGCGCATGCGCGTAGCGTGGGCGGCCCAGACTCCATCTTGGGAGAGTGGCGGTCAGTGTGCAGCGTAAATAGAGAAAGAAGAGAAGGGAGCAATACATGTGAAGGAAAGACAATTTTACCAATATGAGCTCAGCAATGAGAATAGATGGAGCAATGGGATAATAAACAGTCTAAAAGGTAGAAAGTTTTTGTTCTATATAATGAGAGTTATGAAATACAGATTACAGGTGGTGGTCATATAGGCGCAGTTACAAAATTGTATTCCATTCTTCCAACTTATTTAGTCCATGTTCAATTTGATCTGCAGTAAAAAATCCATTTGCACTCGAGTCTGTTAAGTGTTTGTTGGTGGTCACCACCCTTGCTCTGTGTGCATAGGACGTCAATTACTTGCCACGTAAAGTCCAATTCAGAGTGTCCTTTCTCTAGGAAGTGTTCCACCAGGGGTGCTGTGACAACTTTACAGCGTATTCTGCTCTTATGTTGGCATATTCTGGATTTGGCTTTTTGAGTTGTTTGGCCAATGTACAGAAGATTACAAGGACAACAAATGCGGTATATGATATTGTAAGTATTACAATTAAAAAACAAAATTGTGTGTGTTGTACACTGCCATATTCAAACACTTTGGTATTCTCTGTTTGAGCACATGCAGTGCAGTTGCTGCATTTAAAATGCCCTTTGATCGGAGGAAGGCCTAGCAAGGATTGGATGGTGTTTTCACTGTGTGCTGACTTGTAGGCTCTAATTAAATGGTCCTTTGTATTGCGTCCTCTTTTAAAGGAGAAAAGGGGGGCTGTGTTAGAAATATTGACTGGTGCAAGTACTGAGCAGTGCTTTTATTTTTTTACCATCTTAGTCTGCTTATTGCTGACGGGACAGAATGTGGTAACACAGGTAATGCGTGACAAAGGTTCCCTTTGTTTGGGTTGTAGTAGACACACTCTGTGGGAGTACCAGTCGTGTTTCATGGTGTGTTTTATCAAGCATATGGGGTACCCTCTGTTGGCCAATGTTTTGCAGAGGACTTCTGCTTCTTAGAAGAACTTGTCTTTGAATTTGCAGATCCTGCGTATTCTGAGGAATTGGCCATAGGGGAGGCCATCCCCGAGTGCTCTGGGGTGGGTTCTAGTGTATTGGAGCAGGGTCTTGCATTCTGTCGGTTTGTGCAACAGAATAGTGTAGAGTCCATCCTCAGTAGTTTTAACTGTCACGTCGAGGTACTCCATCCGGGTATTGCTGAGACTGGATGTGAATTTGAGGTCAGGTTGGCAGTTGTTGAGCCAGTTGCAAAAGTCGTGTAGTTCTGTGTCATTACCTTTCCAGATCATGAGACATCGTCGATGTATCGACACCAAGTCTGGATTTTGGACAGATGTGTGTTGTGTGTGTTGAGGACAAAGGATGTTTCAATATCATCAGCAAACAGAATGGCAACATTTGGAGCAAAAAATGCTCCCATAGAGGTACTCTTGCATTGTCTTTAGTATTTTTCATTGAATAAAAAGTTGTTTTTAGTCTGGGTGATCTCTTGAAGTGAGATGGTGACGTTAGTGGGGACTTGGTGAGGAAAGGGACGGGCGTTGAGGTGGTGCCTAATAACTTCAGTACCTTTTGTCCTGTGGAGTATTAGTGTAAAGCGGTTCAGTGTCCAAGGTGACAAGGAATTCTCTTTTGGTGTCAAATGATTCTCGTTCACCTAAGTTAATGAAGTGGGCCGTGTCTTTCACATAAGATGCTGTGCCCTGGACCAGATCTCGGATGACAAAATCAATATACCTCTGTAGAGGTTCGAAGGGAGAACCACAGCCCGACAGGATGGTGTCTACGGCGAGGTACTTCCTGGTTTTTGTGGATTTTGGGCAAAGTCTACAGCACCGGTGTGCGAGGAGTTTTGTTATTTAGGTACAAGAATTCATTGTGACCTACGAAACCCAAATCCTCAGCCTCTTTAGTGATGGCCAGAATAGAAGCTTTAATTTCCAAGAGTGGGTTATGAGTGAGAGGTTCCTAATGGGAGGTATTACTGAGTAGACGTAAAATCTCATTGTTGTAGGCAGTCTTGTCCTGGATAACTATGCCTCTCCCTTGTCACATGGTTTTATGATTGTCGTCCATGGATTTTAAGTTAAAGAGGCTCTATTTTTTCTGTCAAGGCTAATATTGTAGGAATAAACCTGTGTTCGTTTTTGAGTTTATCCAGATCTTTCAGGACTAGGTGTTCAAAAGTAATAACTTCAGGTGGCATCGAACTGGTGGGTAGGTCAAAAGTGCTTTTTGGACATAGTCCAGTGACATCAGTCTGGTAGGATGTGTCTTTTTCCCGAAAAAAAGTTTTTGTTTAATTTTCCTAAAAAAAATTGGAAAATTTCCATTTGGATTAGAATCCAGTCGTGTTTCTCAGTAATGACATATGGTAAGCTTCTGGTTAGTAAAGCAATCTCAGTTGAGGCTAGCTGATGTCTGGACAGATTGAAGATAGGAATCTTTTCAGTGGTGGAACGGCTTGGTTCCATGATCAACGGGTTTAGTACTGGTAACCCCATTGATAGAACTTCTGTCTCGTTTGAGATTCCCTGGTTGGAAGTTGTAACATGGTTTTCCTCTCCCCCTGCCTCGTTCCACCTGAAAAGTCATTACTTTTGAACATCTAGTCCTGAAAAATCTGGATTAACTAAAAAACGAACACAGGTTTATTCCCTACAATATTAGCCTTGATGGAAAAAAGAGCCTCTTAAACTTAAAATCCATGGACGACAATCATAACTATGCCTCCCCCTTGTCACATGGTTTTATCATCGACAAGACTGCCTTCAACAATGAGATTTTACGTCAGCAATACCTCCCATTAGGAACCTCTCACACATAACCCACTCTTGGAAATTAAAGCTTCTATACTGATCATCACTTGAAGAGGCTGAGGATTTGGGTTTCATAGGTCAGAATTAATTCCTCTACCTAAACAAGAAAAGTCCTCGCACACCGGTGCTGTAGATTTTGCCCACAATCGCCAGGATGTACTTGCCGGTAGACCCATCCTGTCAGGCTGTGGTTCTATCCTGGAACCTCTAGGGAGGTATATTGATTATTTTCATCCGAGATCTAGTCCCGGGCACAGCATCTTATGTGAAAGACACCACCCACTTTATTAACTTAGTTGAACAAGAATCATTTGACCCTGAAAGCAAATTCCTTGTCACCTTGGACATTGAATTGCTTTGCTTTACACTAATATTCCTCACGACAAAGGTACTGAAGTCATTAGGAACCACATCAACGCCCGTCCCTGTCCTCACCAAGTCCCCACTGACTTCATCATCTCACTTCATGAGATAGCCCTGACTAAAAACGACTTTTTAATCAATTAAAAATACTATAAACTAGGCAAGGGTACCTCTTTGGGAGCAGATTTCTGTTTGCTGCGTGACTATTAAGTGCTGCAGATCTTTCAATTATACCATTGATTACGAGTCAGTCGCATTATTATTTGTTTACAATTGGGGCATGAACTAGTACCGTGTTGCGATATAATTCCTGGGAATGAAGAATGAAGAGGTCTATGACGCAAATAGCCTTCTATGACATTGCGAACATTGGGGAAAAAGGATCTTTGCTTTGTATGTGCTTCTAGATTGTATTGAAGGCGCCTACTCTTCATATGTACTACTGTTTTTCTAACGGGGATCTTGAGTCCTTCGATTAATGTTCATACCCTGTGAGGTGGGACACATGAGACCACCCCTGCCTTTCCCAGACACTGGCCCCCACCCTGTGCCACCCCCCTTTATGACCCCACCCCCGTGTGACCCCACACACTGGGGGGGGCCCCCCGTGTGACCCCACCCACTGGAGGGGGCCCCCCGTGTGACCCCACCCACTGGAGGGGGCCCCCGCGTGACCCCACCCACTGGAGGGGGCCCCCGCGTGACCCCACCCACTGGAGGGGGCCCCCGCGTGACCCCACCCACTGGAGGGGGCCCCCGCGTGACCCCACCCACTGGAGGGGGCCCCCGCGTGACCCCACCCACTGGAGGGGGGCCCCCGCGTGACCCCACCCACTGGAGGGGGGCCCCCGCGTGACCCCACCCACTGGAGGGGGGCCCCCGCGTGACCCCACCCACTGGAGGGGGGCCCCCGCGTGACCCCACCCACTGGAGGGGGGCCCCGCGTGACCCCACCCACTGGAGGGGGGCCCCGCGTGACCCCACCCACTGGAGGGGGGCCCCGCGTGACCCCACCCACTGGAGGGGGGCCCCGCGTGACCCCACCCACTGGAGGGGGGCCCCGCGTGACCCCACCCACTGGAGGGGGGCCCCGCGTGACCCCACCCACTGGAGGGGGGCCCCGCGTGACCCCACCCACTGGAGGGGGGCCCCCGCGTGACCCCACCCACTGGAGGGGGGCCCCCGCGTGACCCCACCCACTGGAGGGGGGGCCCCCGCGTGACCCCACCCACTGGAGGGGGGCCCCCGCGTGCCCTCACCCACTGGTGGGGGGCCCCCGCGTGCCCTCACCCACTGGAGGGGGGGCCCCCGCGTGCCCTCACCCACTGGAGGGGGGGCCCCGCGTGACCCACCCACTGGAGGGGGGGCCCCCGCGTGACCCCACCCACTGGAGGGGGGGCCCCCGCGTGACCCCACCCACTGGAGGGGGGTCCCCGCGTGACCCCACCCACTGGAGGGGGGGCCCCCGCGTGACCCCACCCACTGGAGGGGGGCCCCCGCGTGACCCCCACCCACTGGAGGGGGGCCCCCGCGTGACCCCACCCACTGGAGGGGGGCCCCCGCGTGACCCCACCCACTGGAGGGGGCCCCGCGTGACCCCACCCACGGGGGGGGGGCCCCGCGCGACCCCACCCCACGGGGGGGGGGGCCCCCCGCGCGACCCCACCCACGGGGGGGGGGGCCCCCGCGCGACCCCACCCACGGGGGGCCCCCCACGCGCGACCCCACCCATTTTCGGGGGGCCCCCCCACGCGCGACCCCACCCATTTTCGGGGGGCCCCCCCACGCGCGACCCCACCCATTTTCGGGGGGCCCCCCACGCGCGACCCCACCCATTTTCGGGGGGCCCCCCCACGCGCGACCCCACCCATTTTCGGGGGGCCCCCCCACGCGCGACCCCACCCATTTCGGGGGGCCCCCCCACGCGCGACCCCACCCGCTGGGGGCCCCCCCACGCGACCCCACCCGCTGGGGGGCCCCCCCCACGCGCGACCCCACCCGCTGGGGGGCCCCCCCCCACGCGCGACCCCACCCGCTGGGGGGCCCCCCCCACGCGCGACCCCACCCGCTGGGGGGCCCCCCCCCACGCGCGACCCCACCCGCTGGGGGGCCCCCCCACGCGCGACCCCACCCGCTGGGGGGCCCCCCCCCCACGCGCGACCCCACCCGCTGGGGGGCCCCCCCCCCCACGCGCGACCCCACCCGCTGGGGGCCCCCCCCCCCCCACGCGCGACCCCACCCGCTGGGGGGCCCCCCCCCACGCGCGACCCCACCCGCTGGGGGGCCCCCCCCCACGCGCGACCCCACCCACTGGGGCCCCCCCACGCGCGACCCCACCCACTGGGGGGCCCCCCGTGCGACCCCACCCACTGGGGCCCCCGTGCGACCCCACCCACTGGGGGGGGCCCCGTGCTCGACTCCACCCACTGGGGGGGCCCCCTGTGCGTGACCCCACCCACTGGGGGGAGGCCCCCCCACGCGACCCCACCCACTGTGGCGGAGGGGGGCCACCACCCGTGCGACCCCCACCCACTGAGGGGGCCCACCCCCCTGCGTGACCCCACCCCCCTGCGTGACCCCACCCACTGAGGGGGCCCACCCCCCTGCGTGACCCCACCCACTGAGGGGGCCCACCCCCCCCCCGCGCGACCCCACCCCCCCCCCGCGCGACCCCACCCACTGGGGGGGCCCCCCCGCGCGCGACCCCACCCACTGGGGGGGGCCCCCCCGCGCGCGACCCCACCCACTGGGGGGGCCCCCCCGCGCGCGACCCCACCCACTGGGGGGCCCCCCCGCGCGCGACCCCACCCACTGGGGGGGCCCCCCCGCGCGAGACCCCACCCCACTGGGGGGGCCCCCCCGCGCGCGACCCCACCCACTGGGGGGGCCCCCCCCGCGCGAGACCCCACCCACTGGGGGGGCCCCCCGCCCCACCCGCCCCGCGCGACCCCCCCGCGCGACCCCCCGCCCACGGGAAGGGGCCCCCCCCGCGCGACCCCCGCCCAGGGGGAGGGGCCCCCCCGCGCGACCCCCGCCCAGGGGGAGGGGCCCCCCGCGCGACCCCCGCCCAGGGGGAGGGGCCCCCCCGCGCGACCCCCTCCCAGGGGGAGGGACCCCCGCGCGACCCCCGCCCAGGGGGAGGGGACCCCCGCGCGCCCCCGCCCAGGGGGAGGGGACCCCCCGGGCGACCCCGCCCAGGGGGAGGGGACCCCCCGGGCGACCCCCGCCCAGGGGGAGGGGACCCCCCGGGCGACCCCCGCCCAGGGGGAGGGGACCCCCGGGCGACCCCCGCCCAGGGGGAGGGGACCCCCCGGGCGACCCCCGCCCAGGGGGAGGGACCCCCCGGGCGACCCCCGCCCAGGGGGAGGGGACCCCCCGGGCGACCCCCGCCCAGGGGGAGGGGCCCCCCCCGCGCGACCCCTGCCCAGGGGGAGGGGCCCCCCCCGCCCAGGGGAGGGGCCCCCCCCACCCAGGGGGAGGGGCCCCCCCCGCCCAGGGGGAGGGGACCCCCCGCCCAGGGGGAGGGGACCCCCCGCGCGACCCCCGCCCAGGGGGAGGGGACCCCCCGCGCGACCCCCGCCCAGGGGGAGGGGACCCCCCGCGCGACCCCCGCCCAGGGGAGGGGACCCCCTCTGCGCGCGACTTCCACCACGGGGGTGCCCCTCTGCGCGCGACTTCCACCCACGGGGGTGCCCCCTCTGCCGCGCGACTTCCACCCACGGGGGTGCCCCCTCTGCGCGCGACTTCCACCCACGGGGGTGCCCCCTCTGCGCGCGACTTCCACCCACGGGGGTGCCCCCTCTGCGCGCGACTTCCACCCACGGGGGTGCCCCCTCTGCGCGCGACCCCCACCCACGGGGGTGCCCCCTCTGCGCGCGACCCCCACCCACGGGGGGCCCCCCCCTGCGCGCGAACCCACCCACTGGGGGCACCCCCCTGCGCGCGAACCCACCCACGTGACCCCACCCACTGTGGGGTGCCCCCCCCCCGCGTGACCCCGCCCACTGTGGGGTGCCCCCCCCCGCGTGACCCCACCCACTGTGGGGGCCCCTGTGTGACCCCACCAACTGTGGGGGCCTCCCGCGTGACCCCCACCCACTGTGGGGGGCCCCCCCTGTGCGTGACCCCACCCACTGTGGTGGCCCCCCCCTGTGTGTGACCCCACCCACTGTGGTGGCCCCACCCACTGGGGGGCTCCCCCCTGTGTGTGACCCCACCCACTGGGTGCCCCGCCTGTGCGTGACCCCACCCACTGGGGGGCCCCCCCTGTGCGTGACCCACCGGGGGGCCCCCCCCCCCTTGCGCGCGACCCCACCCACTGGGGGCCCCCCTGCGCGCGACCCCAACCACGTGACCCCACCCACTGTGGGGTGCCCCCCCCGCGTGACCCCACCCACTGTGGGGTGCCCCCCCCATGTGACCCCACCCACTGTGGGGTGCCCCCCCCCGCGTGACCCCACCCACTGTGGGGTGCCCCCCCCCGCGTGACCCCACCCACTGTGGGGCCTCCCCGCATGACCCCACCCACTGGGGGGGCCTCACCGCGTGACCCCACCCACTGTGGGGGGCCCCCCCTGTGCGTGACCCCCACCCACTGTGGGGGCCCCCCACCCACTGTGGGGGGCCCCCCCTGTGCGTGACCCTACCCACTGGGGGGGCCCCCCCGCGCGTGACCCCACCGGGGGCCCCCCCCGCGCGTGACCCCACCGGGGGCCCCCCCGCGCGTGACCCTACCCACTGGGGGGGCCCCCCGCGCGACCCCCACCGGGGCCCCCCCCCCGCGACCCCCACCCACTGGGGGCCCCCCCCCGCGCGACCCCCACCCACTGGGGGCCCCCCCCGCGCGACCCCCACCCACTGGGGGGGGGGCCCCCCCGCGCGACCCCCACCCACTGGGGGGGGGGGCCCCCCGCGCGACCCCACCCACTGGGGGGGGGGGCCCCCGCGCGACCCCCACCCACTGAGGGGGGGGGGGCCCCCGCGCGACCCCCACCCACTGAGGGGGGGGGGGGCCCCCCGCGCGACCCCCACCCACTGAGGGGGGGGGCCCCCGCGCGACCCCCACCCACTGGGGGGGGGGGCCCCCGCGCGACCCCCACCCACTGGGGGGGGGGGCCCCCGCGCGACCCCCACCCACTGGGGGGGGGGGGCCCCCCGCGCGACCCCCACCCACTGGGGGGGGGGGCCCCCCGCCGCGACCCCCACCCACTGGGGGGGGGGGCCCCCCCGCGCGACCCCCACCCACTGGGGGGGGGGCCCCCCCGCGCGACCCCCACCCACTGGGGGGGGGGGGGCCCCCCCCGCGCGACCCCCACCCACTGGGGGGGGGGGGGCCCCCCGCGCGACCCCCACCCACTGGGGGGGGGGGCCCCCCGCGCGACCCCCACCCACTGGGGGGGGCCCCCGCGCGACCCCCACCCACTGGGGGGGGGGCCCCCCGCGCGACCCCCACCCACTGGGGGGGGGGGCCCCCGCGCGACCCCCACCCACTGGGGGGGGGGGCCCCCCCGCGCGACCCCCACCCACTGGGGGGGGCCCCCCCGCGCGACCCCCACCCACTGGGGGGGGGGGGGGCCCCCCGCGCGACCCCCACCCACTGGGGGGGGGGCCCCCCCGCGCACCCCCCACTGCGCACCCCACCCACTGGGGGGGGGGGCCCCCGCGCGACCCCCACCCACTGGGGGGGGGCCCCCCGCGCGACCCCCACCCACTGGGGGGGGGGCCCCCGCGCGACCCCCACCCACTGGGGGGGGGGGGGCCCCCCGCGCGACCCCCACCCACTGGGGGGGGGGCCCCCGCGCGACCCCCACCCACTGGGGGGGGGGCCCCCCGCGCGACCCCCACCCACTGGGGGGGGGGCCCCCCGCGCGACCCCCACCCACTGGGGGGGGGGCCCCCGCGCGACCCCCACCCACTGGGGGGGGGGCCCCCGCGCGACCCCCCACCCACTGGGGGGGGCCCCCGCGCGACCCCCACCCACTGGGGGGGGCCCCGCGCGACCCCCACCCACTGGGGGGGGCCCCCCGCGCGACCCCCACCCACTGGGGGGGGGCCCCCGCGCGACCCCCACCCACTGGGGGGGGGGGGGGCCCCCCGCGCGACCCCCCACCCATGGGGGGGGGGGGGCCCCCCGCGCGACCCCCCACCCACTGGGGGGGGGGGGCCCCGCGCGACCCCCCACCCACTGGGGGGGGGGGGGGCCCCCGCGCGACCCCCCACCCACTG